>NW_028327172.1:124127244-125513911 GCF_987537825.1 Furipterus horrens | reverse complement strand
CTATTTCTTACCCTCAAATCTAGTCAGAGAAATTCTCTTCAGTGGACCGTGTTTATAGTGCAGATTTCATATATCATTTCCTACCAATATTCTAGATCCCAGACAAAAACCTAATTATCTGTTCCCCAAAGTGCTACCAATCTAAAGCTTAGATCTGTGACTAAGGTAAAAAAATTTTTTAAATCAAATAACACCATTTATGAGTTAATAAAATATTGTAGGAAACTCAGAATAAAGAGATTTACAGGCCTTGACAGTTGTCCCAAACTGTATTTTAACTCAGGTGGGGATCATAGTAACAGGAAGATTTGGGGCAGGGAAGGGCAGTAAGAAGAAAAAAAGGAGGGTGAGAGGGGAGTGACCCACTTCAGTACCACCACTTCTCCCTTAGAGAGACAGCATCAACATTAAATTCTTACAGCAATTCAATCCAATGCGATCAATATTGGGCACTTCCTATGGGCAAAACACCAAGGAAACTACTTGAACAAGAGATTGGTTTTCCACACTTTGACCTGTAACAACTTAGAATATATCTGTTCAAACACCAAAGAGCTGATTTTTAAAATGTCTTACAATCTTATTTATCACTTTCCTCCATTAAAACATGATCACAGAAAAATGGATGATGACACAAATGGAAGAAAAAAAATTAAGGTAGAGTAGATGAAACCAGGAATATGGCAAATACGTTAAATGCATATCATAAGGCCTTGCACATTTTTTAGAAGGTGCGTCTAAAATTTGACCCCTAAGCTTTTTGGCAGCAAGTGCAGAGAGAGAACATCATTGCCTATACACTTCACCGTCTGGACAATAAGACCTGCGTTCTCTCAGGAGAAACTCAACAATTCTAATACTAGACAGCAATTTGTCCCATGAGTCCTTTTAAAGGACACCTTTTGACTGACCACGTTTCATAGGGCTGTTTCTCAGATGGGACGCCAATGTGGAAAATTCAGTGAAAATATCTGGGTGGGGGCCCAATACTACACAGTCTAAATACACATCTCAGAGAACCGGGGGCTGGTATGTTTTGAAACCCAGGAAAAGTAATACTGTGGTAAGTTAAACAGGATCAAGAAAGAAGTTCTAGAATGTGTCTTATATAATGCTGTTTTATTGTACATTGGTATACAACCTGTAGGTTAGCTCAACGTGTCTATTACATAATGGTTTTAGGGTTCTAATGCTAGATACTCTTGAATAAGCTACATTTCACAGATGAAAACACTGATAATGACAGAAGGAAGTATTAGAGCAAAACTTAATCTATTTTATTATGCCATGCTCACCCATCTAATAAATTTTTATTTCTTTTAAAAAGAAAGTTATTACAACCACTAGGTAAAACTGCCCCTCTACTGACCATCTAAGATCATAAAAGAGAGGATTTTGCAGCCATTAAGAGAACCAATCTAACACTGACAATATTTTATTCAACAGTATACTTACATCACCTGGTAAAATAACAAAGTAATAATTTTAGACACGGAAAGGGCTTTTAAGACCAATTAGACAAGTGCTTTTCTTTCCCTCTTTTTTAAATCATTTTTTTATTGTTCAATTACACTTGACATACAATATTGTATTAGTTCCAGTGATTAGATATTATGTAACATACTAAGTGATCATCCCAATAAATCTCGTACCCATCTTACACCATACAGTTACTGGAATATTATTGACTGTATTCCCTATGCTGTCCTTTACATCCCCATAACTGTTCTGTTACTAAAAATGTATACTCCTTAATCCCTTCACCTTTTTCACCCAACCCCGCAAACCCCTCCCATATGGCAACCATCAAAATGTTCTTTGTATCCATGAGTCTCTTTCTGTTCTGCTTGTTCATTTATCTTGTTTTTTTAGATTCAATTGTTGATATATATTTCTTGCCATTTTATTGTTCATATTTTAGGTTTTCTTTTCTTTTCTTCTTCTTAAAGAAGACCCTTTAACTTTTCATTTAACACTGGTTTGGTGATGATGAACTCCTTTAACTTTTCCTTGTCTGGGAAGCTCTTTATGTGTTCTTCAAGTCTAAACAATAGCTTTGCTGGGTAGAATAATTTTGATTGTAGGTTCTTCCTTTTCAACACATTGAATATTTCATACTGGGCTTGCTGGTGCCCAAGTGAGGCCAAACTGTGAACCAAGGCTGGCTGCTGCTAGAGCCGGGCCTGGGGCCACTTAGTGAGTGGTATGGGGCATGACAAGGCTAGATGTTGCTTGTTTGAGAGATTTTAGAAAAGTCTGAAGCATGAGCCAAGATGGGCTATTCGTATGGAAAAACTACTGGAAACATGTTGGGTGGGCCTGAAAGTTGGTGGGATGGGTTCTCAGGGAATCACCAGCTTAGAGCAAACAGTGATAGCCAGGTAGACGGGGACTCAGACAGAGTGTGCACCTGCCAGCTCTGAGGGGCAAGGGCTCAGAAAATGAACAATGGCCTCTTCCAGCACTCCTGTCTGGGAGAAAGCTGCCCCTCCTGCTCTTACCCTGGTGGTAGACACTTCATTTCTTCCCCATGTGTCCCTGGTGCTTTTTGAGCTGCTAGTCTAGTACTGATGTTCAGAGTGATTCTGAGTAAATCCATGTACAGGCCCTTTAACGTAAACTGCCTGGGACTCTAGAAGGCCTCCATCTCAATCAGCCACAGTCCCTGCTGGTTTTTACAGCTGGAAGTTATGGGGACTTCTCTTCCTGGCACTGGAACCCTGTGCTGGGGAGCCTGTTGTTTGGCTGGAACCCCTTGCTCCTCAAGGAGGATCTCCCCAGCTGAGATATCCCTTCCAATTCTTATTTACCACATGTGGGTGTGGGACAGGCCCATTCCGAATCTTCATCCCTCCTACCAATCTTGATGTGGCTTCTTTATATGCTTAGTTGTAGGCTTTCTGTTCAGCTACATTTCAGGCAGTTCTGAATGACAGTTCTGTACTTTAGTTGTCATTTTAATCAGGCCCCTTTGTTTTCAAAACAGGCCCAAATAAACTGAATGCCTTGGCTAAGTTCACAGAGCTAAGTGGTGGCAGGGCTAGTTTGGAACTTGGGTGTCCCAATTAGACTAACACCAACTAACTTAGACGCTCATTTCTCTTTTATGATGTAAACACATTTTGTTTAAATAGCTATTACATCATCTAATGTTAGCTTCAGATTTTTTACCTTAGTTTCATAGGTATCTCATTCAACAAATACTTTTCTGCCAAGATTCAAATGTTTTCTTAAGCTTAGATTTTGCTGCAAAACAGCGCTGATACTGCAATCAATAGTAAAACCTGAAACAAAACAAAAAATCTAGTACTAATACTTAAGTGTTGGAAGGATGGTAATGTTTAATATTTAAAAGACAAACCTGTCTGGAATTACTTTGAGACCTACCAGAGCATCAATGTCTTTTCTATATTGTAAGTACAATCACCAACATGTAACAGCGGGTCCCCCAAAGTCCCCACAGCCCATGGTTTTGGGGTTAGGGAAAGGAAACAATACAGCTTTTAAGGTACTTTGCATATCTATGGCAGGCTGATACCTAGGGCTCTAACAGGGCTGATGATACTGTTTAAGATACTTTGCATATCAATGATAAAGGGATAGCTGAGCCTTTGGTGAAGGAAAGGAGAGAACCAGAATGAAAGGCAGCAGCCATTTGGCGCACTGGGCCATGCAGTTTGAAAGACTGCAGAGGGACCCTACCAGTCAGCCATGAGGTCTTGTATGTAGGAAGAGAGCCATGATGTAGCAGCTAGGTAGCTTTGTAGTGAAGCTGGTCCAAGGTGAGAAGGAAGAAACAGCTATGCAGTTTGTAGTCAGGATCCAGCCTTGCGGCCTGGGCTAGTAAGAAAGCAGGCATACTGCTGCTTTGACCGTGCCATCTCCCAGCTGACTCGGAAGCCACCACGGACTCCACCTAGCAGACCCAGACTCTGTCTGGACTCTTGGAACTCGGGACATACAGGGAGGACACTCTCTTAGGACTTGTACCCTTCCTGGTCTTCACCATGATCCAGTGTAACACGGCGCATGCTTTCCTGGACTATTATATGGAGGCTGCTGACATCGTACCCAAGATCCTGAAGGAGAGAGCTGACAGATAAGGAATGGGGAGCTATTAGGCTTGGGGTTGGCTTATAGCCTTATGGGGAGCAAGGGAAGTGCTGAGTCTCGTGGGAGAACAGGGCTCTGGGCTGCAGTGCTCTCAGACCCCTCCAGGTGGGAATATTGTAAATAAAAGACCTCTTTTTTTCAACACTAATTGTTGGGTCTTACACCAAGGCGCCACTTGAACGAGCCCCCCTTGGCTCCGTAACAAACATACAACCAATCACTCTTCTCAGGAGAGAGAATAAAATGTGCCAATTACAAACATTAGATAGAATGGTAGGAAAGTGTCAAGAAGAATGTCATGTTTATAAAATTCAAAAGATAAAAACAATTTCTAAATTAAGATTTGGTGATGGGATTTAAAATGGTACATGATTTGTTTCTGAAAGTTTAAAAAGGCACACTCAATACTTAAACTTCTCTGCAAAGTACACTTGATTATTTTTTAAACATAGCTTATGTAGGGATTCAAATGCTATATGGGGTGCTTGAAATAGTATCAGGGAGGTTTTCAAACTAAACAGCAAAAAACTAAAATTAAGAAAGGCGCAGTTAGGCCAGGGCTTTCTGTCAGAGACCATTCACCAGGTACCATAGTCACTCAAAGCTGAGTCCTGGAGTAGTATGCAGAGGCCAGCAGGAGCCACAGATTGCCCTGACAACTGTGCTCACAAGCAGAGATACCGCCACCAAATTGTGACCATGGACACTAGGCCAGCCCTCAGCAAAAGTAATATAACATGTTCCCGCTCTCATGCTATTTTTTAAAAGAGAACCCAAATACACAAAATCAGAAACAAAAGATTCCAAAAGACATGACAGAAAAACAAAGGATCATTAAAGAATACTATGGACAATTATATGCAGACAAATTGGACAACCTAGAAAAAACAGATAAATTTCTAAAAACATACAGCCTTCTGAAACTGAACCAGAAAATCTGATCAGACCTATTACTAACAATGAAATTGAGGCAGTAATCAAAAAACTCCCAACCAACGAAAGCCCTAGACCGGATGGCCTCATGGGTGAACTCCACCAAATGTTCAAAGAAGAATGAACACCCATCCTTCTCAAACTATTTGAAAAAAATTGAAGAAGAGGGATGCTTTCTTCAAACACCTGCCTGGCCCCACTCTGCTGCCCTGGGCCTCTGAGTAAACAAGAGGACCTGCAGATCTGACACTGATCCCAGGCCTGGCTTATTGTCCTTGCCCCATTTTCCCTAATCAACCCCTTCCCCAACCCCCTTACTCCAGCAAAGAAAGTAGCAGGAGGTGGTGCTCCTGTGCTGGGCTGTGACAAAGCAGTGGACTGAAAGCTGATCTGGGAGAAGCAAAGAGCCCTAAGGTGGTGGCCCAGGGCCACTGGTACTCAGTTTTGATGTTTAAAAGGCTCAAGTCCTGTTTATCTTTACAACCATTTCCCCTTGTGAGACATTAAATTGGGGCTTGGGTCCACGAACCATTAAGGGACACAGTGTCATCCCTTCAGAACAAACCCTGCTCATTCCATCTGGGCCCTAGTTGCTGGGCAGAGAGCTCAGGGGCTGCAAGCTGGGAGCGCCTGGGCTCCACCCAGCGCACCTGCCAGACATCAACGTATTCTTTAAAAAGCAATCTTGCTACACTAACAAATAAATTTCAAACTCCGCCCCTCCCAAAACACTGGTGAATGAAAATTGTGTATTTTTCAAAGTTAATAAATTCCTATAAGGAACATTCATAATTTTAGAAAAGGCCAAATATAATTGGGATTATTCAGTTGAGATACTATTAATGAAAAATCATTGCAAGCTGTCAGGTTGCAAACATCACTGGTCTTTTTTCCCCTGCTGGGGTGTGCAATGGCACTGCCCTAGATATAGCATTGGGTGGGCTCTCTGGAAAAAAAGGCTTAGAGTTGATCATTTGAGAAAGGGCAATCAGTTTTGGGTTCCATGAAAATGTTACTCAAAGTTTAGATTTAATAAAAAAAAAAAAAAAAAAAACTGGTCAAGGGTGTTCCTTGTGTTGTTTTGATGGGGGATTCAAATGTTGGAAATTAGTTTCAAGTAACGGCTAATAAGCTTAGTAATCAATGTATGTAAAAAGCTTTGTTTCATGGGCTGAAGGTATGACCTACCTTGACTCCAGGAGAGATACCATAAGCAGTCCCACCTTTGTGCCTCAAGAGGACTGCAAGCAATCAAAATGGTATCTGAGCCATTGTGCTCCAGGGTGAGAAGACCACCCCAGGACACAGAGGAAAGAATGCTGCAACTTTTATCTGATTAACCTTTTCCCTTGAATTCCAAACCCCTTACCTACACGTTTCTTTTCCTTATGAAAAGGGTCCATTTATAATGGAATTTAAGACGGTCAGTTAGGGTACAAACCCGCTGTCTTCTCAGATTGCTGACCATCTGAATAAAGCGCCCCTAAAAATCAAACCCCTGTCTCTGCTTGTTGGGTCTGGTAGGTGACAGGCAGCATGATGTCCACTTTTCTGGTTTCAGTTTTACTGTTTGGTATGTCTTTGACTGTAAAGTTCTACACTTATAAAAGTACAATTTACAAAGTGGAAAAGCCTATCTCTCCAACTACTCTATTAAATCTACCATTTTACATTTTAAGGTGTTAGCCCCTCTTCCCAGGTATTAGTTACATAATACCCTTCCTCATTCTTTTTCAAACATTCTTGAAAGGCGTTTTAAAAATGAATTTAAATATTTTCTGCATCAACCCAACCTCTGAGGCCTTGAGATAGTTGCAGGGGAAAAAATAAAATAAACAGGAAGTGAAAGTGACAAGATAATGGCATTGCTTTCTTTCTGCTTTTCTTTCAAACTGCACAGCTAAAAGATAAAAAATATCTTCTCTTTAACAATCTGAAACTAATCTAATGGCGGGGGGGGGGACGACAAACTACAACTCAGAAACTATGCCATTCGGAACCACACATGTGGAAGGCTTTTTTTAAAAGGCGGCCTTTACTTAGCGGATTGAGGTCGGGCTGCATATCACAGCCCCAGTAACACGCAGCACTGTCCCCTGCTTCCTGTGTCTTTTTCAGTGCGCATCCACTCTCCTCCCTCCTCCGAGCAATGGTCCACGCACTCCGCGGGGCCATTGGGTCAGGCCAACTGTTACCCACAGCACACGCTCATGATTCACCCGGCTCGGCTTTCGGAACAAAACGCTTGTTATTCTTCTCTCCTCGAGGGAGGGGAGGGGCTCTCGGTTCTCAGGATGGAAATGTCACTCCGACAGTGCACACTCGGGCAGTCAGTCCGCTGGGCTTCATCATTAGCCCCCTCGGGCACCGACCACCGAGCCGGGGCTCAGCGGCTCTGAAACTTAACTCGAGGTCAGGAAGCGAAGAAACAGCCTCCCGCGCAATTTTGCCGTTCCCGGGCCGCAGCCCCGGGGTCCCACCACCCCAGCCAGGCCGGCGTGATGGCCCGCGCGCCTCCCTGTCCTGGCCTTTTCCTGCCACCCGCCCCATGTGCGACCCCGACCTTTTGCATCTGTTGACCCAAGACCACTGTCGGGTCCTCCTGCGCGCGGAAACGAAGTCAACTTCCCAGCCGCTAGGCTTCCATTCCACATAAGTGCCCCCCACAAACTTTTCCAGCCGTCGCCCCTGTGCCCAAGGTCCCCGCCCGGGAGCCGGCTGTCTTACCTGGGGCGTCGGCTGCCTCCGCAGGCGCCAGGACCCGGAGCCCCTCAGGAGCATCATCCTGCCAGCGCGGGGCTCCCTCCAAATCCGCGGGCCTTGTCAGCTTGGGGGCTGCACCAGCTCGCCGTGGGCGCCCTGCCTCGTTCCGCCGCGCCCGCCTCCCGCCTCCCGCCCCCCGCCCGGCGCGGGCTGGGCGGGCTGGAGGAGGGTGTGCCCCTCTTCCACTTCTTGTCCGTGCACACACCCAGCGCGAGACTGTTTTCTCTCCTCCGACCGAAAAGAAAAAGAAAGGCGGGGTGAGGGGAGAAAGAGCGCGATAGCGAAGCGCCCTGCGCACCGAAGGTTTCGAGGGCAGCGTGCTGCCCTGCAGCCTCCCGTCCTCCCGCGGGAGCGCCTGCAGAAGTCAGTGACAGACGGCCACCCGCACCTGGCGAGCGGCAGAGCTCTTCGTATTTGCTGGAGCCCGCTGTTAACTTGGTGCTCCCAGAGCGGCCTTTCAGCCCTGGCCACTGAGCTCAGTTGGTTTGAGCGTCCTCCGTCGGGGCCAAATCGAACAATTTGATCTCTCTCTCTCTCTTTCTCAAATCAATAAGTAATTTTAAAAAATTTAATAGAGAAAAAGGGCGGGGCAGCAGAAATCTGTCTGGAAGCTGGGCCCGGGGCTGATCTCTGCTGCTGGTGAGCGCGGGGTCCATCCGACTGCAAGCCCCAGGCCCGTCTCCGCCTGGCCTGAGGTCTGCTACTCACCAGGTGGTGGCCCACTCCGAGCTCTTTGGGACAGTCCCTCAACCTAATTGGCTTCTCTTGGAAGCAAGCTTTAAATTGGTAATGAACTGGAATTTAGTCTTCCCAACACCTGGGAAATGTAATGCTTTGTCTTGGAGACTTTTTTTAAATCCTCACCTTAAGATATGTTTCTATTGATTTTAGAGAGTGGGGGGAGAGAGAAAAAGAGAGAGAGTGACTATAGGGGAGGAAGCTCCAACCAACAGAGCGACTTGGCAAGGGCATCTTGGAAATACTTTGTTTATAAAAACAAATAACCATTTAAGAGCAACCTAATCCAAGCTATCACATAACTTACTTACAGCAAGTTGTCAGGTAAAACACAGGAGGCCTGGTTTCATTTTAATTTCAGATCAACAACTAATAATAATATTTTTCGTGTATCTCCCAAATATTGCATGGGTCACACTTATCCTTTACTAAAAAAAATACGAAATATTTTTAAGATATACTTACACTGAATTATTTATTGTTTATTTGTCATTCAAAGCTGGCAAACACTGCAACAAGTAGCAAATCTCTCCTGATGATAACCTCTTTTCTTTATTGAAAAAAGATGGAGGTTTCTATGACAGCAAAAACTTTGTCAACTCAAAGACAAAGTCACATGTGCTAACTAACATTTGCATTTCAAAATACAATTGCCCTAGGCAGATAGTGACACAGTAATATTAAGTCCACATGGGAAGGTAATTTACCTGAGTACTATCCTTCTATTTTAGCTAGTGCTCCAAATGAAAGAAATGAATTTTATGTTGGCTATTGTGAATAATTCTGCAATGAACAGTGAAAGTACAGATATATTTATGAGATACTGATTTCATTTCCTTTGGATATGTACCCAGTAGTGGGATTGCTGGATCTATGGTAGATCTATTTTTAATTTTTTGAAGAGCCTCCATAGTGTTTTCCATATGGCTGCAATAATTTACATTCCCACTAACAGTGTACAAGGTTCCCTTTTCTCTTAATAGCCAAGATACGGAAACGACCTAAGTGTCCATCAAGAAAAATGGATAAAGAAAATGGATAAAGAAAATAGATATAACCATATATCTATTATGTTATATATTCTCTATTATCATATTACATGCTATTATATATGCATATATGCCATGGAATAATATTCAGCCATAAAAAGGAAATCCTGCCATTTGTGATAACATGGGTGAACCTGGATGTCAGTATGCTAAGTGAAATAAATCAAACAGAGAGAGACAAATACTATGATCTCACTTTTATATGGAACCTAAATAAGTCAAACTCTTAGAACCAGAGAGTAGAGCAGTGGTTGCCAGAGGCTGGGAGGTGAGAAAAATGGGGAAAGTTTGGTCAAAGGATACAAACTTTCAGTTGTAAGATGAATAAATTCTGGGGAATGAATGTAAAGCACTGTGACTATAGTTAATTATACTGTAAAATTAACCCTGGCTGGTTTGGCTCAGTGGATTGAGCGTCGGCCTGCGAGCTAAGTGTCGCTGGTACGATCTTCCAGTCAGGGCACATCAGAGAAGGAAAACTCTGATTCCAAAAAACCTCCGCTGCCTTGAGGCATACCTCTTCATGGGAAAGGCTAAGGGAGTAAACCCTGACAGAAAATCCGGAGCCGGAGTCCCTAAGGCGGTTTGACGTTGTAGTCAACACCGGCAACTCCTGCGGCGCACCTGAAGCCAAGCTGTATTGACTCCGTCTTTCCCTTGGACCCTTCAGCTGCGAAGAGAGGGGGCGTCTGCTGCATGGGCAACAGCAGACCCTCCATATCACCCTGCCCAGGCTCTGTAGCTTCAGCTTCACTGGAGAGGACACTCCAGCGTCATCGCAAGATGTCGATTCAACACGGGAGGAGACAGATACCGTGTCACTCCCGAGTCGGACTGCACAGCCATTCTCGGCGGTGCAGATAGACTCTTAAGAAGCTACACCATCGTCTCTCGAGACGGACGGCTGCCGATGACGACTGTAAAATATATTTAAAATGTGCTGAGAGTATATTTAAACTGTACTTATTACACTCTCTCAAAAAAGCTATGTGAGCTGATAAAAGTGTTAACTTAGTTGTGGTAATTATTCACTATCTAACTATCATATCAAGGTATCAATACACTTTTTATTTGTCAAGTATACTTCAATAGAGCTGAGGGGGCAAGAAAAAAAAAAGAAAGAAAAGCATTTTTTTAGGAAGGAAATGAAGAAGAAGAAGAGAAAATGTCCATTTTGAAGCACAGAATCTACCCCTACAATCACTGTGATACTTTTTTTTGTTTGTTTTGCTACATTCCCTTTAATTGCCTTTTCATAGGACAACAATTTTGTAATACTTTCTATAGAGGGAATAGAAAAGATGACTGTCTTTTCTCCAGAATGTTGATTTGTTTTATGTCATTGATAGTTTAGAAAAGTGTTGTTAAGTTTTATAACTCATTATTGGTAATGTTGTGTCAATTCTGGCAATCGTTCTTAAATTTGGGAAAACTTCCATCAAGTGTTTTTCATATATGAACAATAATATTTGAAAGAAAGCGGAAGGGAGGGAGAAAGAGAGGGAGAGAAACATCAATGTGAATGAGAAACATCGATTAGTTGCCTTCCCTACACACCCCAACCAGGGACCAAACCCGCAACCCAGGCATGTGCCCTGACTGGAAATCAAACCAGCAAACTTTCAGTTTGCGGGGCAATGACCAACAAACTGAGCCACACTGGCCAGGGCAGATGTCATTACTTTTTCACTAGCCACATACTTCTGATAACTTGGCACTGTATGTTACATTCATATTGCAGTACAATCTCTGGCCCTGCACTCTTGGGTGACAACACTGGTAAATTGGTCCAGTAGGTAATAGGAGTATTCTTGGAAGCCATTCCTACGTGGACATGGCTACTAATAATTTGATAATACATGAAAATGATGGTAAGCTTCATAATATACCCCATTAAACTCAAACTAAATGTATTTCTGACTCAACTTCTGCTGGATCTTGAAAATGGCCATGACCACTCAACAAACTGATACATGGGGTGGGTTTGCCAGAGAGGTGGTTGCATAGGAAAGAGAATGTGGTCTTAATTGGTTTCAGTTAAAATATCTTAATTTTAGAAATATTACAAAAACATATCACCAACTGAACACAATGCTAGGAACACCCCTTCCAATTGCCTTGGAAGAGGCTTGTGCAAAGAACCCTGAAGCTTAAGCTAAATCAACTTTGCTGACACATAATTCCCCAATAAATGCTATTATTATTACTCCAAACCTTTCCATTGCACTTAGTACCTGGCTATTTTGTAGCATGTGTCACATTTTGTTTATTGCACTCATGTCTGGCTCTCCAGCTAGATTATAAATGAAGGGCAGGTGCTTGGCTTTATTAATTTTTATGTCAGAGTGCCTAGCATAGTACGTACCTGCTTTAAATTAGAGACTCAGTCAACAATCAGTAAATGAAATTATGCTACCAGAAGGAAGAGATAGTGAAAGAACAACTTAAAGCAGATATGACTGAGAAAGAGTTATCTAAGAGCTCTGGGTACAACAGACAGGAAGGAATATAATGTGCAAAGACCAGAAGTGTTTGTGCCAAGTGCTCTAGGGCAAGCATCAGAGACCTCAGGATTAAAGAGATACACAAAATACATACAGGAAGGGCCTTTAAAACAACTAGTGTGACTCTACTTATATGATGTCCAGCCCTGGCTGGGTAGCTCAGTTGGTTAGAGCATGGTTCTACACACCAAGAGGTTACAGGTTTGCTCCCACTCAGGGTGTATCTGGGAGACAACTGGTCAATGTTTCTCTCTCACATTGATGTGTTTTTCTCTCTCTTTCAATCCCTTCCCTTCTCTCTAAAATTAATAAACATACCCTTGGGTGAGGACTTAAAAAAAAAAAGAAGATGTCCAGAAAAGGCAACTCTATAGAGATGAAAAGTAATTGGTAATTACCTGGGGTTAGAGGTGGAATTGAGTGCGCAACAAATTAGCATGAGGAATCTTTTGGGGGTGATGGAAATGTTCTAAATTGGATTGTGGTGATTGTTGCAGAAGTCTGTAAATTTGCTAAAAATCATTTTAGTATATACTTTAAATAAGTGAAGTTTATGGTGTGTAAATTATACTTCAAGAAAGTTGTTTAAATTTTTTTCCTGAAAAGTGAGAACAGAGATTCAAATGTGCAAAGGCTGTACGTATGTATAATATGTGCACATTACAAATGTACAATATGTAAGTTGTATTTATGAAGTAGCTCATGTTGGTTAATTGTGTCTCACCAACAAGGTTCCCATTAATTGTGGTGAAATTGCTGTGCACCAAAAGACATACATGTGCTGGGCCACTGTGTGGGCAGAGTGTTCCAAGTAAGCCCTTTCCATCTGTGGTGGCCAGAGTTCTCCTGCAGCAGTTTGGAGATCCCCAAGTTACCAGAACTATGTGGCTAGTGAAAAAGAAATGACATTTGAAGTGAATGGACCCAGAAACTATAGTCTGCAGAGTATTCTTCCAAATATTACAACTCATATATGAAAAACACTTAATGGAAGTTTTCTCCAGTTTAAGAACAATCATAATAATTGACATGGCATTACCAATACCAAGTCATAAAGCTTAGAGATACTTTCCTAAACTATCAATGATACAAAACAGATCAATTACTAAAGAAAAGACAATTATCTCTTCTATTTTTTCTGTAGACACTATTACAAAATTATTGTCCTATGAAAAGGCAGTTGAAAGGAGTGTAGCCAAGAAAACTGTCAGTGAGATCCAAGATGGTGGTGAGTAGGTGGAAGCTACACTGACCTCCTCACAGGACCACTACTGGAATTACAACTAAATTATTTTTTTTAATCATGCAGAGTAACCAACTTAAGACTAGCTGTAGAGAAGTATTATAACCAAGGACTTACAGAAGAAACCACTTAACCACATTAAGACTGGTAGGAAGTGCAGAGGCACAAGAGGGCTACCTGGGCTCCCATGGGTGGCAGCTGAAGTTCTGGAGGTATATCTCAGCAGTTGTGTGTGTGTGTGTGGGGGGGGGGGTCCCTCTGAGAAGTATGAGGTCTAAACCCCAAACTGGTCTCCCCAACCTACAGCACCAAAACTGGGAAAGGAACCTGCATTATATCCAGCTGTGAAAAGCAGTGGAATTTCTATCCACTAGGGAGAGACAGCTAGAAACAAAGATACACTCTTAAAGGGCCAACAAATAAAATTTTGTTTTCAGCCATTTACCATGGGCTCTGGCAGAGGGACGGCAGAGCAGACTAGAGCCATGTGAGGAGAGTCTGGGGCTGGTGGGTCTGGGGAGAGAGCTGGAGGGTCAGCCTCCAGGATCCCTGTGCTCAGTCATTCTCCATACTGCAGAGCCCACCTTTCTCAGGCAGAACACTCCCCTCCATGTGGCATTAGCCTGGAGGAAGCAATAGCCACATTTGCAAAACCTCTCTTCCCCCACCCTATGGAGCTTAAACCTGCTGAGAAGTGTAGCTGGAGGCCCGTACAGTGATTAAGCCTAAGAGAAAGCTTGCAGATAAAGGTGGATCTCTGGGTGCTCTAAAACTTTAGCTAGCCTTCTGCCAGGCCTGGTGCTGGCCTTTCAGCATAAATCCAGTCCCAGGAAAGGGAGCTGCAAGCTGTGGATGGCTGATATTTCCAAACAGGTTGACTAGGGCTGGTCACAGACAGCATCTGACATAGCTTTGCACGAGAGTCTTTGCAGATCTACATAACACATAGAAACAACAACAAAAAAGGCAACCAAAGTGGGAAGACAAAGGAACAGGCCCTAAATGAAAGAACAGGCAAATTCTCCAGAAGACGAGCTAAATGAAATGAAGGCAAACAATTTATCAGATATAGAATTCAAAGTAATGATTATAAGGATGCTCAACAGCATAAAAGAAGACACAGAAACCATAAAAGGGACCAGTCAGAAATAAAGAATGCAATATCTGAAATAATACACTGGAAGGAATAAACAGTAGGTTAGATGAAGCAGAGGATCAAATCAGCAATTTGAAAGACCAGATAGAAAAAAAATAAAAAATCAGAGCAGTAGAAAGAAAAAAAGATTTTTAAAAAATGAGGATAGTTTAAGGAACTTTAAAGACAACATGAAGAATAACAACATTCACATCATAGAGACACCAGAAGGAGATGAGAGAGAGCAAGGTATTGAGAACCTATTTGAAGAAATAATGACCAAAAGCTTCCCTAACCTGGTGAAGAAAAAGATACACAAGTCCAGGAAGCTCAGAGAGTTCCAACAAGATGGACCCAAAGAGGCCTGCACTAAAATAAATCGTAATTAAAATGTAAAGCTTAAGGACAAGGAGAGAATCTTAAAAGTCACAAGAGAAAAGCAGTTGTTTACCTAAAAGGAAGCTCCCATATTACTGTCACCTGATTTCTCAACAGAAACATTTAAGGCCAGAAGTGATTGATGTGAAATATTCAAGCTGATGAAAAGAAAGAACCTGTAACAAAGGCTACATTACCCAGCAAGACCATTACTTAAGATAGAAGGAGAAATGAAGAACTTCCCAAACAAGAAAAAGCTAAAAGTGTTTGTTACCACAAAACCAGTACTGTAACACATGTTAAAGGACTTGTTTTAAGAGAAGAAAAAGAGGAAAATAGTTAATATATGGCAATAAGTACATGTCTATCAATAATCACTTTAAATGTAAATGGCTTAAATGCTCCAACGAAAAGACATAGGGTAGCTGAATGGATAAGAAAACAAGACCCATATATATGCTGTCTTCAAGAGACACACCTCAAAACAAAAGATACACACAGACTAAAAGTAAAGGTTGGAAAAAGATATTTCATGCAAATGGAAAGGAGAAAAAAATCTGGGGTAGCAGTATTTATATCTGACAAAATAGACTTTTAAGAGATAAAGAAGGACACTACATGATAAAGAGAACAATCCAACAAGAGGATATAACCCTAGTAAACATTTATGACTCAGTTTAGGAGCACCTAAATATGTGAAGCAATCTTGATGGAAATAAAGGGAGAGGTTGACAGAAATACAGTCATAGTAGGGGAGTTTAACACCCCTTTGACTTCAATGGCTATATCTTCCAGACAGAAAGTCAACAAGGAGATGGAGGCCTTAAATGACGCACTAGCTCATATAGATTTAATTGATATCTTCAGAGCACTTTTTCCCAAAGTAGCAGATTATACATTCTTTTCATGTGCACATGGAACATTTTCTAGGATAGACTGCATGTTAGGAAACAAAACAAGTCTTAAAAAATTTAAGAAGATTGAAATCACATCAAGCATTTTCTCTGACCACATGCTATGAAACTAGAAATCAATCACAAGAAGAACACTGAAAAACATGCAAAGACATGGAAGCTAAATCATATGTAATGAAACAATGAATGATCAACGACGAGATCAAGGAAAAAATCAGAAGATTCCTTGAAACAAATGAAAATGAGGACAAAACAGTCCAAAATGTATGGGACACTGGGAAAGCAATTCTAAAAGGAAAGCTCAAACAATCTAACTGACACTTAAAGGAACTTGAAAAAGAACAACAAACAAAGCCCAAAGTAAGTAGAAGGAAGGAAATAATAAAGATCAGAGTAGAAGTAAATTAAATAGAGTCTAAAAAATGATACAAAACAATGAATCCTCCCTGACTTGTGTGGCTCAATGGGTTGGGCACTGTCTTGCAGACCAAAAGGTTCAATTCCCAGCTGGGGCATGTGTCTGGGTTGTTGGCCAGGTCCCCAGTTGAGGGTATGAGAGAAACAGCTGATCAATGTTCCTCTCCCTCTCTGTCTCCCTCCCATCCCCTCTAATTAAAAATAAATAAATAAAATCTTAAAAAAGAATAAATTAATCCAATAGCTGATCCTTTGAAGAGATAAACAGGATAGACAAACCTTTAACCAGACTTACCAAGATAAAAAGAGAGAGGGGCCAAGTAAATAAAATCAGAAACGAAAGAGGATAAATAACAACTGACACCAAAGAAATACAAAGGATTGTAAGAAAACATTATGATTAACTATATGCCAACAAACTGGACAAAATGGATAAATTCCTAGAAACATACAATATTCCAAAACTAATCAGGGAGAATCAGAGAATCTGAACAGCTAGTGAAATTGAAGCAGTAATCAAAAACTCCCCAAAACAACAAAAATGCCCTGGACTGCATGCCTTCATTCCAAAAAGAATGAACACCTCTTCTCAGACTGTTCCAAAAACTTTAGAAAGAGGAAAGACTCCCAAGTTTATTTTATGAGGCCAGCATTATTCTAATTCTAAAACCAGATAAACACACTAAAAAGAAAGAAAATTATAGGCCAATATCCTTGATGAACATAGATACTAAAATCCTCAAAAAAACATTAGCAAACCAAGCACAGAAATACATCAAAAAGATTGTATACCATGTTCAAGTGGGATTTATTTCAGGGATGCAAGGCTGGTATAATACTTGCAAATTAATAAATGTGATACACTACATAAACAAAATGATGGATAAAAACCACATGATCATATCAAGAGATGCAGAAAAAGCATTTAATAAAATCCAACACCCATTTATGATGAAAATGCTCAGCAAAGTGGGACTACAAGGAACATACTTAAATGTAGTAAAAGCCATGTATGATAAACTCACTGCCATCATTATACTCAATGGGCAAAAACTACAACTATCCCCCTTGAGATCAGGAACAATATAGAAATGTCCATTTTAACCTCTTTTATTGAACATAGTACTAGAAGTCCTAGCCACAGCAATTAGACAAGAAGAAATAAAAGGCATCCAAATTGGGAAGAAGTAAACTGTCATTATTTGGAGATGACATGATTTTATACATAGAGAACCCTAATGAATCCACCAAAAAATACTCGTCGGCAGCCGTCTGTCTCGAGAGACGATGGTGTAGCTTCTTAAGAGTCCATCTGCACCGCCGAGAATGGCTGTGCAGTCCGACTTGGGAGTGACATGGTATCTGTCTCCTCCCGTGTTGAATCGACATCTTGCGATGACGCTGAAGCTACAGAGCCTGGGCAGGGTAATATGGAGGGTCTGCTGTTGCCCATGCAGCAGACCCCCCCTCTCTTCGCAGCTGAAGGGTCCAAGGGAAAGACGGAGTCGATATAGCTTGGGTTCAGGTGCGCCGCAGGAGTTGCCGGTGTTGACCACAACATCAAACCGCCTTAGGGACTCCGGCTCCGGATTTTCTGTCGGGGTTTACTCCTTTAGCCTTTCCCCTGAAGAGGTACGCCGCAAGGCAGCGGAGGTTTTTTGGAGTCAGAGTTTTCCTTCTCTGATGTACCCTGACTGGAAGATCGAACCAGCAACACTTAGCTCGCAGGCCAACGCTCAATCCACTGAGCTAAACCAGCCAGGGCTAAACATGAATATATATATGTATATATATATATATATATACATATATATATCTTTAGTGAGAAATCTTTTTTTAAATCCTTCATCAACCTATTGTTAATTACTCAATGATAATATAGTATTTGTTTTTTAAAAAACATACACTCAAAATGCTTTAAGAAGCAAATGAGCTGAGAAATTAACGTGTTTTTTAAGACTCCAAGCAGAGAGAATAGCTAAGACTATTTGATTAAAGAGGGAGAAAGAGCTTCAATTTTAATAAGTACAGAAGATTTGCATTTAGTTGAAATAGAGAACAAAATCCACACTGTGAACTTATGAGCTTTATTCTGATGCCACATCATTTGTCTGTCCCATGAAAGGAATAGACTCTAAGTCTGATTTTCTGAGAACTGGCATAAAATGGAACTCAGAAGTTTTGCATGATCACACTGCTAAGCAAGACCTACCACTCACGCCAATCCTCTCTGAATATAAATTTAGTGAATTTGGAAACTAGGGGAAAGGGTAAAGAATATGAATCTCTAAGGTTAGTACCCAAAGCTTGGCTACAAGTTTCCATACTAAAAGTAGATAGAGCCTTTGGCACAGAGCATCCTAAGAACTAGTCATGTGCACACACTGATCTTTGGTACTTTCCTCGGGCCACTGAAGCCCTACATATTCTGCTAAAGAGCTCAGAGAATTCTCCTGTCATGTTGATTAAAATGTTCCTATCATCTCATGTTCAATGCTCAGTTCTGCCATCTTAAAACAACTCATCCCCATTCTCTATATTATAATATGTAGTTGGCTGGACTATGAGCCAACTTTATCTTCCAAAATAAGATTATGTAAATTACATGTGGTGTGGTAAACATTTATCACAAATACCACCCAATTTCCTAATCCTTATTTTATAGTAGGGCGTCCTTCTAATGATTTTAGGATTGCCACATAAGTATTTGTTCCTCAAGTAATCTTTTGTAAAGCAATATCTGACAAATTATATAGAATTTTTTAAAACACAGAGCCTGGTTGGATTTCACACAGGATTATATATCCAAAAAAGAAATAAACTATAATAAAGCAAATCAATTTAATTGGACAAATGAGCTATTAAACTAGAAACATAAAAGTCAAACTGCCATAAAATATTACACATAAAATTTTTCTCAGTCTCCCCTTGCATTTTGTTCTGAAAACATGATTTCATTACTTAGTCATGTGTGGCCATGTCACCTAAATTTAAATCTAATTTTCCTTCCTTTGTATATCTCACAACTTCATTCAAAATACAGAGCAAAATCTCTCACTTTTTTCAAAGAACAAGGAGCTCACCAGTCAGCCCAAGCGGTGACTACCCTTGAAAACTTGTCAATAAAATGAGATTGGGTAGCTTAGGATGTGGAGACTTGTGAAAATAAACAAACTAAAACAAACCAAAAAACTTTTAGTTAGCAAACCACTACTAGAACTGGTAAATTAATCTAGTAAAGTAGTAGGATACGAAATAAATGTCCAGAAGTCAGTTGCATTTTTATACGCCAATAATGAACTATCAGAAAGGAAAATTAAGAGAAATATCCCGTTCACAATTGCTTCAAAAAGAATAAAATACCTAGGAATAAGTTTAAGCAACAGTGTAGAAAACATGTACCCAGAAAATTATAAGACAGTGAAGAAAGAGATTGAAGAAGACACAAATAAATGGAAGCATATACCATGCTCATGGATAGGAAGAATTAACATCATTAAAATGCCCATACTACCCAAAGCAACCTATAGATTAAATGAAATTCCTATCAAGATACCAATGATATATTTCACAGAACTAGAACAAATATTCTAAAAATTTACATGGAACCACAAAAGGCCCCACATAGCAACAGTGAATCTGAGAAGGAAGAACAAAGTTGGAGGAATCATGCAACCTAACATCAAACTATACTATAAGGCCATGGTAATCAAAACACATGGTACTGGAATAAAAACAGATACATAGATCAATGGAACAGAATAGAGAGCCCAGAAATAAACCCACATCTTTATAGTCAGTTAATACTTGACAGAGGAGGCAAAAATAAACAATGGCTAAAGATAGTTTATTCAATAAATGGTGTTGGGAAAATTGGACAAATACATGCAAAAAAATAAAACAAGACCACCGTCTTATGTCACATGCAAGAATAAATTCAAAATGGATGAAAGACTTAAATGTTAGACCCAAAACTATAAAAACTCTGGAAGAAAACACAGGCAATAAAACCTTGGACATTGTTCATAAAAATATTTTTCAGGTACATCTCCTCAGGCAAGAGAAATAAGAGGGGAAAAAAAAGGGGACTATGTCAAACTAAAACATTTTTGCACAGCAAAGGAAATGATTAACAAAATGAAAAGACAACTCACTAAATGGGATAACATATTCATCAATACGTCTGATAAAGGACAATATTCAAAATTTATAAAGAAATTATAAAACTCAACACCAAAAAACAAAACAAAACAAAACAAATAAACCAAACAATCCAATTTGAAAAAGCACAAAGGGTCTGAATTTACACTTCTCCAAAGAGGACATACAAATGGCCAATAGACATATGAAAAGATGCTCAACATCACTAATCATCAGAGAAATGCAAATTAAAACCATAAGGAGATATCACCTCACAGCATTTAGAATGGCTATCATCAATAAATCAACAAACAAGTGCTGGCGAGGATGTGGAGAAAGTGGAACCCATTGCACTGTTGGTGGGAATGCAGATTAGTTCAGCCACTGTGGAAAACAGTGTGGAGTTTCCTCAAAAAATTAAAAATGAAACTCTCTGTTGATCCAGCAATACAACTTCTGGGAATTCATCCAAACAAACATGAAACAAGAATTCAAAAGAGGCATTTATTGAAGAAGATACAAAATATAAGAAACATTGTACATAGGACAATGATGCCTCAATGCCCTTCAGAGTTGACACCTTAGGAACACACGGTTCTCCCCATCACCATCAGCTGTCCCATCATTTTTTCCTGAATCTCATCAACAGTCTGAAATATCTTCCCTTTCAAAAGTGATTTTAGTTTGGGGAAAAGCCAGAAGTCACAGGGCACCAAATCTGGGCTGTTGCGGGTCTGAGTCACCTGGGTGATTTGATGTTTCAACAAAGCTCTGCACAGACATGATGCAAAAGCAGGCCCGTTGTGGTAATGAAGCTGCCAATCACCAGTTGCCCATAGCTACAGCATTCTGAATCATCTGAATAGTTCCCGTGGAGGAATGTTCACGCTTAATGGACAATATGATGCAGATTCTTTGCTCTGTTTACTCAGTCATTTTGAATGTTACGGCCACATAGTACACATGCTCACTCAAAGCGTCTCCCCCTGTCCCCACTGACGAGTACAGTGAAATCATTATTGTTCACACATGCTCATTCCAGTCCACTCTCCTTGGCTGCCAGGGTATATCAATGTCACACAAACTGTTCTCATTATATTAACAATGTTTGGACTTTTTCCAGACCTCTTATAATCATCACTGTTGCCATCTGTGTCAGGCATAGTTTTAAGTACTGTTCATGTATTAATTCATTTAATTATTATAAGAATCCTATGCAGTAGGTAACACTATTAATCAGCTGTAGAAAAAGAAAATTTTACCTTTGAAGGCATGAATGGACCTGGAGAACATTATGCTAAGTGAAATAAGCCAGACAGAGAAAGACAAATATCATATGGTTTCATTCGTATGTGAAATCTAATGAACAAACTGAATTAACAAGCAAAACAGAGACAGACTAATAGATGGAGAGCAGGATGACAGCTCTGGAGGGAGAGATGGGGGTAGCGGATAAAACAAAAAAGAAAAAGGACTAACGGACACAGACAACAGTGTGGTGATTGTGGAGGAGAGCGGGTGGGTTGATCTGGAAGAGGATATAAGGGGGATAAGTGATAAGGGGAGAAAATACAATAAAAAATAAACTATTTAAAAAAAACTGTCAGAAAAAAAGTATCACAATGATATGTAGGGGCAACCAATTCTTTAAAATATTTTATTTTTATGGGTTTGTGCTTTTATAAAACGTGTTGACTTATTTCTCATTCTAAATCAGTATAGTTGCCATGCTAATCTTGTGTTCTTAATTATTTATTTTTTCTTAAAAAGGTACCCCAAATAATTAAGTGTCAGGCTCCATAAAACCTGGACCTTCCTCTAGGAGTCAGACATAAATACCTTGTTTGTGTTATCTTGTTTAATCATTACAAAAATCTTATATTATTAGTTCTCTATTAAAGATGAAAAAGCTGTATGTAAGTAGGTTAAGTAACTTATCTAAGATCATTTAGTCAGAACTCAAGCCTGGAGTTATTTAACTATGATGCCAAGGTTTTAGCCTTTACTTTACATTGCCTTTCTCTTCTTTCTTTTTCCTTGAACAACAATATTTTATTCTAAAACAGATCTCAGTAGCAATGAAGTACCAAAAGTTGGTCATAATAATAAACAGAAAAAAAAGAGACATTTGCTTTAATTTTTTTCTGAAAAATATAAAATTATCACTGTAATATACTGCCTACTTTCATTTATCTGTATTTGAATTTTTTATTTTATGGCTTATCCAAAGAATATTTTAAATCATTGATTGGATTCTACCTAATATAAATAAACATCTGGACTGTTTTTATTTCAAGTAAATGAATTCTCTAGGGATAAGATAAGCAGTTGGACATTTGCTTAAGTAAGCTTAATTAGAAAGATATATTTATGCTTAGGAAATGTGCGCTAAAGCAAAACACTGCTTAGCATCCCTGTTTCCATCAATTTTCTGCACCCAACCAAAACAAACAAAAAAGCCCACAAAAAAAAAAACTGACTATATTGATGTAGTGGTATATAAAGGTATAAATTATGAACTACATACACAGAAAAGACATAATAAATTACTTCAAACCCAAAGGACAGGAAACTTTAAAGGCATATAATGACAATTAGTACTTAAAAAGTGGTTTCATATCTTCAAAATGCTATAGAAACAAGTATTCAACAAAATTTCAGGCCTCTTTATAAAGTTCTGACTGAGCTGAAATAACGAAATACCAAGAATGCAGAGGACAAAACAACTTAAATGTAAAAGGCCCCCATTACTATAAAATATCTTAAAGTATATTTCACAGAGCTATGAAAGCAGTAGTTGAAAGACCAGGTATGGCTAAGTTAGTAATTGACAACTTAACTATCATCTCCCATCTTTTCTCAAACTACTTTAAACATGTATGTTTCATAATTTTTCTCTACACTGCATGTGTCACATACATCCTGTCATATCCATATTATGGATAATTTTTATTATCCATATTCATCACATCAATTGGCCATAATGCACAAATGATTGTTTTATATAAAAATTGTTGATGTATAATATTTTCTGTAAATCAAATGCTGGCCACAAAAGTTACATTTAATTTCTACTAAATGTAGGTGCATGTTTATCAGGACATCTTGGCCTATTTTTAGACTATGAGAAATTGGTGTGATTTACTTTGACTAATCTAAGATAGAAACGTTGTCTTAATATTTAGCATGACCAAATACTCCTTTTGTCAAAACTTGACCCTTACTTCTGAGTGCTGGAATATAAACTGTAAAACTGAAAACACTCCAAAATATGTTGGCTAATATTGTTGTACCTATAATATCGTGCTTTTTCTCTCTATTAACATCATACATCAGAAGATGCCTCCCCTTCAGCAGGGGAGGAACAGTAGTAGTCTGAAGAATACCCAATTAAGGAAGCAGGAAGTTTCCTGTTCTTAATTCCTGTTTTAAAACTTAATAAGAATTTATCCCAAAATACATTAGTGTTTTAGTGTAAAAATGATGTTTCCCCTAATTTTTGAGTAAAATCAACAGTGCAGAAAAATACAGCACTTTCATCTTGTAGGTTTAGGAGCTTGAGGGGAGTTTCACAATCCTGGGCTTGATAAACAGAGCATTAGTCTAGTTCTGACTACATAGAGTTCTTTTTTTTTTTACTTTAATCATATTTTATTGATTATGCTATTATGGTTGTCCCAATTTTTCCCCCTTTTCCCCCTTCCACCCAGCAACCCCCACTCCCACAAGTAAATCCCCACAGCATCGTTCATGTCCATGGCTCATGCATAGGTTCTTTGGCTACTTCATATCCTATACTGTACTTTGCATCCTCACAACTATTCTATAACTACCCATTTGTATTTTCTAATCCTCTCACTTCTTCACCCAGCCACCCCCCCACCCCCCCAATCTGGCAACCATCAAAATGCTCTCCATATCCATGATTCTGTTTCTGTTCTTCTTGTCTGTTTAGTTTGTTTTTTATATTTAATTGTTGATAGATATGTATTTATTGACATTTTATTGTTCATAGTTTTGATCTTCTTTTTCTTAAATAAGCTCTTTAACATTTTATATAATAATGATTTGGAGATGATGGACTCCTTCTGTTTCCTCTTGTCTGGGAAACTCTTTTATCTGTCCTTCAATACTAAGTGATATCTTTGTTGGGTAGAACAATCTTAACTGTAGGTTTCTGATTTTCATGACTTTGAATCTTTCTTGCCAAGTTTCTTTTGAGAAATCAACAGACAGTCATATGGAAACTCCCCTTTAGGTAACTAACTGTTTTTCTTTTGCTGCTTTTAAGATTCTCTCTTTATCTTTAAATTTTGGCATTTTAATTGTGATGTGTCTTGTCATTGGCCTCTTCACATCCATCTTGTTTGGGACTCTCTGTGCTTCCTGGACTTGCATGTCTATTTCCTTCACCAAATTAGGGAAATTTTCTTTCATTATTTTTTCAAATAGATTTCCAATTTCTTGCTCTTTCTCTTCTCCTTCTGGCACCCCTATGATGTGAATGTTGGAACACTTAAAGTTGTCCCAGAGGTTGCTTACACTATTCTGTTTTTTGGAGGGTTCTTATTTCTTCTTATTCAGACTGGTTGTTTTTTTGCTTCCTTGTGTTCCAAGTCATTGATTTGATTCTCGGCTTCATCCACTCTACTGTTAATTACCTGTAAGTTATTGTCTATTTCAATTACTGTATCCTTCATTTCTGACTGGATCTTTTTTTTTATGCTGTCAAGGTTCTCACTAAGTTCCTTGAGCATCCTTATAACCAGTGATTTGAATTCTGCAACTGATAGATTGCTTATCTCCATTTTGTTTAATTCTTTTTCTGGAGTTTGATCAGTTCTTTCATTTGGGCCATGTTTCTTTGCTCATTTTGGCAGCCTCCCTGTGTTTGTTTCTATGTATTGGGTAGAGCTGCTATGACTCCTTGTCTTGTTACTGTGGCCTAATGTAGTAGGTGTCCTGTAGGGTCCAGTGGCACAGCCTCCCCTATCACCCAAGCTGGGTACTTGTAGTGCACTGTTTGTATGGGCTGTGTACACCCTCCTCTTGTAGTTGAGACTTTATTGCTATTGGCAGGTCAATGGGAGGGATTTACAGGGCCATTCAGCTGCAAGGACTGGCTGTGACCACTGACCACCAACCTCCACCTTTTGTGGAGGATCAGCAGTGCGGGGGCAGGGTGGTAGTGCTCCAGTTTGGTCTGTAGCTGTCCACTGGTTGCATAGGCTCTGGGGTTTCCTGGGAGGTGGAGGCCAAGGTCATCCCCCACCTGTGTTTGCCTGGGGCCAGCATGCCTGAGCTATAAAGCAATCTCAGATGGGTGCTACTTGGGCTGGGCTTGGAGATTCCCAGGCAAAGCCAAGCTATAAATCTAGGCTGGTTCTTGCTAGAGCCAGGCCTGTGGCCACTTGGCAAGAGGTACAGGGGCTGGGGACTCATTGATGCTGTCTGTTGTTTGAGAGGATTTAGGAAGTTGTGAAGCATGAGCCAATACCAGTGTTGGTGGGTGTATAAGTTAGGTGGGACAGTCTCTGGGGGTCTCCTGGGTGGGACAAACAGTGTTAGCCAGGTTGATGGAGTCTCAGGTATGACATCAGCCTGCCAGCTCTGTGGCTTTGTGACTCTGAACTCAGTGAGAGGAGGGTTCAGAGAAGGGACAATGGCCTCGGCCCATCTTTCTGTCCCCAGCTCTTGCCTTGATAAGAGCCAATTCCCTTCCTCCCTGTATGTTATTAGTGCCTTTCAAGCTGCTACCCCAGTGCTGGAGCTCTGAGGGAGTGAGTCTGAGTAAGTCCGTGTGTGGGTTCTTTAAGAGGAACTGCTTGGAACTCCAGAAGTTTCTTCCACCAACTCAATCCCTGCTGGTTTTTGCAGCCAGAAGTTATGGGGATATATCCCTGGTAATGGAATCCTGGTCTAGGGGGGCCTGATGAGGGCCTGGGACTCCTTGCTCAGAGATATCCTTCCTGAGATACCCAGCCCATTCTGTCTCCACCCCTCCTACAACTCTGAATGGATGTGGTTTCTTTAATTCTGTAGTTGTCAGTCTTCCATTAAACTTGATTTCTGATGGTTCTGAGTGATGGTTGTTCTATATTTTAGTTGTAATTTTGATGTGGTTGTGTGAGGAGGTGAGCTCTGTTTACCTACGCTGCCATCTTGACTGGTAGTCCCCCTACATAGAGTTCTAAATATTGTTTTGGAAATCATATAAGGTATTTTTTTTTTCAAGTTAGGTACATTTTCATTTCATTAAACATCCATAGATACAAAAGCAGCTCTACATCTCCTTAAAAATTCACTAAATATATAAAGAGCTGAATATGCAATAAAGCAATTTCCAGTGGTAACCATATTCTAACAGTAGCAAATAATCTAGCAAATAAAATAACTTATTACTAACAACTAAGTCTAAAATATTATCATGTAAAACATTGAAATTTACTGAAATTACAGAGAAAACAGATAATTATATCAACTGCCATTGAAAGTCTGGAAGAAGTTTTTGACAAAACCCAGGCTCTCCAGTGGTTCTCAAACAGGGCTAAGCCCAGGTATTATTTCTAGTTTTAGTTTTGTTTTTCTTTTGGCATGTGTTTTGTTTCTAAACCGAGTAAGCTTTAAAACATAAAATACTAATGCGTTCTGAAGAGACATGTAAACTAAAACTGTACTTAAGACCTGATTTGAAGCATCTGAGATCTTGTTGCTCTGCCTGTGTCATCAGTTTGGATCACAAAAACTCAAAATTCTCAAAAAAACAAGAACAAAATAAAACAAAGACCTGGTTTACTCATAAAAGTTCTGCTGCATGGCATTAGTAAGTAGGATATATCCAGCATTGAATAGCACTGAAGTTCTTTGTGTGAGCAACAAAAACAATCAACCACTGAGCGCTGCGGCTAGCTTCAATAATTATTTGTATGCCCAGATGACATTGTGCCCCTCAGCAGTGAGGTCTTCCACTTATTGACCCTGGGACCAATGCCACAAGAAAATGGGACATGCTTTATATTTTCTAAAAGTGAATATAACTATTGCATTAACTGTATGTTCCAAATGCTCATTAAAAACCCATACCAAACCCTTCTCACTTTTAGTAAGAATGAGGAATTTTTATGTATTTATGTAACTGCACATTATATGCATGGCCTATTTATACTATTTTCAAAAAGAGAATCCTGTCACAAATTGATAGATTTGCATCAATTTTCTTTTTACTGGTCCTTGGATTTCCTTAAATGATAGCACGTTCAACAATGGTTCTAGACCAGCTGTTCTCAACGTGTGGGTTTCGATCCCTTTGGGGGTCGAACGACCCTTTCACAGGATCACCTAAGTCCATCGGAAAACACATATATAATTACATATTATTTCTGTGATTAATCACTATGCTTTAGTTATGGTTGGGGGCCACCACAACATGAGAAACTGTATTAGAGGGTTGCGGCATTAGGAAGGTTGAGAACCACTGTTCTAGATCAAATGCCTCTTCATGAATGCATTTTGCATCCAATGTGAATAAATAAAATTCCCAGCATTAATGCAATACCACTATCAAAGCTGCCAATATAAAATTTTCATTATTTTCTTTAGAATTTATAGTTGATGTGATTGTTACTGATGAAGAAATAGATGTCACTGAACTATTGTGGGTTGTGGTCACTGTGGATGTTGACATCTGGAATGTGTTTTGTAAAATACTTGTTATTTTGGGTGTAGACTTTAAGGTGGTAGAATCTTATTTGTTGAGACCCCTGGTATTGTCATTTTAGATGTTGCTTTGGGTTTCACAGTGGTGACTGTGACATTTTTTGATGGTGAGGAAGCTGGAGTTGTTGATGGGTTTGTTGTGGTGCCTGTCACTAAGGGAACTGGAGTTGTATATGTTTCACAGTGTTTTTGAAAGATCCACTTGTATGGCTGAAAGGCACATGTGGGGTGTACTCTGTTATTAGGAGTGGTTCTGAGAAGCATGGAAGGCTTTCCGTTTGAAGATCCCGCCCAGTCCTCGGGATCCACATGGCCTTCAGCAGTGTTGTTATCAGCAGTGTCCCCAAAATGATGAGCATGGCCCAGTCATCTCGCGCTGGGTCCCACTGCCTGAGGGCAGGACGCTGCCTCATAGGTTCCCAACCGAGGTGGTGTTGGCACTGGCAAGCAGCCTTTCTGCGCCCGCAAGCTCGTTTGCATCCCCTTCTGCCTCACACCCCTCGCCCCACCCCCCTGCTCCAGCAGCTGCATCCCAGTGAGCAAATAGGGAGCCGGAGCCAGGTCATGGGGCCTGGCTGGTGGGACCTTGCCTACCTCTTCTGCCATCACCTACTTCCTGTAGCTCACCTAGAATTTAGGGTAAGGTGAAGTGAGGGAGTCCTTGATGTGCAGGGTCAAATTTTTCTTTATTTAAAATTTTGATACTCTATTAATTGTAGAGTTTTTGCGTTGTTATTTTTTAAAAATAATCTGTTTACTTATTTTTAGAGAGAAGGGAAAGGAGAAAGAGAGGGAGAGAGTGGTTGCCTCTCACTCGCGCCCCCAACTGGGGACCTGACGTGCAACCTAGTCATGTGCCCTGACTGGGAATTGAACCAGCGACACTAGGCTTACAGGCAGACACTCAATCCACTGAGCCACAGCAGCCAGGGCTTAACTGGTTTCACTTTTAAGTTCACGACTCATATCCCAAGATGGGCCCTCAGTGCTGCTGGACAATCCTAATACACGCCACTAGTTAGTTCAATATCTCCCTTTCCTAGGAGGATATTTCATGAAACCTCTCGCAGTCCTTCCCCTTTCTCAGTGGATAACTCTGCTTCTCTCACAGAGAAAACAAGGGCAGCCAGAAGGTAACTACCACAAAGTTCCCCTACTTGGATGGCTCTTCCAAATATCCATGTGGCTTTGCTCTTTTGCTCAACTGTCACCTTTTCAGAGGGCCTTCTCTGGGTATCCAAAAGAAGCATCTTAATCCCTTTATCCAGCTTTCCTTCACAGCATTTACCACACCTGACATACACAAATGCATGGTCCTTCCCCTAGTCTTCCCACTCTCGCTCTAGAGTACAAGCACCGTGAAAGCAGGATTTTGTCTCTTTTATGCCTAGAACAATAGACAGGTGTTAAGTGCTTATGAATATTTATTGAATAAAAAACAAAATATAGAGACAAAAGACTGTTCTTTCTTAAAGCAGAAACACAATACTTTTCATTTAAAGTTACAGTATTTTGTTGCCCTTAGAGTGCTATAGTTTCTCCTAATGTTCAGTAAGATTCCTCTTGCTAGAGGCAGCATGGTACAGGAACAAGTACAGTGGGGGGCATGGGGGTAGGGGCAGTAGGCAGTGAGTGGGTAGAACATTTGGCTTTTACTCTTAGCTCTGTCACTAATTAGTAATGTCATTTAGGGTGAGTCACGTAACCTCTCGGTTCTACCAGGGAATGTAAGAGAGTACTTTTATTTGTACCCAAAGAAAAAGAGATGCACTAAGCATAAAACCCATAAAAATCATCACACACATCAACAGCATTTTTCCTTCCAAAGTTCATCAATGGGACTTTCATAGTGTATAAAATAAAATTCCCTCCCAAATCTAATGGATCATTAATGGTTTTATAGCAAATACGCTATTAGTAAAATAGATTTTTCTCATCAGAATAAAATCTCAAAATTCAAAATGGCAATCTTAAAGTCAATTAAATAGGACAGTCACATATGTTATGAAAATTTTCTTGATATGTATGTGCAGAAAAATGCCTAAATGAGAAAGACAAATTAAGATTATACTTAGTCAATAATCATGCAAATCCAGTACATTCTATGTAAAAACAACAAACAAACCCCACCTAAAAACCCATCAACTCCTGTCCACCTCACAAAAAAACACCAAACCACATTGTCAAGCAAAATATTTTTAATTAGTAGGCTGATCATAAATAAATCCACATAAAAGATTTAACAGAATTACAAAGAGTTTTTTGTTTCTTCTGTGGACTCAATTCATAATACGCATTAGTCAACCTTATTCTCTAACGGCAACAAAGAGTTGTTGTCATCCAACAATGCAGCACAGTTTAAGCAATTCATATTCTGTAGTTACATTTTTACATTTTCTTTACAAATGTAACTTTATGTACATTATGTATATTTTTTCTATAGTTCATGTACTGAAACTCTATTGTTTTTACAGGGGAAATATTGAATTCATTTAATGAATACGAATCACTCCTTGTTAAAAAGTAATTCTTATAAATAACATGGTACCCACTGCCTTCTGGCATCTCCTGTCAGGGTTCTAGTCCAGAAATGTCGTATTAACTATAAGAAGAAAGAATTCATCTAATTTTACATTACACATCATTCCACATTAGCTACATAAATTTGCTGGCTTGCACTGTACTGCTGCACTACTGGAAATGTATAGAAACCAATTCAAAATATACTTGGTGAAACAGCATCACTGTTACCATTAATTTAGTCTGGAGAAAATCTGTCAAGTTCTTTCTTCCTCTTCACCTTTTGCCTCAGACAGGGAGCTATGCTATGCATCTGTGTCTTGTAACAACAAATGCCTTCGTTCAAATTTCCAATGTGCTTCTTGGACAGATTATGCTTTACCTAGGCCTTTTTCTTAGATTTAACGTTATTCCACTTCACTTACAGATCTGCTGCTGAATGTGAAGCAAAAATTCATAGTAAGAGAATGCAGCTTCTGTCCGGTCTTCAATTAAATGTTGAAAAAACTCCGTTTTGGCAGGACTTTCATCCCTGAAAAAGAGAAAAGGGTATTCACCTAAAAATTAATATTATTAACAAAAATAATTACACATTTTAATAATGTACGATATATGGGAACTTTAGGAAAATGGAACATAGAGTATATTATTCAAATAACAGCATTCTATCACTAGAATATATTGGTAATAATAACTTTAAATTTGCTTTGAAGATAAGAAATTTTACAGACTGTACAGGATAAAACAGTTTTATAATTAAGTTGTAGAAGTACGTACTTGACCACATGAAGAACTGGGCTTAACGGTCTGCTGTCTCTAAGCCAAGTTATAAAGGATCTAGTTCTTTCTGATGAAAGTGTATCTAGCTCTGGAAGATGTGCCTGGTTAAAAGAGATATATTAAGAAGTTATTTTCTGTCTCATAGACTTTAGTACTATTAGAACTAAATCATGATTTCCACTACCACCAACTATCCCCAGTCTCAATAGCAGCAACTGAACAAATAAAATTTAAATTCTTGGTAAGTCTGTTTGTATTTTTCTAGATAAGTCAATAAAACTCATTTAATGGTAAATATGTCACTGACATTTTGTGTGTATGTTAAGAACCCAAAGTCTATTCTTATATATACAGTAGTCCCTCTCTATATCGTGGTTCACTTATCGCGGCCTCACTGTATCGCAGGATTTTTCACTGTATCGCGGGATTTTGCGGTACTGTATAAGTATGTTGTTAAAGTTACGTAGGTTTAAGAATGTAGAATATGTTTAAGAACATAAGTAGTGTTTATAAAAGTGCAGGAAAAGTTAATAAGGGAGTGGGAAAGGTTAATAAGGGACTGGAAATGGTTTATAAGTGTGTGGGAAAGGTATATAAAGCCTTAAAATATATATAAATACTAAAATAAATGTAAGGTTCCTACTTTGCGCATTTTTACCTATCGCAGGGGGGTCTAGAACATTAATATCCGTGATAAGTGAGGGAATACTGTATATATATAGGTTTTCTCCTTCCAAAGCCAACTTAATAGTGAACTAAATAATTCAAAGTATATAGTTTGTAAAAAATTTAAATAGAAATGTTTGGGTTAGTTATATTTATAATTTATGTCATCATTTAAAAAGTAAAATAACAGAAAATATTTCTATGAATTGGCTGTTCAAACCCTTTACCCATTTTTAAACTTTCCATTTGTTTTTAGGAGACAGGTTTCTTCTTAAAGGATTGTAAGAGAACTGTATATACTAGAGAAACCACTCCTTTTTAAGTCATATGAGTTACAAATAATTTTCCAATTTTGTTTTGTCTTTATTTACTTATTTTACCAGATAGAAATGTTTTATTTTTATGCTCTCAGATATATTAATCTTTTCCATCACTAACTTAAAACAAAGGCCTTGCCCATTTTAATACAATATTCTTTTTCTAATATTCCATTTTTCCCCAATGATTTAAAATGTAACCTTTACCACATTCTATTTTTCAGGAATAAGAACCATGTCTAAATTCTGTTCTGTTTTACAGATATGTTTATTGTGCTAGTATCATATTGCTTAATAAACTACAGCTTTAAAATAAAGTTTACTATTCTATTTAGTAGGATTTATTTTCCATATGCTGTTCCCCTTCATTGTTATTCTTTTTTAAAACTTTTAATTATTATCCTCATTCATTGAGTCACACAATAGCAGTGTAATAAAAATTACACTGACATTAATTTCAGGAGAAATGACATGTTTACAAACAATATCCAAAAATAATGTAGACATTTTCCAATTAATTAAATATAAAGAACTGCCTTTGTAATCATATTTCTTTGGTATTGGTTAATATATATACAGTAAAAGCCAACTGAAAAATTTATATTTATTATCAGCAAATCAATGTAAAAAGTTTTTTGTTTGTTCATTTTAGAGAGAGAGAAGAAGGCAGAGAGAGAGAGAGAGAGAGAGAGAGAGAGAGAGAGAGAGAGAGAGAGAGAGAGGAACATCAATTTGTTGTTCCACTTATTCATGTGTTCATTGGTTGCTTCTTGTGTGTACCCTAACTGGGGATTGAACCTGCAATCTTGGCATAGAAGATGACACTCTAACCCACTGAACTACCTGGCCAGCGAATCAGCAAAATAATTTAAATCAGAAGGTAAAGTTGTTGGAAAACAGTGTGGCAGTTCCTCAAGAAGTTAAACACAGAGTTTACTATATGATCCAGTAACTCCAACCCTAGGTTATATACCCAAGAGAACCAAAAACACGTTCACATAAACACTTGTACAGAAATTGTTCACGGTAACACTATTCACAATAGTCTCAAAGTGGAAACAACCCAAATGTCCATGAACAAATTATTGGATATACAAAATGTGGTATATATCCAAACAATGGAGTATTATTTAGTCATAAAAAGAATGAAATACTGATGCATGCTACCACAGGGATGAACCTTGAAAACGTGAGAAGTGAAACACAAAAGGCCACATATTGTATGATTCCATTTACATGAAATGTCCCAGACTGGCAAATCCACAGATGAAGAGTGGAGATCAGTGATTGCCTGGGAAAGGGGCAGGGGAGAATTGGGAGATATGGGTTTTTTTGGGGGGGGGGTCTCTGAAATGAGATACTGGTGTTAGTTGTATAACACAATGAATATGCTAAAAACTAATGAACTGTACACTTTAAAATAGTTAAAACTGTGACTCTTAAGTGAATTTTATTTCAATAAAAATTTAAAACAAGCACACAAAAAGTTAAAACTGTATAAAAACCCACTGACCATTTTCTGTGGCACCGATGCAAAATTAGGGTACCCAAGTACATCCTCTATGAAGGTGCTGTCACAGTTTTTTCCAACCCAAATGTAAAAATCCTAGACACACACACAAAAAAACAATATATTAAAATACCTTCATCAGAAACCCATTGCAGTTTATTTTCTCACAATTATCAAGCATAAAAGAGAGAAACTGTACTATTTCAAATAAAGAAAGAACATAAAAGTAAAAAGGAAATGTAATTGGCACACTTACAATCTACATCCAGGAATCTACAGTGCTTCCTATCTTCTTTGCTTAAATTTCAAGACTTCCCATAAAGTATATTTTACCTTCTTCCTTTTTCCCCAGTGGGAATGTAATGTTTTAACCAGGAAAATGGACTCACACTATTTCCTATCCATTATTTCAATGCTGTCTCTATTGTTTTCACGAATGTGCTCCCCCCCGTGACTAGTGGAATTCTTTTCTTACTCATAAGATATCATTTATGAAGCCACCTTGACCAGCACCCTCACCACCACCCTGCCCAGTGACTTCCCCTGAACTGATCATCAATGGCATTTCTGACAATGGATATAAGCTGAACTAGATAAACTCACGGTCCCTTTGAATTTTATGATTCTACATGATAAAATCCTTAAAGACAGGAATTTTTCTCTTTATCAAGCAGACATAATCTAGGGCAGTAAATAATCCATGTTAATAAAATGTATTAATCTATGATAATAAAGTAACAGCCAACTAGAAGAATCTAAAATGAATTAACCTCTTGTGCCAGTTACCAAAGCACTGCCTCTCAGCTCCTAATCCACCTTTCACTGACTGATCTGTGACAACAGAGCGGGGCCCTGTAAGTGTTTCTCCTTTTGTTGGATCAGTGTTAGGCTTTGTCAGTAGAACGTGCTTACAGAGCCACAGTCCATAAGGAAAGCACCTTCTCTTGTCAGCTTCTCTGCAGATAATTTTTGAAGCGGCGGCTGAGGTACAACCCTGTCATTAACATGTATTGCACCCTGAAACAAAAACAGATGGAATGTGAATGAACTCACATTGCTGTCACAAGTTTGGAAGCTAATGGCCACTAGCTCTTTATGAAAAACAGAAAAATAATACCTGAGGATCTTGTAGGATGCAAAAAATTATTGATAATACATTATGACTTTGGCTATAGAATCAAGACACTCAGAGGTATTTGAATTAAAAAGATAAAAACACAAATATGTAAAACAATCTGTCCATATCCTTCCCTTTTGGGAATCTGGGTATATTAAAAGTATGACTGTTAAATCTGCTGTAAAGCAAGTTACTTTTTTACATTTCTCTATGAACATTATACAGAGCAGACTCCAAAAAGTAAAGTTTTAATGCAAGAAAGAAAACATAACTATATATTTGCATATTAAAAACACTGATGGACAGCAGATCCAGTTTACAGTATGATGAAAACTGCACTTTGATCATATCAGAAACAGTCAATATCTGTTTATAGATGGGAATGCCCACTCTACAACTTAACTTTGTAATAAATATTATAAGCAAACCCACAAGGCAAATTACTCCCCACATTTAACTATTTTTGAAAACTCCATAACCACAGATAGTATCTGATAGTCCTAGTGTCCACACTTAATGTATTAATACCACAGGGAAAAATGAATTAGAACATTGTTAATAAATACATTGCTACCTTACCTACAGAATCAAGACATTCAAATATATTTAAATTAAAAAATTTCAAGTGCGCTGGAAGAAATCATACCTCATTTATCAGTCTGTCTATTCGGTATAAGTTGGGGTGAATCATTTTCATTAGATGAACAAGTGGCTGACACTTTATCTGACACATGGCATACACACGATCATCCAGGCGCGTGCTTGTGCCGGTTCTAAATGCTTTCTACATTAAAAAGAAAAGAAAACCAGAAAAATTTCACGTAAAGGATAAAAACAGTGAATAAATATTAGAACAAATATATACTATTATCATGGAAAAAGCAAGGCCCCCAAATCACACTGACCAAGATTCAATTCTCAGCTCTGACATTTATTAGATATGTGAGCAACTTACTTAGCTTTTCAAAGCTATATTGTCATCATGAGAAAAACAGGGAAAATACTCAGCTCTCTCGGTTGCTGTAAGAGTTAATTCAGATGATGTGCATATGACCATCATGGTGACCAAGGCATGGAAAGATGTTCAATAAATAATAATCCTTTCCTTAGTCCCTTTCCAGAAGCATATGCAGAGTGTGCTATAACCACACCATTATACAAGCCGCTCTCAGACAGTAAAACGTGAGGGCATAGGCTTTTACAAGTCAAGTATTTGTATGCTTATGTTTTCCACTCATCTTTGCCTGTTCTTCAAAACTTTCCAAATGCTTAACGGCATAATCTTAATAATTAAGTACTTTTGTTAAAAAAATCCAGAAAACCTAGATTTCATTTCCTCACCTATGTATCAAAATTTTATTTTATTTTTATTTCTCTTTTAGGTGTTTCCTGTACGGTTTGTCTCCTCAGTCACTGTCCAGGGGGCTCTGAGAAGCTGTAGGAACATGCGGTCACAGACTCAAGGCTCGCTTTCTTTCCAGCCTGCAGAAAGGGCCTGTATGCCACGGGGCAGAGCCCTCAGCTCCCCCAAGCCACCTGGACAGGGCCCAGGGAGGGTGACTTCCTGCAGGTGTCCACACTGGATACGTATCAAGAATTTTAAGACTTTACTGAACAGTGTATAAAGGCGTACCTGCTTGAGAAGGGCTAAAACATAGAGAGGAAACAACTTGAGGGAACTGGGTGCGATCAACCCAGAGTGCTGTAGATTTGAGACAGTGGAGCCATAAGCAGACAATGAATCCACCACAGCATTCACTAAGGCATCTCTTGCATCTGATAGACTTGATGAAACGGATCGATCCACAGCTAGAAAGCAACCAAAAGGAAAAGGTATTTAACCATTAGATTCCAATGGATGCTGCAAGAGATAAGATTTACATGCATTATTTAAGAAACAAACAAAAATTCCGTTTCTAGTATACAAATATACATTTCACCTGCATCCTCATTTTAAAAGTATCTGCTCATTACAGAATTTTTCTGAACTAAATGTGACAATGAGAACAAATCTAGATTGTTTTTGACTTTTTGTTTTACTCTCTTTTATAAAAATACTTAAATATGTATCATCCATCTACTTTTAAGAAAGGTCTGGGAATATTTCCATTACTCAAATAGAATTCACATGTATAAAGTATTTTGTTTTCCTGGACAAACAATGTTAAGTTCTAATAAAAAAGGAAAAAAAAGAAAAAAAAAAAAAAAAAAAAAACAACGTATATTCTACAATCTGAGTTATCCTGTGATCTTCTAAAATGTTTGTCAAAGCATTCCCAGGTCAACAAAAAAAGAGAACAAACTGGACATAGGTCCTTATGCAGATATTGAAAAGCCAGATAGTAACATGAAACTCCAAATACATATTTTATTAAAATAGAGATAATCTACACATATGTACAAGTATCAAAAATACAATTATAATCATGGGCAATAACTAGGTTCATTTCATGTCTAAATTCAGCTAAAAGATAAATTCATTAAAAACAAAACACTCAATGTTATATTAATTCCCTAAAGGATTTTTTCAAACTTACATACAGTAGAATTTACTTTTTCAAGTATAGTTCCATGGTGATTATATGTTGAACACATAACGATGTAATCACTGCCACAATCAAGATACACAATAGTGCCATCACCCTTTGTAGGAAAATGGTCCCTCTGCCCCCAACCCTGAGAATCACTGATCTATTCTTCATCCTTATGATTTTTCTTTCACTAGAATGTCATATAAATGGAATCATATGCAGGAAGTGTTCTGAGTCTAATTTCTTTCGCTTAGCATAAAGCCTATGAGCATCATCCATGTCTGTTCAGGTACCAAAAGTTCTTCCCTTTTTATTGCTGAGTTGTAGTCCGTCCACTGCATGAATGTATCCTAGTTTGTTCATACATTCACTAGCTGAAGGAAACCTGGGTTGTTACCAACTTTTACTGATTATGAATCCCCTAAAAGATTTTTAAACCAAAGAATTAATAAGAAATATGGTAACAGTCCACTTCACATGGCTGTAAATGAAAATGTGAAACATACACTTTTAAAATAAGGGATATCTAGGGTTAAAAAAAACGCCCAAGCTTCAGTTTTTAGGATGAAAAAATGCATTTCCCCCACGTTTTTACTCACCCATGTTTGCCAGAAGGCAGATGGCAGCTTGCACATCCACTCCTGCATACACATCTGCTAGTGAACTTACCACAGGCAAACAGAGTGTATGCACTCTAATTCTCCGCTCACCTAAACAAAGTGATGAACATTGCAAATGTCATTGCAAAACACATTAGACCAACAAAGAAACAAAGAGAACAGGTCAAAATATTATTCAAGTTATTGTTTTGATTGTATTAAACCACCAACAGCATACTGAGATGTAAAAACAAAGTTTTACAGTGAACATATTTTAAAGAAAATTAAACACTCTCTAAATCTAAAGATATACTCATACTATGAACACATACTGTATTTTGAATATAGTTGATTATTAGGTTTTAGTTTTTATTTTAATATAACACATTCTACATTATATCCAAAATAGTAAAATGTCAGAAAACTTATTAGACTGTCAATTAACAAATGTAGGCCTTAAGTGCGAGGCAGAATTTTTAATTTTATAAGACAAGAAACAATGCTAAAAATGGCAATGGCTGAATTTAGCATGAATTGTTTACCAGATACTATGATTCTTGGAATACAAGTCTTCTACAAGTCAAAAAAGATATCATTTAAAGATTCAGAAAAGAACAGAACATATATTTGATTAACTGATTGAAATCCCATTATTTTCCACTATATGTCCATTCTTCCTTCCCATTTTCCCTAGCATGTGGAAGGAGGGAAGAATTACTGCTGCAGTTTATATTTCATCTCTTTTAATATTACCTTTGCTAGATGTATATAATAAGGCTGTTTGAAAGCACACTAAGGAAGTATCTGTCAAACTTTCCTCAATTGACAGTTGTACTGCAAATCCAGCATCAGGGTTGATGTTGGCAAGGGATAACAAATCAGTGGAACGAACAAAGAAGTTTCCATGAAAAGTGTGCATTGAAAGACCTAGAGAAGAGAAAAGTTGTTATAAAAGATGAAGTAACAGTAGTATCTTTATCTCAGACTAAAGCCGCCTCATAAAGTAAAATAAAAAGTCTCTGATTTTGAATCAAAAGGATAACTATGGTGTAGGATTGAAGTGTTGGTAGAGTTCTAAAACATCAATTCAAAGAATCAATGTAGGTTATATAAAAGATCTAATGTATAAAATTTTAGAAGTGAGGATTACTGTAAAATTCATTTAAGAATTAAAATAAGGAATCAAAATCCCTCCTCCAAACATTCACATAAAAGCAAGATAATGCAAATTGAAGACTATTTGAATGATTATCAAGGGAAAGATCATAAATTTGACCATTTTCACTTAAGAGCTTACCTATTTCTCTAATTCTCCTTCTAAACTCTCCCCAATATGGGCTTTCTCTTAAGTTCTTCCTAATGAAGCAAAACATTACTTTTGTCCATTTATTCAAATAATTTTAAAAATTGGACAATGATTATTCAATAACTATATAAAATGTTAGAAGGTATTTTTCAGATGTCCAGCCAGTAGGGTAATCAGCTGAACTTGGGTCCCGGGAACCAGACCCCCGCGGTTGCATGCTCTGACCAAGCAGAACAAGGGACTTAACCTAACTGTTATTCCTTTGAGCAGTGACCTGGGGAATAGTAGAAAATTTTTTGTTTATACAAGCTGTTTTTCTGTCCAAGTTCCTGCACTTGCAGGAACAGGAATGCACCTGAAATGCTTTATAAGACCCCAATCCCTTGGGTCGGGGCTGTTCACCTAAGTCTGGCTTGTGGACGGGTGGACAGTCGCTGGTCAGCTAAAATAAACGCCACAATTTGAAATTCAAATTGTCTCAGACTCTCCATTCTCGCTAATGCACCATAACATAAATAACTATATATAAAAAACAAGAGTACAACTAACTGGATCAAGCATAAACCTTTTTATGATGAATAACCTTTACGAGTAGTCATAAGTAGTCAATATGTAAATGCTTATTAATTTAATAAAACATAGTTTTTATAACTTCATACCTTTAGTACACCTTATTCTCATAACAGCTTCAAAGCCAATTTTTCTTGTGAGATAACGTTTTAGTTCTTTCTGTAACTTTTCTGCTTGTGAAGGATTGTGAGTATAGTGGAAAGATGGATAATAATAGATGCATCCTGCTGAATACTTGGACATGCAAGCTTTAAAGAGAAATATAAAAAGTATTAACTACAGAAACAATAATATCCTAACTGTCCAACAGTAATCCAGATCCTATATTATTAAGAAATCTAAGTCATAATGGGAATACCAAAGCTGTCAAAATAAGGATGATGTATAAATCTGAGAAAACACAAACATTTGTAACATATAACATATTATATTGTTGAGCAAAATGGTAAAGCAAGTGTATTTTAAAAATAAAATATTAACAGCATTTTATACTTGTAAAGTGCTTCAAAGTTTACTGGTAATTTTCATAGGTCTCATCTATCTAATTCACATGTCTCTCTCTCCAAAATATTGAGAACTCTTACTGAAGAGTTCAGATTTAATTTATATGCAAAAACTGTTTATGTAAACAGATAAACACAATAATTTCTCCTTACCTAGAGAAGAAAGATCAGAATACTGTGAACTTAAAAGGAACAGATCCACTGCAGTCTGCTGCCCTGAGCAATCTAAAGCAAGTTTCTTATAAAAATCAGTTGCAGGGCCAAGATGCTGTACAACCTAAGTCAACAGATCATAAAGTAAGAGCCAGAAACCTTGAATTATGCACATATTTCTATGTCTCTCTTACAATAAGTCAGAGGATATCCTTTCCCCACACCCCCAGCAAACTAAAGAGTTTTTAACAAATGTCCATGCAGTTGGCACAGATTTCCTGTAAGACTAGTAATTGCTAACATTTATAAAGCATTTATATGCCAGCACTGCTTCAGATAGTTTATATAAATTTTTAACCCTTATAATAACATATATTTCATAGGGTTATCTACATTTCACAGATGAAAAAAACTGAGGCAAAAATATGATTAAGTAACTTGACCAAGTACATAATTATTGAGTAGTAGATGCTGGAACATAAACCCAAGAAGTCTGGGCTCCAGATTGAGTGCCGTTATTACACAGTGGTACATAACAACAAGAGAGCATACCAGATTAAGGAAGGTTTTTCCTATTGGTAGTAGGACCCCTGAGCTGAAGTGGCACTGGAGAAAGAGTTAGAAGTGCCAGAGCCAGGCTCTAAATTCTTACATTACTATGTTACACAGCCTAACCAAATGTTTCAAACCTCTCAATCACATGTAGTGTATGGTTATTGCATTAGTTTATTCAGATGTGAAGGAATATGTAAACCAGAGTAGGTATTTAAAGCTTTTGCCCTGGCTCCTGGGGATCAGTGGGTTGAGTGCCAGCCAGTGAACCAAAAGGTCGCTGGTTAGATTTCCTGTCTGGGCACATACATGCCTGGGCTGTAGGACAGGTCCCCAGTTGGGGGCATGTAAGAGGCAACTGATCCATGTTTCTCTTCATTTTTCTCCCCCCCTTCCCCTCTTTCTAAAAAATAAAAATAAAAATAAATTATAAATCTTTTGAGTCTCAGGCAATGAATAATATTTCTAAAAGTTAAATGAGAAAAAACAAAACTGTGTCAAATAACGTAACAACTTCCTACATTCAAAACACCTCAGTATTCTATAATAGGCTGCAATGGAACAATTAACTCAATGCTAGCTGTATTTGTTGATGAGCTTAAAAATGTGACTCAATTTATTTTAAAATTAGCTTCTTTCTCAAAAGTAATTAAAAAACACAAGTTCTTTAAAAAGTAAAAAATGGACCCTGGTCAGATAGCTCAATTGGTTTAGTCATCTGGATATGTCAAGGTTACGGGTTCGATCCCTAGTCAGGATACATATAAGAATCAACCAATCAATGCATAAATAAATGGAACAACAAATCTATGTATGTTTCTCTCTCCCTCTCTCTAAAATAAATTTTAAAAAAGAGTAAAATATGGTGCTATTTCTCTCTAGCAAATTGGTAAAAACTAAAGAAGCAAAAATACTTAATATTGGCTAGAAAATCAGAGCCATTAAGAGTACAGGTTAATAAACAGCCCAGTAAGTAGCCCTGGCCAGTGCAACTCAGTTGGTTGGGCGCCGCTTTGCAAAGTGAAAGGATGTAGATTTGATTCTCAGTCAGGACACATGCCTGGGTCATGGGTTTGGCTCCCCAGTCGGGGAGCATACAAGAGGCAATAATTTGATGTTCTCTCTTACATCAATGTTTCTCTCCCTTTCTGTCTCCCTCCCTTCCCCTCTCTCTAAAAATAAATAAAATCTTAAAAAAATAAATAAAAAGCCCAATAAGTAAAATACATTAATAACTTAAATAAAGTTTATACTCTTTGACCCAATAATTTTACTTCTAGGAATTTATCCTAAGGAAAAACTGAACATATCACCTAATATTTATGACACTATTAAAACTGTTTGATTCATACTCAGAATTAGTTGTAATGGCATTTTCTCATATATAAATTGAAGCCAGACAAAACTTACGTACAGAACAAAAAATTGTTATAGTTATTTTATTATTTAAAATGGGGATTAAAATATTCTGATAAAATCTTCATATAATATTCAGCATGACAAATGTATTTTTAATAGTTAAAATACTGCAGACAACTTTTCAAAAGCTAGGAGGCAATGACAAATCTAGTACTTTCACATTTACTAAAAAACATTTCTTAAATTAAGAGAATTTTTAGGGGCCTCAGAAAATGCTCCCAATATACTCTCTGAATAAAAGGTCAATTAAGAAATATAGGATATATGTATGATATTCACTTATGTTTATTTGTATGCATTTGTATATCTTGATAGTGAGATTACTGATTTATAGTTTCCACTTTCCAAGTTTTATACAATGATTTGTATTACCTTCAAAATTGTAAGTCTATTAGTATAAGCATGTTACATTATAATATCTCAGATTTGGTAAATGTATTACTTAACAGAAAAGAGTACAGGGAATCAGAATATCAAGTCACATTTTTACCATTAGTATTAGTGAAGTAGAAAAGCAGAATGAATAATAAATACACAGTCTCTAGAGGCAGAAAACAGCATCCTGAATATGACAGAGAAACAAAACATAAAATACCTTTGTGCTTGATCTCTGATTAGGATCTTCTCTGGACTGCAGAAGTCCTGCACCCAAGGAAGGTAACTGTGTCTGAAATACAGATACACGGCCACCTGTTGGAGACATTAATTTAAATGCAGCCTGAAGCGCAGGACCAAGGGCACTGTGTGTTTCTCTTGTACTGGTGAACATATTTGGTAATGCATTCAATAAGTCTTTTATAAGCTGGGAAAACAAAGATTAAAAGTTGAATTACTGAGAAGCCAAGGCAATATTCTTCAAAACATCCCAGAGCATACTATGTACCACTTTGGGAGACTGTAAACTGTCCACATTGTCTACTGAAATGTTAATACGCCAACTAAATGTTAAACATTTCAGTAAACAGTTGAAATAACAAAAATATTTTAATACTTTAAGGAAAAAAATTAACCTCACCTCTTTACTTTCATGTAGGTTCACAAGTAAGCTATCCGGAGTAGGGAGAAAAACATCTATAGGGAAAACATATTTTAATCAAGAGATAAATCAAGTCTAAAGATTATAATATAAAAAAATCTTAGTTTTCATTAGGCCATCCATGTAATGTATACTATAATACTGCTTTATTAAATATATATCCTTTATATGTATTATACACATGTAAAAGTACACATACATGGGTTCAAAAAACGTAGAATCAAGTATTTTCCAGGAAACAATTATTTTCAAACAAATATCTAAGTGCACCAAATTATCCTTACAGCATTATGATAAGTATTGTAAAATAAAGTAGCATCACTCTAAATTTTGTAGTTAAAAAGATTTTTATTTTATTCACTGCTTACCATCTATATCAGACACAATCAACATCTGAGGTTGCGATAATCCTTCTTGTAAATTGTAGAAATGGATAGTGCTATCAAAGGTCACAAATCCTATTCTTGTTCGTGAATCTCCAGGAAGCCTAAAGATAAAAATGACAATTTAAAATTTTAAGTTCTCTGCAACACACTTTAAGTAAATAATGAAATAATAAACTAAGTCTAAGACTAATTACATAGGCTTTTTCATGGAGGACAGAAAAGTCTTCTCTATCTAAACAGTCAGAGAAGAGCCAGGATGAAACACTTCATCTTCTGATGAAACATTGACACGTTTTGAGTTCATAAGTCAGAAAACTGAACTATATTCAAATAATAAACCAAACGTAAAAATGACATAATTAAAAAAAAAAAGATTTCTTGCTAACTTTGCTTTGAAGCATTCTTTTAAAGTGAAAAATCACTCATATTTTCAATTCCAATATTACAAAAACAGTATATCTTGTTTAAATATTTTAAAGGCAGAATGACAAGTACTGGCCTAGAAAAGATTGAATGTAATGCATATCAGATTTTAATGTGTAAAGTTTAAAATAAAAACCACATTTAAGATCAAAACATTTTATTTATCATCTTTTAAAAATTTTTTGCCAGAATTCAGTATATTCAAGCCACTGCCACAGCATAAAAGAATAAATTAACACTTCATTGTCCATCAAGCTTTTCTTATAAGATAAATGCTGAATCTTATAGAAGTGTATTTCTAAGTATCACCAACTATGTCAACTACTGTTATGTAATTTATTGTTTTAGTAAAGCTTTTAAAATATTTTTTAATATTACACAATGTCAAAACAGTGTGCCTGAAAGCAAGAATTATTACCACTATGGATGATCGGTTAGGCCACTCAGATACAGTCTGCAAGCAATGTCCACAAATATTCCATTGAACAGAATGCAACAAGTTATGCGATGTTTAGATGACCAATACCGGTCAAGATTTATAATGTTTCTGCAGACTAATCATCATCTCTTTGAGGTTTCTAAGGTCACTGAATATTAGGGTTGTTTGTTACCAATCAGAACAGAGACTATTACCTGCTCTACACCAAACTCAAAACACAATTGAGCTGCAACTGCTCCAGTATCAAATTCTTCCATCACCCTTTCCAAAAAGATTTTACTATATTGTTGCTATCCTATTGCCTTTATATATATATATATATATGTAAAACTGTCCCTGGCTGGTTTGGCTCAGTGGATTGAGCATCGGCCTGCGAGCTAAGTGTCGCTGGTTCGATCTTCCAGTCAGGGCACATCAGAGAAGGAAAACTCTGACTCCAAAAAACCTCCGCTGCCTTGCGGCATACCTCTTCAGGGGAAAGGCTAAGGGAGTAAACCCCGACAGAAAATCCGGAGCCGGAGTCCCTAAGGCGGTTTGACGTTGTAGTCAACACCGGCAACTCCTGCGGCGCACCTGAAGCCAAGCTGTATTGACTCTGTCTTTCCCTTGGACCCTTCAGCTGCGAAGAGAGGGGGCGTCTGCTGCATGGGCAACAGCAGACCCTCCATATCACCCTGCCCAGGCTCTGTAGCTTCAGCTTCACTGGAGAGGACACTCCAGCGTCATCGCAAGATGTCGATTCAACACGGGAGGAGACAGATACCGTGTCACTCCCGAGTTGGACTGCACAGCCATTCTCGGTGGTGCAGATAGACTCTTAAGAAGCTACACCATCGTCTCTCGAGACGGACGGCTGCCGATATGTAAAACTATTTTCCATTCCCAATTTTATCCTTTTGCATAGTCTATATAATTTGTAAAGTCACTCGTCTTTGTTGCAATGGTTCCTATTTCTAGGGCTATATATCCTCATACTTGTCCAGTAAGCTAACTCTTCAGTCTTTAAAATGAGTTCTTTGCAGAGGATCTTCCACAGCCACTCACTGCTAAAGCTGTATCTGAAGTAAGCCCTTGTGACTAAAAATAGGGCAAATGCTTCAATCAAGGAGAAAAATATGAAAACTAATTACTATGAAACTAAAAGCAAATCGCTTAATATCTCTGGATTTTTTATCTTGAAGGTCTCAATATTATCAGTTTTATTCACAGGCCAAGATCAGTGACACACAGACTATGATTACTGGAGCTAGCACTCAACAGAGCAAGGACTCTCAACAAACTCAATGAAGACTAGGGAGAACCTTCTGGGATCACCAAGAGTACATCTGACAATGTACTCATACATACCCATCTACACTTTCACACATATGCAAAACCACTGCAGTCTTGAACCACTCTTACCAACAATCTTAGGTCTTATCTCTTGTGGGTGTTGGGAGTAGAAAAAAAAACATACAAACAGCTTTTTTTTCCTGAGATTTGGAAGGTTCATTATGAAAGCTAGTTGAGAGTCTCCTTCATGACTACTATTTGTAGACACATAGAAAGGAAATAGAGCCAGGTATAAGCAATCTATGCATTACTGTTTCCCCTTGACAATACAATTTATTACTAATATGCCAAAATGAAGAGCTCAGTTTCTGGCTCCCAGGAAAATATTCAGCAGAAAATCAATGCCCTTTTTCCCTTTATCTGGCTCATTCTCTTATTAGCACATTTAAAATTACCTTATGAAGCCCTGGCTGGGTAGCTCAGTTGGTTAGAGCATTGTCCCTATATGCCAAGGTTGTGGGTTACATCCCTGGTTAGGACACATACAGGAAGCAACCAATGAATGCATAAGTAAGTAGAAAAACAAATCGATGTTCCTCTCTTTCCCTCTCCCTCTCTCTAAAATCAATAAAAACTACTTTATGAAAAACTTCTTGCTCAGACATAAATTACAACTAGATTTCCCTCATCCAGATTCCTTGCACCCTTGGCCAAGTCAAGTTCTCTGGCCAGATGTGCTAAGTCACAGAGATAGTTAGATGAGATCTAAATTCCAAAGTAAGTATTACAACTTTTATGATTTTATGATTCAGACACCAATTTATAAGTCATAATAATCCAAGTAGCACGATCCATATTCTAAGGTGGACAGGAAGTACTCTTAGTTATAGAGAAAATCAAACTCAATAAAAACCAACACCATGAAGTGCTAGCAAACACAACATTTCTATATGTATACACACATATTATGAGTAAAAACAGTTCTTACTTGTCTAAATTTTCTAACAGTGACTGGCACAAAATTGTCAAATACCCAGCTTCCACTGCATTATGAGACACATCTAAAACAAACAAGTAAACTGCAGGTTGAGGAGGACGAAGCTGAAAGAAATAAAAATAATGTAATTTATTCAGTAGGTACAGTTCATTCTTTTTATATCACCATAATACTATATTTATGGAGCATATTATTAAAAAAGAAACAAACAAACAAAAAAAAACACAAATAGGATGTTTTGTATGATCTTATGTGCTAATGAAAGTTACATTCCGCAGCCCAAACTGGTGTGGCTCAGTTGGTTGGAGCATCGTCCCATAGACCAAAAGGTTGTGGGTCCATTCTCTGGTCAGGACACATGTCTAGATTGTGGGTCTGGTCCCCAGTCAGGGTATGTACAAGGAAACTGATCAATGTTTCTCTCTCACATCAATGTTTCTCTTTCTCTCCCTCCCCACCTCTCTAAAAACAATTTTAAAAATGTCCTCAGTGAGGATAAAACCATAAATTAAATTAAATAGATATTCCTCTAACTTTTTTTATCTTAAAATTTGGTTGTGGATTAAGCATAAGGCAGCCATTACACAGTAATGGTTAAACAGATGGGCTAAATATTTTTCTGATAGATTCTTGCCTAACTTTCAAAGAAAAATTAAACTTATTATTTAATATCAACCTCTATATTCCTTCCCTACTCCTAAAAATATTTTTAACATTTATTTTCTTTACCTCAATAACCCTTAGTATTATCTACTGGGTCACCTGGTGATGGTCACATCCCAAGGGTTAAGTGCTAAGTGTGAAGTCCTTGTGATGGCATTCCAAATAAGTTTAGTTCCTCTCTGCTAGAGATACACCGTATACTTAAGTATTAATGGGTTAAATGTGGGATTAGTGCCCTGGCTGGGTGGCTCAGTTGGTTGGAGCATCATCCCGTATACCAAAAGGTTGCGGGTCTGATTCCAGGTCAGGGCACATACCTGGGTTGAAGGTTTGGTCCCCGGTTGGGACACGTTTGGGAGGCAACTGATCGACTGATGTTTCTCTTTCACATCGATGTTTCTCTCTCTCTCTCCCTTCCTCTTTCTCTAAAATCATAAAAAAAAAAAAAAAAAATTCCTCAGGTGAGGATTAAATAAAATAAAATAAATGTAGGATTAGCATTTAATAAAGTCCAGGGTGTGTGAGGGGAGTAGGGACTGCAGTAGACTGGGGAAAGATGAAATGTATACAGTACAATGTTAATAATTATTGAAGCTTGCTAATGGGTAAATGATGGCTCATTATACTATTTTTTTCTTCTTTGAAGTTTGCTTGAAAACTACTGTTACAGAAAGTTAAAATTAAAGGATATATAGTCTTAAAAAAAAAAAAATCAACCATGGCTCTGACTGGTGTGGCTCAGTGGTTGGATGTCGGCCCACAAAGCGAAAAGTCATGGGTTTGATTCCTGGTGAGGGCACATGACTGGGTTGTGGGTTTAGTCCCCAGTTGGGGCGCATACAAGAGGCAACTAACTGGTCAATGTTTCTCTCTCATGTCAATGTTTCTCTCCCTCTCTTTCTCCCTCCCTTCCCCTCTCTCTAAAAATAAGGAAATAAAATCTTAAAAATAAAAAATAACAAAAAAAAGTATCAACCAGGGATCATATGGGTCATATGGGAAAGATTAAAGATCATTATTTTGCTATGCCACTCTATCAGATTAAGATTCCTAAAGAGCTAGAACAAAGTTGGGAACATAATAAATTGTAAAGAAGGTAAGGTGTTGAGAGTAATAGTGACCAAGAGAAAGTTTACTATAGTTAATATAAAAACAGGCAAAAAAATAGTAGTTAAGTGGGCAGATGCTATGTTGGACAAAAAAGAACCATAAATATTATAAAAATAAAGTAACGGGTCACTCACTAGGAATTTAATACACATTAGTTGTTCCTCTTCACCACTTTACATTTTGCAGACAACAAAAATTAAATATAAGGATATGGAGGAAACAAGTTATAATAAATATATTTAAAATGAATAGATATGATAAATGAGTAGAATTTAGGTCAAAAACTTGTTTTTGTAAGTGGAAAATTAGAATGAGGGCTTAAACAGGTAGAATTTTATGATGAATTGATGGAAAGAGAAAAATTATTGTGAAGTCAGTATCCATTTCTTTTTATGTCTGTACTAGGTGAAGCAGTAAGAGTGTATCTTTATGAGATTGAAAACTGCAGTTTTTGGCAAAAACATGAGTTTTTCTGTTAGAGGGTCTTAAATATTAAATGGTAAAGGAATATTTATATTCATTCCATGTAAGTAATATAATCATAATGGCAACAAATTGTAGATGTTAGTGCTCATCAAAAAACATTACTAACATTAAGAATAAACGTTCAGCATTATTTTAAAAAATTCACTTTTAAACTTTCAGAAGTTGGACAAGAATTCAATTAACAGCAAATTACAAATGACCAATATATATCCCACGACTAACTTTAACAATAAATAAAGTTACCATGTAGTCGGAAGAAGCAATGAACTCCACGGTTGAATTTTGAACTTCCGGTCGTTTATGAGGCTCCCCATAAGATCGGGTAAGGGGGTTATACATAAATTCTTCAGGAACTAGATAAGAATTAGGAATCCAGTACAAATTTAGTAACACAATCTGTAACTAAACACATATATAAACTCCTAGAAATAAACACTTCTATCATCAGTATTTATGTAAGGTTTACAAGTAGTTCTGTGAACATCTAATGGTAAAAACTAATTCTTTAACCTCACTTTAAAAAATATATATCAGAAGGATTAAAAAACTTTTTTTCCAAAATCAGGTTAGGAAACCAGAACATAAATGACCTTGCTTTTTAGGTTTGGGTTCTATTTGTTACATGTCATGATATGAAAAAAAATCAGACAGAAACACAAATCTGAAAGCAATCATAGTAAGATGTCCTAACAAATGACTAAAGGGGCAAATAGACACACACGTGCACTGAGTTGAATGAACGTAATGTATCAACAAAATACAATTTTAACTTGTCAGGGTCAAGCATAATTAGTCTGCATGACCTCACCTACATAACCTTCACTACTTGTTTTATGAGTGCTTTTTAGTTTGACCTCACTCTCATTTCTCCTCATTAGCAATTATCTCTTTGACTAGCCAAAATAAAGTGTCACTAGCCTATATTCTCTGCAATAAAAGTGGTATTAAAGTTTTGAAAGCAGTGAAGAGCAACCAGATAATGACAACAATGTCAAAATGTTTAAAATTATATTAAACACACACACTTATTTTAAGGATACTGACCTGGCTGGGTTGCTTAGTTGGTTAGAGCATTGTCCTGATGTGTCAAGGTTGCGAGTTAAGATCCCCAGTCAGGGACATATAAAATCAACCAATGAATACATAAATAAGTGGAACACCAAACTGATGTTTCTCCCTTTCTCTCTAAAAATCAATAAATTAAGAAAACCCTGAAACTTACCATCATTGACTCTATAGCACAAATTGCATTTCCATCTCCGTTGATCAATGAAGGATACGAAAGGGTTGATATATGTTCGACAAGATCGGCACCTCACAATGGTATTTGATGTTATCACTGGTAATTGCTAAGAAGTAAAATAAAGATGTTGTAGCAGAAAAATACCCCAGGAGAAAATGGAATACATGCTGCTGTGCTCATATTCAGAACAAAGCCATAATTGTGTTTTCAAATTGAATCATTTCAGTAAAATCCAGTGATGTGCTGAGTAACACAAGCAACTACTAAGTTTTCTCCCTCTTCTGTCATAAACTTTATATAAAATAACACCAAAATAAAGTCAAACCAAATGCAATAAAAACTGGCTGACCAAAAAAAGCCTGGTTGGTTAAGAAAATAATGTAACTTGGAGCTCATCAGCTAGACTCAAGAAATAACAATGAGAAAGAAACACATGCCATATGAAAACACCTTTGTCTTTGCATCTGATGCTATCAGGCACTACTCATTAGTCAGCACAAAAATTCTGATGGGAACCAAGACCACAAAAAACAAACACAATGTGCCTTTTAAAAAATACAGCTCGCCCTGGCTGGTGTGCCTCAGTGGATTGAGCGCCGGCCTGCAAACCAAATGGTTGCCAGTTTTTGAGTCCCAGTCAGGGCACATGCCTGGGTTGCGGGCCAAGTTCTCAGTTGGGGGCACATGAGAGGCAACCACACATTGATGTTTCGCTTTCTCTCTTTCTCCCCCCACCTTTCCCTCTCTTTAAAAATAAGTAAAATCTTTTTTTTAAAAAAATCTCTTTACGCTTAGTTTGAGAAAAAAACTTTATAGTCAATTAAATAAACTTAGAAAACATGAAAAAAAGATTTTTTAAATTACATATTATTCTATCTCCTTGAATTAACTTCTGATAACATCTTAGTATATTTCTTTGTTTTTGTCTATACATAAACAATATATCTTTGTATTTTTTCACATATACAATTTTTGTTATATAACTACATGTCACTTTTGAATAAATTAAGAAATACAATTAATTAAAATTAAAAAATTTTAAACTACTCAGAATTCTATATCCCAGAGAAAGCCACTATTGCCAATTTAGTATATATATTTCCAGAAGGTATTACATTTAGAATCTGTATTTAGATAAGAATTCTCACCTGTGTATATGGGAAATTAACTACATTGGTTCAGAGATTAAGGTTGTAACAATATTACATGATATCAAATAGTATTTTCGGAATGAATTAAAGATCCTTATTACATGACATATTTATTTTATTTTCTATTCACTTTTCTCCTTTCTGTACATCTTAGTATAAAGTAAGCTCCACGAGGAGGCTTACTGACCTTTGTATCCTCAGTACATAGCATGATAGGCAGGCAAATCGATGTTTTGTGGATGAATGAGAGCAAAAGAAACTCAGTAGCAATAAGAGGGGCAGAAAGCCACAGGTGTAAAAAGTGTGAGGGGGAAATGCAGCTTGTAAAGTATAAATAAAATGTATCTGGATAAATTTTATTTCTGAAGTTTAGAAATTTTAGTTTAAATACAACATATTTGCATGAAATACGAGAAGTATGTGTAAAAGTCCAGCAAGCTAGGTGTTAAACCAAAAAAACTGGAAACTTAAACAAGTCGTGTTTTAATTCAATAGACTTGAAGTGTCTGGACTTTATTTTTACGAAGGTTATTTGTTTATAATACAGTTAGGAACATTCACAGTTTTCTTCCCTGACTGCACATCATTGCTGGTGCTTCCTTTATGTTTATACTAAGGGGCTCCTCAAGTTCATCTATCCTCTAAGGCCTTTCCTTTTCCAAAACTAACCTTTCAAAATTCAGTTCAGATCTCATCACTCACAGAAAACTTCTGCTACTGTACCCAGAGGAATTACTTCCCATACTGTACTCACTCCCTAAATACCTTATAGAATTTGATTAGTTGCATGCATTATTTATCCTAGATGTAATTATTTGTTCTTACATCTTTGTTCCCCGTTAGAGAGAAGAATTTCTTAGGGGCAAGGGCAATGACGTAACCATCTATATATTTATCACTGTTTAGTTTAGGGCTTGTCACAAAGCAGGTGCTCAGAAAATGTTTGCTGAATTGAAGTTGACAGAAATATTTATAACTTCAAATAAAAGATGAAAAAATTCTAAGAAAATATAAAATCTAAATACCTTGCACATAAAAACACATGTCAGTATGCACATATATTCTAAAATATATTACTTTACCGTTAGGTCTCTGAAGGGATGTAACAACAATCCTAAAGGAAGCTTCGCTTTATTCAGTAAAACCTGTGTCTGTGGAATATTTGTCAAAGTGCACCGAAACGAACTGCAAAAAATATACACAACATGGACTAAATTAGCTATCAGGAAATAAAAAACATCCTGATATAGACAGCTGCTTACTCCACATTACTAGCATGTAAGGCACAAATAGGAGGGAGTAGAAAACTTAAGTGAAAAGGCACACCTCAGCAACTTTAATACTGTGGTTCCTCCGTTACCTGTTGAATTACTCTGAGGCTCATCCAAATTACCACTTCTTTTGAAACCACCCTCACCCCTGATAACAAGTCATAAGGAATGAATTCTCCCTCTGTGCTCTGAGGTCTCTTTATGCTTCTATGGTATCAGTTAGCCTGATTGGCTTTAGTTGGTTGTGTACCTTGTCTGTCTTTTCTACTTAAGATCAGAGATCATTTTGTCCTGTGTCATTGTAGCACTATTCCTCTCATATGGTAAGTGCTTATAACTTTCTAAGTTACAGGTTACGGTCAGTAGACACAGAACCAATGATATAAAAAGCAGAAGTATGGGAAACCAGGAAAGGAATTTTAATAGAGTGGTTGACAGTATGTAGAGATAGCCAGATACATCCTGGTCCAGACTGGTGGTGCTCCTTGAACACATCAGGTTGGTTCCTGCTCTCGGACCTCTGCATTACTGTTCAGGCAGCTTGGCACACACTTCCTGGAGAGGTACATAGCTTGCTCTCTCACTTCATTCAGATCTCCACTCAAATGTTAAGTCCTTGGGAAAACCTGAACTGACTCCTCAGTTAAAAATAGTCACTGTCCACTTTTACTACTTCCTACTTCATAGTAATACTCTGGCATTTCATTATACACTTATTAGTTTGTGAGATTAGAAACTCTTCTGTTTACTGCTTCATTCCCAGCACCAGAAAGTGCCTGGCGCTTAACTGAGAAAGCATTCAGTAAATAATTATTGAACAAATGATCTTAATATGTGGGAATAATTATTCTTGTTTTAGAGCTGACAATGCTAAGAATTTGAGAGGTTATGTAATTGGCATAAAGTCTCATAGCTCCTTATAAGTGGAACCACGGTATGTCCAACTCTAAAGCCTGTATTCAATTACTCTGCTTTTCTATTTTGATGACAGATATTTTCACAGAAAACACATAACTAAGTACATCTTTATAAAAATGGCCTTGGCAACTGATGGAGGATTGGTGGTTGAGTGTGGCAGAGAGGGGGAGGAGGACCTGCAGAGCAGCTCCATGTTCTGTTTTCTGTATTGGAAACTATGTAAGATTCTGGTTGAAAAAAGAGAAGTTTATTATAGTTTTCTTTTTAAGAGACAGAAATCTATTGCCTTAAAAGGAAAAGTATTGGCTCTAAAGAAGAATAGTAACTCTCTTAATACAAGGAAGAAGGTAATATTGCTCTGTGAATCAGAGTTTACTTTTTGAGGAGAGATTTCAGGAGCAGAGGAATAAATACGCTGTAAGACACAGAAGTACTGAAAGCATGCAAGAAGAGAGAACTTTTTGTCTTGGAGGCACTGTGAGGTCAGTAACGGAGCTCAGTCACCCACAGGCTATACAGGGCTTGGCCACCAGAGAAGCAAGGCTGCCAGCTGAACTTCCCCATGAGGTGAGGAAATTCTCCATAAAAGGAAATCCAAATCTAAATTCAGGCTGGATAGTAAGCCTGGAGATAATGGACTTCACATTCTAGAACACGAACAGACAACCTTAGCTGAATTTTATATCCGGAACATCTACTCAAACTAAAATAGAAGTGTTCACATTAACAAAACTTCCAGTCAAGGAATTAATATCATATTATTTTGTTATTTTTAAGAGACATACAATCTTTTTGACAAAGTATATTACTTACTAAAGATTATAAAATAAATACTTACTCTGGGCTACAGTTTAATTTTTTGAGGTCTAAATTCAAGTTGGGTACAGGAGCCCAAACAGGAGTCATAGGTAAAATGTTCCTCTCCTGAGTGAGGTTTACAGGTCGTAGGCTTTCTGGTTGTATGGAACTCTGAAGACTCAGTCCTCCCAGGCCGGCAGACAGCTGGTTCATGTCAGGATACTGCTGAGAGATCAATCCAAAACAAAACAAAAGAACAATACGACAAACATGAATAAAATTTATTATCCTATAGAAAGGATTATAATATATGGGGAAAAAAAGAAAATTTAAACCTGGCTTGGTAAGAGAAGAATGACTTAATAGGGCAGTAATCAATTTAAACATTCTTGGAAAAACCCTCAAAGTAAAAACACTAAATAAATTAAAATCTAATTAGCATGGTTAAACATCATGAAACAAAATTTCAGCAACAACACTTTCAACATCAATAATCTGTTTTCTTTGAACACAGTTCCTACTGAGAAGGCAGCATAACGCTTATGTTTTCAAGTTTTTTCAATTACCATTTTTCAGGATAATGAGCTCATTGTCATGGAAATATGCAATGATGTTCAATGAGTTTTGCTTTGCTTATATTTCTGTATTACTTTCATTATATTTTTAGTACTATTAGGAATTCATGGCTTTTTATTATTTCTCTGTGGCAAGTGAGAGCTGGACCTATGTCCATTTGATACGAACCTATTAATCTTGGTTAGATTCCTTGCTTTCTGGCATAACATTTTCTACTATTCCTCCTTCAGACTTCAAATTAATCATTTATACAAAAAGGAATCTTGGTTGTTTTTAAATAGAGGTGACATCTGGGAAATAAGGGTGTTCACTGCTAGTGAGCTGTTTATTCCTTCCAACTTTTATAATAGATGCAAAACATACATTTTTAAATAGGGGCAAAAATAGTTAAGTTCACACTGACATTTTCTATTCAAATTTAAGATGCTGATATTTTAATTTAAAGTCTTTCATTTTATACCTGTATCTCTCTTCTCTTTTGTGGAAAATCTTATTCTTCATTGTAACATCATTACTTATTTGTTTTATCCTAATATACTAAAATAGTCTCAAAATAACATCTATGTTATCACAAATGTAAAGCTATTAAATTAAATGTAAGATTTCTTTGTAGTTTTTTTTTTTTGGTCCTTAGATTATATCTCACTGAGAACACACAAAATACAAAGTTTTAAGATTAACCAAAATAATGCTTTTGTAAGTATCAGAGTGTATCAATTTGATAAACAAGGTCAATTTTGTTTTCTTTTAATTATAAGGATTGCATTTTATCTTTTTTGACTTAAATGTTTTTTGAGTAAATATAACATTTCTGCAATTCTCATGTCAAAACTTCACAATATATTCAAAAATATCTTGTTTCACCTTGATCTCTCCACCTATATATAGTTAACTATGTGTATTAGTTTTTGGTTTCATCTTTCCATTGTTTCTATTTACAAATATAAACTAATATATACACTGCTCTAAATATAATCCCATTTTTACCTTAAAATAAAAAGTGGAGCAATAACTCTGTACATAAGAGATTCTCCACACCCTTTTTTATAGTTACTGAGCACTCCGTTATATGAATGTAGCACAGAATTCCACCTAATAAGCACAAATAATAAATTCAGGAAAGTCACAATTTTAGAATCCATACCAAAATAAACGATTCGGGTAATGGTCATCAGGACAGATGATAAGCAGACATCCACAGACCATAAAGTCAGTACGTAAAAGCTTAATGAGGAACTACACAATGAAGGGATCAGGCTGTCACAACACAAACCCACTAATCAATCCGAGCACCACTAAAAATGAGACAACCAGATATTATTATGAGGTAAGCAGAACCAAAATACATAATATACTGGCTTATGTAAATAGATAAATGAATAAATCAAATATAATCAAGCAGTAGATCTAATATCCAGTCTATAGAAAAAGGAACAGAGGAAGAAGTTAAATAACACAAGAAGTAATCAGCAAAATTCAGAATGTGGGGACATTCTACAGGAAAACACACCCAGTTTTTTCAAAAGATCAACAGCATAAAAAAATGAGGTGGAGGTTTGTTTTAAGATTTAAAAAATTAGAGACGTAAATACAATTGATAAATCTTGTTTGGATTCTGATTTGAACAAACCAACTATAAAAAATCAAATCTGAAACAACTTAGCAAATCTGAAAATGAACTAAATTTTAAATATTTAGAAATTATGGCAAATTTTGTTAAATATGATGGTGTGGTTATGCCAGAATGCTCTCTTTCCATCTCCACCAACCCCACGCCCAAGATTAGCTTTTAAATCCTCAGCAAGAAAAGGTGTGTGTGTGTGGGGGGGGGCGATATGTTGGGAGGCTGGTGGTACTGAAAAGGAAAAGAAGTGTTTAATTCTGAACTGCAAGGACTTCTGTATTCTCAGAACTAAACTTGGTCTTGGACAAATGATTTCACTTATCTGACTCTCCATTTCTTCACTTAAATGATGAAAGAAGGTGACTGTCTAATATAAAAACATCAAAATTCCAAGTGTTGCCAATGATATAAAGTAACTGAAACTCCCACACACTGCTGATGAAGGCATAAATTTGAACATCTAATTTGGGAAACTGTTGGGTGGTAACCGCTGAGGTTGATCATATGGAAACCCCATGACCCAGTGATTCCACTTCTCGTCGGCGTCGTCGGCAGCCGTCCGTCTCGAGAGACGATGGTGTAGCTTCTTAAGAGTCTATCTGCACCGCCGAGAATGGCTGTGCAGTCCGACTCGGGAGTGACATGGTAGTATCTGTCTCCTCCCGTGTTGAATCGACATCTTGCGATGACGCTGAAGCTACAGAGCCTGGGCGGGGTAATACGGAGGGTCTGCTGTTGCCCATGCAGCAGACTCCCCCTCTCTTCGCAGCTGAAGGGTCCAAGGGAAAGACGGAGTCGATACAGCTTGGGTTCAGGTGCGCCGCAGGAGTTGCCGGTGTTGACTACAACGTCAAACCGCCTTAGGGACTCCGGCTCCGGATTTTCTGTCGGGGTTTACTCCCTTAGCCTTTCCCCTGAAGAGGTATGCCGCAAGGCAGCGGAGGTTTTTTGGAGTCAGAGTTTTCCTTCTCTGGATTCCACTTCTAGATATATACATATTCACTCAAAAGATAGGAACAGAAATATTTACAACAGTACTATTCACAATAGCCCCCAATTGTAAATGTACCCTAATTCCCCTCAACAAGAAAACAAATTAAAAAGTTGTGGCATATTTACATAATGGAGTACTATATAATGATGACATGATGAATTATAAGTGTGCAACAAGCATAATGCTGAGCAAAAAAGTGTAGCTAAGAGGATATGATTCCACTTATATAAAGTTAAAAGCAAGTAAAACTAATCTGTTTATTAGAAGTCAAGACAGTTGTAAATTCTCATTGGAGGGTTAGTGACTAGAAAAGGCATGCTAGGCCTCTGGTGTTGGTTACACGAGTGTGCACAATTTGCAGAAATGTATCAAGCTGCAGGTTGTTAATTTATATACTTTACATAAGATGGTTTACATTTCATAAAAAGTTTAAAAAATTAGAAGTTGGGAGTAGGATGATTTTTAACAGCCTATTTTTAAAGCTTTGGCTTTTTAGCATGCTCATTTCAACTGTGATTAATAACTCAAGTTATTTTTCAGTCCGTCTTTGTCCCCTTTATCCAAACTCCTCTTATCTAAAGCTAAAGTATTAAAAGGATTGTGATTACAGAATAGAATGAGGTTTATTTTAAAATTCAGTATATTAATTTTTACTTTTATTCCAAAGACAATCTCTTAACCTTTCCAAAATAACCACCCAAAAACAACAGGATAAGAATATTTCCCACTCTCTTATGTTAAAGGTAAACTTTGTCGGTTGGGGCTCAGATAATAAATATTTTAAAATTTAAGAGCCACATGGTCTCTTTTGCAACTACTCACCTCTACCACTGCAGTACAGAAGTTGCCATAGGTAATACATTTTTTAAAAAAAGTTTATTTACTGAAGTAGGCAGCATGCCAGATTTGGCTAAAGAACATTTTCCTATGTCATTACGGAAGACCACTTACTATTTCAGAACAATATTTTTCCCTTGTTCAACATTTCCTCCAAGAGCCAGATTCTTTCATTTTTACTTGGTTTTCTTCTCATTAAAATGTACAAATAAATGACATATTATGAACCCAATAGCAATTTGCCTAAAGTGCACAAGTCAGACTAGAATGACTAAAAAAAGTGCTTCATCTGGACCAATAAAGCCGTAAAGAAAATCTAACAAAATGGAAGTCAGGGAAGTCTATACTAACCAACTATATTTCTCCAGTACCTCTCCCAGTTTTCAGCTTCCTTCTGAGCCTTAATTCTAAGATTCCATTCGAGCAACAAATGATTTTCCTATTTCTCTCTAATTTTATTCTTACTTCACCATAAGATGAAATTTCTATAAGGTTAATCTACTAAGAGCAGTTTTTTAAAAATTATAAGTGGAATGCTTTTGCCATTTCAATCATTTCCTTATATATTTTTCTCAATAAATATAAATGTAAAATATTTACTGTTCTGTATGCAATTGAGATAGCATTTAAGAGATGAATCTAAACAAGATCACGTCAGAATGGGTCCCAGTGCTAGTTAATGAAGCACTGGCAAGCACTTACGTACGGAGAGGCTCTCACCAGTTATATGTTATAGTTAAGAGTTGGAATGAAAATTGCAAACCATATTTATAACATATCATGTTTTTTTGAGGAGGAAACCAGCTTAGAAGTACAAAGTTTTAAAAAAGCTTAATGTTTACTTTTATTTCCTGATTATAAAATTAATACAATGAACATTACTAGAGACTGAAAAAAAGTACAATGAAGAAAAGTCATACCTAATATCTTGATCCATATTAAACCTCTTTAAAAACTTAGTATTTATATTTCCTTTTATCTTTTTCTATGTATGAACATAAAAATTGGAATCCATTTCTATCTGTTTGATCCAGGCTTATCTGTATTTGTATCACGATCCATTTGGATCACCAGGGATTTGTTAGAATTGATAATAGCTTCACAATTTTTAGAAAGGCAATGTGTTTCTATGACTAAGTACATACTTGAGGATACTGCTGGAATCCAGAATACACTGGGCTACTGGGCTGTCCTCCAGGACTCAGTGGTGCAGCATTCTGATAACCAGGCTGAAGAGAAGGGTAACCGTATCCAAATGGTTTAGCCATTTTTGAAGGCTGAGGGGCAGCGGGCACTTGAGCTGGAATAGGATCAGGTTCGGGAGCAGGATCAGGAGCAGGGCTGCTTGCTGATGAGGAAAGCATATCTAACAAAGGGAAAAACACGGTGTTAACACCTGAAAACACAACTGTATAAAGACTTGGCTCCTGGGAGAACCATAATCTTTGGCATTTCCCTTTTTCTTTTTTAACTTTTTAGTATGAGAAATTGTGACCACACACAAAAGTAGGGAGAATGGAATAATAATAAACCCCAGATACTTATCACTCAGCCTTAATAATCATCAATATTTGCTAATCCTGTTTTATATGTTCCCACCCCATCTTTTATTTCTTACAGAAGTTATTTACAAATAAACCTCATTTCATACCATTTCATGACTAATATTTCATTGTTATTTCTAATAGATAAGGCCTTTATATTTATAGTATACATATAAAATAGTTGTTTTTCCTTTTACTCTCTCAGCAAGAATGGGCTAAAAAAACAGAAAAAAAGCAAAGCAGTAAAAAGGGTGTAAACTACTTTTTACTGTAACTTGCTTTTTTACTTGACCCTGCCATTTCTAAAAATCATCCATGAAAGGAGTGGCATATTTCTATAATCCCTAAAAATCTGCATTATTTGTAGAGGTAAAATTGTGAAAGTATGAAAGACAGTATTTAGAATACTGTCCAGTTCCTAAAACAATGTCTGGTGTGTAATAGATGCCAACAAAATTTAATGAATTAATTAAATTAAATTGTGCCTTTATTTAAATTTAAAACAAAAATTTGATTAAAACTGTGAAAATTCAAACAGTAGACAATTTAATCATCATATACAAGAATAGTAAGAAGAAGAAACCCTAAATATTACTGTACATAACCATTACTAACATTCTGGTATATTGACTGCTAGTTGTTTTTTTTTAAATAGATGTGTGTGGGGGGGGGGGTAGTGGGAGAGAGAGACAGAGAGAGAGAGAGAGAGAGAGAGAGAGAGAGAGAGAGAGAGAGAGAGAGAGAGAGAGAAACACCAGAGAAAGAAACATGGATTTAATCCACTTATTCATGCAGTCATTGGTTGATTCTTGTATGCGCCCTGACCAGGGATTGAACCTGCAATCTTTTTGTATCAGGACAATGCTCAAAAAAATCAACAGAGCTACCTGACCAGGGCCTGTTATTTTTTTTTAAGTCAAATCTATAATATAGATGTATTTAAATCTATCTTTTAGATAAAAAGTTATATTCTCCACCAGTAATAAGACTGCCAAAAAGATGTTCTCAAAAACATCTGACTAAATAAAATTTATTTTTTTAAAGTTTCTTGAGGAATCACATCTTTCTATTGATTGTTGGTTCTAATTTTGAAGATTCATTCCTAGACATTCATCATGTGCTAATTAGGCAAGGCTTGGCTTACAGGCTTTCCAGTAACCTCTCAGACCTCTTAAAAGGACAACTGTTAATATAGTATCTTCCTTACATCTCCTGCTTGTCCCCCCTCATGGTGATAGGACTATAAGTAGAAAAGACTCTTGACATGACATCAGCATAAGAAATAAATAACTAGAGTCATAAACAAGGAAGTCTAAAACTTATCCCCTTCGTTAAGAAATGGACAACATTTCATATATTTCTACAGTTCTAAAATCTATCCTCGGACCTTACATATAGTACACTTTCAACTCACTTAACCTTACTCCTACAGCTGCTCACATTTTTCCTTAATATTAGTGCAATTTAAATAGCTAGAAAACGTGCTGTAGGTCACTCACTGTCAAAGCACAGTTCATAATAAGATTAAGATCTTTTGATAAATGAATACAAACAAACCAAGGTCTAGCTCCAAGGCCATGCTCTTTTAACTACACCACACTGTACATTTCACTTCAGGTTACTTTGAAGCTCATGAATACTATACAGTTATAGAGTATTCATTTTTTAGTGAATGAAGTAACTCTTCTACAATATTTTGATGATAGCAATTGCTTTTGGAATGGTCCACAACTTCTTACACACATACGCACAGTGTTTCCTAGGGGAAAATATCTGTTAACCACAAAAGACTAAGTAGCTTATTTAATTATTCTTGAAATATTAAAAGAGAATTCTATACTAAGCTGAAAAGATTAAAGTTTCTGGATTCACAGGAAAATGACAGCAAGATAGTATGTTTAGTTAAGTACAGCATACTCCAACTTTTTTAATACTAAATTATTCCCAGAGATAAGAAATAAAGAGAAGAGCAAAAGTACCTATTCTGTTAGTCCTAAATTTTACTCATGAGAAAGAGAAAAAAGGGAGGGCAGGTTGTGTGGTCAGGTGACAGGAGACAGGCCAATCAGGAAAATCACCGTACAAGATATTATAATAAAAATGACTATTAATTGTAAAAGTTAAGTTTGTATTTTTTTTCTTTCAATACCATCCACTACTCTTATTTCCATGTAATAACCAAAGTTATTTCCAGATATGGTTAAAAGTAATGCCTCCAAAAACTACATCCAAGTCGGTTAATCTATTTACCTGGTGGAGGCAGCCAGGAGCCATAGGGGGAGTAAAGAGTCAAAGGCTACTTATATTCAGAGGCTAGTTGGAAGGAATTCAAGGACCTAAGCATGAGAACAGAAATATAAAATTTATTTAAGGAGTTATTAGCATTAAAAAAAGGGAAAAGAGAGAAATTATTCACCATTAAAAGACTTTTAGAAGGAGGAAAAAGATAAAGAACATGATAACAAAAATAAAATAATAAATTTCCTTAGGCCTCCCAGAAACAACATTCATAGTTATAGAACAATTAACACTATTAAGGCTGAGAAATACCAGGAAAATGTCCCTTTTTTCTGTTAAAAATATACCTTGCTAATTATGTATAATATATGTTCATGTTCGAAAGCAACAGTAACTTTTCTGACAAACTTTAAATAGCGCAAAACCAATTACCTGGGTAGCTGCCTCCTTCTAGGGCGTCATAGCTGTTGGGCAGTGGAGAAGCACTGCTGGTGGTAGAAGAGCTGTCAACACCTGAAAGCAAAACCAAAATGTCTATTAAATTTACAGTGACAGTGTCTCTTAGAGAAGCCTCTGGCACTTTTAAAGAAGCAGCTTTGCTGACTCTAGTGAAAATGTAAAATGACTGATGTTTAAAGACATTAATAAAAACACATACATTTCTGATATAAGGATATGGAATAAATAGGGAGAATACAGAACTGATGAGTAGAATAAAATTTGATCAAACACATGGTAACACCTTAGAGAGCAGATGTCAAAATACTCAAACAAATACAAGTTTTAGATTGATAGAAATGTTAATACAGTTACATTTCAAAAATTGCAGCTACCAAACTGCAAGCTATTAAATATATTTTATCAGTATTAGGATATTTTAAGATAATTAAATTTCAATGACTTTTCTAGTAGCACAGTTGTATAAAACCCTTATGGCTTGGGTTGCTACCTGGCCTGTTACTACACTTATCTATGCATCAGTTTATTCATCTGCAGAATGGAGATTATATAGTGCCTGCCATATTTAATAAGGTAATAAATATGAAAGGTACACTAATCAATGTTAGACTAAGAATTTTTATTATGTGTGTTCAGTCAAAACCGGCAAGATTAACAGAAATGTTCAGTAGCAATTCATGATGAAATTTAGTTACAGGTCACACAGACAATAGAACATACAATATACTTTTCACTCAATACCCAACAAATATTTTATTGAGAGCCTACAGTTATCCTAGGTAAATATGCTAGAGCATATAGTGATGAATAAAACAAAAAATGCATGTGGTCCCTCTCTTGTGTTAGAGATCTTGGTTTTTTTCACCATAAGACAAAATTCTGTGGTACAGAGGTGATCCCTAGCTCTTAACAACAATATTATAAATTGGGTTTAAGCTACATTTTAAGTTAATTTTCAACAGTGATATAAAAAGTATAGCTGTGCATAATTATCTTACTAAATACTTTTGGAAAGCCATGTGAATTAGGTATGTTGACTCAGGGCATAATAGCTAAAGCTTCTTGTGCAGGATGATTTTACTACCATCAAAGAACATGACTTGGAGCAAAAGACTATAGGTGCATTAGATTCTGTCATTTACTTGCTATATAACTTTGGGTAAATGACAATCATTATTACTCTCTTCTGTAAAATGAGAACAATTTTAAGAACACCCTATGTGCCTTTTTAAATGTTCTTGTGAGGCTTGGATGAGACACTGAGTACGAAGCAACCCAGACAGGTTTTATGAGGACCACAAAGCAATGAGGGGAAGACACAAAGCGCTTTCTTTGTGATAAACTAGAAAAATGGTGTACATACGTCACTGCTCCTAATTAAGAATGGGCAGTAATGGCTCTTCCTTTTTGTTCTTGATACTTGTAAATTTTTAACTAAAGAATAAGGTCAAAACATGAAAGTAACAGTATTAAAAAACAATGTACCTACACCCAAATATTCATTTTCGTCAACAGACGAATGGATAAACACAGTTTTGCTATTCATATATAAAAAAGAATGAAGTACAAATACATGCTACAATGTGAATAATCCTTGGAACATGCAAAGTGGAAGTACACAAAAGGTCACACATTACATGATTTCATTTATATGAAATATCCAGAATTGGTCAATCTATAGATAGAAAGGAAATTGATGGTTTCCAGAAGCTGAGAGGAGAGGAAATGGGAAGTTGCTACTTAATGGTTACAGAGTTTTCCTTTGGGATAATGAAATGTTTAGTTAGTACACTTACAAAGTTAGAACTAGACAGAAGTGGTAATTGCAGAAAAACCAGAATAATACAATTAGATAAAGCTGGTTGCACAACACTATGAATGTACTTAATGGCAAAGAATTGTACACTTTAAAGTGGTTATTTTTATTATTATGTGAATTTTACCCCAAGACAAAATAACAAATGTGCTGGAACAACCAGATATCCACATGCAGAACAATAAAGTTAGAACCCTTCCTTACGCTTTACACTAAAGTGGATTAAAGACCAAAATTTAAGCACTAAAACTACAAAACTCTTAGAATAAAGAAGAGAGTACTGACCTTAGAACCATTATAATGGGCAAAATACTGCTTTCTCCGTACCAGCTGGTTTCAGTGAACACACAGCTTTGGTACTTGTCCTCACTCTTAAACCTTACACAGGCCCAATTCACCTCAGTCACTTCACACTACCATTAGTGATAACAAATACTCTGAGAACAAGTGGGAGTTTGAATGGAGCACCTGGGAAGAATTTTCTCTTTTACTGCCTCTATGTCACGTATTGGAAGAGGAGGAGGAGGAGGAAGACAGGAAGGACTGAAATCTGAGGAAGGGGAACAACAGATCATAGGAACAGCTCAGAATTCTTGAAGTTGGGGGAAGGTATCAGGATGCTTTTAAGCCAAGACTTAGGCCCTGGCGGGGGAGCTCAGTTGGTTCGATACGTCAAGGCTGCAGGTTCCATCCCCAGTCAGGGCACATACAAGAATACCATCCAATGAATGCATAAATTTAAGTGGAACAACAAATTGATGTCTCTCTCCCTCTCCCTCTCTAAAATCAATAAATTAAAAATAAAATAATTAAAATAGACTTAAGCTGTTTCCTCTCTAAAAGACAAGCAACATGGGTCAAGGATGTCCAATGTACTTACTAGTATTGCTCAACTTTAACCAGATAATTTGAAATTTTATTTCCTCATAACTTGGATAAGACATGGAAAATGTGTAAGTCAAATTTTCATCTCCACCCCTTATCAGTTGAGAGGAAATGGACAAGACACCTTACATCTCTGAGCTACTTCTTATTTTTAACAACAGATTATAAACTAACACACACTCCACAGGGCTATTGTAAATATTAAACAGATACTGGCCAGACTCAGGAAATGTTCTTCATTTTTTCCTTTTCCCTCCTCCTTCCCCCTTCAAATAGTGCTACAAATAAGGGAAAAAGAAAAAACAAGACATGAACCTTCTGATTGATAAAGTCAATTGTTTTTTCTCAGGCTTCAACCAAATATTCCGTAACACTTATCACTGCTAATCGAATTACTTTTGATTTGTAAAATGATTGCCTTCTTTTGGTAATGCTATGCTATACTCTCCCTTCAATCTTCCTTCTACTTTAGCCTAAGGACTCATTTTTCCTACCAGATTAATCTAAGAGCCTCCAGCTTCAATATGACCTAGTGAATTCTTTTGCAAGAGACCTTTCTACATCTGGGTCCAGATTCTACGTATTCCTTTAAAACACTACGATTAACAGGACTTGCTGTAGTTTTGTTTTACATTCCATAAACCCAAAATCCATATTACTGATTAAATACTATATATCCGCAGCAGGCTGGCAACAATAAAGCATTTGCAAGTGTTTAGTATTTCAGTAAATTCGATTTAGGGCTAGCCTAGACATCCAATCACCACTTGAACACCATCTCTGTTTGAAAGTACCTTTTGAATTCTACTCTAGACACTGGTACCAAATTCCCTTCCATTCTAGCCCCAATGCTCTGCCTGCTCTCACTGTACAGAAAGACGGAGCTCCCAACTAGCTAGAGCAATCATATATACAGGATGTTTGCAAACTGGATGTTTGTGTAACAGGTACTATCTGCAAATACATTACCACATTTTCTGTTTAATGTAGATGAATACCAAAAACCCTCAAACTAATACTTTTCTTGATGGCATGGATATCCTTTTATATCCTTCACAGACCCAGGACCTGGCTTAAATTTTTTTAATTTAAAAAATATATTAAATATGCATTGAATTCAATTCAAAGATGTTTGCTTATTTAAATAATAAAATAGTACATCCATTAAAAGGAAAGATAGGTTTGAGCCTTTTTAAAAATTCTCTTGGTGGGGCAGAAAGGGGAGATGTTGGTCAAAGACTACAGTCTTCCAGTCATAAGATGAGTAAGTTTGGGCCCTGGCCAGGTAGCTCAGTTGGTTAGTGTGTTTTCCCAGTATGCAAAAGTTGCAGGTTTGATCCCTGGTCAGGGCACAAAGAAGAAAATCAACCAATGAATGCATAAATAAGTGGAAGAAAAAAATTGATGTTTCTTTCTCTCTCAAAAAAAAAAAAGAAAATCAGTGCTGGCTGGGGTGGCTCAGTGGATTGAGTGCCAGTCTGCGAACCAAAGGGTCGTTGGGTCAATCAACTGCCAGTCAGGGCAGATACCTGGGTTGCAGGCCAGGTCCCCCCTTGGGGACATGCGAGAGGCAAACACACATTGATGTTTCTTTCCTTCTCTTCCTCCCTCCCTTCCCCGCTCTCTAAAAATAAATAAATAAATAAAATCTTTAAATATAATGTAAGTCATCTTTCAATGATACATTAATTATTGTGGGCAATGAAATAGAAACAACTTTTTAAAACATCAATAAAAAACATTAAAAAGTATTAAAAAAAAGGATGAGTAAGTCTGGGCGAATCTAATTTCCAGCATGGCGATTATAGTTAATAATACTATATTACTTTTAAAAAAGTAAGAATTCTCTTTGGAAGTTAGAGCTAAGTAGGCCAATATTGTCTTGCTATCCATAGGATTTGACCTAACTTGTTCTGAATCAAACTACATTGTCTTTTAACATAACATATCAAACCATAAACATAGTGCTTGGCCCTGAATAATTACTATTAGCTTGTGTCAAAATCGAACAAAATAAGAGCATTCCCAGAGCCATAAGAGAGCGCTTCCTGTTGTTTGGCCTCTCCTCATCCTGAACATTTCCCAGAGGAAAGGCAACTGGGAGTGTGCACAGCAGGGCACAGAACACTAGCTGCTCAGGGGACCAGGGCTGAGCACAGCCTGGAGCCTGAATCACACTTTGCCCCCACCCCCCTTTTACTTTATTTCACGTCTCAATTTTTCTTTCACTCCCATCTTCAAGTTAGTTAGTATTTCCTACTATTATGAGGGTATTTATCTGCATTACTGTACCTAAAACTAATGAAAGTTCTACTCTAGCTCTAACTGAAGGAGTAATGACTTGTGGACTGAATAAGTTAAAAAATGAGAGAATAATTTAAGATAAAACGATTATCTTTAATTTTAAATTTATTTTCCAACAATTCTGAGTTTTTAGACATTTCCAACAAAATATAACCGTCCCTAGTACAAAATCCTATTTTAGCTTCCAAATATGAATTTAATTAGGAAAGTTTAAAAAGGAAGCCTTATCTGCAGCACAAAATTTAAAATATATAATTAGACGGTATTTATTAATATAAAATCAGAACTGAAATCAAATAGTTTTCTTTTAAAACACAAAGTTTAAAATAAATATTCCTGTACTTGACTGCTGGATAGACTTGCTCTCACAGAAACCACAAGTTTTAATAAGTGAAAAGCTATAATAATTACATAGTTACTTTAACTCTGCAGTAACTCTGTTACTGATTTCCAAACCTGCTAGTTGATATTTCATTACAGTTCAATAATTTTTTTCAAAATTGGAGAAAAATTCCACATAACCTAAATATACAAATATCTCATGAATAGAGAAAATTAATTACCACTGAAATGTTTAAAATTAGAGCACTCCAATTCTCTGCTTTGTAGAAATACTTACATATCAAAAATTATTTTAACTGAGTAGGGGTTTAAAAAAAAGACTAACTTTCATTTTAAAGCTAGCTTTTCTTTCCATTTTTTGTTCCCCTCACTCAGAACATCTTTTCATTTTGCAATCAATAAAAATGATTTTTTTTAGAAACCATGAATACGGAACACCAGGATTCTAGCAAAAATGTCTGCAGTACACTCTTATTATTTTGCTGCATAATAAAGGCACAGGAGGAAGATAACATGCAAATATACTACAGTGACTACATACTGCCACGTGTCCTTCAGTTCCCTCCTACTCCAGTGCTGTGTTCTCACTCGCAGATGGAAAAGCCTTTCTTTTCAGACATTTTTGGAGACAGAGACTCAGTCTGCATGACCCCTGTGCTACTTAGTAGTTGTACCACCAGACAAATGTTACATAGAACAGATCAGTCAACTCATCTGTAAAATGGAGCCAATTACCTCTGCCTTGTAAGATTGTAGAGAAGAATAAACAGATAATGTGATCTTTTCCCAGGGCCAGTGGTAGTAATGATCTCACATTAACATTCAAATCTTGGTTTCTAAAATACCTTTCTCCGCTAAAGGAACCAGGACTGCTTGGAGAAATGTCTCATTCCAGGGTTGTAGCAGTTCAAGTACAAGATTAGCTGGGCACACCTTATTAAGGCCTAAGGTACTTAAAGTAAGTGCTTAGAGACTCATGGGATCATTTGAAAACAGTTTCAAGGACTTGCCACTGGCCAATTCTAGGACAAGGTGCTCTCAAAATAACTAATGATAGTAATGAATTATTACCCACTGTGTAAAATAAGAATCCAGAAGTCAATATGAACCCAAAGAAATCAATAAGGGAGAAGGAAAAGTTCTTCATAATGAAACCTTAACTCATAAATATAGAAAGAATGCTGGAATTAGAAAATCATCAATGAATGCTAAAACTAGTAATGGTTTAATAAAGAGCAGGATATTTACATAGTATCAAATTACTTATTAATTTCAAGAGTGAAAAGTAGGACAAATTGAAGAACCCAAGCAGATACTACCTTAATCAATAGATCAAAATTAACATCATTAACATGGGAACAAATTGACACCATGCGCCTTAGACAGAATGCACTCAGTACATTACTTCAGTGGAGATCCTGCCCAAAACACATGATAAATCCAAACTGAGGAACACTGTACAAAATAACTTTCCTATATTCTTCAAAAATATCAAAGTGAAGAAAAGAAACGAAAGGTTAAGAACTATTCCCTTATAGTCTAAACAGAAATGAATACTAAATTCAATGCATGACCTTGGAGTGAATCCTTTGCCCATGAAAACAGATATAAAAGATCTTCTTGAAACAACTGATGAAATTTGACTATGGTCTGTGTAGCAGACATTACTGTATCAGTGTTCAATTTCCTGATAGCTGTATTGTGTTTATGTTATATAAGACATTATCTAACCCTGTGAAGTAATTTACAGGGGACTCCCCCTATGGTCAACCAAGGGCCCGAATTTAATGAATAATAAAAATGCATTAGCTATCTGCTGACGGGTTCCTTGTGTACTCTGTACACCCGTAAGAACCTCAGATTGGCCTTTCAGCTTCCCACACTATGCCCAGCTTGTTGTCAACTACTGCAGGGAAGTCCTGGTTCATCTTTTGACCAAGGGACTGAGACAAGCCCTGTCCAATCACAACTACGCAAATTATATCCTCATTTGCATTTATACTGACCAATCAGAACCGCATGATTTAAACGAGTTAGAACTGCACAATTTGGAAACCTCATTTACATGGAATGGATCAAATTGGGAACCATGGACAGGAAAATTCTCTATAAGAGGTGACCTCTCCCCTTTGGAGTACAAATTAGGTTGCAACCTGATCTGTCTCTCCCAGGCTGCAGTTCTTATTGGTCAAATAAATGTTTTTATTCCGTAAAAAACTACAACAATTAAAAAAAACCAAAACATTGTTTTTACATTTAGGAAATACATGAAGTTTTTAGGGGCAAAGGTTCACGAAATTTCCAACTTACTTCCAAATGATGTAGGAAACACTGTGTAGATAGAATTTTATAAAATAAATAGGACAAAAATGTCTGGGTAAAATGTATGTGGGAGTTTGATTTACTCTTTTTCCAACTCTTCTGTAAGGAAGTTGTACAAGATAAAAACTACAAAAAATTCAGATAGATGGGTATTTATTTATTTAGAGTAAGAAAAATTATTCCTCATCTGGAACCCTCTATTTTCACCCATCCCCTAAAATCATGTGTAAGGCTTTGAAAATTTAAAAAATGCAGAAGAAATAGAAACTTTTAGTTAAATGGACTGCTTACAGAGCAAATCTTTCCATTTAATAATAAAGGTAACAGAAGGAGAATCATGGTCACATATATAATAACTTGAAAAGGTCATTACTTATTGGTTCAGTCTTAAACTATAAGAATTAATGGAGGAACTGAACTGCTTAACATTCAGCACTGTTCTGTTAAAGGCAGAAAAAAATTAAACAGGCTGCAACACACAATCATATACACAATTGCCTCAACTAGCAAGATGTGAACTACTACATGAAGCATGAAAATAACTACAAATTTGGGGCTTTCTAAATATATAATATGTGCCAAAAGGACCTCAAAGAGACATTGCCCTACTTCTCTACAACTGTTATAAAATCCAAATGGTTCATTTTGATCAGACTAAAGTAGCATGCAAAACAGAAAATAAAACACTACCCTAAAAGGGTGTTAGAGCAATCAACAGTCAAAAACTTCAGTCAATATTCATTCTTGTGCATAAGATGAGAGGAAATGCATTTCTAAAAGAAGAAAGCACTCTACCACCATGAAAGATGTACTGTTATTAAACAAAAATGGTAAAATGTCCAAAGGAGGAAAAACAAAACAAATGAACAAGCAAAACCCCTCATTTCAAGTGACCCCAACCTTCTATAACCTAAACCAAGCACGTTCATTTAGCTAAATCTGCAAAGGTACTTTTTTTAAGAGACTAGTAAGACTGTGGACATTAAAAAAAACAAAAAACAAACAAAAAAAACCTTGAGTAGGAAAAGATTAAGAACTGGTGTAAAGCTAAAGCAGACCTGCTTCCTCATCCTCCTCCTCCTCTTCCTCATCATCGGAAGTTGATGACAAGGGAGTTGGTGCGGAGCTAGCTTGATTATTAACATATTCACCATACTGCATGCCTGTAAAGTGGAAAGCACAAACACAAGAGTCAAACCAACAGGAAAGATGAGAAATAAAATTTGACATTGCATTAAAAGTGAGAAAGAACTCTGACATTCCAGAGAATCCCAGCATGCATATTAATATTAGCAAATTTATTATCAAAACTGAAACTGTTAGAAAATCTCTAAAAGCAGTTTAGTAAAAGTAGCTTTAATACGAACTAGCTGATTTAAGTGTAAAGAAAGTACCATGTAATTACACTGATAATACACAGGAAACTGCAATGATATCTCTGAAAATCTTCCTGAGTTTGATAGTACACGTTTACCTTCTTTAACCTCAGGGCCAGTGTAGTATACTTCCCTTGGGACTGTGCATTCTTGCTGAGCAGTGATCATTCTACTGAAATGAATTGATACAGCATACAACACAGGTATATAGATATTTGATACCTTCCTTCTGCTAATGCCACCTTGATGGTAACTCAGTTCTCATAACGGAAAAAGAATGACAGTTAAAGGAAAGAACTGTATTCAGCATAGTTCTCTGCTCACAGTAGATGTTCCAAAAAAGGACGGGGGTTATTAACTGTGGCCCTACAAGTGTGGCAATCACAGAAAAGTGTATTTCTGAGATGGCCAATCATCCCAGCTTCAATCTGTTGCCTGCATGTGAGTCTGAAGTAGGTGAATGAGTGGTCCTCTGTGAGCTACACCAGGAGAAGGCAGGCTTTGCAGAAAAGGCACAGCAGTTGGTAACTGTGTAATACTTCCCTTCATAAATCTGATTGGGCATTTTTATTATTTAATCAATGTGGTAAAATCAAGACTTAAAAAATTAACATGCACAGAAATCTTAAGAGGGAAAATAATCTTGATAAAAACACTTTATAAATAAGAATAAACCACCTGTAAAGAAAGTCTTATAGCTTAGCTTTAAAAAAGAAAAACCCAGAAACATAGTGTGAGTTTTCAAGAACATTTCACAATACTGGAAGCACAATGAAGCCCAGCCTCACCAAAATCACATGGTAGTCCCATGATGCACTCCTCATTGTTCTTTCAGGTGATCTTTTAAGTTAGCATGGATAAACATAATTATGTCTATAGGAGAAAAAAGCTATTCAAGAGTAAAATTTGAGCTTATAAGGCAAGAAAGTTTAAACTGCATAGGAATAAAGCTGTGATCTCCACACTCTGACTAAAAAAGTCATGAAAAAATCTGCTAGCTTCACTGAAACATCATCTAAATATAAAGTGGCAGTTACTACAAATTCATCTGAGAAAATAAAATCAATTTAAATAATTTCAGAAAAGACAAGAAATAAACTTGATATCTTGAAAGACCAAATTCAGAGGGCCATGTTCCTCTAATGAAAGCCTAGTTAAAATGAATATTTGACTAATATTAGGCTTTAGGTTAAATATACTAAGAAGTTTACAATTAAACGTAGGTGTACAGTACAAAGATTTTATAGAAAAGAAATTGTTCAATTTAAGGACTTCCTTAAAAATGAAGTACTTTCTTAAAATGCAATTAGCATTGTACTTTAAAAAGTACACATACAGAATGGGTAAAAAGTAGGTTTATAATTCTTAATATGGAAAATACAATAATTAATACATAATAACTTCGGGTCAAGATGGCAGCATAGGTAAACGTGGTATTCACATCCTTCCACAACCACATCAAAATTACAACTAAACTACAGAAGAACCATCATGCAGAACCATTTGAAATCTGGCTGAATGAAGTCTACAACAAGGGAATTAAGGAAGTGACACAGACTGGTAAGAGAGGTGGAGAAATGGAATGGGCTGGTTCTGTACCTGTGAGTGTAGGATAAATATTGAGAGAAATATCTCAGCTGTGGAGGTCCTCCCTGAGGAGCGAGGGGTCCCAGCCCCACACCAGGCCCCAAAGCCTAGGGTTCCAGTTCCAGTAAGATAAGTCCCCATAACTTCAGCTGTACAAATCAGCAGAGATGATGGCTGAAATGTAGTACTTCTGGGGTCCCAGGCAGTTCCTCTTAAAGGGTCTGTGCACAGACTTACTTGGATTCACTCCGTCTGAGCTTTAGTGCTGGGGCAGCAGCTCAAAAGCCACAAAGGCACCAAGGGCATACGGAGAAGAACTGAATTGCTGGGCATCACTGAGAGCTTGCAGGCGGTGAGGGGGAGGGCAGCTTTCTCCAAGACAAAAATGCTGGCAGAAGCCACTATTCCTTTGATGAGTCCTCCCCCCACAGAGATGACAGGTGGGTGTGATATCTGAGTCTCCATCAACCTGGCTATCACTGTTTGCACTGAGCTGGTGATTTCCTGAGACCCTTCCTCACCAACATTTCAGGCTCATACAAGCTATTTCCAATGGCTTTTCCATACAAATGGCCTGTCTTTGCTCATGCTTCAGACTTTCCTAAAATCTCTCTAACAAGTAGCATCTGGCCTCTGAGTAACCTATACCTCTTGTGAAGTGGCTCCAGGCCCGACACTAGTGGCAGCCAGTCTTGTATAGCAGCTTGACCTCTTGTGGGCACCTCCAAGCTCAGTAAAAGTAGCAGTCATCTGCAAATCACTCTAGTCTGCACCAGAAGGCCCCAGGCAGCACACAGGCAGTGGCTGACCTTATATTCCCCGGGCGGCACCAGAGCCAGCGCACCTAGTGGATAGCTACAGACCATGCTGGATTACAACCCTACCACAACCACGAACCACAGACTCAAGGGGTGGACTCGGTGAGAATCAAAGCCTCATTGTAGGAAGTCCAGCTTCGTAGGGTTGACAGCAGCTCCTCCAATGTAGTTGTAGCCAGTCCTCCCAGCCAACTGGCCTGGGGGTTAATCCCTCCCAGTGCTGCCAACAGCAATCAAGGCTCAACTACAGCAGGACAGTGCACACAGCCCACAGAGGGGTGTACTGGGAGCACACAACGCAGGTGACTGGGGAGGCTGCACCACTGGGCCCTACAAGACATCTACTACGCAAGACCACTCTACCAAGTGAAGGAGACATAGCAGCTCTAATCTAATACATAGAAGGAAACACAGGGAAGCAGACAAAATGTGAAGACAAAGAAACAGGTCTCAAGTGAAAGAACAAGAGAAAATCTCCAGAAAAAGAACGAAATGAAATGGTGGCATGCGAACTGCCAAATACAGTTCAAAACAATAGTTATAACGAAAGCATGAAAAAGGATATAGAAACCATAGCAAAGTACCAGTTGGAAATGAAGGATACACTAATTGAAATTAACAATAATTTATAGGGAATCAACAAGTAGAGAAGATGAAGCTGAGAATCAAATTAGTAATTTGAACTATGAAGAAACAAAAAACACCCAATGAAAACAGCAAGAAGAAAAAAAGAATTAAAAAATAATAATTAAGACAGTGTAAGGAGCCCCTGGGACAACTTCAAGTGTACCAACATTCTCATCATTAGGGTGCCAGAGAGAGAAGAGGCAGAGCAAGAACTTGAAAACCTATCTGAAAAAATAATGACAAAACTTTTCTAATTTCGTGAAGAAAATAGACATACAAGTCCAGGAAGCACAGAGTCCCAAAGAAGATGAACCCAAAGAGGCCCGTACCAAACATATCATAATTAAAATGCAAAAGGTTAAAGACAAAAAGAGAATATTAAAAGCAGCAAGAGAAAAGCAGAGAGTTACCTACAAGGTAGCCCCATAAGATTGCCAGCTGATATCTTAAAAAGAAACTTTGCAGGCAAGAAGGGGCTGGCAAGAAATATTCAAAGAGATGAAAAGCAAGAACCTACAACCAAAATTCTTCTCCCAAGCAAAGCTATCATTTAGAATTGAAGTAGAGCTCAAGAGCTTCCCAAAGTAAAGCTAAAGAAGTTCATCATCACCACCACACCAGTATTACACGAAAGTTTAAAGGGTCTTCTTTAAGAAGAAGGAAGAAAAAAAGATAAAAAATATAAACAATAAAATGGAAGTAAATACATACTTGTCAACATATGAATTAAAAAAAATAAAATTAATGAACATGCAGAACAAACAGACTCATAGATACAGAGAACATTTTGATGGTCGCCAGATGGGAGAGGAGTTGGGGATGGGTGAAAAAGGTGAAGGGATTGAAGTACAAATTGGTTGTTACAGAATAGTCATGAGGACATAAAGCACAGCACAGAGTATAGAATCAATAATATTCTAATAACTATGTGTGGTGTTAGATTGGTACCAGATTTATCGGGATGATCACTTAGTATGTTATATGTCTTATCACTAGGGTATATACCTGAAACTAATATAATATTGTGTGTCAACTGTAATTGGAAAATAAAAAATGATAAAAAATAATACAAAAATAAACTCTGCATTTCATGTACTCACAACTGTAAACCTACTTGTGCCTCACCCTGTACGAGTATGTATATGTAGTAGAAAGAAACAAGAAGAAATTCCATTTACTGTGTTGAACTGACAGAAGCCAATAATGAGGGAAAAAATCAGAATAGAGTCCATTCCTTTCACAACTGAATGAATATGCAGATTGTTGACTCTATGACTAATCAAAGGAACCAAAGTACAGGGCAAACCATGTATTATAAGATTTTCCTTTCTTTTTCCAGATTTCATGAATAAAAAAGGATTTCACTGATCAGAATAATATCCAATGTTTAACTGGAAGCAAATGAGATAGCTATACAATGATAGAAAGATTTATAGAACAACTTAATGCACTGGAAGAAGTCTATGAATAATACAACATAGAGTAATATTAATATTTATTATAATATCATTTTAGATTATACTACAGTTGCCAATGTACTATATTAACAGAACGTGACCCAACATACTCAAAACTTTATTTTCCTGAAAAAAGATGCAATTCTTTTAAAGAAGTACTGGAGATAAAAGTATCAAGATGTAAGCCCTTCCTCAAACATGACTTAATATGCTCAGAATTTAGCATTCCTTTGCTTATTAAAGTAAACTTTGGTAATACTAATGGCACAAGAATATGACATTTTAGTTAATGCACAGAGGAACAGTAAGAGCTCCAGAATAACAATCAATCCAGATTTAAGTGCCCTGTTCTAGACTGGGTCCGGTACATACAAACTGCAACAAATGCGGCGTTACAGCCAGAAAGGAGCTTTCAGCCAAGTTGGTGCTCTGCTATATGTGAATGGTTATGAGAACTTCCAGAACACCTTTACTCAGACCCTCTTCAATAGCCAGAACCTATGTATGATATAAATAGACTGCATTTGTAAGGTGGCAGAATATGATGTGTCTTCCAGAGTTCAATCCAAAACCCACTGCAAAACTGTACATGGAGTACCTTCTATCCCAATCACAACAAACACCACCAAATGGGGAGCAAATGCTATATCCTAACTTATTCTGTCTTAATCAGAACTTCAAAGGTATGACTCTATTAAGTCAAAACGCAAGAAACCATAGTAGATAGAATTTGACATTATAAAGAGTTGTGTAACTAACAGAGCTCCAATATTTAGAAAGGGCATTTGGTTTAAAGTACCTTCAGGCAAAACTCTCCAGGAGACCATATCCTTAAGGCTGCTTAATAAAAGGTTTCTTCCCTCTTCCCCAGATATAGCTACATTGGAAATAAATAAAACTAGTCTCGAGAGAACAAATCTGTTGTGGAGGGTAGCTTTTTAAAATTCAAGTGTTCAGACTTTTGAGCAAGTGTTATCTTTCCTAAGTTGGTCTTCAAACTAGGTACACACACTAGAAAAATTTCCAAGGGTTCTCATAAAAGAATGGTTTTAAAGGAATCAATTTCCATAGTACCCTCTTTCCTAGAACTTAACCTACTTAAGAAAGTGCCTGTGTTAACAACAGTGTTTCTCTCACTTTACAAAGGAACACTTATTCTTAATTTATCCTAAATCTTACTATAACACATCGCCATGAGATATAAAAATCTCAGGCTAAAGGGAAAATGTCCTCCTTCCTTAAATGATTAATCAACACATCCTAAATCTACAGACTTTCTTTTACCTTGCCATACATGTTACAGTTAAAGATGAAACATGTTAAAAATAGGGTTGGTTCTCCTTGGAATATTCTTAAATCAGAAATATTGAAAAGTAGAGTGATGAATTTATTTAATAATTCTGCATGTATGTGGTCCCCAAGCACTACTGTCAAACAACTCACTGCTTTTGAGAGTCCTATGAGAACAAAGCAAAAACAGTAAGAAATACTGACTGACAAGCAGCAGGACATGGTGGATAAAGATGGGGACTCTGGGTTCAATTCTAGGTCTACCCCTCACTAGTTTGCTAGTTGTGTGTCCCTGAGCAAGTTACTAACCTTTCTGTTCTTCATTACATCATCTGTGAGGTAATAACCACCTCAAATAGTGTTTTTAGAATTAAATGAATTAATATATATAGTTCAAAGCTTAGAATGGTGCCTGAAATATACTAAATACTATGTAAATATTAACTATTATTTAAAAACTTGTTTTGTGTGTATTTAATTAAAAGCAATTATTTGCATCTATTCTTAATACTTATTCCTTAGGGCAAGTCATTAGCTAGAAAAAAGAAACTTCCACCAACCTGAGTAGTACCCCTAATAATGCTCATTCTTTTAAAAACAAGTAGAATGTTTTCTAGGACTACTGACCTTTTCGAGATACAATGGATAAAATTCATGATAAAAATTCTATATGATTTCTTTCAAAGTCAAATGAGATCAATAAAGTACTTTATAATCTATTTTATCACAACATATTTATAATGATTATTATCATTTCCCACCTCATGTTTTATACATTTAATTTTTTCTACCTCCTTTTAACAAAAAAATATTTATTAGCAGACAAACCCATTAGAACTTAGTAATGTATATTTTTCTTTTTATTAAATGCATGGTAACATCCTTTTTTTAAATCATAATGCCTGATGAAATTAAAGTTATTTCTGATATTTATACTTGATCCCTAATGTTAATATTTTTAAAAAGTCAAATACCAGAGTTTAATACACACAATACAAATTATTTACCACCAGAATACAGTGCTTTTCAAGATAATCCTTGCTTCATAAATAACCTGATATTAGGTACATATTATACTGCTTTATTTCAAATTTGGTAATTAGAAACTGTATATTTGCTCACTGCCTAGCTTTTATAGCCTATTATAAAAAATTAATTATATTAGATCTTTGACATTTAAATTTGACCGCATACAGTAACTTGGCTTAAAAGATACATGCTGCAATTTATTTCTCAGTGGAGTTTAGGATATCCATTGAAATTCTAAGAAAACATTTCCTTGGATTAGAAAAATTAAATCAGACTTTCTCACAAAGAATAAAATTTGTCTCACAGGTTTCAAAATGAGGACTGCCTTTACCAATTAGGGTATGTAGAGATACCATCCTTAAAATAAATGACCTACAGCACAGCTTGAAGTTTTGATAAAAATATGATGAAAGGATAAGATACTGGCATGGTATACTGAAATTCACACTATTTTGAGCAACTGCTGAATCAGTAAAATGAGCACTGGGTTTGAAGGCAGAAGATCTGCACTGGGTCTTACTCCCTCCTTGGTAGTCTGTGTATCTTTGGGTAAGAGATGTACCTCTCTAAACCAAAATTTCCTTATCTGTAAAAGGAAAAAGAAATATGATATGCCTGCTTCACATGATAATCCAGTGACAGATAAAAGTGAGTTATCTTAAAACTGTAAACCGCTACATTAAAGTAACAATAATGTCAGTGATTATCTAGAAAATAAAATCCAATAAACAACAACAAAAATTTCTGACATGTAACTCAGAAGGTTAAAAACTCGAAATAACAAGGTTGCTTTACTAAAACCCTTCGCATATCATTCCCATCTATATTACATGAACAAAGTTTCTATTATATGTATAAAAATAGAAACAAATAATATCTAGCTGAAGTTTATCTTATTCTAACAATGAATCATATACAATTCAGATACACAAAGCTAAGCTGGGGAGGAGGGAGAGGGATTCAGCTCAATAAAATATATTTTTTCAATAAAAATGCATATTACATTAAAAAATACCAAAAGTCATGATGTTTATTTTGACCAACTATTTACTAATAATAATTTAACTACTTATTTAATCCAGAAGAAAAAATGTTAATGCTTAGACTTACGGGCACAGACAATAAAACAAATTTAAAAATTTCAATTTATATAGGCAGTATCATTGTGGCAGAGAAGTATAACATAGAGGGATAAAAGAGTTTCTAGCTTAAGAATATACTATATTATTACATTCAGAGGAGAGGATATGACATAAAGGAGAAAAAGGAAAAATGTAAACTTTCCAAATTTAAAAAAACGGGCTTGTTTGGGTACTTGTTAAAGAATAAAGGTAAGTACATTCCGGTGGATACAAAGAATAATGTAACATCTTTGTTTTAAAAGTCAACATATGCAATATGTTGAAAATTACATAACTGCAACTATTTAAAATTTTGGTGAAAAATTTTACAAGGCAATCTGAGAAATGTTTAAGTAGTTACAGAGTTAAAAAAAATTTTTTTTAGGAGCAAAAATCTGAAGCCTCTCCTCTAAACACCAGTAAAAATTGCTGAGTCCTTGAAAGAATAACTAAGCAAGGGTGTATTTGAAGCCGGGAGAAAAAAAGACAGCTCTTTTAAGAATAGTGCTATTTTAGTAGTCTTAGCAGACCCACACCAGGCCCCACGCAAGCCGTGCACTACACAACTACAAGAGGCACCATCCACGCAAACTACAACTTGCACAACAAAAACGGTAGTCCTAACTCACGCCAACAATCAGCTGTGTACCCCAGACTATCCAAAGGCAGAGGCCACTAAGAAGCCAATCTAGAAAAGGAATATTAAAAGCTACAATTCAAATGTCTCCAGTATTATCTTTTCCGTTACTTAGTCAAGCCAGGAGCTTTCTTAGGTATATCAAGAGTTTAACAACCAAAAACAAAAAAATTCAGCTTCATTTTATAGAAAGAGCATAATGATAGAAAGGTGTGAATCAGAAATCTTTCACTATTCTACTTAAATTTATAACTTGTGCAGCTTACCTAATTTTTGTGAATCTCACTTTTCTCATCTGTAAAACAAGCAATATCTACATCACAGGATTGATATGTGGATTAAATGAAATAATATATATAAAGTAATTGGCATACTCTTAAGCGTTCAATAAATGGTAGCTCCTTCTCTTTTAAAACCTACTTAATAAGAAAAAAGGAAACATAATTGTGCTTATTTAGTAGGAAAGTGGTTTACAAAATGATACAGTAAGATACCAACATGGAATTTAAAGTAAAATGATCAAAAGGAAAATATGACAGGATAAAAATTAGCAGGGGTACTTTAAAAGGTCAAAACAAGCAAGATAGTTAAGAAATGGAATGAGTCATCAATGCAGAGGAAAGAGGAGGAAGATGGCAGAGGAGTGAGGGGAGGCTGCGCTTTCTGGCTTCCGAGACCCGTCTGCAGTTTGGGCTAATTGCAGACAGAACATCTCAGTGAGCAGCTGGACACTGGCAGGAGTCGAGCCAAGGCACTGCTGGAGTAGAGAAAACCATCTGGGAACAACCTGTTTGGTGAGGATAGCAGAGGAAAAAGGGACGAGACGGGATTACTGACTGGGGCGGCTGCCCGAGCTGTGGCGGGAAGCACACAAAGGCTTTTTAGTGACCACAGGCTTCCCCAGAGAGGAATCGGGAGGAGAGCGGGTCTCTGCCCGCTGGCAGACACAGGATTGGGCCAGGTGGCATCTGGCGCTGAAAGACAAGAAACAGCGTACTGCTGTGCATGCGAGAATGTGATTTTCTTTTAAATTTTTCTCTTGTGAACTGCGGAGAGGGGAGGAAAGGTCGGGGGTGATAGGACATTCTTGAGGAGCACAGGCGCGGATGTGCGCTTGCCCACTCCTCAACCCTCCCCTTGGGTTGCGCAGGCGCCCACAGGGAAGTGCCCTCATTCACTGGCCCAGGTGCGCAGGGCCGCGTGTCCAGGTGCCCCTCGGACACACCCAAAGAGAAATAAGATCAGTACCCCAACGGGCACAGGGAGGTCCCGCTGGGCACGCAGAAGACCGCGCACAGACACCCCTGGCCAGCTACCGTGGGCGCTAGGCTGGAGCGCAGACCATTTGCGTGGGCTCTGCTCGTGCCCGCCCAGGCGGGTGTGGGAACTGTGGGCGGCTGCGGGGGCACAGGAACAGCGGGCGGCAGTGACTCACAGACGCTCACTTCCATTGTGCACAAGGGTCCGGGCCTGTCCCAAGGGGTGAGAGACCAACTCTCAGGGTGCGGCTCAGCAGGCCTGAGGCTAGCATGAAGGCCACAAGCACCCCGGCCGGCTCCAACAGGCGCCAAAGGAACGCCGGCCACAGCGGGCACACACCGTTGCTGCAAGGAACAGAACAGGAAACTTTGGCCCGCCTCAATAGACCAGCTGTGGATCCAGAAAAAGAAGATGACACACAAAGGCTGAACTGATTAAAAACTTTCCTTTTATATATTTTTTAATTTTTATTTCTATTTTAGTTTTTTTATTTCTATCTTATTTGATTTTAATTTTTTAAAATTTCTGATCTTTAATTTTAATTTTAATTTTTACTTAAAAAAAGTTTTTTTTCTTAAAAAAAGATCTCTTTAATTTGTTTCATACCATCTCTCCTTCCTCTTCAATTTTGGTTTATTTGTTTGTCTGTCTAGTTTAGCCTCCCTTTCACACTAAATAAATAGAATATAACTACTATATAAATCTAATACTATACAATTCCACTTTCTTACTATACTCTGCATTCTTTCCTCTTTTTCTTTTATTATTATTAACATACAATGTAAATATTACCTACTGTCCTGCATGGTCTCGACACTACTTGCTACTATTATTAACCTATCATCCCCTCTCTCAAAAATCATATTTTTCCTCTTTGAAAACAACTCTTATCTATTCTTCCTATAGTATAAAAGCCCTAACCTCTCTGCATTTATATCAATACGAGCTCATTGGCTGACGATAGCGGGATAGAGGGTGGGAGATATTTTTGAGAGTGTGGGTTTCCTGCCTGGGCTGTGTGTTTATGTTTTTAACAGTATTTCCAGAAAAGAACTCAAGACAAAGTGGACAGAGTGACTTTCAATCAACTAGCCAGAGGGAAGATCCTACCAAAGAGCATCTGAAATATAACCAGACAGCATAAACAAACGACATAAAGGGTATTCCAAGAACATCAGGCTCAGGAGATCAAAGAGACTGCACCACTGAAACCCCCAGATCTCCTATAAAGAATATCATATCACAAAGGTGGGAAGTCAAAGCAGACAAATCCAAAAAACAAAAACAAACAAGAAGAATCCAACATGGTAAGACACAGAAACAACCTCTCAATGAAAAGTAAAGAGGAATCCCTAGAAAAGAGAGGTAGGTGGAATAGACATAGCCCAAATGTCAGACACGGAATTCAAAACAATGGTGGTGAAGAAGCTCAATATACTCGACAACCTCAAAAACAACTACGACAAGCTTCAAGGAAGTTATCATGAGCTCCAAGAAAGTTACAGGGAACTTGCAGAGAACTGCACCAGCATAAAAAAGGACATAGAAACTATTAACAAGAATCAGGAAGAAATGAAGAATTCAATCTCTGAACTGAAAAACACAGTAGAATCAGTCAAAAGCAGACTAAACGAAGCAGAGGATCAAATCAGTGAGCTAGAGGATAATGTAGAAAAAAATTCCCAGACGATAAAACAAAATGAAAAAAGATTGAAAAAATATGAACAAGATGTAAAGGAATTACAGGATAGCATGAGAAGAAATAATATCAGGATCATCGGAATAAGAGAGGGAGAAGAAGAGGAACGTGGAATAGAAAAGCTAACAGGAGAAGTATTGACAGAAAATATTCCCAACCTGATGAGAGGAAAAGTTATTCAAGTTCAAGAAGCACAGAGAGTCCCAATAAAAAAGAACCTCAAAAAACCCACTCCAAGGCACATCACAATTAAAATGGCAACATTCAAAGACAGAGAATACTAAAAGCAGCAAGAGAAAAACAGCAAATAACATAACACGAGAGCTCCAATAAGGCTATCGACCGATTTCTCAACAGAAACACTACAAGCCAGAAGGGAATGGTCAAAAAATTTCAAGCAATGAAAAACAAAGGCCTACAGCCAAGAATACTCTACCCAGTGAGGCTCTCATTCAAAATGTAAGGTGAAATAAGGAGTTTCCCAGACAAAGGAAGACTAAAAGAATACATCTCCACCAAACCAGCATTGCAATAGATACTAAAGAAAATGTTTTAAGAAAAAAAAGAGAGACGAACACAGGTACAAAGGGAAATGAATAAATACATTTCAATAACCATAAATGTAAATGGATTAAATGCAAAAGACATAGGGTAAAAGAATGGATAAGAAAACAGGACCCACATATTTGCTGTCTACAAAAAAACACACCTCAAAAAACAAAAGATTTACACAGACTGAAAGTAAAAGGATATAAAAAGTATTCCAAGCAAACGGACATGAAAAAAAAGCTGGGGTAGCAGTCCTCATATCAGACAAAACAGATTCCAAAGCAAGGGCCATAAAAAGAGACAAAGAAGGACATTTCATAATACTTAAGGGAACAATCCATCAAGAAGATGTAACCCTGGCAAACATATATGCACCCAATATAGGAGCACCCATATATATAAGGAAAATACTAAAAGACCACAAGAAGGATATCAACAGAAACACACTCATAGTAGGGGACTTTAACACTCCATTATCAACAACAGACAGATCTTCGAAGCACAGAAACACCAAGGATATACAGGCATTGAACAACACACTAAACCACATGGACTTAACTGATATATATAGAACTTTTCACCCCAAAGAAGCAAAATATACATTATTTTCAAATGCACATGGGACATTCTCAAAGATAGACTGACCACGTGATAGGACACAAAACAAGCCTAAACAAATTCAAGAAACTGAAATTATATCAAGGATCTTTTCAGACCACAACACCCTGAAACTAGAAATCAATCTCAAGAAAAAAAATCAATAACATCCAAACTCATGGAGCATGAATAACATTGATATTAAATAATGAATGGCTTAACAATGACATCAAGGAAGAAATCAAGAACTTTCTGGAAACTAATGATAATGAACAAACAACAGCCCAAAACCTATGGAAAACAGCAAAAGCAGTCCTGAGAGGGAAGTTCATAGCAATACAGGCATATCTGAAAAGGATAGATGAATCTCAAATAAAAAATCTACCCTACAGCTACAAGAACTAGAACAACAACAAAAAAAGTCTAGGGCAAGAAGAAGGAAGGAAATCATCAAGATCAGAGCAGAATTAAATGACACAGAGACCAAATAAGCAATTCAAAAGATCAATGAAACTAGGAGCTGGTTCTTTGAAAAAATAAACAAAATCGACAAGCCTTTAGCCAGGCTCATCAAGAAAAAAAGGGAAAGGACCCAAATAAACAAAATCAGAAATGAAAGAGGAGAAATCACGACCGATACCACAGAAATACAAAGGATTTTAAGAAATTACTACAAACAACTGTTTGGCAAGAAATTTGACAACCTAGAAGAAATGGACAAATTTCTAGAAACATATAACCTTCCAAAACTGAATCAAGAAGTAGAAAGTCTCAACAGACCAATAACAAAGAAGAATATTGAAACAGTAATCAAAAATCTCCCGGCACACAAAAGCCCTGTACTGGATGGCTTCACAGGCGAATTTTACAAAACATTTAGGGAAGAACTAACTTCTAGCCTTCTCAAACTATTCCAAAAACAACAAGAAGAGGAAAAAAATCCCAAACTCTTTCTATGAAGCCAGTATTACCCTAATTCCAAAACCAGGTCAAGACACAACGAAGAAAGAAAACTACAGGCCAATATCACTATGAACATAAATGCTAAAATGCTCAATAAAATATTGGCAAACAGGATCCAGCAATACATTAAAAAGATCATACACCACGATCAAGTGGGATTCATCCCAGGGATGCAAGGATGGTTTAATATTTGCCAATCAATAAATATAATACATCACCTAAACAAAATGAAAGACAAATATCACATGATCATATCAACAGATGCAGAAAAAGCATTTGATAAAATACAACACCCATTTATGATGAAAACACTCAGCAAAATGGGAACAGAGGGAGCATACCTTAACATAATTAAGGCTATATATGAGGACCCTGAAGCCAACATCATACTCAATGGACAAAAACTGAAAGCATTCCCCCTGAGATCAGGAACAAGACAAGGGTGCCCACTCTCTCCACTCCTATTCAACATAGTGTTGGAAGTCCTAGCCACAGCAATCAGACAAGAAAAAGAAATAAAAGGCATCCAAATTGGAAAGAAGTAAAACTATCATTATATGCAGATGACATGATAGTATATACATAGAAAACCCTATAGACTCCACTAAAAGATTACTTGATATAATAAGTGAATTTCGCAAAATAGCAGGGTACAAAGTAAATGTCCAGAAATCTAAGGCATTTCTGTACACCAACAATAAAATATCAGGGACAGAGACAAAAAAGAAAATACCATTTACTACAGCAACAAGAGAAATAAAGTACCTAGGAATAAACTTAACCAAAGAGATAAAAGACCTGTACTTAGAAAATTACATAACACTGAAGAAAGAAATTAAGGAAGATACAAATAAATGGATGCAAATACCATGTTCTTGAATGGGAAGAATCAACATCATCAAAATGGCCATACTACCCAAAGCAATTGACAGATTCAATGAAATCCCTATTAAAATACCAATGACATATTTCACAGACCTAGAACAAATACTCCAAAAATTCATATAGAACCAAAAAAGACCCCGAATAGCAAAAGCAATCCTGAGACAGAAGAACGCAGCAGGAGGAATCACAATACCAGATATCAAATAATACTACAAAGCCACTGTGATCAAAACAGTCTAATAGTGGCATAAGAACAGACATATAGTTCAGTGGAACAGAATAGAGAGCCCAGAAATAAACCCAGGTATATATGGTCAACTAATATTTGACAGAAAGAGAAGGAACATAAAATGGAGTGAGAAGAGCCTCTTCAACAAATGGTGCTGAGGGAACTGGATAGGGACCTGCAAAAAAAATGAAACTAGACCACCAACTTACACCACACACCAGAATAAACTCAAGATGGATCCAAGACTTAAATGTAAGCCGTGACAACATAAAAGTCCTAGAGGAAAACATAGGCAGGATAATTTCAGATATCCCACGTAACAATATTTTCACGGATACATCTCCTAAGGCAAGAAAAATAAAGGAAAAAATAAACAAATGGGACTACATCAAACTAACGAGTTTCTGCTCAGCAAAAGAAAACATCAGCAAGATGAAAAGGAAACCAACCATATGGGAAAACATATTCGCCAATGATATCTCAGACAGGGGACTGATCTCCAAAATATATAAAGAGGTTATATGACTCAACATCAAGAAAACAAACAACCCAATTAAAAAATGGGCAAAGGGGCCCTGGCTGCTGTGGCTCAGTGGATTGAGCATCGGCCTGCGAGCCAAGTGTCGCTGGTTCGATTCCCAGTCAGGGTACATTACTAGGTTGCATGTCAGGTCCCCAGTTGGGGGCACGAGTGAGAGGCAACCACACAGAAAAAAAAAAAAAAAAAAAAAATGGGCAAAGGACCTGAACAAACACTTCTCCAAAGAGGACACACAGAAGGTCCACAGACACATGAAAAAATGCTCAACATCACTAGCTATCAGAGATGCAAATAAAAACCACAGTGAGATATCACTTCACACCAGTCAGAATGGCCATCATCAACAAATCAACAAACAACAAATGCTGGCGAGGATGTGGAGAAACGGGAACCCTACTGCACTGTTGGTGGGAATGCAGACTGGTGCAGCCATTATGGAAAACAGTATGGAATTACCTCAAAAAACTAAAAATGGAACTGCCTTTTGAACCAGCGATTCCACTGCTAGGATTATACCTGAAAAATCCTAAAACCCGAATTCAAAAGAACTTATGCACCCCTATGTTCATAGCAGCCCTGTTTACAATAGCTAAGTGCTGGAAACAGCCTAAGTGCCCATCTGTAGATGAGTGGATCAAAAAACGGTGGTACATTTACGCAATGGAATACTATGCAGCAGAGAAAGAAAGAACTCCTGCCATTTGCAACAACATGGATGGAATTAGAGAGAATTATGCTTAGTGAAATAAGCCAGGCAATGAAAGAAAAATACCATATGATATCACCTAATACAGGAAACTAAGGAACAACATAAACAAATGAACTAAATAGGACAAGGAGCAGAATAGCAGTCAATAGGGGGCAGGTAGAGAAGGGGGATAAGTACAGGAAGGGTTTAGTCAAGGAACGTGTAAAAATGACTCATGGACAACGGGGAGGGATATGATTGTGGGAGAAGGGGTGGGTTGGGTGGGGGGGGTAGCAAAGGGGGAAAAATGGGACAACTGTAATTGAAAAACAAAAACAGAAAAAAAATGCAGAGGAAAAACACAAAAAAGACAGAATTCATTTGTTCGGGCTTTTCAACCTACCCTTACTCATGACAAACAAAACTCTCCACTCATGACAAACAAAACTCTCCTACCGGTCCTTCACTTTGAAGGCAAACACTTAAAAAAACTAGACTCTGTTCCTAATATACACATTGGCTGGTTGAGAATCAATGAACACTCCTTGGTGCTGGAGTTGGTTTTCCTACAAAACCAAATAAAAAATCTTACAATGTATAATCTGATCAAATGATAGAAAGGTACTGTAGACCACATAAATACACAGCACATACAGGCAGTGAAATTAGTCTAAGGATTTATGATGCTTTTTGTCTGAGTTTCAGAACATGAGAGTTCTTCATATGCAAAGTCAGGAGCTATCATTACACAATGAAGACAGTCCCTAAAAATATTACTAATGATTGCTCCAAAAATACAAATTGAAAATTTCTAAGAAAAATTTGGTTATCTCTCATCAAATGAAAAATACATTAACCTGAAATGCCAATAGATTTGGAATTTTAGCCAGAAAGAAAATAATCATAAATACTTTCAAAAGAGGAGAAAATGTGGGAAAACAGGGTCAAAACAACACATTTTAGTTGCTTGTCACTTATTTAACACAGTGAGAATATTAAACAAGCACACAAACTATATTGTTTGTCAATGCTCCAAATGTGAGACAGAATTTAATTTTTACTCCTCTCATTCATCAAATTGGGTCTAAAGATACTTTCCATTAATAATAATAACAAAGCACAGAAATCAAATAGAATATGAAATACACTAAATAAGGAAATTGTGGGTACTTTCTTATAAAAGAAACTATAATAACCTTTAAAAAATAGGAAATAAATGTTCCATAATAGAGAAATGGATTAGTAAATTATAATACAATGACTCAATGAATTATTAGCCAGAAAAATGACTACAAAGACTATCTAAAGAACTGTGAATAACTTAGTAAATATAAAAGCAAAATATGAAATAGTATTTCAACTACGATTGCAATTATGTAAAATATAAATTCATATACAAAGTTAATATATGAAAAACAAAACAGTTGTATTTGAATTGAGATTATAAATTACTTTTTCATATTTTCTAAAAATTATGGTTATACAATTTGACTTTTAAAAATCATCTATTTGAATCAGTGTGTAGGTGTGCATGCATGTATGTGTCCTTCATACATAATGAGTTTCTCCAATACCTTTCTGTTGTGACAGCTCTGACGGCCGTGTGACTGAGGCCACAGGCTCCGCGAGGTGGTCTGCAGCAGGAGCAGTTCTCACCGTCGAGGATCCTGACACAACAGTGGGTACCACTGAGCTGGACTTGGGAGGTTGAACATTTTGCATAACAGGGCAGGATAACAAATCTGCAACTGAAGATAAGAATCTATTTCAGACTTCAGGTCAAGATGATGACATAGGTAAACACAGCTCACCTCGTTGCACAACCACATCAAAATTACAACTGAATTATAGAACAGCTTTCACTCAGAGCCTCAAAAATCAACTTGAATGGAAGTCTGATAACTATGGAATTAATGAAACCACATCCATCCAGACTGGCAGGGGAGGTGGAGACAGAGAATGGGCTGGTTGCACATCCACATGGGTAGATAAAAATTTAGGAGTGATACCTCAGGAGCAAGAAGTCCCAGCCCCATACTAGGCCCCTTAGCCCAGGGTCCCAGTGACAGTAAGATAAATCCCCATAACTTCTAGCTGCAAAAACCAGTGGGGACTCATTGGTGGAAGAAACTTCTGGACTGCCAAGCAGTTCCTCTGAAAGAACCTGCACACAGACATACCTAGACTCACTACCTCTGAGCTCCAGCACTGGGGTAGCAGCTTGAAAGGTACCAGTGGCATACGAGGAGGGAGTCAAGTGTGTCTGGCATCAAGGTGAGAGCAGGCAAACAGCTTCCTCTCAGACAGAAAGGTGGGCAAAGGCCCACAGAGCCACAGAGCTGTCAGGCCGGTGCCATATCTTAGACTCCATCAACCTGGCTAACATAGTTTGCCTGGCCCTGGAGATCCCCAAAGTCTGTCCCACCCAACTTATGGGCCCACCCAAGCTGTTAACAGACTTTTCCATATGAACGGCTGGTCTTGGCTCATGCATCACACCTTTCTAAGTTCTCTCAAACAAGCAACAACTGGCCTCAGTGAGCCCCTAACCCCCATACATCTTGCTAAGTGGCCCTGGAAGTAGCATTAGCAGTAGCCAGCCTAGGTACACAGCGTGGCTTAGCCTGGGAATCTCCAAGTCCAGCATAAGTAGCAGCCACCTCAGATTGCTTTTTAGCACAGGCAGGGTAGCCCAAGGCAACACAGGTTGGGCTAACCTTGGCCTGCATCACCTGGGAAACCCTAGAGCCTGTGCACCCAGTGGACAGCTATAGAGCACATCGGAGCACTACCACCCTGCCCCTGCACAGATGATCATCCACAGAGGGCAGAGGTTGGCGGTCAGGGGTCGCAGACAGCCCTTGCAGCTGAATGGCCTGGGTAAATCCCTCCCACTGACCTGCTAACAGCAATCAAGGCTCAACTATTAGAGCAGAGTATACTCAGACCACACAAATGGCGCACCTGAGTACCCAGCATGGCTGACAGGGACGCTGTGCCACTGGATCCTACAGGACATCTGCTACATTAGGCCATGTTACCAAGGCTAGGAGTCAGAGCCGCTCTATCTAAAACATAGAAACAAACACAGGGAGGTTGCCAAAATGAGGAGACAAAAAAACATGGCCCAAATGAAAGAGCAGATCAAAACTCCAGAAAAAGAACTAAACAAAAAGGAGATAGCAATCTATCGGATGCAGAGTTCAAATCACTGGTTATAAGGATGCTCAAGGAACTTAGTAAGAACCTCAGCAGCATAAAAAAGATCCAGTCAGACTTCCGGCCAAGATGGAGGCTTAGACGGACACGCTAGGTCTTCCTCTACAACTATAGAGGAATACAACTACTTCAAAACAAAGGATAACTAGAAATTCCAGAAAATAAAACTACACGGAAGCCCAACATATGAAGTTATAAACCGGGGCGGCGAAAAATCCCAGAGGCAATCAAGCCCCTGGCGGGCGCGACTCCAATCAAGCCCCTGGCGTGCGGACTGCGCTGGGGAGAGCAGCCGCAGCATCGCCTTGAACAGTGAGGCCCAGGGGGGCGGGAGGACGGATCCCGGTCTCCTAGCTGAATAACTGTGTGAATCCATCTTGGACCCCCGTCCCCACAGAAAGCACCACAGGGCTGCGAAATAGGTCGCGGACAGGCAGGCGCCGGCCGGTCGCTGATTTGTGACGCGTACACAGGCACTGCCCCCGACAGCCGGCCCAGGAAAACAAAACGCATCTGTCAAAATGTGGCAGACAAATATAGAGATCCCGGTGGCACAACTCACCAGACAGCAGATAGAGAACCTGACAGATGAACAGATAAGAAACCTGTCAGAGGCTCAGTTCTGGGCCATTGTTATCAGGTGGCTTACAGAATTCACAAAAGAGCAGGAAAAAGATATGAAAGAAGCGAAAAACTCTCATAACGAAAGGAACAAAACCACATACGAGACAGATGGTGAGGAATCCAGAGTTCATTTCAACAAACTGGAATATGGAGAAGGAACAAGCAGTCAACCAATGCAGCGAGAGGAAATGGGAAGCAACAATGAGAGGATCAGAAACCTCTGGGACAGCTATAAAAGGCCCAACATAAGAATCATTGGTTTGCCAGAGAATGAGGAAGATGAACTAGAACTTGAAAAATTGAGTGAAAATATAATAAAGGAGAACTTCCCAGACTTGGGGAAGGGAATAGACATGCAGGTCCAGGAAGCAAGGAGAGTTCCCAAGAGACTGGACCCAGGGAGAACCACTCCAAGACACATTATAATCAAAATGTCAAAAATTAAGGATAAAGAGAGAATCTTAAAAGCAGCAAGAGAGAAGAAAAGAATTATGTACAAAGGGGTCCCAATTAGACTATCAGCTGACTTCTCAAGGGAAACACTACAGGCAAGAAGGGACTGGCAAGAAATATTCAAAGTAATGAAAATCCAAAACCTACAACCACGAATACTCTATCCAGCGAAATTGTCATTCAGAATAGAAGGACAGAGAAAGTGTTTCCAGGACAAAATAAAACTGAAAGAGTTCATTAGATCCAAACCACTGTTATATGAGATGTTAAAGGGACTGGTTTAAAAAACAGAAGCTAGGGAGATGAAACAAAGGCAAACGAAACAGGCAACGAGAGTGGAAAAGGAACTGTGGGTAAGGGAAGCATAGTGGGGGGAGGTCAACAGGGAGGGGGAGTGGGGAGAGGGAGGGAGATGATATAGGAATTGGGGATCATGGTAGGAGGGAATGGAATAGATGGAGAGAGATTGGGAGGAACTGTATGCACAAATAATGGACATAATCTAAAAGGGGGGGACAACTGGAGGGAGGGGGGCCACCGGGTGGAGGGGAGCAGAGGGAAGGGAAATTGGCACAAATGTAATATTTTAATCAATAAAACACATTAAATCTGAAAAAAAAAAAGAGAAAAATAGGAGAAATCATGAATATGCAATTAAAGAAAACAAAAGCTATTATACAGAAAAAGAGAAAACAACACGTTACAGTTAAATAAATATAAATTAAAGCAAAAAAAAAAAAAAAAAAAAAAAAAAAAAAGATCCAGTCAGAAATGAAGGATACACTAATTGAAATAAAGAACAATTTACAGGGAAACAACAGTAGAGTGGATGAACCGTAGTATCAGATGAATGACTTGGAACATAAGGAAGCAAAAAACAACCAATCAGAACAAGAAGAAAAAATAATAATAATTTAAAAAAATCAAGGATAGTGTAAGCAGCCTATGGCACAACTTCAAGTGTTCCAACATTTGCATCATATGGGTTGCAGAAGGAGAAGAAAAAGAGTAAAAAATTAAAAATCTATTTGAAAAAATGAGAACTTCTGGTCAAGATGGAGGCATAGGTAGACATGCTTCCCCTCCTTGCACAACCATTGAATTACAACTATATCTCAAAACAAATAACAACCAGAACTGTCAGAAAATCAAACTGTATGGAAGTCTGACAACCAAGGATTTAAAGTAACCACATTCATCCAGATGGGTCGGATGGGCGGAGTTGAAGAGAGAGGCGGAGACATGGCATGGTGCTGAGAGGTGGCAGTGGCAGAACAGACAGCCCCACACTTGTGTGGCGGATAAAAGTTGGGAGGAATCCCTTGGGAGTACAGGATTGCAGCTCCAGGCTAGACCGCACAGCCCAGGGTTCCTACGCTGGGAAGATAAATCCCCATAACTTCAGGCTATAAATCCAGTGGTGCTTGGGGCTGACTGAAGAAACTGCTGGATTTTCAGGAGAGTCTGTTTAAAGGGCATGCAGACTCAGAACATACGTAAACCCACCCACTCTCATATACACCACCAGGGCAACAGCTGGAAGGGTGCCAGTCGCATATGGGAAGTGGGTGAAGTGACTGGAAATGGGGCAAGTGCCAGGCAAACATCCAAAGGCCAGGCAGCAGCACTGTCCCCTCTTTGAGCCCTTCCCGTACACAGAGCCACAAAGCCATGAAGCAGGTTGTCCTTCCCTGGTGATTACCTAAGGCTCCAACCCACACAATTTCCTAGTGCCTTTTTTAAGACAGGGAATAGAAGCAGCTCTATCTAATACACAGAAACAAACATAGAAAGGCTGCCAAATTAAGGAGACAAAGAAATATGGCCCAAATGAAAGAATAGAACAAAACCCCAGAAAAAGAATTAAATGAAACAGATAGCCAACCTATCAAATGCAGAGTTCAAAACACCAGGGGGATGAGGATGTTCAAAGAATTCATCGAGTACAGCAAAAACATAAGGGAATAAATGAAGGTTACACTAAGTGAAATAAAGAAAAATCTACAAAAATCAACAATGGAGAGGATGAAGCTGAGAATCAAATCAACAATTTGGACTACAATGAAGGAAAAAGCATTCAATCAGAACAGCAGAAAGAAAAAAGAATTAAAAACAATGAGGATAGGCTTAGGAACCTCTGGGAGAACTTTAAACGTGCCAACACCGAAATCACACAGGTACCAAAAGGAGAAGAGAAAGAGCAAGAAATTGAAAACTTAATTGAAAAAATAATAAAAGAAAAATTCCCTATTTTGGCAAAGGAAATAGACACATAAGTCCAGGAAGCACAGAGAGTCCCAAATAAGTTGGACTCAAAGAGGAACACACCAAGACACATCCTAATTAAAATGTCAACGGTTAAATATAAAGAAAGAATCTTAAAAGCAGAAAGAGAAGTGAGTTACCTACAGAGGAGTTCCCATAAGACTATCAGCAGATTTCTCAAAAGAAACTTTTGCAGGCTAGAAGGGAGTGGCAAGAAGTACTCAAAGTGATGGAAAGCAAGGACCTACACCTAAGATTACTCTATCCAGCAAATCTATCATTTAGAATGGAAGGGCAGATAAAGTGCTTCCCAGACAAGGTAAAGCTAAAGGAATTCATTATTACCAAGCTATTACTACATGAAATGTTAAAGGGACTTATTTAAGAAAAAGAAGATCAAAACTATGAGCATTAAAAGGGCAACAAATTCACCACTATAAACAATTGACTCTAAAAAAGGAAACAAACTAAGCAAACAACCAGAATAGGAACAGAATCATAGGTATGGGGATCATTCGGAGGGTTATCAGCTAGGAGGGAGAAGGGAGAAAAATGGGAAAATGGTGCAGGGATTAAGAAGCATAATTACTTGGTACAAAATAGACAGGGGGTAGTTAATAATAATATAAGAAAGGATGAAGCCAAAGAACTTATATGCATGATCCATGGACAACAACTAAAGGGGATGGGACTGCTAGAACGAAGGAGGTACTGGGCGGAGGGGAGCAAAGGGCAAAGAAATTGGGACAACTGTAAAAGCATAATCAATGAAATATACTTAAAAAAACCCAAAAGATAAAATTGGGTGAAAGAAAAATGAGGGGGTGGAAGAGAAATATATACTAATTTGACCTTTGCTTACAACAGAAATTAAAAGACTCTTCGTGAAAATAGAGTATTTCTAGTGAAGGCATGAAAAAAAGTATTCCAAGCAAATGGACATGAAAAAAAAAAAAAACTGGGGTAGCAATACTTATATCAGACAAAACGGATTTCACATAAAGGGCCATAAAAAGAGACAAAGAAGGACACTTCATAATACTTCAGGGAACAATCCATCAAGAAGATGTAACCCTGGCAAACATATATGCACCCAATATAGGAGCACCCATATATATAAGGAAAATACTAAAAGACCACAAGAAGGATATCAACAGAAACACACTCATAGTAGGGGACTTCAACACTCCATTATCAACAACAGACAGATCTTCGAAGCACAGAAACACCAAGGATATACAGGCATTGAACAACACACTAAACCACATGGACTTAACTGATATATATAGAACTTTTCACCCCAAAGAAGCAAAATATACATTATTTTCAAATGCACATGGGACATTCTCAAAGATAGACTGACCACGTGATAGGACACAAAACAAGCCTAAACAAATTCAAGAAACTGAAATTATATCAAGGATCTTTTCAGACCACAACACCCTGAAACTAGAAATCAACCTCAAGAAAAAAAATCAATAACATCCAAACTCATGGAGCATGAATAACATTGATATTAAATAATGAATGGCTTAACAATGACATCAAAGAAGAAATCAAGAGGTTTCTGGAAATTAATGATAATGAACAAACAACAGCCCAAAACCTACGGGACACAGCAAAAGCAGTCCTGAGAAGAAAGTTCATAGCAATACAGGCCTACCTGAAAAGGATAGAAGAATCTCAAATAAAAAATCTAACCCTACAGGTACAAGAACTAGAACAACAACAACAAACAAAGCCCAGGGCGAGTAGAAGGAAGGAAATCATCAAGATCAGAGCAGAATTAAATGACACAGAGACCAAACAAGCAATTCAAAAGATCAACGAAACTAGGAGCTGGTTCTTTGAAAAAATAAACAAAATCGACAAGCCTTTAGCCAGGCTCATCAAGAAAAAAAGGGAAAGGACCCAAATAAACAAAATCAGAAATGAAAGAGGAGAAATCACGACTGATACCACAGAAATACAAACAATTGTAAGAAATTACTACAAACAACTGTACAGCAAGAAATTTGACAACCTAGAAGAAATGGACAAATTTCTAGAAACGTATAATCTTCCAAAACTGAAGCAAGAAGAAGGAGAAAGTCTCAACAGACCGACATCAAAGAAGGAAATTGAAATAGTAATCAAAAATCTCCCGGCACACAAAAGCCCTGGACCGGAAGGCTTCACGGGCGAATTTTACAAAATTGAAAGAGAGGGAAATATCCCAAAGTCATTCTATGAAGCCAGTATTACCCTAATTCCAAAACCAGGTCAAGACACAACGAAGAAAGAAAACTACAGGCCAATATCACTGATGAACATAGATGCTAAAATCCTCAATAAAATATTGGCAAACAGGATCCAGCAATACATTAAAAAGATCATACACCACGATCAAGTGGGATTCATCCCAGGGATGCAAGGATGGTTTAATATTTGCCAATCAATAAATATAATACATCACCTAAACAAAATGAAAGACAAATATCACATGATCATATCAACAGATGCAGAAAAAGCATTTGATAAAATACAACACCCATTTATGATGAAAACACTCAGCAAAATGGGAACAGAGGGAGCATACCTTAACATAATTAAGGCTATATATGAGGACCCTGAAGCCAACATCATACTCAATGGACAAAAACTGAACGCATTCCTCCTGAGATCAGGAACAAGACAAGGATGCCCACTCCCTACACTCCTATTCAACACAGTGTTGGAAGTCCTAGCCACAGCAATCAGACAAGAAAAAGAAATAAAAGGCATCCAAATTGGAAAGAAGAAGTAAAACTATCATTATATGCAGATGACATGACAGTATACATAGAAAACCCTATAGACTCCACTAAGAGACTACTTGATATAATAAGTGAATCTGGTAAAATTGCAGGGTACAAAATAAATGTCCAGAAATCTAAGGCATTTCTGTACACCAACAATAAAATATCAGAAACAGAGACAAAAAAGAAAATACCATTTACTACAGCAACAAGAAGAATGAAGTACCTAGGAATAAACTTAACCAAAGAGATAAAAGACCTGTACTTGGAAAACTACATAACACTGAAGAAAGAAATTAAGGAAGATACAAATAAATGGAAGCAAATACCATGTTCTTGGATGGGAAGAATCAACATCATTAAAATGTCCATACTACCCAAAGCAATTTACAGATTCAATGCAATCCCTATTAAAATACCAATGACATATTTCACAGACATAGAACAAATACTTCAAAAATTTATATGAAACCAAAAAAGACCCCAAATAGCCAGAACAACCTTGAGACAGAAGAACACAGCAGAAGGAATCATAATACCAGACATCAAACTATACTACAAAGCCACTGTGATCAAAATAGTCTGGTACTGGCATAAGAACAGACATTTGGATCAATGGAACAGAATAGAGAACCAGAAATAAACCCAGGTATATATGGTCAACTAATATTTGACAGAAAGAGAAGGAACATAAAATGGAGTGAGAAGAGCCTCTTCAACAAATGGTGCTGAGGGAACTGGACAGGGATGTGCAAAAAAATAAAACTAGACCACCAAGTTACACCACACACGAGAATAAACTCAAGATGGATCAAAGACTTAAATGTAAGCTGTGACACCATAAAAGTCCTAGAGGAAAACATAGGCAGGATAATTTCAGATATCCCACGTAGCAATATTTTCACCAATACATCTCCTAAGGCAAGAGAAATAAAGGAAAAAATAAACTGGGACTACATCAAACTAACGAGTTTCTGCTCAGCAAAAGAAAACATCAGCAAGATGAAAAGGGAACCAACCATATGGGAAAACATATTTGCCAATGATACCTCAGTCAAGGGATTGATCTCCAAAATATATAAGGAACTTACACATCTCAACACCAAGAAGACGGACAACCCAATTTAAAAATGGGCAAAGGACCTGAGCAGACACTTCTCCAAGGAGGATACACAGAAGGTCCACAGACACATGAAAGATGCTCAGCATCACTAACCATCAGAGAGACACAAATAAAAATCACAATGAGATACCAATTTACACCTGTCAGAATGGCCATCATCTACAAATCAACAAACAAGTGCTGGCGAGGATGTGGAGAAACGGGAACCCTAGTGCACTGTTTGGTGGGAATGCAGACTGGTGTAGCCACTATGAAAACAGTATGGAATTACCTCAAAAAACTAAAAATGGAACTGCCTTTTGAACCAGCGATTCCACTGCTAGGATTATACCCGAAAAATCCTGAAACCCCAATTTGAAAGAACTTATGCACCCCTATGTTCATAGCAGCGCTGTTTACAATAGCCAAGTGCTGCAAACAGCCTAAGTGCCCATCTGTAGATGAGTGGATTAAAAAACTGTAGTACATTTACACAATGGAATACTAAGCAGCAGATAGAAAGAAGAAACTCCTGCTATTTGTGACAACATGGATGGAACTACAGAGAATCATGCTTAGTGAAATAAGCCAGGCAATGAAAGAAAAATATCACATGATATCACCTAACACAGGAGACTAAGGAACAACACAAACAAATGAACTAAACTGAACAAGAAGAGAATAACAGTTATCAGGGGGGCGGGGGGAGGGAGAGAAGGGGGATAAGTAAGAGAAGGGTTTAGTCAAAGAACATGTACAAATGACTAATGGACATGGACAATGGCGGGGGGGTGATATGACTTTGGGAGAAGGGGTAGGCTGGGTGGTGGGGAGCAAAGGGGGAAAAATGGGATAACTGTAACTGAAAAATAATAATAACAAAAAAAAGAGAAAAGATAATAGAGTATTTCTGCCTTAGGTAATAATTGGCTAGTAAGTGGGACTAAACCTCTATCAAAGATAACTTTAAAAACTATACTTAAAAATATCTTTTTAAAATCACCAAAAATCACACATGATATTAACAAATATTTGGGCCAAAATCTATACTGAAAACTCAGAGAATTAAGCCCAACACTCAAAGGTGCTTTCTCTCTGTGGATATCAGATGCAAACCTGATCCACGGTGTGCCCTTGCATGGCATGGCAAACAGAAGATACCTTGCTAGATACACCAAAGATAGGGTACCCCTAAGATAGTACTGTGAAGGGTTATTAACGTTAGGATAAGGATAAACTAGGAAACTAATCCCTACAAATGCCAGCAGCTTTGGTTAAGAACACAGGCACAGTCCAGTAAATCTAGAGTTTTGGACTTGGATTAATGTGATCACATCTAGTAGTACCTGAAAGCATCTGGTAGAGGAAACAGAAAACCTTTTTGAGGAACAATTCTATCATCCTAGGCCCCAAATTATTCCTATGAGCGATCTTTCCAAAACAATCCCAAGTACAAAGTCAAAGATAAGATCAGTTCTGAACAGAGCCCTTTCTCGGTGGTGGCACATTCTACGTAGTCTCCAACCTGATACATGGCATTTTCTAGTTTATAATCCTGCAATATTCTGCCAGTGCTTGAGGGTGAAGATAAAACTTCTAGACATGATTGACAAGGCCCTGAATCATCCTAAATCCCTAGCTCGTCCACCTGTGCTTCTCCTCTAGCTTCACTGGTCTTTTTTCAGTCCCTGAGTTTGCCATGCTCCTTCCTATTAAAGGGGACTATAATTTTAAAACTCTCCTTTGATATTACAAACTGTTTTCTTGAATAAAATAATAAAAATAAGTTTATGTGATACATATGTGTGTATGAACATATGTATATAAACATATATAAAAGCACAACAAATAAAATACTCAAGAACTCAGCACCCATATTTCCAACATTGTTAAAGCTCTTGATATACTCTTCACAGAGGCATTCTCCTGCCTCCCTCCTAAATTGTTTAGTATTCCCTTGCTTTTGTTTTTAAAGTTTACCACATATATAAGTATCCCTAAGCATAATTTCTGCTTGCTTTTTTTTTTTCACTTTAAAAAATAGCACACTGCATGTATTCTTCCATGACTTCTTATGTTACATTTCCAGAGTTTCCTTTCATCATTTTCACTGCTGTTCAGAAGTCCGGTGGAAGAACATACTTTATTTATCCATTCTACTGTAAATGGACTTGGGTTTCCAATTTTTTGTTTTCACCAGCAGTACTGCTATGAATATTCATGAACGTGTTCCTGGTGCAAATGGGTGAGTTTCTCTAGGGAAGAGCTTCTCAATGTGTGTGCCACACGCAGCTCAAATGGGTGTAGGTGTGAGCGACAGGTTAAGCAATCCTTTTAGCCCTGCAGCAGCCTGTGGGAAATGAGCTCGATGACCTATAGGGCAGGCTAGTCTCAGTCCCATGTCCCAAACAGATGTCATCATTTGCTGTGCTACATATCTAAAACAGGAAAGGGTGCTCCTGGGCTTTCGTATTAAAGTGTAGTCTACCAGCCAGCAACACCTCATGCAGAAACTTGATAAAAATGTAGCATCTTAGGCCAGGCTGTACTAGACCTGGTGAATCAGAACTAGCATTTTAACAAGATCCCAGGTAACTCATGCACAAAGTTAGAGTATATAGAAATGGGATAGCTGCATTTTAGGGTGTGGTTACCTTCAATTACACTAATGCCAAATTCTCCTAAAATACTGAAGCAATAAATCCTTCTACAAACAGTGTGTCTAAGAGTCTCCTGTTACCGTCCCTTGGTATAGTTAAGATTTTTAGTCTTCTACCATTCTGATGCTAGGTATAAGAAGATATCCCTTTCTAGTTTTAATTTGTTTTTCTCTATTGATGAGATTGAGTATATTTCATGCTCATGTATTTTTACCCAGGGTTGTTAGTCTTTTCCTTATTAATTTGTATATGGTATTTGTGTATTCTGGATAAATATTGTGTTTTCCCTTCCGGCTAATAAGTCTGCCTTTTTGTTTGCTTTATATTATCTTTCAATGATGAAAAGTTCTTACTTAGGAATTAGTCAAGCTTATCATGCTTCACTTTATAGCTAGCATTCTGTGTTGTTAAGAAATCCTTCCGTACTCTAAAGTTCAGGAGGTAGCTTCCTATATTTTGAAGTGCTGCCTTTTTGCATTTCAATATTTATTTTACATGCAATTTATTTTACATGTGGGGAATTCATCCCTCAGACTGCAGCTCAAATGTCAAATATGAGGGAAATTTTCCCTAAGCTTCATGACTAGTAGGCCAGATATAGCTAAAGTATGCTAAGCACCATATGTCTCTGCTTCACAATACTTAAATAATAACAGCAATTTTACATCCACCTGTAGTTTATTTGTATGTCTGCTTCCTCACATAGATGTGCAAAATTCACGAGGATAAGAATCAAGTGTTTGTACTCACTATTTTATCTCCCAGCCAGCATTAAAACAATGCATGTCAGATAGTTGGCTTTCAAATATTTGTCAAATGGAGAAAAGTTCTACAAACATTAAGGACCATAGAAGCATGCCAGTCAAAAAGAAACCATCCCTTTCACAACAGAATTTGACAGAAAAAATAACATGTATAACTGGCACTACAAAAAATGAACTATAATACTACTGTTAAGTGTATGGAATGTTTAGAGACAGCTCATGATTCAAGAATAAATTTTATTTTGGAGGGGGTATTAAGGTAGTTCCCTAGTTAGTTCTTGTAACCCCTTAATAATTGTGCATACAATTCTTTCAAAACTAGGAAGAGTACATAATTCTCAGCTAATATTGCCCATTCAAGTTATTCAACCTAGAAAATTTTAAAGGCATCTTTTATTCTTCCATTTTCTTCATAAACTACAATAAGTCCTTAAAATCATCCTCTGTCATCTGTCTTATGCCTAAAGGAGAGGAGTCCCAGCACAAGTCACCCTTCATTTAGATAATTTTAATAATTCTTTCTTCACTTGTCTGTCTCCAAGTTCTTCCTTCTCCAGTCTATCTGCCACACTGCTCAGAGATGAAAGTTTTGTAACATAAATCCAAGAGTGTCACTACCTTGCTTAAAACTGTTTATGGCTGCTGGACCATATAAAACCAAGCTTATGTTTTTCCTCATCAGTTCCTCTCACCCTTGTAATGGTACACCCACTAGAACCTGGGAAACTGACACAGTGGAAAAGAGATAACTGAAAAAGCCAAGGTCTGAAGGAAGTGTTCACGAAGATAATCATCTCATCTTCTGAGCTGAGAGAAGGAGGAAAAGTAGGAAAATTTATAAATGGTAGATACAAAGTTAAGGAAAGATTATAAGGTTTAAGAGTAGCTTTGGAAAAACTGAAGAAGAGTGTAAGGGACAAAATTGTTATCCCCAGGTTGTAACTCTGCAACCTCACAAGTTTTCAAAGCTGAAAATATTCTCTTTACTATTTATATCTCCAATGCAGTTTTCTAATTTATTTCTGACTTGGATTTCTTTGTCCAGAAAACAACTCCTTATAGGGTATTTATTTTGCTTTTCCTCAGGCACATTACCACCCTGAGAAAACAGATATAAATATTAACTTATCAGTGATTATATCCTAGTTTCAGGTATGGTGTAGATTTTTATGTAATGATTATATGTTTATCATTATTATTTTTATATGAGTGGCTCCTTGTTTTATAAAATTGTTAGCCCTGACTGGTGTGACCCAGTTGGTTGGGCATCATCCCACACAATGAAAGGTCGCCTGTTTTGTTCCTGGTTGGGGAGCATACGAGAGGCAACCAACTGATGTTTCTCTCTTGCATCAATGTTTCTTTCCATCTTTCTCCCTCTCCTCCCCCTCCTATAAAAATAAATAAATCATAAATTTAAAAAAATAAAAATAAAAATGTACATTAATCACAGTACTATTCTGTGATATGCTATCAATGTGATCCTTATTAAGCAATAATTAGTAAAAATAATTTTAATAAATATATTTTTATCTGGCAAAATTCTACCTCTTGTCAACAAGATTTATCTTGCTAATTTTTAAAATTACATGCTTTTCATATACCATGTTCATAGACAGGAAAAATTAACACCATTAAAATGTCCACTCTACCCAAAGCAATCTATAGATTTAATGCAATCCCTATCAAAATACCAACGGCATTTTTCACACAAATAAAACAAATAATTCTAAAATTTATAGGCAACCATGAAAGACCCACTAATTGCCACAGCAATCCTGAGAAAGAAGAACAAAGTTGGAGGTATCATGCTACCTGATAAGCTTAAGGCTATAGTAATTAAAATGGCAATGGAACAGAAGAGGGAGCCTTGAAATAAACCCGAGGCTATACAGTCAATTAACCTATGACAAAGGAGGTCAGAATGTACAATGGGACAGTCTATTAAATAAACTGGCGTTAGGAAACTGAACAGATACATGCAAAAAGAAAAAAATGAAAGAAAAATAAAAGTAAAAAAAAGAACTAGACCACTTTCTTATACCATATACAAGACTAAAGTAAAAAACAAATTAAAGACTTAAATGTAAGGCCTCAAACTATTCAACTTCCAGAAGAAAGCATAAGCAGTAAACTCTGACATTATTGTTAGTAATTTTTTTTTTCTGATATATCTCCTTGGGCAAGGGAAACAAAAGAAAAATAAACAAATGGAACTACATCAAACTAAAGAATATTTTCACAGCAAAGGAAACCATCAACAAAATGCAATAATTGCCTCCTGAGAAGATATTCACCAATGATACAACCAATAAGGGGTTAATATCCAAAATTTATAAGGAACTCATACAACTTACCACTGAAAAATAAACAATCCAGTTTAAAAATGGGCAGAAGACCTGAAAAGACATTTCTCCAAAGAGGTCATACAGATGGCCAATAGACATATGAAAAGATGCTCAATGTCAGTAACCATCAGAAATGCAAATTAAAAACTACCATCAAATATCACCGCACACCTATCAGAATGGCTACCATCAATAAATCAACGAACAGTAAGTGTTGGAGAGGATATGGAGAAAAGGGAACCCTTGTGCATTGTTGGTGAAACTGTAAATTGGTGCAATCACTCTGGGAAACAGTATGGAGGTTCCTCAAAAAATTAAAAATTGAACCACATTATGGCACATTAATTCCACTTCTGGGCATTTATGCAAAGAAATCCAAAGCAGTAATTTGAAAAGATATATACACCCCTATGTTCACTGCAGCACTATTTACAATAGACAGCCTAAGTGCCCATCAATAGATGATTAAAGAAAATGTGGTACATAAGAAACACAATGGAATATAACTCAGCCATCTAAAAAAATGAAATCTTATCTGCAACAACATGGATTGACTTAGAAGTTATTTTGCTAAGTGAATTAAGTCAGACGAGAAAAAGAAGTACCTTGGAGACTAAAGAACAAACTAAATGAAAAACAGAAACAGATACAGAAACAGATTTAGATACAGAGAACAAACTGATGGTGGCCAGATGTGAGGAAGGTTTCAGGGCTAGGTGTAGAAGGTGAAGAGATTAAAAAGTACAAATTGATAGTTACAACAATTGTGAGTATGTAAAGAACAGCACAGGGAATACAGACAATAATATTGTAATAACAATGTATGGTGCCAGGTGGGTACTACTTAGTAAATTTTATAAATGTCTAAGCACTAAGTTGTACAACTAAAAATGGCTTTAAATTAATCTACAGAGTTTCAATACTCATCTTGCAATCAAATATGGGTACATTTATATTCCAAAGTCACATACTCAACCAACTTCAACTAAAATTTAAAAAGAGCTTCTGAACCTTGAGAGAACTATAATGAAGTTTTAAAATTTTTTAAATGGCCTAATGAAATGATGCCTTCTAAACACTAGCCAAAATTTCACCCTAAGTTAATAACCAAACATAGCACCCCAAACCTACATATTTGGGATACATTTTCACAAAATAACCTGAAGCTCTAGTGCTAATATGCTTTTCTAAAATAAAAAGGCAAATGAGAACATCTAAAGGTCTTTTTATTCCATGTTTCTGAATATGAATTCATCAATTGACTAAAAAATAATGCCTTGTTTTTGATAATCGCTTATCACAGGTCTATGATTTTGGATCTCAACCCTTCATAAAAATAAGAAATTTTTTGTTTTTAATTGATTTTGAGAGACAGGGAGAGGAAGAGATTTGGAGAGAGAGAAATATGGATATGTTGTTCCACTTATTTATGCATTCATTGGATGATTCTTGTATGTGCCCAAACCAGGGATAGAACCTGCAACCTTACTTCATCGGGACAATGCTCTAACTGAGCTAGCTGGCCAGGGCTTAAGAAGTTTTACTGTACTTGAAAATGAGACTAGTATAATCAAGTAATTAAAAAATGCAATCATTTTGTCAATTACTCAAAGGTTAAACTTCACACTAAACTATGTTTTTAATACCTAAGATTATAATTTTAATGGCAATGTAATTTAAGAGTTCCAAGGCAATTAAGTTGCCTGTCTTTCCAGAAAATTAAAATCAATATTCCTATGGTTCCCAAACTTTGTATTTAGGCACTCAAGTTACCCCTGCAACAAAATCAGAGTTTGATGGGAAGTTTTAAATGTTCAATAGAAACACAGTGCCATCTGTCAACTACCTTATGAATTACTACTACTATGTTGCTTGGCATACCATTAAAAAAATGAGCTTCATCAGCTGAGGAAATTTGGGAACTTCTGTAATATTTAATTTTAAAGGAGATTTTAAGAAATGTTTTTATTTCCTTTGAAATGGTTAAGTGCAAGTATCATGTTAACCTGAGACATATTTCTCAACCTCTAAACTATATTTAAAAGTAATATAACAATCTAAAGGTTAAAAAAAATACAAACAGCACAAATTAGCTTCTAAAATTATATTTATCATGGCTTTCACGGTACAGTACTGGGATTAAAAGAGTGAAAATATATCTCTTTACCTAAAGAACAGTTATTCAAAGAGAATGTAATTTTGTAATTATGCCTATTCTTTATTCAATATTTCTTTCAATAATAAGCTCTTTCCATTTAGGTATTCTGCTCATTAGCCAAGTGGCCCCATATTTCCCTGATCCTACATGTCAGCATAAATTGGTTCCACCCAGGATCCCATTTCCATCTCAGAAATAAGACAGGAACTGCCTGTATTTCTTATTTGTCACAAAAGCCACAAATCCGTAAGTCAGAGGGATCTTAGGACAAGCTGATTTGTAAAAGACTGCTAAAAAAAAAGAGAAAGAATTTCTAGGGGACAGAAAGCCCTGGTTCTGAGAAGGACAGATGAAGAGTCAGAAGAAACTGAGCTCCAGGACAAGCTCTGTTTCTAACATTAATGACCACCCAACTTGGGCAGCTCTCCTTATCTGTAAAACAAAAGGAAAGGACTCCAGTAGAATTTGGATGTTACTAGGCTTTCCTTAAGATCAAGTCAGAGATACAGATTCCTGAGACTAACTACCCTGGAGATTCTGGTCTAGCTCAGCTGGCTGGGGTTGAAGATCACAATCTGTGCAAGTGATTCTGGTGCACAGCCAGGTCTGGGAACTGTGACGATGCTTTAAGTTGACTTATGCAAGATTCAGTCACTGCTTTTAACTCTGATTAGGTGTCTACATGTAGAGAAGTTATCTTGTTCACGTACAAACATGTCAAGAATGGCGGAGTGCAAAGACAAGAGAGAGACACGGAGGAGAGCTGGATCTACTGGATTCCTCTAGACTGACTGTTAGGTGAGAAAAATACCACCACCTTCTTTGCTTAAACCACTTCTAGTTGCTTGAAGCTGAAAAGTGTTTCTAAATGATATAGCAATGAAAGACCAGATGATCTCAAACATACACTTCTGATCTAATATTCTAAAGTTCTGATTTTAAATAACTTAATTGCCCAGAAAGAATATTCTTCTACAACAGCCCTGACATATGGCTATCCAGACTTTGATGTACAATCTGAAGACATCATTCAGAAAACTACAGCTTTATCAATTTCCATTCTTTCCATACATTTTCATTTAGTCCAAGAGCAATATCTGTTAAGTTCACAAGTTGAATTAAGGAAAGTATACCCTATGGAAACCCCACACTAAAAAGACTACATACTTACATTCATAATTTTTAAACTAATAAACTTAACTACATCTTGGTTTAGGAAGGTCAGAAGGACTAACTACAAGGGTATTCTTCATGCACCTCTCCCCCTCTTTCCTCATCCTTCATCCTAACTTACCAATTTGGAAATAAAAGAACATCAGCTTTAATGTGGAAATAGACCTCTGTAGGAGCTAACTCAGAGAAACCAGTGCTATGTATTACAGGCCATCAACTTTTCTTTTTTTAAAAATAATTATGTGGTGAGTTGCCTGACCTGGAGGTGTTGAAGCAGGTGCTATATAGTCTGCAGGTCAGCCTTGTCCTCCGGCTCTGAAACCGGGCATCTGAGGCTGTTCTGCATTCAGCCCCTAACAGCAGGGTCTCTGGGTGCCTGATGTGTGACTTTCCCATGCTGCCCTTGTGCTGCCCTCTCGGGGCCTTCCGATGGGTGCGTGCTCACCATCCTGGCTGCCCTCCTGGGCCTTTGGGGAAAGGAATCGTGTTAGAGCACAGGAGACTGCAAAGTTTCCTTCAAGCCCCCAAGTCTGCAAACTTGGAGGCAGAGCTGTATCCCAGCTGCAGAGAAAACCTCTCTGACCGTGTTTTTGACTGTATTATTATGGAAATAACTAATATTTGCATAGTGTTTTCTGATTTTCTTGTATGGTTCCCTAAATGTATTTCAAATCAAGCTCAAAGAAAATGTTTAACCAACGGAGTTTTCTTTTCCCCTTTACCCCAAATCTAGTGTAGGCAGTCAGAGAGAACAGTCTAAAACTCACATTTGACCATGTCACTACTGAGAAGCACTGTGATGCCCAAGGACCCTTGGAATAATGATAGACTGTTCACGGACAGCCTCCCTCTCTCCCCCATCAACTTTTCTATAGTGAGTTGGGCTCTGGCTAGGAGAGTTAACTATACCAAAGCTGAACTAGTGTTTAAAAAAAAGTAGTGGCTAACAAAGCATATCTCCAAATGGACCCTTTCATTTCCCCTATATCTAACTCACATTAAAGATAACTACTGCAGAGGTATAAAAAAGAGAATCAGTAAATATTGATGAAATCCCAATCATGGCAAGGAATCAGGCTGCACAATACAGACGGTTGGTTGGCTAAGTATGACTAGGTAGAAGGGAAGGGCCAGGGAGATGTGTAAAATACCATCAGAAATAAAGCAAATTAACTACATAGGTGAGCTTATTTCCAATTTTTCTATTAGGCAATATCATATTTAACTTTCACGCAAATAAAAACCCGAATAGAAATGCACTGATTTTCAGCCATGCTTTGGTGAACTTTTCATTTAACCTACCAGTATCTGTTGGGTTGTTGTTGGCTGTAGCCAGGGAGCCGGTGTGGTTTCGGATGAGATTGTCTTGAGCTGATGGAAGGCCTGAACCTGACCATGAGACAGTATTGTATCCTAAAAGGCTCTGCTGCTGGTGGTACTGTTGTGATGGTGGAGGTGGAAGTGGTGATGGACGGCTAAGAGTGGTATTTTGACCAGAAAATGAATTATCTCTAACTGGCCGGATAGTTGAAGCATTCTGTGAGGTAAACATTTGTTGTCCATATGGATCACCAGCAGGCAGAGAGGGGTATGAAACACTAGGATACGCAGCATTAGAAACAGTTGACACAGCATAGTGACCACAAGTAGAGGGAAATCCCTGAGAAACAGCAGAAGAGCTGGCAGAGTACATGGCTGGACTATTGTAGTGATTCACAAAAGAGGAGTATGTCTGGGAGGCACTCGTATGCAAATGAGATGCTGATGATGTGGCACCTTGGAAATATTCTGGAGTGGACCCCACACTGTGAGGGGCAGAAGGACCCCTGCCATATATCTGCTGGGCTCCTGCTTGTTGGTTTGTTGTTTTAGAAGCCACCACATTTTGTGATGGTATTGTATAGAGACCAGAGTAGTATTCGCCACACTGGCCATCCGATGGCAATGAGGTCATTTTCTCAGGTCCTTGAGAGTGATGTCCTGAGGGAGCACTATAGTTCTGAGGATACAACCCATATCCAGATGGAACCTGCATTTGATTCTGTGCTGGACCTGAAAAAGAAAAGCAAATAAAAATTGATAAGGAGATAATTTTAAAGCACAGTTCCTACCTAAATATTGCCTAATTAATGTACTTCTCCATAATCACGAATTATTACAAGAGATAATATAATGTTATAGACCCAATGTGGTAGCTGACCTCCAAGAGAGCCTCCAATGACCCCTACATCCTGGTATTCACACACTCCCAATGTACCAGAATTGGTCTATGTGACCAATAGCATATAGCAGCAGTCCCCAACTTTTTTGGCACCAGGGGCTGGTTTCCCCAGACCAGCAGGGGGGTGTGGGAGGGGAGACAGGAGGCAGAGGAGATACGAAGTGGTGCTCAGGCGGTAAGGCGAGCAGGCGAAGCTATCCCCACTGGTCACCTCCTGCTCTAAGGCCTGGCATAAAGCAAAGGTAATAATACAACACTTCCAAGGTTTGCCCAGCCTTGGGTGTTGGCTCTCTCTTAGTTTACTCAGTGTGGTAGAACAAACCTGCCAAATTGTGAAGAGCCCTAAAGAGAAGTCTGTGCAGTAAGGAACTAAACTCTGGCCAACAGCCAAAGAGAAACTGAGGCCTGCCAACAACCGCATGAATAAGCTTGGAAGAAGATCCTTCCTACCTAGAAGTCTAGAGACAGCTACAGGCCCAGTTGACAGCTTGACTACAATCATGAGACCCTCAGCCAGAGCCACCCAGCTAGGCCGTTTCCAAGTTCATATCCCTCAGAAACTATGAAAGTAAATACTTGTTGTTTTAAGTTGCTAAGTTTTGGGGTATATTGTTATGCAGCAATTAAACTAACATACCCAGCATGGAAGAAGTTCAAACCGTTTTTTATTAGCTTTAAAAAAAATTATAAAATAGTATACCCAGTGTAAAAGAAAATTCAAACAATGACTACTATAAAGTGAAAAGTCCAAGTCCTCTTCTTTCCCTGATGCCTGATATCTTACTTCCCAGTTGTAGCTACAGCTAATGGTTGCTTGTGCATCCTTTGCATGCCTACCTAAGTATATGTAATATACAATGTATATTATAAACAAACTCATTTTTAACACACTTTTCATACTGCAGTTCTGCAACCTGTTTTTAACTTAACATATCCTAGATATCATTCTGTGTTAGCATAAATAAATTTTCATTATTCTCCTAAAAAATCTATATAGCATTTCATTGTAGATACATAACATTATTTACTAAATCCCCACTGATGCATATTTATTTCAGGGAGTGAACTAAGTTATATCTATGAGGTCAACTGGAGGTTCCAAGGTTGTGCTTTTATTTTCTTAAACTGTTGTTCTATTACAGTTGTCCCATTTTTCCTGTTGCTCTCCCCATCCGGCACATCCCCTCTTCTCCCACAGTCAATCCCCGCCCCGTTGTTCATGTCCATGGGTCATTCATACTAGTTCCTTAATTAGACCCTTTCCTTTTTCCCCACAATGTTTCCCCCTTCTCCCTCCCTTCTGGTCACTGACAGTCTGTTCCTTGTTTCCATGACTCTGGTTCTATTTTGCTCATTTGTTTGTTTTGTTCCTTAGATTCCTGTATTAGGTGAGATCATATGGTATTTGTCTTTTGCCGCCTGGCTTATTTCACTTAGCATAATACTTTCCAGTTCCATCCATGCTGTCATGAAAGGTAGGAGTTCCTTCTTTGTTTCTGCTGCATAGTATTCCATCGTGTAAATGTACCACAGTTTTCTGATTCATTCATTTACTGATGGGCACTTATGCTGTTTCCAGCACTTGGCTATTGTAAATAGCGCTGCTATGAATACAGGGTGCATAGGTTCTTTTGAATTGGTGTTTCAGGATTCTTTGGGTATAATTTTAGCAATGGAATCTCTGGATCAAAAGGCAGTTCCATTTACAGTGATTTATTATTTATCTATTTATAAGTATATTTTATTGATTACATTGTTACAGTAGTTCCAATGTTTTCCCCTTTGCTCCCCTCCACCCAGGAGCTCCCTTCCTTCCAGCAATCCCACCCCCCTTAGTTCATGTCCATGGGTCATGCATATAAATTTTTTGGCTTCATCCTTTCCTATATTATTCTTAACTTCCCTCTATTTTGTACCAACCTATTATGCTTCTTAATCCCTGCTCCATTTCCCCATTTCTCCCCCTCCATCCCCTCAGCTGATAACCCTCCAAATGATCCCCATACCTATGACTCTGTTCCTATTCTGGTTTGATTAGTTGGATTTCGTTTTTATTTTTTAGATTCAGTTGTTGATAGTTGTGAGTTTGTTGTCATTTTAGTGTTCATAGTTTTGATCTTCTTTTTCTTAAGTAAGTCCCTTTGACATTTCATATAATAATGGCTTGGCGATGATGAACTCCTTTAGCTTTACCTTCTCTAGAAAGCACTTCATCTGTCCTTCCATTCTAAACGATAGCTTTGCTGGGTAGAGTAATCCCGGTAGCAGGTTGCCTTTCATCACATTAAATACTGCTTGCCAGTCCCTTTCTGCCTGCAAAGTGTCCTCTGAGAAATCAGCTGATAGTCCTATAGGCACCCCCATGTAAGCAACTCTTCGCTTCTCTCTTGCTGCCACTAGGACTTTCTTTTTATCTTTCACCTTTGGCATCTCAGTCATGATGCATCCTGGTGTGGTCCTCTCTGGGTCAAGCTCGTCTGGGACCCTCCATGCTTCCTGAACCTGTATGTCCATCTCCTTCGCAAAATTTGGGATGTTTCCTCTTTTTTTTCAATTCTTGCTTCCTCATTCTGCACTAGTTGACTGTTTTTTTCTTCCTCATATTCCAAATCATTGATTTGAACCCCGGTTTCCTTCCCTTCACCATTGGTTTTGTGTGGATTTTCCTTCATTTCACTTAGCATAGCCTTCACTTCTTCTTTTATGTGTTTGCCATACTCAAACATATCTGTCAAGCCTGGGAGCATCTTTATCACCAGTGTTTTGAATTCTTCATCTGTTAGGTTGGCTATCTCCTCATTTGTTAGGTTAGCTATCTCCTCATTGCTTAGTTCTCCCACTGGAACCTTGATCCATTCCCTCTTTTGGGCCATACTTCTCTGTCTCATCTTGATAGGCTCCTGTTTGTTTGCCTCTGCGTCCCAGGTAGAGCTGTCACCCCTGTTATGTTGTAAGGGGCAGAGCCTTAAGGATTCGTCACTACAGGGTGACCTGTTTCACCACGTTGTGACACTGTATATGGGAGAGGGATCTGAGAGGGAACAATGCCGCCTGCCCAGCACTCACCCCTTTTCCAGGCACTTCTCCCACTTCCGCACCAGACTGGCGCCCCTCTAGCTTCTTCCCTGGCCAACGTTCCCAGAGTGGGTGAATCTGCAGACGTTCTTAGACCATGGGGGCCCTTTAAACAAGCAGACTCTGCTGAGACACTGGCAGTTTCTGCCTCCACCCCAGCCCCCACTGGTCTGCACAGTCAGAAGCAATGAGGCTTGATTTTCCCTGGTGCTGGGACCATGAGTTGCACGGTCTGGTGAGGACCTGGGAACGCTCCCCGGGTGTCCTTCCTGACTTTTTAAAATGTGTGATTGCGCTTTCCGCCAGCCTGGCACTGCCACTGCTACCACCACACCATGTCCTCTCTATCCCGGCTCTGCCCCTCCTACCTCTCTGGATGAGTATTTCTTCTTCATATCTTTGTTTGCTGGACTTCCATGCAGTTTGATTTTCTGGAACTTCTGGTTGTTTCTAGTTTTGAGGTAGTTGTATTCCTTCTTAGCTGTGGAGGGAGACGCAGCGTGTCTGTCTACACCTCCATCTTGGCCAGAAATCTATTTTCAGTTTTTTGAGGAAATTCCATACTGTTTTCCATAGTGGCTGCACCAGTCTGCATTCCCACCAACAGTGCAGTAGGGTTCCCGTTTCTCCACATCCTCGCCAGCACTTGTTCGTTGATTTGTTAATGATGGCCATTCTGACCAGTGTGAAGTGGTATCTCATTGTGGTTTTTATTTGCATCTCTCTGATGGCTAGTGATGTTGAGCATCCTTTCATATGCCTATGGGCCCTCTGTATGTCCTCCTTGGAGAAGTGTTTGTTCAGGTCCTTTGCCCATTTTTTAACTGGACTGTCTGTCTCCTTGTCCAAGGTATCATTGGCAAATATGTTTTCCTATACGGTTGGTTCCCTTTTCATCTTGCTGATCTTTTCGTTCACTGAGGAGAAACTCTTTAGTTTGATGTAGTCCCATGTGTTTATTCTTTCCTTTATTTCCCTTGCCCTAGAAGAAACCGTCCTATACAGTACTAGAGTAGTGGATGCTTGAATGCATGCATTTGCAAAAACCCATATACCTGTATACTACAAAGAATAAATGCAAATTTTTATATGCAAATTTTTATTAAAAAATCAACCACACCATGGCTGGTGTGGCTCAATGGATGGAGTGCCGGCCTGCAAACTGAAAGGTCTCCGGTTTGATTCCCAGTCAGAGCACATGCCTGGGTTGCAGGCCCGGTCCCCAGCTGGAGGTGTGCGAGAGGCAACCAATTGATATACCTCTCACACATCGAAATTTCTCTCCCTCTCTTTCACCCTCCCTTCCCCTCTCTATAAAATTAAATAAAATCTTTTAAAAAAATTAATAAATAAATCAACCAGGATTTCAAGAAAATCTAGGATGGATTGCAGACTGTGACAAATCAGTATGATAACCTACCTGAAAGATACTTAGGTAAAATGCATACAGATGTAAGGCACAGATATAATTAGACATGTTTACATATATGAGTTAGTATATATACATACACGTATCTCCTAGCTGTCTGCCTAGAGAGCCTAGAAGCAGTGATACCACATAGCAATGAGCGCATCCAGGGCACAGTTCTTGGTTTCTAAATGCCATGTCCTAACAAAAGAAAGTAGGACTTCTTAGACAAAGAGCTGATTCTAGTGCTAATGTAGTAGGGCAAGGGCAAATACAAGATGAGAATCTTTGTGCCAGAAAAGAATTAGTATTTAAAAACCAAAAGGATGGGGGCAGGAGTACACAGCAGCCACCCTGATAAAGCTCCAAATGGTCATAGCTGTTAACAATTCAAGCAACAAATAAAATAATGATAGTATCAGATTATAACCTAAAGAATAAAAATATCCATGAGTCCATAATAATATAAATAAATGATGGAATAAATTTTAAAATGGGAGAAAAGGGATTAATCTTCCAAATAATAAATGTAGAAGGAATGAGGGGGGAAAAAAATCACCATTAGAATTCCACACTGATAATTACTGCAGACAAGAACCACTGAAAAATGGTAAAATTGAGTAAAAATTTAAGAATAGGATAGTAACTTCAAAGTGTCTCCCCAAGAATATTTATTAATAACTGTGATGATTTTAACATATGCTCACAAATTATTTGATACACTCTACTCTAGGAGTTGGAACTTAATTCCTTTTCTGTTAAATGTAGACTGGAGTTAAGTGAACTATTCCCATCAAATGCAATAGGAAAAGAATTAAATCGTAACTTTACAGTAGGGGAACCTGGCTGTCAGTCCCAATTATGGACTGAATGTGCCATCTCAATTTCCTTTGTTAAAACCTTATTACCCCCTCCCAAGGCCCTACCTCTTAACACCATCAAATTGGAGGTTAGGGCTTTAATTAGTTCTTTAGGGTAGGATCCTCATGATGGAGTTAGTGTCCTCATAAAAGAGAAAGAGATCTCTTTCCCCACATGCATGAACCCAGGAAAAGCCATAATATGAGCACACAGAGAAAAGAGTCATCTGCAAGCCAGGAAAAGGGTCTTCATCAGAACCCAGCCATGCTGGCATCCTGACCTTGGACTTCCAGTCTCCCAAAATGTCTGTGGTATAGGCCACCCAATCTATGGTATTTTGTCATAGTAGCCCAAGTTGACTAGGCTATCCCCTCAATCAAGTGCCCATGGTTAACATGACTAATAATAAAACAAGGAGATGTCATGTAACCCCTGATATATGATATGATAAGAAAGACACTTAACTTCTGTGGTACGTATTCTTCCTAAAAATTCATAAAGCCAGTCTAATCATCATAAAGAATCAGCAAGCCAAAGTGAGGGACTGTGTACAAAATGACTAACCACTCCTGTCAGGTCCTAAAACTCAACAACAGAAAAAGACTAAGAAACTGTCACAGACCAGAGCAGACTAAGGAGAAAGACAGGAGAGTAAGATATAAGACTAAAAGGAAGCTCAGTGAGGGTATTGCATTTTCTGTACTATATTTGCATCACTTCTGCAAATCTAAAATTACTGCAACTTAAGTTTTTAAAACACCAGAAAAGAGCTGGAAATTAAGTACTAAATTGATTGTATAATACAGTTTTTCAGATGAATGACTACACCAAACATAGCCGGAGTGATTTTCCTAAAAAGTGAATCTGATTTTTAGTTCCTTGTTTATAAAGTTTTCTAGTGGTTTATCTTGCCATCAAGAAAAAGTTAAATTCTTTAGCATGGCCTATAAGACAGTGGAAGGCACTAATCTCTCCTCCACCCCATATGGCCATATCCTAATCCCCAGAACCTGCGGATATATTAGGTTACATGGCACAGGGGAGTTAAGGTTGCAGACAGTATTAGGGCTGTTAATCAGCTAACCTTAAAATAGGGAAATTAGTCTCAGTTATCCAGGTGAGCTCAACGTAATCACAAGAGTCCTTACAAGTGGAAGATGGAGGTGTGGCAGAAGATGATTAAGAGATGTAATGTTGCTGGCTCTGAAGATGAAAACAGTGGGCAGCCTCTAAAAGCTGGAAAAGGCAAAGAAATGGGTCCTGTCCTAGAGTTTCTAGAAGGGAATGCGGCCTACTGACGCCTTGACTTCAGGTAGCCCAGTTGGATTTCTAACCCACAGAGGATGAACTCATGTTGTTTTAAGCCACCAATTTGTTGTAATTTGTTACAGCTGAAAGGAGAAAACAAACGCAAGGGCCCTTCAGGATCTGACCCCTTCTTACCTCTCCTGCTTCATTGCTCCCCACTCCTTCTCACAAAGATTTCAACAGGTATGCCTTAATATACTGGCTACTGCAAAGCCTTCACATGAGTCTACCAAAGTGTGATCAATAAATGAAATGTAATTTTGCTACAACTTAGGATGCCTATTGTTATGGTAAAGTGACAGAATGCTGACCTGGTAGGAGGAGGGATAACTTGCCACACACACAAAAAGCGCAAAGAAGCCACAGCACAATGTTAGGTAAGGGTGTATGCTAGAGCTCTGCCTCAAGAGGCGATCTAAGAGGTTGGTTAGGGCAAAATATAGTTAAGTTGCCACGTGAAGGCTTCTAACGGGGTCGGTCAATATATGATACTTCTCTAAAACTTGATTTTTTTAAAATACAAGAGTTCAAAGTTTAATTCCTTCAAGGTAGCCACCAAAAATGTTAGCACTACAGTAGCTGCGAGTATGAAAAGGCTGTTGTGATTTTATCAGGCCCAACCAGATCTGGGATAATCTCCCAGCTCAAAATCACAGCTGCAAAGGTTTCAGAGATTAGAATGGGAACATGTTCATGTTTGGGGGGGGAGGGTGGCGGTGGTTGGGGTGTGTGTGTGTGTGTGTTGTTGTGTGTGTTATTCAGTCTATCACACCATGTGTCAATGGCAAGTTTTCACATAACTGTATTATGACTTCCACTTCAGTGAAACCAACTTTAAAAATGAATCAATTCTAAGATGCACCACAATTTCACAGGTAAAAATGTGAAAAGAAAGTCTCCGAATCATTGAAGTAATTTAATCATTGCATCTGAACAGCCTAACACAGTGCCTCACAAATAAATCGCTGAAAAACAGAAAAATTCCCTCTCTGAAGGAATTTTAAATTCTTCATTTTCAAGTGAAGTATGTCTGTATAAAAGAGTGAAGTAGATTATTCTAACAAATCTTCTCATTGGTACCAATCTGACCTGAGAAGTAAAAAAAAAAAAAAGTTTAACAAATAATCTATATACCTTTTCAATGGAGCTGGTTGGCGAGACTAAAATTATCACAAGACCTACCCAAAGTTATATCTGCCTCAGTGGCATAATCTCCTTTCAGACTGGATTGCTATCAAAGAAAACTGATTCTACTCCTGCTTTAAGCCAACTTGACATGAATATCAAAATTTGCAAAGCAAATATTTTATGGAACATTTAGGCACTGCACAAAAAATTAATCATAGGCTTTCTTTAAATAAATGAGTTTCCTCACTCCCACTGCCACTTAACAGAGATGCAACATTTTAAATGTCAAGAATATTTGTTTCATTAGCTTTTTTCTGAATCAAATTTCAATACTTTTTAAAAAGTCAGATTAAGGCTTTTCATTATCTTTGAAAGAATATCAAGGTCAGCAAAGTATAAGCTCCTCTATCCTGTATTTGTAGAGGCAGAATCAGATCTAAGAATGTATTGAGTCAGCCAAAAAGTTCATTTAGTTTTTTCATGCACAATGGCTCCTGTAGTGCTTAGTTGTCTTTAACTTCATTCTAAACAATTTTGTTAAATTGTATTGTGACAACTGTCATATCAGTGTGCATTAAAAAACTTATCAAAATTGGTGAATTTTTGTGCAGCCATTTTAATATTGAAGATGGAAGAAAATATGCAACTGATCGAATGTGTCAAAAGTGGTTTGCAAAGTTTCTTGGTACCACTGACATTTCGGACAAATAATTCTTTGCTGTGGGGCTGTCTTATGCATTGGAAGATGTTTAGCAGCACCCCTACCTCTAACCTCTAACCACTAGAAACCAACAGTGGGAGACAGCCAACATACTCAAAATATCCAAGTCAATAAAACTACTGGTGAAAATAAAAAATGTGTCTTTTATTTTACAAAAAAATATAAATGGGACTTTCTTGACAACTCTATAATTCATTCATCACTGAACTATGAATAAGTAGGTCAATTATTTAACCAGTATACATTTTAATGATCATCTCTGATAAAATATTAAAATACTTCTGAACCAGTTGATAAACAGTCAGCCCTGACTGACCCAGCTTCTCTGTTATGCCCCTTGCCCCAGACCCCTAAGACCTCCTCCTCAAGATCCAGCAACTAAAGGACTAATTAATGCTTGCAATATTACAGGCTTACAGAATCCTGCTCTAGTGTCAAGGCTGGTATCCATTCAGCGTTCAGTAGATGTGGTACTGATTACTGAATATTTTGAAATATACTACACTTGCCAGTAAAGTATCAATAATACTGCTAAAATATTTTTTAAAGCATAAAAAATATGTACACACTCATACATACACACAATGAATAAAATCTGCAATTAGAAACCCTAGTGATTTTAAAAAATGGCGGATCCCAATCATATCTGGATACCTCGGATTATTCTTTCTAATGGAAGGCTGATAGTTACAAAGGTAACTGTCGCAATCACTGCTGGCAGACAGACACTACAGACAGCCTATGCAACTATTTGGATGAAATCTCACTGCATTAAGTAGTTTTTCCTGCAATACTACATACCAGGGACAATACTAGTTGCTTTTCTATATATCACGTTATATAATTCTTACAACAGTCCTGCAAAGTATCACTACTGTAATTTTAGAGACAAATAAACAGGGGCAAGAAAGCTCACTAATTCATGCAAATTCAAAAGGCTGGTAAGTAGAGAAGAAGTCGTTCTGCATGTTCCAAAGCTCATTTCACAACACCTGTTTCTCAGAAATACTAGAAAAGACAAGCGAGTTAAGACTTGGCCACTGGCTAAGCATTTTACTACACCCTCTCCCCTCCTTACTACATTCTGCTTTTGCCCAGTTCCTAATATAAGCAGTGTTTAGCACACTACTTTAGAAAATTTCCAGCAAGCGAGCTAGCTGAGGCAGATGGCCTATTTAAAGGAAACCTCCCAAGAGTAGATTTAGTGGGAGGAAAGGAGGGCTGGACAGTGTAAGAAAATAGTAAAAAGACTAAAATAGTGATTGAGTGATCAGTACAAGAAAGAGGTAGGGAGAGGTGGCCATACACACATTCTTTCAATGACCAGTTTTCAAAAGCAGTAATAAATACAAAGCCAAGTTCACTTGCTCAATTGATGGCCTACTGCATGCTTCCACTGGGAATCTGATGAGGAAAACTCACACAGTCTCTGCCATCTGAAGAATTTATAACCTGGTGTTCTGAAGGAAACTGAATGAAAGGACTCTCATTTGCTAAGCACCAGGTACTCTAAAATAGTATCTCATTTAATGTAATCCCCTCAACCCAATAAGAAAGCTCAGAGACATTAAATATTTTTCTCCAGGCTGAATCAAAGCCTACAACCTTTTCACCAGCCCACACATGCTGACAATTCTGAATATGCCTAGCAACAATGGCTTCCCCAGGGCTGAATATAACATGATTTGTTCTAACAAACAGTACTGACTGAAGATGGTTCTCATTTCTAGGGAAGTCCACTGAAGCCTGGCTCAAAATCTCTTCTATTTCAATACTTTCAGAATCTCACACTTCAGGATTCATAGTTGAAATTAGAAAGATAAAGCTAGCTGAAATGCTGGGCTCAGTGGCAACCAATGTGGTTTACCAAAACTATTACAGATATAATCTCAGAAATCTACTGGAGATGAGGTGAGAATGAAAAGACACTGCAAATATGTATAACAACAGACAAAAAAAAGTTTAAATCTAACAAAAGACACTTGTTTATATCAGGAACGAACATTTTTAAAGATCCCTGAGATATCTATCTATTAATCAACTTAGAAGGAAATTATGTATCCAGATAGTTACATAATACCATGGCAGTATCTTCAAGAGGGGATCCAATGCTCTTGTTAACTATAAAGGATGAGTAGAAACCTGAGACACACATAGATGTCTCTCTGACAAAAGGAACTTACCTCAGACACACTAGGGAGATTTATATCATTTTAAATTTTGCATGGGATCTCAAAGTTGAAGGGTTTCCTATAACTGACCAGACAGTATTGCTGAGCGAATGGGATGTTTATTTATATCTTCCATAATGAATTCAAATAATTCCCATTACTATCTCATCTTTTTCATTACTGACAATTAAAATGATAAAACATTCTTAGAAAAGGGATTCAGAAGGAAGAAATGAGCACTATTTGCTTCCTAAAAGTAGAATTAAACAGTGGTTTATTGTTAAATCTGGTTGTTCCACCTCCACCCCCAAATTTCATTTTATTTTTATTATTTTTTAAGATTTTATTTATTTATTTTTTAGAGAGAGGAAAGGAGGAAGAGAGAGAGAGAAACATTGATGTGCAAGGATACATCAATCAGTTGCCTCTCACACGCTACCAACTGGGGACCTGGCCTGAAACCCTGGCATGTGCTCTGACTGGGAACGGAACTGGGACCTTTCAGTTTGCAAGCCAGCACTCAATCCACTGAGCCACACCATTCAGGGTGTCCATTCCTAAATTTTAAAGACTCCTTTCAATTCAAGTCAATTGGAAGAAATTTTGGAGTTACATCATCATTACTAGGATATTATTTCACTCATTCTTCCCTTGTTTGAGAATTTGGTTTTGGAAGAACTCTCAAAAGGCACAGCAAGAGTAAAAGTTCAAAACAATATTCACTTAATACTTCATATGGAAATGCAAATAATTCTAAAAGCCCATATTCTGCTCAATGAAAAACTAAAGTATAGAAATACAACTTCAAGGAAGAAAGTTTAACAGAAATATTTCATAGATTCAAAGAAGTCACCTTTTATCTTCAAATAAGTGGGAAAAGCATGTTTAACAGTTAAACCTGGAAAAGAAGTAAAAGTTATAATGAAGTCTCAGTTTTCTGACTCTCTATTCCTACATTTCCGATGTCAAAGTTTTAAAGGAAACTAAGGGGAGAAAGAGATATGGACTTGGAACAAAGATGAAAATTAGACTTCATAAAACAAATGTTTAATGGACACCTAAAATTTGTTCAAGGCCCTGAATATACAGCAGTGAACAAGAGACAGACAAAGCTGCTACCCTCATGCAGCTTACACAGGAAAAACACACACTAACTTTTCTGAGTCATGATTTTAATCTGTAAAATTAGGCAAGTGAACTAGGTGTTTTTCAGATTGCATTCCAAAAGTACCTGGACTTTCCACCTCTATCTTAACCACAACAGCTCTGTTTTTTATTGCTTTCTCGGTCAAGGATCTACACACAATTCCTTTGGGAAAACACATCTGTTTTAAAAGGTTTGATAACCAGTGAAGTGCTCTCTAGGTACCATTCCAGGTTTACAATTTTTTCTATGATGTTTCATACTCAAACTTCTAACCTATTTGTTTTTCACAAAGTCTGGAATTCCACAGAGATATATATGAAAAGGCAAAGTAGTTTATGTATGGTGAAGAAGAAATCACAAATACAAGTAACTGTGTAATTGCTATCAATAGATGCTAATACCAAGTGGCAAAAACTATTTTTTTCTAAGATTAGAAAACAAAACAAAAACAGATTTGATCTGGTTATTTCTCTGCCTGAGCTACTTTCTTCCAAAGAAAGACAACAAAAAATTGACCCTAGCTCTTTATCCTAATTTTGAATTCTGGAGAATGACATTTAAGGTCTTTTTGCATTCTGGCCTCTTTAAAGTATTCCTTTAAACTCCAGCGCCTTGGGTTTTCCCTACCACCCAGCACCTTTTTCACTTCTTGAATGCTTAGTTTCTAAACATGCTTTGTGCTTTTGTATTTAGACTTTTGTTCATGCTGTAACCTCTCTGTGGAGATAACACTGCCCTCCTACCCCTACCCATCAAATCCCTCAAGGTCATAACTGACTCAACTGTCACCAAAATACAGGTCAATTTAGGAGAGAGGCAGAGATTGTCCTACCTACTAGGCTAATCTTGAGTTCCCAACTGGTAAATAGGCAAAAATGTTGAAATGGGTTGATTACCTGAATGGGATGATTCTATGAACAGTAGAAATCAAGCATCATCTATATTTGACTTTGAAATATAGTAACTTATTTGTTCTCACAGAGTAACATCCCCATTACAATGAATATTCTGGCATCACTGAGCATTCACAAAATTTGAAGGCTAAGATATTTATTTGCCACTTAAAAAATTGTTCATTAATTGTTAGCCAATGTCACCCCAATAAATTCAATAAAAATTTTCAAATTGTTCATTAAGACAATAACGTATATTCAGAAAATCAAGAAAAGACAATCCTTGGACCACATAGGTTTACAATATTCTAAAAGACTTAGGATCTCTTCTTAAATTATCATGTTCCAGTTCCTTCATACACAAAGCTATTTTAAAAACAAAACAAGAATTTATATTAAGTTTACAAGAAGAAAAAAATGCTCACAAACATCTTTATGCATGTTCCAAACAGCAGTACAAAACCTACACCACTATTCACATTCAAACCCATTAAACAGCAAATAATAGAGGTAAAGCATGCAATATTTATAAGTATGTCTGATCCAAAAGATATTAAAGCTAAGCCATCATTTTTGACTTATGTAAAAAGAAATTCAACCTCTAACTCCCAGGAAAACGATAAAGTTCATGTTTGAAAAGCATCTGTTGTAAAAATTAATGTTGGTTGAACTGATTTATAAAGCCCAGCAAATTTTCACTAACTTGGGTAAAACAGGTCAGTCAGACCGACAATTCTTTGAAGAGTGCCAGTGGAGCTTTGTTCTCTTACAAACACATGACAGATATCTTTCTGAAGTTTTCAGTCAATTGCTTTGGAGGCTTCTCTTCTGAAGTATTACCAAGTCTATGGAGAGTCCCACCTTCCCCTGCCCCACCCACGAACATTCCACATCTCAAGACCAGAGAATGGATATCCTAGACTGACCATCCTTCCCTTGAAACTCCTGCATACTCACCACCTACGACCTCACTGTGAAAGCGGCTTTCACGTTGCATTGGCTGCTGCTTGCAAGAAGGCCTGGCCTCAAAGCGGGGCCAACTCCGGCTTGTTTTTGTATTTCTGAAAGTGAACCTGGCGGGGTGGGGGTGGGGGCACAATCCCCGACTCATCTAAAGGCATTCGTTTAAACCCGTTTGACACCTGCTCCGTTTCAAGCACGATGACACGCGAACTCCAACCTCTGGAGCAGCAACCGCAGCAACAATGACTGATCTAGAGGCCAAATTGGGCCAGGGTTACAGTTACTTAGGTTGCATATTTACAACCTTTTGTCCACAAACTTGAGCGCTAACTGCAGCTGCTTTCACGGCAGCGTGCTCGCCAGGCCGCAGAAATCAGTTTTCCTGAGTCGGGAAAGGCACGGTCCCCCTGAGCTCCGTGCCTACCCTAGCATTCCCCAGACGCGCATTCGGAGGCCTCGACTCCAGGCCATGTCTCTACGGACAAGGGTCGCTCTGAACAACTCGCTGCGCCCAAGAGGGAATCCAAGGAATGGTGGCCCGCACCAGGCAACTCCGGGCCCCCGGCGGTTTCGGGCCTAGGGTCACATTACGTAAACAGTCCTGGCCATGGCTTTCCAGGGAGGCCCCTCCCCCAATTCAGGGCACCCCTCCCCCTCTGGTCCTGACCCGGTGTCCCGGACCCGCAGCCCCAACCAGATGCCCCCGGCCCACCCAGCCCCGCGCGCTAGATCCGGCGCGCAGGCCGCCCATCCGTCCTAGGCCCCGCGCTCCGCAGGACCACCTGCCTCACCGTTTTGCTGGTGCGTCGCCAGGCCCGCAGTCGGGCCCGCGGCGGCTCCTGAGGGGGCGGCTCCCCCAGGCTTGGGCTGGATGCGGGCGCTGGCGACTGGATGAGGGGACCCGGCAGGGACCGACATGACGGCGCTGCTGGCAGCGGCTGCGGCGGCTCAGCTGCGGGGAAGTGGGCGGAGGGAAAGGAAGGCGGGACCGGAGAGACGAGAGGAAGAGGAAGGAACGTGTCAGCGTCACCGAGAGAGTCACCCTGGACCAAGGCTGGGGGTCGGCGCTCTGCCGTCAATATCAGCTAGCCACTGTGGGCGCGGGGGACCCTGGCCCACTACGCCTGGCCCGAGCCCCAAGTTGCCAGGCTCTCACCCCGGTGGCTCCCAGTGGGCTCAGCCCTTTCCCCGTCGCTGCCACGCCCCCTGCAGGCTGGAGCCGGGGAGCCCACACCCAAGGTAGGGCGGGGCCTGGGCCTCCCAGCCAGCCCCGGGCCGAGGGATGGAGCTCGGTAGGACCAGCACACTTGGGGCAGCTATATCCGGGGGCGGAGGCTGGCTGCGGGGTCACATCCGGAGCCCAGACCGGACGGACCGCACCCACCCTTTCTCCAAAGAACTGCCGTAGGTTTTATGAACACAAATCTCAATAAGAACAGCATAATTCAAAACTTTTCCCACTGACTTAAATCTAGGGAAGGGAAAATGGAGTAAGAAGTAGAAGACAAACTTTTATCTTCTTTATGATTTTTGTCAAGGGTTGGCTCATCCGGTTGGTGTTCAGAAGATGTAAAATCTAAAGCCAGGACTCTGCTTGCTTTGTCTACACTAGTGAAATCCTTGAATATCTGGCCAGTCCCGCGTGCTAACTGGCAAGCAAGCCCCGGACTACATACATTACCCAAGTGGTTTTGCAGTCTTGGAATCTTAAGAGTGTGCCGCCATTATTCTGTATTAGAAATGAGATTGCTCAGAAACATCGAATTCAGAATGGGATCTAGCAAAATGATACTTCTGGAATGATAAGTCTAATTTACTGAATGATTATGCAAAAACACAAGTGTGTTGGTCATTTTAGCATAATGTAAAGCTTCCCTTTGGCTGAGTTTTAGGATTTCAGCACTGCATCATGTCCATACACCAAAAAGGCAAGCCCTTTCCCACAGGCTTTCCAGATTCATAGAAATGTAAGCCTGCCTGAGTCAAAGATCACACTCTGCTTCATCAAGATTACAGAATTACACATTCTAACACTTACGAGGAGTCCTTTAAAAAAAAACGGTTCAGAAAAAGTAAGCTCTGGATTAAGGGCTACAATTATGTACATAACGAAGTAACTAGACAAATGGTGTAGCAGCACAGGAGTTCAACTCCAGCCAGGTTTACTTTGGATTCCATGAGACCAAAAAACGACAGTGGAGTGTTGGGGAGGGAATTCATACCAAGTCCTCGTGGCAGGGGGCGAGAACAGCAACCAATTTGCCTTTCAATTTTTATGGTGGTGAGTGAGAACAGGGGCCAAAGGATCATCTGCCTTCAGTCCTGTACTGCGGTGGCAGGCAAGGACATAGGGAGCCGTGGGAGCCAAAACCATCCAGGTGGCCTGAACACCTGGGGCTCATATATCTACATGAAGCTAACAAAGGTGGTATGTGGCCAATCTGAGCTGTGTAATGCTTATGCAGAAAGCTCTTAGATAAGGATGACCTAGGCAAATGAAAATACATGTGTGTGGAGGCGAGGATCCTGGCAACGGTCACCCTGACACAACAATTGCTTTCTGCCCTTGGAATGTATCCTCCTGGGTGTAAGAAACCCATTTTATTCTGGGGTATGTGGAGGGAAGGTGACCCCATCTCTTGGACAGACTCCTAAAGAGAAGGACTGAGACAGTATGCTTTAACAGATCTTCCCCACAATCTTTATTACCTTAACTGCTTCCACTAGTCCACTAGTTGGCCCTAATATTTTTCTAACATGTTTATAAAAATCCTTTGCATGACAGATCCCACAACCTTTATGAAAATGTTATTTCACTCTATTGTTCTACATTCCATGACTACCATTAGTGAAGAGAAGGAGGAAAAGGATGAAGGACTGAATGCTTACCATGTACCAGGCACTGTGCTAGTAACTTTAGGTATTTTTTTTCCCATTTAGTCCTCACAATAACTCTGGGATTTTTTTTTTTTTTATCTCCATTTTGCCAGGGAGGAAACTAAGGCTTATAGAGTGCAAATAATCTTAGTAAAAATCATGAACCTGTAATAGTAGAACCAGAGATCAAAACCAAGGTCTATTTAGCTCCAAAACCTTTGCTCTATTCACTATAAACCATAATGGGTTAATTTACATCTTCATAAAGCTATGCTAACCATGATGTACTATTTTGCTTCAAAGGATTTTCAGTTTTACATAGTTAGAATATGGTCCAGTATTCTTTAGAATGGTGGACCTCAGAGTGCTTGAAATGCAAATTCTCAGGTGTCAACCCAGATCTATTGAACATTAGAGGTGGGACGCAACAGCAAGCTCTCCAGAGGATTATGATACACAGGAAAATTTGAGAGCCATTGCTTTTGAATAACAAAGTTAAGCTCACTTGATTCATTTAATATACACACACACACACACTGGGACATGACTGTCCTTTTCTTTAGGATATCCAATCTTTTGCCAATCATTAAAAGTGATAGTTTGTAGATGTGTGATTAAAGTGCCAGGAATGCCAAATATGGTAGTTCCTGGGTCAATTCTGATTGAAAGGCAGTGTTGAGGCAAATGCCAAGGCTAAGTCTGTGTTCAAGGGAAAGAGTGCAGGAGGAACATTTTTCTGTGTCAAATTGTGACAACATGCCACAATTTGTCACCCCCAACTTAGTACACATTCTCTATAACATAAGTTGTGGAGCCTTAGACAATTGCACACCTATCTCTATCTCAAAAAATGAGAACCAAACCCTGGCTGGTGTGGCTCAGTGGATTGAGTACTGGCCTGTGATCCAAAGGAGCAGTGGTTCAATTCCCAGTCAGGAATGCTTGGGTTGCAGGCCAGGTCCCCAGCTGGGGTTGCATGAGCCTACCACACATTGATGTTTCTCTCCCTCTCTTTCTCCCTTCCTCTCCCTCTCTCTAAAAATAAATAAATAAAATCTTTTAAAAAAATGAGAGTCCAGTTCTTATTCTATTGTAACCTTGCTTCATGTCTTTGTCAGCCAGTTTTTAAATTATCTAGTTTTTAAGTCACATTCAACCTTTTTTTAAAGTTCAAAATATTAATTGGTGTAAACCCCAATATAATAACCAACATGATTTCATGCATTGGAGGGGAAATGTATCCTGGTTAAGTGGAAAATTGTGCAAATGGCTTCTGGAAGACCTTCATTCCAAGCAGCTTGATAGTGAAACATTTCATTTAAAAGTCTGGACCTTCTCTCTTCAGTTTGCTGTAACCTACATTCACTGAGTAGAACTTGTATTGATCATTGGGACCCAGTTTGTTCCACGGTTTTGTTTTCTTCTTTCTGCCTCAACAAACATCTGGATTGAACAATGCCAGGCGCAAGACGTAGAGCACTGCCCCAGTACCACCAACTCCAATAAATACGAAGAGAGGGACTGAGCTTGGATGCTTCTTGGCCTGACCGGGGATCTGCAGAGCATGATTTCAGCAGAGGGCTCAGAAGCAGAGAGACATTAAACCAGAGGCCCAGAGCAGGTAGTCAGCGCACGGAGGGTGAGCAGATACCCAGTCACCCAGGACCTCCTACCTGAAAGCACCCCTGGCTCAGAGGGGACTCGGCGGTAGGAGGAACTGGTTGCTGCTATCCATAATGATACCTGTGTCACCCAGTGCTTCACGTGTCTGCTCTAACCTGACCGGACTTCAGCGTTCCACTCCAAGGCAAACATTCTTATTCCTGCGCAATGTGTATTACTGCCGGGTAATTTTTTGCTTCAACACTTGAGCATTGACTAGACAGGCGCTTTCTCAGGAGGCCACGCGTTGAGAGATGACGGTGGGTGGTTCTCTCTCTCACTCTCTCTCTCTTTCTCTCTCTCTCTCTCAGCACCTGACAGCCAGGTTGTGGGCTGAGACACTAGGGGCACGTATGCCAGTGCACACCTGTCGGCCTCGACCACCACTGAGGGAGCAGAGCAGGGCCTGCACAGTTGACCTGTGTTGAACCACACACCTTTACAATATTGGCATTCCCTGTTAGGTGTCCCTCTCCTAATAAGAAGGAATAATTTTCTTATTTATTCTCCTTTATATGATCTATTTACACATCGCATTTTTAGTAGGCCGGGTATTAGGGTTACAAAAATAAATAAGATAGATGCTCGCTCTCGGACTCTCTCTGGCTCTCGCTCGTGCTCTCTGACTCTCTCTGGCTCTCTGACTCGGGTTCTCACTCGTGCTCTCACTCTGGGACTCTCTCTGGCTCTCGCTCGTGCTCTCACTCTGAGACTCTCGCTCTCTGACTCGGGCTCTCACTTGTGCTCTGACTCTGGTGCTCTGACTCTCTCTGGCACGCTCGGGCTCTCACTCGCGCTCTGGCTCTGGCGCTCTGACTCTCTCTCTGGCGCGCTTGCGCGCTCGCTCTCGCTCTCTCGTGTGCTCCCTCCACATGGCTTGGTGAAGGGGCCTTCTCCATGTGGCTTGGAGAAGGGGTCTCCAGGCTGCTTTAAGAGACTCTCGCCATGCAGTTTTGAGAAGGAGAGAAGATCCACGTGGTTTGCAGGAAGAAGGCAGTTTGCAAGGAGGCTGAGAATCCAGGTGGTTCTGCATTGAGAGCTGGAGGGCACCACAGCACAGAAAGGACCTCCCCAATCAGATTGAATGATTGGCAGCTGCTGGTAAAGCTGAACTGTGTTTGGAAAGTAGGGAAACGGTTTCTCTGACTTTCCTAAAACTAGCCTGGTTTGGAAGGGGGGAGGCAAGGATATGTGTTTGTGGGTATTTTAAAGAGCATAAGACTTAACAACAGAAATCTGCAAATAACTAAATCTATATAACTGTTAAATAAACAATTCTTTTTCTTTTCACCAAACTCTGGTATTGAGAGTTATAATTTTGGCGGCGGGCAATCGGGCCCCTAACTAAAGAGCCCGAGGGTTTGTTTTCAACTGGAGCAGCCCAGGGGTTCTGTAACAAAAGCACTCAGGTCCTGGTTCTCTCCACACAGCCTTCTGTTTCACCAGTTCCAGGGACCAACCCCTCCCCTTGCCATCAGGGATGACTCTGCTAGTCGCTTCTAGGTGCTGCATTATGTATACCTTACTGCTTTCCTAAACCCAATTTATACCTTTATTTTTACTCCCTTCATTAAACTCTCCTTGAATAATAAAAATAAATAAATAAATAAATAAATAAATAAATAAATAAGATAATCTATCCTCAGAGATCCTGTGAGGATACATCTCTACAACTTTCTTATATTTGTATTTCTTAATTATTTCCCCCTACAAACTTACTATTTTATTTATTTTTTCCTATTCCTTGTGAATTTTTGATTTTTCACTAAGCATTCTAAGTTGAGTTTCACCATATTATGAGGGGAAGAAATAATTTGATCACTTATGTTGATATCATTTAACTATTACTTAAGTCTCAATTATCTATTACACAACTAATACACTAAAAGGAAAAAGAAAGGATGGGATTATTAGGCAAATAATTACAGCATAGCCCACCTATGCACAATAGTGCATGCACTTACAGGATATTATCTAGAGTACTCACAGTATTTGGCTATTTTAAATATACTGTAATTTCCTTAGTCATCCACTTACATAACCCACAGCAGTTTAGAAATAAATCACAACAGCAGGGGAAGAAAATGCTGTTGATATAAACACATTGAGAACCACAATCACTATTAGTTGGCAGAATAAGTACATGAAAGAAAAGAAAATTGGAAAAATAGAAGAACTGAAAATGCACAGCAGTCTGAAGCAATCAATTAAGTTGAAGAAACCTATGTATTCCACTGGGAATATGGTAAACAGCCCACAAGTCTCTGCCATAGGAGTTTCTAACCTGGCATTTGAAGGGAATTGAGTGAAAGGAATGCATATTTACTGAGCACCAATTACAGGGGTAGCAAAAGTAGATTTATAGTTGTGAGTAAGCAAAACACAGAGTTTATTCTTGTTTTATTATTAATTATTGTATTGTTTTTCACACAAACAATAGACGAATATTCATAGCTTTGGCCCTCAGTTACAAAGAGGAACTAAATTATCCACTGTAGTCTGTTTTCAGAAGACAGCAGGGCTGTGCAACCTATTTTTAGAACCTTAGACACTCTTATATATGAATAGTTTAGGTTTAAAAAGCTCTGTTGTTTACAAGTCCCAATACTCACAAGCCTAGAGTAAGTTAAAGAGGTTACATTCCTAGGCCACATCTGCATTTCCACCAAACAGAAAGGTGAACCAGTTCTCTGCAGCTTTAAAACCAAGCTTACTCTTTTTGTTATTGTTGTTGTTGTTTTGCTTATATAAGTTGTAAAGGAGTGCCTCTCAAACTTTAATGTACACATGAATCACTTGAGTATCTTGTTAAAATACAGATTCTGATATTGTAGGTTTGGAAAGGCCCGAGAGTCTGCATGTCTAATAAGTTCCCAGGTAATGCTGCTGCTCCTGGCCCATGGACCAAACTCTGGTAGCAAGGGCCCCAAGGGCATATTTTTATTTATTTATGAAAGCCTATTGAAAAAGAAATGTCCCTACTTGATGATCATAAGGGAGCCTCATAGTGGCTGCAGTGTATTTCCTGACCTGCTACCACTCATGTTGATGTGATGCAGGTTAAAATGGGCCTGGCATTTCCCTAGCTTTCTACAGTAGCAGAACTTTCTTAGGTCTTTAAGATTCCAAACCACCTCCTAATGTGTTAATGGGAGCTGGATATTGACACTGATAATCTTGACACGCATTTAATAATGTTTCCATTTTGTGAATTACTTTTACTGATTATTGTTTGTTGTAGAAAAATTGTATTTTAGTTTGGGCGACCATAACAAAATACCACAGACAGGGTGGCTTAAATAACATTTATTTCTCACAGTTGTGGATACTGGAAGTTCAAGATCAGAGTGCCAGCATGGTCAGGTTCTGGTGTGAGCTGTCTTCCTGTCTTCCAGACCACCCACCACCTTCTCACTCTGTCATCACATGGTAGGGAGTGATATCTCTCTCTGGTATCTGTTCTTAAAAGATCTATCAGATCAGGGCCCTGCCCTTATAACCTCATTTAACTTCAATTACCTTCTTAAAGTCCTCATCTCCAATACAGTCAGATGGGGAATTAGAACTTCAAAATATGAATTTGAGGGTAACACATTTCAATCCATAGTAAATGGCATTTTCTCAATGACATGATTTATTTTTTACCCTTTAGAATTGCTCATACTTTCAAATGTTTTGTCCCATTTCACTGTATATTTAATTATGAGTTTCCATTTTTAAATCATCATCATCTTCGGGTCCTTCTTCTTACTTAAAATATCTTCAAAATTCTTAGTGTTCTCTCATGAACATAAATGTTGGGATTAATATTACAAAGACATTTTAAAGCCCTGGCTGATATGCTTCAGTGGATTGAGTGCTGGCCTGCAAACCGAAAGGTTGCCAGTTTGATTCATATTTGGGGCATATGCCTGGGTTGTGGGCCAGGTCCCTGGTTGGGTGCATGTGAGAGGCAACCAAAAGATATATCTCTCATATATTGATGTTTCTTTCCTTCTCTTTCTCCCTCCCTTCCCCTCTCTCTAAAAGTAAATAAATAAAATCTTTAAAAAAGAAACGAAAAAAATCCATTATAAAAATGTAAACCCATTATAGGTTGCAAATTAATAAAAATATAACCTATATCAAAACTTCCTAACCAAAATATTAAGGCACACTGTGGGCAGAAATGCTTTAAAATATGTGTCGAAATATCAATCCTAGACTTCCGGCCAAGATGGAGCCATAGGTGGACATGCTGTGTCTCCCTCCACAACTAAGAAAGAGTACAACTATCTAAAAACTGGAGAGAACCAGAAGTTCCGGAAGATCAAGCTGCATGGAAGTCCAACAAACAAAGATAAAAAGAAGAAATACTTATCCACACAGGTAGAAGGGGCTGATCCAGGGCAGGAAGCAGTATGGTGGTGGCAGCAGCAGCAGGCTGGCAGAAAGCAGAGTAACACATTTTAAAAAGTAGGGAGGGACACCTGGGGAGCACTCCCAGCACCAGACCAGACTATGAAGCTTACAGTTCCAGCACCAGGGAAAATAAAGCCACATTGTTTCTGGCTGTGAAAACCAGTGGGAGTTGAGGTGGAGGAAGAAACTGTTTGTCTCTCAGCAGAGTCCGCTTGTTAAAAGGGCCTCCATGGTCCTAGATCGTCCACAGACCCACCCACTCTGGGAATGATGGCCAGAGCAACAGCTAGAGGAGTTCCAGTTCCATACGGGAAGTGGGAAAAGTGCCTAGAAAAGGGGTGAGTGCTGAGCAAGTGGCATTGTTCCCTCACAGACCCCTCCCTCACATACAGCGCCAAACTTGGTGAATGGTCGCCCGGCACTCATAAATACTTAAGGCTCTGCCCCTTACAATGTAACAGGTGTGACAGTTCTACCTAAGACACAGGAGCCTGTCAAGATGAGGAGACACAGAAGTATAGTCCAAAAGAAGGAACAGATCAAGGTTCCAGTGATAGAACTAAGTGAGGAAGAGATAGCCAACCTAACAGATGAGGAGATAGCCAACCTAACAGACACAGAGTTCAAAACACAGGTGATAAAGATGCCGACAGACTTGTCAGATATGCTTGAGTATGGCAAATGCAGAAGGGAAGAAGTAAAAGCTCCACTAAGTGAAATTAAGGAAAATCCACACAAAACCACTGGTGAAGGGAAGGAAATGGGGTTCAAATCAATGATTTGGAATATAAGGTAGAAAAGAAATAGTCAACCAGAATAGAATGAGGAAACAAGAATTGAAAAATGAGAAAAGGCTTAGAAACCCCTGGGACAACTTTAAACATGCCAACATCCAAATTATAGTGGTGGCAGAAGGAGAAGAGGAAGAGCAAGAAATCGAAAACATGTGAAAAAATAGTGAAGGAAAACTTCCCAAATTTGGTGAAGGAAATAGACATACAAGTCCAGGAAGCACAGAGTCCCAAACATGCTAGACCCAAAGAGGACCACACCAAAACACATCATAATTAAAATGTCAAAGGATAAAAATAAAGAGAGAATCTTTAAAAAAGCAAGAGAAAAGCAGAGAGTTACCTACAAAAGGGTTCCTATAACGCTATGAGCTGATTTCTCAACAGAAACTGTGCAGGCAGGAAGGGACTGGCAAGAAGTGTTCAAAGTGATGAAAAGCAAGGACCTACAACCTAAATTACTCTATCCAGCAAAGCTATCATTTAAAATGGAAAGGCAGGCAAAATGCTTCCTAAGCAAGGGAAAGCTAAAGGAATTTATCATCACCAAGTCATTATTATATGAAATATTAAAGGGACTTATTCAACAAAAAGAAGATCAAAACTATGAACAATAAAATGACAACAAACTCACAACTATTGACAACAGATTCTAAAAAATAAAAAAACAAAAACAAACTAAGCAACCCAGAATAGTATAGAATCATAGGTATGGTATCATCTGGAGGATTATCAGCTGAATGTGGGAAGGGGGAGAAAAGGGGAAATGGTGCAGGGATTAAGAAGCACAATTGGTTGATACAAAATAGACAAGGGGAAGTTAAGAATAATATAGGAAAGGGTGAAGCTAAAGAGCTTATCCGCAAGACCCATGGACATGAACTAAGGTGGGGGAGGGGTTGGAATTGCTGGAGGGAAGGGGGGTACTGGCCAGAAGGGAGCAAAGGGAAAAGTAATTGGGACAATTGTTAACAACATAATTAATAAAATATACTAAAAATAAAGAAAAATATCAATCCTCCTCAGACCTTGGGACAGCCAGGGGTGCCCTTTGGGTGACTCCCAGGCTAGTCTTCTTCGGCCTCCACAACGTTGTTTATTTACCCCACAAAAAATACTCTCATTTTGTAGCTGTGCTATGGCATGAAGGGGCTGGAAATCACTAATTTACACTAAAATTTCTATGTACAATCTTCAGTGCCATCTATTAGAAGCAGGCACAGTTTATACACTGTTGATTCATATGCCATTTATTTTTGTTTATGAAACTATGTAAGTTAAAATATCCTAAGAATGGAGTGTTTCTGTACTACAGATAATTTTGTTATTTTTTTTATTTTTTACTAGTTGAGGATAACCTTTGAGTACATGGAAAAAATCAATTGTGTTTCACACAATTCTCTTTTCAAAAAATTCCAGATCAAAAACATATTGAAAAAACAAATTCAGTTAGAGAGGATACACTTTTTAAAAACTACTGTGATGTCAAGATGTTTAAATATCTTGTCATATAAAAAATGTCAAGGCATTGTCAGGGGAAGCTGGACTGCAGAAGATAAGGTCATGGGAAAATGATAAACTTCCTAAAATATTTGAAAAATGTTCTCTGAAGAGTGGTAAGTATGTTGCTTCAGATGGCAGAACAAGGGCCAGTGACTGGATTTTGATACAAGAATTATGTTCAAACAAAGGAAGCTGGGAATCCTGGAAAAGGTACCCCCACATTGAGAAGGAAATTCAACTTCCAGTACTCTAAGCTTTCTCCCAATTCTAGATTCCATAACCTGTCATTCTGTTTGCCATTTGGATTTTATGTAGGTCAATAGTTTCAGTAATTACAAAATCTTCTATTAATATCCTTAAAGTCTTCAAAGGTATATCCAACTATAATCCCAATATAATTGTCTCTCTTATGGGCTGAATTGTGTCCCCTTATAATTCATATGTGAAAGGCCTAATCCCTGATACTTCATAATGTGGCTATATTTAGAGATAAGGTTTAAAGAGGTAATTAAGGTAAAATGAAACGAAACGAGTGGACCCTAATCCAATATGGCTGCTGTCCTTTTAAGAAGAGGGTATTAGGACACAGACGTGTACACACAAGGAAGGCCATGTGAGGACACAGTGAGAAGGCAGCCATCTGTAAGACAAGAAGGGAAGCCTCAGAAGAAACCGAACTTGATGAAATCTTAATCTTGGACTTCTAGTCTCTATAACTGAGAAAATAAATTTCTATTGTTTAAGCTACCCAGTCTGTGGTATTTGGTTATGGCAGCCCCAGTACACTAATAAATTGCCCTTCCTGTGAGATCTTTACTTTCCTCTATATTTTATAGAAGGATTAAAGTAGATTTTTTTGGTTTATAATCTATTTCAAAGAGATTTTTTCCTTGTAACAACTTCCTTCTTCACTAATGAAAAGTAGATATATCAAATAGATTCCTGCACACAGTTGCTGTGTATGTTTGCTAGTATTTTGTTGAGAATTTCTGCATCCATGTTCATCAGATATATTGGTCTGTAATTTTAATTTTTTTAATGCTGTCCTTGCCAGGTTTTAGTATCAGGATAATCTTGTAAAATGATTTAAGCAGTAATTCCTCTTCTTCATTTCACAGTCAAACCTTGGTTCTTGAATGTCTCCCATATCGAACAATTCAATTGTCAACCAAGCTGTTCACAGAAAAAATGTCTTGGACCTAGAACAAAACTTCACTTCTTGATTCGACAACCCTTTCATGCTGATACCTGTATGATCAGTCACATGTCTCTCAGGTGTAATTTGGTTTTCAAACAAGTCACTTCTTGAACAGCCTTCCAGAATGAATTAAATTCAAGTGAGGTTCCACTATTTTTGAAGAGTTTGTGATATTGTCTCCTTTGAATGTTTGGTAGAATTCACCAGAGAAGCCATCTGGTCCAGGACTTTTATTTTTTGGGAGGTTTTTGGTTGCTGTTTCAATTTCCTACTATTGATTGATCTATTTAAGTTTTCCATTTCTTGATGATTCAGTCTAGAAGAAGTATATATTTCTAAGAATTTGTCTATTGCTTCCAGATTATCACATTTGGTGTCATATAGCTTTTCAAATATTTTTGTATAATCCTGTGTATTTCTCTGGTGTCCATTGTAATTCCCGCTCTTTCATTTCTGATTTTGTTTATTTTTAGTCTCATTATCTTTGAGTGAGGCTCCCACAGACACTGAATCACATGATGCCCAGTGATTATTTGTACAAACTTAATTCAGAAGGCATTTCTAGGCCTCGCTCTTATTTCCTAGCTTTAGGTTTATGATATATGAGTGAAGTAGGGATTTCTTGTCTATTTTCCAAGACAAAAGGAGTTCTTAGTTTGTTTTCCATGGAACTCCAATGGAGCTATAAGTTGTATAGGTAAAATGAGGTATAATCAATGTACTTTCTCCATAACAAAGGGCAGAAAAAGTCAGCAGGTCTGGTATCTCTTCATTTCCCCCTCAACCGAAGTTTGGAAAAATATGTGCTTTCAGACACACCATGGGCTTAGGCAGCATTTGTGTGTGTGTGTGCGTGTGTGCGTGTGTGTGTGTATAGTATGTGTGTATTATGTTTTAATCAGCCAACCAGGCTAGAGCAACAAAAATTGTAATGGCTGCAATTACACGAGATTTTTATAGACATAAAACATAGAAATTTTGATAGTTAATCTGCATGTATATAAACAATAGGCATAGGTATAATTTTGTTCCATGATGATTAGGCACAAATGATGAAATGGTACACAAATCAATATAATTCAACCACATATTCACTTTCAAATAAAGTAAAAGTTGGAGGTAAAAATAATAATTGTTGTCATTTTGGACACCTATTATGTGCCAGGCATTGTTTTAGGTATGTTAATACATTATTTCCATAAAATAATAGAAATTTTAAAAATGTATGGATGAGAAATCTGAAACTCAAAGAGATTAAGATCACAGTTGTTTCAATAATTCAGTGAGTGGGATGAGAAATGGGGGAGGTCAGAGAGGAAGAGAGGTTTGACTGCAAAAGTCCAGAATCCAGGTGCAAAGGTAGAAAGCTGACCCAGTCCAGCAGCTGATGCTGTCCGGTGAGAGGACTTTCTCTTGTATGCCTTAGTTGGGTATGAAAAAGTATAGACTTTTAAGCATATTGAGGAATTTCACTTTCTATTCACTCCCCAGCCAAGAAGCTTCTGAGAACTTCTTTTAAAAATATCTTAGCAAACTGTACAAACACAGTGGTGTTCAAAACCATTTTCTTTCATTAAAAAAATCAACAAAGTGCCTCGCTCTCCCTCACCCCATGGCTCCCCCCCCCCTTTCTCTTCAGGAGTGTTTCCTCTGCCTTTCTCTCTCCTAAGCTCCAAGGGCCCTTTTTTCTGCTTCTGTAACTTGTTTCCTGAGCCTATGCAGCCCAGCTGGCTTACTTCTATTATACTAACCTCCGTAATACTCTAAATAAACTTTCTCTTATAAATTGGGGCGGGGGTGGGGGCAATCACCAGAAAATGTAATTAGTTAGATTACTAAAAAACACTTTGTCATTAACATGTCTTTTAAAAATATTTTTTAATTGGGCTTTTAAAAAAGCTCTATATCTGAGACTAAAATATAACAGCCACAGATTAGAAAGTCCCACCTCCCCCATCTCCCTTGACTAATTTTTCTCCTACTTTGTGGCATGAGGGGTCAGTGGGCTCTCACTGCCATCTTGTGGACCATAGCTGTTCTTGGACTTGGGAGGATTATCGGGCATGGAGAGGAGTGTGCTTAGGAAGAGTTTTATAGTTGTGCAATTAATCTGAAAGGAACGCATGGGAATTTAAAATGAAATGGATAAACAATAGTTTATTTCTTGGTAATTAGAAAGGGGAAAAACTTTTAGGTGTTATATTGCAAACTAGGATAATATGGAACCAAAGGAATTAAAATATTTCTTAACTAATTTTGCTGGAATCCTTCAACTTTACACCCCTGTTGACACAAGAAGTATCCAGACGTGTAGAAAATTTTTATAAAAGTTAATTTGAGCCAAGCTGACTGAATATGGCAGGAGATAAGATCTCATGCTCTGGAAAATAACAGTTGTGCAGCTTCTTTTATGCATTTAAGATTAGGAAGGGAATGTAAGAAAGATTCCATGAAGGTGGGAGGAAGCAGCATGAGGATGGGATTACAGGATATTTAAGATTATGAGCTCTCTTAAGGGATCTGAAAGGGGGAATTTCAAAGTTTTTTTAACCTAGATACACAGAAACAGTGGACAGAGTGTGCTTAAGGCGAAGACAAGCCTTTTCGTGAAGAACTTGTATGCCTGGGGCGTGACTACCCTCTATGACCTGCCCAGTTAGGAATTTATGATCCCATTTCCCTGTGAGGTTACTTTCCATAGAACCCCGTTTCTTGTCCACATTCCATAATACATAACACTTCATAAAGAATTCCAGCACAATGTGCCCACTTAAATAAAGATGTTTATCTAACGTTCTCATTTGAGAGGACAAGAAGTTCTCTATCTATATCCGTTTTTATTTCTATAATCCCACTGTCTTACACATAAAATTTCAACATTATGAGTCTCCTTTTTCTGATAAGATTGTCCTAGTTGCTTTAATTTCAAAATACCCTATGGATATAACACATCCTTAAAGTGTTGAGGCGGAGTTGTGGTTGGGGAACAGGTGTGGCAGAAGACAAGTAGTCGATAGTGCTGGTCACTAAGCAGTCCTAACACTCTGACTTTCAGCACATGGTTAGGTCAGCCATGGGACCTCTTCTGGTCAATGAGTTGAGTTCAGATTATAAAAGTCCACATGATTCTAGAAAGGTAGTTAACAATTGAAAATAGGCAACAGGGTAGATCAGAAAATTTAGGGTTTTTTTTTTGTTGTTGTTGTTGTTAATTTCCTTTGTCATTTTTCCATTAGTAAAGCAAATAAGACATTAAATATACAGCTTGCTCAATGTCATCTTCTCCTATAATACATATATCTCAAGTGGTATGAGCTGTGACAAAATATAATGCAATTAATTTTTTTGGTACCAAAACGTATTTAGCTACATAAATAAATGCTGCCTTTCAAAGCAGTCGATTTGGGTGATGATATACTGCTGAAACACATGAGAAATCACGAGCCTCCATTTGTCCCCAGCCCCAATGCCTTCACCTGCTGGCCAAACTTCACCCACTGATAAGCTACCACTGAGCAAGACTGAGGCCACCAAATGAGCCCAGACCCATAAATGGCCATATCTGATGTGATTAGGGATGGGTTCTAGGCCCTTCATGCCTGACAAGTCACATCAAACCTGATACTTCCCTTCCTACACTGTATTACTGACTATTAAATTTAGGGCCAGCCCTATAATTGTGTAGGATTCCCACCCTTCCCACTTCCTTGACTGCCTCCATTAACCTGGTTTCCTCCTGAGTGGTTTGGTGTACTGGATAATGTATTAGCTTCCTTCTGTCTAGTTCCATTCAGTTTCCTTTCCTTCCTAACCTCTAGTCCCTGCTCCCCACCCCCATCTTACAGAGATAACTCTTAGCTATGCTTTTGCTGCATGACCCTCTAGTTGACTGAACAAGGAGCAGGCACTTGACACAAACTGGATAAATCAGAGTTCCTTCACTCTCAATTTGGGCCTGAATAACATAGTCAAATTTCAGGTGGAATCTCTTTTGAATGGAGGAGCTGCATATTCCAGAGCTGTAGGAGGCCATCTTCAAGCTTAGGGAATGCATATCAACAGCATTTCCCTCCTCTGCCTTGTAATGCCATCACTGTTATCAGTGAGGAAAAGAAGGAAAAGGATGAAGGAAAGAATGGAAGATCATGTTGAGTAGGAGGACGGAAGCAAAGAGGAAGCAGTGGAGCGACAAAGGATGTTCCTGCAAGAGACTGAGTGCCTGAGTCTAACCCATTTCAGAGTTCCAACAGCAGTCCTACTCCTTCAAGTAAGAATCTCTCCTGTTTTCTATTTAAGCTAACTTGTTTTTTGCAGTCAAATGAGTTTAAACCAGTATCCCCAAGGTTCTTGCATGCCTTCTGACACAGTTACAAAGGAAATGTCTTTGGAACCAGTTCATAAGCCAAAATCAGTTATACTACATAGCCACCTGTTATGAGTTTGATGGCCTTTAATATAGCAAATATTCAAAAAATTCTTACTCGGTGCATTGCATAGTACTTGTCAACCATAGGAATGCAAAGATTGATAAGAGCTAATAGTTTTGGGGGGAGAAGAAACAACACACAAAAATAATAATAATAATAAGTAGTAAATTTCATGACAGAAACATGAAAAAAGTGGTTTAAAAAAGAGAAAAGGTAGCAATTTACTTAGATTGAAAAAACAACAACTATCAAATGCTGAAATGCTAACAGCATTCTGAGAAGTGTGTTATGATCTGGAGACACGGTGTAGAACAAACCATAATCTCTTACTTTAAGAAGCTAAGGTTTTATCACAAGGGTAAGTGCAAGTACATCTAGCCATCAGAGGAACCCCGAACCATGTGTTGGGTGCAGGGGCTGGAAGGCGGCAGATGTGAGAAGCATCCAGAAGAGGAATAGCTAAATCGATATTGAAAAATATAATAAAGGTTAAATAGGATTAGATAAATATGGGCTAGAAGAAAAAAATCTCAAGAGGAAACTGCAAATATTTTGTAAAAAACTAGTACCAAGGCAGTTCTCTTAGTGCCATTAGACATTAACACTCAGATACTGTTACTTTACTTTTCTGTTTTAACTCCTACCTGTTTGGCTCTTTCTGTCTTATTGGTCCTGAATTCCCTTCCCTTCTTTCCACACTGCCTTGGTAGGAGTGGTTTTCATTTTTAGTTTTGGAAGATTTTATTTATTTATTTTTAGAGAGAGGGGAAGAGAGGGAGAAAGAGTGGGAGAGAAACATACATGTATGGTTGCCTCTTGCACGCCCGCAACCAGAGATCTGACCAGCAACCCAAGCATGTGTCCTGACTGGGAATCGAACCAGTGACCTTCTGGTTTGTGGGACGATGCCCAACACACTGAGCCACACTAATCAGAGCATCCCTTGCTAGGAGTGTGTTAACTAACAAGCACAAATCTTGAGACCTGAGCTGAGGTCAGAGCCCTCTGCCACATTTCTCTGTCCCCAGCAGTGGACTGCTGTGGCTTGTGTCCTCTAGCAGTTCCATTTTCACCAGCAGGCTGAAGTTTCCTGTGGTAGCCACCCTTCTCCTTGGAGGTCTGAAACATCAGTCTCAGTGTGGAGATGCCTCTTCTGATTTCAAATTGTCCTTCCTTATTCAATCTCTATCGGCTTTAGAGGTAGTAGTGGCTATCTGTATAACTCTTACAATCCTTCTTTATCTCTTTTACGGGTTCACCACATTTTACTACTTAACTATAGTTTATATTACCCTTTTCTGTTTAAATTAACTGATGTGGTTTTTGTTTCCTGGTTGCACCTTGGCTGATATAATGAAGCAGAGGGAGGTGTTGGAATGACTACAAAAAGCACAAATCATAACATAGAAGAATTACATAATTGGACTTTGTGAAAATTAATGACTTCTGTTCTTTGAAAGTCACCATTAAGAAAATGAAAATGCCCCTGACCAGTGTGGCTCTTTTGTTGGGCGTCATCCCCCAAAGCAAAATGTCACTGGTGTAATTCCTGGTCAGGGGACAAACCTAGATTGCAGGTTCAGTCCCCGGTCGGGTGTGTACGAGAGGCAACTGATGGATGTTTCTCTCCCTCTCTTTCTCCCTCTCTTCCCCCTCTCTAAAAATAAATAAATAAAATCTTTTTAAAAGAGTATGTAAATAAAAAAGAAAGAAAATAAAAAGGGAAGTCAGTTGAGTAGAAAAAAAAAAAAATATATATATATATATATACCTGATAAAGGACTTGTATACACGAAGTATCTCAAAAATAACAAGATTTTCTTAGCCTACTAAGGCTGCCATAATAAAATGCTACAGAGTTCAAGGCTTAAGAAACAGAAATTAATTTTCACACAGTTCTGGAGACTAGAAGTCCCAGATCAAAATATTGGCAGATTTGGTTTCTTTTGAGGCCTTGTTCATTGGCTTACAGATTGCACCTTCTTTCTGTGTCTTTCTGTGATCTTTCCACTTTGCACACATGTCTGTGTCCAAAGTCCTCTTTTTATAAAGACCACTGAGACACCTGCGGATTGTATGGTCAAATCATCCTCTCGGTTGCAATAGTCCCTCTCCTCCTATTGCAACATTCCTCTTAAGTAAAATCTCTCATTACCTATGTCCAGATTTGTTTTTTATTTGACATTTCCTTCCCACCTACCATGTATTCAGCAGTGGAGCAATCTCGTAGGAATTAAGCAGGTAAATAGCCAATTACGAACTAGTAAGAAATGTATTATGTAGGGCCTGCTACATAATTTTGGGGACTCAGTACAAAATAAAAATGCAAAATGCCTGGTTCAAAAGGTCAAGGAAAAATTGTTACTAAAGGTACTAAATTTTTTTCCTTTTCTTCCATGGTCTCTTTTAACTTGCTGTAGTGTCTGTTTTTCAATTTAACATCATGCTAAATAAACAAAAAATTAAAAAACTTAATTATTAGCATAAATGTTACCATTTATCTTCATATTGTACAATACTAGTTTAAATGAAATACTAAGAGCATTTAACTTGAGGAATCACCAAAGTTACAGTTTGTACTTTTTAGCTCATACATGTATATACATTTTGTTCATAATATAAATGTGAAAATACTCCACAAAACTAATTCAACTTTTTTTCAACTTTATTTTTCACTTATTTATATATGTACTTCCTATGAATACTCTCTCCTCATGAATAAGGATGGACCAAAAGGAGAGGGAACTATGGGTCCCCATATATTTTCCCCTCCTTCTATGTCATTATTTTCAGCTTAAGTGACTGATTAGTACCAGGAAGCTACATGAATAAGAAAGGACATGGTAGTGTTCCTTGATTGTTCCTTAGAGTGCTATCGCTGCCTTTCTGCATTTCACCTTCAAAGAAAATTCTTATTTGAATGAAAAGTGTGGCTTCTTGGAACCTTGGAACTGTCAGCACCTCCTTCCACCCAATCTTAACATAAAATTCTCACCTTGTACAGGCTTTGAGTCTAGCTGAAACTCCATCTCCTCCATATCACTCCCACTCAGATACACTCTACCATCTTCCATCACTTGGACTACTGAAATAGTCTACTGACGAGTCTATCGGCAGCCATTCTTGTCCTTGTAATCCATTCTACTCGCTGCAGCCACAGTGAACTTCTCAATACCAAATCTGATCATGTTATCTCCAAATAAAAACCCTTTAATGCTTTGAGAATAAAAACCAAACTCCTAATATTACCTATACATTCCTACAAACTTTGCTCTTAAATTTTTTTTTCGGGTTTCCATATGCAGTGTGCTCTGTATGAGCACTCTCCATTCCTGAACACTGACCTTGCAGCTCTTTGATCACTCATTTTCTTCTGACCTTTTCCTAGAGGACTCTTCCCCTATTCCATCCTAGCTCCTCCTTCACCCAGTTAAACTCCATTCATCCTTTTGATTAAGCTCAAATACCCCTTCTTCCAGGAAGCCATCTCTTACCTCTGACAATCAAATCTTCTAATTATTCTTTCAGAGAACTATTTACCTCTCCTTGTAGCACTCATTAGAATTGCAATTTTTATTTATTTTTGTGGTTATTTTATTTTTATTTATCTTTGTTGGTATATAAATAAAAGAAGCAGTCATTTCTCCACGTATTATTTTGTTTTCATCATACTTACTGTAGGTGGTGATTAATTCATTTTTCATGAGATTATCTGAATAATGTGTCTTTCATGCAGACCACGTCTGTTTGTTTATCATTATTTCCCTCACCAGCACTTAAAAGCTAACTTGGATACATACTAAGGAGCCTGACAAATAACCATTGAATGAATGATGGCAAAATTGATCAGATTTCTCCTTTTAAAAGCCAAAGAAGTGCTGATTTCAATGAGCACCCAAGTAGTGTTGCAAATAAGCATATTGTCTTCATGTCTGAACACTCCCTCCTTTCCCCTTGCTAGCAATTTTACCTTAGTTTCTTTCAAAATATTAGTTGCAGGATTGATATAATCCTCTGGTTCTTGAAGGCTTCACATTATCTTGCTTTGCTGTGCTTATCAGCTTATCTCTCTTCCTGTCCACTCACCTAAGGGCGTGTCCCTTTTCTGTCTTACTAACAGAGCCCTTGCTGTTACCCCCTCTTTCTTTTCTCTTTAGGTTGATCTCAGAGGGTTCCCAGCATCTGTTATGGTATAGAGGAACTCTTGCCTGAAAATAGATGTTCTTTCCAGGTCGTGCTATAAATTGCTAGTAAAAGCAAATGAATGCATATATAGCAAGAAAAAACATTTCACAAGGAATTTGCCCCGGAAGTGAGGTGTTGTTGTACAAAAGAGGCATTTGCTTATTACTTAGTCCCAGAAGTCTGATCACTCCTGCTCAGTCAGGGCTTTTCATCACATTGTCCACTTTGCCAGTCCATCCTCCGCAGACAGCGTGGATTACAGTATGTACATTGGCACTTGTTATACAGCAAGTGCAAACAGCTGGCTTTCTTACTGTTCATCCAGGGCCAAGATATCATTACTCATAAGACTTTTAACTGCTTTTCCAGTTAGTGGCATCAGTGACTGGGAAATCAGACATTTTATTTAGCGGTTTGTTAACTTAAGGCTATTTTCCAGATGTTTTCTAGAGCTGTTCCTTCGATGCTGATTTGTGGCAGCATTGATACTTTCTTTCTATAGCATTTTATTATTTTTGAGCAGTGAAATTTAATTTAGTTAGGGGAAATGTCTTTTCCAAACTGTTTCTGATGACACACAGTTATTTTGTGCCTCGTGTTAATACCACAAACTACAAGACTTGGCCTGATTATAGACATGACTAGACCAGAGAAACCTTAGAAGAACCACTGTGCCAGACTTCCAAGTCTATCGTTGCTACCAATTACAATGATAGATTATAGACCCAGGGAATTTTAAGGCCAGGGGGAGTTTTTAACTCAGATCTCTTCTTTATTCATAAAACATAACTGGAACTCATAGCTGCTAAGTGATTTTACCCTGGGCCACACATCTAGTTGCTAGTTAAGATCAGAGCTAGAACCCAGGTCTCCTAGATAAAGAGGAAAGGAAACCTTTTTTCTCTGCCTCTTACCTGAAGGAGTACATGTGGATTTGCTTCTTTTTCAGTGGCCCAAGGATGCCTTCATTGGCAAATAAGTGCCTTGACAGCATATTGAAGAGGCAAGACAAAGTCCTATGCCAGTTTTCAGGAACCATCACTCTTTCTCAGTGACCCACCCTGTGGTGTGGCACGCTGCCAGCCCTCTCGTCCTACGGTGCACTGACTCCTGTGCACAGCCATTTCGCCAGAAACTGTTTTTATTTCTCAGCTCTCCAGTTTCTCCTTTCTTTTCCCACAAGCTCCCTCCTACCACACAGACCCATCCAGGGCCTCTCAAAGCTTTGTGATCATCTGTTTCTCCATCCACAGTGAGAAAGAGAGGGGGAAAAAAATCAACTTCAGTCTGGTGTAAGTCAAAAAGTTTTGAGAGTTTGGCAGCAGTTTATGAATAGCTCAGGGTGGATGTTGCCGACAATGGGAAATATATATAGGAAACATCACTACAAAAAAAAAAATGTATTCTTTGAAAATGAAATATGACAGCATACTGGCCAAACCCCCAAAACTTAACAGAAATTCTCATAAAACTGTAGGTAGGCTTACATTATATAGCACAAGTTTTAAGCTTTGGATCTGCGCCGAAAATATCACCTGCTTTAGGTCTTCAAATAGACACTGAAGAGCTACAGCATGATACAATTGACCAAGATTTAGTTGTAATCTATAGACTGTCAACTTGGTGGTAACTGGTAAAGTAATTTGTGGTCTCTTTTTGTCCATTTTAATTAGTGATAGCTCTCTGCAGCTAGCGTCACAAGAGAAACAGAAACACAGCTGCTGCAGTGTAAATCACAAAGTGAAATAAGCAGCGTCCAGTGAATAACTAGAAGGCCCCAGAACAGCTCCTCTAGCAATCTTGCTTGCTTCCTCTACTGGAGTCTTTCCTCCTGGGCTCCTTGGTGATTCATGCATTGAAGGCAATGGGACTTGGTGTCCAAAGGCACAATAGGGTGGAAAGGAGCCCAAGTTTGCTGGACCAGATGAGTCAACAATAGCAAAGGAGGTCTGGCATATGCGCTTCAAAATTCAGTTAAAACTCATGTTTTGACTTCCAAGTCAGGTAGTGTGAGCTGTTGATCTGTTACAGAGTCACTGCCCTTTAGAGGACAATCTCTGTGGTTCACAGACTTGGTAAATCACCCCGTGTGGGCATAATTCTCTGCATCTCCCCAGCTAACCCCAAACCACTGACATTTTTACTCAGGTAAAATTCCATGAAAACAAATATCAAGTAATGACTTTCATCAAGAGAACCAAAACCAGGACCTTTAATTAGTAAAACTGGTGTGTGTGTGTTTGTGTGTGTTGGCACAAGGCTGGAGAAGAATCAGAGTGATAATGTCATGAAAAAGCACAATTAAGCCTGAGAGGGGGTCATTGCCAGGCCATTTACACTTCTCTCTCATATTACTTAGTGACCTTGGAAAAAATGTAGATAGAGACCTTAACAACACTCCTTACATCTCTCTCTCCCATTGGGTTGTTTCCCCACTAGTCTTGGATCTGGATTACTGTTAATAGTCTCCTGATTTGATTTTCTGCCTCTATTTCTCCTTCTTCTCATTCATTCAACATGTCCCCGTCAGAGTAATCTCCCCAGAACATTGGACTGATTGTGCCAATTGTTTAGTCATACACATATACTCATTTATATAAGTTCCTTTTCTTCCCTTAGTTCAATATTCAGTCCCATCTAGGATCTCCCTCTGATCTACGTTTCCCACTGGTCTCCTTTCTGTTAAATGGGATTCACTGCTCCCCAGTACCCCTCACATGCTTCTGCCTCCAGACTGTCCTATAGGTGGTTGTCCTACACAGCAACGTCATGTATCTAAATCATCCCCATCTTTGCCTGGCTGGTGTGGCTCAGTGGATTGAATGCCGGCCTGTGAATCGAAGGGTCGCCAGTTTGGTTCCCAGTCAGGGCACATGCCTGGGTTATACGACAGGTCCTCAGCTGGGGGCGTGTGAGGGGCAACCAACTGATTTATCTCTCACGTTTCCATATGTTTCTCTCCTTCTCTTTCTCATCCCCTTTCCCTTTTTCTAAAAGTAAATAAACAGAACCCTAAAAAAAAAAAAAAAAAAAAAAAATCATCCCCATCTGTCAAGGCTCACTTTAAAAGCTGCTTTGTTTATTAAATCTTCCCTGAACATCCTTCTGGAAGTGTTATCTGCTACCTCTGTTTTGTCCAGAGCATGTTGTGTTTTTATGTCCCTTGAAATACCTACCACTTTCTATCTTTTGTCATTCTTGCTGTGTACCTGAAATGACTGCTTAAATGCTCTGGGTCAGCTGGCCTGGATTTGAACCTCAGATCTGGTCATTAATGTAATTTTGGTGATTAACCTTTTAAAGTGTTGGGATCTTCCTTGGTAAATTGATAATTATAATTTCCTCATAGGTTTTTCTGATGAAGATTAAATGAGACAATGAATGTAATACACTCAACTCTGTGCTTATCACACAGGAAATGGTCGAAAGGATGGTATTGTGTTTCTTATTTTTATTGTTTTAGTTTCCTTTCTAGACTCTAATTTATTTTAGGGTTAATTCTCTCTACATAGCAAGCATCAGCAAACTTTTACTGTAAAAGGCTAGACAGTCACTATTTTAGGTTTTGCAGGCAACATATATCTCGGTCACATATTGTGAAATAACAGGAAAAAAGATATTCTGGTCTGGTCTCTGTGGTGAGAGTATTAGAACAATATTAAACACTGTATTATTACATTTAGAAAGGACCTATTTATGTTTTTCCATGAATGTGTAAGATTGTCTCTCCCACACTGATTTTAAATGAATGTCTGACAGATCCAAACTTATTGTAGCAAAGAAAATGAGAATAGTGGTATTAACATAGCTTTTTTCCCTTGCTCACTGCATTTACATACCAGCTCCTGGAATAACATACTTCTTTTTTCCCCTTTGTGCCTTGGTTTTATCGTAACAGCATCAATCATCCCTATTTGGTATCTTGCCATTGGTATATGAGAATGAAAGTGAGAACGAATGGCTTAACTCTGAGAAATTTTATTATTGACAACTCAGGCATTGGCTTTGCTTCTCTTAAAATTTCTATTTTAGAAAATAATTAATATGATATACTAAATTGGAAGCACAGAGTATATATTTACACTTATTTTAAATACTCCTTGCTTTAAATAGTCAATAACTGAGGTGGATCACCATTCTCTATGTTACAAGAATGCTGTAAATGCACACTTTTACTCACCAGAGTAATATTAAGACATATAATCATAAGTAATATCCATATACTTTCCATTCCTTAACACAAGACAATTTCATATTTTGAATGGCAGTGAAATGATTCTTCCCTGAAGAGTACAAAAATGTCCACTAGGTGTTGCTGCTGTACACTGAATTAGCCAAAAGAGCTTAAAAACTAACATTAATTCTACCCACATATTCATCATCATAATTGCTTAAGTAATTTTTATCAGAAAGAAATAAGAAAATAAGTGGTACATAACTTATTTCTATATAATTTTGAAGACACTGTCATTTGCAACTTTTGTTTCATATAATGGAAAGAAAAATGCCTTAGGAGAAAAGCTAAAAAATCGATACTAATTTATATTTTTTAATAAAAAAACCAAAGGAATATATAAAAATAGAATATTTAAGGAATGCAAAAACATCAAAGATAAAGTACACAATAAACATTTGATAATGCTATGCTTTCCACAATATTAAAAAACTTTGATTAATGTAATAATTATTAATCTGAAAATTTGGTAAAATTCTGTAACAATCAATCTAAATCTTGAAAAAAAGAAAAAAACAATTTTAATTCTGGTTCAAAATTCAAGCTCTATTCTTTTTATCTTCAGACTTACAGAAAAACAATACTTGCCAAAACATCAAGTAGAAGCTGTAAATTTTATGAATCATGATTTCATTTACCTTTTAGGACTGACATATTGAAAGTTCAGTGGTGTTGTTGGTTATGACAATACACAAGAGAGTTCACGAAGGCCAGGAGGCTAAGATTTTGCCTTTTATCAGTATAGTCGCCACAATGGTTATAGAAGGGCAAAGTTGAAACAATGTGGAATATACCTTTTTTAACATTAGTTTCCAGCCCTGGCTCTGGGTGCACAGTTGATTTGAGTGTTGTCCTATACACCAAGGTTGTCGGTTAGATCCCTGATTAGGGCACATACAAGAATCAACCAATGAATATAAATAAGTGGAACAAGTCGATGTTTCTCTCTCTCTCTCTCTCTCTCTCTCTCTCTCACGCGCGCGCGCTCGCTCGCTCTGGGGCTCTCGCTCTCACGCTCTCTCGTGTGCTCCCTCCATGTGGCTTGGAGAAGGGGTCTCCAGGCTGCTTTAAGAGGCTCTCGCCATGCGGTTTTGAGGAGAGGAGATCCATGCGGTTTGCAGGAAGAAGGCAGTTTGCAAGGAGGCTGAGAATCCAGGCGGTCCTGCATTGAGAGCTGGAGGGCACCACAGCACAGAAAGGACCTCCCCAATCAGAACTGAATGATTGGCAGCTGCTGGTAAAGCTGAACTGTGTTTGGAAAGTAGGGAAATGGTTTCTCTAACTTTCCTAAAACTAGCCTGGTTTGGTAGGGGGGGAGGCAAGGATATGTGTTTGTGGGTGTTTTAAAGAGCATAAGACTTAACAACAGAAATCCGCAAATAACTAAATCTATATAACTGTTAAACGAACAGTTCTTTTTCTTTTCACCAAATTCTGGTATTGAGAGTTATAATTTTGGTGGCGGGTAATCGGGCCCCTAACTAAAGAGTCCATGGGTTTGTTTTCAATTGGAGCAGCCCAGGGGTTCTGTAACACTGTGAGACAGCCAGAATATTCCTAAAACTAAGTGCAGTAATCTATCAGTAGGAGAAACATTCAAGATGCTAAGGAATTGACCATCTTGGTTGTTTCCTAAATTTTACAGATGCTTAATACCTCTCTCAGAATACAGTTTCAGCACCTTGTTTCTTGATTCTGCTGTTTCATAGTGATTAACCTAACTCTTGGATAATGGACAGCTGCACAGTACTTTAGGGCTTCATCTCTGTCCTCCAGTCACACTAGATATGTCAAGTCCTTGAAAACACCAATGATTTAATTAATGCCAGTAAGTACTGAATGCTTTCTTGTGCTTCATTCTGTGCTATATTCTATACACCATGGTGCTTTACTCTTTTGTGTCTTTTTAAAGATTTTTTAGTTTAAGAGAGAGGGAGAGAAGGAGAGAAACATCAATGTGCGAGAGAAACATTGGTTGCCTCTCACACACACCCAGCTGGGAACCTGGCCTGCAACCAGGCATGTGCCCTGACTAGGAATCAAACCAGTGACTTTTCAGTTCACAGGCCAGTGCTCAATCCACTGAACCACACCCGCCAGGGTGTGTCTTTGTTAATGGCAGTCTTTGGACCTTGAATTTTTCCCCCTTCCTTCTTCATTGGGGTAACCACTACTCGTTCTCTAAGACTCACGTCAGGCTTCACCTACCCCATAGAGACTTTCCTGAGCCATAAGCCTGGGGTCCTCTAAGATATTATGCATAGCTCTATTACATAACTTATTTTACATTAGTATGTATAAACATTATCTGCTTATTATCCGTATCTGCCACTCAACTATGAGCTCCTTAAAGTAAAGGAGACAGAAACAATCTGAATAGAAGTAGCTCTTATTTACATTAGCAAATAAACCAACCTACCTGTTATCTACAACCAAATTCTCTGACTTACTTCTTACAGTGCATAGATTGTCATTGATTCATGTAAGGCCAGTCTATCTACTGGGGCACTTCCCTTGCACTTGATTTATAGTTTAAATATGGAATTCTAGTTTGGAAACAATTTTCGTTTAGAATTTTGAAGGCATTGCTCACATTGCCTTTTTGTTTTCAGTGTTGCTGAGAAATCCAAACCATTCTTATCATTCTCTTAAAAAATTTCTGCATTTTAAAAAAATTTAAATATCTACAAAGAAAGAATAATACAATAAATCCCCACATGGCTGCCCCTTTGCTTCCACAATGATCAATTCATAGCTAATCACATTGCATCTGTAGCCCGCCCCCACTTGCTATCCAACTTCCAAATATTTTGAATCAAAATTTAGACATCCTATTATTTCATTTGTGAATATTCAGTATTTATCTCTAAAAGAGATAAAGGCTCATATATCTCATCCTTTATATGTAATTTATTTTATTGTCTCTGAAAGTTTTTAGGAAACTACTTTTCTTTCTAGAGTCTTGAAATTTGATAATGATATCCTCATTGGGTCTGTTTCTGTGGGCCCTTTCTGTCTGTAATCATGTTTTTCAGTCCCAAGAAATGCTCTTGAATTGTTTCATTGATAATTTTTTTTGCCTCATTACTTAATTGCTGAACCTCTTTGAATGGTGCTCTAACCTTTCTTTCTGTTTTTCATCTCTAATTTTTTGTTGTGCTTTCTGAAAGATTTTTTCAACTTTACTTTCCTAATACCTGTCAAAGTTTTTATGTCTGCTATTGTATTTTTTGATTTAATCTTTATTGTATTTTTTTCATTACCATTTAGTCCCCTTATACCCCCTGCCCCACGGCAATCACCACACTGTTGTCCTTGTCCTTGAGTTCTTTTTCCTTTCTGCTTAATCCTTCCACCCCCTCACCTCCCCCAGCCCGAGTCCTGTCATCTGTTCTTCATCTATGAGTCTGTCCCCATTTTCCTTGTTAGTTCAGTTTGTTCATTAGATTCCACATATGAGTGAAATCATATAATATTTGTTTTCTTCTGACTGGCTCATTTCACTTAGCATAATGTTCTCCAGGTCCATCTATACTGTCACAAAGGGTAAATTTTTCTTCTTTCTTATGGCCATGTAGTATTCCATTGTATAGATGCCCCATAGTTGTTTTATCCACTCATCTATTGTGGGATACCTGAGCTGCTTCCATATCTTGGCCACTGTAAATAATGCTGCAATGAACACAGGGGTGCTTATGTTCTTTCAAATTAGCGTTTATACTATAAGGCCATAGTAATCAAACAGCATGGTGCTGGAATGAAAAACAGCCACATAGATCAATGGAACAGAATAGAGAGCCCAGAAATATACCTACACCTTTATAGTCAATTAATAGTTGAGAGAGGAAGCAAGTACATGCAATGGGCTAAAGATAGTTTATTCAATAAATGGTGTTGGGAAAATTGGACAGATATATGCAGAAAAATGAAACTAGACCACCTTCTTACACCACACACAAGAATACATTCAAAATGGATCAAAGACTTAAATGTTAGACCCAAAACTATAAAAATCCTAAAAGAAAACATAGGCAGCAAAATCTTGGACATTGCTCACAGTAATTTTTTTATCAGATATATCTCCCCAGGCAAGGGAAACAAAAGAACAAATAAAAAATAGGACTATATCAAACTAAGAAGTTTTTGCACAGCAAAGGAAATTATTAACAAAATAAAAAGACAATCCACAGAATGGGAGAACATATTCCCTGATACATCTGATAGGGAGTTAATATCCAAAATTTGTAAGGTACTTACAAAACTCAATAACAAAAAACCAAACAACCTAATTAAAAAATGGGCAAAGGACCTGAAATAGATGCTTCTCCAAAGAGGACATACAGATAGACATATGAAAAGATGCTCAATGTCATTAATAATCAGAGAAATGCAATTAAAACCACAATGAGATACCATCTCACACCTGTCAGAATGGCTATCATCAATAAATCAGCAAAAAACAAGTGCTGGTGAGGGTGTGGAGCAAGGAGCACCCTTTTGCCCTGTTGGTGGAAATGCAGACTGGTGCAGCCGCTGTGGAAAGCAGTACAGAGATACCTCAAAAAATTAAAAATAGATCTGCATTTTGACCCAGCGATCCTAGTTCTGGGAATGTAACTGCTATTGTATTTTTAATGTCAAGCTCTTTTCTATGTTCTCTGTTTTTTGTTTGTTTGTCTTTTTTATAGTGTCTTGTTTTTGTTTAACAGATGCAATGCTTATATATTCTCTTTCTATTTTTTTTTAAATAACAGAATGATACATTTTTGAAGTTTTTTTCTCTCCCAGGTTGTCTTTTTTTTTTCTGTTTGATTATTTTGGTTTCATTCACTGTGGTAGATGTTTTCTTCACTGGGCTTTTAATCCTTGGCTCTCTGCTCGTGATTAAGGAAAACACTAAAAACAACAGAATTACACACTAAGCCAATGGGAAGGACTTTTCGACCTTGAGCTTCATGGAATTGGAATCTGGGAGTGCTTTTTATATGGGAACCTCTAAGGTCACTGCCTTTAGGTCTTGCTTTAAGCAGGTCAGATTTTGGGGGAAAGTTTTATTTTTTATTTTTTCTTAGGTTTTATTTATTTATTTTTAGAGAGGGGTAGGGAAGGAGAAAGAGAGGGAGAGAAAGAAACATCAATGTGTGGTTGTCTCTTCCCCTATGGGGAACCTGGTCCGCACTGCAGGCATGTGCCCTGACTGGGAATTGAACTTGTGACCCTTGGTTTGCAGGCCAGCACTCAATCCACTGAACCACACCAGCACACAAAAGTTTTCTAGTTTATTTTCTGGAGGGCAAATATCTGGCCAGCAGGTTTGGAGTTGTGTTGGGGAAGAAGGTCAGGGATGTCTGCCTTCAGCGATTAGCTAGACATGGGGTCTCATACATCCCTCCCCTTTTATCTAGGTTGGAGTAAGGACCCGTGATCTTATTGTTACTCAAACAGCTTTTACCCACACTTCTTTATTTAGGAACTCTCTTTCACAATCTGTTTCACAATCTAATTTTTCTGGTGTTGCCAATTTCTGATCTTTTTGAAGCTGTGATGCAAATTATATTGATTTTGAACTTTCCTTCCCTGCCAGTTTGGAAGCTGGATTTCTTGGGGATGCTAAAGCAGTTATCACACATCAATAATAGCCTTTTCAACTTCCAAATTTTTGATGCTATTGTTTGCTCTACTGTTTTGCCCACATTTGTAAATTTACATATTCAAAAAACTTACTTATTATACTTTCATGGGGTTTTGGGACAGAGAAAAATAAACTTGTGTGTTCACATCACCTTAGACTGTAAGAATCCTCCAACCCCCATTATTAATCTTAAAACCCTATAATCATTGCTTAATGTAAAGATAAACCTTGTTCATCACAGTGGGCCTATCGGCAGCCAGAGTGCACACCAGGACCTCCAAACTTCTTGGATTTGCAGTGACAGGGGTGAGCTACTAGCAGGGTGTGGTCATGCTAGATGAAAATGTCTGTGATCTCTTTCTTGAATTCTCACCCACATATTTCTGGTACTAGGATACCAGGGCTTTGGAGATGGTCTGGCGAGCTGCATGTATCTGAGCCACCGTGCTCACATTCTTCCCACTGGCACCAGTCAGTCTATGCAGGGGAATTGCTCTTTGCACAGAAGCAGAAAGGGTTCCAGGAGGTTGTCGCTGTGCTGGGCTCAGTGTTTTCTCTCTTTGAATATACATATATATGTATGTGTATGCATGTATCTTTTCTGAATCCATTTGGAAATCATTTGAGATAATTGTGGAATACTACTCAACAATAAAAAAAACTATTGATACACACATTAAATGAATCTCATAATAATTATGCAGAGTGAAAGAAGCAGACAAAAAAAAGTAAATACCGAACGTTCCCATTTACATTAAACTATGGAAAAGGCAAACCAATCAGTAGTGACAGAAAGCAGATCTGTTGTCTGGGGGGTGGGGCGGAGACTGAGAGGAGCACGGAACTTTTGGGGGTGATGAATACGTTCATTATTTTGATTGTGGTGATAATTTCATGAGGGTTAACTCAGGTAAAAACTCACCAAACTATATATTTTAAATATGATACAGTCTATTGCATGTCAGTTGAACTCCAATACATAAAGCTGTTAAAAACGTTTCAAGTTGTACACTTTATCAGTAGTTTATTATAAGCCAATTATATATCAAGCTGTTAAAAAAGTCAGAGATGAATGAAAACTGAAAAAGTACCTTTAAATAATAAGCAAAGGACTTACTTTTAATATAAAAATCTTCACAAAATCTATAAGAAAAAGACCAAAAAATGCAACTGAAAAGTGAATAAAAGATATGAGCAATTCATGAAAAAGAAACTATAGTTGCTTCTTAAACCTAAGAAAAGATACTCAGCACCACTCATAAAAATATACATTCAAATTAAAGCACTACTGACACTATTTTTCCACTCTTTAATGAGCAAATGTCCACACATTTCATAAAACACTACATTGGCCTGAGTTTGGGGAAATAGGTAGTTTCCCCATAGATCGTCAGCGTATGGACTGATGCAATGGATAGGAAGGATACCTTGACAATGTGTATCTGATTGCTCTATCCTTCTACATAGCTATTCTACTTCTTGGAATTTTCTTCTACAGACGTACTAGTGTAAGTACAAAATGACCCATGTTCAGTGTTATTCATTAAAGTTTTATTTGTAGTAAAGACTGGCCATAGTCTAAATGCTTGGCCATAGGATATTGGTGAAACTGGTAAAACAGAATGAGAAAGTTCATTATATGGGGAGGGACCCAAAAATGGAATTTATTTAAAAAAAATTGTGTATATTTATTGTTACATGTTTAAACTTCAGTCACCTTCAAAGTACTCTCTATTTGATGCAATATACCTATTGAGACTTTTTTCCCACTGCTCAAAACAGTTCTTGAGCTTGTTGATTTTGATGCCTTTAAGTACTTCTGCCATTTTTTGTTCCACCTCTTCCACGTTGGCATAATGTTGCCCTTTGAAGACTTTTTTCATCTAGGGAAACAAAATAATGTCACTCAGGGTGAGATAGGGTGAACAGGGAGGTTGGGGCACAGGGCTCATGTCGTTTTTGGTCAAACACTGCTGAACACTCAGCATGGTGTGGGCAGGTGTGCTCATAAATCACCCATCATAAAATGGGCAAACACATTGAATGGTTTCAAAAAAAATTCACTGAAGCTGACCACAGCTTTTCACAATGACACCAGCTGGTGCACTGATTCAGATGGGTTCTTGGAAAAGTCACCTAGCAGGGGAAGCCTGTATTACAAAGGGCTTACCTTCCAGAAGATAATTCCATTTTTTGGGGGGGGGAGGTCACCCCTCATAAGTAGGAATGAAATAAATTAATCTGAAGTGAAAAAAGCCAAGGTACAAAACAGGGTGTATAGCATGCTACCCTATGGATTAAAAATAAGTCTACAAATGAATATTTGCCTCAATAAATCAGATTGTGTGGAAGGGCCCACAAGAAATTGCTTTTGCCTCTGGGGAGTGGCTTGAGGAAAGGTTTGGGAATAAGTCTTTCCTACCTATTTTTACCACTTGAATTTTGAATCATTTGGATGTATTTCCTATGTTTAAAAGAACCCTCTTGGCTCCGTGGCCAGGTAGCTCAGTTAGAGTGTGGTCCCGATACACCAAGGTTGAGAGTTCCATCCCTGCTCAGGGCACATACAAAAAGCAACCAATGATTCTTATATTCTTAAAAAAAAAAAAAAAAAAAAAGCCTCTTGAGAATTGTGTTCACTACTCAGACAGGAAGAACATAAAGATCTGAGTGAGGAGGAGGAGAGGTGCTCTAGATGGTCTCCAAATCCTTGGTTATGGAATATTTGGTTCATCCTGGTGCATTCCGCTTGGCTGCCAGACAGAGTAGCTTGTGGCACATACCTGGGCTCAGTGAGTGGGACAGACACAGAGATCAGGACTGAAGCAATCAACTCAGGAGAGGGCAGGGAGTACAAAATAAGTCTTGTGGTTCGAAATGACTTTAAAGATGGGAAAAGGGGAAGTGGCTGCCCAGTGTCCTCATGCTTCTCTTTCTGCCTACAAGCAAATTCAAATGAGGAACCCTGACTTGCTCAAACAATGGGAATACTGTGGGGAGCCCGAGGTGGTGGTCAAAGCCTCAGATAAAGAAACTCTGATTTAATTATTGACCCACGTGAAAATGCTGGGAATGGCTGTGAATTTAATACAAGATGCTCCATATACTCAGATTGCACTAAGCTCTCAACTGTCCTAGGAACTGGGACCAGCAAACCTAATTGACAAAGTCACTGGTCACCTAAAACTTTGCTAGGTGGAATTTTGTATGATGATGGTCCCACCAACACAATGTTTGAAATTGTCAAATTCTAATGACAAAAGCTGAACTCCCCCACCCCGAAATAAACAAAAAACAAACAAAAAAACAACAACAACACAACCAATTACTGATACTAATGAACCCTTGTGGGACTGCTGAAATCTTAGCTCATAAGGAAATTTGTTTTGTTTTATAGTCTCCCCCAGTCCTTCTTCCCTCTCCCCATTCTTTCCCACCACATTTGAAAAAGTTATTTTAAATCCAACATTTCTGGGTGTTTTGCAACAGGAAGATATTTCATATCATAGCTCATAGTATTTGTAGATAGTGAAGTTCTCATTATTTCTTTAAGAAATAGATTTTATTTATTTACTTTTAGAGAGACGGTAATGGAGAGAGAAAGAGAGGGAGAGAAAGAAACATTAATCGGTTGCTTCTTGCACACCCACTAACTGGGGACCAGGCATATGTGCCCTGAGTGGGAATCAAACCAGTGACCTTTTGGTTCAGAGGCTGGTGCTCAATCCACTGAGCCACACCAACCAGGGATACTTCTTAACATTTTTCTGGATGTGGAAGCTTGGTAAAAAAGGTCTAAATGTTTCCTTAACACTTTGGAAGCAGATGGCCAAACTGTTCCTTGAAAGATGAACCAATTCACATTTTCACCTGCAGGTTGTGGAAATGCCCCTTTTCTTGAACTCTCATTGGCAATTGTACTATCACTTTTTTAATTCCAATTTGATAAGCCAAATTCACATCTCATTATTTTATTTGCACATTCCAAACTGTAATGTTTTTGAACACTTTTTAAAAGTTATATTGATCTTCTTAGTTCTTTTTTAATCTTTCGTTTGTTTTTTTTCAATTATATAAGTAATACATTGATTGCATTTTTAGGATATATGATTTAAAGTATATTGCAGTATACAAATACATGTTAATATATGATGTTAGGTAAGGGCTCTAACTGTATTTTTACAGCTTAACACAATTTTAAAGCAACCATTTATTTAAAATCTTCTCTTTTTGTATTGATTCTAAAAGTGCTTCACTAATTCTAAATCTTTAAGTATTGTTGTTATCACAGACTTTACAATCTGTTTTACTGACTTATCTGTCTAGTATTGTGCCAGAATTCATCGGCAGCCGTCCGTCTCGAGAGACGATGGTGTAGCTTCTTAAGAGTCTATCTGCACCGCCGAGAATGGTTGTGCAGTCCGACTCGGGAGTGACACGGTATCTGTCTCCTCCCGTGTTGAATCGACATCTTGCGATGACGCTGGAGTGTCCTCTCCAGTGAAGCTGAAGCTACAGAGCCTGGGCAGGGTGATATGGAGGGTCTGCTGTTGCCCAAGCAGCAGACCCCCCCTCTCTTCGCAGCTGAAGGGTCCAAGGGAAAGACGGAGTCAATACAGCTTGGCTTCAGGTGCGCCGCAGGAGTTGCCGGTGTTGACTACAACGTCAAACTGCCTTAGGGACTCCGGCTCCGGATTTTCTGTCGGGGTTTACTCCCTTAGCCTTTCCCCTGAAGAGGTATGCCGCAAGGCAGCGGAGGTTTTTTGGAGTCAGAGTTCTCCTTCTCTGATGTGCCCTGACTGGAAGATCGAACCAGCGACACTTAGCTCGCAGGCTGACACTCAATCCACTGAGCCAAACCAGCCAGGGCTTGTGCCAGAATTACACTTAGTTATTTTGCTTAAGAGTTTTAATTCTACTCTGACATGTGTGGCTCAGTTGGTTAAGCATTGTCCCACTAAGTGAAAGGTTGCCAGTTTGATTCCAGGTCAGAGCACCCACCTGGGTTGTGGATTCAGACCCTGGTAGGGGTGCAAGGAAACCAATCTATGTTTCTCACATCGATGTTTCTCCTCCTCTCTTTCTCCTTCCCTTCCCCTCTCTCTAAAATTTAATAAATAAATTATTTAAAATAGAGTTTTAATTCCATTCTTTATGCTTTTGTTGTATAATTTGGAATGGAAACTTTAAATGAAGTTACATGGTAGTTATAATGAAATGTAGGAGATTTGAAATTTTATAATATTAAGTCTTCTCATCTAAGAACAAGGTATTTTACTCTATTTATTTAGGAGCACTTTTATATTCCTCAGTAAAATTTTGTATTTTTCTTTATGTCGGTTGGTACTGCAAATTTCTTGTTAAGTGTACTCCAAGGTATTTGGAATTTATGACCCCTTCCCTGATGATTAGATTACTTCATTGTGCTCTTTCAACTTCGTGTAGTATTCTATCACTCAGCATCCCTCAGCTCCCGGCAGGCAGGTCCGCTGCTGTCAGAGTGGTTGATGGGAGCTCTGAATGCCTTAGGTCTGGGGGGGATTATTTATTCTTCTTGTGCTTGAATTGACCACCTCTTAGTCTCCTTTTATGGCCTGTAGTGACCCACTGCTAGACCGAGGATGAGAATCTGTAATAGCTCTTCTTCATTTACATCAACAGCTAACTGGTTGGCTGCCAGCTTTTTAAGTGTCACCTCACAGAGAGCTCACCACTTGTGCTTCTGAATCCTTGCTTGGATATCTGATTGCAAGCACTTCCTTCCTCACAGGGCTTGTCCTCACCCAGGGCCCCCTGAAAGACCACAGAAAAAACTGAATTGCGTGTTTCCATTTGAACCCAGAGAATTGTTCCTATATTAATTAAATACCTAAGTGAGACCACAGAACATAAACAGAAAATTTTTTAAAGAGGAAAATCAAAGACAATATCCTCTTTCTATTAAATTTCTCTATGCCATGCACTTTCTGTTTTTTTAAAGTAAAATACAATATTTTATTTAAAATAAAGTTCTTTTCAATTTATTTTTTTATTTTAAAAAGCTGTGGTAAAATACACATAAAATTTACCACCTTAAACATTTTGAGCGTACAGTTCAATAGTGTGAAGTACATGCACATTATTGTACAATTGATCCCCAGAACATTTTCATTGTGCAAAACTGAAATTCTATAGCCATTAAACCTCAAATCCCTATTCCCCTCTCCTCCCAGGCCCTGGCAATCACCATTCTACTTTGTTTCTATGAGTCTAGCTCATGTAAGTGAAATTAGATAGTGTTTGTCTTTTTTGTGACTGGCTTATTTCATTTAGCAAAATGTCCTCAAGGTTCATCTGTGTTTTAGCATGTGTCAGAATTTCATTTTTTTAAAAACTGAAAAATATACCACTGTATGCATATACCACATTTTGTTTATCTGTTCTTCCATCTATGGACATTTGAACTGCCTCTGCCTTTTGGCTATTGTGAACAATGCTGCTATGACCATGGGCGTACAGATACCTCTTCAAGACACATGCTTTCAATTACTTTCTAAGTGTTTTACTAGATTTGTCTCATTTGATCTTTACTACAACTTTATGAATCAGGTACTGTTAATATCCCATTTTTACAGATGCAGAAACTGAAGTACATAGAGATTAAGTAACTGATTCATTGTAATTCTAGAACTTTCATGTTTAATAGCATATTATACTGTTTTCCAAAAGAGAGATCTAGGTGTCTTGCCACCAGGGAATGGAATATAAAATAAATGAAAATTATGTTTGCATTGGTTGTCTATAAGGAAGAGGTAGGCATTAATTTTTATCATTCATCATTCAAAAAATGACATAGTAAAAATTATATTCAGGTAATTTCTATTCCAACACAATGAATTACAATATTGAGAGTTATCTAGATAATTCAGGAAAACATCCTGCTTTTGAGTTGCCTTTCAAAAAAAAATATTCAGATAATTGCTTTGATATTTAGCAAGGCTATTTTCAATTTTCAAATTCAAGCAAATTCTCATTTTTATGTTTATACAAAATATGAATACAGGTACAATGAGATAGATAAGATGAAAATTAAAAAGGAAAAAGGAAAAATATGTTATAAAAGAGAGCTTGTTTAAACTGTTAATATCCACAAGTATTACTTTTAAGGTATACATTATATACTGAAAATTTTATATAATGATTGAAACTATTACTCTAGGGAGTAATTTCCATCATTCACCTCTGTATCAGATGCTGCTGCTGCCCTGGACATATCTGCTTGGTCCATCTGTGATGTCTCCTACAGCTGGGGAATTGTTCTCTTATGTTCTCTTATCTATCCCGGGCTTCCTACCTTAAGAACCTGCATCTTCCAGCCTGAGGACGGCTAGGGAAGTGAGCTGGGATAGCAGGTAGGGGCAGGCCAAAGCACCAAGTGGTTAATGTTCCCAGGAGTAACCTTCAGCCAAAAAGGGATAGGAACTGGTGAATAAATACTTCACTTCCTCATTCTTTGGGGGGATAATTATGAGTTTTGTTTCATAGGCCACATAGAGGGTCCCCAGCAGGACTCAACACCTTTTATTACTATGTTCTTCCTTTCCCTCTCTTACAGCCAACTCTCTTACCTTGTTCCCAGAGATCATCTCCCAAAGAAACTACTTGTACCTAAATCCTTGTTTCAGAACTTATTTTGGGGGGGGGGGGGGTTGGGGTGAAATCCAAACTGAGGCAACCACCAAAGAGTAACTGACTTAGGTTTCCTTTGTGACCCAGGAAAATTATGAAGAAATTCTTAGAATGGCCTATCTTGGGTCAAATGCTTACACATGGGCCCATCAGTTATTAGCCATGGGGCAGGGACAGGGTAGCCATCACATGGTTGGAATAAGGGATACGGTACTCAGAGTCAAGGCTAAAGGAAGTGGAGGGAAGGACCAGGAAGATATTATTCACAGAAGGAAGGATGTATGTTGGGATGATTCATTGTTTGGTATATAAAACAGGAGATCTTTACCCACGTGATAGCTAATAGCATATTTTATAACATGTTTTTACAGAGCCACTTTTTGTGCCTTTGTTTTAAAATAAGTATAAATTTACAGAAAAGCTACAAAAATAGTATGAGGAGCTATCATATACCTGTTGCTCCAATTTACCAATACTTAATATTTTGTCCCATTCAAAAACATTTTTAATTTTTTCTTTTGTTTTCTTTTTTCTTTTTGTTGATTTATAATCAACATACAACATTATATTAGTTTCAGGTGTACAACATAATGATTTGATATTTGTATATGTACCATTTGTTTTTGTAACATTCTCTCTTTATATACCCATACACATCTATCTTTATCATTTTTATCTCTAGCTCTATACTCAAATATTTTTCAATAAATACAATTGGCCCTTTGTATTTGCAGGTTTTACATCTGCATATTCAAGCAACCATGGATACAAAACAGTATTTTTCTATTCCTGAAAGTTGATCCCCAGCCAGGATTCCCAACTTCAGGTAGAAAATACTGTTTTCAATCACCAGCTGATTGAACCTATGGATGTTCAGGGACAATTGTAGTTAAACTTTTGGGGGAGTCAAAAGTTATATCTGGACATTCTACTGCTTTGGGGTGGGGGATGTGGGGGAGGTTGTCAGTGCCTCTAACTTCTATCATGTTCAAGCATCAACTGTATAGGAGGTCTGTCCAGAAGGTATTCAGCCATGTAATATGAAAAATAGTGACATTTATTTAAGAAGATATAAGATACAAGAAACATTGTATATAAGACAATGACACCTTAGTCCCTTTCAAAGTAGGCACCTTGGGACCTCACACAGTTCTCCCAATCACCATCAGTGGCCCCGCTGTATTTTCCTGAATCTCATCAATGGTCTGAAATGTCTTCCCTTTCAAAGATGATTTTAGTTTTGGGGAAAGACAGACCTTGCTGGGTGCCAAATCTGGACTATAGTGGAGCTCAGTCACCTGGGCAGCAATTTGATGTTTCACCAAAAAGCCCTGCACAAGACATGATGAAGCTGCCAATCACAAGTTGTCCATAGCTGTGGCCTTCTGAACCATCCGAATGGTTTCCGCAGAGGAATGCTCAAACTTAATGTAAAATTTGACATGGATCCGTTGCCCTACTCACTCAGTCATTTTGAATGTGATGGCCACATAGTACATATGCTCACTCAGCAGCGTCTACTGCCCCCACTGACTAGTACAGTGAAGTCATCATTGTTCACACATGCTCATTCCATTTCACCCTCCTTGGCTGCAAGGTTACATGATGTTGCACAAACTGTTCTCGTTATGTTAACAATGGCTAGACCTTTTCCAGACAGACTTCATATACACACACTCAAGTGTCTCAAAACATTCATTCTGCCCATAGAAATGCTTCCATAGCTAAGTGAACAGCTATTTCAATACATTAATTTCTGATGTTTAGATTTTTACATTATAGTTATTGTTTTCTAATAGAAAATGGAGCCTCCACTAGTTGTTTTAATTTAAGAATAAATGCACTCCAATAGAATACACTCTTCTTATTAGTGACAAAAGTTTTACACAGAGCTCTCACTTCAACAGGGAGAAATGGTTGAAAGGCAGTCAGTCTGGTGTAGTGGGAAAAGCATGAGTTTTAGTCAGTCAAATGGAGTTTCAAATTTTACAGCAGCCAATACTAGGAGTATTGCTTGGGCAAGTTGAATAATCTCTCTGAGCTTTAGATTCCTCATTTGTGTAATGAGAGAAAAAAACATCAATTATTTGACTCTCTGGTATGTAAGACTTACTCTTTAGGATGCCAGAAAATTTCTTTTAAAGTGTTTGATGTGGTAAAGGTGCTCAATCATGATTATTTTCAACTAGGTAATTGCCCAAGCCTTGTGCTATGATAGGTACTAAGAAGCATCATAATAGGGTAAGGAAGCTGATTTTACTAGCTGGTGCTAAAAATAATCCGAGGCAGTCATAAACAGTCCATACAGTTACCTTTAAACTTGCTTTGCCCCAGGCTTGGGGCTAACAGTTAGCAACAGCATTACCCTCCTTCATCCACTTTGCTTGTGAGTTAGTTGCATTAAGAGAAATAAAACTTCTTTCATTCTTCAAAACTGCCCAGATTTTAATTTTCATCTGGTTTTACTGGCATAAAAATATTTTGGGATGGGGGTTCTTATAGTAGAACTTGTTCTGCATTCCCTTTGGGTGTGTATTGCTGTATTTATGTTTTCCTTTTCTAATTGAAAATATGACTCAAATGCCCATGATATGCTAATGAAAATAGACATGGTAAAGATATTTTATTTATTTATTTATTTTAAAGACAGAGAGAGAGAAAAAAAAAACAACTGATATGTTGTTTCACTTATTTACTCACTCATTGGTTGATTCTCATATGTGCCCTGACTGGGTATCAAACCCATAACCTTAGTATATATAGATGCTGCTCTAACCAACTGAGCTACCCAGCCAACATAAGAGATTTCTTGAAATTTTAAATCATCTCTCCTCTTTTTGTTTTTCTATTAGTTTTCTCATCTCTAAAGCAAATTGGTAAAATAAATTTTATAGTCTTTCCTAGGAATATTTCTTCCTGGTTAAAGTTTGTAATGTCAAGTTAGGCATAAATACAGGGATCTGAACACAGGACCTATAATGGATACTGCAACTCAACCCTGTAACAGTAGTATTGCAAATGTGAAGTCGATACAAATTCAGTCACTACCTGAATTGATTTCTCTGCTTTCAAGTACCATTGAATTGCTCCTGCCTACTTTTCACTTCCTGTTTGAACAGAAAAGATACCAACAGTAATAGCGATTATCTGTATGAGTCAGCTGCTTTTGAGTTTGACAATTTTCTTAGCAGAACATTTTAAGAACAATTTTCCCAGCACGTGATCATAGACTTGCTAATTTGGGAGGAACAGGAGAGTCATGGGCCCAGCCTCCCAGTTGCAGCAGGCATTCCCTCCACAGTCCCTCTTTCAGATGGTCAACCAGAGTTTTTGTCATTCAAAGTGATAAAATAAATCATTCTAAGGAAAAAGATGAATTTCTGTATCTGGGGCTCCACAATCCCTCCCACTCATTTTAATCATTGTCACCCAGAAATAGAAAACATAAACCAAAAGCAAATAATACTATGTAGCAAAATATCTAATATATCTATAAAATTGAAAGAAGACATGAGGTTTTCTTTTCTTTCTATTGCATTAATTTTTATTCTTTATTCTAATGGCATGCACACATATTCCAATAAAGAATACACACACATACACATATATACCAATGAAGAATCACACACACACACACACACACACACACACACACACACACATGTTCTTATACTTTATTTCAGGCTACCTCAAATTATTTTTGTAAAGAATGTTTGAAACATTACACAAAAATTGATGTTGAGACTGCCGAGCCTGATAATGAGTAATGGGCATTTACACGTGGCAGACGTGTGCTAGACACAACAGCGTCCCAGTCCTCAGGTGTGATTTGCATGCTCTTGCAAGGAGCTCTCAATCATGATCTACACTGAGCTCCCTCTCCTGGTGTCTGTTTCAAAAAGAGCCCAGCAGGTGAAGGGAAAGCTGTAACAGCTGAAACTAGAGTCAGATATGATAAAAAGTACAAGTAAGTAAGTTATTTCCTGGTAGTATTATGTAGTAGGGAATTTTCTGCTTGCCTTGTTAACTGTCCCTTGGGAGACCTGCTGATGATCAGTTCTGGTGCCACATTGAGGCTTCCAGACAAACATTACTGCTGAGGTTGGGCTACAGTTTCCACAAGTGCCTCATTTTGCACAGGGATGGTGTGAGAGGTGCAGGAATGATGGCAGAGAGCTGGGAGGGAACAGCTGTCTGTCACACAGTAAATAGGGATGGCTGCAGATCAAGGGAACACATGGCAGACTGCAGGGACAGAGCAGAGCTGCTGAAAATTGAATCCTTCCTTCTAGCGCCTGATCCTATCAAATCACAGTGCAGGAGTTACTCTTATGGAATTAGAATTCCTAATTTTTATTTTCTTCACACATTTGCTTTGGATTTTACTCATTTATAGTAACCAAAAGAAGTCCTGAAAAGCAAAGAGATTAATATTTCAGGAGTTCGAAGGCAAAAGTCTCCACAAAAACCTCAGTTATGCTAATTAATAGGTGTTCACAGAAGTCAGTTATATTTTCCACAGCTCATCTCTTAGCCCCTACCTTTAGAATAAATTCCCTTATGCCATCTATTATTAAGCATTGAGCCTACTTTGTGGTGATTACAGTTTATTATTATTATGAAGGATTAAGGTCACTGTATGTTTACTTGCTTTTGAAGATGACTTTGAAAAAAAAACCTCAGTGACTGCAGAAATGAAATGTTGAGCTATTCCTGAGTACTGATGTGGTCAGAGTGGCCTGATTGCCGAGTTTCAGACACTGACTACTTTCATGACTCAAGAAATTCTAGTGAGTAATGCTTGCCTAGGGTTGTTCCACCTACGCATACAATTCTATCCATCAGCCATGGTTTATTAATGGTCCTTTATGTGCGGCACTCCACCAGTACTTTGGAGAATTACAACAGAACAGAAGACACAATTTAAATTGTAAATCCTTGGTGGGGTTCATGACTTAATGAGAGAACTGGAAAAAATGCAGACAGGTACCTGTAAATATAACAGACAAAACAAAACTCAGCTAGTGTACTTGGTGTCCTTAAGAATAGATGTGTTGTTACTCCTGTGTCAAGGGCACTAGTAACACATAGTATGAGGTGTTCAGGAAATAAAAGTCTTCTTAGTATTTTTGTCTCTTGTCCTGAAAGTGGTAAATGCAATACCATGGTTCCATAGTTCCTAATTTATGAAGCATGCAACACAGCTTTGACCGAAAGCAGCAATATTCTCAAGTATCAGGAATGATGCTTGAATTTGGCAAAGCAGTCAGTCCCAGTCATGCAGTGGACTTGCTCTTTTTTGGAACTAAATGGCCAGAATAGCATGTGTGGGATTCTGAAGCTAGACTTTGTTAAGTCCATGGATCCAAGCTAGGCTTGTCGATTTAGTTAATTCATTCAAGAAACATTTGGGTGCCAACTACCCTCCTAATACTCTTCTAGATGTTGGAGATTTAAGCATGAGTAACAAAGACACCTTTCTCTCACTGAGCTCATAGCGTGGGTGTGGGTGTGGGGAAAAGGGGAAAGTTTGGATGGAGAGCAAGTAAGCATAAAACTGCATTAGCATGTGGCAATTGCTTTAATGATTTTTTATTTTCTATATTTACATTTTGGGTGCAGGCACTTGGTAGCTGTATAACTACCAAAATTTCTGGAGGAAGGGGACTTGTGACTGATGGAGTCATTGCTGGGAATGGGCGTTGAAGGTCAGAGAAATAAGAAACAAAACAGGGTTATACTTACTTATAGGATTCTGATATTCTGAGTGCAGTGAAATTTTCAGGCATTATAATAAGATGGAAGAGAGTCTATAACAACCACTGTCAGTGCCTGGCCCAGTTCCTCTTTACCTTACCATTACAGTAGCCATTTTGGCTGAATTCTGATGGCCTGAAGGCTTTCCTTCACTCTTCCAGTGAGAGAACTCTGAGACTTGACTCAACAGAGTTCTATAGGGTAGTTAACTGGTGGAAGATTTTAGGTGACCTTAGAAAGTTGACAGTAACTGTATTAACCCTTCTTCACCCACTAACTCTCCTTAATCCAGTTTGCTTCCTTTGCTTGACCCAAACAGTGTAAGAAATTTCTACAAGTAAATGTCCATAGATAAATATTCATGTTCTGAGGACTATCCCACAGACTCCTGCTGAATGAAGGATATTTTCAAGCTTTTTACACATAATATGTCAAGTTTTATACCATGTAACCTTGCCTTCTTTTTTGAAGATATGTTTTATTGATTACACTGTTACGGTTGTCCCAATTTCTTTTCCCTCTGCTCCCCTCCATGCAGTGACTTTCCCTCCAGTTGCCCACCCCCTTAGTCCATGACCATTGGTTGTACATATAGTTCTCAACCTCTTCCTGTCTACTCCACTCCCTCCTACTATGCTTCTTAATTCCTGTACCATCTCCTTCCCTTTCTCCACTTCCCCCTCTCAGCTGACCTCCCCCCAATATGTTCCCCACACCTATGATTCTTTTTCCACTCTCGTTGCCTACTTAGTTTGCCTTCGTTTTAATTCCCTAGCTTCTGTTGTTGGTTGTTGTGATATAGTTTTCATTTTAATGTTCATAGTTTTGATCCTCCTTCTCCTAAACAAGTCCCTTTAACATCTCATATAACAGTGGCTTGGATCTAATGAACTCCTTCAGTTTTACATTGTCCTGGAAGTGCTTTCTCTGCCCTTCTATTATGAATGACAGCTTCGCTGGATAGAGTAATCGTGACTGTAGTTTTTTGCTTTTCATTACTTTGAATATTTCTTGTCAGTCCATTCTTGCCTGCAGAGTCTCCTTTGAGAAATCAGCTGATAGTCTAATTGAGACCTCTTTGTACATAATTCTCTTCTCTCTCGCTTCTCTTAAGATTCTCTCTTTATCCTTAATTTTCAACATTTTGATTATAATGTGTCTTGGTGTGGTTCTCCCTGGGTCCAGTTGTTTTGAAACTCTCTGTGCTTCCTGGACTTGTAATTCTATTTCCTTCCCAAGGTTAGGGAAGTTCTGCTTCATTATTTTTTCACATAATTTTTCAATTTCTAGTTCTTCTTCTTCACCTTCTGGCAACACTGTAATTCGGATGATGGCTTGCTTATAGCTGTGCTGGAGGCTTCTGAGCCTCTCCTCCTTTTGCTCACCTTTATTTCCTCTTTCTGCACTGGTTGACTGTTTGTTCCTTCCCTGTGTTCTGATTTATTGATTTGATCCCTGGTTTTCCTTCCCTCACCACTTGTTTAGTATGTGTTTTCATTCTTTTCAGCAGGACTAGCCTTCATTCCTTCCCTGTCTTTATTAAGATCTGCTGTTAGTTCTGTAAGCTGTCTTATAACTATAGCTCTGAACTGAGCCTCAGAAAGATTATCTGTTTGCTGGTCTGTTAAATCATGTATTTGTTGTCTGGTCAGCAGCATGATTGGGATCTCTATCATGATCCTTGCCATCCTGACAGGTTTGTTTACCTTTCCTTCTATGGCGGGGCTGTCACACCTCCTACACTATAGGGGGCGGAGCCCCGTGCACCGGTCACTACTGGGCGACCCTTCTCACCACACTGTGGTGCTTTGTGTGGGGGTTGGGGTCCAAGATGGATTCCTGCCGTTTTTTCTCTGCTGAGAGACCAGGAGCCTTCTCCTTCCTCCCCACACCCACTGGGCCTCACAGTTGGAAGCAATGGGGGTCTGCCTTCCCCAGCATTGGAATCGTGAGCTGACGGGTTTGGTCTGCAGCTAGGGGTGCTCCCGGGTGCCTCTTGCCTCTCCTTAAATACGGGTGTCTGTGCTTAGTGCAGTCCTGCCGCCTGTCACTGTAGCTGCCACCACCAGCACAGCTTGATCTCTCTGCCTCGGCTTCACCCCTCCTACCTGTCTGGATGAGCACCACTTGTTTATAACTTCATATACTGGATTTCCATGTAGCTTTATTTTCTGGAACTTCTGGTTGTTTCTGGTTTTGCAGTAGTTGTAGTCCTTCGTAGTTGTGGAGGGAGACAGAGGATGTCAGTCTAGGCCTCCATCTTGGCCAGAAGCCCAACCTTGCCTTCTTGGCTACACATATATAGATAGATCTAGCATGGACCAGTCCATGTATGAGTTGACCTAAATGAGGGATCAATTAATTAATTAATTAATTAACACATTTATTCATTTAAGAATACTTGTGGTTCTACAATGTGTCAACCACTATGCTAGGCATAGTGAATGTAGCCATGAACCAAGTAGATTTAAATTTATCCTTTATTAGACTTTGAATGCAACATTTATAGAGCTGGAAAGCATGAGATGGAGGCAAAAACTGGAAGATACACAATGAACATGTCACAGAAATGTAGAAGCCACAGGAGAAAGAGATTTATGCCCATTTTCAGTGAGAGAAGTTAAGACAGAAGTAGAGACAGAGACTGGCAGAGTCATGGCAATGTTAAGACTCTAGAATTGACATCCTAGAAGCCTGCTCATGAAATAGCGGCAAGGTAACTGGTTTGTAAAAGCTGCATTGGATTTTTAAGGACCACCTAGTTTCCAAACTTTGCCTCTGAAAGCTGGCTCTGCTCTAAGTCCTCTTTGTCTAGGTCTTTGGGGGTCTAAGATTTTGTTTTTTAATTTCTGGGTGTATTATTATTGTTATTATTTTACAACAAACCTTTATTAATTAAGGAATCTTGTGATGAATTCTTTTCCACTTTAAAGCTAATTAACACTGAGATGTGAACAAGGAATTAAATTCTCACTTTTAACAGATAAGGAACCTGAGACCTGGTAAAGCAGAGTGAGTTTTTAGTGAGGAGAACACCCTGCCTCCAAATTAACATTTTAAATCTGTCAAAATCAATTGCTAGTAACCTCAATCACTATGAGGAGGCCTAGAAACAAAGAACACCTTGGGTAGCCAGCATCCTAAACTGACTTTCTATATGGTTTCAGACATAATATACTCATTAAAATTCTGTATGTTTCACTAAATTTGTGCTGGTCCAACTCATATTTTTTAGTGTCATTCTCTTATATTTTTCTAGTTATTTTTTTATTTTGTTGTATACTCTCCCACATATCTTTTTTAAAAGTTATTTTTATTGATTTGAAAGAGAGAAAGAGAACAAGGGAGAGAGAGAGACAGAGAGAGAAACATTGATTTGTTGTTCCACTTATTTATGCATTCACTGGCTGATTCTTGTATGTGCCCTCACCAGAGATCAAACCCACAACCTTGGTATATCAGGACAATGTGCTAACAAACTGAGATGCCTGGCCAGAGCCCTCTTCCACATATCTTTAATCCAATAGCACCAGCATCACCTGGGAACTTGTTAAAATTGCAAATTAGGGGGCCCATCCCAAACCTACTGAATCAGCAGCTCCAGAGCTGGAGCTCAGCAATTGGTTCTGGTAAGCCCTCTGGATGATTCTGACGGCATGTTAGTGTTTGAAAATGACTGCTTTAGGCTAAGAAAATGTCTGCCTCCACTTACTTCAAATATTCAAAGTGTTCATATAAATTTCCATGGAAACATTTTTTAAAAGAAGACAATACATCCTTTTAAAAATTAATCTTTGTTTGATGCTTATTACACCTATTTACCCTATTTAGCGGTTGTTATTGATGATGATGATGATGATGATGATGATGAGTGTGTGTGTTTCAGTTCTAGATACCTCAATTCCAGCTGTGTGCTGGTAAATGTTTTGCAACCAAAAATCTAGGGGAAAAAAGGAAGACCTCTTCTATAGGATTTGCTTATTTTTGTGATGGGAATATTCCCATCATGGTCAACTTAAAGGTACCAACATGCCATCATTAAAAATGATGACTTGCTCAGCCCATCAACTTTGATTCTACACATTTAAGCATAAATTCCAGGACTTCATGTTTGCTGAAAGAATCATGAGAGAGTAAACTGAGGATATAGGGGTAGAATATTATCTTTTGGGTAAGAACAAATTTAGAGTGATTCAAGACTTTAATTAGCATCTGATATATTTTCCTTGATTTTATGACTTTCACAAAAAAGAAACAAAACTTAAAGATGTGTTTATTAAAAAAATATATATATTTTTTTCACTGTGTGGTTGCCTCTCACTCACGCCCCCAACTGGGGACCTGACATGCAACCTAGTAATTTGCCCTAACTGGGAATTGAACTGGCGACACTTCGTTCACAGGCCAATGCTCAATCCACTGAGCTACACCAGCCAGGGTTTAAAAAATATTATTTAAAAAATTCTTTAAATAGCTCTCCTTAGCCCTGCCTAGTGTGACTCAGTGGACTGAGCACCAGACTGTGAACCCAAAGGTCACAGGTTCAATAACTGGTCAGGGCACATGCTTGGGTCGCAGGCCAGGTTCCCAGTTGGAGTTGTGCAATAGGCAACCAATTGATGTATCTCTTGCACATTGATGTTTCTCTCCCTTGCTTTCTCCCTCCCTTCCCTTCTCTTTACAAATAAATAAAAATCTAAAAAAAAAAAAAAAAAAAAGCTCTTCTTATTGCATGCTACAACAAATCAGGCTATTTAAATACAGGCCATTTTCAACATAGCACTTTATGACAATAAAACACTGTGCAAATCAATTTTATTGTTCCTCTCTGCAACCTCAAGAGGTAATTGATATGAGTTCCTTATTTTTACAGATGAAGAAAGTAAGGCACAATGAGATCTTCAAACTTTAACATAGTGTGTTAATAGAAAAACTGGGATTAAGACTTGAGTCCTGGAATTTCCCAGCCTAAATGGTTTATAAGATTATAGTTTCAGAAATGTGAATAATTTAAAAAATATATTTTATTGATTATGCTCTTATAGTTGCCCCAATTTTCCCTCTTTGCCCCACTCCACCCAGTACCCCCATTCCCTCTAGCAATATACTCCCCTTAGTTCATGTACATGGGTCATGCAGGTAAGTTCTTTGGCTTCTCCATTACCTATCCTGTTCTTAACATACCCCTGTCTATTTTGTACCTACCAATTTGTGCTTCTTTCTTTTTTTTCAAAATATTTTTAAAATTTATTTATTTGTTTGTTTATTTATTTTTAGAGAGAGGGGAAAGGAGAAAGAGAAGGAGAGAAACATCACTGTGTGGTTGCCTTTCACTGGTGCCCCCAACTGGGGACCTGATGTGCAACCTAGTCATGTGCCCTGACTGGGAATCAAACCAGCGACACTTGGTTCGCAGGCTGATGCTCAATCCACTGACCACAGCAGCCAAGCACAATTTGTACTTCTTAATTCCTGCATCTTACCCCCTATTTCCCCCCCTCTCCCTCCCAACTGATAACCCTCAAAGTGATTTACATATCTATGATTTTGTTCCTGTTCCGCTTGTTTACTTAGTTTGTTTTTTAGATTCATTTGTTGATAGTTGTGAATTTATTGCTATTTTAATGTTAATAGCTTTTATCTTCTTTTTATTATATAATTCCCTTTAATATTTTATATAAAAATGGTTTGGTGGTGATGAACTCCTTTAGTTTTACCTTGTCTAGAAAGCTATCTAAGTGATAGCTTTGCTGGATAGAGTAATTTAGGTTGTAGGTCCTTGCTTTTCATCACTTTGAATGCTTCTTCCCAGTCTCTTCTTGCCTGCAAAGTTTGAGAAAACAGATGACATTCTTATGGGATCTCATTTGTAGGCAACTCTCTGCTTTTCTCTTGCTGCTTTTAAGATTCTCTCTTTATCTTGAACCTTTGGCATTTTAATTATGATGTGTCTTTGTGTGGTCCTCTTTGGGTCCATCTTGTTTTGAACTCTCTGTGCTTCCTGGACTTGTATGTCTATTTCCTTCATCAAATTTGGGGAGTTTACATTCATTATTTTTTCAAATAAGTTTTCAATTTCTTGCTCTTCCTCTTCTCCTTTCACCCTTGTGATTCAGATGTTGGTATATTTAAAGATGTTCCAGAGGTTCCTAAGTCTATCCTCATTATTTTGAATTCTTTTTTCTTCCTGTTGTTCTGATTGAATGCTTTTTTCTTCCTTGTGTGCCAAATCATTGATTTGATTCTCAGATTCATCCCCTCCACTGTTGGTTCTCTACAGGTTTTTTAAAATTTCACTTAACTTAACCTTTATTTATGCCTTTTTTTTTTTTTTTTTAATGCTGTTGAGGTACCCAGTGAGTTCCTGGGGCATCCTGATAACCAGTGTTTTGAACTGTGCATCTGATAAGTTGCTTATCTCCATTTCATTTAGTTCTTTTTCTGGAGTTTTGTTCTGTCCTTTCATTTGGGCCACATTTCTTTGTCTCTTCATTTTGGCAGCCTCCCTGTATTTGTTTCTGTGTATTAGGCAGAGCTGCTTTGACTCCCTGTCTTAATAGTGTGGCCAATTATAGAAAAGCACACCTGTTAAGTTGTATGGGACAGAGCCTTAGGTAATCACCAGGGCAGGGCAATCTGTGTCACTCCTCTGTTGCTTTGTGTGGGTGAGAGTTTAAGAAGAGACAGTGCCTCTGCCTAACCTCTGGAGTTTTGCCTGGTAGGAAGCTGTTCCCAGAACTTGGCCTGTTGCCAGTCACTTCACTTTCTCCCTATATGCCACTGGTGCCCTTCCAGCTGTTGCCTTGGTGCTGAATCCCAGAGGGGGTGTCTCTGTATGAGTCATAAGTCCATTATGGGCCCTTTAAGAGAAGTCTCTTGAGAATCCCACAGTTTCTTCTGTTGCCCATTCTCCACTGGTGTTTATTGCTAGAAGTTGTGGGGACTTATTTTCCTGCTGCTGAAACCCTGGGTTGGGTGGTCTGGACTGGGGTTGGGATCCCTTGCTCCTGTTTTTATCCACCACACATGGATGTGGGACTGCCTGTTCCCATCTCCATGCCTCTTTGTGTCTCTGCCCCTTGTACCAGTCTGGACGAATGTAGCTTCTTCAAATCCTTGGCTGTCAGACTTCCATACAGCTCAACTTTCTGACTATTCTGATATTTATTTTGTAATCTATTCGTTTTTTTTTTGTGATAGTTGTGTGTGGCGGTGAGGAGTGTTTACCTACACCTCTATCTTGACTGGAAGTCTGAAATGTGAATAATTTAAAATGAGACTTTGATTGGCTTTGGCTGTCAAAGGTAGCTATGATTTATGTTGGCACAATATATCAGACCTAAAGTTCTCCATGATGTTTGTTATATCCCTTCTGCCAGCACTAACTTCCCACTGCTGCTTTGAAGAAGGACCTTGGAGGGCCAGCTTTCCTACCTATTCCTAAACTCATCCATCCCCCAAATCATAACCACTTGGGTTAGAGGTGGACACAGACACAGGGCTGGCTAGTCAATAGGTTTGCCTGTGGCCCAAACAAAATAGGACAATCATATTCCTTCTTCCCAGACCATTTTCATGGAAATTGAAAATTAAAAGTTATGATATAAAGATATGATGGAAATGCCTTGGTGCATTGTGGGTAAACTAAAGTTATGATAGCAAAAATTACTAGTAAGTAGGTTTGGCCTAGAGAACAGGTATAGTGATCAGATAAGAAAGAAACTAGAGAAAGGAAAATAAATAAATATTCAGGGAAAAAAATACACCGTGGGAAACAGACCATGTAGCAATTGGGAGAGGGGGTGAGGTGAAGAGAGCAGCCAGTTTCTGGGGCTGTTCTGGTGACTGGCAGCTTTCCAGATTCTATCCATATATGTATGTGTAAGTTCTCCTGCATCAGTGACATAGGCCAAAGCAGGTTTATAGTCTTCACATAACAAAAAGCCTCAAGGCAGGTGGTTCAGGGCTGGAGCAGCATTCCACATCATGACATGCAGGCTCCTCTACTGTTCCTTATCATCATCACCATCCTGGACATGGAACTTTCATCCTTCTATTTGCCATCTCATGGCCTCCAGCATCATATCCATTTCTTACCAGAAGGAGGAAATGATGGAAAAAAATGTGTTTTTTTGTATTTAAATGCCAGGAATTCAAAACTGCTTTTGTCTCATTGGCTTGAATGATAACATGGACTCCTGGCAGCAAAAACGAGTAAGAAATATAGCCTGCCTTCTTTCTTTCCTTCCTTCCTTCCTTCCTTGTTTCCTTCCTTCCTTCCCTCCTTCCTTCCTTCCTTCTTTCCCTCCTTCCTTCCTCCCTCTCTCCTCCCTCCTTTCCTCTTATCCTTTCTCTCCTTCCCTCCCCTCCTCTCTTTCCCTTTCCCCATCCACCTCTTTCTCCTGTTGAATTATTGACATCATGACCTTTTCTGCCAGCACTAAAGTTATATTGAGCCCTTGGTGAGCTTATTCATCAAGGTTAATAACATTTTGGAAGTTTGGCTTAAGATACTTGTCCTGGGAAAGAACATCTCTGTATCAGTTTTTTCAGGGAAGAGAAAGAGGTTTTGTGGTTTTCCCCAGGGAGCAGATTTGTTACCCTCTCTCATCCTTGTTGATGGGGTCAGCAATCTCTGTTCTTTTGACACCACTCTTCTGACACCAGCTCTTTTCCACACACATAAAATTCACCAAGGACAATCTTTTGAGTTGGTTCCCAGAATAACCCATATATTTCCACATTTGTAAAGGAATAACATAAGTACAAAAAGTTAAACATTTTTGTTAAAAAGTAAGACAAAAACAAGTTAATTCTGTCGAGTTTCATAACCGTCAGAGCACATAGCCATTTGTATCTGTTATGTTTCTGCCAGTTATTGAACCTTACTAATTCCATATTTTTCTACATGAACAATATCTGTCTTTGCCCATTTAGTCAGCTTTATACATTGTACTCTTGGTACAACACTTTAATTACTTGGCTTGTTTCTTTTTCCTGTGTGTGCCATTTGGACGATATTGTTTTAAGTTTTAATTCTTCCTTGTTTCACTCTATAAATAATTGATGAACCAGAATTGAACTATTTGGAGGAATTATTTGTAGAATAAGAAAAAGCATTCACTGGGTGTCCCACTCCATATGTATTTGTCTTTTTCTTGTCGTATAAGACAGGAATTTGAACTCTATTCTGGGGGGTTCTCACAAATAAGCTGATTCTTTAAATGAAATCACTAGAATTGACATAAGACATCATGAAGCCATTATAACAATGACTTCTTGTATGTTTTTAGAGCAAATGGGGTTCTCAATGTGCCAGATGTCATTCTTTTACTTTATTTTCTTTACCCCCACACCTGATCTATAGGACTTCTATCCATGCTCAGATGAAATGACACTTTATCCTATTAATGCTTGTACTTTGTGGGGGCACTTTCAATCTTTCCCTTCACATCAATCCCTTTCTGGTCTTGTAGGGCTAATTGTCAAGTTTTTAAAGCTTACAAGAAGTTATTGAAATAGATTTATGCTGAATTTTGGAATAGGCTCTGCTGGCTTCTCATCACTTTTAGCTTTTATGGCACTGTGAGCATGATCACTGAGCAACTAAATAGTTTTTCAGAGTCTGCTCATTGGACTTTCAAAATGGCATGTTTCTATGGTTCCTGGTAACTCTTCAAACTAACATTAGAACCAGAGTGACTGAGAAGCAAAACAAGATGATTTTAATGATGAAGAAAAATGTTAGGAAAACATACTCATTTGGAGGGTGGATCTTAATTTCTATTCATGCCTTCACAAAGGTTCAGATGAGGCCAAAGAAAGTACAAATAATCCTTTTTTTATAAAGTGTGAAATGAAGAGAGTGCATGCCTATTAACTGAAAAATGTGTTGTGTCTTCCCCATTGTAGGTACCATAGTGTTACAGAAACAGGGGAGTCCAAAAATCCCCAGAGTTTGCTGCTGGGGGATGGGGAGAAGTAAGCAGCTTTTCAAATGCTTCCACATGCCTGAGGCTGGTGGCTACTGTCTTTCTTATGCAAATGGCTTTAATGCATCCAAAGCCTCAGGCAGATGGGAGGAGTCTTGAACCAGGGGACGGTATGGAAAGCACACAGAGCCTACGTAAGGTTCTGTGAATGGTCAGAACTGTTTGCAACGCCCACTGCGTCAGATGACGCAGTTAGGGATATATAAGCAGCTGCAGACATTTTAGCTCGGACTTTCTCTGGCTCTCGCTTGTGCTCTCACTCTGACTCTCTCTCGCTCTCTGACTCGGGTTCTCACTCACGCTCTGGCTCTGGCGCTCTGACTCTCTCTCTGGCGCGCAAGCGCGCTCGCTCTCGCTCTCTCGTGTGCTCCCTCCACATGGCTTGGTGAAGGGGCCTTCTCCATGTGGCTTGGAGAAGGGGTCTCCAGGCTGCTTTAAGAGGCTCTCGCCATGCAGTTTTGAGAAAGAGAGAAGATCCATGCGGTTTGCAGGAAGAAGGCAGTTTGCAAGGAGGCTGAGAATCCAGGTGGTTCTGCATTGAGAGCTGGAGGGCGCCACAGCACAGAAAGGACCTCCCCAATCAGGATTGAATGATTGGCAGCTGCTGGTAAAGCTGAACTGTGTTTGGAAAGTAGGGAAACGGTTTCTGTGACTTTCCTAAAACTAGCCTGGTTTGGTAGTGGGGAGGCAAGGATATGTGTTTGTGGGTGTTTTAAAGAGCATAAGACTTAACAACAGAAATCCGCAAATAACTAAATCTGTATAACTATTAAATAAACAATTCTTTTTCTCTTCACTAAACTCTGGTATTGAGAGTTATAATTTTGGCGGCGGGCAATCGGGCCCCTAACTAAAGAGCCCGTGGGTTTGTTTTCAACTGGAGCAGCCCAGGGGTTCTGTAACAATAGGAGTATTTGTCATCCAAATAGAGAACTGAGGTAATTGAGACACAAAATATGTTCTGAATGGAATAATCTGGTTTGGCTCTCTACCACAATTTTACCTGAGGCAATTGTTGAGACTTTGATTCCTCTCTCTTCTACATATCTTCTCTATTCTCCACCCCCACAGTTCAATCTATCCCCAAGTCCTGAGGACAGTATCAAACCAATATCTTTTAGTTCAGGTCATTGTTATCTCCAGGCTGGGTTCCTGCAAAAGGCTTCTCATTGGTCTCTCTGTCTTTAATCCTTGCTCCACACTGAGGCAAGAGTAATCTTATACAATGAAACTATGATCTTGACACTAGCTTGCTTTAATTCCTTACGTGCCTTCCCATTGCCTTCAGGCTAAAGCCTAAGTTCCTTAATTTGCTGTAAAAAGTCCCTCCAGACCTGGTCACTGTCCATTCCTCCAGCATCACCACTAATCACTGTCCTTCCCCTTGAGCTCTTTTTACCTTCTCAAGCTCACTTTGCATTCTCACTTTTTTTTCCACCTGACGGGATCATTCTGCCCCTTCCTTTCACCTGTTGAATTATTCTTCAGGTCTCAGCTTAAATGCTGCTTTGTAATTGAGGCAGATCTTCTGGTTAGATGGCTTGCTATAATGCTTTTATTAAATGTTTGTCTTCTCCACTAGACTATAAGCTTCATGAGGACTAGAGCCATGTTCGACTCTTCAGCTCCTGCCTACTAGTACCTAACTTAGTGCCTGACATATCAGATGTATTCAACAAGTATTTGTTAAATGAATGAGTAAAGTGATTAGCATGTTGCATGGCATATATTAAGTATTTAGTGAATGGTAGCTATCTGCACCTACATCTATATCTGTATCAATTTACCCAAACACACACATGGTCAATGTTAATAAAATAGTATTGCTGTATATAAAAATAGATTTACAATGAAGTCTATGACAGGAAGGATACAGTCTATTTATTGAAATTATTGGAAGTGTATAATTTGGCTCGCCATCCAAACTGGAAAATAATCTTATAAGTAAACACATTCCAATGTTCCTAAGACTTAAACTTGAATGAGCTTTCTGTGCAATAGAGTTGGTAGAAAAGTCCGTGTGTGGTGAAATTTTAGTAGCCTGTATATTTGAACATACTCAGAGGTTATGGTGAGCAAATGTTTCAGGTATTACTATTTAACATGTATGTGTGGCACTGACTGCTCAATTGTGTCTGGGCACAGTGTATAATTTAAAAGTCAATACAATTCCTTGCCAGGTGGAATTACATGTTGTGATTCAGGAAGGAATAGAACAGGTTTAGGTTTTGTTAAATCTGTGCTCTACCACAAAGTTCTTACTGGCTTTTGAGCATGTGTTAGAGTTTCCTGGCATTCCAGGTGAAGGCAGTGGGGAAGTGATAGGTGACAACAGATAAGAGTGAAAAGTGAGAGGTGAGGAGTATGAAGGGAGGGGAATAACTGAAAGGGACTTAACCCCTCAGCTGCTGGCTTCCAGTTGCTACTTCCTCTCCAAAGGAAACAGTGGTTATACATAAGGGAAAACAAATTAATGAGTTTGAAAAGTCACAGCCTGTGACATTTGCATCATTTTCTGATTGAAATGTTGAAAACTGAAAGAGGCTTTTCTGAGTCAATTTCTCATTGATAAGCTTTGCAGAAAGAGCTAAGCCACACAGAATCAATGAATGTAATTGCTTTCCTTTATTACTTTCTGATCTCAGTGTCAACAGAGCAAAAAGAGGCTCTGTAAGTCTGCAGTATGTTTTCTTCAAGGCATACCCACTTTTAGCCTCTCAAATATAGAAATATAAGTTTCCTTTCTTAAAAATTAGAAAGATATTCAAAGATCAATGTATACCCTGATAGGATAAATATAATTATTTAGTCATTCTGTAGAGCTCAGTCAAAATCTGTTAACTGTATATCATCTTTAAAGATTTACTCTAAAGGAGGAGCTCAAACCAAGCTCTGCTAAGTTCCCCACAACTCTGGGCTATATTAATTCTGTGTTAGTATGTGTAATATGTCTTGCATTAATCCGGCTCTTCTTGTTCTTTTGTGTTTTAATTATTCCAATGGCAAGGTATATGGTCCTTATTTTACATAGCTTGGACCTGAGCATTGTTAGGAGCTGTGAAAAGGACATCCTTTTGGGAATCCATTTACGTATGATCTCAAAATTAATAAAGTTAGCATCCATAATACCTAAGTTGATGACCCCTTTTGGTTTCTAAATAAGAGCCATATGGTGCTGGGAAGTATAGAAGTCATCTTTTTTTTTCTTTCATGAATTCCCCATTGAAATGGTTTGATCACATGACTGTTTTTGCAAAACTGTTTTAAACAGCAGCAGCAGCAGCATTTGTTGGAAAGAGGGACAGCCACAGAACAAGTAAAGTACTCCAAAATGTGAGAATGACCCAACTGAAACTCAGATTGCCCTGTTCCAGCTCTGCACAGTGGCATTGCATGTTGATCCACAGCTGGAACTAGGCTGATTCTTCACTTCCCATTGACACTCTTCAGACCTCAAAGGAAATGTACCTTATGAGTTCAGGTAAATCCACTCTTCACTTTTATTTATTTTATCGATTTTTTGAGAGAGAGAGAGAGAGAGAGAGAGAGAGAGAGAGAGAGAGACAAAGAGAGAGAGGGAATTATTGTTCTATCCATCCATGCACCCATGCACCCACAGGTTGACTCCTGTATGTGCCCTGACCAGGGATTTAACCCACAACTTTGGCGTATCAGGATGACACTCTATCCAACTGAACTACCAGGTGAGGGCCACTCTTCAATTTTAGATACAAGGTTTCAGGTTATATAATGTATCTTTATATAGTACTTTTCTTCCAAAGAGTTTAACATTTTTTTGTGTATGTCATAATGATTTCTTTCTAGTAATGATATGAAGAAAAGAAAGACATGCTTTCAAATATAATTTAAAAATTGAAACAAAATCCACTAAGGATTTATATATTTTCAAAATATATTTGGTATTAAAGTAATGGTATGTTAATAATCAAATAATACAAAAATGTTTTTTTCCTACTGTAAAAGAAAAAATAGACTGTATTCATGATATATGTAATGATAAATATTCACTTTTTATGAGATGTAGACTTAATTTATTGACTTAATTTACTGATATGTTGCTTGTATAAGTTATATCTGGGAACATCTCACTCCTTGTATCATTTTTGGGGGCAGGGGGTGATTATTTGAAAAGCAAAATCTACACCCAATGAACTGAGTAAGAAAACAATTCCTAAGAATATATGTAAGGGCTGTTCATAGTACTGCACAGCTGTTATTTTATTTAAATATCACAGTTTTAAAGGGACACTGTCATCCTGGGACATATGATGCATGCATGGTATACAGCAGTTCTAGAAAGAGTCAAGGCAAATTCCATTTTTATGGCTTTAGATTTTAAATCCCAGAGAGACTTTACAGAAAGAGACTGACAAGAGGGACAGGTGAATATTGGTTCCAACTTGGTGACAAGTTTTCAACCTCAGCTGCATTCTTACAACAGAGGAGTGAAGAGCAGCTGGCAGCCTGGGAGCCACTGTTGTACAGATGGAATTCTTGTGGCAGAGAGAAGAATGTTCTCTCTGGCTCTCCATGTTTTATGAACAAAGAACCCAACTTAAGAGATTGAAGCTACTGTTTGATCTAAATGGTAGAGCTTTACTCCCCCTTGCCCCCCTCACATCTTTTGTATTATAAGCCTAGTGCTTTATGTTTAGAAAAGAAGGTAAAGTGTCCCACTTTATCGTTAGTCAATGATTTCCATGAACTCTATGGGTTCTTCTAAAGCCCATCCCTCACATTTGTGAGATCTGGGGCAAGAATATAAATAGAAGTTTCCACATCATATATCTACATATTTCTAAATTATAAGTCAAATTAGTAAACGGTTAAGAAGGAGATGTTCTTTCTCCTAACCTGGTGTTTCCTATCGGAGCATGGAGATGTGACAGGGACCCATCCTCTCCCTTCACTAGTTCTGTCCCACACTGCACAGGGTTTTATGCACATACGTGTGGACACCCCAGCTCACATAGCCAGGTTCCATCCACACCCCCTTGCAGATATCTGTCCCTTGGCCACCCTTAGGAAGCAGGTTGAGGATTACTGGGGCAAGGCATTCTGTGGTCCCAAAGGGAAAGCTCAGGCCCTGAGAGGGCACATCCCCTTGCCTCTCAACATGGGGAAGAGTAAGGCTGGAGGGGGTCCGAGTGGGGTGCTCAGTAGCACAGAGTTCAGGACAAGGGCTGGGTCTATTAAGGACAATGCTTTTCTTTCAAATCTCAAAGCATATAATACTGTTCCCACTATGGCCAGAGAGGGAGAAGACTTTGTGGTTAACTTCTAAGTTCTCCATTTAATTAAGAATGGTTAAAGCCAGTAATTATTTACCTGGTGTTTATGACCCATCTGCTGTCAAACCAGAAATGATTTCATTGAGGATAAGGCAAGCTCTTTACTGCTGCACATAAAATATGAAACCCAGTGGTTCAACATGGAAATCATTCTCCCCCTGCATTTCTGCAGCCTTTGGAGTGACTGCAAATGTGGAATGATATCCTTGTAGTTAGTTATGTTTGACAGGACTCTGGTCTGAAAGGTAAATGGCAGACATTATTCTAATCCTATAAATAAAGGAACTTGGAAAGGACTTTCATCTTATGTTACTTCAAATACACAATAAACTATGGAAGGAACTAGTCACAGATGCAAAAGTTCTACCTGTGCTTAGAAATCAGAGAAATACAAGTTGAGATAGAACACAGAACCAAAGAGATCTGAATAATATTGCCTCTTGGTTTGTCTTACAGAAGTGTAAATGAAAGAGCAGGGGAAGGAATCCCCATATGCATTATTCAAAGAATTACTCATAAATTAATGGCATGGTGTAGGTGGAAAACCCCACATTGTGTTAGTAGGAAAGCTAATGTTACACAGAGTTTTACTTTAAGGTCCAGGGGGACCCAACCTGGTGGAAAAATAGCTGAGTTATGGTGGAAACCAGTCACCTTATTAAAACTGAACAACCAGGTGTTTAGGAAAAGAATGGTATGAGAGACTGGTTTCTTTCCTGCTGAACACAACCATTCACTGTGAACACAGAGAAAAGGAATCTTTGTTACAAGATTTTTTATGAGAATTACAAGAACCTTTGCTACAAGCATAGAGGAAGATAAAAATGTGTGTATGGTAATGTTGGAAAACTAACCTGTGTCACAAATCCAGTCTGAGTTTCATGCCACAGTCAAGGAGTGCTACATTTTGAGCTATAATTATGCTATATTTTCTGGAACACTCTTAGCTGGGTGTTTGTTTCAGCCCACAATCTATATAGCAATTCAAACTGGGATAAGTTTGTGCATAGGTGTATGATATATTCATTTTTCCCATGTGATTTTTCTTAATAAAAATGAATTAAAAAAATGAATGGATACAGATCATTCTCATTCCAAAATAAAAAAAAAACAAAAAACCAACTTTGGTGACTGTTACGACAGCAGATAAGAGAGGTTCAGGGTACAAAATCTTAGATCTTGGCTTTAAAAAATAATACCACCAAAAATACTAATAAAATTTGATCTGAAAAATATAAATATTTACATTCACAAATATAAAATTAATACTCTTCAGTGGCCTCCTGTTGTTTTGGGAGAAAAATCCTGTATGATCTGTCCACTCCCTGTCCATCCAGCCTCATCTCATGAATCTCTCCCCTTGCTCTGTGCTAACCACGTTGGCTTTCTCTTTGTTCCCCCAATACTGCACTCTTTTTTCTCATTCATGATGTCTGATTTCTTCCCTCTCTTGGTTAATCCCTTCTCTTTCCAGTCTCAACTTAAATGTTATTTTCCCATGGATTTTTTCTCCATTTTACCAGACTGGTTAAGTCTTCCAATTGAACACTTCCATTAAATTTATCCTTCTGTGAGAAATGAACATTTCTATCATAGGATGATCCTGGCCTCTTCCTTCTTAACTGCTAGAATGTGCTACATTCCACTCTCCCACCTTCAAGGAGAATTTTGAGATACTGTGGGCAAAAGTGGGGGTGGGGAAGAAACCAGGAGTGGGAAATGAAGAACAAGTAGGAGTAAAGTGACTGATGTGGCCTTAGGATAGGGGATGAGCCAGTTTGTGGCTCCAAGGAGTGAGGCCAGTGACAGAGGAGACAATTTGTGGAAGTGTTGATGAGGATAAGTATTTCCTTCCTGTTTTATGATGGAATTACCTGTTAGTTCCTGGACTACTTTTTTTTTGCAGCATGGCTGAGAGTGGATTACATGTTTTCAGGTGTCAATACTTCTTGGGGTGAATTACATTCATAATTGTTCAGCTGTTTGTGTAATTGTTTTTTGCTTTTTTATTCCTCTCCTCCCCACAAGACCACAAGACCACAGGCAGGGCTCAGATCTGTGTTGCTTATAACTAAATACTCAGGGTGGAGGACAAGACCTGGCCCATGGTAAATGCTCAATAAGTGATAATTGAAGGCATGAATGAATAAATGAATACGTGAGTCCATTCTGTTTTAAATTTCTAAAGTCTAAATATCACCATTGCCTTGTAAGAGACTCTGGGTCTCTCGGAATGGATGAAGAAACTACTCAGACACTCACCATCTGAGGAAGGAAAGGAGGGGGTTTTCTTTGAGGAAAATTGCCCCCATTTCTTTATTAGCCAGGGTTTTTATCTACTTTCCACACGGAAATGCATAAGGAAAACATGCAGCCCTTCCCCAAATGATAGGGAGGGAAAGGGAAATGCAGATCAATACAAGGTTGAAATGCCCAGGTATTTTACACAAGGTCAAAAAAATTTCCTCTTACTTAATCGTTCTGTTCTTCACATTTTACTGACAAGGATTTGAGGCTATACAGAGAAAAACAGAGCAGGTTCCCATTTCCTTAAAAGCCCCTTTGTATTTCTATTCTATCTTTAAAATCCCCCAGAGGGTAGGATTCAGAACAAGCATGAAAGATAAGAAACCTGCTGGTTAAGACCTAAGTTCTCATTTTTTGGCGGCTCCACAGAGCGGTCGTCAAAGTCTTTCAAACCATGCCTGCCTGTCTCCCACATTGCCTTGGTGATAAATTATGCTCTCCTCAAAGTTCGCTAGAAGAAGTTGCTCTGAGCTAGTTTCCAAATGCCTATAAGTAGAAACTTAAAATAAGTTATTTTCGTTTTCTTCACCACATTCCTATGATTTTAATATTCAGGCTCAGGGATTGAATATTAATATTCTTAAAATTGAAATAAAACTCACCAACAAATACTTGTTATTTTTAAAGTATATTAAAATATTTGCTGAAATAACTATATCTTAGTTTACATATTTACCAAATTGCTTTTTATTGAAGAGGGAGACAAAGCTAGGGAGTATATGTAATGGCTGCCATGTACTGAGAATTAACTCTGGGCCTAGCAGTGTGTTATTTGCTCCACACAGATTATATTCTTTTAAATACATACATGATATTTTGAGGTAGGTATTAGTTTCTGATTTTACTGATAAGGAAACGAAGATTGGATGGCTTGCCTGGAACTCCTAAGTTAAGAAATTGTTGAGCTGTGGCTTCAAACCTGGGTGTGTTGATCCCAGTGCTAATGCTGGAAAGTAACAACATCCATTCTTTAATTTTGAGGAATTACCTACTAAGTTTATTTAATTAAATGTTTTTTATTTATTGATTTTACAGAAAGAGGAAGAGAGGTGGGGAGTCGGAGGCGGGTCGGGGGGGGGAGATAGAGATCTATTTGTTCCACTTATTTATGCATTCATCAGTTGATTCTTGTACGTGCCCTAACTTGGGACTAAGCTGCAAACTTGGCATATCAGGACAACATCCTTACAAACTGAGCTGCCTGGCCAGGGTCCTGAATTTATTAAAAATTTATTAGACTTATAATTTTGACAGCAAGTCTGTGTTCACAGTCCTGCTCTGTCTTCTCTTTCCAGAGGTCAACTCCACTCATTCTGCCTCCCGTCCTTACTGCCAGTTCTAGAACTTGACTACTATTTACTACATTGCTAGGTGCAGACAATGCACAGTTAATGTACTTTGCAAGGAGTTTTATGTTAGTTGAGTAACTTGACAGAAGTTTAAAACAGAACATATGCAAAAACATCACTTTCATCCATAAATTCTGGTTGTTACTTCAGTTCATCAGCTATTCCTCTGGATCAGTTACCTGTTGATTTTTATTTTCACTAAAGATCCTTCGGCTTTTGCAATTTCATCCTCTATGTGCCAACTCTCTGTGTGATCCTCTAGAAAGTGTTCTTACCACACAAAGGATTACCCCATCCTCTTCTTAAAAGTCATGGCGCAAATTATATAAATTGAAGGCAGTTACAAATTGGTTCTAGTAAAAAAGAATTCTTATTGTTTTATGTATATGTACACACACACATACACTCAGAGTCAGTTCTCATTATTTGTGGTAGTTATGTTTTATAAAGTTACCACAAATACTGAATTAGTGAATACTGAACCTGGGGAAATATAGGGTTAGGTTCCTGTGAGCCTCTGGTCACAACATTTCATCAACTAATTAAAACATTACCTTGTATTATGTGTTTTTCTGATTGAAGACACTTTATTTAACATATAATTGACTCACTAACATTGAGCTCATGACCAACATCACTGTAATTCATGCCTCAATAAAGTTTATCTAATACAGTATTTCCTCACTTATCATGGGTACTATGTTCTAGACCCCTCTCCCCCTGCGATAGGTGAAAATCTGCAAAGCAGGAACCTTACATTTATTTTAGTATTTATATATATTTTAAGGCTTTATAAACTCTTCCCATGCACTTATAAACCATTCCCAGTCCCTTATTAACCTTTCCCATTCCCTTATTAACCTTTTATACACTTTTATAAACACTACTTATGTTCTTAAACATATTCTACACTCTTAAAACTACGTAACTTTAGCAACATACAATATATAGCACCGCGGATTCCCACGATATAGCGAAAAATCTGCGATAAATAATTAAATATAATATTTTAAAAAATCCCCCAATACAGTGAGGCCGTGATAAGTGAACCACGATATAGACAAGGACTACTGTACATGCATTTTCTCTGTAGGGCCCATAACAAGCCTGCTTGCATTTGGGAACACTAGACGGCACTTAGTCATTATGCTTTGGGACCATTTTAAACAGCAAAATCACCGAGAAAAAGCACAAAGATGTGAAAAAATTAAGTAGACTGAGAGAGGGACACTTATTTATGGCTTGAGAGCCAAAACGTTAAGTCAGAGTGTCACTTTATTTGACGCAGCAGGGAATGTGTGCATCAGGAGACTCAAAATTTCCTCCACTCTGCTGGTCTGCGAATAACGGTAGAAGCCAGCAAATACTGATTTTGGGGTTACAAATGAATTTTAATGAGCAGGTGAATTTGAAAATATGGAATCCAGGAATAATGAAGATCAACTACATACATGTTTAATATTATTTATTATTTGTTGAGTGCTTGCTAATGACAGTAACTATTTTAAGTTTTTAAAGTGTATTGTATTAACTTAGGCCCTGGTCAGGTAGCTCAGTGGGTTGGAGCGTCATCCCAATATGCCAAGGTTACAGGTTGGATCCCTGGTCAGGGCACATACAAGAATCAACCAATAGATGCATAAATAAGTGGATCAACAAATCGATGTTTTCTCTCTCTAAAAAAAAATCAATAAAAAAATTATTAACTTATTTAAGTCTCATAAAAGCTCTTCAAGGTAAATATTAATATTTTCTCTATTTTACATATTACAGAGAGAATTGAATTCTCTCACTCCACAGCTGGTAAGTATCAGAGCAGGGACTGGACCTGGGCATAGTGGTTCCAGAGCCCAGACATTTATCACACAATGATGTGCTGCTTCTTTTTGGGAAACATTACGCACTTGATAATTTTTTTTTTTTAAAGAGACTTGCCAACCTGAAAGTAAAAGGCCTTTCAAAGTGAGAGGCAATAAGAATTTATTTGAAATTTTCTTTAAAAAAGCTATTTGAGAAGCACTGATCAGGTCAGAAGCCCAAATACTGTTCCAATTAGGAGACAGAGGCAAAGGATATTTATGAGAAAGAAAAGGGGAACAATTATATCCATAAAAAGAAGGCATTTCTATTGATGCAGATAAACTAACATAGTGACACTAATTCTAAAAGTGTTTTAAATTTTCAGTTTGTTATCCATTAGTCTGGTAGTCATAATGTGATTTTTAAATTATCTTTGTAAAGGGTTCTTTGAGGCACAAAGTTGCTTAAGCCAGTCCAAACGTTATTTTGCCCTGTTTCAATATTCTAAAGGTTTGAGGCATAAGATATGCAAGGCCTGGGATGGCAGCTCAAGCTCCATTTTAAAGTGGCTCCATTTATATTACATGTTTCTTAGATTTATTTTTTATTTTTTTATTATGGCTTATTCATTCATTCACTTAATTAGAAAAGTGTTTTCTTGTGTGCCTGCCTAATCTGTGCCAGCCTCTGTGAGGATACAGCAGTGAAGAAAGACATGGTCTGTCCTCATATGATTTATAATTTAGCTTACAATTAGAGAATTAGTTTCGGATTATGATCAGCTTCATATGAGTTAAAAAATACAATTAACATTGATTTAAGCAGGCTGGAAATTCATTTCTCCCTCCCATGAACAGAGCCTGGAGGTAGCTGGCTCCAGGCTGGTGACAACTCCATAGTCATCAGTGTGACCCAGGCTTCTCTGTATGGCAGATCTGTCATCCTAGCCTGCTGCTCGTGGTCCAAGACAGCTGGTCCAAGGTCCAAGAATCCTGCCTTCATTCCAGATAACAGAAAGAATGGAAAGGGAGGAAGGACACATCTGCCTCATCTTAAGGAGACTTTCTGTAGTTTCACATTTACCTTACAACTTACTTACCAGAACTAAGTTACATATTTATATCTAACTGCAAAGGAGGCTGGGAAATATAGTCTGTTAGTGACTACACGCTCAGCTAAATCCCAGATTTATGGTTTTATTTCCAAGGTAAGAAAGGAGAAATGCACTTAGGAAGCAATTAGCAAGCTTCCACATATGTAAAAATATTTTATTTCTTACTCCCAATTTTACTGAAAAATAATTGACATGCACCACTGTATAAGTTTAAGGCCTGCAGTATGAGAGTTTGACTTATGTACACATATTGTGAAATGATTACTGCAATAGGTCCAGCTAACATTCATTTTCATATAAATAAATATATATATATAATAAAAAGAAAAGGAAAAACAAAAAAGAAAAATTTTCTCCTCGAGAACTCTTACGATTTACTCTGAACTTTCCTAAATTTCCTACAGCAGTGTTAACTATAGTCATGGTGCTCTACATTACATACCTAGTTCTTATTTATCTTATAACTGGAAGTTTGTACTTTTTAACCACCTTCCTTCAATTCTATCTCCCTGTCACCCTCTGTCTCTGGTAACTACATGTTTGATCTTTTTTTTGAGGGGGGGAGTTTGGTTTTAGTTAAAAATATTTTCTAACCTGCTAAAAACATGTTATTAAATATAGTTGAATTATAGCTGCTTCTCGTTGGTATTCAATCTACTGTCTAATGGTCTTCAGTTATCTATTGTAGTGATTTTTTGTTTGTTTTTTAGAGCCTAGGGTTTTTATTAGGTTTCTTCAGCAACTCCAATATCCCTGAATTTAGGCTCATCTTCTTTGATGTGCTTTGAAAATTGGAGAGCCAGATGACTTCATATATTTAATTTAATTTTATTTTATTTAAAGATTAAAAAAAATATTTTTAGAGAGAGCAGAAGGGAGGGAGATAGAGAGGGAGAGAAACATTGATACAAAGGAGAAACATCAATTGGTTACCTCTCATATGCACCCTGACAGGGACCGAACCTGCAACCCAGGCATGTACCCTGATTGGGAATCGAACTGGCAACCTTTTGCTTTGTGGAAGGACACTCAACCTACTGAGCCACATTGGTCAGAGTGACTTTATATTCATTTTAGCTAAAAAAATTTTTTTAATGTAATTTTCTCTTTTGGCATTATACCAAAATGAAATATTTTACAATGCCTTCTAGAGGTGAAAATAATCTGTTGGAGGATAGTTAAAATTTAATACAATATTATAATTAAGATATTTTTAAGAGCCTTTATAAAAAAAAGCTGGAAAAAAATGAAACAACTGTTTTAAAAGGAATTAATTTTTGCATTGTCTACACTGAAAAGAAATAAGAATTAAGGTACTTTAATTACATGAAAATTTCAAATAAAGGGTTCTTTTTCTTTTTTTAAACCTGTGTAATCTAGAGGTTACCTCAATTGACCATTTTATCATTTGTACAGATAATAGTCAATGTCCTGGCAGGAAGTAGATTGCACACTCAAAGGTGTGAATTAAAGAAAGTTTAATGAAGAGACTATTTACAGAGGCATGGGTATGTGTTATGGATGGAATGTTTGTGCCTCCCCCAATTCCCAGTCCATATGTTGAAATTCTTATTTCCAGAATTTGTAGATAAGGCCTATAAAGAGGTAATAAAGGTTAAATGAGATCATAAGGGTGAAGCCCTGATCTTATAGGATTAGTGTCCTTATTAGAGACACCAGAGAACTCTTTCATTCTCCTTGCCCCCCAACCAAATGAAAAAAAGAGGTTATATGAGCACACAGCAGGATTGTGGCCCTCAGTAGCTCAAGGGGAGAGCCCTTAACAGAAACCAAATCCTACTGGACCTTGGTTTTAGACTTCCAGCCTCCAGAATTCTGAGAAAATAATTTTATTGTTTAAACCACTCAGTCACTTGAATTTTGTTATGGCAACCACCAGCAGATGAATGTAGTATAGTCAAGAGAGCCCACAGGAAAGGTGACTACCCTGGGACTAGCTGTCAGAACCCTGGAGGAAGTTGTTTTACTAGAAGCTGGTGAGAGCTGTAGCCATGGCACAAGGACCACTCAATGGGAGCTGTGACCTTATAGAGTAATGAAGCTGAACTAGAGCTGTTAGAGAAAAGAGGGAGTTGGGTAGGAAGGGAAGTGGAATGTATTCTCAATTTTTCCCTTTTCTACTTCTCTCTGATTTCCTGGCAGTCCTTCCCATTACAGAATAGATCTGTAAGGTAAACGAAGAATAACCAGCCCAATGTATTATACAAAGATCATATCTCAGTCATTCTCACTAACTGATGCTTGCTGACATCAATATTATGTGCTAATTTTCCCAACCTGGCTGCTGTTTAGCCTTTCAACTGAAAATTACAGATACATTATTCTTAATTTCAGAATTTGTTATTTACTTTTGTTCAGAGTTTGGCTATACTTGTCCCTGGAAATGGCCATAATTTTAGAAACACTCATGCTAGTATATATATTTTTTAAATGTAGAACAAAACTCATATGATTTCCTCAACTTGACTATTAGAATCAGTCGGTTGGGTTTCTAGCTCTGAAGCCTCTTTCTGTCACTTCAGTGATGGATGAGAGTGCCATTTCAGAAAATTCTCCACAATTCTCTCTGTCCTTAAATAGTTCTTCCATCTATTTTTTTTTTTTTTTTTTTTTGCCACCACCTTCTACTTGATGTGGTATTCCCATCATTAGATACCATTCGTCTGAACCAGAAAAAATGTAGGACGAATCTCGTGATGTAAACTAGAAGGAGAGTAAGACCTATTTGCCTTTTCCCATTAGCCAAGGATTGGCTTTCTTTTTCTTTTGGCATGCAGAATGAAACAAATGCTAAGGAATCTTGGACAAGCAAGTTTAATGTTTGGAAAATAGAAAATAAACATAATGCCAGGCCATAGTGAGCTGGCAGTGTGAATGGCCTGGAGAGTTGGAGAAAAGAGGTCTAAGTAGGGATTTTTCACATGAATTATCCTGTTTTCCTTCTTTGATCCACACCATCACTCAGTGGGTTAACTAGGGAATAGATGATCTCTCTTTAAAAAGGTTCGAGATTATAAAAGGAACAAAATAAAACTAAGGTCCAGATAGGGTTCAGTAACTTACCAGGACAAAATGGCTTAGTAGGCCAGGCCACAAACAGGAAACTGTAAAAATTCCCAATAATTATTGTGTGGCTGAAGGCAGACCACTTGCTATCTGTGGTTCATTTCCTTTTCCTCCTCATGGAATAAAAGTCTGAGAAATACACAGTGAAAAGTTCTAAAAATCCCCTTAAAAAACTGCAAAAAATATTAGTAACCCAACTTTCTAGTCCTCTGGTTTAAGTTAAGACTCAGTTAAGACTTACTTTTCTTTCTCTCACCCACCCTATGGAAAGGCAGGAGGAGAACTGGGAGGAGTGACATTGAGGAGACTTGGAGCCTGGGCTGGAGTGTGCTTGGACACAGCCTCATGCTCTTCCAAGAAACTCTGTTCTTTCTAATGCCTTGACTTTACTGGTGGGATGAGTGACCATTCCAGTTTGCCTGGGATGGTGAAGCTTCCCTGCACAAGAATATTTTCGTGCTAAAACCAGTTTAGTCCTGAGCAGACAGGATGAGTTGTTCATCCTAATCCTGTTCTCTCTCTCTCTCTCTCTCTCTCTCTCTCTATTTTACACAAGTTAATTTTCAGTTTTCCCTCCATCTTTAGAAAAGATCAGTTTTTCACCATTAAGAATCATATGCAATAATTGGCTTGCATTTAGGGGCCATTGTATGAAAAACATATCTTTAAATAATCGACTCATGCTCAAGAAGATGAGATGCTTGTAGTATGAGAAAGTGTAAGAAACTGAATATGTCCTAGGGAACAGTAGATCTCACTCCAGTTTGAGCTTACATAGGGTTATAAATTCATTGAGAGAAATGGCCATAGAACTACAGGCATTGTTTAAATTGTTATTTATCTTTTCACTACTCCCATCCCTCACTCCACGGGCATATGAGTGTAATTAAATTCACATATCATTGGGTTGGCCAAAAAGTTCATTTATTTTTTTTTCCCGTAGGATGGTTCTAGTAGTGCTTAGTTGTATTTAACTTCATTTGAAACAATTAGACTGTATTTGTGAGAGTTGTCATATAAGCGTGCATTTAAAAAAAAAATCAAAATTTGTGAATTTCTGTGTAGTCATTTTCACATTGAAGATGGAAGAAAATAAGTGACATTTTCAGCATATTATGCTTTTTTATTTCAAGAAAGGTAAATAGGCAACTAAAATGCAAACAAAGATTTATGCAGTGTATGGAGAAGGTGCTGTGACTGATTGAATGTGTCAAAAGTGGTTTGAGAAGTTTCATGCTGCAGATTTCTTGCTGGACAATGCTCCATGGTTAGGTAGACCAGTTGAAGTTGATGGTGGTCAAATCAAGACATAAATTGAGAACAATCCACATTCTACTAAGCGGGGCATAGCCGACATACTCAAAATAGTCAAATCAATAAAGTTATTGGTGAAAATGAAAAATGTGTCTCTTATTTTACAGAAAAAAATAAATGGACTTTTTGGCTAACCCAATAAATCTCTCTACTGGATGAAGCATCAGGATGCAGAAGACTGATTCAGCCCTTAAACACCCCAGGGAATGTGGAGAGTGGCTTGAGGTTATAGAAAAAAGTGTGACACAATGTAAGATAGGACATTTCCAATTACAGCTTTGTCTGTAGTTCCAAAAGCTAAGACTGAAACGCCACTTACACCAAGGGAGGTGCTAGATCCCTCTGTCAGGATATGCTGCGTGATGGAGTTCAGAGAAACTGGGAGGGAAGAATCCTTGGGGGTGGCTTGTAGTGTTAGTAACCAGTCCTTTCACAAGAGGGAGAAAAGGAGCTAAAGTTTGGGTGGAGAGCAGAAGCTGACCTTTATATTCCCTCCCAGTCTGTCTAACACACAAATCCTTCCAGGTCTCAAGGGTAGAGGGAAATCTCTGTTAGATAAAAGTTGGAAAGGTTGATGATTCCTTACTTTTGGATTTTTATTATATTTGAAATATATTTATTGATGATGCTATTACAGTTGTCCCAATTCCCTCCCTCCTTGCCCTCCTTGCCCTCCTCCACCTGGCACCCAGCATTCCCCCCAGCAATCCCACCCCACTAGTTCATGTCCATGAGTCATGGCTACTCCATTTCCTATACTGTTCTTAACATTCCCCTACTTTGTACCTACAATTTGTACTTCTTAATCCCTGCACCTTTTCCCCCATTCTCCCTCTTCCTTCTCCCATCTGATAGCCCTCCAAATAATCTCCATACCTCTGATTCTGTTCCTGTTCTGCTTCTTTGCTTAGTTTGTTTTTTAGATTCAATTGTTGATAGTTGTGAATTTATTGCCATTTTAATGTTCATAGTTTTGATTTCCTTTTTCTTATATAATTCCCTTTACTTTAACATTTCATATGATAATAGTTTGATGATGATGAACTCCTTTAGCTTTACCTTGTCTGAAAAGCACTTTATCTGCCCTTCCATTCTAAATGATAGCTTTGCTGGATAGAGTAATCTTGGTTGTAGGTCTTTACTTTTCATCACTTTGAATGTTTCTTGCCAGTCCCTGCTTGCCTGCAAAGGTTCTTTTGAGAAATTAACTGATAATCATATGGGAACTCCTTTGTAGGCTCTCTCTGCTTTTCCTTGATGCTTTTAGGATTCTCTGTTTGTCTTTAACCTTTGGCATTTTAATTTTGATGTGTCTTGGTGTGGTCCTCCTTGGGTCCATCTTGTTTGGGACTCTCTGTGCTTCCTGGACTTGCATGTCTATTCCCTTCACCAAATTAGGAAAGCTGTCTTTCATTATTTTTTTCAAATAAGTTTTCAATTTCTTGCTCTTGCACTTCTCCTTCTGGCACCTCTATGATTTGGATGTTGGTACGTTTAAGGTTTCCCTGGAGGTTCCTTAGTCTATCCTCATTTTTTTGAATTCTTTTTTCTTGTTGCTGTTACGATTGAATGCTTTTTCCTTCCTTGTATTCCAAATTGTTGATTTGATTCTTGGCTTCATCCCCTCCACTATTGGTTCTCTGTAGATTTTTCTTTATTTCACTTAATGTCACTTCCACTTCTGCCTGGGTCTTTTTTATGCTGTTGGAGTACCCAATGTGTTCCTGGAGGATCCTAATAACCAGTGTTTCTGTTTGTTTGTTTTTAGGATTTTATTTATTTATTTATTTTAGAGCAAGGGGAAGGGTGAGAGAAAGAGAGGGAGAGAAGCACTGATCCATTGCCTTCAACTGGGCAACTGAGGCATGTGCCCTGACAGGGGATTGAACCAGTGAACTTCTGATTGGCAGGTTGGTGCTCAATCCACTGAGCCACATCAGCCAGGGCATAACCAGTGTTTTGAATTGTGCATTTGATGGGTTGCTTATCTCCATTTCACTTAGTTCTTCTGGAGTTTGTTCTGTATTTTCATTCGGGCCATATTCTTTTTGTCTCCTCAATTTGGCAGCCTCCTTGTGTTTGTTTCTGTGGATGAGGTAGAGCTGCTTTGACTCCCTGTCTTAGTACAGTACTGTGGCCTGTTGTAGAAAAGCACACCTGTAGGTTGTATGGGACAGAGCCTTAGTTAATTGTCAGGGCAGGGCAACCCATACTACCATTCTGTGACTCTGTGAAGGGGGAAGGCTCAGAGAGGGCACAGTGCTGCTGCCTAACCTCTGGAGTTTTGCTCAGGAGGAAGCTGTCTCCTGGCACCTGCCCTGTTACCAGTTACTTCAATCTTCCACTGGTGCCCTTCCAGTATTGCCCTGGTGCTGAATCCCAGAGACGGTGAGTCTGTGTAAGTTCTAAGTCTGTTATGAGCCCTTTAAAAGGAGGCTTCTGAGAAACCCACAGTTTCTTCCTATGCCCTAACCACCACTGGTTTTTACAGCCAAAAGTTATGGGGACTTATCTTTCTGATCTTGGAATCCTGGGCTTTGCAGTCTGGTCTGGGGCTGGGATCCCTTCTCCTGAGGCAATCCTCCTGATTTTTAGCCACCACACATGAGTGTTGGATCACCTGTTCCAAGTCTCTGTGCCTCTCCACACATCTTCAAATCTCTGTTCCTCCTACCTGTCTGGATGAATGTGGCTTTTTTAAATCCTTGGTTGTTGCACTTCCATACAGCTCAATTTTCTGACAAATCTGGGTGATATTTGTTTTGTAGTCTAATAATTTTTGCTGTAGTTGTGTGAGGAGGTGAAGTGTGTTTACCTATGCCTCCATCTTGACTGGAAATCACTACTGGATTTTTAAATTACTCAAATATAACTTATTGGGACAGAGAATGATTGAATCACCAAGAAAATTATGGAAAAGTTATAGGACCAGATCATAATTTCATCCAAGGAATATTAAGAAAAAAATTCTTAGGGTGGCTTTAAGGGGACAGTGTGTATGTGTGTGTGTCTTTATGTGTGCTTTTGAGAGAGATGCTGTTTAACAATGGTTGGCATTATATAATGCATATCTGTTTCACACAAATACTGCTTATTGAAATGAGTATTACATATAGCAACTCTATGAAACAGGTACTACTGTTACCTTCATTTTACAGGTGAGGAAATTGAGACCCAGAGAGGTTAAGAAATTTGCCTATGTCACACAACCAGGAAAGAGAGACACTGAAGTTTAAAGCCATGGTATAACTCATGAGTTATTAATCCTAATCACACTATGTTTTGCTTCTTTTCTGAGAAAATGGTTACACAGAGATGCTGTGAGATGTACAGGAAAAGGGTTTTTAAATGAGCTAGTAGAGCAGTGGTCTCAAAGGATCAGTTATGTAGTAGGAAGATGCCAGGTGACAGCACTTCTGAACTCCAGCTGGAATTTGGGTGCACAGTTATTCTGGGAACTGCTGTAGGTATTCATCTCAGAGGACTCTCAGGAGAGCTGGGATGGTGGGCTGCTACTCTGACCAACAGAAAAGACATTCTTAGACATGGATCCATTGAGGGTGTCTCTTTTTAAATATTACCTAATTTGTATTTTTCCCTTTTTGAATTATTTTGCTTCTGCTCTGGCCCCCACTATCTGGGCTCTTCTTTATCTTTCTCTTTTGGCTTATCAAGGGTTTATGTTATAGCCATCATTTAAGTATATTTTTTCTTTAACTCTAAGACTGAACTTAAAAGTTTTTCTGATTAAATAAGTATGAAGTCCCATATTTCATGCATAATGCTTACCTTTGTGTGCAAGGACTAGAGACATCACAGATCCAGAATGTGCCAAAAATGATTTGATATGATTAATTAGTCTAATAAAGACTTACTTCCATAATAAATTAGACATGAAAGAGAATATATAAATGAAAAAATGTGTAGAAACATTTGCAGAGTTAAAGTTTTCCAACATTGAAAATCAGAATATACATTGTCATAATTTTCATGAACTCTATTACCCTCTAACACTTTTTATATCACTATAATGTAATAAAAGTTATTTCATTGCATTAATGCAAAATTTAATGTCAAAATAATGATGTTGAAACTTACAGAAGGAAAACTAAAAAACTGGACTGCTTTTCTTCTTCATTCATTCAGGCCATACCACTTAAAGAGCCCTAACCCACCCTGCTAGTCAGCTGAGAGAAGAAGGAGGCTGGAAGTAGTGAGGAATTGGAGAAAAAAAGGTAAGATTAGGAAGTCATATTAAAGTCACCTAGGAGGAGCCTGGATTCTCTTTTCTCACAATAATCTCTCATCTTTCAACTTGGAATAGTGTTCTTAAAAGCATACAATTTGGGTAAGTTCAATATGAAATTCAAGTTTTTCTAAATTAACTTTTATTTTTATCAGTTTAACATATGTAAAATGCAAATGATAGAAAATCCCACATAACACTCTATACTGAGTCCAAAAATTTCAATTGGATATAATTTGAGATTGCAGTATTGTGAAGTTAACAAGTAATTAGGGTGACTCTAGTACAGAACATAGGAATAAATCACCAGTTTATTCAATTATTTTGGAATTCATGTGATTGTGGGATGCATCAGCAATGGGTTTCCCAGTAGCTCCACAATTCATGACTAAAAGCAGCAGTTCTCTCCTTGATCTCCTGTACTTCTAGTTTGAATTCCCAGACATAATCTCCTCCAACATTTTGAGCTGTTACTGCTGGTACTGTCATTTATTTTTTTAGACAATATTTTAGGATAAATCAACAGCATTATGTTATTGTGATATCTGAATATTATTCACCGAATAGTGAATAGTATGATTTTGGTTCCTTTCTTGCATAATATTTAAATAAACTTTTAGTTTTTCAGATGTTTATCCTCAAATCTTTCCACACGAACCATCAGATATATCATATATAAATTTTATTTTCCCAAAGGCTCAAATATATCAGAATATCATCTCCTTATAATGTAAAGTTTAAGCTTAGCTTCAGAGAGGCAATTAATTAACACCAGGTTTGCTGTACTCTGGTGTTATATTTAAAAAAAAATAAAAAAGGGACTTCCAGTCAAGATGTGGCACAGGCAGACATGGCTCACCTTTTTGCATAACCACATCAAACTTACAACTAAAATATAGAACAACCATTACTCAGAACAGTCAGAAATCAAGTAGAATGGAAGTCTGACAACTATGAAATTAACGAAATTACATTCATCGAGCCTGGTAGGAGTGGTGCAGAAATGGAACAGGCTGATCCCATACCGACATGTGGTGGATAAGAATTCAAGAGGGATATTATGGGAGTGAAGGGTCCCAGCCCCACACCAGCCCCCAGATCATGGTTCCAGTGCTAAGAAGATAAGTCCCCACAATTTCTGGCTGCAAAAACCAGTGGGGATTGAGTTGGTGGAAGAAACTGCTGGAGCCCCAAGCAGTTCCTCTTAAAGATCCCACACACAGACTTACCTACTCAGACTCACTCCCTCTGATCTCCAGCACTGGGGTAGCAGCTTTGAAAGGCATTAGTGGTACAAAGGGAGAAACCAAAGTGTCTGGCATAAAGACAAACAGAGGCAATTGTCTATTTTCTAAATCCTCTGGCCACAGAGCTAGCAAGCTGGTGCCATATCTGAGACTCCATCAACCTGGCTAACACTGTTTGACTTTCCTTGGAAATCTCTAGAGACTCTGCCCCACCCAACTTATGAGCCCATGGAAGCTTCTCTTCCATATGAATGGCTGGTTTTGGCTCATGCTTAATACTTCCTAAATCCTCTCAAACAAGCAACAGCAGGCTTCAGTAAGCCACAGGCCTGGCACTAGTAGCAGCCAGCTTAGATTGCTTGATAGCTCAGGCAGGGTGCAATGGGCAAAACACAGGTCAGGGCTGACCTTGGCCTGCACCACTCAGGAAACCCCAAGGTCAGTGCACCTAGTGGACAGCTACAGACCACATCGAAACACCACCACTGTACCCCTGCACAGCTCTTCCTCCACAGAAGGCAGAGGCTGGTTGTCAGTGGTCACAGCCAGTCCTTGCAGCTGACTGGCCTGGGTAAATATCTCCCATCGATCTTCTAACAGCAACCAAGGCTCACACAAAGGATGCACCTTGAGTAGCCAGCACGTGTGATGGGGGAGGCTGGACCCTATAGGACACCTACTACATTAGTCCACACTACCAAGACACAGAATCAAAACGATTCTACTTAATACATAGAAACATGGCCTGAAAGAAAGAACATATCAAAACCCCAGGAAAATAGCTAAATGAAATGGGGATAAGCAATCTATGAGATGCAGAGTTCAAAACATTGGTTATACGGCTATTTAAGAAACTTAGTGAGGACCTCAACAGCATAAAAAAGATCCAGTCAGAAATGAAGGATACACTAACTGAAATAAAACAACAATTGCAGGGAAACAACAGTAAAGTGGATGAAGCCAAGAATCAAATCAATGATTTGGAACATAAGGAAGCAAAAAACAAACAATTGGAACAAGAAGAAATAAGAATTCCCCCCCACCCCCCCAAAAAAGAGGACAGTATAAGGAACCTCTGGGACAACTTCAAACATTCCAACATTTAGATCATAGGGGTGCCAGAAGGAGAAGAGAAAGAGCAAGAAATTAGAAATCTATTTTAAAAAATATTAAAAGAAAAGTTTCCTAATTTGGTGAAGGAAATAGACATGCAAGTCCAGGAAGCACAGAGAGTTCCAAGTAAGATGGATGCAAAGAGGCCCACTGCAAGACATGTAATTGAAATGCCAAAGATTAAAGATAAAGAGAGAATCTTAAAAGCAGCAAAAGAAAAGCAGTTAGTTACCTACATGGGAGTTCCCATAAGCCTGTCAGCTGATTTCTCAGAAGACACTTTGCCAGCTAGAAAGGATTAGCAAGAAATACTCAAAGTCATGAAAAGCAGGGATCTCTGCCAAGATTCCTCTACCTATCAAAGCTATCATTTAGAATTAAAGGGCCAATAGAGCTTCCCAGACAAGAAAAAACTAAAGGAGTTCATCATCACCAAATCATTATTATAATATATGATATGTTAAAGGGACTTATTTAAGAAAAAGAATGGAACTATTGTAACAATATAATCAATAAAATATACTTAAAAAAAAGAAACAGAAGATCAAAACTATGAACAATAAAATGGCAAAAATACATATCTATCAACAATTGAGTCTAAAAAACAAACTAAGCAAGCAAGTAGAACAGAGACAGAGTCATGGATACAGAGAATGTTTTGATGGTTGCCAGATTTGATGGGGGTATGGGAGAATGAGTGAAGAGTTGAGGGGCTTAAGTAGTACAAATAGGTAGTTACAGATTAGTTATGGGGATATAAAAAAGAAAAAAATCAGGAAATGACGTAGCCAAAGAACTTATATGAATGACCCATAGACATGAACAATGGTGGGGGGATTGCTTGAGGTAGTGGGGGGTGCTGGGTTACAGGTGCAAAGGAGGAAAAATCAGGGCAACTGTAATAGCATAATCAATAAAGTGTTTTAAAAAAAACCTTTAACTATTCCAAGGTTATCAAAAAGAAAATGAATGAGTAATCAACAAAGACTAGTCAGTTTAGGAGTTTCATTCCACTAAATGATTCAAAAAAATCCATGCTTGATGTATGTTTTTCTTTCTTAGAGTAAGTACTCTATATTTTTAATTTTTGAAAAAAGAGTAAGAATTAAAATGGAGAATCAAAAGAGATTTCATTCATTCATCTTTTTAACAGAAGTTTCAACAGGTATTTTCCAACCATTTTCATTTGATTTTTGATCTTCCAAAATGGCGATTTCATGTGATTCAAATGATGGCTGTGTCTGGCACTCTACCAGACCCTCAGTCATAATAGTCTTACCCAGCCCCTCGCTTTACAAATGAGAAAGAAAAACAAAGCTGGCTTTTAAAGTCCATTGATAAAGCTATTACATGAACAATAAAGAATAATACATTTTTAAGAGCTAAGCAAAAATATGATTGTTAATATATGCTTTGGAGGTATAGTTTTATTTCCTGTGGATTTATGATTCCTATGGTACGATTTATTTTCCTGTTACTTTTATGTTCTAAATTTGAACATGTTGCTGAAGTCTTATGTCATAGGTACTCAAAAAATGAAAGAAAAAAGAAAACCTCCCTAAAGTGTAAACAAATAAAAACATTATGAAGTGGGAGAGTCTGAAACATGCCTATTTATTTTCATGTTAAGGTGGAAAAATCTTTAGCCTCCTGGGTAAATATTCATTATATTAACTGACTTTTGGCTAGTCAAGTCTTCAGGAGGATAAAAAATAGACTGTGGGTTAAATATATTTGCTGGAAACTACAGGACTGGAATGAAAGAAACATCTGAACTGCACTCTGAAACCAGAAAATCCAATACGGTAGTACTGATTAAGTCATGCTGCTTTTTCCAGGAATGATCAATAAAACAGACGAAGTCAAGTCCTACTTTGAGCACTGGAGTTCAATAAAGAATAAAGTATAAGAGCTGAAAAAGAAATCAGAACTACATTATTTGGAAGCACGTACTAGTAAGAGAAAGTCCAAACAGAGGTGTGTGAAGAGAAATGGAAAGAAACAAAACTGTTCCATTAAAAAGGTGTTTAAGGGGCTTATGCTCCCTCAGCGTGCATGCATATAAATTCCATTAGTGTTAATAGGACCTAAATGCATGACTCAAGGGGAGAATAGAGTGACGACTTGTGTATATGTGCTTAAATGAAGTCTAAGAAAAGTCAATTAAAAACCACAAATGGTAGTTTAGGAGTCTAATAGGCTTATAGATATCTGCAAGAGAGATGTTTAATTTTAATCAGTGGAATAGTGCATTTTTCTTTTGCTAAAGACAAAAGTTATGAAAATGGCAAAGGGAAAATAAGCTCAAATTTATTCTCAAAATCACTGCTTAAAGTTTAGGGATATAGTTATGCACTCCAGATAGTAAATTGACCCCTTGTGAAAGATTTATAATTTGCATTCAAATTGGAATGTTGAGTTATATAAGGAATTCAAATCCACTGCCCATTTTCCCTAGCCTTCACAGTCAGAAAGAAGAGAGGAGAGGAGAGAGTAACCATTTGATTACTTACAAAAAAGGAGCATAATCAACCTAGATTTTTAAAAAATGCCTAATTGTACACCAAATGGTAGATAGAAATCTTTTTATCAAAATTGTTTCTGGAAGAACAATTTGAGATTACTTTGCTTTAGTTCAAGTGAACAATAAAGTTCCTTTATCCAGAAGAGAGAGAAAACTAAGGATGTTTTTCTCTATTGGAAAAAGTTGGGGGTTACAATAAATGTTTTCTTTATGAGTATTTATTACTTATGTCTTGTAAGCCATAAGTTATTTCAAATCAGGCGTGTTGTAATCCTCTACTCCACATAATTCTATGTGTATTAAATAGGTGTCCAAACATTTAAGTAAAAAAGAATGCATGAACGTGAAGGTGGATTTAAGGAACAACCATGTCTTATATAAAGTGTTTTTTTGAACTGTCTCATTTATCCTATCCTTTTGGAAAAAGTTGAATTTAGCATTGAGAAATGCTTTAGAAGGAAATTAAATACATAAGAATTTATATGATCTCTATTCTAGTAAAAGGAACTACATTTAGGAAGAAGAATGTGAGTGAATTCTCCTTTGGCTGAGTTTAATAAGAAGCAGATCTTAGAGGGATCTTAGAAGACTTGATATTATATACTTGCATTAAACTTTAATCCTTCACTTTATGATAGCTCCAATATTATGGCACTGAAGTCATACTTCTTGCTGTAAAGTATTGTCTCTAATATTGCTATTCCTTCCTCATTCAATTTATTTCTAATCACTTTAAAGGGTTCTTTATATTTGAGGATCTAATGGAGTGGTATTTTTGAAATAGAAGGTTTATAAAATTTGCACATTCACTAGCACTAGGGGTAACACATGTCTATGACTTAATATCAACTTACTCTAAGCTAGAAAAAGTTAAATATGGGAAGTCTAAGAAGGCTATATAATGTGCAATGCCATTTCTTTACTGATGGTGCATATAAGATAGTATCTGAACCAGAAAGGTGAATTTAGTTTTTTGGTTTTTTAAAAAGTAATTTATTTATTTGTTTATTTATTTATTTATTTTTAGAGAGAGGGGAAAGGAGAAAGAGAGGGAGAGAAACATCACTGTGTGGTTGTCTCTCACTCACGCCCCCAACTAGGGAGCTGACATGCAACCTAGTTTTGTGTCCTGACTGGGCAATCATGAATTTAGTTTTAATGTAAATACTAATTAGTCCAGTGATGCTGCTGAGATGGGGCTGCCAGGAGTGTAGGAGTACAGGATGGAATGGGAACATGAAAACTGTCTCAACAGAATGAGAGACAGGTGAGCAGTGCAGCAGAAGTGGAAAGGCAATGAAAAAGGCATCTGCAATACCAAGTGTAGGGAGGATACAGAGCAACTGGAACTTTCATTTACAACTGATGGGAGTTTAAAATATTGTGACTATTTAGGAAACTCTTTAGCAGTATCTATTAAAGCTGAACATTTGCAAATCATATGAACCAGCCATCTTCTAAGTATATATGCAGAAGAAATGTATGGACATTCACCAAAAGATGAGAGCAAGAACGTTTTACCAACAATATCTGTAATAGCCGAAAATTGGATCCATCCCCCAAATCCATCAATAGTAAAATAGATAACTAACTGTGTTATGTTCAAGCAAGGGAATACATTAGGTAATAGGAATAAATATGCACACCATATGCAGCTATATGAATGACTCTCACAAACACAGAATTAGGCAAAGAAGTCAGGGGAAGACAACTTTGTATTGTTTGATCCCATTTCTAGAAAGATAAAAAGAAGCAGGTGAATCTGAACTATGTCTAGATTGTAGTTTTCTAATGGAGAATGGCAGAGGGAGTTGTGACTATTTCTTAATCTGGGCACAGGTTACCCAGAGATGTTCATTTTGTGAAACTTTATGTACCTGTACACTATAAATTGTCCAGTTCCTATTTTTGCATGTATGTTAATCTTCAATAATAAGTTTGCCTTCCTCCTCAAATAAATTTAGGTCCTGTGAGAGCTTGGGAACTCAAGCCATCTGGGAAGAACTTTAGGAAGAAAGGGTGATGTAGAGCTACAAACAAGAAGAAAAGTTGGGAGGGTGTTATAATCCATGCACTCAGTCTGTAATCACTTAGAACAAAATTATAAATAAGAATACAGCTGACCATTAATAGTCCAATATCTCAGGAAATACAAACTTGAGTCAGAATAGACACAAGTATGAGCCAGAGGCAGGGGCAGGCTGGAATGCTGGAGTCCAGAGAGCATAACTATTGAGATATGAGCAGTGTATCACATAATAGCTTGGAATGGCCTGCCAAACCCTGCTTGGGTTTCAAGTTCTCTTCCAAGTGGTCTTGGCAACTTTGTATGATTTATACAGAAGGCTAGAGAACAAAACATGGCTAGTCATTTTATTTATAAATCAGTTACTCATATAGTCATGCCCTGTACTTGTAAATTTCCCCATTTTTTAAACTATGCTCTGACTTCTACATGTAAAATATGATGTAACAAGTACAGCAGCTTTTATCTATTCATTTAATTCCCAGTCTCATCAATGCAGCAGTAGAATTAAGGCTTGCAAAAATCCAAAATAAAATACTGACTTATGGATCCTATTTAAAGTGAATCAATAACAAAAACTATTAGTGAGTACTTGTGTACTAGGCACTGTCTTCAGCACTTTACATATATTGTCTTATTTAATCCTCACTACTACCCTGAAACTTGGAGGAAAATGTGCATGGTGATGAGGGGCAGTGTTAGGGTTCAAGGCCAGGTTAGTCTGACTTCACATTATGCTGTTTCCTCGTGTCAACCCTATTTAACCACCACACAAAAAAATGCTTTGAAATCTCAGTGAATGTACCTGTAAGTCTCCCTTAGCTCAGCCCTTATCCAAAAGAGAAAGCCATCCTCACACCCTGTTAAGCCCTTCTTATTAATTATGAAAGCACCTCTCCACTCCTACATGCAAGGGTTCAGTTTCCTATTTATCACTCCTCAAGGCAAACTGCTCTTCTTTCACTAACAGCCTATGAAAAGTAAAGCCCAATGTTTTCTGTTTTTTAAATCTTATTTTTGGGAGAACCAGCGTGGTGAGATTTCAAATACATGTCTTCATCTCTTTGGGGACAGGATAAACATATAAAGATCATAAGCTCAAATACCTACAGAAGGATAGATAAATGACCAAAAGTGATGGTGGTGAGGCCTTATCGTATAGATTTTTTATAAAGAAAAATAGGGTTAAAATATGTGTGTGTGTGAATGCTTGTGTAGGGGGTGACGATTTGAGGGTCTACAATTTGAGGGCCTGATTCCAAGAGAAGGGCTGAAAGTTGCATTTAAACAGTGCTTTCATTAGATTGAAAAGGGGAAGCATGCAGGGTGTGAAGGATGACGATGGAGGACTGATGGGAAATGTGGTGAGCTGAAGAAATTAAGCTCTCCCTGCGGAGGCAGCTTCAACTTAGCTCCGGCTGATGGTTGCCAGTTGGCAATGAAGACAGTTGCCAGATCTTCTGAGTTTTCAAAAGATGGAAATTCAGACTTTTTAAAATGGGAAATCTCCTATTTTTAAAACACTGTGTGGGCCAAACCAAACATGTTTGTGGGCTGAATTCAGTGTATGACCTACCATTGCGAGACCTCTGATTTATAGTCCTCACAAAACATGACATTCTGTTCCAATTTGTAATCTCAGCGTGTTTCTTCTAGCCTCAATTCATTTTCTGTACTTCACTTTCTGTCTTTGATTCTTTATTATTTACAAACATGTCTGAGGGCCCCTCAAGATTATATATTCTTTTGATGGTACAACTACATCTTTTTCAATTTTGTATCTTCTTCAGGGTTTACTCTGCTGTTTTAAATAGTGCAACACTCAGTAAGTGCTGGTAAAATACATATTGATTGAATAATGCCTTTTCAAAACTAGTCACAGGAAACTTGAAGTTCTACTTGTGGTGCATTCACTGAAACACAATTTTCCAAAAAATAAATATCTAAAATCCATTTTAGGATTTCTACTTCCAGTAATAGTTGACTATAATTCAGCCTAACTTCTTGCCAGTTAAATGACAATATCTGGACAAAATATAGAAAACATCTTATTAACAGCATCAAAGACCTAACAAGATGGTGAGAAATTGTTTTGAGAGAAGACACAAAGTGTAAGAGCATACGCTGGTGTACTGATAGGTCTCATTCTGAGCCATTTGCCACACATTGGAGGTGACAGAGAGGAGGAGCAAGAGATCACAAGTGGTCTAGGACAGGAGAACAAGATGAGTACCTTGGAGACTCATACTGCCTCTTGGCTGGGACCTGCCCCAAGTCCTCACCTTCCCTACACCTAATATTCAATTTGTGATCTTCCTGGGGAAAAAGATGAACAGTGCTTTGGGCTTTTGAGGGACAAGAGCAGAAGCTCAGAAACCTCATGTAATAAAACTTTTGTCCTGGGACAGGTTGGTGACTTGACTCTCCCCATTCAGCTTCTTTTTCTTGTAACTCATTCTGATAAGGCTAATTCTAAGTCAAATTATTCTTGAATTGCTGGTCAGTGGAACTATTAAAGCTCCACAGAGTATACTGAACATGAGCCTGAGGCAGTGCCACTCTTACTTCTGGATCTCTCCTTCTCGGTACCCCTGTTTGGTTCCTCCTGCTGCTAGTTCCCAACCCACAGATTGAAGGGTCTACTAGGCCAAAGGCATGTGCTCATCCAGTGCTGGTTCTTACTCTGTCCCCATCTCTGACCATGCTCAGGGTACTAAACAGCAGCATTCCTTACCAAATGGTGCCAAAGCCCATCACCCAGGCCTCCACAGGCTTCTTTCTCTGGCCTCTCCACCAAAGGGAATGCTTTGCCCCTGGGATGGGCATCTCTAGGTCCAATGGGGAACCAAGGGGGAGATTGTAGTGTAACAGATCAGACTAGAGGTTGCTGAAAAGCAAGGGACCCCAATTTGGGCAGAGCACCCCCAAATCCAGCACAGAGACTGCTACTCCTCTTGCTAGGAAAGGTAGGGAAGTAGGAGGGGTGCCTAAGGTCAGATTAAAACATCCTACCTTCTGCAAAGGGAGAGATACCCTGTAAAAGGGGAAATGCCCAAGGCAGAAGGCTAGTAAAAACATAGTGCAGTTAGCAGGAGGAGGGGCAAGGAGCTCCTGGAATTGAAACCAGAGCTGGGGCTTAATAGCCCACACCAACCGGGCTACTAGCTCCTGAAACAGGCTACACAACACTTGTGTGAGCTGTGGCGGTGGGCGGAGGGGCGAGGGGGCTGGATGCCCTACCCAGAGTGACTGGAGACTTCAGCTCCCCCACATCCCCCCACCCCCCCACAAAGAGCAAAGACAAATATGGCCATTGATTAAAAAGCTGGACACTCCTACTAGCTTCTAGAAGCACATGGGATTCTGGGAGAGAGGATGTCTCTAACAGGAGGTGGGGAGAAGCTCTCAGGCATTTGGCGATGGGTGTAAGCACTTGGCTCTCTCTTGGCTCTTGGCTAGTGGCACTTTGGCTTGCGACTTTTGGTTGCAGGTTCACTTAGACACTCTGGGTCTCTGGCCTTTGCTCCCTGAATGGATGGGAGCACTCATGGGACTGGCCAGTGCTAGGGCTTAGGCCCTGCATGGTTGGAAGTGCACTCCTGGAGGCAGGGTCCTACACTGGGATGCGTTATTCACTGGGCTCCAGCCTCTGGGACTATGATGCAGTGCAGCATGACATGTGGGCCCTGACTGCTACCTGGAGACTGAAAGCAGCGCACCCCATGTCCTGAAAGAGAGAGCTGCCACGAGAGGATGGAGACTCTGAAACCCAGAGAGGATGAAGATCTGGTTGCATGACCGCCTTAAGCTCCAAAAAGGACAGATAAGGAAATGGGGAACTTCTGGGCATGGTTTTGGCTTGTCATCTTTTGGGGAGCAAGAGAAGTTCTGAGTCTCATGGGAGGGAGGGGCTGAGAGCAGTACTCTCAGCCCTCCCAGAATTGGAACACTATTAATAAAAACCGACTCCCCTCAACATAAATCTTTGGATCATGTAGTAGGGTGACAAGCAGCCAAACCCCATGCTACGTGGTTACAATGAGTGGGGGGTGGGGGCCCTCAAGATCCCACATGGTGTTTAATTACAGTTTACGGAAAAGAAACAATCATTCTAGGAAACTTCTAGGTGAAGCTGAGGTGTAAGATTCCCTGAACTGGACTTACTGTTGTGATAACATGAGAGTAGTCAACTCATGCTGACAAAATTGTACTTAACATCAGTCTTGTTGTAAGACTTAGATTCCCAAATCAGAGAAAGTTTTTATTCAGGTACTTATAAAATAGGTGCTTATATAATAGATAGCGTGGAAAACTTAACAAATGAGGTGATTAAAATATATAGCCTGCTTGGATCTTTGCTCATAGCCCACTGCCAGACCCCCACAGCCAGGCCCCTTTTGATGCCACACTCTACCCACTTGCAAAAACTTCTAATACTATCTAGGAATTTACTTAATCACATCTTAGATCTAGACATATTAGTGATGAGTAAGAACATTCACATCATGTTAGCAATGAGTTAAATTATGGTAAATGACATCTCAAAAAGTGAGACCTCAAATATTCCTTGTGATGCTAACATGCTCCAGAAAAATTATATGCTTTTTACAAACAAGCTCTTTTGTCTTCAATAATGATTATTTAGGAATGCTGGAACAACATGCCAAATACATCATGGTGGGAGAACTGAATAAAATTTGTTATATATATATTTTTCTTCTAAAACACTGTAAACTCTATTCTATTCTACTTCAGTTTTTATACATATCTGTGATAGATATGTTGTATGAATGAGATGCTAAATTTTGCTTTTTTAGATGTTCTCATTCTGTTGAATACTTGTTTTAATGAAAAAAGTGGTTTCATATCCAAGTTTTTTTAAATTGAGGTAAAATTTCAAAACATAAAATTAACCATTTTCAAGTGTACAATTCAGTGTCATTCAGTGCATTAATAATGTTGTACAACCACAGCTCTATTTTTAAAACCTTTTCATCACCCAGGAAGAAACCTGTTCACCCATTAAGTAATCACTCACATTTCCCCTCCCCCATATCCTGGTAACTACTAATTTGCTTTTGGTCTCTATGGAATTGCCCATTCTGGATATATCATATAAAAGGAGTCATGTAATATGTGACCTTGTGTCTGACTTCTTTCACTTAGCATTTTTTTTTTAAGTAATTGATGTGGTTTCTTTTTTTCTTTTAAATAATTTATTTATTTGTTTTTTTAATTTTATTTTTAGAGAGAGGGGAAAGGAGAAAGAGAGGGAGAGAAACATCACTGTGTGGTTGCCTCTCACTTGCGCCCCCAACTGGGGACCTGATGTGCAACCTAGTCATGTGCCCTGACTGGGAATTGAACCAGCAACACTTGGCTCGCAGGCCGATGCTCAATCCACTGAGCCACAGTAGCCAGGGCAGCATAATGTTTTTTAGCTTCATCCAAGTTGTAGCATTTATCAGTAATCTGTTCCTTTTTATGGTGGAGTAATATTCGATTGTATGTATATATCACCATTTGTTCATTCATTGATTGACAGGCATTTGGATCATTTCTACTTTTTGGCTCTTATGAATACGCATTAAACATGCATGTACAAGTTTCTGTGTGGATGTGTTTTCATTTTCTTGGGTATATACCTAGGAGTGAAGTTGCTGTGTTATATGGTAATTTTATATTTAACTTTTTGGGGAATTGCCAAAAATATAACCAAGTTTTGGATACTCTGATTACCTTTGAATTTTAAACAACATAGTATATCTTTTAACAGCTTTGTTGAGATATAATTCACATGCCATAAGTTTTACCTAGGCAAAGTGTTACTATTCAATGGTTTTTAGTATATTAAAAGCATTGTACAACCATTACTACAATTTTAAAACATTTTTGTCACCCTCAAAAGAAAATTTGTACTCTTTTGCAGTCAACTCCCATCCCCTCCATTACCCCTAAACCTAGACAATCACTAATCTACTTTCTCTATACACAGATTTGTCTATTCTGTACATTTTTTTGTAAATGGAGCCATACATTGTGTGGTCTTTTGTGACTGGCTTCTTTCACTTAGCATAATGATTTCAAGGTTCATCCACATGGTAGCATGTATCAAGAAATACTTTTATGGCTGAATAATATTTCATTGTATGGATATGCCATATTTTATTTATTCATCAGCATCTGGGTTGTTCTACGTATTGGCTATTAAGAATAATGCTGCTATATACATATGTGTACAAGTTTTAGAAGGAAAACTCTGACTCCAAAAAACCTCCGCTGCCTTGCGGCATACCTCTTCAGGGGAAAGGCTAAGGGAGTAAACCCCGACAGAAAATCCGGAGCCGGAGTCCCTAAGGCGGTTTGACGTTGTAGTCAACACCGGCAACTCCTGCGGCGCACCTGAACCCAAGCTGTATTGACTCCGTCTTTCCCTTGGACCCTTCAGCTGCGAAGAGAGGGGGTGTCTGCTGCATGGGCAACAGCAGACCCTCCATATCACCCTGCCCAGGCTCTGTAGCTTCAGCTCCACTGGAGAGGACACTCCAGCGTCATCGCAAGATGTCGATTCAACACGGGAGGAGACAGATACCGTGTCACTCCCGAGTCGGACTGCACAGCCATTCTCGGCGGTGCAGATAGACTCTTAAGAAGCTACACCATCGTCTCTCGAGACGGACGGCTGCCGACGACAAGTTTTAATGTAAACCTATGTTTTCAATTCTCTTAGGGATATACCTGGGAGTAAAATTGCTGTTTCATAGGGTAATTTTATATTTAACTTTTAAAAGAACTCCCAAAGTGGCTGTAATATTTTGCATTCCAATCAGCAGTGTGTAAAAACTCCAATTTCTCCACATTCTTGATAACATTTGTTATGTGTCTTTTTAATTATAGTCATCTTAGTGAATGTGAAGTGGTACCTTGTTGCAGTTTTGGTTTCCATTTCCTTGATGGCTAATGATGTGCATTATTTCATGTGCCTTTTGGCCATTTGTATATCTTCTTTGGAAAATGTCAATTCAGATCCTTTGCCTATTTAAAAAAATATTTAATTTTTTTATGTTTAAAAGGGGGTGGGCAAGAAAGAGAGGAAGAGAAACATCGATGTGTGAGAGAAACACTGACCATTTGCTTCTTGAATGCCCTCAACTGGGGACCTGGTCTGTAACCCAGGCATGTGACTTGACCGGGAATCAAACTGGTGACCTTTTTTGATTCATAGGCTGGCACTCAATTCACTGAGCCATACCAGCCAGGGCTGTGTGCCTATTTAAAATTTTTTTTAAATTATATTTTTTAGCCCCTTTATTCCTTGCATCCTCCCTCAATCACCATGCTGACTTTGCCTATTTTTGAATTGTATTATTCCTCTTTTTATTATTGAGGTGTAAGAGCTCTTTGTATTTTGTAAGTGCAAGTCCCTTATCAGATATACCATTTGCAAATATTTTTTCCTACTTTGTAAATTGTCTTTTCACATTCTTGATTTTTGAAACACAAAAGGTTTCAATTTGATGAAACCCAATTTACCTATTTTTTCCTTTTGTTGCTGTGTTATTATATTGTAGCTAAGTAATCATTGCCCAAACTAAGGTAATAAATTTATCTGTTTCTTCTAAGGATTTTATAGATATAGGTCTTTAATTACTTTAGGCTAATTTTTGTACTATGGTATGAAGTAGAATCCAGTTTTGTTCTTTTGCATGTGGATATCCAGTTGTCCAAATCATACTATATTTTCATAATATTATTTTCTAAAAATAGAGGTTTTCCCCTACAAATAAGTTTTTCTGCCATATTTTCTCCATCACTCTTCCACAAACTAGAAACCTGGAGCTATTCATCCTCTTTCCTTGGATACTCTAAACCTGGGCTCACCACTCTCTATCACTACTTCCTTCAAAAATTTGTTTTCACGATTTCAATGTCCATGCAGATGATTATTCCAATACTCTTGGGTCTCAGTTTTTAATTTAATCCAGTGATCTTGTTGTACAGCTTACCTCAGCCATTTGCCTCCAAGGTCCTCAATTAGAATTAGGTGGGGAGCTTTAAAGTATTACGTATTACTTCTTTTAAAAAGCTCAGCTATTCTGGGGAGAGACCATGTGAAAGAGGCTGAATGGAGAGGTAGAGGCCCAGAGGAAACATGTAGTAGAACCAAGGGACTCAAATGACAGTGGAAAATCTCAGGGACTGGATAAAAAGGCAAAATAGAGAAACATAACTTTTACATTGAAGGGTACAGGATAGTTAATAATTAACATTTACAGCATATAGAGATGGTATTCAGGGAATAACAATGAGGGGTTCTGTGGTCTGGTGCCCTGGTGTGTGGGTGCACCTTGAGGAGTCTGGAAAAGATTACTCTGACATTTCAGAGGAGTGCTATCTTAGATGCAAAAAAAGACTATAGACAGTCTCACTTAAGGTAAAGATTGACCTTTGTGAAGAAAGCTACAGGCCTAGGACTTAACTGCCTGCCATGACCCCCCATTAGATAGGAATTTTTATGTTCAGATCATTCTATGTGGTTATTGTTTTCCTTTATCATTGACACTCTTGCAGATGTCCCCATTTCCCCTTTGCTCACCTCCTTCCAGCCCCTGCATCCCCTTCCCTCTGCCATCACTACACTGTTGTCTGTGTCCATGGGTTATACATACATGTCCTTTAGCTAATTTGTTCACCTTTTTCCATCCAGTCCCCCTACCCTCTCCCCTCTGACAGCTGTCAGTCTCTTCTATGTATCCATGCCTCTATTTTTATTTTGTTCATCCATTTATTTTGGTCCTATGTGGTCACTTTTTTACCCTGGCTGGTTTGGCTCAGTGGATTGAGCGTCGGCCTGCGAGCTAAGTGTCGCTGGTTCGATCTTCCAGTCAGGGCACATCAGAGAAGGGAAACTCTGACTCCAAAAAACCTCTGCTGCCTTGCGGCATACCTCTTCAGGGGAAAGGCTAAGGGAGTAAACCCCGACAGAAAATCCGGAGCCGGAGTCCCTAAGGCGGTTTGACGTTGTAGTCAACACCGGCAACTCCTGCGGCGCACCTGAAGCCAAGCTGTATCGACTCCGTCTTTCCCTTGGACCCTTCAGCTGCAAAGAGAGGGGTGGTCTGCTGCATGGGCAACAGCAGACCCTCCATATTGTTACAGAAACAGGGGTGTTCCAAAAATCCCCAGAGTTTGCTGCTGGGGGATGGGGAGAAGTAAGCAGCTTTTCAAATGCTTCCACATGCCTGAGGCTGGTAGCTACTGTCTTTCTTATGCAAATGGCTTTAATGCATCCGAAGCCTCAGGCAGATGGGAGGAGTCTTGAACCAGGGGACGGTATGGAAAGCACACAGAGCCTACGTAAGGTTCTGTGAATAGTCAGAACTGTTTGCAACGCCCACTGTGTCAGATGACGCAGTCAGGGATATATAAGCAGCTGCAGACATTTTAGCTCAGACTCTCTCAAGCTCTCGTTCAGGCTCTGGCTCTCGCTCTGGCTCTCGCTCGTGCTCTCACTCTGAGACACTCTCGCTCTCTGACTCGGGTTCTCACTCGTGCTCTGGCTCTGGTGCTCTGACTCTCTGGCGCGCTCGCGCGCTTGCTCTCTCGCTCTCGCTCTCTCGTGTGCTCCCTCCACGTGGCTTGGTGAAGGGGCCTTCTCCATGTGGCTTGGAGAAGGGGTCTCCAGGCTGCTTTAAGAGGCTCTTGCCATGCAGTTTTGAGAAGGAGAGAAGATCCACGCGGTTTGCAGGAAGGAGGCAGTTTGCAAGGAGGCTGAGAATCCAGGTGGTTCTGCATTGAGAGCTGGAGGGCACCACAGCACAGAAAGGACCTCCCCAATCAGATTGAATGATTGGCAGCTGCTGGTAAAGCTGAACTGTGTTTGGAAAGTAGGGAAACAGTTTCTCTGACTTTCCTAAAACTAGCCTGGTTTGGAAGGGGGGGAGGCAAGGATATGTGTTTGTGGGTATTTTAAAGAGCATAAGACTTAACAACAGAAATCCGCAAATAACTAAATCTATATAACTGTTAAATAAACAATTCTTTTTCTTTTCACCAAACTCTGGTATTGAGAGTTATAATTTTGGCGGCGGGCAATCGGGCCCCTAACTAAAGAGTCCGTGGGTTTGTTTTCAACTGGAGCAGCCCAGGGGTTCTGTAACAATATCACCCTGCCCAGGCTCTGTAGCTTCAGCTCCACTGGAGAGGACACTCCAGCGTCATCGCAAGATGTCGATTCAATACGGGAGGAGACAGATACCGTGTCACTCCCGGGTCGGACTGCACAGCCATTCTCGGCGGTGCAGATAGACTCTTAAGAAGCTACACCATCGTCTCTCGAGACGGACGGCTGCCGACGACGATGTGGTCACTTTTGGTCTCTGAGTTTGTAAGTCCCACCATGTAGGCCTCCCTGAGCTTGTTAGGTTTAGTATGTGGCCTGTTTCTTGTCCACACCTCTAACATCATTCTAACTTCTCTATCCTGCTACATCAGTCTCCTGGTTTTCTTCAGACACACTGAGTGTACACCCCCTACAGGGTCTTAGCCTGTCTCACTTTCTGCAATACTTTTCCTCAGAACACCAATCCCATTTCCAGGTTGTTACCTGTACATCTGACCAACTGGCTATAAGTCAGAGGTTCCCACAACCCCCTCTTATAAGGTTTGACTAATTTGCTATGATAAAAACTAACTGCAACTTTAAGCAAACATAATCAGTTGGAAGAGTATGGGAGGAGCTATGATTTACGAAAGCTCTCATACTCTACATTATTGTTACAGAAACAGGGGAGTCCAAAAATCCCCAGAGTTTGCTGCTGGAGGATGGGAAGAAGGAAGCAGCTTTCAGAATGCCTCCACACGCCTGAGGCTGGTGGCTACTGTCTTTCTTATGCAAATGGCTTTAATGCATCCAAAGCCTCAGGCAGATGGGAGGAGTCTTGAACCAGGGGACGGTATGGAAAGCACACAGAGCCTACGTAAGGTTCTGTGAATAGTCAGAACTGTTTGCAACGCCCACTGCGTCAGATGACGCAGTCAGGGATATATAAGCAGCTGCAGACATTTTAGCGGGGTCTCTCAAGCTCTCGTTCCGGCTCTGGCTCTCACTGGCACTCTGGCTCTGGCGCTCGGGCTCTCACTCGCGCTCTGGCTCTGGCGCTCTGACTCTCTCTCTGGCGCGCTTGCGCGCTCGCTCTCGCTCTCTCGTGTGCTCCCTCCACATGGCTTGGTGAAGGGGCCTTCTCCATGTGGCTTGGAGAAGGGGTCTCCAGGCTGCTTTAAGAGACTCTCGCCATGCAGTTTTGAGAAGGAGAGAAGATCCACGTGGTTTGCAGGAAGAAGGCAGTTTGCAAGGAGGCTGAGAATCCAGGTGGTTCTGCATTGAGAGCTGGAGGGCACCACAGCACAGAAAGGACCTCCCCAATCAGATTGAATGATTGGCAGCTGCTGGTAAAGCTGAACTGTGTTGGGAAAGTAGGGAAACGGTTTCTGTGACTTTCCTAAAACTAGCCTGGTTTGGAAGGGGGGAGGCAAGGATATGTGTTTGTGGGTATTTTAAAGAGCATAAGACTTAACAACAGAAATCCGCAAATAACTAAATCTATATAACTGTTAAATAAACAATTCTTTTTCTTTTTGCTAAACTCTGGTATTGAGAGTTATAATTTTGGCGGCGGGCAATCGGGCCCCTAACTAAAGAGCCCGTGGGTTTGTTTTCAACTGGAGTAGCCCAGGGGTTCTGTAACATTATCATGAGAACCCTGTACTGGAGAACCCTACTGGAAGAGCTCCATGCTGATAGTAAAGCTCTATGGTTCTAACTCCTCCTTCCCTTTTCTTCCTTTCCCCTTCTATGAGTGCCCCTCCATGTTGGCACATAGGCCAGTGTGTGTGTGGCTTGCCAGACAGCCTGCACTGGGCTGCAACCCTTTTTCTTTTCCCAAACAAATCCTTTTTGGTGACTAAACACCTAGAGTTGATATTTTTCAGTCAACAGTTAGGATGTCTCATAGAATTCAGAGAATATATTACATACTAGATCACTGATTTATTATAAGAAGATATAACTTAGGAACAGCCAGATGGAAGAGATGCCTCCATGCCCTTTCCAGGCTCACCACTTTCCCCACATCTCCACATGCTCACCAAACTGGAAGCCCTCTGAACCCCACTTTCTTGGGCTTTTATGGAGGCTTCATTATATAAGCATGATGAATTAACTCACGGACCACTGGTGACTGATTCAACCTCCAGCCCCTCTCCCTACCCCAAGGCTGGATGTAGGACTGAAAGCTCCAACCCTTTAATCCCAAGGTTAGTTCTTCAGGAGACCAGCCCGACCCTTGTGTGGGGTTTAAGTCACCTCATTAACATAATAAAAGACACTAACCATTTAGGAGATTCCAAGGTTTGGGAAACTGAGCCAGGAACTGTGGAGAGGACCTGTGGATGAAGACCAAGGCTGTTATAAATCTTAGAGACCAACAAACTTAAATTTATATTGGTGACTGATGTGAGTGGGTTCAAGATGGCAGTGAAGTAGGTGGAAGTTACACTCACCTCATCTCAGGACCATACCAGAATAGTTGCTGAAGTACAGAACAATCAACCTGAATAATCATCTAAAGGCTAGCTGAATGAAAGTCTTTTAACTATGGATTTACAGAGGATCTCCCACTGAGACCAGAAGGAAGGGCAGAGCTATAAAAAGGGCTGGTCTTGTTACAGAAACAGGGGTGTTCCAAAAATCCCCAGAGTTTGCTGCTGGGGGATGGGGAGAAGTAAGCAGCTTTTCAAATGCTTCCACATGCCTGAGGCTGGTGGCTACTGTCTTTCTTATGCAAATGGCTTTAATGCATCCAAAGCCTCAGGCAGATGGGAGGAGTCTTGAACCAGGGGACAGTATGGAGAAAGCACACAGAGCCTGCGTAAGGACCTGTGAATGGTCAGAACTGTTTGCAACGCCCACTGCGTCAGATGACGCAGTCAGGGATATATAAGCAGCTGCAGACATTTTAGCAGGGACTCTCTCTGGCAGGCTCGGGCTCTCACTCAGAGACTCTCTCAGACTCTCGCTCTCAGACTCTCTGAGACTCTCTCTGGCTCTCGCTCGTGCTCTCACTCTGAGACACTCTTGCTCTCTGACTCGGGTTCTCACTCGCGCTCTGGCTCTGGCGCTCTGACTCTCTCTCACTCGCGCGCTCGCTCTCGCTCTCTCGCTCTCTCGTGTGCTCCCTCCACGTGGCTTGGTGAAGGGGCCTTCTCCATGTGGCTTGAAGAAGGGGTCTCCAGGCTGCGTTGAGGCTCTCGCCATGCAGTTCTGAGAAGGAGAGAAGATCCACGCAGTTTTCAGGAAGAAGGCAGTTTGCAAGGAGGCTGAGAATCCAGGTGGTTCTGCATTGAGAGCTGGAGGGCACCACAGCACAGAAAGGACCTCCCCAATCAGATTGAATGATTGGCAGCTGCTGGTAAAGCTGAACTGTGTTGGGAAAGTAGGGAAACGGTTTCTCTGACTTCCCTAAAACTAGCCTGGTTTGGAAGGGGGGGGAGGCAAGGATATGTGTTTGTGGGTATTTTAAAGAGCATAAGACTTAATAACAGAAATCCACAAATAACTAAATCTATATAACTGTTAAATAAACAATTCTTTTTCTTTTCACCAAACTCTGGTATTGAGAGTTATAATTTTGGCGGCGGGCAATCGGGCCCCTAACCAAAGAGCCCGTGGGTTTGTTTTCAACTGGAGCAGCCCAGGGGTTCTGTAACAGTCTCACTGTGGTGGGAAAGAGTCCAGAGTGATAGAGCAGCTGAGGAGGTTCTGCTGCACTTCCTCACAGGAGGTTCTGCTGCACTTCCTCACCCACTGCTCTCCCCAAGAACAAGGGGCCTTAGCTCCAAGCCAGGCTCCCTAACACAGAGCATCAGATCTGGGAAGAGGAGCCCACACAATCTGTGGTGGTGAAAATCAGTGGGAATGACACCCATGCAGGCAAGAAGAGGGGTGGCTCTCCTGAAGGCCCAGTGCACACAATCTCAGTTACATCACTCACCCTGGGTTCTAGCAGTGGGTTGGCAGCTGGTAGTGGAGTGGGCTGGAGTCATAAAAGGAGAAATTGATGGTATGGCTTCAGGGAGAAGACTGGAGTGATAGCAGCAAGCATCTCTGTCCTGTGTCCCTCTCCCACAGCACCCAAAGATGCCATTTTTTCTGTGTGGAGCATCCCCCTCCATACAACATCAGCCTAGGGAGTGACAATAGCCCCTCTCTGCTGACTCCTAGAGGCCCCAGGGAAAGCTCCCAGTGGAGAGGTTTCTGTTATGGACACCAGCCAGACACACAGTGCAGCCCTTACTGAGGAGCTCTCAAGAAGGCTGAAGCAGACTTGAACAGTACCAGAATATGCACAGTTAATGCAATTCTTATGAAAATGTCAATGGTGTATTTCACAGAACTAGAACAAATAATCCAAAAATTTATATGGAGCCACAAAAGACCCTGAATAGTGATAGCAATCTTGAAAAAGAACAAAATGGGAGGTAACACTTGACCTGATATCAAACTATACTACAAGGCTAGTAGTAATCAAAACAGTATGATACTGGCATAAAAACAGACACATGAATTTATGGAACCCAGTAGAGAGTCCAGGAATAAAATCACATTCTATATGGTAAATTAAGCTACAACAAAAGAAGCAGGAACATACAATGGAGTAAAGAAAACCTATTCAATAAATGGTGTTAGGAAAACTGGGACAGATATGTGCAAAAAAAAAAAAAAATTACACTAGACCACCTTGTTACAACATATATAAGAATAAACTCAAAATAGATTAAGATATAAATGTAAGACCTGAAACCATAAAACTCCTAAAAAAACACAGGCAGTAAAATCTGACATTTTTCTTAGCAATATTTTTTCTGACATACCTCCTCAAGCAAGGGAAACAAGAGAAAAACAAACAAATGAGATTGGATCAAAAAAAGTTTTTGCAAAGCAAGGAAAACCATGAACAAAATGAAAAGACAGCTTACTAAGTGGAAGAAGCTATTTGTCAATGACACATTCCATGAAGGGTTAATATTCAAAATTTATAAGAACTCAGTCAACTCAACACCAGAAAAACAAACAATCTAATTAAAAAGTGGGCAGAAGACCTGATTAGATACTTCTCTAGAGGACAGATAAATGGCCAATAGACATGTATAAAGTTGTTCCACATCCCTAATTATCAGAAAAATAAACACCAAAAACACAATCAGATATCACCTCACATCTGTCAGAATGGCTGTCATCAACAAAGTAACAAACAACAAGCGTTCGCAAGGATGTGGAGAAAACAGAACCCTAGTGCACTGTTGGTGGGAATGCAGACTGGTGCTACTGCTATGGAAAACGATATGGAGTTACCTCAGAAAATTAAGATGGAAATGCCTTATGCCCCAGCAATTCCACTTTTGGGTATATATCCAAAGAAACCCAAAACACTAATTCAAAAGAATATATGTACCCCTATGTCCATTGCAGAATTATTTACAATAGCCAAAACATAGAAGCAATTCAAATGCCCATCAATAGATGAGTGGATAAAGATGTGGTACATATCCAATGGACTATTAGTTGGCCATAGAAAATGAAATCTTACAATCTTACCTTTTGTGACAGCATATATGAGCCTAAAGGGTATTATGCTAAGTGAAATAAGTCAGAGGAAGACAAATACCATATGATTTCATTTATCTGTGGAATCTAAAGAGCAAAATAAGCCAACAAACGAAACAGGAACAGACTCAACATCTACAAGGAACAGACTGATGGTGCCAGAGGGGAGGGGATCTTAGGGGTTGGGTGAAAAAGGTAAATGGATTAAGAAGTATAAATTGGTAATTATAGAATTGTCACAGGGATGTAAAAAAGCATAGGGAATATAGTCAACAATATTGCAATAAGTATATATGGGGCCATGTGAGTACTTGAAATATTGGGGGTAATAACACTTTATAAAGTATATGGTTATCTAACTACTATTCTGTATACCTGAAACTAATACAGAATAATGTGGAATGTAAATTTCAATTGAAAAAAATTATATTAGCTAAAACATCATCTTGAACTGAAAAAAGAGAGACAGTACAAAAGAAAAAGAGGCCTTTGGACTCTAAAACCTATACAGTCAAGAAGCAGGGTAAGAAAATTGGAGGTGCAAACACACGGGATGTCTTTCATGGAAAAGAAAAAGTAACTTAAAGCACAGAACCAAAGGGCCAGAAGATAGAGCCAAGAGTCACAGAGATTTATTCCCAGGAATAAATCAACCTTAGTTCTAACCAAAGAACTTCCAAATTTGGCCTAGCTAAATTTCAGAAGCTCTATAGACTAGTGACTTCTGATGATATTGTTTCCCTCACCTTTAATTAAACAGTAATGACTACAGCAGTTATCCTATGCCTGTCCCACTACTGTATGTTCGGTAGATTTGGGGCTATTAACTTGTCCCTTTAGTTCACAGGGAGGGGAAGTATTCTTGAAGAGAAGAACTTGAGGTTCCTAATCAAGGAGCCACAGCTGAAAAGCCTCCTTCACACCTGGATCTGATTTAGATAATGAGAGCCTTGACTTAAAGCTGATGCTGTTATATGATGAGAATTTGGAGGCTTTGGGAGAGGATGGGTATATGTTTCTCCCTCTTGGAATGCTCTCTGAGGAAAGCGAGTCAACATGTCATGAAGACATTCAAACAGTCTAAGAAGAAACCCATGTGGGGAGGAACTGAAGCTTCCTGTCAAGAACCAGCACCAAACTGCCAAGCATGTGGATATAATAAATCCTCCTGCCCCACTTAAGCCTTCTGAGAGGGAGGGGCGTTGTTGGAACTTTTAATCTACAGCCTGTTGGTCAGATGTGCAAGTAAATGCCTGGACTTGCGGCTGGTGTTTGAAATGCATTGTGTGTGTGGTGGCATGGGGGCAGTTTTTGGGACTGAACCCTTAACTTGTGAATCTGATGTTATCTCCAGGTGCTGTTAGAATTGAGCTGAATTCTTGGACACCCTGATGGTGTCTTAGAATTGTTTTTTGGTATGGTGAACCCTCCCCTACCTCCATGGAAACTGGGGTTCAGGAATCCATTTAGTCTCTCATAAATATTACTGGGGTTCATTCCACTGAGATAAGCCATACTTCACTTAGTTTTTCTGTTGAGACTACTGAGGGGTAGTATTCTTAAACTTCTTACATGCTCTATTGTTTTATTAAACAGTTCCGTGAGGTATCACTTCAGATATTTTATAGTCATACTTTCAGCTTTTCTGTTTTTCTGGGAGTCCCTGGATTTGATCTTATCCCAAAGTCATTTCTTAGTATAAATATCAGTTGTCATCTGGAGAGAATGGGAATTTTCAATCTCAACAATTTCCGGCCTCTTTTGGTTTAAAAGTCACTCTTTTATCTTATCTGTCTCCCTTTACACTTTACTACACAATAAGAAAAAACCTGTTGGCACCATCAGTGCTTTGAATGGAGTCTTCTTGGCTTGGTCACACAGTTTATTAAGTGCAGTTTTCTACTTTTCATGCTAGCACAGGCAATAGTGTTGCAATGTCTGCCACTACATAGTAAGAATCTATTTTCTTATAGTTTCAAGTGACATTTTCCTCACTTTCCTTAAAGGCCTCATCTGAAGTCTCCTGGAAGGCCATTTGGCATCTACTAACAGAGCTTTCTAGGCTCTCAGACTTTCACTGTTATTCTCTTCAAATTCCTCTGACAAAAGGTTTGCATATATTCAGTTTTACAGATGGTGCCAAGCAATTTTACAATAGGCTTGTGCAAATTCACATTCCAACCAACAGTGTGTGAGTTCCAGTTGCTTCACATTTAATACATTTGCTATCGTCTTGTCTTCTTCCATTTTGCTGCTCTTGTAGATGAGCACTGGTATAATATGGTGGTTTCCTTGCCCATTCTTATCATTTATGGGTTGAATACCATTTATACATGTTTATTGGTTATTTTTAGTTTTCCTTTTGTCGAAGTGTTTCTTAAAACATTTGTCAGTTTTCTATTGGGTTGTGGATTTTCCCCATTGATTTGAGGGCATTCTTATATAGACTAAATAGTGTCTTTTTCAGTCCTACAGATTTCCAATATCTTTTCCCATTCTGTGGCTTATCTTTTTACTCATTTTAAGATGTTTGTTCTTTTTTAATAAATGGAAGTTCTTAATTTAATGTATTCCGATTACTAAATAATTTTCTCTCTGGTTAGTGCTTTACATATAGTATTTTAAATACCCTGCCTTGGTCTAAGGTTATAAAAATATTCTCCAACATTATCTTCTCAATATATTATGTTATTACCTTTTATATTTAGGTTTATAAATCCTCTTTTAATTTTTGTTTATTCTATGAAGAAAGGATTCAATTTCAGTTTTTCTTCTTTGTAAATATATAATTGTCCCAGCATAATTGATTGAAAGTTCATCCTTTTCTCACTGCTCTTTCTAATTTCTTCCTCATTTTAATGCCTATGTGTGGGTTTGTTTCTGGTCTCTTTATTCTATTTCTTTGATATAATTTCTGTCCCTGCAGCAATCTCAAACTGTTGATTACTACACCTTCATAATATATTTTGGTATCTGATAGACCCAAATTTTCTTTTAGTTTTTCTTCATAAAAAGTATCTTAGCCATCTTTGAATGAAAAAAAATTATGGTTTCCTAAATAAACAAAATAAAAAACTTGTGTATAAGTATTTATAGAAGCTTTATCTGCATAGCAAAAAACTGGAAATGATTCAAATGTCCACCAATAAGTGAACACATAAAGAAGTTGTGGTATACAATGGAATATTATTCTGCAATAAAAAGAAAAAAATAGTGTTATATACAACAATGTGCATAAGTCTCAGAAATATTTGAGCAAAGGAAGCCAGATTCACAAGAATACATGCTATATGCAGCTATTTATATGAAGTTCTAGAACAGGCAAAACTAAACTAAAATGACATAAAACCCATCAATGGTTGCCTGGGGTAGGGGTTTCTTCAAGTCTAATAACTGAAAGGTGGCCCTGATGCTATTTTATTCTCATAAATTGAGATAGGACTAAAATCATGATTAGTATATACAGTCACCCTAAAGTATAAGAATGGAAATTTTCTTGCCCTTCAATGTCTATGGATCAATAAATTGATAGCTGTAAAATGATAATAATAGCACATGTAATAGCTAAGTGTCACTGGTTCGATCTTCCAGTCAGGGCACATCAGAGAAGGAAAACTCTGACTCCAAAAAACCTCCGCTGCCTTGCGGGATACCTCTTCAGGGGAAAGGCTAAGGGAGTAAACCCCGACAGAAAATCCGGAGCCGGAGTCCCTAAGGCGGTTTGACGTTGTAGTCAACACCGGCAACTCCTGCGGCGCACCTGAACCCAAGCTGTATTGACTCCGTCTTTCCCTTGGACCCTTCAGCTGCGAAGAGAGGGGGTGTCTGCTGCATGGGCAACAGCAGACCCTCCATATCACCCTGCCCAGGCTCTGTAGCTTCAGCTCCACTGGAGAGGACACTCCAGCGTCATCGCAAGATGTCGATTCAACACGGGAGGAGACAGATACCGTGTCACTCCCGAGTCGGACTGCACAGCCATTCTCGGCGGTGCAGATAGACTCTTAAGAAGCTACACCATCGTCTCTCGAGACGGACGGCTGCCGCCGCCGCCGCCGCCGCCGCCGACGAATAGCTACAATTTATCTTGCACTTAATATCTACCAGGCATTGAAATGCTTTACGTATATCATTTCATTCATTCACCACAAAAGACTTCATGGGTATTATCTTTGTTTTATAGATGAAGAAAACCCTGGCTGGTTTGGCTCAGTGGATTGAGCGTCGGCCTGCGAGCTAAGTGTCGCTGGTTCGATCTTCCCATCAGGGCACATCAGAGAAGGAAAACTCCGATTCCAAAAAACCTCCGCTGCCTTGCGGCATACCTCTTCAGGGAAAGGCTAAGGGAGTAAACCCCGACAGAAAATCCGGAGCCGGAGTCCCTAAGGCGGTTTGAGGTTGTAGTCAACACCGGCAACTCCTGCGGCGCACCTGAAGCCAAGCTGTATTGACTCCGTCTTTCCCTTGGATCCTTCAGCTGCGAAGAGAGGGGGGGGTCTGCTGCATGGGCAACAGCAGACCCTCCATATCACCCTGCCCGGGCTCTGTAGCTTCAGCTTCACTGGAGAGGACACTCCAGCATCATCGCAAGATGTCGATTCAACACGGGAGGAGACAGATACCGTGTCACTCCCGAGTCGGACTGCACAACCATTCTCGGCGGTGCAGATAGACTCTTAAGAAGCTACACCATCGTCTCTTGAGATGGACGGCTGCCGCCGCCGCCGACGATGATAGATGAAGAAACAGAGGCACAGAGAAGTTAACTTATTTACACAGTCACACAGCTACTAAATAGCAGAACTGGATTATTAATACAGGCAGTCTGGCTTTGGAGCTTGTAACTATAGTCTGAATCAATGCTACAGACATGTTCTGTCTACACAGCATTCCAGCAAAAGGTTGATTTGGTAAGTTCAATAAAAAGTAGCTTCTTGTTAGAATTAGCAATATAATTGGCAAATTTGGGGGGAAATCTAAGTGGAATTATTATCTTGTTATTTAAGATTTGAGAAAAATTCACTTCTTCCCTCCAAATAAAAGAAAACAAAAACAGAAACAAAACAACAAACACATAAAACTGACTCTGCAGAGAGGAGTGGGGTTTGGAGGATTTATATTATCGAGATTATTGGATTCATAGAGCTGTAAGCCTCTTGCTTAACCAGGCTTGTGTAAATGGGATCAGGTCCTTGATCTGTTTGAAAGAGAATTTTTCAGCCTGTCACTAAGAGCCAAATCCTTCTCTCCTGCTCCTAAAGATATTTATAATTTTTTTGTGATTTATTGAAATTTGCCTGCCTGTGGGAGAACTGCATCTTTTCAGTTCATTTCACTGCCTACTTCATTCTATTTGGGAAACTTCATCTTCTTAAAAGCTGTTTCTCTTGAGAGCACATTTTCATCTGAAATTTATAAAATAGCATGCTCAATAAAGCACACAATTATTATTTTATTTTTTTAAATTTTGTTTTATTTTATATTTTTATTTTTTAATCTTCACCCAAGGATATATTTATTGATTTTAGAGAGAGAAGAAAAGAAAGAGAGAAACATTGATCAGTTGCCTTGCATATGCGCCTGGACCAAGGATCAAACCAGCAACCTAGGCATGTGTCCAGAGCGGGAATCAACCCCTCAGTCCTTTGGTGTGGGGGATGATGCTCCAACCAATGTAACCACCAAGCCAGGGCCATTATTTTCTTTATTTAAGGTACTTAGTGGACACAGCAGCTGGTTGTGTGTACAAAGATAGCTACAAATGCCCTCAGACATTTTTTTTTTCTGTTTGATAACTTTGATGGTGAATATTGGTTGAAACTGTGGTGTTAGGAAACTAATTACCCTAAAAAAATTGATGGTACTAAATGATATTTTCTAACCAAACTGAACTACTTTTTTTCTGTCATGTAATTAATATCTAAAAACAGCATAATATGATTATCCCAGTTATTTTGGTCGGAAAATCTTTGTAAATATACATATGACATCAAAATGTTAAGTATGTGTTAGTTTACCTCTATGCTATATCGATCAGCCCCTTACGAGACATACAACAGTGAACTGTGCCTTTAAAAAAAGTGATCACTTCTACCTACTTAAAAAGCTCTTTTCTTCTACCTTCTTCATTTTTTCTCTGTCTTGTTTTTCTCCTCATCACCTTCTTTCTCACTTAACTTCTTGCCATGTCTCTGTCAGATGTCTTTGTTTATTTCCCTTTTCCTGGGTCCTGGAGATTGGTCACAGTAGTGCTAGCAGTAATGCTGAGTCTCAGGTCAGCATCGTGGCTGGGTTAGCATTCTTAGGGGGAGAGATGAGAGAGGCTGTACTGTTTGACTGGTTTATTGTTTTTGAGTTGCACCAATGGGAGACATCAAAGAAATAGAATATATTTTATTCAGTTTAATATGCCTCAGTAGAGGGTATCCTAATTTTACATGACATGGGAGAAGGCATATCTTTCCAATTCTTTCCCACTGGGCACGTCAGTAAAAAAGGAATGCATAAACATTTGAGAGACAGGGATTATTATGACAGAGCCTGCTGGAGTTATAAGGCGTTATGGTGGTTAAAATACAGCTTACGATGCTGTCCAGATGAAAACTGATTTCTTGTGAGTGTGATTTTATTAGTTTCCCATTGCTCTTATAAGGAAGTACTAAAAACTCAGCGTCTTAAACCACACAAACATCAATTACAATTCTGATGATCAGAAGTCCTAAAATCAAACGGTTGGTAAGGCTGTATTCCTTCTGGAGGCTCTAAGGGAGAATTTGTTCCTTGACTTTGTCAGCTTCTACTCTGCTCCTACTCTTTGGCTTCCATCTTCAAAGCCAATATTCATATCATACTGACCTCAGAGATATGTCATTACATCTCTTTGGGACTATGAGACTCTTATAAGGACCCTGTGGTTACACTGGACCCACCTACATAATTGAAGAAAATCTCCCCATCTCAAAATCCTTCACATATCACACCTGAGGATGTAAGATAACATCCCTCATTTATAGGTTTTGGGGATTAGAATGTGAATATCTTTGGGGGTCCATTCTTCCAATCACAAACTGTTCTACGGCCAGCTGCTGCCTTTTACTACTTTTGATATCAGTCTTAGGTAAATTGAAGTCAGCTGTACTGTACCATTTTTAGTGCTATTTTTACTTCATATAAGAACAACTGTTGTCTGATGAATCTATAGATCAACATGAGTTCAAATCCCCAGAGCCTTCTTGATCCATGCATTCTCTGTACTTGATGCAGAGAATCTACTGGATTTTGAAATCTCTTAGGTATTGTGCCTACTAACCATATAACTTAAAATTAATCCTCTGGCTAAAAATCTTGAATCCACAAAATTCCAACTCTGTATCTCCACTAACATCTGACAGTTCTGAGAACTTGTAGGAGTTGTCAGCCTACCTGCTCATGCCAATTTCCACAAAGCATAATATGAAAACATTGCATCATCAAATAAAATGTGTGACTTACTGTCAGCATCAGCCAGCACAGGAAAAGAAAGGCCTTTCTACTGAAATTTTAAGAGATACCTTGCCTCACCCCACAACTTCTTCATTCTCTTTGTCTCCATACTTTGATTAGAGAAACTGGCATGGAGTACATGGGAGAAAGATGAACAAGGAGGAAGGACAGATGACAGACACCATGTGGTAATTTGCAAGGTATACAATTCCACCCTAAGGACCATAGGCATATCCAAGGACTCTGGGTAGATGAGGAGGGCTAGGGAGAAATCCAGGGTTATCACTGGGTATTTTGTCCTGGGGACACTGGATGTAGAGAGGCTCCATTTACTGTGGTGGGAAACAAAAGAAGAGCAGTGTTCATAGGTAAGATACAGATTAAGCTGAAATTGCTTATGGAACATAGAAGTGGAAGTGGCAGACAGGCAATTGGCTATATGGGTCTTAGGCTCAGGAGAGATTTAGACCTGCAATACGAATTTATGACGCATTACTGTAAGGATGATAATTAAGAACATTACCAGAGATAGTACAAAGTTAAAAGAGAAAAATGGCATAAGATAGAGACCTGAGGAGCATCAACATTTAGAGGACAGGTAGAGGAAAATCCTGCAAAGGAGCCTAAAGAAAGGTTAGAGAGGTAATTGGTAAGTCAGAAAGAACTGATATATTAAAAAATTTGTACCCATTCCTTGAGTGCTATTATTAGAAACATGTTTAATCACAATAAATTTAACTTGAAATTATTTTCTTATATATAAAATGGGGCCAATAATTTCTTACTTGCATCACAGGGTTTTGAGGTTCAGGTGAAAAAAATGTATTTGAAAATAAAGTGTTACACCAGTGATACATTATTGCACATCAAAATAATTAGATGATGTGGCAAAGACACATATTACTGTTTCTGATTTAGTAATAGCAGTGGTTTTAGATTTAGTAGATGTGGTGTGGGACCCAGAATTTGAATTTTGCATAAATTCTCTGATGATGCTGATATTGCTGGTCTTGGGACCACACTTTGAGAACTACTATGTAAAACAAATGTAAGGCATTATGCTTTTGATTTTATAGCAAAACTCACTGTTTACTCCAATGTTTCATCCACTAACCTTTTTTTCATTCCTATACCTTCCATCAACAGATGTTTCTGAAACATCTTTGCCTGCCTTTGTACCTAGCAATATTCGTTTATGTATGTGAAAGATCAGCTTAGTGCACTATGTTGTTGATTGCTTACATAGCTTGAATAAGGATAGGAAAAATTTTTGGTAATTTTTTGTGGGGAGGAGATAAGAAAGTCGTTGGAATAAGGGGTGGGATTTATTTGTTTTCAAAGTCAGTTAGATGTAGAATGCTATTTGCTACTTTCAAAAATCCCATTAAAGTACTTGTAACTTTATCCAGAGGGAGCAGTATGAGTAGAGCCAGGTAAGAGGAAAAACTGACCTCATTCTTCAGTCCTTTCCTAAATGCTGAGAAATGTGTACCTCAAAGCTGCCTTTTTCAATCCCACAAACCAGGGAATCAGGAAAACGCATTAGCATCCTTGCACAGACTAGGAACACAGAGCAGGGAGGCGACTCAGCCCTGTCAAGACAGAAGGAAACTGGGGGAGGGGAAAAAAACTTTCCTAGGTGGAGGGAGAATCTGCAGGGCCGTGGGAAGAGAGGGGAAGTGGGGAAATGTACCTCAGGCGTCAGCCAGACACTTTGCCTCCGGGCATGTAGGAAAGTGGGGGAGGAGGAAGAAAGGCTGCCTAGAGCGAGATCCCAAGAGCTTCCGCCGCTGCTTTTGAGTGAAGATCTGGTGAGTTAGACTTTCTGCTCCACTTCTTCCCGCCAGGAGGCCATTTCTCTAAAAGGGGGCACTAGGCGCAGACTAAGCCACTGTTGTCGCCTGGCCCGCAGCAGACCCCGCGTCGGCCCCTGGTCTAGGCAAGAGAAGTGGCCCTTGGGATTCCAAAGTTACTCGGCGGAGGGGGTGGGGTCGTCAAGCTCCTCTCCAATCACTGCGGCCGCTCCAAGATTTGCATATATTATGCTAATTGACCTCCTCTCAGCTCCCCCGCCCCCTGTTGTGTCAGGGGCCCTTGAAGGCCAGGCGAAGGTGAATATATTAGGATAATGAGGCGGGCTTCTGCAAGGCACGGGAGGGGGCGCGCGCTGCCTTGGAGCCGAGGACCCTGGCAGCTCCAAGAAGGGGCGGGGGCGGGGGCGGGACGTCTGCTCCCGGCGCGCGCGCACTCTCACACACGAGCATCCCGAAGTGTATTTAAGGCTCGCACGCGCGAGGCTGCGGAGATCCTTGGGGTAGCCGGGACTTGGGCTTCGCCGTTCGCTTTTGCTCCTGGGTTATTTCGTTTACTCTCTTCTTTGCCCCTTGGCTACCCTTTTTGCGCTGCGCTCCCTCCCCCTCCCCCCGCTCTCAGCATATTTTGCCTGGACCAGAGTCCAGGTGGGAAACAGTTGGCGTGCGGGAAAAACATCGACTAGGTAGAAATAAGGCGAACTAACAGAACGCAACAGGTCCGTGTTGCGGGGCGAGGGGAGCGGCGGCGGGCGTTGCATCCCTCGCCCACTGTCTCCGGACCTCGGAAGAGGTGACTGTCCTTTAGGGGACCAGCAGGGCCATCGGGGTAGGTCTCATTCCGGTCTTTACCTTGTTGCGACCAGTCCCTATACTGAGGGTGCTCTTCTGCCCCAGCTAGGAGGGGAGAAGAAGGCGAAGGACGGACGGTTCACGACTGCTGGTCTCGCGCTGAGGATAGCGGGGGTCCACCTTCGCGCTCCCCCGCTTCCAGTCCGCCAACTAGTTGTATAGCCACGCGGATTGAACTGTGGAGGAATCGTCCTTTTTCTTTCCTTTTAAGATTATTGGAAGTGGTATAGGGTGGGAGAAGCCGACCCTGTCACGATGCTGCTGAAGAAGCCTGCAGGGAAGGGAGGGGTCCAGGAGCCGGGTTCGGAGGACCCAAGCCCCGCTGGGCAGCGTTGTGCCACGACCGTACCCTCGTTCGCGGTCCTGGCGGCCCTCCTGTCAGTGGTGGCCGTGATGTCTTGTCTATACCTGGGGGTGAAAACCAGCGACCTCCAGGCGAGGATTGCCGCTCTCGAATCTGCCAAAGGGGATCCTTCCATCCGTCTGCTTCCTGACTGCGTGGATCAGCTGAAAGCAATGGTGCAAGAGAAAGTGGAGCGACTTCTGGCTCAGGTGTGAAAGGTTGGGGTATTTTGCACGTGGATAACATCTAGCACAGGCGTAATTATGCGTATATGACCAACCTCTACCATTACTGTCTGCATACTTGGTGTGGCTGTGTGTGCATATGCTAGGCGACCATCTCATTGTAGCATACATTTGTGTGTGCACATCCTTTGATGTGACCCTCTCTATGTGTATCACCTTCCCTTACTCTTCTGAATGCTTGCACGATCAACATATATGGAGCTCTGAAAGACGGAAGGGTGGCATTTAATCTTCTTTTAGTGTTCCAAAGTCTCATCTGAATCTTTCCCAATTTTGTGGAAAATATTCCTCACAGAGATAACATGTTATGTTCTCGATATGTTCTAAGGAGGTTAGAACCATAGGTGTTATTAATATACAAATGGCAATCACTCTTGAAAGTGATATAACCCTAAATGTGATTTCAAATCAGTCATATCATACACTGAATATTCTCAAATATTAAAAAAATAGTAGCTTTTATTTTTTTTTGTAAAAGATGCAGTGCCATTTGACTTGAGAGTTCAAAATAATGTATATTATATATCAAAATCAAGGGCAGCTTTAGATGAGAGTTAGGAGGTTTTCTGAAACTTGCTTTTCCAACACAGTCTGTTTGGCAGTAGTTGCAGTACAACATGATAAGCAGTTGACCTTCATGTATAAAATATGGGCTGTTTTAAAACACTTAACTTACCTAGAACTGCAACATGTCAGTGCCAGGTTTTTGGATTGACTGCACATGTTTGAGCTGAGGGAGGGAGTGGTGATAGTTGAGCAACGGAAAAAGACATTATACAAGTCCAGCAGTCTTGATATCATGTCAATGATCATTTTCTTTTCCTAGGGCTTGGGTACCATTACCTTTCGACTGAAGTCCAAGTATGTATGTAAACTTTAGTTATGCAGGCTCTCAAATGCTGGTGAATCAAGCATATGGCCAGAGAATTCCTAAAGAATCCATTTCTGTACCATGCTACTGATGACTCTTAATACCTCTTTTTTTGCCCCCTGCAGAAATCCTATGAACATATGGCTAAAATAAGAATTGCAAGAGAAGCGCCTTCAGAATGCAACTGCCCAGCAGGTAAAATGGAACTTGCTTAATGAGGTTGCCTCCATAGCAGAGCATTTTAAAATAAAAGTCCTGTGTCTGTTGAGTCTACCTGTAATAATAGTGAAGAAAGAATGCAGACCTAACTTACTTGAATAAAGTCAACATGTCTCAGTCAAAAGAATGGCAAATAAAGCCCAAAATATTATTTTAAGCAGCATATCAAGGTGTTATGGAGGGCAAAGGACAGTGATAATCACCAAGAAAATATGGCAATATGATGTACAAAAATGAAATTCACAGAGTCACAGATTGAAAAATATTGCTCAGTTTTATTCAATTTTACTGTCTATAGCAAAAAGGACTGCAGAACAAGTTAGATTATGAATTCCCCAGTGGTGAATATTGGATTAGTACAGGTTTCAGTTTGCTCTTTTTGACATGATTATGTGAGTAAATGACCTTAACTTCCTCTCCTGCTTTTATTCTTGTCTATCAAAAAGGTTCCCCTCTCCTATAGCTGAAGGAAATTAGTTTTTTATTTTGAGTTTCCCATTGCAAACTACTGCATTCTCAATGACCTCTCAGAAAAGGCTCTTATATTTTTACCATTTTCTCTTCTGTGCAGCTTTAGGGGACTATATTAATGACAGCATATTAGCAGAAGGATAGAAAAGAGATATCAGTGCATGAAACCTCTAGGTAATCTTTAAATCTTCCTTTCTAGACCTCTGAGGCTAGGGAGTCAGGCGTCTGTAGACCTAACAATTTAGAAGCCCTTGGAATATGTCTCTTGGAAAACATCTAGCGGATTCAACTGATAAAAGCCATGGAAGACTCCCATGAGCTGAGATTTTTTTTTCAGATAAACGTTGTTAATGCACTTATGAATATTCTGTTTGTTTAACCATCACTTATGGAAGAGTGAGTCTCATATTTTCTGTAATGTTCAGTAACACGATGCTTAAATACTAATATATGGAAAGGCAACTTCCTGCATTTTTCAGATTCTGATTTTTTTCCCCTCATGATAACTTGTTTTATCTCATAATAACACAGCTAAACCAGCTAAATGTTTAGAAATTTTAAATGTTAACTCCCAGTTGTACATCATAAAATTTTTCTATTTATGTTCTGCTACATTTTTGACCATAATGGAGCTGTATTTTTTGTAAAGTAAGCACTTTCAATTGAGAAGACATATACATTAGGTAACAGGGAGATAAGTTAATGTTTGTTTTGACATTGTGGGTTTCATTCTTGGTTGTTTTAAGTTGGAAAAGACCTCAGAAGTCAGAAATTCAAGGAAAGCAATTTTTAGTGCAGGAATTAACTTGCGAAAACCTTATCAACTTGGAAGGGTTACTTAAATTCCCAAAACAGTTGGTATAGGACTTCATTAGTCATACCACTTAGAGGCCAGCATTTTCTCTATTCAGTACTCTTGCTAGCTGTGTGAGAAATAACTAGTGTTTAGTTAATAGGATTCTTGGTGAACTGGGTAGAAAAATAGAAGAATGACAACCATATCACTGTTCTCTGTGTTTTTGTGAATTTAACGCCTTCATCATGTTTGATATAAGCTAGTTGTTGAGGTCCAATATATAATCTGGAAGAAAAATATATTTAGTTTATCTTACGTTACCTTGGAACATCATTTTTCTTCTTAACATATTAATTGAATAATAGTGATTTCACAATAACAAACAAAAAAATAAGAAATGGTGATTTCCTTGGCCCTTTTGTTGGCCCTCACTAATGGCTGCTTTACTTTCTTGCCACCACTAGAGCTCCACATTACATCAGTTTTCACAAGCTTACTTGAGAGATAAATGTTTGAAGGTGCACATTTCAATGCACAGAATCAAACAGGTTTCTTGCCGACAAATCCCTATTTTAGAAACTCTCTTCTGCTTGTGGAATAATTAGATATCATCAAAATAGTAACATTCAAAGTAGTATTCTGGGGGAAAACTAGTTATTTTGACTTTTGGTCAGGGAGTTACTGCTTTATGGAATGAATGGGCTGGCCAAGAGGATTAGAAAGGAGATACAGCACTTCCCACCTGGTTTGGCTCTAACCCTCTTTTGCAGTGACTAAATGTTGTCACCCAGACATCTGTTTGTAGGGCAGAGTGAGACAAGTCTGTGACCTCAGCTTGCTCAGTTCCTGTGGACAGATGCCTGTCCCTTGAAGTTGACACCCTTGTTGACAGTCTCCATCACAGAGCCAAGGATTGATAGCAAAGGATTAATGCTGTGTTGTTTGTGTTCACTTTAAGTGCTTTTGATAGAACTCACTCTTGGTGGGGTCTATCCAGGTAGGCTACAAGGAAGTCATAGAATTTATTGATTTTTTTAATAGATTTTTTTAACCACAAGAAGGAGCTTGTGTGGGAGAGGGATGAGAAAGAATATTATTGAGTAGTTTCTAATTATAAATGAGGTACTCTCTCATTTAATCTTCATAACAACCCTGAGAGTTAAATATTAATGATCTCATTTTATGGATTAGGAAACAGGACTTAGAAGGTGACTAACTTAACATAGTAAAGGCAAGGTCAGGATTCATGCCTATATCTGGTAGAATCAAAAGTCCAAAGTTTAGTGAGGAATAGAGAATGAGTACAGGTTCTGGAGCTGGACAGCTCTGGTTTGAAATCCTGGGTCTGCTACTAAGTAACTGTGTAGCCTTGGTCAAACTAATGAATTCCTGTTTCCTCATTTGCAGAAAAGTAGCTAATAATAATAATACCTTCCTCATAGGATGATAACTTAAACAGTCTGGCATATTGGTGGCTATTCATTAGATAATAGCTATTACTCTTCTTTTACTATATTATATGCTATTTAACTCTAACCTGGTCCATAGGGACACATGATAGAGGTGGGGAAACTGAGGCCTGGAGTTGGGCAACTTGCTGAAAATCCAATGGCTAATGACAGGTTTTGGACTAGAACACTATGCTTAATTAAACACAAATATGTATAGATCATTCATGCAGATAATCAATCAAATAACTCAGTATTTTAGTGCCACACCAAGATATTTATATTAGTCTACTAAATTATTTTTACCCAAATTGAAGGAAAAACTTTTGAATTTTTAGGTAAACCATGGCTGAAGTAGATATAACTTGGGCTTAAAAGAGTATGGAGATATTTTAAAATGTCTTTATTATTTTATACCAGATGTTTACAAAAAGAAATACGTTAACTTTCTGACTCATCTTCACATTTATTTTTAACAGGTTTATAGAATTACAATTTATAATAATTACTCATTTTAAGTGTATTAAAAGATTTTTAAAAATTATGGAGTTGGGCAATCATCACCACAATCCAATTTTAGATCACCTTCATCACTTCTGAAAATTCACATTTACTTTTTTCATGTGCTCAGTAGCTCTATTTTAAAATATTTGCAATAAAGAAACCCCAAAATAAAATAAAATAAAAACCCATACAAATTGGAGCTCTGTTTAGCAGAATATTTGATTCAGCAGTAGCTGAACTATTGAAATTCAGCTGCCATTTGTGGCTTGGCCTCTGTAAAACTTGACTCTCATATTTGCGAATAAATTGGCTTTTTGCTCTGGCTGTAGAGTTTAGTTTGGGGCTTTATTCTTGGAGTTTTACATAAAAGTATGTATAAACCAGGAATATTATGGGAGGGTTTCTATGTTCTAATTGATAAAGAACATTGGGAACCAGGCAGCCGACCAAATGATGTTTAGATCACAAAGGTTTCTGTGCCTTACTCAACAGTAGTGTTGCCTTCCCAGGGTATTATGTATAAGAACCTCTGTGGTGTAATGGACCAAGAATGTGAATGGGCAATCAAGAATCTAGCATCCTAATCCTGGCTTTGACATGAACATGTTATACAATCTGGGCAAGTCATTTTTAAGAATGACTTCTATAGGAGTAATTTTTATATCCTCTCAAAGGGAGTGTTGGACTAGAATGATTTTGAAGGGCATTTGTCAATTTCTAGGTATAAAGAGCCTTCTGTGTGCTAAATATCATGCTAGATAGTTGGAATAAGTTGATGAACAGGCAGACTTGGAATCTGCCCTTATAGAGCTTACATTTCAATGAGGATGACAGATATTTATTTAAAGTTGGCATGAATTTACAGGTGCAACCAAGAAAAATAACAGTGTGCTTTGAAACACGTGACCAAAAGTTTTTCCATGTTGTAAACACTAAGGATAATTTTAAAATTTTTCTCTGAGGAAAACCCAGAAATTCACCATAGGATAAAATCATAATATGAGAAAATCTAGTTTCTGATTATAGATAAAGCTGTAGCAATGGATAAAAAGCCGATTGGCATACCTTTACCTGGCTGCTGGCTTTTCAAGAATTTATGGTCAGGTGAAGATACACAGACATCTGGTTTGCCTACACTGATACCCACTGAAACAAAAGGTGGCTTAACATATAAACATTAGTGGTAGATAGGATGGCAATTTATTCTTCTACATTTCTCCTGAAAACAGTGAGACTGATGTTGACTAAGAGTCAAAAATTTCTGCCTGGTGATACTGACCAGGTCCTGGACCTTCGACCTTCACTGACAATGATGAAATGTAGCACAGCTAGTCATCTGCTTGGAGAACTTAGCTAGAGATAAAAAATATGTACCATATAACTTCTAACGTCCCTATACACCCTCCAAGCCAATGAAAATTATTGTATACAAAATAACAACAAATGTAGGCAATTAAACTCCCTTTGATTTATAAATGTGAGCGATATAGCCTCTGGTGGCTAGCTTTGTGACATCAATCTAGGGTGGAAATGTTAACCGTAATTTTAAGTTGTACACCCTTTCCCATCATATGAAAAGACCTTTAGCTTACCTTGCCAACATAAATTACTCGTGTAAAACTTGTATTTCCTCCTAATATGGTTTTTCACTATACTGTACATTTGTTTTCCAACCAGCAGCATACTGAATGGAAAGAGTGCATCTAGTCAGGGCATAACTGTAGATTTTCAGTTACATGAGGTAAAGAATCAGTCATTGGGATTAGGTAAATGTAGGGCTTATGGGGAAAACATGTCAGAATCAGGACTGTTTTACAGTCCAGGGGCATTTCCTGTTGCAGGGGAACCTCACAAGACACTCATCAAAATAACATCACTCTGTTATCTTCAGTGGAAACCATCCAAAACCTATTATGAAAAAGTGCTTTTATTCCATCCTTCCACTTGATAAACATTACTTGGTGTTTTGTTGGAAGCTGAGAACTGAAAACAATGTATGAGTCAGCCTGGGTTGCAGGCAGTAGCCCAGTGTTCTGCTAAACACAGAAGCTGTTCCACACTCCCTGGTTTGCCAAAAGGGGTGAAGTTCCATGCAGTGGGTTAATACACCATGACATTTAACACTCTTTTTTTCAATTTGTGTTAGAAACGACTGTGACATACCCACATACTGATTTCTCAGGCATGCATAGTTACTGTTTCATTGGGATGTGTTTAGCAATCTTGCAATTAGAAAATATTTTAAAATTGACTTTTTTAAAGGAGGAAATGCACAAGAGTGGGAAGTAGAAGTAAGTGAATTCACCTGCAAAATAAAATTGAGCTCTTTTCATTGGCATCATATATTCCTTCAAATGACTATTCTCTACATCATTTAAATAATAGGATTCCCTGAAGAAATGCTATCAGATGGCAGGCACCTTCCCTTTGTGATGACTAGGAAGAGGAACTGAGCTGCATAGTAGAACTTCCTCTGTTCTTCTAGCTCCTTATCAACTAAATTCCTAGCTGTCTTCTATCTCTTGACTTCTGTTTGCCATGGAAAAGATTTATAGAGGAAGCAAGTAATTCCTTCTGTATATGAAGATTAGAATGTCCTACCTATCAGCTCTAAGGTATTTAAAACAATCTAGTAAATTTCACATTTGCACTAGTCAAGAAGTTTAGTTATTTAGTTCACAGATATGAACATGAAGGTAGTAGTCCAATAGCTAGAATTAATGAAGTAACTGTAATTGAATTTACCAATTAAGGATTTCGTGCTTATGTTTTATAACTTCTCAAAATCAACAGTCATTTGTAGTCACTCTCATGCTTTTGACATGATTTCATTTGGAGTCCCCATTTCAACTTTAGTCACCACATAATATGATAGTTGGAATACATTCTTTATTTTTCTCATTGTGTTCCTTAGTCTGATTAGCCAAGAATGCCAAAAACTGTGTTCATTTAGATATGAACAATTTATATTTTAGGAGCTCTAGATTCCTAAGTCTAGACGTCTGGATTATGTACACAAAGTTTATATTCTTATATTTGAAATATGGTCAGCACATATTTGAATAAAATTTTCACATTTAGGCTAAGTGGCTAAGTAAATAAGAATTGTAGCCAGTTCTAGTTTGTGCATTATGATAATATTGAGAGTAAGAACATGTCTAACTGGAAGTAGCCTGGTCCTTTTAGGGATAGAGCCTATTTTTCCATTCTTGACCAAAGAGGTCACATGCAAGGAGAGTAAAAGCAGGAGGAAGAAACTACCACATCCCCCAGTCTCTGGGAATCATATCTCTTCACCATCATATTTGGCATGCCTGGTGTTTTATTAGAGTTCCTGTTATAACGTAAATCTGGGCAGTGGTTTGAGTGGTGGGAATTCTCCATTGTAGCTCTGTCTTCAGCAGCCTCTTTTGCTCTTGTAGCAGCTAATGGGAGAAAAAAAATCTCATAGGAGTCTCTCCTTGAAGTCTACTTACGGGCAAGAGTAGTGTTCTTATTTTTGATTGTTAAGATACTAGTATTAAATATGCCTGGAAAATTGACACAGTCTTTTCCAATGTTCCTGTTTCTTAGGTCAGTTCTGGCAATTGTGAAAGGTAAGATGATTGTATTATCCTTCTAGGAAATATGAAAGTCCAATTTATGTCTCAGGGGCTCCACAATCCAGCTGACATTGTTTTTAGATGAACATGGTAAAATGATAACACATTTCCACAAATCATGTACAAAAAACAACTTTTTGACTTGAAAGTCATGTTAGAAATACTGGCAAATTTTAGGACTTTGCCAGTGAACTTTAGAATGCTACAAATTCTTTTTTTTTTTTTTAACTAAAAAAATTAAGGGCTCAAGGTCAGAGCTGAAAAAGTTTGAATGGAAACAAGCTGCTGAGATAACTGCCTTTTGAGGATGGTTATCAACCTGGTTGGGGATCAAGTAAGTTAAGTGGGTCAAGGATCAGGAGACTCTGGTGGGCAGATCCTGATATTAGCTGCTAAGAGTTTTCATGGTACAGTATAATTGTATTCCACTTCCTGAGGGAGTGCATTAGGAGTCCATTCTACCAATCTCATTTATGTGCTCCACCGCTGGGTTTCTGGTTTATATCTGTATATCTCTAGGGCTTATTAGAGTCCTCTATAAAAGTTCATGATGATTGTAATGAGGATCTGTCAATGTGACTTGGTTGAGGATTTTTATTGTGGTTTATCTTTTTACATACACCAATATTCTTATCCACATGTCCCCCGCCCCTTTTAACATTTTCACTGAGGACTTTGTGAGCCAAAACATGTTAAAGCTAATATAAATCTTGGAGATTAAGTAGTTCAGGTTTTTTTTCCCAACATTTCTTAAAGAGGCTGAGCTTTGTAAAGAAAAAAAATCTTATGAGAAAACTCAGTATATGAAATCAGATGCAATGTTAGCTACACACTGATTGACCTTGGAGGTCAGAGGGGACAGAGGCCGGAAACCCTTTAAGCTCTTTCTTTCTGCTGCCCATCCCCCTTCCCCTTGATGACCTCTGAAGTATCTCCAGAGAATCCTAGGACTCTGTCAGAAAATTAGGATACTGTTAGAAAATAATGAAAGTTCAGTTCCCAGCATGATCCCAGCTCTCGTATCTAGAGATACCATATACTTGTCAACACTGAACTTATCTCCAAAATTCTGTAACTAAAAGCATTACTAGCCATGATGAAAGCAAAATTATTTGTTAAACTGAGTATAATCCTGAAATGACTCTAATGTAATATTTTTTATAATGGGTTATAGTAGTCTAGCAAAGGAGATGTAATAATAATAGTAGCACCAGAAAGCTGGGAAAATGTACCATGTAACTGAGCATGGTACTGTTCATCAGGAAATCATCTTCAGGCTTTTTCTTAGTTACGTATTTGTTTAAGCCTTCAAGTCACAATATAGTTCTTGTTTTTTTATGACAGTTTTCTGTTTTTAAAATTTTTTTCTTTTTACTTATTCTCTAATTCTAGATATTATTATGGGGCTTTATTACCAAGTTGCAGTAATCCATTGCCTTTAAAATTATTTATTTAAAGCAATTGATTTTTAGACTAATAATTAATAGTCAATACTTAATAATCTAATACTTAGATTGCAAAGTAGTATATGAAAAACATCTATCTCCAAAGTTATATTATTTAGAGAAAATTTATATTGTGAGAAAGTTGTTATTAAAGATGTTTCTAAGATCTTTGAGACTTTCTTACTTCATTTGATTATTTGTGCTAAGCTGATGATATTTATTTATTGAAATTTAAATTGTACAACGAGAATATATGAATTGTGCATCTATGTTTAAATAATAATAGGAAAAATCTTCAGGAATTAACATTTTATCCCCTATTGAATTTTATATATATATAAAAAACCAGACAAGTGTGAATTTAGATACAATCATATTGAAACAAGTACTGCAAACAGAAACTTGGAAGACAATACTCTTTTTTTTTTTTTTTAATTTTATTTTTTGTTATTCAATTACAGTTGTCCCATTTTTCCCCCATTGCTCCCCCCTCCCAGCCCATCCCTTCTCCCACAATTATATCCCTCCCCGTTGTCCATGTCCATGAGTATTCATATACGTTCCTTGACCTGACCCTTCCCTTACTTATCCCCCTTCTTTCCCTCCCCCCTACCCCCTACTGACTACTATTCTAGTCTTTGCCTATTTAGTTCGTTTGTTTGTGTTGATACTCTTATCTTCCATTCAAACAAATGTCTACCGTCATCAGCAATGGTATTTACTGTCTGAGTAGCTAGTAGTGGACAGTAGTTATTGCTGAGTGCAACACCTTCCTCAATTGCCTTATTGGACCGATAATAGAATGACATAGCATCTGTAAAAGCTATTGAGCTTTGTTGAGCAATTTATTTTCTCCTTAATGCACAGTCTCAATCTGTGGACTTTCAGGAAGACTGGAAGAGGAAAATGACTTTAAAAACTACTTCAGTTACTTTGCCTTTTGAGAAGACAGTTGTCAGTAAAGCAGCAAAGGACAGGAATGCTGACTAAGCAGTGAAGGCTGGAAAGGTCATGTGTGCCAGCCAAAGCTATTGCAAGCTGCAAAAGAGAGGTTTAGCCAAGCAAACTGTATCCCCTGTATTTACTTCCCAAACCCCCCATACATGCTGTCAACTTCCTAGGAGTTTAAGTAGCAAGCCTGGTTGTATGGCTTAGTACTACTATACATTTATGCACGTGGAAGTTTTTAATAAAAGAAAATCTCTAACATTGAGAGATTACATCTGTAAAGAAACCAGGGCTTTTATGTTCTTGGATATAGTTTCCTTCTGTGCAAAGTTATTTAATGCTCTACAGTTTAGCTACTTCTAAGGATACTTTCCTGAATATTGGTTTGTTCACAATGAACTTTTGTATGAGGAATGCTATGTGTCGATGGTAAAATGTATGTTATCATTTCTGAAATATTAGAATAATTTATTTTTATGGCAGAAAGGTCTGAGGTATACTTTCTCTTCTCTATGTGTGAGCCCAGGACACATTAGACTCAGAATGTGTTTTATTCTTTTATGCCTTTATCTGCTTGACATAAAACCCTTGTATCCAGCATCAAGAAGAAAATCTTCAAGAAGAAAGTCCAGGTAGAAAAATTTAATAATCAGTTATATTTATCCCGTACGTATATATAAATATCATACATCATTTTTTCCACATTTTCAATCTTTTACAAGTCTTTACTTTTGTTTAATTTTAGTCATATACCACTAGCATTTCGGTTTTTCATTTCTAAATTATTTTTATTTTTTAATTACACTGACATACATTATTATATTAGTTTCAGGTGTACATCCCAGTGATTACACATTTCATAACTTACTAAGTGATGACCATCCCAATAAATCTTGCACCCATCTGATACCATACATGATTATTAAAATACTATTGACTATATTCCCTATGCTGTACTTTACATCCCCATGACTATTCTGTAACTACTAATATGTACTTCTTAATCGCTTCACCTTTTTCACCTTTTCTCCCAACCCCCCTCACATCTGGCAACTGTCAAAGTGTTCTCTGTATGTATGAGTTTGTTTCTGTTCTGCTTATTTGTTTATTTTGTTTTTAAATTCAATTGTTGATAGATATATATTTACTGCCATTTTCTTTTTTATATTTCTTGATCTTTTTTTCCTTCTTTTTGTTAAAGAAGACGCTTTAACATTTCATAAAATGCTGGTTTGTTGGAGATGAACTTCTTTAGCTTTCCCTTGTCTGGGAAGCTCTTTATCTTCCCTTCAATTCTAAATGATAGCTTTGCTGGGTAGAGTAATCTTGGTTGTAGGTCCTTGCTTTTCATCATTTGGAATATTTCTTGTCAATCCCTTCAGACCTGCAAAGTTTCTATTGAGAAATTAGCTGACAATCTTATGGAAGCTCCCTTGTAGGTAACTAACTGCCTTTCTCTTGCTGCCTTTAAGATTCACTCTTTATCTTAGACCTTTTGCATTTTGTGTCGTGTCTTGGTATGAGCCCTTCGGGTTCAACTTTTTGGGGGGACCCTTCTGTGCTACCTAGACTTGTATGTCTATTTACTTTACCAAGTTAGGGAAGTTTCCTGTCATTATTTTTTCAAGTAGGTTTTCAGTTTCTTGCTCTGTCTCTCTTCTCCTTCTGACATGCCCATGATGCAACTGTTGGTATACTTGTAGTTGTCCCAGAGGCTCCTTATACTATCCTAATTTTTTTGGATGCCTTTTTCTTCTTGCTGTTTGCATTGATTATTTTTTGCTTTCTTATATTCCAAATCACTGATTTGATTTTCTGCTTCATGTACTCTACCATTGATTTCTTATAAATTATTTTTCATTTCAGTTAGTGTGTTCTTCATTTCTGATTGGTCTTTTCTTATGATGTTGAAGTTCTCAATATGTTCCTTGAGCATCCCTATAACCAGTGTTTTGAACCCTGTATCTAGTAGATTGCTTGTCTCCATTTTGTTTATTTCTTTTTTCTGGAGTTTTGTTCTGTTCTTTCATTTGGATCATGTTTTTTTGTCCCCTCATGTTGGCAGCCTCCCTGTCTTTGTGTCTGTATATTAAGTAGAGCTTCTATATCTCTCAGGCTTGGTAGAGTGCCCTAATGTAGAAAATGTTCTATAGAGTCCAGTGGCACACCCTCCTCGACCACCCAATCTGGGCACTTGAGGTGTACCCCTTCTCTGGGCTGTATGTGGTTGAGTCTTGATTGCTTTTGGCACCTCAATGGGAATGATTTACCCCCAGGCCAATCACTCACAAGGACTGGCTGTGACCACCAACCACTGATCTCTGACTACTGTGGAGGACCAGCTGTGCAGGGACCCACCCCACATAGCAGGGCTTACTTCAGCGTGGCTCTGGTGCCCACTGAGTCTGCCCCTTGAATGTGTCACTTGTGAAGGTGGTTGGGTGGTGATGCTTTGATGTGGTCTGAAGCTGTCCACTTGGTGTACTGGCTCTGGGGCCGCCTAACAGGCACAGGCCAAGGTCAGCCACTGCTTGTGTTCAGCCCAGAGCCACCTGGCATGAGCTACAAAGTGATCTGCAGATGGCTGCTACTTGTGCTGGGCTTGTGGGTGCCAAGGTGAGGCCAAGCTGTGAAACCATTGCCAGTTGCTACTAGTGCCAGGGCTTGGGCCTTGAGGCATGCTGAGGCCAGGTGCTGCTTGTTTGAGAGATTTGGAAAATCTGAAACATGAGCCAAGACAGGCAGGCCATTATATAGAAAAGTCATTAAACACAGCTTGGGTGGGCCTGAAAGTTGGGTGAGGTGGGGCTCAGGGAATCACCAGGGTGGGACAAACAGTGTGAGCCAAGTTGATGGAGTCTCAGATATGGTGCCCATCTGCTGGCTCTGTCAGGGGAGGGCTCATCAAGGGAACAAAGGCCTTTTTTTTAGCACTTCTGTCTGGGAGAAAGCTGGCCCTTCAGCTCTGTCCCTGATGCTGTGTAATTCATTTCCTCCCCTTATGTCTGTGGTGCCTTTTGAGCTGCTGTCCCAGTGCTGGAGATCAGAGGGTATGAATCTGAGTAAGTCTGTGTGTGGGCCCTTTAAGAGGAACTGCCTGGGACTCCATCAGCCCTCATCTCCCTCAGCCTCAATTCCTGCTGGTTTTTATAGCCAGGAGTTATGGGAACTTCTCTTCTTGACACTAGAACCCTAGGATGGGGGACCTGATGTGGGGCTGGGATCACTCCCTCCTTCGGGGGGTACCTTTACAGCCTAGTTATCTCTCCTAATTTTTATCTGTCTCACCTGGGTTGGGACCAGCCTGTTCCACATCTCCTTCCCTCCTACCAATCTCCGTGTGGTTTCTTCTTTAAATCCCTTGTAGGACTTCCATTCAGCTAGATTTCAGGCAGTTCTGAATGATCGCTATTCTGTAGTTCAGTTGTAATTTTGATGTGCTTTTGGGAGGAGGCAAGTACCTCCATTGACGTACACTACCATCTTGCCCAGAAGTCCGCCATTAGCATTTTGAATATTGACATGTCATTCACATTTATAGGATGTGATGAAACTAATAATGTTTATTAAACTTTTGAAAACCAAGAGTGAACACAGTAAGCACATCCACAGGCAGAGAAATGATGCTCTGTCAGGCTTGCAATTAACAAGTATTGCCTTACCGTGATCTAGTACTGGTGAACAGAGTGAACAGGATTGTTTTGGGGATGCAGACATGGATTTATGAAACTACTAAAACAGAAGTTCTATACTCGTAAAGAAGAACATTCATTCTAGTCAGCTCATTCTCCTTTCTATTCTCCCTCCCCTTCTGTAGTGGAAATAGAAACTCTCTCTTGCCTTCATTGTAGTGATGACACTCAATCTGTTTGTCTTTGATTTCCCCCAAACTCTAGGCCTGTGCAGGGCAACAGCTATACTTATGATTAAATCAGCAGCATAACCAAAAAAACGCCATAATGATAAATATCAATATTTCTCCCAAATTTCAAAAAGTGACTTTTCTCAAAAATTACTATTAAAAGATAATTCTCAAAAAAGTAAAATTATGACTATCATGCAGATATCAAGTGAATGTGTGTTAAAGATTTTACTAAATCATTAAAGAAGTAACTGGTAAGATGTTAATTAAGAATTTAAAGACATACATGTTCATCATTACAAAATATTGAAATCAGTATAACAATGGGGGCATAACTAAACTTATCTACAGTGAGGGAGGGAAGTCACTTTCACTCAGTCAGAAATAATTTGAATGTTAATATATCTACAGAGTTTTAAAATAGCTCCCAAAGAATTAGAATCAGATAAGCGGGAAAGATGTGTTCTAGACAATGCATAGTTTTCCATTGGGACACACATTTCCCCTGGTATTGTATTTTTTAGGTAAGGAAAAAAAATTTGTTTTTACTCTTTAGTATAGCAATGGTTATTATTCTATCTCCTTCAATGTTCTGTGGGGGTAGTGTGATTGGTATGCCTATGTATTACTGGCATGATTTACATAAGTGGCCTTTAAAATTATAATACTAAAATTTTGTTTAAAGTAGAGACTACTTTGAAAGACTCAGCTTCCTATGTTTTGATATCAATGAGTAGTACACTAATGCTAAAGCGTTGCTGACCTTGCCCTCGTGTTTTCTTAAAAAAGATTTATTTATTTATTTATAGAGAGATGGAAAGGGAGGGAGAAGGAGAGGGAGAGAGACATTGACATGAGAGGGAAACATTGATGGCTGCCTTCTGTATGCACCCCGACTGGGGGCCAAACACACAACCCTGTCATGCACCCTGACTGGCAGTTGAACCGGTGACCTTTAGCTTGGTAGGATGATGCCCAACTAACTGAACCACACCAGTTGGGGTCCCCTTGTGTTTTTGATACTATCTCCAAGCAATTACACATTATTTAAATAGGCCACATTAGCCTGGTATGAGCATGTGTTTGCCTCTGGGATTTTGTGCTGCTATTTTGGTGACCCTGGTTTGTCTTCAGATATCTTATCTACTAGTTTGGCTTTTCCTTGGACACTTTCACCCAATTCCCGTTATGTTCATTCATACTTCTGACTTCTTGATCTTAGTGATAACTTCTAAGATTTATTTGTCTATTCTTGGCCAGTTATCTCTCCCGGTGGCTCCTGCCTTGTTTGATCTCTACCTCTGCTGTTAGTTGTGCACAATGTTCACTTAACTAGCACCTCAATCAGCTCAGTCCTCCGCTGTCCAGGTATATGGATGCTCTTCTCTGCTCCTGCGCATTTTAGTTGTTCCCACCTTTTGGCTGAGTCCCTTCAGGTTTTAGAAGATGAATGGCTGAAGCTAGATAATGGCCCTGCCTATATATCCTAGGAAGAGAATGTGTCGAAATGGGGCTTGGGATGGGTGAGGATACATTGAAATTGCACAGTGATGGGTGGTTTTTGCAGGGAAATATTTACCTTCATGCAAAGCAGCTTATTTTCTGGTAGCCTTATATTACTAGGTAGAGGAGAGAGTTCATTATAAATATTAAAAATTGGAACATTAGTATCTAAAAATTATATACTGAAGGTGGTAACTGACCTCTGGTTTTACCTATCTCAACTGGCAAAAGTTAAAGAGTCATGTGTATAGTAGTCTTTAAAAAATATTTTCATTCAATTAACTAATAAAACATGTATTGTGATTTACTATGGATGAGACCCTGTCCCACATGCGTTACTATTTAAAGAAATAAGGAGGTTTCTAAGCTCTTGTGAAGGAATAGTGGTGTCAGATATGCAGACCAAAGACTGCAAGAGAAGTAAAAGCTATAAAACTATAGCCTGTAGCCAGCTGTATCCAATTCAAATGGATTTAAAACTACAATGATAATTGATATTTGAACTCATATTTTCAGTTCATTTACTTTTTATGATTTCAAAAATAGTAACATATAACTAGAGAAGTTGGCGTTTGAATTTTTTACCTTTTTCCTAAGAAAATGGAAAAGTCCTCTAATGAGTATTGTGATACTTTGCAGAAATGCTGTTGACATATCACTTGGATGGCATTTCTGAAGAAAAATGATCTCTGTCAGTTGTTAGGTCAAGTGTAACATTTTTAACACGCCCCCCCAGGCTACCTTCTGTGGCAATTATTTTTAAGGAGCCTCGGAGGGTCTCTTAAACATCAATTCAAATCCTCTGGCCATATTTTCCAGTGAAGACATCGCTAGACTGTCTTGGGTTGTAAAAAATAGAGATCCACTCAGGTGACCTTAAGTAATGATGGTGCAGGGAATTCTCGACTTTGTCATTATTGACATTTGGGGATGGATAACTCTTTGTTCATGGGAGGCTATCCTGTGCATTGTAGGATGCTTAGCAGCATCCTTGTCCTCCGCTGACTAGTTGCCAGTTGTAACCTCAATTTCTACCACAGAATTGGTAAATGTCTTCTAGGGATCAAAATTGCTCCCCACTGAGAGCTTTTTTTTTTTTTTTTTTTTTTTCCTTTTAATAATGCCCAGTGACTAAAGAAGGCAGGAATATCAACTTTGTGAAGGCTGCCCTAGGAGAGCAGGAAGTGGAGGACTGTCAAAATAATCAGGATGTAGAGTATCTCCCCTCCCTTATCCATGGTTTCACTTTCCACAGTTTCAGTTACCCATGCTCAACCACAGTCCAAAAATATTAAATAGAAAATTTCAGAAATAAACAATTCATTGTTTTAAATTGCATGCCATTCTGAGTAGCATGATGAAATCTTGTAAATCCCACCTGGATGTGAACCATCCCTTTGTCCAGCATCTCCACACTGTAGATGCTCACCTCCTGTTAGCTACTTAGTAGCCATCTTGGTTATCAGATAGACTGTCTCTGTATTGCCGTACTTGTGTTCAAGTAAGTTATTTTACTTAATAATGGCCCAAAGCCATTCATATAACTTTTATTACAATATGTATGTACATATATATGTATATGACTACTTTATTATTACTATTCATCTCTTACTTTGCCTTTTTTATAAATTGCCCTTTATCATATGTATAGAGAAACAGTATATCAGGTTTGGTACTATTTGTGGTTTCAGGCAGTCATTAGGGAGTTGGAACATATTCCCTGAGAATTGGGGGATGATTGTGGGTAGAGGGGGGCAAAGGGGAAAAATTGGGACAACTGTAATAGCATAATCAATAAAATGTAATTATAAAAAAAAAACGAGAAGGAGGAGAAAAAAGAGAACCAAATATAGGGTAAGTGGGGATTCTTCAGGTAGGACTTAAGTCTAAAGGCAGAAGGTAAACTCAAATACCAGGCAAGTAATGTATGATGTTTATTTGGCTAGGGTATCCTGTCATCAGATGAGAGTGTGAAGTCCACTTAAAAACATTCAAATAATTTTTTAAAGCATTCTGCCAAATAAAGCCAATCTTTGGGTGTTATTTAGTCTGGTTTGCAGGCTGAACTTTGTGATAGCAGCTACCTAATTCAGCTATATTTTCATTTTTGGAAAAAATTGAATAACTTATGTTTTATATAAAATTCTTCCTTTTTAGTGCCATAATCCTCCCTAATGTTGTTTAGTTTTCTTTGGGAACATTTCAGGGTATGCAGACTGTTCTTATGTTGATTAAAATATTATAATATTTTGCTTTCCTTGAAAGTGTGATTATCATCATCCTTTGTTTATTCCATGCTCCAGCATGAGTTCAGCAACAATAATAGAACTTATATAGTAATCAGACATAATTAGGTACAATAAACATTTAAGTTATATCAAAGCCTATTATGTAGAATTTGAATCAAGTAACCTAATAATATATAGCTCAAATGAATGGTCTTAAGACTTCAAAGGTATGTCTAGACCAAAGCAAACTTAAATAATTTTTTCTTATAAGAGTAGAAAAAATACTTTCTTATAATGGTAGTATACACTCAATGTAAAACCATGCTAGATCTCTGTATGATATTCATATGGATTGCCCATAATTTGACAATTCTCTTTTTATACCTTTAGATTATTTTCAATGCTTTTATAAATAAGTTTGAATAATGTGACATGTCTGTGTGTGCATCACTCTCTAAAAATTACCTATAAGTGCAATTGGTGATTCAAGCTTTATGAACAACATACTTACCCGGCGGGGAGATACCCTAATCATGAAGGTGGTTTTCCCAGGGCGAGGCTTTTCCATTGCACTCTGGATGTGCCAACCCCTGCAATTCCCCCAAATGTGGGAAATTCGGCTGCATAATTTGTGGTAGTGGGGGACTGCGTTCGCGCTCTCCCCTGGGAGAAAAAAACTTTACGAATGTTTGTGCAGCTTCTAATGCATATGGTTAAATCACATATTAGAAAGTGAATTGCTCTGGCTGGTGTGGCTCAGTGGATTGAGCGCTGCTCTGTGACCTGAAAGGTCACTAATTTGATTCCCAGTCAGGGCACATGCCTGCGTTGCAGGCCAGGTTCCTGGTCGGGAGCCTAGAGAGGCAGTGAATCCATGTTTCTTTCTCACATTGATGTTTCTCTCCCTCTCTTTCTCCCTCCTTTTCCCTCTCTTTAAATATAAATAAACAAGATATTAAAAAAGAAAAAGTGAATGAAAATGCTATCTCCTGGTACTCTCACTGGCATTGTAGGGAACTCAAAGAAGGTGATCAAACTGTAGTATAAGAAATTAACAAATGACATCTGTGAATATTTTAATTGTTCTTGATTCTATAAATAGTTAAGTGAAATTTTCTCAGAATTTCTTCCAAAGTGTGTTGATTTTGTTCACCCTTTAGCTCAAATCAATATTTTTGTTGTGCATAGTTGTTATACTATATATACATATATATTTTTTCTTCTTATTTAATGTAACAACTTTAGTTCTTTTCCACTTCTGGGTTCTGGTTCAATTTTTGTGCTATAAAAGGAAAAAATATTGAACTCTCTTAAGTACAATGGACTATTCTAATTATAATAATCATTCTTGAAGCACTTTTGCTATTCTTGAAGTTTTGTCCTGAAGGCTTTGTAGAAACTGATTTCTGTTGCTCTTATTCTTTAAGAAGCTGCTTTAAAACCCAGCCAGAAATCCATCAACATTCTACTGTATTTTTTGGAGTAGTTGAAGAATTGCTTAGTAAGAACTTTAGTGTTAATATAAAAACATGATTTAATTGAGAGATAAGCTCGTTTTAAAAATCAACTTGAAGCAAAAATATAATTTAACTGAGTATGACTCATCAGTTTCCTCATTAGGTTGGTTTTCTGCTGTCTGCAGGATGGTACCTTGGCATACCCCATAAGCTCAGCTAGCAGAATTTATACTTATATTAATGACAGTGTGTTTTACTGTAACTTGGAAAGAATAGTCACTGTTCTAGGGGTTTTCAAGGAAGTGAAGTGTTTGCAAGGAAGAAAGTTAGAGTAGGGTAACTAGCAAAATTGCTTTTATTACTGTAAAATAAAGCTATGGTCTTTAAGAGAAAATACCTTCTCTTAAAGTAGTTCTTTTGCTTTATTGTTGTCTTTATTAACTAGCTGGGTGTGATCTTTTAAATCACTTTTTTGGGGAGGCAGGGGGATGACAATTTAAGAACTTGGAAGTGGCTTTTCCTGTTCTTCAATGCTATTGCATTTCCTGCATGTAAAATATGGTTTTGTGTAAATTATTAGTAGTAATAAACAATATATTAAGTTGTACCTTTAGGCCACAACCATCTCATATCCCAGTATCTAAAATCAGTTTGAGAGGTGGAGTGCTAGTCCTTTGTAAAATTAGAATTTCTCCTGTTTGATTAAAAAGGAACCTAAAATGTCAAAATAACTGCTCTTCCTGTACCACCCATTTTCTGAAATACTTATTTGGGATCTTGGTTTTAAAAAATATATATTTTATTTATTTTTAGAGAGAGGGAAAGGGAGGGAGAAAGAGATGGAGAGAAACATGATGTGCTAGAAAAAAACAGCAATGGGTTGTGTCTCTCATGCCCCCAACTGGGGACCTGGCTTGCAACACCCAGGCATGTGCCCTGACTGGGAATTGAACTGGCAAACTTTTGGTCCACAGTTCAGTGCTCAACCCACTGATCCACACCAGCCAGGGCCAGAATCTCAGGTTAAAACCTTTTTTGGAATAGGAGAGGAATTTTAAAAATAAAGCAAACTGCTGTCAGGGATGTGTTCAAGACAGAAATTTTTATAGCATGACACAAAGTCAACACATAACCTCCTATATTCTATAGTTGCTTGATTCATTCTTAATAACCAAAGAAAATAAGCTATATTCTGTAAAGTTTTAGTTTTTTAGCTTTATTGATAAAAAATTGTATATTTAAATTGCACAAAGTGATTTTTAAAGGTGAACAGCATTACGATTTAATATATACAATTATTACAATAATATTGTAACTATTACAATCAAGTTAATTAACATTTTTAGTTTTAATTGTAATGTTATTCTTTGAAAACTAGTGAATGTCGACTAGTATGTAATAATTTAGTCAACTCTATTTATTTAGAAAAGCCTTTCTGTTCACCATTTTGATAAAAGTGGAACTTATTTTCTTACATATAAATACTGTAAAATGTTTTTTGTACTGTCTTAATTAATTTTTTCTCTTTAATATCCAAGTCTAGTATTTTTCTATATGTGTTTTCTTTATCTATGTATTTACATTTATATATCTCTATAATTATATGTATGTGCTTTGTTGAACCATTAGAATGTAATATGTAGACATGATACTTCATTACTAAATATTTTAACATACCTTTTCTAAGAATAAATAATACTGTTGTCATACCTAAGAAAATTAATAATTTTCTAATGTCATCTAATAGCCATATATTATATTTGAACCTCCAATTTTCTTGAGAAATGTCTTTTGGGAGTCAAACTTTCTTGTTTAAAAATAATATTGTTTTTAAAAAAAATTATAAAAATAGTGTCCTTCCATTAAACAAAAATCTTCAGAAATGGAGAAAAAGAAAGAAAAAACACAGCACATAATCCAGATAGACTCTTATATTGTATATTAGGCCTGTATTTTATATACAAAATTATACTCATCCTTTTCTATTAATATTGTAAAAGTACCATTTATCCTAAACTACATTATTCTAGGTTTTAAAAGCTAGTTGTTATTATGATTATTATTAGTAAATAGTTAATGTTATGAAAGTACTATTATTCTTTTAAATATTTTCTTATTATTGTGTGTTTAGATCAATTCCAGTTTTTCTCCTTATAGATATTGCCATGATAAACGTTTCACAATGAGAATGTCTTTTGTAGCTAACGTATTTTCCTCTAACCAAAATCAAGCAAGATCTATGCATTGTGTTTAGTTGCTATGTTTCTTCAGTTCCTTTCAAGATAGAAAATTTTCTTTCCCGAATAAAAAAAAAAGTTTTATTTATTTATTTTTAGAGAGAGGGGAAGGGAGGGAGAAAGGGGGAGGGACAAACATCAATCAGTTGCCTCTTGTACCTGCAACTCCAGCATGTGCTGTGACCAGGAATCAAACTGGTGACCTTTCGCTTTCTGGGATGATACTCAACCAACTGAGCCACACCAGTCAAGGCTTTTTCCTTTTTTTTTTTTTTTTAAATTGGCTAACTCTTTAAAAAAGTATATGTTTTCCCTCTGCCCAGTACCCCCCTTCCCTCCAGCAATCCCACACCTCTTAGTTCATGTCTATGGGTCATGCATGTAAGTTCTTTGGCTTCACCCTTTCCTATGCTATTCTTAACAACCCCCTGTCCATTTTATATCTACAAATTATGCTTCTTAATCCCTGCACAATTTCCCCATTTCTCCCACTTTCCCCTCTCAGCTGATACCCCTCCAAATGATCCCCATACCTATGATTCTGTTCCTGTTCTGGTTGTTTGTATAGTTTGTTTTTGTTTTTATTTTTTAGATTCAGTTGTTGATAGTTGCAAGTTTTTGTCACTTTAATGTTCATGGTTTTGAATCTCTTTTTCTTAAATAAATCCCTTTAACATTTCATATAATAAGGGTTTGGTGATGATGAACTCCTTTAGCTAAACCTTGTCTGGGAAGCACTTTATCTGTCCTTCCATTCTATATGATAACTTTGCTGGATAGAGTAATCTAGGTTGTAGGTCCTTGCTTTTCATCACTTAGAATATTTCTTGCTAGTCTGTTTTGCCTGCCAAATTTTTTTTGAGAAATCAGCGGATATTCTTATAGGAACCCCTTTGTAGGTAACTCTCTGCTTTTCTCTTGCTGCTTTTAAGATTATCTCTTTACCTTTTTAACCTTTGACATTTTAATTATTATGTGCCTTGGTGTGGTCCTCTTTGGGTCTAGTTTGTTTGGGACTCTGTGTTTCCTGGAGTTGTATGTCTATTTCCTTCACCAATATTAGGGAAGTTTTCTTTCATTATATTTTCACATAAATTTTCAATTTCTTGGTTTTACTCTTCTCCTGGCACCCCTATGATTTGGATGTTGGTATGTTTAAAGTTGTCCCATAGGTTCCTAAGTTTCTACTCATTTTTTTTCAATTCTTGTTTCTTCATTCTGTACTGGCTGACTGTTTATTTCTTCCTTATGTTTCAGGTTATTGATTTGAACCCCAGCTTCCTTTCCTTCACCATTGGTTTTGTGTGGATTTTTGTTTGTTTGTTTGTTTCACTTAGAATAGTCTTCACTTCTTCCCTTATGTGTTTGCTGTTCTCAAGCAAGTCTGTTAAGTCTGTGAGCATCTTTATCACAAGCGTTTTGAACTCTGCATCTATTAGGCTGGCTATCTCCTTGTCACTTAGTTCTCCCACTGGAACCTTGATCTGCTCCCTCTTTTGGGCCATACTTCTCTTTCTCCACATCTTGACAGAGTCCTGTGTTTGCCTCTGTGCCATTGGTAGAGCTGTTGCACCTGTTATGTTGTAAAAGGCAGAGCCTTAGGTATTTGTCAGTGCTTATTCTGAAACTGGGGGTGCGGATCAGCTTGGGGAAGAGCTCTAGTAAACATAATTTTCTCATAAGATGATATTAATCCTTTGCTATATCCTAGAACCTGCACTATCTTTCAATACCCATAGAGATTGAAATTTCATATTTGTACTCTTAATTTAAGGATTTGCAAAATTTGGCCTGCAGAAAACATGGTTTATAAAATACCTTTTATGTTAGGCTATTTACTTTTATCCACATTTCACTTTTAAAGAACTCAGTTTGTTTTTGATCATGGGAGAGGTATATTTTTTAAAAAATCATGAAGTTACCTTCTTTATGCCTAAACTCTAAGTCAGTTGCACTTTTTGGTACTTGACTGTGAAAATCTTATATCTATAATTAAGGCAGAATTTGAAATTGATTATTATAACAGTTATAACAAATTGGAGGATTAATTTACTTTCTTAAAAAAAGTATTTGTCAAGAGAGAACTCTTCAATGGAACTAAACATCAGGTCCAAGTCATCAAATTCTTCTTGAACAAAATTGAAGCTGGAAACTGTTCCATGGGGATCCTGTTCTCATTTTAACTACATCATTAACAGAAGATAATTTCTCACAATTAGCCAAACTGAAGTCCTCAGTATAGTGTATTATAAATTTTTATAAGAAATGCATTTCTTTTATATTTGGCAATATATTTAGTTCCCAGAATACTGTAAGAGCTGGTAAATGGCCATTCAGCTCTACAGATATAACTTTCACAGGAAAAACATATAAAATATTTCCCAAGGAATTATAGAACTAAATTCAATAAAAAATAGGCTACGGCATCCAGCCTCTTTGTTGAAACTGCCAAATATTTCTTATTTTAGTATACTATCTCAACACATAAGAAAAAAGAATCCTGGACAGAGGGTATAATCATTATACATTTATAAAGCTACAAAGTTTCATGTTGTCTGACCAGTAGATTCTACAATGTTTGAAATTATATATATCGGGTTCTATTATCATGCTGCAGAGAGGTAGCCTGAATTGATGTATTAATTAAACTCCAGTTCACTAAAATAATAGCACATATAGCAGTTTTAGAAATGAGAAATAATATTCACATGCAAGACATGCTGTAACATAAAGCTAATAATATTAAAATTGGGCCAGAAAACTCTAAATATTGGACTGTAGAACAGAACCAGATACATAGAAATGATGTGTAATCTAAGTTATCTGAAAGACTCTCAAGGTATTTATTATTGAGTGAAATTTCTCTGTGATCTCTGTTAATATTTTCTTTTAAAAAATATTTTTATTTACTTTTAGAGAGAAGGGAAGGGAGGGAGAAAGAGAGAGAAACATTGATTGGTTGCCTCTTGTATGTGTCCCAGCCAGGGACAGAACCTGCAACCCAAGCATGTGCCCTGACCAGGAATCGAACTGGTGACCTTTTGCTTTGCAATACGGTGCCCAACCAACTGAGCCACACCTGTCAGGTCTATGTGTTAATATTTTCAACAAAGACTATTATTTGTTGTTTCAAGTCTATGAAAACACAGGTTTTCTTGGGATAGTGTTCTGATACTTACATGCAGGAAAATGCCATATTAGTTGCTAGATACTTTGAAAAAAGAACTTTTTAAAAATTCAGTTTCAAAACTGAAGAAATCAGTAAGATTCTCCCCCTTCCCTTGCCTCACTCCTGCCTGTCTTTCTTCTTCTTTTTTAAAAAATATGCTTTATTGATTATGCTGTTACAGTTGTCACAATTTCTTTTCCCTTTGTTCCCCTCCACCCAGTGATGCCCCTCCCTCCAGTTGCCCACCCCCTCGCTTAGTCCATGCCCATTGGTTGTGCATATAGTTCTTCTCAACATGTTCTTGTCTCCTCCACTCCCTCCTACTATGCTTCTTAATTCCTGTACCATCTCCCTCCCTTTCCCCCCTTCCCCTTCCTACTGACCTCTGCCCCAATATGTTCCCATACCTATGATTCTTTTCCCACTCTCATTGCCTGCTTAGTTTGCCTTTGTTTTGATTCCATAGCTTCTGTTGTTGGTTGTGATACAGTTTTCATTTTAATGTTCATAGTTTTGTTCCTCTTTTTCCTAAACAAGTCCCTTTAATGTTTCATATAACAGTGGTTTGGATCCGATGAACTCCTTCAGTTTTACTTTGTCCTGGAAGCACTTTCTCTGCCCTTCTATTCTGAGTGAAAGCTTCACTGGATAGAGTAATCGTGGTTGTAGGTTTTTGCTTTTCATTACTTTGAATATTTCTTGCCAGTCTCTTCTTGCCTGCAGAGTTTCTTTTGAGAAATCAGCTGATAGTTTTATTGAGACCCCTTTGTATGTAATTTTCTTCTCTCTTGCTGCTTTTAAGATTCTCTCTTTATCCTTAATTTTTGACATTTTGATTATAATATGTCTTGGTATGGTTCTCTCTGGGTCCAGTTTTTTTGGAACTCTCTGTGCTTCCTGGACCTGTGAGTCTATTTCCTTCCCCAAGTTAGGAAAGTTCTGCTTCATTATTTTTTCACATAATTTTTCAATTTCTAGTTGTTCTTCTTCATCTTCTGGCAACCCTATGATTTGGATGTTGGCCCACTTATAACTGTCCGATAAGTTTCCGAGCCACATTTTCCTCACTTCTCGTTTCCTCTTTCTGCACTGGTTGACTGTTTGTTCCTTCCCTATGTTCCAATTTGTTGATTTGATCCCTGGTTTTTCTTCCCTCACCACTTGTTTCATATGTGTTTTCAGTCATTTCTGCAGGACTAGTTTTTATTCTTTCCCTGTCTTGTTTAAGATCCACTGTTAGGTGTGTAAGCTTTCTTATAACCAGGGCTCTGAATTGTGCCTCAGAAAGATTTCCTATCTGCTCATTTGATAGATCATATATTTGCTGTCTGGTCAGCTGTGTGATTGGGATCTCTATCATGATCAATGCCATCCTGAACAGTTTTGTGTTTACCTTTGCTTCCTGGGCGGGGCTGTCACACCTCCTACACTGTAGGGGGGAAGAGCCCCATGCATTCATCACAGCTTGGAGATTTTTCTCACCACGCTGTGGCGTTTTATGTGGGGGCGGGGATCCAAGATGGATCCTGGCTGTTTGCTCTCTGCTGAGAGTCTGGTAGCCTCCTCCTTCATCTGCACCCCCTCCAGGCCTCACAGTCCAAGGGAATGGGGGTCTGCCTTCCCTGGCATTGGGATCACAAGCTTACAGGTCTGGTCTGCAGCTGGGGTGCTCCCCAGGTGCTTCTTGCCTCCTGTTAAATACAGGTGTCTGTGCTTACCGCCATCCCACTACTGTCACTGCTGCTGCTGCCGCCACTGCTGCTGCCACCAGCACAGCTTAATGTCTCCACCCCAGCTTCTCCCCTCCTACTCATCCAGACGAGCACCAATGCTTTATAACTTCATAGGTTGGAATTCCATTTATTTTCTGGAACTTCTGGTTATTGCTGGTTTTGCAGTAGTTGTATTTCTTCTTAATCATGGAGGGAGATGGAGCGTGTCAGTCTAGGCCTCCATCTTGGCCGGAAGTCTCCTGTGAGTGTTTGCCTTTGTGTCTTAGGTAGAACTGTTTGCTCCTGTTATGTTGTAAGGGGCAGAGCCTTAGGGGTTCGTCAGTACAGGGAGACCTGTTTCACCATGTTGTGGCCCTGTATGTGGGGTAGAGGTCTGAGAAGAAACAATGCCACTTGCATAGCACTCACCCCTTTTCCAGGCACTTCTTCCACTTCCATATGGGACTGGTGCCTCTCTAGCTGTTGCCCTGGCTGTCGTTCCCAGAGTGGGTGGGTCTGTGGACATTCTAGAACTGTGGGGGCCCTTTAAACAAGTGGATTCTGCTGAGAGATCAGCAGTTTCTGCCTCTGCCCCAATCCCCACTGGTTTGCACAATCAAAAGCAATGAGGCTTAATTTTCCCCGGTGCTGGGACCATGAGCTGCATGGTCTGGTGAGGAGCTGGAGCGTTCCCCAAGTGTCCCTCCTAACTTTTTAAAATGTTTAACTGTGCTTTCTGCTGGACTGCTGCTGCCACCACCATGCCATGTCCTCTCCACCCTGGCTCCATCCCTTCTCCCTGTCTGGATGAGTATTTCTTTTTTATATCTTTGTTTGTTGGACTTCCATGCAGTTTGATTTTCTGGAACTTCTGGTTGTTTCTAGTTTTGAGGTAGTTGTATTCCTTCTTAGTTGTGGAGGGAGACGCAGCATGTCTGTCTATGCCTCTATCTTGGCCAGAAGTCCCTGCCTATCTTTCAATTAGGCTAATTACTTGAGGCAACTGTTTATAGTCTTGGACTTTTAAGAAAAGCTCTGTATTGGTATGAATGTGTGGATGACGATGGACAGGGGTTTCCTGTCTGATTAAATACATTGGCCATTGAGAAAACAAAGGTCCTAATTCCATTGAAGTTCTCTATCAGCTCTTTCAGAAGTTTGGATAAAGGGATACCAAGGAGAAGGCTCAGGGGAAACATGTAATGCTGCACTAATAAAATTATTGTGTCCATAACAAAGTTAGGTAGTAGTTCTGCTGTGTGATGCACAGGTTGAACCATGCATGCAGTATTTTCCTTTAGTTTTAAAGGAAAAATTGACAAACTAAAGATGTTTTAGAAGACAGCAATAAGGTTGAAGAACAGAGCATCTAATATTTATATTGGAGTACTAATAGCAGCAGAAAATGGGAATATTTAGCTAGAAAAAGACAAGAGCCAGAGATTGTGGTGATGATGTTAAAGGAAAGTGGATGGTTGTCTTCATGTGTGTGGTGGACCATTTCTACTGAGCACTACAGGGCAGTACTTGGATCCAGAGAAGATTAGTTAAAAATGTTTTCCTTTTCATGTGGAAGCTCTCCATCAGTGGAAGAGTTCAAGAATTACAAGACAAATAGTTAAGTACCTACTATATGTCAAGCACTCTGTTAGGTGTACAAATCTTTATCCTTGAATGCGTATCATCCAGTAAGAGGAGACGCGCATGTAATATGTATAATTAAATGTTATCAGTTCTATGAGAGCAGTATATATGGAGAAGAGTGAGCTAGGGAAGACTTTAAAGAAGCTATTGTCTTTAACATTAGCAATGTGTAGGTGTTTGTCCAGTGGAAGGAGGAAGGAAAATAGCTCGCATAACTTCCTGTCAAAGATTTTGTGGAAAGGCTTTTGCCACTTTGCACTAAGGTGGTTGGGTACATAACCCCGAGGGCCTCTTATAATTCTACAACCTCACCAAGTGATTGCCCCTTGAAAATCTTTACAGAGAGAAACCTAACATTGCACTCTATTCTTAATTTTGCCTGGGGTTAAATAGAAATTGTCATTTCTATTAATATGTGTTGTATAAAGAATCAAGGAAACAGAATCATGAAAACTTTGGGGAAATGCCTGTTGGCATTAAAGAGCACTTGTTTCTAAGGAAGACAGATTTCCTCTCCAATCCTTGCTTCTCCCTCAGGCGCCTCTGCACATTCTATAATTGGCTACATTCTGTGTGTGGCAAGATGCTACAAAGAGAGTTTCTCACATTTCTGTCTTGCTTTGTGCCCTAGACACACTCATCTTTTTGTTAGGCCATGGTTGGTCACCTCAGACTAACCCCTCTGAAACCTCTGGGGAAAAGTGGCCTGAGATGAACTTTTTGTGACAGACAGCCATTAGTTCAAAGCCTATGTAGAATCATGGTTGAAGGGAACTATAATGGGGTATGAGAAAAGGCTCACAGGGGTCCTTTTACAGGGCAAAAGGACAGGTGGTTTTCTCCACTTGAGATCATGCACAACACACAATAGATTCAGGACTTGCTTCCCTACCATGCTGCATGCAAGCCTTCTTCATATGGCAACATACACTTTTTATACACCCAGTGGGGGGCACATTTACTTGTTGCTACTGTTCTTTTCAGCTGTTTTGTTGGTAAGCTAAGACTGCCCTTTTGTATAGTGACAAAAAGGAGATTTAGTAAAACATTGGCTCCATAAAGAGAGCCATTGTGTATACATGTATCTTCTGTGTAAAAACTAATTTTGTATTTTAAACACAAAGAGAAGTTCAACAACTGATAACTCTGGGTCTCAATTATTTGTGGTATCAGATAATCAGTGGTTTTACTGTACTAACATACTGAAAATTTTCATAGAGAAAATGAATCATTTGTGCATTATATAAGAAGATACACAGTATAATGTCCCCATACAATTTGTAAGTATTACAACCATATGTTCTGCACCAAGCTACTTAAGTATTCATTATACCAGTTTTACTTGTTGAATTTAGTATTTTCCAGTTATATATAGAATATTATTTTTCCATTAATATTTTCAAGTCGTACTTGTTTTTAAATTTTAAATAAAAAATCAACTTTTAAAAGTGGTTTATTTCTCTGAATTCTTAAATTATTTGTTTTAACAAAAATTAAGTGATGAGATAATTTTTAGCATTTTAAGTGCTTGCCTCTTTCCCCTAGGATATTTTGGCATATTTCCCACATATTCAACAATGTTAATATGAAATATTAAACAAAAGGATCTTTATTATATATATATGATAGTGAAGACAATAACATGCTTTTCATTGTTGTAAACTAATCTGTGGAAACGATGTCTCCCTTTTTAAATCAGTCTAAAAGAAAGAAGAGTAGCTGTTAATTTACTACAATCTTATTAAATTTCTTTTTATTTCTTTTTTTTTTACATCCAAAATTGGAAATTTGAAATGAAAGTAATCTGTGCACAGCAAGTTAAGGTATTTTTAATAATGAGTCAGAAAAGTAGATTTTTGAATTGGGTTTTGAATATCAAAATTTTTAAAATAAAAAATAACTAGAACATTTGATTGACAGGACAATAAAAGATGCTTTGAAAAATTTGGGATCATGTATATACAAAAAAAAAACCCAATATAATACATGATTGACTTTTAAAGTGAGAGATATTTGACTGTACATGCTATGAATTCATAGGAAAGGGGATTCATGCCTTGTTAGGTAATCTGCCTTTTGCCACGTAAAGAAGAAATGCCTTTTAAACATGCTTTATTTTTATAATTTTTTACAGTTTATAATGGGTATTAAATTGATTATGTGATTTGATCTTTGTAGCAACCTGGACAGAAGATATGACAGGCATTACCACACAATTTGCATATAGAAAAACCTGAGACTCAGAGGCAGTGCCTCTTACCCAAGAAACAAGTGTTGGCTTTTAGTTTTTTAATTATTTGGATGGGTCTTCTGCTGATGCACAGAGTGATTATTTCCTTAAAATAGAATTGCTGATACACTGAGAAAGATGGTCTTTAGAATTTTTGATAATACTGGAAACCATTGGGTCAAACAATTGCTCTTAATCAACTAATTATATCTATTCAGAAGTAACAATCATATGAAAACATTATTTTGAAAACTTGGCATTTTATTGTCTTTTGGCAAGCAATAGGTGAAAGGCTTACATTAATTTTCTGTATATTAATGATGATTCGATGACCCAGTTTGCTGATGTATTTTGGTGCCAGTTTGGTCCTTCCAGAGGACTATATAGCTAAGGCCCTGGGTGGTGCTTAGCTAATTTGAGGTAAATTAAGAACTTCAATTATAAGTATCTAGTTTAATAAAAAATGGAGTTTATTTCTTATATAATGAATTCATTTTTAATTAAAAAATCTCATTACCTTTAATTGGAAGACTTTTGCCTAGTAAATCAGACAATTGCTATAATCTTGGTTCTTGTATAAATTGAGAATCTGGTAAGTATGAGGTATTTTAGTGTTCTGATAAGTATTGGGGTGGGGAGCGGTTACAGAGGAAATAATCCTACAAATGGCATCTGGTCTCTCTTCATCCTCTTTTTCATAGTTCAGATATCCTTTCTCCTCTCCTGTCTCCACTTCTGCAGTTGGGCATATATTGGGATATATGCAAATTAAAAAACCATATCACATGTTAATTTATTTACCTGCTATGTGCCATGCATTGGTATAAGTAGTGAGATACAACAGTGAATAAGATAAACATATGAGCCCTGACTGGTGTGGCTCAGTTGGTTGGGTGTAAACGCATAAACCAAAAGGTTGCCAATTTGATTCCCAGTCAGGACACATGCCAGGATTGTGGGTTTGGTCCCTGGTCAGGGAGCGTACAAGAGGCAATTGTTCAATGTTTCTCTTTCACATCCATGTTTCTCTCCCTCTCTTTCTCCCTCCCTTCCCTTCTTCTAAAATCAAATAAATAAAAATCTTAAAAAAACAGTTGATATAAGTAGAACAGTTTTAAGAGCCCCGGTAATGATAACAGTCTATGTCTTGATAAAAATTTGGGTTAAATAGGTACATGCATGTGTTAGAACTAGAGTTCAATATTTATAGTTTCTTCCTTTTGATGTAAAATTTACATATAATGACATGTACAAATCTTAAATATTTTTGCTGAGATTTGACAAATGCATGATCCTCACAGCTCTGCCTCCCTCCATTGTCAGCAGATAACCTTGCCTCCTGCCTCACTGAGAAAATAGCAGCCATTAGACAGTCCACTTCCCTCAATTTATCAACATTATCTGCAGTTTTATCTGTTTTTTTTCTCCTTTCCTTCTGTTATCATGGACAACAGGTCTCTATTCCTATCTGAGGCCAATATCTGCCCCTGTCTGTAAAAAAAAATTATTTTCCAATTGCAGTTGACATACAATATTATATTAGTTTCAGCTGTACAACATAATGGTTAGACATTTATATAACTTGCAAAGTAATCATCCCTATAAGTCTAGTACCCACCTGACACCATACATAGTTAATAAAATATTATTGACTATATGCCCTGTGCTGTACTTTACATCCCTGTGACTATTTTTATCACTGCCAATTTATACTTAATACTTTCACTTTTTCACCCATCTCCCAAACCCCTCCAATCTGGCGACCATCAATTTGTACTCTGTATCTATGAGTTTGCTTGTTTCGTTTGTTCATTTGTAAAATGCAAATCTTATGCTTAAATGCTTAAATCATTCCCATTGCTGTGGGGATGGAACCCACTTGACACTCTCCACTTTCATTCTCTGCTCAGTGAATGCTTAACCATTCTTTAAAATGCTATAAAATATTTAGAAGTTCCATGAGGATTTGATATATCACGCTCATGGTAATAACTCTTGGCATCTCAATTATTTATTTCTGGATCTGCCTATCCTACACAGTGCCTCCCTTATAGTACATACTCAATAGGCATTTGATGGAAAACCTTTCTTCCTTTCTTCCTTCCTTTTTCTTTCTTTCTATTTTCTTCCTTCCTTCCTTCCTTCCTTCCTTCCTTTCTCCTTCCTTCCTTCCTTCCTTCCTTCCTTCCTTCCTTCCTTCCTTCCTTCCTTTCTCCTTCCTTCCTTCCTTCCTTCCTTCCTTTCTTCCTTCCTTCCTTCCACTCTCTTTTTCTTTTTTTTAAAAAAATCCTTACCTGAGGATATGTTTATTGACTTTTGAGAGAGAGAAGAAGGGAGAGAGAGAGAGAGAAAGAAACATTGATATCAGAGAGAAACATCGATTGGTTGCCTCCTAAATGCATCCCTGCTGGAGATCGAACCCACAACCTAGGTATGTGCCTTGACCAGGGAATGAATCTGCAACCTTTTTGGTGTATGGGACAATGCTCCAGCCAACTGAGCCACATAGCCAGGGCAGAAAACTTCTGCTTTCAAATAACTTTATGAAGAATTGGGAAACAAATACAAACATCTGTGAATTCATGTTACAAAGATTACTTGGTTAATTCTGAATAATGCTCTCACAATTCTATTTCTACATTCTGTAAAAAAATGGAATTGGATTAAACAATTTCCAAATATATTCTTGCTTTAAAATTTGGCCATGTAAAAGCAGTAACAATTCAGTTAATTTTAATAATAGCATGAAGAAAGTGGTATTTCATTTGCACACTGTTGCACACAATAATAAAAACCTTCATCCCCCCCCATACTTTTCATTGTGATATAGCTAGAAAGAGACTCCTTGATACTTAACTTTTCAAAAATTTACAAAAATATACTGCATGCTAAGTTGAGAATTTCCTGAAAAAGCATTTACAATGAAGACATTGATAGAATTTTGAGAGGATTTGGGATTTCCCCCGCTGCTAATTCTTTTAAAAAGTTTAGCATGAGTACTGTAAAAGGTATATACTTTCCCCCCAGATTCTTAACCCTATCTTAAAATTTTAAGTTAAAAGTAACTCATTAGTATGAAAAATAACTATGGTGTCTGGAGCTGACATTTTTTTATATAAAGAACTCCCTTGAAAGGTGCTGGTCAGATTTCTCTTCTGCATAGTTCATAGCTTGTAATATTTAATGTAATGAATTACAGAGGCTTTGAAAATTTAGGCCTCCAAAGACCAAATCCAAGATGGTAGATGGGATTTTCACATTACTGTGAAGACAAGGTAGAAGTTGACATAGTCTCTTGGGGGTGCTTCATCATTAAATGAAAGAGCTATATTCACCTAACTTATTTTAGCAAGGGAAATACTATTCTCTTTAATGCCACTTATTTGAAACCAAAAAGAGAAGGCCAGAAAAAGTGATATTTTCAGCTAGGTAAAATTGAATTGAGTACACTATAAAATTTGGCATTTTCTCTACCAATTTGCTTGAACAGTCGACATTATTTTATTTGCCTCCATTAAATTTACATTTTATCTTTGTTTTTCTGTGTTATTAGGAATTTTGCATTGAAGTGTTTTTGAGTAATAATAATAAAGAAGAAAAATAGCATTTATAAATTAATACAAAAAAAGAATATTGGTTATTTTCTACTAAGGCAGCAGTGGTTCAGCCAGCAGGAAGTGCTCAGGCTTTGGAACCAGATAGAACTAGCCCTAATTCTGGCTAAGCTGTTACCAATTGTTTGGCCTTGGGCAAATTTCTTAAATCCTTCCAGCCTGAGTTTCCTCATTTATAAAGCAGAAATATTAATGTCTATTAAGAATTAGAAACAACGTATGGTATGCAGCTAACATAATGCTGGCACATAGGAGGGTATTCAATAAACGGAATATACTGATTGTTCTGGCTAAGTCCTAAATAATTATGATTTTTAAGTGTTGTTTTAGTTTATTTTGTTGATTATGCTATTACAGTTGTCCCAATTTTCCCCCTTTTGCCCTTCTCCACCTGCTACTCCCCTTCCCTCCAGGAATTGCCCCCCTTAGTTCATGCCCAAGGGTCGTGCATACAAGTTCTTTGGCTTTTCCATTTCCTATACTATTCTTAACATCCCTGTGTCTATTTTGTACCAACTGATTATGCTTCTTAATCCCTGCACCTTTTTCCCATCTCCCCATTTCTCCTTCTAGCTGATAACCCTTCAAATGATCTGCATATCTATGATTCTGTTCCTGTTCTAGTTTGCTTAGTTCTTTTTGTTTTTTAGATTCAGTTGTTAGTAGTTGTGATTTGTCATTTTAATGTTCATAGTTTCAATGGTCTTCTTTTTCTTAAATAAGTCCCTTTAACATTTCATGCAATAATGGCTTCGTAATGATGAACTCTTTAGTTTTATTTTGTCTGGGTAGCACTTCGTCTGCCCTTCCATCCTAAATGATAACTTTGCTGGATAGAGTAGTCTTGGTTTTAGGTCCTTGCTTTTCATCACTTTGAATACTTCTTGCCAGTTTCTTCTAACCTGCAAAGTTTCTTTTGAGGAATCAGCTGATAGTTTTATGGGAACTCCTTTGTAGGTAGCTCTCTGCTTTTCTCTTGCTGCTTTTAAGATTCTTTATCTTTAACCTTTGGCATTTAATTATGGTGTGTCTTGGTGTGTTCCTTTTTGGGTCCAACTTGTTTGGGACTCTGTGCTTCCTGGACTTATATGTCTGTTTCCTTCACAAAATTTGGGAAGTTTTCTTTCATTATTTCTTCAAATAAGTTTTCAATTTCTTGCTCTTTTTTTTCTCCTTCTTGCACCCCTATGATTCAGATATTGGTATGTTTAAAATTATCCCAGGGGTTCCTAAGCCTCTTTTAGTTTTTTTGAATTCTTGTTTCTTCTTTCTGTTCTGGTCGAATGTTTATTTTATCTTTTTGTTCCAAGTGGTTGATTTGAATCCTGGCCTCCCTTCATTGTTCCCTATATATTTCTCTTTCTTTTTAGACATTTTATTTATTTATTTTTAGATAGAGTGGAAGGGTGGGGGATAGAGAGGAAGACAAATGTCAATGTGTGATTACCTCCGCATGGCCCCAGCTGGGGACCTGGCCTGCAACCCAGGTATGTGCCCTTACTAAGCATTGAACCAGTGACCCTTTGGTTTACAGGCTAGCACTCAATCCAGTCAGCCACACCAGCCAGGGCTATTTTTCTTATTTCACGTAGTGTATTCTTCATTTCTTTCTTTATTTTGTGGTTATACTTAGGGAGTTCTCTGAGCATCCTGATCGTCAGTGTTCTGAATTTTGTATCTGATATGTTGATTATCTCCATTTCATTTAATTCTTTTTTGGGGTTCTGTTCTGTTTTCATTTGGGCCATATTTCTTTGCTTCCTCAATTTGGTGGCCTACCTGTGTTTTTTTCTGTGTAGTAGGTAGAGCTGCTTTTACTCCCTGTGCTAGTACCACGGCCTGTGTAGAAAAGGTACCTGTAAATGGTGTGGAGCAGAGCCTTAGGTAATTACCAGAGCCGGGGCCACCTACTTTACCACTTTGTGGCTCTGTGTGTGTGTGTGGCGGTGGGGGGCTGCAGCTTGGAGAGAGGACAGTGCCACTGCCTGACTTCTGGAGGCCTACCCAGCACTGGCCCCACTTCCATTCACCTCACCCACCTCCTATATGTGATTGGTGCTCTTCCAGCTACTGCCATGTGGTTTGTGTATGTTCTAAGCCCATATGGCTCTTTAAGTGGCAAAAATCTGGCAGTTTCTTCAGCTGTCCCAACTACTACTGTTTTTTTTACATCTAGAAGTAATGAGGCTTTATCTTTCTGGCTCTGGAAACTTGGGCTGCGTAGTCTGGCCTGGGGCTGGGATCTCGCTCCCAAGGTATCCCTCCCAATTTTCATCCATCACATATGAATGTGGAACTATCCATTCTGTTGCCACTGCTGCTGCCTCCCTGCAACTCTACCTCCCCACCCTGTCCCTGCAACTCTGCGCCTCCCCCCATCTGGATGAATGCTGCTGCTTTAAATCCTTGGTTGTTGGACTTACATACAACTTGATTTTCTGATGGTTCTGGGTGTTATTTATTTATTTATTTATTTATTTTTGAGTTCTGGTTGTAATTCTTTTTACAGTTGCACGAGGAGGTGAAGCATGTCTACCTACACCTCTATCTTGACTGGAAGTCAATTTTTAATTTTTATTGAAAGAATTATATGCTATAGATTTTTTTAGTGCCTAATGCAGGGCCTGACACATGGAAGAGTCTTGATAAATATATATACTGAATAAATGAACTAGTATAATGTTGTTCTAAAGGACTTGGTCACATAGACCATTAGTGTCATGTAGCATAAATATGAGGTCTGCCCAGAAAGTGTCCAGCCATGTAATATAAAAAATAGAGACATTTACTAAAGAAGATACAAGGTAGAAGAAACATTGTACATAGGGCAATGATGCCTAGTTTTCTCCAAAGTAGGCACCTTGGGACCTCACACAGCTCTGCAAATTGCCATCAGCAACCTTGTTGTATTATCCTGAATTTCACTGATGGTCTGAAATCACTTCCCTTTCAAAGGTGATTTTAGTTTGGGAAAAGATGGAAGTCTCAGGGTGCCAAATCTGGGTTGTAAAGGGGTCTGAGTCACCTGGATGATTTGGTGTTTTGCCAAAACACTCTGCACAAGACATGGTGCATGAGCAGGCATTTGTCATGATGAAGCTGCCAATCACCATTTGCCCATAGCTGCAGCCTTCTGAATCATCTGAATAGTTTCTGTGGAGGAATGTTCAAGCTTAATGCAAAATTTGATGCAGATTTGTTGCTCTACTTGCTCAGTCTTTTTGCATGTGACAGCCACACAGTGCACATATTCATTCAATGGCGTCTACTGCGCCCACTAACTAGTACAGTGAAGTCATCATTGTTTATGCATATGCATTCCATTCCACTCTCTTTGGATGCCAGTTTGCATCAATGCAAACCATTCTCATTATATTAACAATGGCTGGAGTTTTTCCTGACAGACCTCCTATGTAACAGGGGTAGTTGAGGAAAAACTCAAGAGTGGAGAAGTGGCCTAAAATCCCTCTGGCTGTCATGTAGCAGTGCTGGACTCCATCTTCCAGGGGAGGGACATGCCTCTCAAGATTTACATATTTATAGAATGGGTGGAGGGGCAGGAACAGCGAGGTAACTGTGAAAAAGGGGAATAAGGGAAGGCTGTTGAGGAGGAGGTCTCCTTAAAGAGGGGAGCCTTTGGATCTCAGAAGCTGAGGAGTGTTTCCTTTTGTTGAGCCAACTCACATTGTAGAGCCAGCGCTTTGCTGAGCCTCAGGGCATCTAGATTTGTCTTCCTGAACAGTAGAAGTAGTTTTGTTTAGCAAATGTCCTTTATGATTCATACATATTAGCTATCATGATTGGCCTCTAATCTTTTTGTATCATAATCAAAAAGGCTATGGATGTCTTTGGCTCCAAATATTTCATTTTTAGGATATTTTGTTATTTTTGAATAGGTTACACAGTTTCGTTGTACAAGAATAAAAAAGACAAAAGTCTTTTTTTCCTACCCCATTCCCAAGCAAAACTGCTCATCTGGTAGGAAGAAATCATAGGTAACGTTCTTTCCAGAGATGTTCTGTGCAAGTATATATGGTCCATGTACTTTATAAACTTGGACAATGGTCACCACTTTCTGACTTCACAACAGCAGTAATTTATAGCATAAAATAAGTATGAATACTTTATCTAAGTATAGTAGTCCATTGAAAAGAAAACAAGACAAAGATAAAAGGAAAATGCTCCAGTAATTGCAGATATCATTTGGTTTCCCAAATGTCTTAATGCATATGCTATTATCTGTGGTGAAAATAATTGTGCTTTGTTTAAAAAAGTGTTCTCTTTGTAATCGTCGTCGGCAGCCGTCCGTCTCGAGAGACGATGGTGTAGCTTCTTAAGAGTCTATCTGCACCGCCGAGAATGGCTGTGCAGTCCGACTCGGGAGTGACATGGTATCTGTCTCCTCCCGTGTTGAATCGACATCTTGTGATGACGCTGAAGCTACAGAGCCTGGGCAGGGTAATATGGAGGGTCTGCTGTTGCCCATGCAGCAGACCCCCCCTCTCTTCGCAGCTGAAGGATCCAAGGGAAAGACGGAGTCAATACAGCTTGGCTTCAGGTGCGCCGCAGGAGTTGCCGGTGTTGACTACAACGTCAAACCGCCTTAGGGACTCCGGCTCCGGATTTTCTGTCGGGGTTTACTCCCTTAGCCTTTCCCCTGAAGAGGTATGCCGCAAGGCAGCGGAGGTTTTTTGGAGTCAGAGTTTTCCTTCTCTGATGTACCCTGACTGGAAGATCGAACCAGCGACACTTAGCTCGCAGGCCGACGCTCAATCCACTGAGCTAAACCAGCCAGGGCAACACACATATGTATATGTATGGTATATATGTATATATAATAGATTCATATAATGTATAAATGTGTGCATATAAATATATGATAGATATATACAATATAAGATATATAGTACATATACTTTATACATATAAATAGATATCTATTTATAAATATATACATTGAAAGCTATATATCCCACCCTCATTGATGTGGTTCAGTGGGTTGGGCTTCATTTTGCAAACTGAAAGGTTGCTGGTTTGATTCCTGGTCAGGGCATATGCCTAGGCTGTGGGCTGGTTCCCATTTGGGGTGTGCAAGAGGCAACCAATTGATGTTTCTCTCACACATTTATCTTTCTCTCCCTCTCTTTCTCCCTTCCTTCCCCTCCATGTAAAAATAAATAAATAAATAAATACATAAAATCTTTAAAAAAGAGAAAACTATGTTTTGGGACATTGTTCTGCTTAAATTTGTTAGCAGGCCCAAATTATCCTCCATTTTTCTGTAGAGGGGTTATTTAATCACAATAATTGGGACTTCCATTTCTAGAGCAATTTAATGTGTTTTGTGAAGGCTTCATATTGACTCATTATTAACCTCAGGGAGCAAAGAAATGTAAAAAGCTAATATGTAAAGGGAAAAAGCTCTTTAGAGGCTGAGCGACTTAAATATAGGAGAGTATCAGCTTTTTCAAAAATAAGGTGTTTAATATAAACAACCTTGGGAGATTCATAAACACAGAAGCTTGACACATAGCAAGGCTTACTTAGGCTTTAAATATTAAAAGGGTAAAATTACTGTGTTTAAACACCCCTCAGGTTCAAGGCTGTCCTTAAGTCATTTTGTGTGTACCTTCCCTTTTAAAATATGAATTAGTTATGTCAACACAAAACTGACAGCCCTCTATAATCACTACTGTAAAAGCCCCAAGGTTAATTATACAGCTTCTTTATCATGCCATAAATCTTCTGAAATCTTTCCCCATTCTTCTACTCAAATTTAGCTCCCCTCAACCATCCCTTGCCCAGAGTACTTTAGTGATCTTCAATTCTGCTCTTAAAGCTATGGGCATTTTTATGTACATATGATCATGATCAACATCTACAAGGATTGATGTTTAGCTTATCTATGTCTTTTGTGCTAGAGCATGAAGTGTTTCAAGGCAAAGGCTGTATCCCACTCACTTTTGTGTCCATCATCATGAGCAGTTTGTGCACATCTTTAATACTTGTACTGAAGGAACAAAATAAAGGAATGTATGGCTTACTTTTTCCAATTCAGTTTTCTTTTAAAAAATTTCCATGGCTGCATTTGAAGTGTTTACATGTTAAACAGTACTAGATTTCCCACGTCACTTTATAAGTGCTGATGATATGACTAGCTCCTTATTCTTGTTGAATTCCTATGTTGGAAAGGAGATTATGGGATAAAATGCCTCTCAGGTGGTCTACCACCCCAGTGTGAAGTACACAAACAAGGGAATTATGCAGATGGTTTAAGACAGAAACAACTTTCCCTCAAATATTCAGACAGTGAAGTCTGAGCACATTCAAGCTTTATGGGAGATGTAGATTAAACATTATTTGTTTAATTTAGGGTAAATAAAGAGCACAAATGGCTCATTAAAAATAAAATCCACTTTGGGTAATATAATAAATGCCCAGATTTCTTACTTTATTTTTTATCAAATAATCTCCAAGTCTGGTTTCTTTCTGTTAGGCAGATACAACTAAAGCATTAGTTTACATCACCCAGATAATGCTTTTCAGGATCCCTTTCCCAATTGATAAGATTCAGGGAATTAGATTCACATTTTATCACTAAATGATAACAAATTAATTGGTCAGTTGGTTAGGAGATAATATATTGTAATATATTGCAGATATTCACACCTTCCTTTTAAACAAATGTTCAGAGGTAAGTGTCAATCAGTTTGATAATTTACTTGCATCCAGATTTTTATGGTAAATTAAATTTAGCATTTTAAAGTTTTAGATTTCCTCCCCAAATAATCTCTCCCACGGTGCACATTTCTTTCATACTAGTGAAATAATCTTGATAAATGGATATCATAAGTAAGAGAAAGTAATATGGGCTAAATCCAAACCTCAGGTAAAATCAGATTTGACTAAAGGTCTTTTAGGCTGTTTATACTGTTATCCATAGGAAGATCTACAAAGCCATACTGACTAAAAATTTTAAAAAGTGGAGTTAAAATTTCTTGTTTGATTATTCTGCACAAAACTTACAATGGAATTTTGTTTAGTTTGATGAGGGACATGAAACATTTTCTTTTAATTGGGTTATTTTCTAGTTTCTTTTATTATTATTTTTATTCTTAGATCCCTGAAAAGGAAAGAACATTTAATATTTTGAATATGAAAATTTTTTTGTTTACTCTGAGCTTGGTTTATTAGGCCTTCTTATATTTTGCTAGTTATAGAAATGAGGATTTGTTACCAGTTATACTAAATGAATAGGGGTTTCTAGTAGTATATTTGGAAAAGGTTCTCAAACTAAACTGACCATTTTTAACCGCCCCCCCCCCCCCCCCAACACACACACAGAAAAAGCTCTGTAGACTTTTCCAATCTGGTTTTTAAGGGCTGTATCTCAGCATTTGGGTTCATTAGCTTCTATACCATGTAATTTATGATGATCTCAGCTTCAAGTATGCAGTTTAATCTAATTAGGGCATAGTGCAGAATAAGCTTGGAGTGCAATAGTGAAGGCTCTCAGAGGACTCCCAAAAGGCTGACAGTACAGAAGTCATGGGTTGACTTTAAAATTATAATTGCTACTTGGTTTTTGCTTGAAAGGAACATATAATTCAACCATATAGAAAAAGATTTGTATCCACATTTTTATGTCATTTTCCCCTAAGGTTGGGAATAATCTTTATCCTCTTCTCCCACAATGAATACTTTTTTAGATGAAAGTAGTGGGTGTAAACATTATAGTCTGAGAAGGTCATGCCGACTGGTCAGGAGGCAACCATTTATTTATGAGGGCCAGTCCTAGATTATCAGTGCATTTTCCCCTGGCCTCTATATCTTGGTAAGTTTAATGCCAACAACATAAACAATATATAAAGTGTATTTTGGGGTCAATGAGCCATTTTGGGATACTAAAAGTTACACTGCTTAAGACATGAGTTTGATCTTGGCATTCTTTCTTCAAACCACCCCATTGCTGTGTGAGAATTTCTGAAGGTCATTCATCTTCACCTCATTGTTTTTCATAAAGTAATTGTAGCTTGTCCAACTCCTCAGCTGCTTATCCATAGCCTTCCAAATGAATAATAAAAATAATAGCTGATACTCATGATACTGAGTACCACACATTGTTTTAAGTCTTTTTCATGTATTATCTCAATTAATCCTTGCAATAATAATGAAAATTCACTGTTGAAATTAATTGAAAATTTCACTTAATTCACCCACTTTTATAGGTAGGATACTTGAGCCCCAAAGAGGTTAAATAACTTTCCCAGATCATGTAACTTTTAAAGTGGAGGTTAGCTCTGTCTTATTTCAGAGTTCAAGCTCTTAGCTCTTAATGATTATACCTATTTTTCTGAAGAGAAGACCCAATTAAATTTTTTTAGCAAAGAAAATGTTAGAAGTTAGTATTAGCAGGAAGGATGGGTAGGAAGTAGAAAATTACTCAGGAGACAAGAAAGATTGTGAAAAAGCATTCCATCATTATGAGAGGAACCCAGAGAAAGGGTTTTATTCCCTGATGTGGCTTGATTATAGTTTCTGTTGATTTAAACAGGAATACCAGTAAAATCTGTTACATTACTTAATTATTTTCTTCATTTTTAGATTGACTGAGTGTTTATCCTTGTAATATTGCTTGTTTTATTTATTTATTTATTTATTTGTTTGTTTGTTTATTTATTTATTTATTTATTGGTGGGGAACCCCACTCTGTAACAATCCCTTCCTCTTAGACTTAAGACCATTTATAATCTTATAAAGGACAACTGGTGAAGGTCTTGTGCTCCTCTAGCTGCTTCATATTGCTTGTTTTTAATAGCCATTTAACAGGTAGATAACCAGAAAAAGCAGATCAAATATTCCGAAAGTTAAATTTAGGAAGGTCTATGGGAGTCTTTAGCATAGGGCCACAGCAGTGACAATCTTGGAGAAGAATCCTGACATTGGCATTCTGAAATTGTTAAATTTTTCATTCTTTATGTGGTTCAAATGGCATAAAAACAAAAACATATCTTGCTCCCTTTAGTATATACTGTTATTACATCAAGAGGATATGTGCAAGAATAGGTATTTATTGCCCTAATTATAAGTTCATTTTAATGAAAAAAGTATAAGGAAAATTTCACATTAATTGAAAAGAAATACGAGAAAGTATAGTCAATTTGTTCAAAGAAAACGGTGCTGTTTAAATTGTCCCTTGGCATTCAGCTCAGAGTATTTATTGCAGATTGATCATTAGTCCAAAGATTTTAGCCCATACTTTGCAGTGTCTCAATTCTCAAACTTTAATAGATAGATTAATAGATTAGAGTAGAACAGTTGAACCAATGTAGCTTATAGTTTGCCCTGAGAACTTGAGGATTTTATAATTAAATACTGGATGACCAGTGAGCTTTGCTCATGTTACTAAATCATGACTTTTTCCATTTTAGTGACATGGTTAAAATTGGAAATGTCAAAAATGTCTGAATAAGAGCATGATTCATGGACTCAAACTTGCTTTCAAACTACTTTATTTAAAAAAAAAAAGCATTATAAGTAGATTAACTAGAAATTATGGTGTATTAACCTGTCTTTTAGCAAGACTGTGTTTGTGAGTTGCAAAACATTTACTTCTTTCAACAAAGCTGATGTTGGTCTCTCTAAGTATAATAAAATTAATTAATTACCCAGTATCAGTGGCAAAAACTAAATGGTCCAAAATAACAGAAGTCAGAATTCATTAGTGTGGCTGAGTGGGTTTGCTAAAGATGTTTGTCAACCTGGTATTGTCAATAATACCACATGTTGCTGGATATCATTTGAAATCTCCTGAGAGGCATTTGATCATCAGGGCTGATTCTAGTTGGGATCTTAAAGTCAAAAGCACTCAGACGGAATCTATCATTCCACTTTCTTCACTTGATTTGCTCGTCCCTCTGGACTTCTCTCCATGAATGGTGGTCACTGTCCAAACTGGATACTTGAGAAATTGGCCCAAGCTGTACTTCCAATACTTTTTCTTTTATTTCTTTTTTTTTATTTATTTTATTTTCCCATTACCATTTAGCCCCCTTATACCCTATTGCCCCCCACAATCTTAAACCATTGGTCATGTCTGTGAGTCTTTTTTCCTTTTCGCTCAATCCCTCCATTCCCCTTACCACCCCCTCCACTCGCTGTCACCCTGCTCTCCATCTGAGTCTGTCCCCATTTTCCTTGTTCAGTTTGTTCACTAGATTCCACATATGAGTGAAATCATGTTATTTGATTTTCTCTGACTGGCTTATTTCACTTGGCTTAATGTTTTCCAGGTCCATCCATGCTGTCGCAAAAGATAAAATTTTCTTTTTTTTTTTTTTTTCTTTATGGCTGACTAGTATTTCATTGTATAAATGTCCCATGGTTGTTTTATCCACTCATCTATTGATGGACACTTGGGCTACTTCCATATGTTGGTGACTGTAAATAACACTGCAATGAACATAGGGGTGCTTATGTTCTTTTGAATTAGTGTTTTGGGTTCCTTCAGATCTATTCCAAGAAGTGGGATACCTGGGTTGAAAGGCAGATACAAATTTTATTTTTTGAGGTATCTCCGTACTGCTTTCCACTGTGGCTGCACCAGTCTGCATTCCTAAACAGTACAAAATGCTTGCCAGTATTTTTTGTTTGTTGATTTATTGAGGATAGCCATTTTGACAAGTGTGAGGTGATATCTCATTGTGGTTTTAATTCGCATTTCTCTGATGATTAGTGATGTTGAGCATCTTATCATGTCTATTAGCCATTTCTATGTCCTCTTTGGAGAAGTGTCTATTCAGAAACTTTGCCCATTTTCAGATGGATTGTTTTTTTTTGTTTTTTTTTGGTGTTGAGTTTTATAAGTTCTTCATAAAGTTCTGACATTAACCCTTTATCATATATATTGGTGAATATGATCTCCCAGTTTGTAGGTTGTCTTTCTATTTTGTTGTTGGTTTCCTTTGATGTGCAAAAACTTTTTAGTTTGATGTAGTTCCATTTTTTTGTTTGTTTCCCTTGCCTGGGGAGATATATCAGATAAAGTATTACTATGAGCAATGTCAGGTTTTTACTGCCTATGTTTTCTTCTATGATTTTTATGGTTTGGGGTCTAACATTTAAGTCTTTAATCCATTTTGAATTTATTCATGTGTGATGTAAGAAGGTGGTCTAGTTTCATTTTTCTGCACATATCCACTTTTCCACCATTTATTGAATAAACTATCTTTTATAAAAAATATGCTTTATTGATTATGCTGTTACAGTTGTCCCAATTTCTTTTGCCTCTGTTCCCCTCCACCCAGTGACACCCCTTCCTCCAGTTGTCCCCCCCCACTTAGTCCATGCCCATTGGTTGTGCATATAGTTCTTCTCTACATCTTCCTGTCTACTCCACTTCCTCCTACTATGCTTCTTAATTCCTGTACCATCTGCTGCCCTTTCCCCACTTCCCCCTCCCAGAAGACCTCCCCCCAAAATGTTTCCCATACCTATAATTCTTTTCCCACTCTCGTTGCCTTCTTAGTTTGCCTTTGTTTCGGTTCCCTAGCTTCTGCTGTTGGTTGTTGTGATACAGTTTTCATTTTAATGTTCATAATTTTGATCCTCTTTCTCCTAAACAAGTCCCTTTAACATTTCATATAACAGTGATTTGGATCTAACGAACTCCTTCAGTGTTACTTTGTCCTGGAAGCACTTTCTCTGCCCTTCTATTCTGAATGACAACTTGATTGGATAGAGTAATCGTGGTTATAGGTTTATGCTTTTCATTCCTTTGAATATTTCTTGCCAGTCCCTTCTTGCCTGCAGAGTCTCCTTTGAGAAATCAGCTAATAGTTTAATTGGGACCCCTTGTACATAATTCTCTTCTTCTCTCTTGCTGTTTTTAAGATTCTCTCTTTATCCTTAATTTTTGACATTTTGATGATAATGTGTCTTGGTGTGGTTCTCCCTAGGTCCAGTTTTTTGGAACTCTCTGTGCTTCCTGGACGTGTAATTCTATTTCCTTCCCCAAGTTAGGGAAGTTCTGCTTCATTATTTTTTTCACATAATTTTTAAATTTCTACTTCTTCTTCTTCACTGTCTGGCAACCCTATAATTCGGATGTTCACTCTCTTATAGTTGTCTCAGAGGTTTCTGAGTTTCTCCTAATTTTCCTCACTTATCGTTTTCTCTTTTTGTACTGGTTGACTGTTCCTTCCCTATGTTCTGATTTGTTGATTTGATCCCTGGTTTTCTTTTCCGTCCCACTAGTTTCATATGTGTTTTTGTTCATTTCAGCAGGACTAGCCTTCATTCCTTCCCTGTCTTGTTTAAGATCTGCTGTTAGGTCTGTAAGCATTCTTATAACCAAAGCTCTGAACTGTACCTCAGAAAGATTTCCTATCTGCTGCTTCGTTAGATTAGATATTTGCTGTCTGGTCAGCTGTGTTACCGGGATTTCTATCATGATCTGTGCCATCCTGACAGTTTTGTGTTTACCTTTGCTTCCTGGGCAGGGCTGTCACACCTCCTACGCTGTAGGTGACAGAGCCCCATGCAGTCGTCACTACCGGGTGACCCTTCTCACCACATTGTGGTGTTTTGTGTGGAAGTGGGGGTCCAAGATGGATTCCTGCCATTCACTCTCCACTGAGAGACCAGGAGCCTCCTCCTTCATCCCTATCCCCTCTGGGCCTCGCGGTCCAAGGCAATGGGGGGTCTGCCATCCCTGGCATTGGAATCGCAATATGACACGTCTGGTCTGCAGCTGGGGTACTCCCCAGGTGCTTCTCACCTCCCCTTAAATACAGGTGTCTGTGCTTAGTGCCATCCCACCGCCATCACTGCTGCTGTCTCCGCCAGCACAGCTTGACCTCTCTGCCCCAGCTTCACCCCTCCTACCTGTCTGGACAAGCACGACTTTTTTAATAAATTCATACATTGAACTTCCATTTATTTTCTGGAACTTCTGGTTATTTCTGGTTTTGCAGTAGTTGTATTCCTTCTTAGTTGTGGAGGGAGATGGAGCATGTCAGTCTAGGCCTCCATCTTGGCCAGAAGTCCTTGACTAAACTATCTTTAGCTCACTGTATGTGCTTGCTTCCTCTGTCAAATATTAATTGACTATAAAGCTTTATTTCTGGGCTCTTTATTCTGTTCCATGGATCTACGTCTCTGTTTTTATGACAGTACCATGCTGTGTTGACTACTATGGCCTTTTATATAGTATAGTTTGATATTAGGTAGAGTGATTCCTCCAACTTTGTTCTTTTATCTCAGGATTACTGTTGCTATATGTGGCCTTTTGTGGTTCCATATACATTTTTGAAATACTTGTTCTAGTTTTGTGAAATACAACATTGGAATCTTGATAGGAATTGCATTGAATCTATGGATTGCTTAGGGTAGTATAGACATTTTAATGATGTTACTTATTTCTGTCCATGAACATCATATGTGCTTCCACTTATTTGTATCTTCTTTAGTTTCTTTCTTCAGTGTCTTATAGTTTTCTGAGTACAGTTGTTGTTTTTTTTTATATCCTTGGTTAGATTTATTTCTAGGTTCTTGATTCTTTTTGAAGTAATTGTGAATGGGATTGTTTCCTCAGTTTCCTTTTCTGATAGTTCATTATTGACATATAAAAATGCAACTGATTTCCGGATATTAATTTTGTATCCAGCTACTTTGCTGAATGCACTTAACAATTCTAGTAGTTTCTTGGTGAAATATTTAGGGTTCGCTATATACAGAATAATTTCATCTGCAAATAAAGACAGTTTTACTTATTCTTTTTCAATTTGGATGCCTTTTATTTTTTTCTTCTTGTCTCATATGGCTAGGATTTCCAGTACTATATTAAATAAGAAAGGTGAAAATGAACATTCCTGTCTTGTTCCCAATCTTAAGGAGAACACTTGTAGTTTTTGCCCATTGAATATAATGTTGGCAATAGATTTTTCCTATATGGCCTTTATTGTGCTTAAGTATATTCCCTCTATTCCCACTTTGCTGAGAGTTTTTATCATAAATGGGTGCTGGATTTTATCAGATGCCTTTTTTACATCTATTGATATGATCATGTGGCTTTTATCCTTTGTTTTGTTTATGTGGTGTATTACATTTATTGATTTGCAAATGTTGTACCAACCTTGGTTCCTGGAATGAATCCCACTTGTCATGGTGTATGATCTTTTTGATGTATTGCTGTATTCAGTTTTCTAATATTTTATTGAGGATTTTAGCATGTATGTTCATCTGGGATATTAGCCTATAATTTTTTTGTAACATCTTTATCTGGTTTTGGAATTAGAATAATGCTGACCTCATAAAATGAGCTTGGGAGTCTTTCCTCCTCTTGCATTTTTTTGAAACAGTTTGAGAAAGAGATGTGTTGGTTCTTCCCAGAATGTTTGGCAAAATTCACCTGTGAAACCATCTGGTCCAGGTCTTTTGTTTGTTGGGAGTTTTTTGATTACAGCTTCTGTTTCACTAGGTGCAATCTGTCTATTCAGACTCTCTGAGTCTTCCTGATTTATTTTTGGAAGATTGTATGTTTCTAGGAATTTATTTATTTCTTCCAGGTTGTCCAATTTGTTGGCATATAGTTGTTCATAATATTTTCTTACAATCTTTTGTGTTTCTGTGGTGTTAGTTGTCATTTCTCCTCTTTCATTTCTTATTTTATTTATTTGGATCCTTCCTCCTTTTTTTGGTGAGTCTGGTTAAAGGTTTGTCAATCTTGTTTATCTTTTCAAAGAACCAGCTCTTGGATTCATTGATCTTTTGTGTCATATTTTTAGAGTCCATTTTGTTTATTTCTGCTCTGGTCTTTATTATTCCTTCCTCCAACTCACTTTCGGCTTTGTTTGTTTTTCTTTTTTCAAGTTCTTTTAAGAATAGAGTTAGATTGTTTATTGGGGCTTTGTTTTGTTTTTTGAGATAGGTCTGTAATGCTATTAATTTCCCTCTTAGGATTGCTTTCCCAGTGTACCAGAGATTTTGGGTTGTTCTCATTTTCTATTGTTTTCAGGTATCTTTTGATTTCTTCATTGATCTCCTGTTGACCTATTCATTGTTTAATAATATGTTATTTAGCTTCCATGTCTTTGTCTATTTTCAGTGTTCTTCTTGTAATTGATTTCTAATTTCATGGCAGAGAAGATGCTTGATATGATTTCAATCTTCTTAAATTTATTAAGACATTTTTTTCTCCTAACATGTAGTCTATCCTAGAAAATGTTCCATGTGCACTTGTATATTTTGCTATTTTGAGGTGAGATGCTCTGAAGATATTAGTTAAACCCATCTGATCTGGTGTGTCATTTCATGCCACAGAAAGAGACTTTTTAAATGAAAATTATTTTTTTTTGAATTTGGAAAGTTTTTTGTTAAACATAATTTAGTATCAAAACACCTTGGTTAATTTTTATCATTATGAAAATTACTTTGGTTTCTTTTTCAGTCACTTTATTGAAACTGCTTGCACAGTCATAACCACTGACCTCCACTCAGGTATCTATGGGATCTTCTCTTTGGAAGGCACTGTACTAGGGTATGCTCATGAGTGTAAGTCCTTGTCTCTGCCCTCAAGGGCCTAAGTCATGGAAATGAAACACAAGAACTGAAGTATCTGAAAGTGATTTATAAACTTTAAAGTAATATGAAAATATTATTGCTTATAAGTATAACTTAAAATTTTAGTAACAATGAATTAATGTTTCACAAAAAAATAAAGTGCAAATAAAATTCAAAATTGGTAGACCATAACTAATTTTGACTGGAAAGCTCAGAGAAGATGTTTTGAAACTATCATAATTAGACTAGATTTTTAATGATCATATTTGAAGAAGTCAATAATTTGACTTGAAGTTAACAGTTTAGAGTCAGTAATTGGGTCAGTTCTTGGCATTATAATTTAGTGGTTAAAGCTTAACTCTAGAGTCAGATTACATGCAGGTTAGCAAGACTTATGTTGCGGTATTGTATAATATTTGTCCAAAAAGGTAATTATGCCAATAATTTTATCACAAGTTTATTATTAATAGTACAATAAAATGATATTGTTAGTATTTATTGAGCACTTATTGAAAAGTGCAGCCACTTTTTCAAAGTGTTTTACATGTATTACACGGACTGGAAGGTATGCGACCAAGCTGCTGCCGTTTTCCACTGTGAGATTGTAAGGGTCTGATATTGGGTGTGGGCAGGAAGACTGGAAAGGAAGGGCCAGAAAGGAACATTTGCTTGGGCTCTGTTACTAATTGGTGGGGGAGAGGGTGTCAGTGGTGATTTACGAGTGTTTTACTTAGGTTAATGGTGATATTAATAGGTAGTCAGTCTGTCCTCATATTTAACCCACCTCAGAATGCTTAACATTTCGACAAACCTTCTTTTGAAATTCTCTTTCCTTTTTTATGTTGGTGACTATTTTTAAATCTTGGTTTTCCTTTACCTAATTCCTCATTCAGCGTTATTTCTGTAGTGCACAGCCTTCAAAGTCTCAATCTGGAGCTCGTTTGTTTTTCTTTTACAGGCCCACTTGGCACATTATAGAGAGTGAATGCTGTTCAGTTACCTTTAATCTGGAGACAGGTAACCTCATAGAGGGAGAAAGCTGGGCCTCAAACCCAACTACACATGATTAGCTGTGGAGTGCTGTGTCTTTGATCTTAGTTTGCTCAGTTATAAATGGGAATGATACCTATCTTATGGAATTATTATGAGCACTAAATGAGTCTAGGGAAAAGTCTCAAAACACAGTAGTCCCTTAGCAAGTTTTATTTCCTCTTTTTTGTTACATTTTCTCCTATTCAGATATTTCCCTTTGGTTTAAATTGCTTCCCTGATGAAGACTCTTCCTGCATTGAGAGAAATAGCCATGATTTTCTTTTGCTTGCCAGATGTTAAAGTGTACATTACCATCTTTCTTGGATAAATAGCACAGTGATTGTCTTTCAGTTTTAAACATGGCATAAGTTAATACTCTAAGAACTACAAAGAGATAAAATAACAAACATTTTTATGTGAAATTATATTTTAGACTGGGTGTGAAAATTTATCTTCAAATTGAATTCTTAAGTGCAGTATGAAGACAAACTGTGGGAACACAATATGTGAAATATAAAAAATTTTAAACCCCTTACATATCTAGGCATTTTATTTGTATAGATGTTATGAATGATACAATGATTGATCTTTTGTGTAGGAATTAGAATAGGAATTTCATTTGATTCAACAGACTGATAGGAAGCACCTTGTTTTGTAGATACATGAGCCGAGATGATATCTGCTATGGGTAACTAGTCAAAGTGGTCAAGTTAGCTAAGTTTTTGTTAGGGATTTGGAAATGACCCACGGAAGAATTTTTCTTTATTCAATTAAATTTTGTGACTTAAAAATTTCAAGAGTAATATATTAAAGTTATAAAATATTAAAAATAATATTAGAATGAAGAAGAGGTTTTAGGTGTGACCTAGTACAACCACTTTGTTTTAGAGAGAAAGAAACTGAGGCCTAAAGATTGGAAGAGATCAGCCCAAGACTCCCCATAATGATAGTGTCAAGAGATCAAAGTTAGGTCTCTTAATTTCCTGGATTCTTAGCATTTTGCCATAAAACCTCATGAGCATTTAAACATTATTTCAACCAAACCCTGGCCTCAAAATGAAGTTTCTTGTGAAAAATAATAAGACTTGGGACTAACACTTCTTTAATCATTATTTCTAATCACTTTTTCAATTCCATATTTAAAAAAAAATAAATTTAAAGATTTATAAGATCACAAAAGTTCAGTTTTATTTCAATATTCACATGAAATGGATGCTTCACAGGTATGCGCCATATTGGTACCCTGTGCACTCACATTCCACTAGGGGATGTAGGCTCCAGTTTGAGAAGATGCCAAAAAGGTTGATTATGCCCAAGCTAGTTCACATTCACCCAAGGGAAATTTGATCTGAAAAAAAATAACTGCCCATTATTTTCTGAATAAAAATATCTTACCATTTAACTGTTGATCAAATTTTATTTTATTTTGAAAATTATTGTAAATAGAGCACTAGAAAGCCAGCTACTTTAAAACTATATGGTAAACTCTTTTGCTTTCCTGCCTAGGTTAAATCTGTACTAAAACACACACACACATGCACACACACACAACGATGCTTACAATGTTTATATCTGTTTATAGTTTCTCTATGTGGCTCCTTTCCAAAAGGTTTCAGGTTCATGTGAGAGGAGAGGAGATTAGCAATGATGAACAGATAATGTGAGAAATAGGTATGCTCTGTTCTAAAGCCCAGTTGTGACTTTTGGACTGTCTCTTGAACTCTGTAAAATGCTCTTTTTACTTAACTAAGTAAAGATGATACAAGAGAAAAATGGAATAGAAACTTCGATGTGTCCAAAGCTCAAAGCAAGTTTTATTAGAGTGTATAACAGATGCAATAGTTATTGTGTGGTAAATATATAAGGTCTTTTCAGAAGGTATCCAGCCATGTAATATGAAAAATACAGATATTTATTGAAGAAGATACAAGCCACATTGTACAAAGGGCAATGATGCCTCAGTCCCCTACCAAGTAGGCACCCTGGGACCTCACATAGTTCTCCCAGTTGCCATCAGCTGCCTCATTGTATTTTCTTGAATCTCATCGACGGACTGAAATCTCTTCCCTTTTAAAGGAGATTTTAGTTTTAGGAAAAGCCAGAAGTCACAGGGCACAAAATCTGGAGTGGAGGGGGGCTGAGTCACCTGGGTGATTTGATGTTTTGCCAAAAAACTCTGCACTAGACCTGATACATGAGATGTGATGCACAAGAGGGCATGTCGTCATGATGAAGCTGCCAGTCACCAGCCACCCATAGCTGTGGCCTTCTGAATCATGTGAATAGTTTCCACAGAGGAATGTTCAAGCTTAACCCAAAATTTGATGCAGATTCATTGCTCTACTCACTCATTCATTTTGAATGTGACAGCCACACAGTACACATTCTCACTCAATGGCCCCCTGACTAGCACAGTGAAGTCATCATTGTTCACGCATGCACATTCCAGTCCACTCTCCTTGTCTGTGAGTTTACATTGATGTCATACAAACCATTCTCTTATATTAAGAATGGCTGGACTTTTTTTTGGACAGACCTCATATATGAGATTGTCAGAAAGTATCAATATTTGGAAGTTAGTGTTTTTAATGAGAGAAATTTATTTGCTATTGCTATTTTGATTTTTCATCAGCTTTTCATTTGTACTTTCCTGGTTTAGAAGAAAACCAGAAAGAAGGTAAAGGTTTTTTAAACAATGTAGTACATAATAATAAAGATTATTTGAATGAATAAGTGAGCAGTGGTTGTTCTTTGGGAGAGGACACAGTTGAGGGGAGGGAAGGGGCTGCACATAAGAATTAGGTAGCCTTCCCCACCACAAATATTCACCCTCTTTCCCATTCTGAGATTCTCCATCCTGGAGGAGAACCATGGCTTTGGAGCAGTGAGTTAAAGTACATTTGGAAAGCACTCAAACATGAGGTCTGTGAGCTGTGCACCAAATTTTCAATGTCAGTGGAGTCTGGGTTTATTTTAGCAATGTGGCACATTTTTGGTTTGATGATTTAAGTTTTATTTTTAAATTAAATTGTAATATAATATGAAGTTACTCTTGAAATATATGAGTTTAAATCTTACAAGGATACTATTTATGAGTAAAATAATTTTTCATTATGGCTAAGGTCAGAATTCTTGAAAAATTATAGCAGTCATAGGGTTGTTGTTCCACATGACAGAGCTCTCCCAGAAAATAAAAATTTCGATGAAAAGAGGCCTTTTTTACACTCAGACAGGATACTTATTTTTTTAAAGATTTCAACCACCAGATTTTACCTTATAGAAAAAGATAGCATTTCTTTGCCCAGTGATTCCAATTCATCCCAAACAGATGAGAATTTATAAGCCTTGTATTTGCATTAGTGCATTTTGAAACTAAGAGAATTCTGTGAAAACACTTAGTGCAATGCCTGGTACATGGTAGAAACTCAAGAAATGCTAATTTTCTTTTCTCTCTTTTTTTCCTTCTCAAGAGATATCAAGAGATGTACAGTATTTATTTTAAGGAATTAATATGCGGGGTTGTGCAAAGTAGGCTTACAGTTCTTAGGGAAAATAATACAATAATTAAAAATAATAATATAAGAATAAACTGTTTCACATGCTCAGAAGTATAAACCTACATTTGCCCACCCTTGTATTTATTAGTTTGGAAACCTTGTATAAAAATTAGAAAAATACCTCTAGTGGGCAGTGTATCTCATTTTCAAGCATATTGATCAAAATGTAGTAAGAGGCAAGCTTTTTAAAGGAATTTCATTCAACTGAGCTCAATTTATCCAAATTTTACTTATGTACTACACACAAGACACTTATATGGATATTGTAGATGATTGAAAGATGAGTACGTTGTTCCTGTGTTACAAGTTTATAATTCAAGGTTGGTGCATATGGGGGGCATATATTCAATATAATATATACAAACATTCACATGTGTGCATATAAACATGTAAACACCTGTTTAATATATAGCACCTTGTAGAATCCAGGTCTCCAAACTTGTAACACATTATTCTTTCTGCTCTACCACACCCATCTGCTACTGGATGCCCAGCTCCTTGAGAAAGAAAGTGGGTTTTAATTCCTACCTCCCATTTACTTAGTGTAACCAGTGCTTTGGTATATCTCCAAACATCAGCCTTGTCTCACTAAATTAGAACTTTTAAAAGAAGCATGCATAAATTAGCAAACTATATGAATTATGGATTATTTTTGAGTAAGCATAAATTTAAAAAACTAAAGTACATACAGTAACCCAGTTTCCTTGCTGACATTTTGTTGATAGAGGAGAGCAGAAATCTTATTGGACCTGCTTTAATGAACTTGTAAGACTCAAGTGTAACTAATGTTCTAAAATACTCAAAAACAATTCACCTAGAAATTTTAAGTAGGTCATGCATATTTACTAATGTTTTTTCTTTTTCATAAATCCTTTCTTTAATAGTTACAAAGGCAAAATTAACACTTATCTTGATCAAAGTGTAATAGATTCAATACTATTGGCAATGGAATTACGATTATTACTATATTGCACTATGTATGTGTGTATATATATATATACACACACATATATATATATATACACACATATATATATATGACTTTTATTTTTTGTGTCTCTCCCTCTAGATTTTAAGATTTTTCTTCTTGCTGTAGAGAAAAAGACAGTTTTCTTCCCAGACATCTAGTCTGTATTGAGCCAAGATGGATAGCAGGTAGCTCATTACTATATTCATTAGGCAAGAAACTGCATTATACCCCGAGGAATATGAAAATTAAGGGAATATTAAGATATGACTCGGCTTCAAGTTACTTATAGTCTATTATGAGATGGCACATATAATTAATTAGAGTGGGGGATACCATGTTCTATAAAAGAGGTCTAAGTAGAGTGCTGTGAGAATTTAGAGAAAAGATTTGTTACTTTTGCTGGGAGATATGAGGAAACCTTCCTAAATTAGGTGGCATTTGATATGGGCTCTCAGAGTCCAGTCTGGATTTGAGCAAAAGAAAGATACTTCTTTCTACCATGGGTATGAATTAGTTAAGGTGAGTAATTAAAAGATCTAGTTCTTACCACAGTGTCTGGCACTTAGTAGGTGCTCAGTAAATGTATGCTGAATAAGTGCATGAACTTAACAGTTAATTGTATACCACTAGCCAACTGTTTTCCTTGTATGAAGGGTGTGAGAAAAGTAACTGGAAAATTTTTGCCCAACTGCTGACTGCATCAATGCCTCTGCATTTATCGAGGGCTTTAACTGCTTAGTTTCCCTACATTCATCTTCTCATGAACATAAACCATCATGCTTTGTGCCTGAAAAGTGGCGCAGCTGCTTGGTGGCTATTTCACACACCCCTCACTAATCAGCTGTTCTCCAGCGAGCTAGATTGACATCTGACAAACAGATGATTGTCTGCAAGGAATGAGAGGAGGCATAGCCAGCATTTGGGAACCTTTTTTTTAATAGATGACCTTCTAGTTGTATTTTATTAAATAACAAATATTTTGCTGAAAAAACATAAGTATATACAAAATGAAAATACTAACAGCAACAAGGGTATCCAAAATAGCACGAAATAATTTTTAAGCAGGAAGTTAGACACTCTTGTAAGTAGGTATTTCAAATTCCCTAAGTTTGCTCAGAAGCAACATCTTAAAACAGTGATGTTTATAATGATCAACATTCAGATTTTCCTTAAGATAATGCATGCAAACACTCATCTCTTATTAAAATTAAGCAGATAGTAAATGCAAATGTTAAGTCATATAGTAAGCATGTGGTAGAGCGTGAGACCTACTACTTCCAGCATCACTGTTAGGCTCTGCACTCTGCTTCCTTCATGAATACAGCATTTCAGAGCTGTTCCACACAACAGTTATCCGCATCTCCCTATCCGAGTATCTGGCTTGAAAATTAGCATCCATTGTTCTCCACCCATGCAATGAGTGCCAATCTAGAATACCAGTCACTTCCCAACTGCTGGCTGTTTCTCCTCTCAATCCTTGCAGACGATCATCTGTTTGTCAGATGTTATGGGTGGGGGTGTGTGGAGGTGGAAGAGAGTATAGGGGGATAAATGGTAATGGAAAAATAAAATTAAAAATAAAAAAAAGACTAAGAAGTTTTCATTTACTAAACTGGAAAATGAATAAATTATGAAAAAATTTTTAGATGTAGCTCTTAGGAGCAGCTTCTGCATAACAACCTTTCCTGTGGTCATAGTTCTTAACATAGACTTATTTATCTTTTTTAGATTTGATTCTTACTTTGTGCTATAGTTTTGGTAAATTATCATCTACTCTGTTTTTACTTGGTACACCGTGCTGGTAACTACCACTGTGCTCCTCAGTCCCTGTAGCCAACATAGTAGGTGTTCATTTAATATTTGTACAATGATTGGATCCAGCTCTTGAATTTAGTCAAACCTGCTTGCTGATTGTGTTCCCTGCTTGTCTGAATTTTTCCTGCCTTTTCTTTGCCTATCACTATGCTCCACACAGATGGTAGGACACCTCTGTTATTTCATGTTGGGCCTCTGTCATTGTCGGAATGCCCTTCTGCGAGAATCTTTGACCTTCAAAATAAACTTTCCACTTCTTTTACCAGTTAATTATCTCCTGCATACCAGTCTCAAACTAGAGGGTCAAGTCCCTGGAGACCATGCAGGCTTCTATGTTTGGCCATAACAAACTGGATTATGTTGCTCTATAATAGGGGTGTCCATATTTTCAGGTTTGCCTAGGATGGTACTGATTTTTGCCTGCTGTTTTGGTTTGTTTTCATTAATAGAACCCCTTCACTTTCAAAAGTACCTCGGTTGGGATATTAGATTATATTGTATAATATGATTGATCACCTAACATCTTCCTAAGATATGACAGTAACTGAACTTTAAATTTTGTCTTATCTGGGTCAATTTTAGTGTCATATTGAGAAAATCTGATGTTTACTTTTTAAAAAATCAGACCACATAAGGTTATCTAGGTTAAGTGATTTTGAGATTATAGCTATTTGAATAGAGATTATAAAATATAAAAATATCAAATGGACACATCATGACACAAAATATTTTTCTCAAGGTTTGCACATTTATTGTGTATGTATCATAGTTTTAAGAATTCTCATGCCCTTCATCAAATATTCTGTGAAGCAACGCACTGCCTAAGACACTTGATTTTGAATGCCTATATTGTATATGCTTAGTTATGTAAGCTCTTTTGGGGACCGTATAGCAAGTGCTATAGTTATTGAATCACTCAAGTGAGGGAGGATAACAATTCTAAAAATAGAGGATCTCGGGGTATTTTTTAAAAAAAGATAGCATGCCTTTTATGTGCAATGTAGCAGAAAATGACTAGGCCCTGGTAAATACTCTTCGGGCTGCTGTCTGTAGGTAAGGCTTAAATGCCTTGAATTGCAGATGCTTCAACTCCATTTTTATTCACTTTGTGAAGTACCCTAAAATTGTTGCAAATTACTGCAATAGAAAGGGAACAGTGGGATCTCGTGAGTACATTTAAATGAAACATAATCATTGTAATGCCTACAAAGTGACACAGTACTTTTTCTGATAAATTCTGTGAACTTTAGAGATATTATTTGCTATTCCTAACATTTTGATGGACTCTAAGATATTGAGAAAATGAAAAACATAACCCACAGTATAAACACTATGCATTCCCATTGTGCATGCCTAACTCACCTTGACTTAGGGAATTAAATGTCTATGTCTGGGCTATATTTAATGATGAGTTAAAAAAAAATCTGCTTCTGTTTCTTTCCTTTTTATATCCATCTGCCTATTCCAGGATAGGAAAAGAGGAGAGTGTTCTTCTATGACTGTAAGACCAACAAAGATGGGTCTACTGTAGTCTAGGACTGCTTTGTGTAAGGTCTGAGAATCCTTGGTATAGGAAAGAGCCCCTATCTATCAGACTTATTTTGACACTAACTTCTAACTTCACTGCCTCCAGTACTTTTTTATCTAAGTAATTGTGTATTAAAATAGAAGTAAGAGAGCCTGACTCAAATAATAGATTTCATAGGTATAGAAGGGACAGGAGAGGATTTATCCCTCTACCTTCTGTTAAGGACCACAACTCCAACCCCAGGAAGATGGTCATCTAGATCCAACTTGAAGACTTTAAGAAAGAATAGACCATTCCAATATTAAATAACCTCCTCTCTGAGAAATCTTTCTTAGATCTAGCCCAAGTCCTTTATATTGGAATTTAAGGCTATTTCCTTTGGTTCTATCCTCATTGTAGATAGAGAACAGCTGGTCACTAGAATAACTGATCAAATACCATAAGAATGTTATTAAATCATCCATCAGTCTTCCCTTCACCAGGCACAATAATCTCAGTTCCTTTAATCTTTCCCCATAGATATTACTTTCCAACCCTTTAATCATCTTTGTGGCTCTTCTCCACTTTAGTAGAGTTAAATTTGAACCCTACAAATTGGGTACAGGTTTTTAAAAAAACTGGTTCTTTTAGAATAAAGCATAACTATCTGGTCCTACAGAGATTTGGCAGAATTACAGCTGCACCCAGCAACCTCTTTCATCCCTGAAGCAAACTTGGTTCCTAGACCTTTCCTGTCCATGTTCACAGAGCAATTTCTTCCACATGTGTTGATGACCTCACAACTCATGAGGTCAAAAAGAGATGAAGGCTTAATTTTAAGGTGATACTCCTTCTAAGCTCCTATTTTCTCCCCTCTTACATTGAAAATTTTTATTTAGTTTATAAATATAACTATTAGTTAAAAGAATATTTTAAGCGGGATAGTTAATTTTGAGAAATTTCAGAAATGAATAATTATTTTGTGTAAACAAATTTTCAAACTACACAAGTAAAGAATTAAGAAAGCTTTAGTAAAATAAAAAAAGCCAACTTCTGGTGAAGATGGTGGCATATGTAAACATGACTTGCCTCCTTGCACAACCACATCAAACTTAAAAATAAAATATAGAACAACCATCACTTAGAATTGTCAGAAATCAAGTTGAATGGAAGTCTGACAACCATGAAATTAAATAAACTACATCTACCCATACTGGTGGGGGTGGGGGGTGGGCGGATATGTGGAATAGGCTGGGGTCACATCCACCTGTGGTAGATAAAAATTCAGGAGGGATATCTCAGGAGTGAGGAGTCCCAGCCAAACACCAGGCCCCACAGCCCACGGTTCTAGTGCCAGGAAGAGAAATCCCCATAACTTCTGGCTGCAAAAACCAGTGGGGATTGAGTCAGTGGAAGAAACTTCTGGAGCCCCAAGCAGCCGCTCTTAAAGAACTCACACACAGACTTACTCAGACTCACTTCCTCTAGCACCAGAGTAACAACTTGAAAAACATCAGTGGCATATAGGGAGAACTGAAGTGTCTGGCATCAAGATGGGAGCTAGGGGACAGCTTTCTCTCAGAAAGGTGGGCAGAGGCCATTGTCCCTTTACTGAGCCCTCCTCATTCAGAGCCAGCAGACCAATGCCATATCTGAGACTTCATCAACCTGGCTAACACTGTTTACTTCACCCTGGAGATCTCCTGAGACTCTGTCCCAGCCAACTTGTGGGCCCACCCAAACTGTTAACCACGAATTTTCCATATGAGTGGTCGGTCTTGGCTCATGCTTCACAACTTTCTAAATCCTATCAAAAAGCAACAGCTGGTCTCAAGAGTCCCCAACCCCTGTACCTCTGGCTAAGTGATCCAGGCCCAGCACTAGCAGCAGCCAGCCTGTATTCACAGCTTAGCCTCATCTTGGAATCTCCAAGCCAAGTGCAACTGGTAGCCATCTAAGATTGCTTTATAGGTTATGCAAGGTGGTCCCAGGTAGAATACAGGTGGGGGCTAACCTTGGCCTGCACCACCTGGGAAGCCATAGGGCTTGAACATCCAATGGAAAGCTCCAGACCATATTGGAGCACCATCACCCTGTCCTTGCACAGTTGATCCTCCATGGAGGGCGGAAGTTGGTGTTCAGTGGTTATAACCGGTCCTTGCAGTTGACTGGCCCAGGTAAATTCCTCCCATTGACCTGCCAACAGCAACCAAGGCTCAACTACAAGAGGAGGGTGTACTCAGCCCACACCAAAGCCACTCCTTGAGTACCCAGCTTTGGTGAGAGGGGAGGATGTGCCACTTGACCCTACAGGACACCTATTACATTTGGCCACACTACTAAGACTGGGAGTCAGAACAGCTCTACCTAATACATAGAAACAAACACAAGGAGGCTCCCAAAATGGGGAGACAAAGAAACATGGCCCAAATGAGAGAACACATCAAAACTCCAGAAAAAGAACTAAACAAAATTGAAAAAGCAATCTATTAGATGCAAAGTTCAAAACACTGGTTATAAGGATGCTCAAGGAATTTAGGATCTCAGCAGCATAAAAAAGATCCATTGGAAATGAAAAATACACTAACTGAAATAAAGAACAATTTACAGGAGGACAATAGTAAATTAGACCAAGCTGAGAATCAAGTTAATGAGTTGAAACATAAGGAAGCAAAAAACAACCAATCCTAACAACAAGAAGGAAAAAGAATCCAAAAAAGAGAGTATAAGCAGCCTCTGGGACAACTTTGAGCATTCTAACGTTCTCATCATAGGGGTGGCAAAAGGAGAAGAGAAAGAGCAAGAAATTAGAAATCCATTTAAAAAAATAATAAAAAGAAAAACTTTCCTAATTTGGTGAAGGAAATAGGTATGCAGGTCTAGGAAGCACAGAGAACACCAAAAAAAAAAAAAAAAAAGATGGATGCAAAGAGGTCCACTCCAAGACACATCATCATTAAAATGCCAAAGGTCAAGATAAAGAGAAAATCTTTTTTTTTAAGTTTTTTTTTTAATTTGTTTGTTTATTTATTTATTTTTAGAGAGGGGGGAAAGGAGAAAGAGAGGGAGAGAAACATCACTGTGTGGTTGCCTCTCACGCACGCCCCCAATTGGGGACCTGACATGCAACCTAGTTATGTGCTCTGACTGGGAATCAAGCCAGCGACACTTGGTTCGCAGGCTGATACTCAATCCACTGAGCCACACCAGCCAGGGTTAAAGAGAAAATCTTAAAAGCAGCAAGAGAAATGCTGGGAGTTACCTACAAGGGAGTTCCCATAAGACTGTCAGCCTATTTCTCAAAAGAAACTTTGCAGGGTAGAAGGGACTGGCAAGAAATATGCAAAGTCATGAAAAGCAGGGACCTACAGCCATTATTGCTCTACCCAACAAAGATACCATTTAGAATTGAAGGGCAGATAAAGTGCTTCTCAGACCAAAAAAAACAAAAGGAGTTCATCACCACCTAACCATTATTATATCAAATGTAAAAGGGACTTACTTAAGAAGATTAAAACTATGAATAAAAGAACAGTAAATACATATATATCAATAATTGAATCTAAAAAGCAAAGTAAGCAAATAAGAACTGAGACAGAATCATGGATTAGGAGACAGTTTTGATGGTTGCCAGATGGGAGGGGTGTGCAGGGCAATGGATGAAGAGGTGAGGGGATTAAGAATTACAAATAGGGGACTTCCGGCCAAGATGGAGGCTTAGACGGACACGCTAGGTCTCCCTCTACAACTAGAGAGGAATACAACTACTTCAAAACAAAGGATAACTAGAAATTCCAGAAAATAAAACTACACGGAAGCCCAACATATGAAGTTATAAACCAGCGGTGCCATTTGGGCAGGTAAGAGTTAAAGAGGGCAGTGCTGTTTGCGGTCGCACCTGAGACAGCGGCGGGGCGGCGAAAAATCCCGGCGGCAATCAAGCCCCTGGCGGTGCGCGACCCCAGCACTGGGGAAAGCAGCCACCGCATCGCCTTGAACAGTGAGGCCCAGGGGGGCGGGAGGACGGATCCCGGTCTCCTAGCTGAATAACTGTGTGAATCCATCTTGGACCCCCGCCCCCAAAGAAAGCACCACAGAGCTGCGAAATAGGTCGCGGACAGGCGCCGGTCGCTGATTTGTGACGCGTACACAGGCACCGCCCCGGACAGCCGGCCCAAGAAAACAAAACGCATCTGTCAAAATGAGGCAGACAACTATAGAAATCCCGGTGACACAACTCACCAGGCAACAGATAGAGAGCCTGACTGATGAACAGATAAGAAACCTGTCAGAGGCTCAGTTCTGGGCCATTGTTATCAGGTGGCTTACAGAATTCACAAAAGAGCAGGAAAAAGATAAGAAAGAAGCGAAAAACATTCATAACGAAAGGAACAAAACCACATACGAGACAGATGGTGAGGAAAAAAAATCCAGAGTTCATTTCAACAAACTGGAATATGGAGAAGGAACAAGCAGTCAACCAATGCAGCGAGAGGAAATGGGAAGCAACAATGAGAGGATCAGAAACCTCTGGGACAGCTATAAAAGGCCCAACATAAGAATCATTGGTTTGCCAGAGAGTGAGGAAGATGAACTAGAACTTGAAAAATTGAGTGAAAATATAATAAAGGAGAACTTCCCAGACTTGGGGAAGGGAATAGACTTGCAGGTCCAGGAAGCAAGGAGAGTTCCCAAGAGACTGGACCCAGGGAGAACCACTCCAAGACACATTATAATCAAAATGTCAAAAATTAAAGATAAAGAGAGAATCTTAAAAGCAGCAAGAGAGAAGAAAAGAATTATGTACAAAGGGGTCCCAATTAGACTATCAGCTGACTTCTCAAGGGAGACCCTACAAGCAAGAAGGGACTGGCAAGAAATATTCAAAGTAATGAAAATCCAAAACCTACAACCACGAATACTCTATCCAGCGAAATTGTCATTCAGAATAGAAGGACAGAGAAAGTGTTTCCAGGACAAAATAAAACTGAAAGAGTTCATTAGATCCAAACCACTGTTATATGAGATGTTAAAGGGACTGGTTTAAAAAACAGAAGCTAGGGAGATGAAACAAAGGCAAACGAAACAGGCAACGAGAGTGGAAAAGGAACTGTGGGTACGGGAAGCATATTGGGGGGAGGTCAACAGGGAGGGGGAGTGGGGAGAGGGAGGGAGATGATATAGGAATTGGGGATCATGGTAGGAGGGAATGGAATAGACGGAGAGAGGTTGGGAGGAACTGTATGCACAACTAATGGACATAATCTAAAAGGGGGGGACAACTGGAGGGAGGGGGGCCACCGGGTGGAGGGGAGCAGAGGGAAGGGAAATTGGCACAAATGTAATATTTTAATCAATAAAACACATTAAATCTGAAAAAAAAAATAAATAAATAAATAAAATCTAAAAAAAGGACTGACTTTGTGTTCTACTATGTGATCTACCTTTGAGAATGATCCATGTACATTTGAGAAGAATGTTTATTCTGTTGTTTTGGAATGAAACATTCTTTAAATGTCAATTAAATCCATTTGATCTAAAAAAAAAAAAAAAGAATTACAAATAGGCAGTTACAGACTAGCCATTGGGATGTAAAGTATAGTATAGGAAATGGAGTAGCCAAAGAATTTATATGCTTGACCTGTGGACAAGGTGGGGGGATTGCCTGAGGGAGGAGGAGGGGCAAAGGGGGAAAAATGGAGACAACTGTAATAGCATAATCAATAAAATATGATTAAAAAAGAAAAGCCAATCACTTTCTTTTGTTTTCATAAAAGTGTGAATTTGTCGATATCAAGGTACCTTTTACATAGAATGTAAGTTTTAATATGGAAGTGTTTCACTTCTGGTCTACTGGGATTCTACCATAGCGTTGTCCAGTTCCAGGTCCATCTTATGAACTCTAATATTGGCTAGTCTCCCAGACCATAAAACTACCATTCTTAATTTGACCTTCAACCCCACCCCCTTAACTCTTGAAAAAATTTGACAAATTATGTGTTGGTGTGTGTGATTATGATAGAGAGTGAAGTGGAATGCATATGGATTTGACATTCATTATTTCAAGGGCAGGGTTTGCCTTTAAAAATGAGGCCAAAGACTTTCAAGGAGAATAGACTATTAGAAAAATTGTTGGTTGAATTGACTTCTTGTTATACAAATGATACAAAGCTGAGGAAACGTGACTGTGAAAGACAGCAGGTATTGGAGTGTTTGTGGGAAAAACTGGATGACAAGAGTGCAGGCATATGCAGAGGAAGCAGTATTCCACTTTATAAAGGCTCAGGGCACTGATGTCACAGTTAGGGAATGTGGCTGATCTAAAAGGTGAAGCTCACTGACCATTAATATTCCAGACCCAGGCCTCTTGGTCTTTGTCTTCAGCTCCCACTGCAAACTTGACACAATTTAAAGACATAAGGTAGAAAAAAATCAAGACTTGATATGCTGTCTTTCTGTCACTTCTTTTTTTTTAAGTTCAATAGAACTGTATTATACTTGTAATAAAAAAGATGTATGAACACATCAGGAATCTGTACAAATGAGTTGAAGTCACAGAGGTAGTTATCTGGGGGTGAGATTGGGGTTACTAGGTTTCACTAACTCTACTTCAACAACAAATTCAAAATGTTTCCTGTGTTGTAAATTAGAAACTACTTGTTTTAATTAAAACCATCTGTAAGCTCACAATGACTTGGGAACTAAAGGAGTGCCAAGGTGAAAACTGGTGGTGTTTATCTGAGTCATTTATTCTTTGGGCCAGATATGTTTTTGCTAAGCAAATATTTCATAGATTTGAATTAGCACATGACCTGCTTCCTCAAAAGTGGCTATCAGGTGATTTAATGATGTTTGTATTCAAAAGCCATCTACAAAAGAAGGCCACCCTCCCTGGTGTGTATATATGACTTAATTAGCGTTTTAACACTAGATTTTGATGATTACTACAAGGTATCTGTTGCTTTAAGGACTGGACAAACAAGGTGAAAGTGAAGAAACATACAAACCATATAAATGGCATTTTGAAAGAAAGAGGGCATTTAAGTGAGAAGACAAGGACTGATGGCAAAGCTAAAAAGGAGTAGCTCAGCATAGAGCAAGAAAGACTCAGCTTTAATGGTATTACAGGTTTTTAGAATGTGAGAATTGAAAGACATCTTAGAGATTGCGTAGCTCAATCTTTGAAATTTATATATTAAAATCAACCCCCCCAAAACCCCTAAGATGCAGAAAGGTCTTTCTTTTGACTTTGTATTCTTCCACTGAAAGATTGGTAGGGTGAATACTAAGATAGTGAACAGTGATTGAACAAATAAATATGGGAAACATCATGTAGTTATTTGGAAGAATTAATCTTCATTCAAATGAACAATAATAAATTGATTTTAGGAGAAGTAAATAAGTAATCTCAAGGGATTATTTGTACTCTGTGCTGTTTCAGAAAGGACTTACAATTTAATATGGGCTAAAAACATGTATAAATGGTCACAGTAGTGGCAGCGGTTGGACTTAAAGGACTGCCAAACTACCAAGCAGACAAATGTATTACCTCATTTAATTCTCACAGTGATCTTATAAGGTACTATTGCTATTCTCCCTATTTTATAGCTTAGGAAACTGAAGCACAGAAAGATTAAATCACTAGCTCAAGTGACAGTGGAATGGTTTGAATAGGGTCTGTCTGTCTTCAGAGTCTGTTCAGAACTGTGACATCACTGTGCCTCTGATTATACAAGGCAAACTACTAATGTAGTGTAAGAAAGGTATATGGCTTATATGTGGAATTCAAAAGTTGGAGAAAATCACTTGGGGCAAGGTGGGTGACAAGGTTGGAAGTAGGTCTCTTGGAGATGGTAGCCCTGGTAATGGCTTTTGATAGCTGGTGGATTTTAGTCAGATAGTAATGAGAAATACGTTCCTAAAGTTTAAAGATGCCATATTTTCTTTTAGCAATGTTGGGGTAAGTTCCAGAATAGTTGGTTCAAAGCTGGCCATTTAAACATTTCATTACCCATGTACATTCTGTGCATTAATAGGAATAAAATTTTGCCTATTTTGGCTTTAAATAATTCTCAGGATAATTCCCTTGTTCATTTGTATAATGTTTATTTTTTCCTGTCCCAATGAAGGCTTATACTTTTATAAATTTTGCACTTGAAAGATTCCATCAGGGTAAATCCTAATTTTCCTCCAAAAATATGTTGAGTTCTGAATGAGAATTTTTCTTAACGCCTTAGGCATGAGATACTTTATTCATCTCCACTGATGCATGAGTTACCCTTGCTTTTTGTTTCCCTAGTTGTGCCATTTATTTGAGCAGTCATGTCTCAACACTTAGTTTTTATAATGTGTAGGTCATATTAGACATGTTTTTATATTTCTATTCTGATATCCACGAAGGAGAGCAAAGAGCTGCTACTAGGATGCTATGATAATATCTAGCAGTTTTATGAACTAGGGCACAGAGCATGTTCAGCTGACCAATATTTATTAGATTTTAACTTTATATGTTTCTAAAGCACTTTGAAGCCTTTTCCTCATTTTTGGTAATCATTTTACATAATTTCATGATGGGGATATGAAGTACAACATAGGAAATAGTCAATAATATTATAATAACTATGTATGGTGCCATTTGGGTGCTGGAAATATCAGGGGGAATACTTTTTAAAGTACATGATTGTCTAACCACTATGCTGTACACCTGAAGCTAATAGAAAATATTATTGAATGTAAACCAATTGAAAACTAAAATTAGCCCTGGCTACGTGGTTCAGTTCGTTGGAGCATTGTCCTGTACACCAAAAGGCTGCAGATTCGATTCCTGGTCAGAGCACATACCTAGATTGTGGCTTTGATCTCCAGTCAAGGAGCATAAGGGAGGCAACTGATAGATGTTCCTCTCTTGCATCAATGTTTCTCTCTCTCTCTCTCTCTCTCTCTCTCTCTCTCTCTCTCTCTCTTTCTCTCTCTCTCTCTCTCTCTCTCTCTCATCTTCTCACTGTCTAAATCACTAAACATATCCTTGGCTGAGTATTAAAAAAATAAAAATATAGTTAAAAATAACTATATAACAATGTTTCTAGAAGTTTTTCCTTTTACAGTTAAAAGATTTTTTTAGATGAACAAAAAGAACCCACTGCAGTCTGGTTATCTTCCATATCAATTCCTGTTGAGAACCAAATACTGTAAAAAGGATTAATATCCAATATTTAATATTCATAGCTTTTAACATGGTTCATAAATTGATATTTAGAAAATGTAAATGATTAGAGAAAATATTAAATCAAAGAATGTTCTAAAAACAAAAAATTAAATTTTTTTTAGTTATTTGCGTTACATTTTTTTTCAATTACAGTTGACATTCAATATTACTTTATATTAGTTCCAGGTATATGGCAAAGTGGTTAAACATTTATATAATTTACCAAGTGATCCCCCCAATAAGTATGGTACACACCTGGCGCAATACATAGTTATTACAATATTATTGACTATATTCCCTATATTGTACTTTACATCCCTGTGACTATTTTGTAACTACCAATTTGTACTTTCTACTCTCTTCACCTTTTCACCCAGCTCCCCAACCCCCTTCCCATATGGCAACCATCAGTTTGTTCTCTGCATTTATGACTCTGTTTCTTTTCTGTTTGTTCCTTTATATTGTTCTTTAGATTCCACATATAAGTGAAATCATATGGTATTTGCCTTTTTCTGACTGACTTATTGCACTTAGTATAATACCTTCTAGGTCCATCCATGTTGTTGCAAATGTTAAGATTTTATTTATTGTGGTCTAGTAATATTCCATTGCATATATGTACCACCTCTCTTCACTTGCTTGTTGATGTGCACTTAAGTTGCCTCCAGATTTTGGCTATTGTAAATAATGCTTCAGTGAACATAGGGGTGCACATGTTCTTTTGAAGTAGTGTTTTGGATTTCTTTGGATAAATACCCAGAAGTGGAAATGCTGGGTCATAAGTTAGCTCTATTTTTAATTTTTTGAGGAACCTCCATAATGTTTTCCACAGTGGCTGCACCAATTTGCAGTCCCTCCAAAAATACAGAATGGTTCCCTTTTCCCCACATCTTTGCCAACAGTTATTGTTTGTTGATTTATTGATGATAGCCATTCTGACAGGGTGAGGTGATATCTCATTGTGGTTGTAATTTGCATTTCTCTGATGATTAGTGATGTTGAGCATCTTTTCATATGTCTGTTGGCCATCTGTATATCCTCTTTGGAGAAATGTTTGTTAAGGTTCTGTGCCCATTTTTAAATTAGATTTTTTTGGTATTAAGTTGTATGAGTTCTTTATAATTTTTGGTTATTAACCAAAAATTGGATGTATCATTGGCAAATTTTCTTCCAATTGGTAGGTTGTTTTTGTTGTTGTTAATGGTTACCTTTGCTGTGCAAAAACTTTTTAGTTTGATGTAGTCCCATTTGTTTATTTTTTCTTTTGTTTCCCTTGCCTGAGGAATTACATTAGAAAAAAAAATTCCTAGGAGCAATGTCAGAAAGTTTACTGCTTATGTTTTCTTCTAGGAGTTTTATGGTTTTGAAATTTACAAATAAGTTTTTAATCTATTGTGAGTTTATTCTTGTGTATGGTTTAAGAAGGTGGTCTAGTTTCATTTTTTTTTTTTTTTTTTTGCATGTGTCTGTCTAGTTTTCCCAACACCTTTTTTTGAATACATTGTTTTTACTCCTTTATATATTCTTGCTTCCTATGTCATAGATTAATTGACTATATAGGCGTGGGTTTATTTCTGGGCTCTGTTTTTATGCCAGTACCATGACATTTTGATTACTATAGCCTTGTAGTATAGTTTGCTGTCAGGTAGCATAATACCTTCAACTTTGTTTGTTTTTCTCAAAATTGCTTTGACTATTGGTGGTCATTTGTGGTTCTCTATAAAATTTAGAGTTATTTTCTCTCATTCTGTGGAAAATGCCATTAGCATTTGGGTAGTATGAACATTTTAATGATGTTAATTTCTCCTATCCATGAACATGGTATATGCTTCTATTTATTTGTATCTTCTTCAGTTTCTTTTTTTATTGTCTTATAATTTTCAAAGTACAAGACCTTTACCACCTTGATTAAATTTATTCCTAGGGTTTCTTTTTAATGCAATTGTAAATGTGGTTGTCTTTTTAGTTTCTCTTTTAGATAGTTTGTTATTGGTGTATAAAAATGCAGTCAATTTCTGAACATTAATTTTGTATCCTGCTATGTTCTGGATTCATTTATCAGTTCTAGTATATATAACATATATATATATATATATATATATACACACACACACACACACACACATATATATATTTTTAATCATTAAGCTTCTTTATATATGGTATCATGTCATTGACTATTAGTGATAGTTTTATTTCTCTTCAGTTTATTCTTTTTTTTGTCGATTGCTGTGGCTAGGACTTCCAATACTACAGTGAATAAAAGTAGTGAAAATCTTTGTCTTGTTCTTGATCTTATGGAAAATCTGTCTGTCTGGCTTTTCATATAGTATGATATTATTGTGTGTTTTTCATTTTGACCTTTTGTTATGTTGAGGTATGTTCCCCCTTCCCACTTGCTGAGAATTTTACCGTGAATGAATGCTGGGTTTTGTCAAAAGCATTTTCTGCATTTACTGACATAATCATATGATTTTTATCCTTCATTTTCTAATGTGGTGTATCATGTTAATTGATTTGCTGATATTGTGCCAACTTTGCATCCCACTAATAAATCACACCTGATCATGGTGTATGATTTTTTTAATGTATTGCTTGACTTGGTTTGCTAATATTTGGTTGAGGATTTTAGCATCTATGTTCATCAGGAATATTGGCCTATAATTTTCTTTTCTTGTAGTATATTTTTGGTTTTGGAATCAGGATAATTCTTGCTGTGTAAAATGAGCTTGGGAATCTTCCCTTCTCTTGAATTTTTTGGAATAGTTTGAGAAGGATAGGTGTTAATTCTTCTTTAAATACCTGGTAAAAATGAACTGTGAAGCCATCTGGTCCAGAACTTTGATTTGTTGGGAGTTTTTTGATTACAGCTTTGATTTTGTTAGTAGTTTTTGGTCTCTTCAGATTTTTTGTTTCTGTTGACATATTCTGGCAGTTTATATATTTCAAGGTATTTACTTACTCTAGATTGCCCAATTTGTTATCATATATTTCTTTGTAGTATTTTCTCGTATATTTTTAATATTTCTTTGGATGACATCTCCTCTTTTATTTCTGATTTTATTTATATGGATCCTCTCCTTTTTTCCCTTGATGAGTCTGATTAAAAGTTTATAAATTTTGTTTATCTTTTCAATGAACCAGCTTATGGCTTTATTGATTTCTTTCTATTTTTTATACTTTATTTTATTAATTCCTACTCTGATTTTTATTAGTTCCTTCCTTCTACTTACTTTGGGCTTTGTTGTTATTCTCTAGTTTCTTTTTAAACATTTTTTAATTTTTAATTGTTTTTCTATTACAGTTGTCCTGTTTTTCGCCATTGCCCCTCCCGCCCTTCTCTCACAATCAGTCCCCACACCATTGTCCATATTGACGTGTCATTTATGCTAGTTTCTTAACTAGATTCTTCCCTTTAGGTGAAAGGTTAGGTAGTGTATTTGAGATTTTTCTTGCTTCTTGATGTAAGCTTATATTGCTATGAATTTCCTCTTAGAACTGTTTTTGCTGTGTCCATACATTTTGTGTTGTCATGTTTTTATTTTCATTTGTCTCAAAATATCTTTTGATTTTCCACCCTTGATTTTGTTAACTCACTTGTTTGTTAATAGTATATTATTTCTCCTCCATATGTTCATGTGTTTTTCAGTTTTCTTCTTGTAACTGATTTCTGATTTCATACCATATTAGAGAAGATGCTGGATATGATTTCAGTCTTCTTAAATTTATTGAGACTTGTTTTGTGGCCTAACATGTCTATTCTGGAAAATGTTCTGTTTGTGCTGGAAAAGAATGTATATTCTGCTGGTTTGAGGTGAAATGCTCCAAAAATATCAATTAAATTCACCTAGTTTACTGTGTCATTTAGGGCTACTGCTTTCTTGTTGATTTTCTGTGTGTTTTATTCATTTATGTCATGAGGTGTTAAAGTACTCAACCATTATTGTATTATTGTTGATCTTTGCCTTCATATTCATTAACATTTGCTATGTGAATTTAGTTGCTTCTACTTTGAGTGTATAAATGATCATTTTATCATTATGTATTGTCCTTCTGTGTCTTTTGTTATAGCCTTTGTTTTAAAGTCCATTTTGTCTGATATAACTATTGCTAGCCCACATTTTTTGTCATGTCTATTTACATGAAGTATCTTTTCCATCCCTTTGCTTTTAATCTGGGTGTGTCTTTTGTTCTGAGGTGGGTCTCTTACAGACAGTATATATGTGGGTCTTGTTTTCTTATCCTTCAGCCATCCAGTGTGTGTTTTTGGAGCATTTAATTCATTTACATTTAAAGTGATTATTGATAGGTACGTAATTATTGTCCTTTTATTATTCATATTTATGTTCATTTAACCAATGTGCCCCAAAAAATTCAATAAAAATAAAGTTAAAAAATATAAGTCTCTTTCACATTTCAGGTAATACCAGTTTGGTGGTGATGAATTTATTTTTTTCCTGTATGGGAAGCTTATTATCTATCCTTTGATTTTAAATGATAGTGTAGCTTGGTAGCATCACCTTGGTTGTAGGTCGTTTTTCATCACCTTGAATATTTTGTGCTAATGTCTTCTGGCTTGCAATTTTCTGTTGTAAAATCAGCTCATAGTCTCATGGGACTTTCCTTATAGTTACTATTTTTTTCTTGCTGCTTTTAAGATTCTCTTTTCGTCTTTAATGTTTAGCACTTTAATTATGAATTTTCTTTGTATGGGCCTCTTTGCATTCATCTTGTTTGAGACTCTCTGTGTTTCTAGAACTTTTGTGACTATTTCATTCACCAGGTTAGGGAATTTTTCACTCATTATTTAATTTATTTATTACAAAGGAAATATTATTTAATTTATTTTTAGAGAGAGAGAGGAAGAGAGGAAGAGAGAGGGAGAGAAACCTGGATGTGTGGTTGCCTCTCTGGTGCCCCCAACTGGGGGCCTGGCCTGCAACCCAGGCATGTGCCCTGACTGCGAATCCAACTAGTGACCCTTTGATTAGCAGGCCAGCGCTCAATCCACTTGAGCCACACGAGCCAGGGCAGAGTCAGTCATTATTTTATTATTTTCAATTTCTTGCTCTCTCTCTTTTTCTTCTGGTAGTTTTATGATGTAAATGATGGTATGCTTAATATTATTCTAGAGGTCCCTTAAATTGTTTTGGTTTCCTTTGATTTTTTTTTTTTTCCTGTTCTGATTGGGTATTTTCTGCTACCTTGTCCTTCAAATTGCTAATTTGATCCTCTGCTCCATCTAATCTTCTGGTGATTACTTCTAGTGTATTCTTCATTTCAGTTATTATGTTCTTCATTAATGACTGGTTCTTTTTATGGATTGTATGTCTTTTTTGATGTTTACTATCTCTTTGTCGAAGTTCTCAAGGTTGATCTGTTCTTCTAAGTTTCTTGAACATTATTATAACCAGTGTTTCAAACTCTATCTGGTAGATTGCTTGTCTTCTTTAAGTTCAGGTTTTTTTTTTTTTTTGTTTTGTTTTTTTTTTAGTTTTGTTCTGTTCCTTCATTTGTGACATATTTCTTTGTCTACTTATTTTGGCTGCCTTTCTTTTATTGTTTTTATTTCTTAGGCAGATCTACTGTACCTCTCAGTCTTGGCTGGGTGGCCTTATGTAATGAGGGTCCTGTGGGGCCCAGTGGCATAATTTCCTAGAGCTGGGTGCCCTAGAAATGTCCCTTATATGGAATGTATGTGCTCTCCGAATGTAGTTAAACCTTAATTACTGTTTACTCACCAGTAGGTGGGATTGACTCTCAGGCTGACTGCTGTAAGGACTGGCCATAACTACAGGGGGTGCTAGCTCCATGAGGTGGGATTTGCCCCAGCTGGGCTCTTGTGTCACCCAGAACACCCTTTGGATGTGCCATTTGTGTAGTTAAGTGGGTAGTACTAGTTGTGGTCTGAGGCTGGCTATCAGGTGTGTTGATTCTGGGTCTCTAGTGTGGGATTCCAGGGCAGGTTGAAGTCAGCAGCTGCCTGGGCCTGGCCCCAGGGCCATGTGGTAGGAGATACAAAGATATTTGTGGTTGGCAGCTGGGCCCAGAGATGCATGGGAGAGGCCACGCTGTGACCTAGGGCAGTAAAACCAGGTATTACAAAGAAAATCTACAAACTTTAGAATTATATTGATCCATGTTTATATTCTGTCTATGGTATTTCTTCGAGTTGGTTTGAGCATATCACAAATTGTCTAAGCCTCAGTTTTCTTTAATATAGTAGAAGCAGTGCTTTCTTGGTACTCTGGGTGCATGCTGCTTCTGTAACAGCTTGCTGCAAAAAACATAATAAGCTTATTTTAAAGTATTATAGGACATTGAATAGCAAGTCATTTCTAGAAATCAGTTATTTGGAGGAGAATCAGAGTTAAATGCCTTTTTTTTGGATTGGGATAGCTTTTTCAATATAAACACTATTTAGTAATCAACTATATTTTGTGATAGGCTTGTATACTGAACATGATTTATTCATTTCCTGAAATATTGAGTGGGGAAAGTGGCCATTTATGGTTGTACCCACAAGTTTTATGAGAGCTTTTAAGAGTGAGCCGGAAAAGTTACAGGTGTTTGGGGAATGGCTTTGGGTTTCATCAAATTCAGGAATAATATTCTCTGCCAGATTCTATGGCTTCTGATGCCTCACAAACCAGAAAATTCAAAATAGCTCTTAACAATATTTAGAGAAAACCTGTCTTAGTTTTTTATTAACTGTATCATGCTTTATTGAAAAAATTCTTGGAAAATTTTGTGTAATAATATTTTATAAATTAGATATTTTACACATACATTGGAACTTTTAATTTAAGCAATATTATGAAAGTGAAGAAGTCTTTGACAAAATGAAACATTTATCCAAAGTTATATATATAAATCCCAATTTTGTACCTTGGTGATATTTTTGAGCAGTTATTAGTTTACAATAGGATATAACTTTTTTATCTTCAAATAATTTTATGAAGAATACAAATGGAGTAACTACAAAGTATAAGCGATATATAAGAAATCAGTGTTTCATAATAAGCAAAGCCAATGTATTCAGTTCTGTACCCAATCACTGTAGGATGCACAGGTTGTGCCACAGAGGTTATACCTGGAGCTAAAAGCTCAATCTGTGTCAAGAAGGAGGTTATACTTAGAAATAACTTTGACATAAATACATAATAAATACCTTTGCTGTAGAGGATTGCCCCTACCTGAATCCATGTATAAAATCTCTGCTACACAGAAGTCACACTAAGACCTAATTGTATAATCTGTGCTACCAATTGTGTTTCACCGGTACCTTATTTTTTTCTTTTTCTTTTTCTTTTTAATCCTCATCAGAGGACATGCTTGTCAATTCTAGGGAGAGGGGAAGGGAGGGAGAGAGAAAGGTAAAGAAGCATCAGTGTGAGAGTGAAACATTGATCAATTTACTCTTGCACATGCCATGACTGAGGACCAAACCCACAACTCAGGTATGTGTCCTGACTGGGAATCGAACCCATGATCTTTCGGTTTACAGGATCTTGCTCCAGCCAACTGAGCCACACCAGCCAGGGCTTACCTGTACCTTATTGTTTATTTAATTTTAGCAAATGAATCCTGTAAGGTCTGTATTCTTTGTCATATATTGTCGCCAAAGTCTCTGCTCAAGTGAGCTAATGATTGGCCAGAGGTTTCCTTAAAAAAACTTGAACCAGTAAATCTCCCTTTATTTTGAGGGAAGTTTCTCTCGTGATCTAAAATGGCTGCTAGCAGCAACTAGGATGACATATTTTCAAATTCTCATTAAGGGGCATTTAGGATAGAGGAAGTGAGGGAGGTAGAGAGGAAGGGGAGTGGGGAAGGGAGATGCACTAGCTTCTCTGAGCAAATCAAATTGATCCACGCCAACTTTTCCCTAAAACTAATGCTAGTTGCTTTAGGGGGAGGAAATTATCATAGTTGGCTTGATTTAAACATTTGGATATGAAATGCATGTCGGAGAGTCAGCTACGCTACCAATAAGGTTACTTCTGGAGAATAATTTTAGATAAACGAAAGCCATGGTTTTAAAGGAGAAAAGCATCTCAGAAAGGGAAGACTGGCATTCTTGCCCAAGTCTTGTCTTTGGTTCTTGCCTTCATCTTTATTTATGGAAAGATACATTTTGATATGGGAAGAATATTTATTTTGATCATATCATGAAAAAATTAAAAATAATAGTCTATATAGGCTTCTACCCACTTTTTCTTTTTTGCTATACAGTAAGACTTTCATGTGTGGGACAATGGATGGACCATTGAGAAAAAGGTTGTAAGGAGTAAGTGTAGGTAGGAAGTCAGAATATATTTGAAGCTGAGAAGTATTCTACTGCATTTCTGTTACTCAAGTTGGAGACCTTTTAAGAGTGCTTGTTATGTTTGGAAGCAGTAACATGATCTACAGAACATGAAATTAGTCAGTAGCTGGCAAAGGGTGACAGAGTTGTAACTATCAGTGTATTAAGCATGGTACATTTTGTTCTTTGGCTCCTAGAAGCTTGTAATTACCCACTGCAGAACATTGCAATAATGGAGCTTCTTGGTCTGTATTAATAGCTGTCTCATTTATTAGTCATTCTTCAGAATATGTTTCTTATTTTTTATTTTATTTTACTTTATCTTTTAAGTATATTTTATTGATTATGTTGTTACAGTGGTCCCATTTTTTCCCCCTTTGCTCCCCTCTGCGCAGTACTCCCCTACCCTCCAGCAATCCCACCACCCTTAGTTTATGTCCATGGGTCTTGCCTATAGAAGTTCTTTGGCTTCACCCTTTCCTATATTATTCTTCTTTCCCCTGTCTACTTTGTACCAACCAATTATGCTTCTTAATTCCTGCACTATTTCCCCATTTCTCCCTCTTCCCCCTACCAGCTGAAAACACTTCAAATAATCCCCATACCTCTTATTCTGTTCTTATTCTGGTTCGCTTAGTTGGATTTTGTTTTTATTTTTTAGATTCAGTTGTTGATAGTTGTGAGTTTGTTGTCATTTTAGTGTTCATAGTTTTGATCTTCTTTTTCTTAAGTAAGTTCCTTTGATATTTTATATAATAATAGCTTGGTGATGATGAACTCCTTTAACTTTATCTTCTCTGGGAAGCACTTTATCGGCCCTTCCGTCCTAAGTGATAGTTGCCTAGATAGAGTAATCTTGGTTTAAGTTCTTGCTTTTCATCACCTTGAATACTTCTTGCCAGCCCCTTCTTGCCTGCAAAGTTTCTTTTGAGAAATCAGCTGATAGTCTTATAGGCACCTCTTAGAAGGTAACTGTCTGCTTTTTTCTTGTTGCTTTTAAGATTCTCTCTTTATCTTTAACCCTCGGCATTTTAATTATATGTCTTGGTGTGGTCCTCATTGGGTCTTGCTTGTTTGGGACTCTCTGTGCTTCCTGGACTTGTATGTCTATTTCCCTTGCCAAATTTGGGGAGTTCTCCTTCATTATTTTTTCACATAAGCTTTCAATTTCTTGCTCTTCCTCTTCTCTTTCTGGCACTTCTATGGTTCAGATGATGCATGTGTAAAGTTGTAGCAGAGGTTCCTAAGCCTCTCCTCATTTTTTTCAATTCCTGTTTTCTCATTTTGTACTGGTTGACTGTTTTTTTTTTCCTTATGTTCGAAATCATTGATTTGAACTCTGGTTTTCTTCCCTTCATCATTGGTTTTGTGTGGGTTTTCCTTTGTTTCATTTAGCATAGCCTCCACTTTTTCCCTTACACATTTGCCATACTTAAGCATATCTGTCAAGCCTGTGAGCATCTTTATCACCAGTGTTTTGAACTCTACTTCTGTTAGGTTGACTATCTCCTCATATGTTAGGTTGGCTATCTCCTCATCGCTTAGTTCTCCCACTGGATTCTTGATCCATTCCCCCTTTTGGGTCATACTTCTCTGTCTCCTCATCTTTATAGGCTCCTGTGTTTGTTTGCCTCTGTGGCTTAGGTAGAGCTTTTGCACCTGTTACATTGTAAGGGGCGGAGCCTTAGGGATTCATCAGTACAGGGCAACCCATTTTGCCACATTGTGGCGCTGTGTTGGGGGGAGGTGTCTGAGAGGGAACAATACCAATTGCTCAGCACTTGCCCCTTTTCCAGGCACTTCTCCCACTTCCATATGGGACTGGCACCTCTCTAGCTGTTGACCTGACCATCTTTCCCAGAGCGGGTTGGTCTGTGGATGTTCTAGGACGGTGGGCACCCTTCAAACAAGTGGACTCTGATGAGAGACTGGCAGTTTCTGCCTCTGCCCCAACCCCCACTGGTTTGCACAACCAGACTTTATTGTCCCTGGCACTGGAACCATGAGCTGTGTGGTCTGGTCTATTGCTGGGAGTGCTCCCCAGGTGTCCCTTCTTACTTTTTAAAACGTATGACTGCACTTTCTGCTTGCCTGCTGCCAATGCTGCTGCCGCCACCACTGCTGCTACCACCCCACGTCCTCTTCGCCCTGGCTCCACCCCCCCACCTGTCTGGATGAGTATTTCTTCTTTATATTTTTGTTTTTTGGACTTCCATGCAACTTGATTTTCTGGAAATTCTGGTTGTCTCTAGTTTTGAGGTAGTTGTATTCCTTTTTAGTTATGGAAGGAGATGCAGCGTGTTTGTCTAGGCCTCCATCTTGGCCAGAAGTTCATTCTTCACAATATCTTTGTAAAGTGTATCACTGTTTTTATAATCATTACCTGTCTTTCACATGAATCACATTACAAAAGATCAGACACATAGCTTATATTTAATAAGTTTTGAATCAGTTCTTCCACTGTTCAAGGCCCATACCATGAGCTTCCTTCAGCAAATAGACTTACATATGATTTCCAATAGTCAGAAGAAGAGAAAAATCCAAATGCTGTCTTTTAATATCCTCTGTTTTCTGCTGTATACAGGTGAAGTAGTTTTGCCTAGTGGAATCAGAATGAATGTGGAAGTGAAGGTTCTATAGAAATAACCCAACTGTAATTAACATGTAGGTATAAAGAAAGAACAAGAGCAACAGAACATGGATTTAGCAGTCTCAAAATAAAATGCTAAATAATACATTTATTAAGTGTTTAATTAAGAGAGTGATTACATTTTCATTAGGGAGCATATTTCTCTGTCTTGCTCAGTGAACTGGAATGCTAGATAGTGGATTAGTTTTAAAATATTGTGTTACTTTTAAAGAAATAAAAAACAACCTCAGGTCCTTCAATTTATATTATGTGGGTTAAAGCCATATTTGGTAGGAAGAAAGAAGGAAAAATTTATTACATACACAAAAGATAGTTGTTGCTAACATTTGATCTAATTCCAACCATTTTGGACTTCCTCTTTTCCACTGCAGATAGCAATTATCACTTTTTAATGTAGCTTTGAAATTTTAGAACAGAATCCTTGTGAAGTACATCAGACATTCTTGAACTGTTTTCAGAACATTCTTTTCATGGAGCCTTGGAACCAGCTGCTCTTCTGCCTTAGTCAGTTAGCATTTTGTCATTGATGCTTTTAAGAATGCATGTATAATAAGACAGAATCTGAGACATTGATCCTTGGCAGCTATTTTAAGGAGGCGATTATAGTAAAATGAGACACTGATTTATAATGTATTGTTCCTCTGGTCTAGGCCAAATTATGTGATTTTTCACAGAGGTTATCTATGAATATCTCTCAGAAAAAAAAATTCTATAGCTATAACTGCAGAACAATTGAATGGACTTTTTTTTTTTTTTTTTTTTTTTTGTGGTAAAGGAGCATGCAGTCTTCCATTAGGGAATTATTATGGGCTTAGGGACTTGATGTTTTTCTTGACAGTTAACACAAGTGCATTGAAATGATGGCAGCTATTTAGGTAATTCAGTCTGAAAGTCTTTCTGTAGAAGACAAGTTTTATTGACTCTGTATGTTCAAAAAGTGAATCAAAATTTTAGCCAAAATTACAGGAGTGTTGCTTAGCATGCACACTTTTGATTCAATATCTAAAGTCAACTTGTAATTTTTATTGACTGAAACAATAATACTTAACTAACTCCTTTTTCTGTGTGCCATGTTAGAAAAATCAATTGCTGTGATGATTTCTGAGTAAATGTGCCAAAGGCCCAGAGGAAAATTGCCAGCATGAATTATATGTTGTCTTGCTCATGGTGTGGCTTATTGACAAAGTATTGATGTTTGTAGTTATGAGTGGAAGGCACATTTTCCTCTTTTTACCCATCTGCTCTACAACTTATTTGTATATAGTGAATTCTGAAATTAACAGCAATTATATTTGGAATTTTGGTAATATCTGAATTAACCTAAGAAATTGAGGCGATATTTTCAGAATTATTTGACATTATCCTGTGCCAAAACAAATATATATTGTATAACTAAATTCTATGTTAGATGCTGTTTATACTTTAACCTTAGTTTTCAAAATACAGTCATTTGGTGTAAGGATTTAATTTCATGATTTTGCATGTGAGGAAAAAAGCTCTGCAAGTTTCTAACTTGCTGAAGCTTGCACATTTAGTGGAAGAGCTGAAGTTTAAACCAAGTCTGTCTGAATTGTAAGCCAGGCTTTCCATTCTGTTTTGTTGCTCTCAGCAATTAAAAAAAAATCTCTCTCTCTAAACAGGAATAAACATTTTTAGAAAATATCATTTAATTTGGTGATGAGGATATATTTAAGCAGGTTAAAAAAATAAAGTGAGCAGAGCTACATCCAAATAAACTTTTTATTGCATCTCTCACCACACACCTCATGTCATGTCTAAAGAGCCACTGTCTCCCTGCAGTTGTCTTCCCTGAATTTCTGTGTGAATTTTTGCCCTCTTTGATATGTAATATCATATACCACAAACAATAATGTGGTGCAGCTTAAGACTGACTTAAGCTGAGCTGATCATTACTAACATTTTATACATAAAAAGAGGAAGTTGAACTAAATAATAGGTAAATCTTGGAAATTCTAAACTGTAAAATTCCAAGGTGTATAGATTAGTTTTTCACATAATATGAGACTTGACTATGAGTATTCAGTGGTTTTTGAATACTGAAATATAATCAGTATGTAATAATAGTATGTTGAAAACTCTCACTGGCTATAAATAATTTCACTCATTAACTTTTAATTTCTTGACTTTCTTAAGATTCCAGGTTTATTTTCCAAACATTAATAGATGAATAATAGTCCGTTGTCAACAAAAAGCATAACACCTATACTATGTTGAGGGAACATTTTGGTTTGCCGAATTAACAATTTAAAATTTTTAATCAGCATTTTTGAGTTTATATTTTTGGTACTAGGAATATATTTCAGTGTCAACTAACCTGCATTTCTTCTCTGTGCTACTGATTTAAGTAGTCTGTTTGAAAACACCTTTTTTCATCTGTTAAGTTTTATTGATTAAATGCTTTTGAAATAGAACCTTTGGATGGCATATTGACAGTGGCAAAGATGCTCCACCTTTGAACAATTTAAGCAGCCTGTATGTCTATTAACATATTGTTGGTAAATTTTGTAGTATATTCTGGGCATTTAAACACTTACAGTGTTAAAACACACATATAATTAGACTACATTAGAAATTTTTGATGAAATGCAACAGCTGTTGATTGTCCTGAGGCAGGAAAGATAAATTTTTAAAAATGTTAAAGTAACAGTATTTATGGTACAATAATATATTTCATTGCAGTATTACTTCATTGAAAAAGGACCTTAAAAAATGCTGCTGTTTTATCAAACCTAAGTGAAAATACAGTAGACCCTTATTATTCATAGATTTCATATTTGCAATTCACCTACTTGCAAACATTTATTGGTAACCCCCAAATTAATACCTGTGGCACTTTCAGTTATTTGTGGACATGCACAGAGTGATGAAAGATTTGAGTTGCCCAATGCTCACATGTTCAACAAGGTCCAACAAGGCAATGCTCAGCTTTCTTGCTTCACGGTTTTGTCTTTTTATGCTTTTTGTTGGTTGTTTCACTATTTAATACAGCCCCCAGAAATGGTGTTGAAGGGCTGTCTAGTGTTTGGAGGGCTATGATGTGCCTTATGGAGAAATTATGTGTTGAACAAGCTTTGTTCAGTCATGAATAATAATAGTGCTGTTGCTCATGTGTTCAATGTTAATGAATCAGAATACCTATTAAATAAGGTATCTTTAAAAAGAAACACATAAAACGAGGTTATGTATTGAATAGTTGATGAAAATGTGTGATTAGAAGCTCACAGAAACCTAACCCTACATTTCCCTTAAGAGTAATGGTTCAATATTCACTGATTTAGTGTTTGTAGTGACTTTATAGAACCTAACTGCTGCAAATAAAAAGAATATACTATAGTTAGAGTCACAACAAAATGCCTCCAAAATAATTATGAAGACTTTTCAAATGTAGCTATTTAGAAATCAATTTTTCTTACAGAAAGGGGGCAACCCTACAACTTAAAGTTATCTAATTTTTTGCTATGCCTCTCCTGGGATTTTTCTTAAGATATTATTATTATTATTGTGCAATTTTATTCATTCTCACTTTCAAATTTTACTACTTATTTATCTATATTTTTATAAAAGTGATATTTTAGCTAGTTATACAATTGGGCCTTTAAAAAAAAGATTTTGTTTAAAGAATGATGCAAGTAACCTGAAGATAGACTATTTATAAACAAAGAGCCAAAAATATCTTTTCTACATCTTACTCAACCACTGAATTATTAAGAAGGCCAATGCCAAAAACTTTAGTGGACCCTCTATGTAGTGGGTGATGGTCTTACCATATGGAGTATCTGGTTAAGAAATGGATCTTTAAGGTGTGATAGCAAGTTCTCACATTATAGTAAAAACTTTGGTAGACTTCACTTTTACAGGCTCTAATGGTCTAAGGAAGATTTTTGCTTGGGTTCGATAGGAGATAAGGCTTGATTAATATTAAACATATTAGCTTAAAATATATGTATATATACATACAAACATACCCTGGGCAGTCTCTATATATAGACTGTGTGTGTGTGTGTGTGTGTATCCATCCAAAATTAAGTAAATGTAGTAGTGAAATACAAATCAACTTCAGGACCGGATATTTTTATTTTATCTATTTACAATTTTTAATTACACTTGATATTTAATATTATATTAGTTTCAGGTGTATAGCACAGTGATTAGACATTTGTATAATGTAAGACATGATCCACCCAATAAGTCTAGCACTCCCCTGGCCTCATACATAGTTATTACAATATTACTGACAATATTCCCTATGCTGTACTTTACATCCCTGTGACCACTTTGTAATGATCAGTTTATACTTCTTAATTCCTTCACCTTCTTCACCCAGCCACCCAATGGCCTGCTCATCTGGCAACCATCAGTTTGTTCTCTGTATCTATGAGTTTGTTTCTATTTTGTTTGTTCATTTATTTTGTTTTTATTTTTTGATTCCACGTATAAGTAAAATTGTATGTTATTTGTCTTTCTCTATCTGACATATTTCACTTAGCATAATACCTTCTAGATCCATCCATGTTGTCACAAATGGTAAGATTTCCTTATTTTTTATGGCTGAGTGATATTCCATTATATATATATATGTACAGAGTGGGATTTTGAAATAAGTTCACTGACATTAAAACATAATGCCAAACTTAGAAATATAGTCTTGTATCTCTTCATGTAATCACTCAAGGGCCCATTATGTGGGATTTTACCATATGTCCTTAAGAGGTTGCAAGTGTACTTGAGTGGGCAATTTCAATTACTTCTTTTGATATTTCCTTTCAGACTTTTTCAGAACCTGATCAATAGCACACTCAAATGAGTCTGATTACTTTTTTCCTCCTCTTCCTTCCTCCTTTTTTTAAAAAAAACACAAATGATATTATCTATCAGGTTCATCACTGTTATCATAGTCCTGACTGAGAAGAATTGTGACTGATTCTAGAAGTCATATGCACTCTTGAAGGATAAAAGAAACGCTTGAGGATATTAAAAATATTAAAAATTCCAAAACGAGAATTCAGAATATGTTTAGAACAATGAAATAAATACCAATATAGCACTTTAAGGTGTTTACTCGGAGGATGACATAAATTCTGAGATGTATATTTCAAAAGCAGTACATATAGGTATACTTCCTAGATACTAGATACACACTTCATATATCTTCAATAATATTGACATTTTAAAAACAGCACTAGTCACATGCCAGTTTGTATGCTATACGTGGCTGTAAAACACATTTAGTAATAAACACGGAAAACTTTATTATTAATACCACTACTGATGTGAGATACAAGACATTTTGTTAAGCAATAGACTGATTAATGTCTTAACAAGTAAATAGAGTAGCAATGACACAGTTTTCTGTGTCCTGTACAGTTTTGAGTTTACTAAGTAGCTTATAGTATTATATGAAGGGAATTAACATCCTTTCCCTGATAGAGATACAATTTAATTTTCCTGTAAGATCAAGGTGGAGGTTGCCCTTGTAACAGAACCCCTGGGCTGCTCCGATTGAAACAGAACCCACGGGCTGTTTAGTTAGGGGCCCAATTGCCCGCCACCAGAATCATAACTCTGAGTACCAGAGTTTGGTGAAAAGAAAAAGAATTGTTTCTTTACACAAAGTCCTGCCTCTGCCTCCCAGACCTGGCCAGTCTTAGGAAAGTCAGAAACACCGTTTCCCTACTTCCTAGGCACAGTTCAGCTTTACCAGTAGCTGCCAATCACTCAGTTCTGATTGGGGAGGTCCTTTCTGTGCTGTGGTGCCCTCCAGCTCTCAATGCAGGACCGCCTGGATTCTCAGCCTCCTTGTAAACTGCCTTCTTCCTGCAAACCGCATGGATCTCCTCTCCTTCTCAAAGCAGCCTGGCAAGAGCCCCTTCTTAAAGCAGCCTGGAGATCCCTTCTCCAAGCCAGATGGAGGGAACCCACAAGAGCCAGAGAGTGAGGGTGTGAGGGCCAGGGAGAGCCTGAGAGAGAGAGCCTCCTAGAGCCAGAGCCAGCCCAAAATGTCCGCAGCTGCTTCTCTCTTCCTCCCTGCCTCCTCTCTCCCCCTGCGTCCTCTCATGCAGTGGGTGTTGCAAACCGTTCTGACCATTCACAGAACCCTACGTAGGCTCTGTCTGCTTCTTCCAGACCAGCCCACAGTCCAAGATCCCTCCCATCTTCCTGAGTCTTGGAAGTAAAGCGGATCTTTGCAACAATGTATCCAGCCACTAGCTCCAGGCATGCAAGGGCATTCTGAAAGCTGCTTCCTGCTCCCTATCTCCCAGCCGCAAACTCTGGGGTTTGTTTTTGGACTCCCCTGTTTCTGTAACACCCTGACTAGTGTGACTAAGTTAGTTGGGCATTGTCTCACAAACCAAAAGGTGGCCAGTTCTATTCCTAGGTGGGGTACATGCCTGGGTTGTGGATTTGGTCCCAGTCAGTGTCATATGAGAGGCAACCAACTGATGTTTCTCTCTCTCTCATTAATGTTTCTCTACTTCTCTTTCTCCCTCCCTTCCCATCTCTCTACAAATAAATGAATGGAATCCTAAAAGGAAAAAAAAAAATTCAAGATAGGGGTGGGAGAAATGTGGCCCATTCCCTTTCTCTAAAAACTCTTCCTTACCTTGGTTTTAGGTGCCACCAGCTGCTACAAGTTCCCACTAACCAATTTCCCACCCTCTTAAACTTTGGGGATTTAGGGCTTTAAAGTCAGTATTTAGAACCCAGAATCATCATTACTGTAGTTTTCTTAATGAACTTGAACTATATTAATAATGTCTAATATTCTCACATAAAAATGCACCCCAAATTTCTAAGGGAAAATTTAAGAGTATGATTGAGGCCTACCTGGTTACAACTGATATGTGAAGAAGAGTAATATTTATTTTTAGGTAAGGTTCACAATGGGGACCTGATTAATAGGCTGATATGGATTGGAAAGATGCAAATATCTACAACAATTTAATATTTAAATTTTTATTTCTACAGATGACAGAAAATTAAAAATTATAGCATGAGAAAATTTAGGCTGGGAATAAAGAGGTATTTCCTAATAGTGTATGGACTTAAAGCATCTTAAGAAAGAGAGGGAAATATCACTCCTCAAGAATTAATTCTTGGTCTATTTGAATTGGTTTATGTATAATATCAACTGAAGGCAAGAGGATCAGCTTCTACGGTCCCTATTTAGTTCTCTGAATACAATACACATATATTCACAAACACTTATCTTCAAATTTATTAGCTCTAATAGTTTTTATTTAATGATTTGTATTTAATTAATGAAACTAACCACATATCTTTCCAAATGTATACCAGTCATTGAAACAATAAAGTGGGTTTATAGAGAATCTGTTTATACAGGGAATTATTTAAAACAATGCAAAACAAAAACCAAAAATAACAATGCAGCTTTCCAATTCAGCAATATAGATTTACTTTATCTTGAGCCCAGAACTGACAGTCTCCTTTGGGAATGTGTCTGGTTTATAGCTGCAAAGATAAAATGAATTTTTAAAACTTTCTGGGGTCACTGAGGAAATAGTTGACTAGATGTGTGAAGTAAGGATTCTAAGTTCAACAGTTAACATTAATGTAAAGAGAAATGGGATTTATAAGTTAATATTAAAATGTTTCTATAGCAACTATTTAATTAATTAAATAGCTTAATATTAATTATTGAGAACATAAATTCTTTTAAATGCTTAAGAGGATAAGAAGCTTATAAAGATGAGTTTTTAGTTTATAAAGTTTCTCTGGAAACCAGAGTTTAAAAAATATAATTGTTAGGTCAAGCGAACGAAGTAGGTAAATGCTATGCTTGCTTCCTCCCACAACTAAACAACAGAACAACCATCATATGGGGAGGAATTGAATTGTCTGGCTTCAAGGTGAGGGCTGGAGAGGTAGCTTTCTTCCAGACGGAAGTGCTGGCAGAAGCCATTTTCCTCTGCTGACCACCCCTCCACCCCGCCCCAGACATGAATGAGAGCCATATCTGAATCTCCCATAACCTTGCTAATCCCGCTCAACCTGCTTTGGTGATTGCCTGAGACCCTATCCCACCAAATTTGTGGGCCCCTCCAATCCACTTCCAGTGGCTTTTTCATACAAACCACATATCTTGGCTTAGGCTGTGGACTTTTATAAAATCTTTCAAAGGTACACACACCCCAGATAATCAGCATCTGGCCTCAGCATGCCCTGAACCTCTTGCTAAGCAGCCCTACACTGGACACTAGAAATAGCCGGCCTCAGTGTACAAGTTGCCCTCTTCCAGTCACTTCCAAGACAAGCATAAGTAACAACCATCTGCAGATCACTTTGTAGCTTATACCAAGTGGCCCTGGGCAGGCACATGCCATAGCGGACCTTGGTCTATACCAGAGTCCCTCCTAAGAGGTCCAAGAACCAATACACTAGATAGCCAGCTGCAGACCACACCAGAGCACCACCCAACCATGGCCAGTCCTCATAATCAACCAGCCTGAGGGTCAGTTCCTCTCATTAACGTGCCAACAGCAATCAAGGCTCAACTACAACAGGAGGGCATATGCAACCCATACAAGGGGCACACCTGGAGCATGCAACTCAGGTGACTGGGGAGACTGCACCACTGGGCCCCACAGGACACCTACATTAGGCCACTCTACCAAGACTGGGAGACATAGCAGCTCTACTTAATACATAGCAACAAGCACAAGGAGGCTGCCAAAATGAGGAGACAAAGAAATGTATCCCAAATGAAAGAACAGAACAAAATTATAGAAAAAGGACTAAACAAAATGGAGACAAGTAGTCTACCAGACACAGAGTTCAAAAGGCTAATAATATAGATGCTAAATGATCTCAGTTAGAATTTCAATGAAGAGATGGGAAACATACAAATGGAGATGGAAAACATACAAAAGAACCAGTCAGAAATGAAGAATACATTACAAGGAATCAGTAGTGGAGTAGATGAAACAGAGAATCAAGTTAGAAATTTGGAAGGTAAGGAAGCAGGAAATACTCAATCAGAACAGCAAAAAAGAAAAAAGAGACTTCCGGCCAAGATGGAGGCGTAGACAGACATGCTGCGTCTCCCTCCACAACTAAGAAGGAATACAACTACCTCAAAACTAGAAACAACCATAAGTTCCAGAAAATCAAACTGCATGGAAGTCCAACAAAGATACAAAGTAGAAATACTCATCCAGACAGGGAGGAGGGCGGAGCCTGGGTGGAGAGAACACAGTGTGGTGGTGGCAGCAGTGGCAACAGCAGCAGGCCAGCGGAAAGTGCACTTACACGTTTTAAAAAGTCAGGAAGAACACCTGGGGAGCATTACCAGCTCCTCACCAGAGCAGCTCACTGTCCCAGCTCTGGAAAAAATCAAGCCTCATTGCTTCTGACTGTGCAGACCAGTGGGGGTTGAGACAGAGGCAGAAACCGCCACTCTCTCAGCAGAGTCTGCTTGTTTAAAGGACCCCCACAGACCTAGAACATCCGCAGACCCACCCACTCTGGGAACAACAGCCAGGGCAACAGCTAGAGGGGTGCCAGTCCAGTGCGGAAGTGGGAGAAGTGCTGGAGAAGGAGCGAGTGCTGGGCAAGTGGCATTGTTCCTTCTCAGACTCCTCCCCTGCATATAGTGCCACATCATGGTGAAACAGGTCGCCCATTACTGATGAATACCTAACGCTCTGCCCCTTACAACATAGTAGGAGTGACAGCTCTGCCTGGGAAATGGAAACAAACAAACACAGGAGACTTCTGGCCAAGATGGAGGCCTAGACTGACACTCTGTCTCCCTCCACAACTAAGAAGGAATACAGTTACCAGAAAACCAGCAATAACCAGAAGTTCCAGAAAATAAATGGAAGTTCAATGTATGAAGTTATAAAGGAATGGTGCTCATCTGGACAGGTAGGAGGGGTGAAGCCAGGGAGGAGTAGTGAAACTGTGCTGTCTGCGGCAGCAGCAGTGATGGCAGCAGGACAGCGGTAAGCACAGACACCCATATTTAAGGGGAGGCAAGAAGTGCCTGGGGAGCACCCCCAGCTGCAGACCAGACCTGTCAGCTTGCGATTCCAAAGCCAGAGCAGGCAGACCCCCATTGCCTTGAACTGTGAGGCCCGGTGGGGGTGGGGATGGAGGAGGAGGCTCCTGGTCTCTCAGCGGAGATTTAATGGCAGAAATCCATTTTGGACCCCCACTCCGCAGAAAATGCCCAGTTGTGACAAGTGCACAGGGCTCCACCTCCTATAGCATAGGAGGTGTGACAGCCCTGCCCAGGAAGCAAAGGTAAACACAAAACTGTCAGGATGGCACCGATCATGATAGAGATCCCAGTGATGCAGCTGACCAGACAGCAAATTTCTAATCTAACTAAGCAGCAGATAGGAAATCTTTCTGATGCACAGTTCAGAGCTTTGCTTATGAAAGTGCTTACAGACCTAACAGCAGATCTTAAACAAGACAGGGAAGGAATGAAGGCTAGTTCTGCTGAAATGAACAAAAACACATACGAAACTAGTGGTGAGGGAAAGAATACCAGGGATCAAATCAACAAATCAGAACATAGGGAAGGAACAAACAGTCAACCAGTGCAGAAGGAGGAAATGAGAAATGAGGAAAATGAGGAGAGGCTCAGAAACTTATCGGACAGCTATAAACGGGTCAACATCAGAATCATAGGGTTGCCAGAAAGTGAAGAACTAGAAATGGAAAAATTATGTGAAAAAATAATGAAGCAGAACTTCCCTAACTTGGGGAAGGAAATAGACTCACAGGTCCAGAAAGCACAGAGAGTTCCAAAAAAACTGGACCCAGAGAGAACCACACCAAGACACATTATAATCAAAATGTCAAAAATTAAGGATAAAGAGAGAATCTTAAAAGTAGCAAGAGAGAAGAAGAGAATTACGTACCAAGGGGTCCCAATAAGACTTTCAGCTGATTTCTCAAAAGAAATTCTGCAGGCAAGAAGGGACTGGCAAGAAATATTCAAAGTAATGAAAAGCAAAAACCTACAACCACGATTACTGTATCCAGCAAAGCTGTCATTCAGAATAGAAGGGCAGAGAAAGTGCTTTCAGGATAAAGTAAAACTGAAGGAGTTCATCAGATCCAAACCACTGTTATATGAGATGTTAAAGCGACTTGTTTAGGAGAAAGAGTATCAAAACTATGAACATTAACATGAAAACTGTATCACAACAACCAACAACAGAAGCTAGGGAACCAAAAGAAAGGCAAACTAAGTAGGCAACAGAGTGGGAAAAGAATTATAGGTATGGGGAACATTATGGGGGGAGCTCAGCTGGGAGGGGGAAGGGGGGAAAGGGAGGGAGATGGTACAGGAATTAAGAAGCATAGTAGGATGGAGTGAAGTAGATAGGAAGATGTTGAGAAGAACTATATGCACAACCAATGGGCATGGACTAAGGAGGGGGCAACTGGATGGAGTGATGTCACTGGGTGGAGGGGAACAAAGGGAAAGAAATTGGGACAACTGTAACAGCATACTCAAGCATATTAAAAAGAAAAGGAAAAAAGAAAAAATAAATGAAAGAAATGAGAATAGTTTAAGGTGCTTCTCGGGCAACATCAAGTGTCCCAACACTTGCATCATGGGGGTACCAGAAGGAGAGAGAGAGCAAGGAATTGAAAACCTATTTGAAAAAATCATGACAGAAAACTTTCCCAACCTGGTTAAGAAAATAGACATAATGCCCAGGAAGTGCAGAGATCCAAACAAGATGAACCCAAAGAGGCCCATACCAAGACACATCATTATTAAAATGCCAAAGGTTAAAGATAAGTCATCTTAAAAGCAACAAGAGAAAGACAGTTACCTACAAGGGAGCTCTCATAAGACTGTCTGCTGATTTCTCAACAGAAACTTTGTAGGCCAGAGGGATTGGCACAAAATATTTAAAGGGATGAAAAGCAAGGATTTACAACCAAAGAGTACTCTACCCATAACAGCTATTATTTAGGACTTTCCCAGAGGGAAAAAAAAGTTACAGTTTATCACCACCAAACCAGTATTACTAGAAATTTTTAAGGGACTTTTTTAAGAAGAAAAAGAAAAATCAGCCCTGGCCAGGTGCTCAGTTGGCTAAAGTATTGTCCTGATACACCAAGGTTGTGGGTTTGATTCCCTGGTCAGGGCATACAAGAAGAAACAAATGAATGATTAAACAAATGGAACAACAAATAGATGTTTCACTTTCTCTCTGTCTTTTCACTTCTCTCTCTAAAAATCAATAAATTTAAAAAACTAAAGAAAAATCAAAAGTATGAAAAATAAAATGACAATAGCATATATTTCAACAATTATTTTAAATGTAAATAGATTAAATGCTCCAATCAAAACACACAGAGGGATAAAGAAAACAAGGCCCTTACATATGCTGCCTACATGACTTTCACTTCACATAGAAAGACAGATAAGAATGAAACTAAAGGGATGGAAAAAGTTGTGAAAATGGAACCAAACAAAAAATGTAGCAACACTTATACCAAACAAAATAGATTTTAACACAAAGGCTATAGCAACAAGAAGGACCCAGCAGCTCTACTTAAGGGTATTTATCTGAAGAAGCCCCAAACACTAATTCTAAAAGAAATATGCACCTATATATTTATTGCAGCAGTATTTACAATAGCCAAGGTATGGAAACAACTTAAGTGTTTACCAACCGATGAATGGATAAAGAAGAAATGGTACATATTGTATACAATGGAATATGACTCAGCTGTAAGAAAAAATGAAACCTTGCCATCTGCAATAACATGGATGAACCTTATGCTAAGTGAAATAAGTCAGAGAAAGACAAATGTCAGATGTTTTCACTTATATGTAGAACCTAAGAAAAACAGTAAACAAGCAGAACAGAAACAGACTCATAGATACAGGGAAGGAGGGAGGAGCTTTGGGGTTATGGGTGAAAAAGTGGAAGGAATTAAGAAATACAGATTGGTAGTTACTAAATATTCATGGACATGTGAAGTATGGCATATGGGATATAGTCAATAATATTGTAATAATACTGGGTGTCAAATGGGTACAGATTTATTGGGGATTGCTTCATAAGTTATATAAATTTCTAATCACTATGATGTGCATCTAAAGCTAATATAATATGTATGTTAACTAATTGAAAAATAAAAAATTATTAAAAATTAAAAAAAAAACAATTATATTTGCTTTAAATGCTGAGAAGTATTACAATTGAGTTTAGAGAATAAGGAGTTATTTATAATACTATGCTTGAACTATAAAGCATGATAATAAATATAATTACATGAACTTAAGTCTATTATGCTGAGATTTGCTGAGATTCCACTTTATTTCCCCTTCTTAAAGGGGTTATAATAGCAGCATCATTGGTGATGGACTGTGTCCTCCTGAAGATATTAAAAGAATATTGGCATACAAAGTTCTTAAAATTTATAACACTGAAGACTAACATAAATATTAAGATATAATTATTGAATAATAAAGTCTTTACAATTGAGTTATGATCCTGAGATTTAGTAGGCTGACCAGTGAAAGGAAGGCCAAGGCAGCTGGTGTTCAGGCTTGTATCCCTTTACACAGAAGGTTTGAATTGGATCTTCTAACTTTTTAACAATATTGCAGCGCCCTCAATCTGATCCTCAAAACCAATATTGCTTAAAATAATAGACGTGTTGAAAAGGTTATTTTATATTTTCCTTCTAACTCCACTTTCTTGTTGTAAGAGGTATGAATATGTTTTTAACTACTAAAACTGAAGCACTTATATAATGTATTTCAAGGAAGCCAGCTGGGTTCCAATAATTTCTCCATACTCTTGCAAACATTACCTGTGATTTCATCCATTACTATTTCAAACAAGTTTAACAATTTGATGTGATCTCTATAGGTACATATTTTAAAAGCCTGGTTGATACTTTTAGAACTTGTCAGAGAAATTTACGTGAATTTTCATTCTAATTTAATGTAGATTAGGCAAACCTTAAAATTTTGAAATTGTCTCAGTTGTCAGTGAAAATTAATACACAGAAAGGGTAATACAGCCCCCCCAACCCCCCTGTAGAGTTTTATCAATTACACCAAATTATTTAGTACCTGATATGGATAAGTCATTGTGCTAGTTGGGGTAACTCTTGCTTCCTAGGAATTTTTGGCTCTAAAGATCTACCTTACATTCAGTTGGCACATTATTCAGTTTTGGGTCTACATTTCACTAATAAAATTTTCTTATCTACAAATAAAATATTTGTCTATTTTATATCCCTTTCAGAAGAATTATAAATGCAGAAGCCTCATAAACAACATAATATTGAAAAGAGTGAAATAACAATATACCAGAATATAAATCATACCATATTCAGTTACTAGAAAGAAAATTATTTCCATGTACTCTAAGGAATTTGAATTTAGTTTCCAGAATTTAAATGTCAATAAAGTACTTTTGAACTTTTTCTATTATTATAATGTTAATGACACTATTCTAGTGAGGTTTGATTTGTTCTTAATAGCAAAACACATTTCTATATACTGATGAAAAAATTCTACTTAATATAGATAGTATTATGTATATGATATTGAAATACTACCATACTTGATACATGGTGCAATTTATTTAGTCTTCAAATCTTCACTAAAAAATAATAGTAGAAATTATGCATTCCATTGGGGGAACCACAGGTTGCCTGATGAAAAACCTTTTAAATAGTACGTGTCTAGTTTAAGTTGCCTTTGTTCATAAAAGTCTGTTATGTAGAGTTATTTCTGAATATCTCATCAGTTGAGATAAACCACAAGTACCTAAAGTGAACTGGATGTCTGCTTAATCTCAAGGAATCTTCAGGTTCAGAAATATGGGTTCACTGGAGAGCAAAATCAGTTAATCTTTAAAATAAAATGTAATGAACCAATAAAAGAACTACAGTTCAAGTGGCTGACATCATACTAAATCTCTTCCAGAAAACAGATTTTCTCATAGTATGATTTTGATGAATTTTTTCCCTTATAGACATTACAAAGACTCAATTAAGAAGTTAAAACAATTGGTGAGTATGCTATAGGTCTGTTGCTTTCATTAGATTAAAAGTAAGGCTATAAAAATTCATATGGTACCATCTAGCCTATTTTCAAATTAGAAAACAAATAATACATGTAGATTTCCCATCACATTTTGAATATAGATACAAAAAACCATGATGTGTATTTCAGGAGATTATAATAGAATAGAAACAATAAATATACCATCACTTTTTTCCTAACACGACTTTTTGGTTAGTGTAAGGGTACCAAAAGAAGTTGATTTATTGGATGCTAAATTGACAGTTTGTAATTTTATATCATAAAGAAGGTAATCTCAAGAAGAAACTAAAATTATAGCTATAATTTTGACATCAAGGATGTATTAGCGTTTTCCTTCAGCCTAAAAATAAACTATGCAAAGTCATAAAGGTTGCTTTTACTAGGATGCATTGAAGATAATTTTTCCTTAAACTCTTTGAGAATGACAGGCAGGTATTAATGAAAATAAAGGCATGGCATAGGAGAGGTAAAAAGTAACTAAAACTCATACCAAGGTTTATGATTGTTGCGGGGGATGACATAGCACTGGTGTGAGAAGCTGGGGCATGGGCAAGGAGGGAGAATGGGGGGAAGAGGCATGTAATCTAGAATGGAGGTTGAGGTTAAAAATTGGTAATTAAATAGCATAAATGATTTGTTTTTAGTTCTTTTTGTTGTGTCTTAGCCTACTGTTAACTGAAAGCCTTACCAATAACATAAACAGTCAACAAATATTTTGTATGTTATATGTAGTATATACTGTATTCTTACAATAAAGTAAGCTAGAAAAAATGTTAAAAAGAAAATCATAAGGAAGAGAAAATACATTTAGAGTATTTATTGGAAGAAATCTGCATTTATGTGATTCCACACAGTTCAAACCTATGTGGTTCAAGGGTCAACTGGACAGTCTTCTGAGAATTGAGAATCAGTATAATTTAGTAGATAGCACACTTGAACTAAAAGAATCCAGAAATCTAGTCATGTGTAAATTAAAGTATTCTGTGGCCTCAATTTTATCACCTGTTAATCAATGACTTTATAGCTTATCTATACAGCTCTTACTAGTTCTATCTTATTGCAATTTGATAATTCTATAAATAAGGCTTCTGGGCTGGCTCACTTGCTTTTCTACTTGCAGAATTCCAACTGACAGTCTTAGATAATTTGCCCAAGAAAAGTTGACATTAATTAATTAATGTAAGTTTAAGTTTGTTTGCCCCTACTGAATTATATAGAATTTATAAGTGGCTAGTCAGATTTCCCCTATAACAAGGTTTACAATCTGATGGAGACCCATTAGATTACAGAAGTGTTGTGAGACATCTAGAGTCTTGTAGAGATATTCTACCTATGTTCCTACTTTGGTAGCAGATATTGTAAAGGAGGAAGAATGATAATGTGGGTCTTAAATCCAAATATATATTTGATTTAAATTTTGGAGATCAAAATAATCTCATTAGATAAAAAAATTCTATGAATATGGTGGTTAAGAATTTGGTCATTCTTGCTAGATGAGTACAAATAGGACTTAACACATTCAGGAATGTATGTTTAAATTTTTTTTTCTTGAGATGAATAAGATGCAAATTAGTGATGCATATATAAGGTTCAAATCAACAAAGTTCAAAAGCAGTTCATTGGGTAAGAATATGTACCCAACGTTTTCCTGAAGTTAGGAGAATAGACTGAATGATTTGAATAAGGACATGGCAGAGTGACAAGTTATATCAAAATCTGTAATGGGTGGAGGCAAAATCTAGACAGAGGCTGGATTGTCTTAAGTGTGAATGCAGTTTACATTCATGGAGTTTCCCTTGTTTATCTGCTATGAAGAAGACTGTTTAGTTCAGCACCACCCCTCCAAAAAGGTAGCAATTGATCTGCAGAACTTTAGTATTTAGTAACACTTCCCACTATAGTGCAATAATAAATCATGTCTCCTAGTCTACATGGTATTGTGGAGCCTCAAGTCACATTTTGTTAAACAGAACAACCCATATTACAGGATTTATCCTAAAAGTGATCATCATTATCACGATTGACAACTGAGAAATAATTTTACTGCATAATTTTTAGTTAATCTATGACACTACTGTCAGTTATTTATATGAGTAAGCCTATTTGGAGAAAAACACATACCTACAAGAAAAGAAGACATGAATAGAGAATAGTGCAAAGGTCATAGGCTCTGGAGCCAGGCCACCTGAGTACAAAGCTGACTCCATCATTTACTAGCTATGAGACTATAGACAGATTACACTTGAGTTTTGATGTTATAAAATTTCTGGCTTATCAGATCCCACTTATAGCCAAGTAGATATTCTTGAGACGCACTGTATTACATATTTCAAAGCTTCAGTGTTTCTGTTAGCTAAATTAGAATAGTAATGGTATCTTCCTCTTAGGGTTGCTTTGAGGCTTTAAAGACTAATCCACAAAAAAGGGTTTATAGCCCTGGCTGGTAGTGCTCATTGGATTGAGCCCTGGCCTGCAAACCAAAGGGTTACTGGTTCGATTCCCAGTCAGGGCACATGCCTGGGTTTCAGGCCAGGTCCCCAAGTAGGAGTGGTAGTCAACTGCACATTGATGTCTCTCCCTCTCTTTCTCCCTCCCTTCTACTCTCTCTCTAAAAGTAAGTAAATAAAATATTTTTTAAAATACTAAATCTCTTTTAAGAAAAGGGCTTACAAATGTGTGTAACATATAATAATCTCTTTAAAATATTAGCTATTGAATGTATATTTCAAATAAACATTAATGGTTAGATAGTCAAAGGAATAAACAGAATTAGTATTAAAATATGGCCAATGAAAATCTAAACCTTGTTTGAAAGAAATGTAAAGAGGACTAATTGTTACAATCATATTATGTACAAGCCATACTAGGTATTACTTTTTAAAAAGTCATGATGGCAAGGAATATTGCTTCCATGCATAAGAAAGAACACCACATCAATTGTAATTACATTGCTTGAAAGAAAACAGACTTCTTTTGGTAGTGGGCATCTTTTCCTTTACTTACTGGCTATCTGTATGTCTTTGGAGAAATAACTATTCAAATCCTTTGCCCATCTGAAAATTGGATTATTTTTTAATTTTAGTTGCAAGTCCCTTATCAGATGCATGATTTGCAGATTTTGATGATATCTAACTTATCTATTTTGTGTGCTTTTGGTGTTATATTTTAAAACACATTGCCTAATCCAAGGTCATGAAGATTTCTTTTGTTTTTTTGTCTTCTAAGAATTTTATAATTTTAGCTTTTACATTTAGTTCCATAAACTGTTTTTGCCTGTGGATATCCAGTTGTCTCAGCACTATTTATTGAAATGACTGTCTTTTTTCCATTGAACAGTCTTGGTATCTTTTAAAAAATATCTTTCAAAAATCTAGACTTCAATTAATTTGTTTCAGTTGAATAGAAAACTGAGTGTGATTTTTCTTTTTTTCCCCCAATAATTTATTTGTTTATTTGTTTATTTATTTATTTATTTTTAGAGAGAGGGGAAAGGAGAAAGAGAGGGAGAGAAACATCACTGTGTGGTTGCCTCTCACTTGCATCCCCAACTGGGGACCTGATGTGCAACCTAGTCATGTGCCCTGACTGGGAATAGAACCTGCGACACTTGGCTCGCAGGCTGACACTCAATCTACTGAGCCACAGCAGCCAGGGCTGTGATTTTTCTTAAAGACGTTTTATAATAAAGTCTTTTCTTTTTATTCAGTTGTAAATCATTATAATTGGCAGTTTAGCTGAAACTAATTTTTTAAATTTCCTTAAGTCAAATAAACTTTGTTCTTCTTGTAGTACACTGCTAAATTAACCTTCTATTTAAGTACTACTTATATAGTACACTCAGAGGAAGAATATTAATCTGAATGAAAGTTGTTTGTGGCTAGCAAACAAAAAAAGGATTTGAATTACAAATTTTTAAAATATCTAGTTCTTTAATTCATATGTGGCAAAATAACTTAAAATTTCCAGTTATCATATTAATTTGAAGCAGTATACTTTTTGTTACTTTGAATTCTCGAATCTTTTATCTTTACCTTTAACCTTTTCCCCTAGAGTACTCTTGTTTTTTCGACTAATATCTCTGTTACATAAATTGTATCCTAACCTTACTCTAAAAGTTCCAAAATTTTTTAATTGAAGAATTAACATAAAGGGTAAGATATTTGCTTGTTTAGGATTCCATCATTGAATTGTTGGATTTTGTAAAACAAAAAATATAAACAGTCCTCTCCAGTGAACAATAAACACTTAAAATATACTACCATTAAAATAAAAACCAACAGATGTTTTTAGTAGCCAGAATGATAAATATTGTATAACTAAAGAGACATATGGAATAATTCTAATATTAAAAACTTTGAGAGTGTTTTAGACTTCCTGCCAAGATGGAGGCCTAGATAGACACGCTGAGTCTCCCTCCACAACTGACAAGGAATACACCTATCTCAAAACTAGAGACTACCAGAAGTCTGTAAAACCGAGCTGCATGGAAGTCCAACAAACAAAGATATAAAGAAGAAATACTCATCCAGACAGGTAGGAGGGGCGGAGCTGGGACAGAGAGGAAGCAGTGTGGCAGCAGCAGTAGGCTGGTGGAAAGCACAGTCACACGTTTTAAAAAGTAGGGAGGGCTATCTGGGGAGTACTCTCAGCCCCAGACCAGACTGCACAGCTACGGTTCCAGAGCTGGGGAAAATAAAACCTCATTGCTTCTGACTGTGCAAACCAATGAGGTTTGGGGTGGAGGAAGAAACTGCTGGTCTCTCAGCAGAGTCCATTTGTTTAGAGGCCCCCACAGTCCTAGAACATCTGCAGACCCACGCACTCTGGGAACGATGGCCAGGGCAACAGCTAGAGAGGCACCAGTCCCATACAGAAGTGGGAGAAGTGACTGGAAAAGGGGCAAGTGCTGAGTAAGTGGCATTGTTTCCGCTAAGACCCCTCCCCCACATACAGTGCCACAATGTGGTGAAACAGTGTTGCCCCGTACTGATGAACACCTAAGACTCTGCCCCTTAAAATTTAATGGTGCAGAAGCTTTACCTAAGACACAGAAGCAAACACAGGAGCCTATCAAGATGAGGAGACAGAGAAGTATGGCCCAAAAGAGGGAATGGATCAAAGTTCCAGTGGGAGAACTAAGTGACGAGAAATAGCTAGCCTAACAGATGAGGAGATAGTCACCCTAACAGATGAAGAGTTCAAAACACTGATGACAAGGATGCTCCCTGACTTAACAGATATGCTTAAGTACCACAAACGCTGAAGGGAAGAAGTGAAGGCTATGCTAAATGAAAAAAGGAAAATTCACACAAAACCAATGGTAAAGGGAAGGAGACTGGGGTTGAAATAGATGATTTGGAACATAAGGAAGAAAAAAAAGTTATCCAGTACAGAATGAGGAAACAAGAATTGAAAAAAGTGAGGTGAGGCTTAGGAACATCTGGTACAACTTTAAATGTGCCAACATCCAAATCATAGGGGTGCCAGAAGGAGAAGAGGAAGAGCAAGAAATTGAAAGCTTATGTGAAAAAATAATGAAGGAAAACTTCCCAAATTTAGCGAAGGAAATAGACATACAAGTTCAGAAAGCACAGAGAGTCCCAAACAAGGGAGACCCAAAAAGAACCACACTAAGACACATCATAATTAAAATGCCAAAGGTTAAAGATAAAGAGAGAATTTTAAAAGCAGCAAGAGAAAAGCAGAGAGTTACTTACAAAGGGGTGCCTATAAGACTATCAGCTGATTTCTCAAAAGAAACTTTGCAGACAAGAAGGGACTGGCCAGAAATATTTAATGTGATGAAAAGCAAGGACCTACAACCAAGATTATCTATTCAGCAAAGCTTTCGATTAGAATGGGAAGGCAGATAAAGTGCTTCCCTGACAAAGTGAAGCTAAAGGAGTTCATCATCACCAAGCCATTATTATATGAAATGTCAAAGAGACTTACTTAAGAAAAAGAAGATCAAAACTATGAACATTAAAATGACAACGAAACACAACTATTAACAACTGAAGCTAAAAAATAAAACAATCCAACTAAGCAAACCAGAATAGGAACAGAATCAAAGGTATGGGGATCATCTGGAGGGTTATCAGCTGGGAGGGGTAGGGGGAACAAAGGGTAAATAGTGCAGAGATTAAGAAGTGTAATTGATTGGTACAAAATAGACAGGGGGAAGTTAAGAATAATATAAGAAAGCATGAAACCAAAGAACTTATGTGTGTGAGCCATGGACATTAACTAAGGGGGGGGTCAGATCAGATTGCTGGAAGGTCAGGGTGTACTGGACAGAGGGGAGCAAAGGGAAAAGAAATTGGGACAACTGTAACAATATAATCAATAAAATATACTTTAAAAAAAGTTGAGAGAGATCGGGAAAACTTTCATGAGTTTCAGAGGACAATTCACTTAAAAATTAAGTATAATTTTCAAAAGAGAAATAAAACTTACATAAAGAAATTCTTCATTTCCTTTCTGTAAATCCCCATATGCTTGAATTACATATTTACTATTATTCCCAGAATTTTATTTTTATGAGACATTGTCTTATCTAGGTTCAGCACAAGCTATAAAACAAGCCACATCTGTTTGATTGACTCACTTGCCAAAATGTTCATGTCATCTTTGTAGTCTCTGAGCTTTCCACCACTGTCTTTTTCTTTTTTAAATAAGATTTTGTTTGTTTTTAGAGAGAGGGAAAGGGAGGGAGAAAGAGAAGGAGAGAAACATCAATGTGTGGTTGTCTCTCACATGCTCTCAACTGGGGACCTGGCCTGCAACCCAGGCATGTGCCCTGACTGGGAATCGAACCGGTGACCCTTTGGTTGGCAGGTGGCACTCAATTCACTGAGCCACACCAGCCAGGTCCACCTCTTTGTCTTTTAGGCTTACCAACATCGTAGAATCAACTATAATCTTTAAGTTAACTTTTAATGCTGGTGTAATGGCATACTAATGTTATTGACAAAGTTTCCATCAGGTATTCAGATTTTGGGTGGACTTGAAGTAAATCATAATGAAATGTGAAGATAAGTTAAGTTTCTTTTTATCAGAGATATCAGTGAAAAATCTAAATAAAATAAGATTTGCATTTCCCCGCCTGCTTCCTTAGCAATATCTTGGAACTACTATATTATATTGGATTTTATTTAACTGATTAAAGTTCTTTTAGCCAAATACCCTCAATGGATTTGAAAGAGGTGTTCTTTTGCTTATGGAAGTTTAACTCCAATTTCTACCTCTGTATATACAGGGCTGTTTTCCCTCTCTGTGTGTTTGTGTCTCTTCTTTTTATAAAGACAACAGTCATTTGGATTAGGGTTCACTCTAATCCTCTTTGAACTCATCTTAACTTGGATATATTTCAAACACCTCATTTCCAAATAAGGTCACCTTCACAATTATCAGTGATTAGGACTTGAACATTTCTTTTTTTAGGACACAATTCAACGCATAACACCCATGTGTTCTCTTTAATTTCCAAAGTGTTCTGTGGTGGCCCACTGAGTTTCTTACTTTCTGTTGTCATTGGATCTTGTTGTTCCTTCCATCTATCTATCCATCCATCCATTCATCCATCCATCCTATAAAATCTGCTAGGTGCCAGGCACTGTTGTAGACACTGGGAGTACAGGGTACAATGAAATAAAACCTCTGCCTCATGCACTTATATTTCATTAGGAGTTGATAGGCAATAAAGACATTAGCTATATAAAACATCTTTGATAATAATTGTTACAATATAAATAAGGCATAGAAAGAGGATCAAGGGATGGGGGGTAGATAGGCATGGCATGTGTGTGGGAGCTATATTTCAGGCAGGATGATTGGTGCGAGCTATCTGTGCTGCTAAACAAATACATCTAAACCTCTTGATGTTTATCAGTGACCCAGTATGCTGACTCACTGATGTAATATATTAAAAAGATCTTTCTAGAAATAATTCCTTAAGTCAGAGGAGTAGTGCAAATATAGATTTGATTTTAGAAGGTAGAATAAGATTGCTTTGAGGAGTAGTCTTGATATAGTCATTCAACTAATATGTGCTAAATGTATTTCATATGCCAAGAACTTTGCTAGGTGCAGTGGATGCAAAATGGTAAGCAAGAAAAAGGCAGCTTCTGCCTTCATGGAACAACACACTATGGGGCTTTCTCTCAAAATTTTGATGTAATGCGGAAACTACTCTTGGATAGCCAGTTGCTAGTTGGCATATGGGGAAGAGTAGATTTGAATCTGACTTTATGTATATATTTCCTACTGAACTCTCGGCAAATGAATTAAATATAATTTTGTTAGTTGTTTAAAAGACGTTTTCTAAATACTCATAGCTAATCATAAAGATCATGTATCAGAACTGCAGGGAGCTAAGAAAATTTTTAATATGAATGTTGATGGCTGTATATTGTTTTCCTTGGTTTAATATGTTTTAGGGTTATTTTTACAGAAATATTATGGTGGGAAATAGTATTGTGAGCTACATAGTCCAGATGTAAATTATGAAAGCTGGTATGAACCATATTTGATGATTTGTTTATTGACTTTTGGAATATAAAATAAGAAGAAATCATGTACTTTCATTTAAGAAAACAAATCTTCCATTTGTAGAGGACAAATCAAAGTTTGCTGAATAGCTCACCTAAAAAATGACTCAAGTTGTTACCCTGGTTTCCTGTAGATTGTGTATATCTGCCAGCTATTGTTTTACTAAGATGAATGAATCTCTGCCAAAGGATTTAAAAGCTCTTTTAAAACCATAAAATTCCTTAGTCTACAGAAATAAAATTTGCTGAGCTAAATGTTCATCAAAAGGCAATGCATCAAGCTAAGGAAAAAATCTCCAGACGTACAGGCAAATTGCACATTTAGATTTCCTTGTATATCATGTTAAAACAAAAATTATGGAATGCATCTGTTACTAGTCTGAAAACCAGATTAAACCAGAGTGGAACCTGATAAGATCTCATTTACCAGAGCTGTAGCCACCATGCTGAGAATGAAGGGTAGCCTTGGCAATCACTAAGCGCTTAGTACAGTTTCTATTTGCCACTTTTGATAGACAAAGTATGACCACTTCTGATGCTCTCAAGGTTTACTGAAGCCGAGGACAGTTGCATCCTTGCTTCCCTTTTGTGGTATGTTTTATCTCATGCGGATACTTTTTTTTTCTACTTGGCCCTTTTCCAACGTGTAACCTGTTTTACAGATTTTTTTTAATATTCAAGCTGAGACTGTCAAAGTCTCGTTTGGAAATAAAATATATGTATTTTAATAATTGTAAAACTACTGTTAATTAGTTTTTAAAGCTAAGTTGGTATTCTAGGACTTTTCTTAGTCTTATTTGTTTTATACACAAATAGTGTTGATTGATTTTGTGACCACTCCCTGTTTCCTATAGAATATATGTATAAAATATTAATTATTAACTTAGGGTATTATACTACCTATATTTCCTCTTGAAATTTTTTGATTTATTACAATAGAATCTCATCTTAATGCTATTGGATGAACCAGCCCAATTGATATGATGAAATTTTCAATATATTTTGCTGTTACTTTTTTTTTCTTTTTTGCTTGGGATTGGTTTGATTAAAATGGACCATTCATGAGGCCCACAAAACAGATTTAGTAATTGCGAATCTGAAGTTTTATCCTCTTTTATGGCTGCATATTGTCCCTTTAATCACAGATCAGTAATCTCACTAACATGCCGTTGATTACAGAGAGAGAATCCAGGCACAAGGGTGAGGATGGCTTGAATCTAATCCATCATGACTGTGGGACACCAGCTTCTGATGTTTGATAGTCGGGTCACTTTCAGGGATGAAGTTATTGTGTAGAGGACATTATTTTCTTATTTATGTGATAGAATGTCATAGCAGAATTCTGTTGCATTACTTATCATAAAATAAAATGGGTTCTCATGTTAGATGAAGCTCATTATCTTTAATTTATTGAGGAACAAAGGCAATATTAAAGTAAGTTTACAATTTGGACAGCTAAGGTTAGGATATTATGTTGATTTATTTTTGTACATTAAACCACCCCCCAAAATAGTAACAATCATTTAATTTGCTCACAAATCTGCAGTTTGGACTGAGCTTATCTTTGTTCTATGTGGAGTCAACTGGGGTGACTCAGCTGGGCTTCAGGATATATTTCTAAGATGACTCACATGGCTGGCAAGTTGGTGCTCATTGTTGGTTGGCTGGGAATTAAACTAGGTCTGTGATCAGGGATCTCAGTTTCTTTCCACATGGGGCTCTCCATTGGGCTGTTTGGGCTTTCTCAAGAGCATGGCAGCCAAATTCCAAGAGCAAGTTTTCGAGAAGACAAGAAATAGCAACTCCAGGCATGGCTCTGGAAATTGGCTCAGTATCTCTTGCGCCATATTTTATTGGCCAATTAGTCACAGAGCCCTCTTAGGTTTAAAGGGAAGGGAATATAGGCATCACACCTTGACAGGAAATATGTCAAATAATTTGCAGCTGTTGATAATCTACCATAAACATTTCTTATAGTGAGTAGAGAAGACTATCATTGTCAGCAAAACTATAGGCACTTGGGCACTTCAGTAATCTTAGAATCTGTCAGTAATACCCCAGAACAATAGAGTGAAGTCAACAGATACCATGATTTGATAGTTAGCATTCTAGAAATCCACTCTACCTTTTCTAGTATTTTTTTGTTTGTTTCTAGGTACATACCAGCACATAAATCCCCTATAGTAAACTTGAAGTCATCACCTCTTCTGGGTAGAAATTGCCACACTTTGTCAGTGGTCTCAAAAGGTTTTTGGTTATACATTTCTCTTATTCTTTGTAGAAAAGGAAATATTTCTTTTATTTATATGGTGGAGAATGCTAAGCAGAGACATGTCAATAATTCTCATTCTATGTAATTCCCGTAGCAGAGGACAGATCATTCCTTGCCTGTATGTCTGTTAATGAAAATTTTAAGCATGAATCATTCATGCACCAGAGTATAAATAATTTATTTACTGTATTAAAAATAGAAATTAAAGCCCTGGCTGGGTAGCTCAGTTGGTTGGAGCATTGTCCTGTACACCAAAAGGCTGTAGGTTCGATTCTTGGTCAGGGCACATGCATAGGTTGCATGTTTGATCCCCAGTCAGGGTGTGTACAGGAGGCAACCAGTTGATGCTTCCCTCTCTCTCTCTCTGTCTTGCCTTTCCTCTTTTTCTAAACCAATAAAAACATATCCTTGGGTAAGGATTAAAAAGTAGAAAAGATAAAAATTTAAGGAGTTATAATATTTTATCCTCATGTTCCTGGGTCTGTGCACCTCACTGTAGGGAAATCTAGAGTACCAGTTTTTCCTCTTTCTTTGGTTTTCCACTTCCCTCTTTATTCATTTGGCAGACAGTTACAAACAATTCCTTTTTCCCAGTATGAGAATTCTGCTCTTCATTTCAGGAAGTGGAGTCTAATCACCCTCTCCCCTACTTTAATGTGGGCTGGCCTTGATCCAACAGAAGGTGGCACAAGCAGTGTTGTGGGACTTCTGAGGCTAGATTCTATGAAGGCTGAAGCTTTCCTAAGGCCTTTTAAAATATTGGCTCTTGGAATACTCCCTTCTGGGACTCAGCCTTCATGTGTGGGAATGCCAAGCCATGTAGAGAGTCTGTGTGTAGATGTGCCAGTTGTCAGCCCAGCTGAACACTCAGCTGATAGGCAGCTTTAGCTACAATCCAAGTGAGTAAAGAATCCTAGATGTCCAGCCCAGTCAAGCCTTCAAATGACTATAGTCTAAGCTGCATAAGAGAACCACTCAGCTGAGCCTTCAAATTATTATTTGAAGTCTCTAAGTTTATAGTTGGTTTGTTTGAGGCAACAGATAACCAGAAAATCATTCTTATTCTCTAAATAGGTCCCCCAACTATTAATGCTTTACTGTGAGTCATGACTAGAGAATTTTCATTAAAAACATTAAAATTTGTCTATTACTTTATAGGTAAGGAAACAGCCTCAGAGAGGTTAATTAATCACTTTAAGGGCAAACAATCAAGATACAAAGGACCTGGAATTGAAAATGCAGGTCCTTTGGCTATGAAAGCCCACATTTTTTTTTTTTTTTTTCCCTATAACATTCCGCGGGTCAGATTGCATGCCATTGTGAAATAACATTAGGTATTATTCAACATTGTTGCCTGGGATGTTAAACAGACCGTAGCAGGTAGACACTCCAGTTGGATTGTTGGGTTCCTTAGGACTTGGCAAGAGGTAAAACAGTCAGATTGGAAATGTATTTGGCAGGGTCATGGGTCCTCCTGACCCCAGGAATGGGAGTGTCTCCAAAAACTCCCATAAGCACCCTGTAAAAGAAAGATCTTTACACATCTTCTAGGTTTATGGAGTTGGCCACAGAGCAAGCTATGACAATGCCAATTAAATAATATTCTGCTCTCCATACCTCTTCTTTCTCCGCAGTTTTGGTCACTCATCTCCAGCTCAAACCCCCATTCTGGAGGGGTCAGAATGAGCAGCTAGAAAGTAGGATAGGAGGTGATCTAGAAAGAGAGAAGTCTCACTCATCCACTTCCTAGGTGGTAGCTTTATATAGGGGTAGGTAAATAGCTGGAATATGGTGTGATGTTGGCAGCCTTATTTAAAATGTGGGATTGACTTAGTAGGTATCAGATTGAGATATTTTCAGCTTAGAGAAAATGTAGCCATTTTTGTCATTTGAGAGTCATTAAAAAAGTCATGATTGTCTGTGTTTCTGTTCATGGCAGAAGAAGAACTTGTCCTATTGTGTAAATTCTAAAGAGACAGTGGAAGACAAAATAAACTTATATTGCAGTTTTTACCTGTTGAATTATGCTGGTTCAACTTGCTTGCCATCTAAGGTATCATGCAGCTAGATACATTGTGCAGCGCTTTGTAGGCTTAGCAGAAACCTAAAAGAGAGCTACTATTTTGAACATGGTTAGATTATGATCACTTTTGGAATTAAGGAAATCTAAAAATTTTTTATTTTTTATTTTTTTAAGTATATTTTATTGATTATGTTGTAACAGTAGTTCCAATTCTTCCCCCTTTGCACCCCTCTGCCCAGTACCCCTCTTCCCTACAGCAATCCCACCCCCCTTAGCTCATGTCCATGGGTCCAGCATATATGTTCTCTGGCTTCACCCTTCCCTATACTATTCTTAACATCCCCTTGTCTATTTTGTACCAACTGATTATGCTTCTTGGTCCCTGCACCATTTCCCCATTTCTTCCCCTCCCCCCTCCCAGCTGATAACTTCCAAATGATCCCCAGAACTATAATTCTGTTCCTATTTTGGTTCACTTAGTTGGATTTTGTTTTTGTTTTTTAGATTCAGTTGTTGATAGTTGTGAGTTTGTTGTCATTTTAGTGTTCATAGTTTTGATCTTCTTTTTCTTAAGTAAGTCCCTTTGACATTTCATATAATAATGGCTTGGTAATGATGAACTCCTTTAGCTTCCCCTCGTCAGGGAAGCACTTTATCTGCCCTTGCATTCCAAATGATAGCTTTGCTGGATAGAGTAATCTTGGTTGTAGGTTGCTTTTCATCACATTGAATACTGCTTGCCAGTCCCTTTCTGCCTGCAAAGTGTCCTCTGAGAAATCAGCTGATAGTCCTATAGGCACCCCCCCCCCCCCATAGGCAACTCTCTGCCTCTCTCTTTCTGCCCCCAGGACTCTGTCTTTATCTTTCACCTTTGGCATCTCAGTCATGATGCGTCCTGGTGTGGTCCCCTCTGGGTCCAGCTTGCCCAGGACCCTCCGTGCTTCCCGGACCTGTATGTTCATCTCCTTCGCAAAATTTGGGAAGATTTCCTCATCTTTTTCAATTCTTGCTTCCTCATTCTGTGCTGGTTGACTGTTTCTTCCTTCCTTATGTTCCAAATCATTTATTTGAACTCCAGTTTTCTTCTCTTCACCATTGGTTTTTTTGTGGACTTTCCTTCGTTTCACTTAGCATAGCCTTCACTTCTATGCATTTGCCATACTCAAGCATATCTGTCAAGCCTATGAGCATCTATATCACCAGTGTTTTGAATTCTATGTCTGTTAGGTTGTCTATCTCCTCATCTGTTAGATTGGCTATCTCCTTGTTGCTTAGTTCTCCCACTGGGACCTTGATTCGTTCCACTTTTGGGCCATACTTCTCTTTCTCCTCATTCTGACAGGATCCTGTGTTTGTTTGCCTCTGTGTCTTAGGTAGAGCTGTCGCTTCTGTTACATTGTAAGGGGCGGAGCCTTAGGGATTTGTCAGTACAGGGCGACCTGTTTCACCACTTTGTGGTGCTGTATGTGGGGGAGAGATCTGAGAGGGAACATTGCCACCTGCCCAGCACTTGCCCCCTCTCCAGGCACCTCTCTCACTTCTGCACCGGACTGGCACCCCTCTAGCTGCTGCCCTGGATGTCATTCCCAGAGTGGGTGGGTCTGCGGATGTTCTAGGACCATGGGGGCCCTTTAAACAAGCGGACTCTACTGAGATGGGCACTTTCTGCCTCCACCCCAAAGCCCACTGGTATGCACAGTCAGAGGCAATGAGGCTTGATTTTCCCCGGTGCTGGGACTGTGGGCTTCAAGGTCTGGTGAGGAGCTGGGAATGCTCCCCAGGTGTCCCTCCTGACTTTTTAAAACATGTGACTGCACTTCCTGCCAGCCTGCCATCACTGCCGCTGCCACCACACCATGTCCTCTCCACCCTGGCTCCACCCCTCCTACCTGTCTGGTAGAGTATTTCTTCTTTATATTTTTGTGTGCTGGACTTCCCTGCAGTTTGATTTTCTGGAACTTCTGGTTGTTTCTAGTTTTGAGGTAGTTGTATTCCTTCTTAGTTGTGGAGGGAGACACAGCGTGTCTGCCTACACCTCCATCTTGGCCGGAAGTCCCGGGAATCCAAAAATTTTAAGTGAATGAAGGCTTCTTAGTGTAAAGAACAGAGACACTCAATGAGATTGTATATCTTTTTTAAAAAAGTTGCATTTATTTGTTTTTAGGGAGAGGAGAAAGGAGGGAGAAAGAGAGGGAGAGAAACTTTTATGTGAGAGAGGAACATCCATCAGTTGCCTCTAATACATACCCTGACTGGGGGATGAACCTGCAACTGAGGCTCATGTGCCCTGACCAGGAATTGAACCCATGACTTTTCACTTTGTGGAATGACGCCCAACCAACTGAGCCACACTGGTCAGAGCAAGACTGTACACCTTTTTTAAAAAATTATGAAAATTTCAGTATAAAATATGGCCACTTACTATGAAATGGAGTTTTCTAACACCCATATTATGTGACTTGCAGGGTTTTTTTTTTTTTTTTTTTTTTTTTGATGATTATACTATTAGGAGCCTTTTAGCTCTTAAACTGATGTTTTAGTAAAGAGTGGGAACATGGTATAATCTTTTAAGAAATAGATACATGAAATAAAAATGCTCTTAGTTTGTATTGCAAAGATAATAATTGAGTTTTATTTAGCAAATATTGTTGAAAGAAAGCAAATTTACTAATGTTATTACTGATAAGATTTGTTATCCTTTTTATTTATTTGTAAATGAAATATTTTCCCCAAAGACATGTACAATTTACTGCCACATATCTGGAAAGAAATAGAGCTTATCAGTTAATCTTTTCTGTTTTATTTTACATGTTAATGTTGCCTTTATTTTTATTGAGTAAAATACTCTTGTTGATTTGGATGAGATTTTTCGTCGTCGGCAGCCGTCCGTCTCGAGAGACGATGGTGTAGCTTCTTAAGAGTCTATCTGCACCGCCGAGAATGGCTGTGCAGTCCGACTCGGGAGTGACACAGTGTCTCCTCCTGTGTTGAATCGACATCTTGCGATGACGCTGGAGTGTCCTCTCCAGTGAAGCTGAAGCTACAGAGCCTGGGCAGGGTGATATGGAGGGTCTGCTGTTGCCCATGCAGCAGACCCCCCCTCTCTTCGCAGCTGAAGGATCCAAGGGAAAGACGGAGTCAATACAGCTTGGCTTCAGGTGCGCCGCAGGAGTTGCCGGTGTTGACTACAACGTCAAACCACCTTAGGGACTCTGGCTCCGGATTTTCTGTCGGGGTTTACTCCCTTAGCCTTTCCCCTGAAGAGGTATGCCGCAAGGCAGCGGAGGTAGGATGAGATTTTTATCTCTGAAAGAATTCACTATGTTATCTAAACAAATATGAACATATCAGGACCTTTCTTTTCTTTTTTTCCCTTGGTGTGATTGGCTATTAGCTGTTTGGTATAATAAAAATAAAGTCTTTACCATTCACTGTTGTTATATGATTAGTTCACCTGTTTTTGGAAACAGACCTAGATGCTAGTTTATTCTGAATATGTATGGAGCAGCACACACCTGTTGTTTTCTGGCCATTTTTTTTCTTGATTCATAGAACTCTCATAAGCAGTTAAATTTCTTGAAAATATTAACAAAAATTCACTTTGCTTTAACAACAGATATCTAGTGGAAGAGAATCTGCAAAAAGATGACTCAATTAACATTCTTTATCATAAGAATGGAAGCTATATTGACTGAATATAACCAACAGTGCAATAATAAAATATTTCATTCTGTTAACTATTTATTTTATGCCACCTATTTTCACAGGACACTGCTAAGAAATGAGGTAGATAAGTGTAAGAAATAGTCTGGTTTGTGTTTGTGTGCATAAACGAAAACAGGAAAGATTGAGAGGGAAATGGTCCTGCTCAGGGCACCTTGTGTCCCATGTGAGATGGTTCTGTCATGTAATGCAGCTTAGTATTGAGGAAATCCAATGTTGTATGATGAAGAAAAGCCATGCAGTATATGTGTGCCTCTTTCTCTTTAAAATGGAAACAAAAATATTTGAGTTATTACTTTCCTTCATAATATTAATCTTTGTAGTGTCTGCAATTAAGTAGATTTTTTATAAAACAGAATATTAGAATTTTTTAAAATCCTAAAATCACTATGTTAATTATCTTTTGAGAAAAAGTCCTGTTTTTAAATTACATGGATGTGCCCAGCTCGTGTGACTCAATTGGTTGGGCATCATCCTGCAAAGCAAAGGACACTGGTTCAGTTCCTAGTCAGGATACCCACCTGGGTTGCAGGTTCAGCTCCTGGTCAGGATGTGTGTGAGAGGCAACCGATCAATGTTTCTCTCTCATATGGGAATTTCTCTCCCTATCTTTCTCCCTCCCTTTCCCCCTCTCTCTAATAAACAAATGTTAAAAAAATAAACTGCATGAATGAGAACTAAAAATGTAAGTTTTTCTTATTGACTACTCTGTCTTGGAAGAAAAAAATTTGCCTGCAAGTTCTGCTGGGTAGAGTGAGATAAAGGCCGCTAAAAGGAAATGCCTTAGTATATGTTTGTTGAATGAATTCATGTAGACAAAAAGAAATAGTATGCTAAGTGATCTCATCATTTTTGGCATACGGGTTGCCCGTGTTCAGAAACATAAGAGCTAGCCAATAAGAGCTGGAGGAACCCAGTTCCTCAGTCAAAGCAGTTTTGCCCAGACCAATGCATTGTAGATAAAAGGTTCACTTCAGAGTTGTTATATTTTATCTATTCCAGTAGTATGATTTTCATGCGATTGCATGTTATACTGTGATAAGCTGAGAGCACATAGAAAGGATGTGCATGCGTATGTCTTTTATAGGATTCTTTTAAGCTGTGAAACATCTAATTTATGATCACTGAGAACAGTGTTGATTACAGTGGGCCAGCTTTAGAAATAGGCAAGGACTTTCAATGATTTTGGAAGGAGTTTAAGGTTGTCTTAGCAAATGGTGTCACATTGAAGAGCAATTCTTTAACAGAGTGCACTACTGTTATTGGTAGCACTGTGTAGTTAGGACTGATATGAAAAAAAATAACTACATTTGAATAAGTTGTACATTAAATATTCACTTTCTTTTGTTTCTAACTTTTTATATATCCTGAATATTCTTTAATGAGCAGTAGTGAGTATGGCTAGGAATCACTGACTCATTGTGAATTAAATTAGGACAAATCTTGAATTATGGGGCAATGTTTAGTGCTTATTTCAAAACAATAGTTAGCCTGTTATTTCTGTTTTCTCCTACATTATCTAAACAGATTAGCTGCTCTTTTCTCACTAACATCTGTTTAAGGAAAAACTATGCAATAGAAAATTAGCATTTGAGAAATTTCAATGAAAAGTGACATTCAACCCCTGAGCTATATCCTCAGTGTTTTGTCAGTGATAGAAGCTTCAGGGACAGTCCATCAGGAGTGAAATAGCCCTGTGCTGAGGGCCTGGAATGCTCCTTTCACAATTCACTCAGACTGATATTACCTTACATCACTGTAACTATGCTCCAGGAAGACTGCCAAGATGTTAAAGTTTCCCCCTTTACCCCCAGAGCTAATTGATGATCTGGTAGGGGATGCCGTTGACTCAGCTGTATCACATATACACTCACAGTGAGGTCCAAAGGAAGCTAGCATTCTCATCGCTGATTTCTTTGTTTGGCAACTTCCTAAAACAGCACCGGGCATGCACAAACACTTGGCACTTCACTGAAAAGTGAGCAAGTCTGCTAAGTTAACCCCAGCATGAGGGTAAACAGGATATGTTGGTTATCATGTTAAGGTATGTGATTTATGGGCTGGGTTGATATAATTCTGACTTTTTTGTTTGCAATCATTTTTTTCCCCCCTAAATTCTCTGCAGAAATTAGGTATCTAAACAGATTTCTGTACACAACTAAGGAATGTCAACTAAAAGAACCCTATTTGGTCGAGTCTGAGGCCAAGTAAGCTGATTGGATGTGTCCTTGGGGTTCGCTGATGTATTGCAGCAGACAGTAGACATGAGGGAGTTGTCAGCCTGCCACTGGGGCTTTCCTTTTCCCACTTATCCCCTCCTTGGTTCTTGCCAAATCTGCTTTGCATTTGAAGTTGATTGAAATGCGTCTCACTGTTAACCTGTCAACCAAAACCCCTGTGATTTAGAGAGCTTTTTGTTCATTTCATTGGTGCAAGAAATTGAAGTGAGAAATCTGGATCCTTTTAGAGCACTGGAGATGACCGAACAGAACAGCATCTGGACTTACCCCCAATTAATGGAAAAGTGTTGTCAGGTGCAGGGGATGAAACTTCTTTAGAAAGGTGGTCCTTCAGTGCCAGAAGTTTGTTGTGGGTAATGACTTCTCTGGAGCTGTTCAGCAGGTCCCTGGAAAACATTATAAAGAATTATACCATCTTGGATTTAGGTGCATTTATTCTTCCTAAGAGCACAAAATGCTTTCATATAAAGGTTATCTCATTTATCTTCATACCATCAGCATGAAATAGTTTGTGGCAGGCATAATTATCCCCATTTCTATATTAAGAATTGGGAAGCCAAGGGAACTAGAGAGCCACAGAATGTTTATGTTTTGTAGTATTTTTCTTTCCAAAGAGGTGAAAATACTCTATAAATATCTACACCTATTGTTATTACATGAGAAAGTGTTTATGATGGGTGAGTTGTGTACAATAAAAGGATGTTAACCATTTTGTGCCGTAAGATAACTTTAGGGAAAAACATAAGTTGCTATCATTTAAATCACTTTCCCTATATATTTAGTCCGTTTTTGGAGAACTGAAAGGACTTAAGAATGAAAACAAATTTGTCTGAAAAATGGGTTAAAATAATCTTGTTTTTGGTTCTTGAACACTGGAAATATAGCCTGCCTAGTGGTAGTGAAGCAGAACCAGATGTTATTTTCCAGGGCAGAAAACAGCCTGACATGAACACCTTGGTCATGGGATCTGGGGTTTGAGCCAAATTTAAAGCATTGTTATTATATTACATCAGAGATGCTGTGAAGAAAAGGATGAAAAATTGTGGAAAGTGAATTGAACTCTTTAGAAAAAGGTGTTTGGTAAATTAAATATGTTGTCAAGAGCCCCTGGATTATATTTGAGGGAAGTATTAGGTGGAACTTTATCAGATAAGATACAGGTTTTTCTAAGGCAACAGAGAATCTAAAAATACAGTCACCATCAAAATAGAAGTATTTATCTTCTCTTGTAAGTCTGGGCATTGGTCACAGTGGCCTGGCAGCTTGATAGTAACAGGAACCCAGAACCCTACTATCTTCTATATTTAATACAAGCCATTTTATGATCTGAAATGACTGTCCCAATCTTCCCTTATCATGTGAGTATTCCAGGAAGTCTGGAGGGGGGGTGGTGGTGAAGGGCACAGTGGGAAACCTGCTCCTAACTTCTGGATACACAAACCAGAAGTCCTGCATATTCTTGCCTGATCCCAATTCATTGGCCAAAACTTAGGCCCATGGACACATCTAGCTTCAGGAGAGGCCAGGATGTGCAGTAGTCTTTAGCCATGTGCCCAGCTAAAATGCAAGGAGATGATTACTAAAGCAGAAGGGGAGAATGGATATTGAGGGAGAACCAGCAGTCTCTGACATAGAAACATATTATGGCAAATTTTTAGACTTTTAAAATCTACCAACTTTAAGATTATTTTAGCACTAAGTGATACCCAACATACTTCTAGACATAATTGCTGAAGAATACATGTTTACTTTCTAGACAATATTGCTGATGAACACATGTTCTTTGATTTATGTTCCTTAAATCAATTAAGACTCATGATATAGCTAAATCATTAGGATAATGCATTATGTATTTCTGATATCAAAAGAGCAAATGAAGTTCATTTTTTTGCCATGCTTCGTAATACTTTGCATTGGAGTAATCATATTCTGATAAAGAAATTTTGTAAGTGTGCCCATACACACACATACAAACACACACACTAAGAAAGTTAAATTTGGAGGAAGTATAAAGAATTTGTTTACTTATCTACTCTACATTACAAAATCTAATTTACTAGTCATGGCAGAATCAGAAGTACTAATTGGCTGCAAGATAAGGCAATGAACAAGTTTCTTTGGGACAGAAAACCAGGAGTGGGGCTTAAGGGTGGAGAAATGTATTTTCCTTTTTCTGTCTCTTATTTTGTAGGTATTGCAACGCCTTTTAAAAGTAAATTTCTTTCAACTTACCTTACAAAATGTCTTCATTCACAGGATAAAACTGATGAAAATATCAGATCACTTCTATTTGATGTTGTCAAAAGAGTAGTAGTCATGCTTGTCTATAAGCAACTCATCTTTCTGTAAAACAAGAGTTTCCTATGGTTTCAGTTTCTTTAAGTTTCATAACTGATGATCTAACCTTAATATTTAAACTATCTAAATATTCTATTGCTGATGGTAGTTGTTTTTGTTTTATTGTTGTTACTGTATTTTGCTTTTCTGGTCATGGTAAAACAGTGTATTTGATAGACCATTTTCAAGCAACTGCTTGAAACTATTTAGCTGTTGTTTTGTTATTGATCTCACAATGTCTAAGTAATATGCTTACAGGACTTTTTTTATTTTAAGTCTGCACATATTTTCTATTGATATCTGGCTTTTTTGTGATTAACATTTAAAAAAATTTTTATTATGTATTGGTTTCAGGTGTACAGCTTAATGGTTAGACAATCATATTTTACATGATATGATATTTGATATTTCCAAGCACCATACACAGTTATTGCAGTATTATTGACTATATTTCCTGTGCTATACTTACTTCCCCATGACTGTTTGTAAGTACCAATTTTCGCTTCCTAGTCCCTTCACCTCTTCCACCCAGTGCCCCAACCCCAATTCCCCTTTGGCAACCACTAGTTCTCTCTCTGTATCTATGAATCTGTTTTAATTTTGTTTGTTCATTTATTTTGTTCTTTTGATTCCATGAATAAGTGAAATTATATGGTATTTGTCTTTCTCTGACTGACCTATTTTACTGAGTGTAATATTGTCTAGGTTCATCTATGTTGTCACAAGTGGTAAGATTTTGTTCTTTTATGTGGCCAAGTAATATTCCATTGTATACATGTATATGTCCCACAGCTTATTCACTCATCTATGAATGGGTACATGTGTTGCTTTCATAGTTTGGCTATTGTAAATAACGTGTCACTGAACATAGTGGGGCATATATTCTTCTGAATTAGTGTTTTGTGGTACTTCAGGTAAATCCCCTGAAGTAGATTCACTGGGTCATAAGGCAGATCTATTTTTAATTTTTTGAGAAAACTCCATACTGTTTTCCATATACTCTACTATGCCTACAACTGTTTCCCCACAACATCTTGCCCCCACCCTTTCAACATCGCTCTTTTATTATTTGTGATTCAATCATTATTCAATAATTATTGTATTATGACTATATAGAAGTTTGACATGGCTGAGTCATGTAGTATTCTATGTTTACATTTTCCCCTTGGAAGTAAACATTGCTTTATTTGTGTTTACTTTTCTTTGTACTTTTCACTGCTAACTTCATCATAAGACCCTTTGCCAAAGCTATTATATTCACTTCACTATGGTAAAAAATAAGACAAAAAACCAAAAAACTTTGACAACCTTTCTATAGGATTCTTTTGGTTTGTTTGCTTGTTGGCCTACTTCTTAGGGCTCTCAGTTTTCTTGCATTCAGGACTGGTGTTCTCTAGGCCTGGGAAGCTTGTCCAGAAGCCTCTCTTCAGCATCATCCTATGCTTAGCCCACGCTTCCTCACTCTCCTCGGGTGAGTCTCTGAGTGTGATGGACCACATCACTGTTCATTCCTGAGACAGGTTATATGGGAAGTAACTTTTTGAGAAGTTTCATGTCCAAAGATGTGTTTATTCAGTTGTTACATTTGATTTTTGGTTTAGTTACTAAAGAATTCTAAGTTTAGAATAATTTTAGCTCATGTTGAAGACATGGCTGCATTTTGTCTCTAGTTTTTATTAATATATCTGAAAATTTTCCTTTACCTGCAGTTTTGTGAGATTTCAATATGATATGCTTTTGTGTGGATCTTATTCAATCATTAATGTGGGTACTTGGGGAAGGCACTCTTCAATCTATTATTTCTTTCAGTTCTGGAATTTGGGGGCAAGGAGTGTTATTTCTTTGAGTATCCCTCCCTTTCTACTGCCACTATTCTTTCTCATTCTTTCTCTCATTTTCCTTATCTCTCTCTCTCCCTCATATATATGTACATATACATATATGCATGTATATATACACTCATACCCATTTATATAGATCATATATATTTATATATCATGTATATGATATATATAGATATGTATACATATGATATATGGGCATAGATATCTATATCTACATCTACATATAGATATCTGTCTCTGTATGTATGCACACTTACAGGTAAAGATATGGGTATGGATAGAGAGATAATGTGTTTTACAAATATTTGTTCCCAGTCTTTTCATTCTCTTAACAGTGTCTTTTGAAGAGCAAGTTTTTAATTTTAATGAAGTCCAGTTTATCAATATTTTCTTTCATGGATTGTGAAGATATTAAAAATATTTATTTTTGTGGTTCTAGTGGTGTGGCCAGGAGGAAATAAGTATCAAGTAATAGAATAGCAGGAAACAAATTGAAGATAGCTTTGGGAATTATCTATATATTAATCACAGTTGAAACTGTACAAGTGGATGATATTGATAAGGAAGGGATAGAAAAGAGGTGAAAGATCTGTAAGTATTCCTTGGGAATGATATAATATCACAGAAGTAAGAGAATGAGTGGCAAGGATCAGGGATGGTAATCACATTAGATATGAACCAAAAATTGAAAAGATGTAGACCAAGAAAAAGCCATGGATTTGATAATTAGACATTTATTGATAGAATTTTTTCCTTAAAAAGTATAAGGCATAAGTAGAAGCCAAAATTAAGGTGAAATAGAACATGGAGGCAGTGATCATAGACTACACTTTCAGAAGTGTTGACAGTGCAGAAGAGAGAGGAGTTAGCTTGAAGGCACAGCAAAGTTAAAGGAGGTATCTCAGCAGCAGCAAAGCTTTGCTTATTTGATTGTTGTGTGAAGGGAGCCAGTACAATCTTTACACATTCAGGAAGGAGAGCTAATCAGACAGTATTTGTAAACATCCCAAATTGCTACTATAAGGACTATACTTACATGTATACTATACTGAATTATAGTTATCAAAAATCTAACATTTATGTTTACTCCTATAAAAAGTTGGACATTAGATTTTTCTTCAGGAAAGTAATCTTTTATTACAATTTTCCTTCATAGGGGAAGATATGATTGAGTTATAGCTCATTTACATTTGTAGTGCCATTTTTGGAAATGTAATTCCAGCTATGTACCATGACGGTAGAAACATAAAAGGAATATGGATTTTACCAATTATCACTTTAAAATTAAAGTTAAAAATAATGAAATTTGTTAAATAAAATTAATAAACTTTTCTTTTTTAGAACTAGTTGACTAAAGGCCCTATTCATTCTTTAAAAATTCTAGCTAATTCTTTTAAACAATGTCAAGTGCTATAATGCAAGAAAATAGAAGATGAAACAAAACTCTAAACTTGGCCATGCTGATAAAATTCTCAGGCTAACAGTTCAGTTCTCTCTAACTGTACAGTCACAGTTTAAAATATTTCCTGTGCTCCCAACAGGATACATTTTCTGTCTTTGTACATGTACGTTTGGTTTAACATGGATTCAGTTCCCAGTTGCAGTTTATAAATGCTGTACAGAGAAGTGTTTAGTGTTCAAAGCAAGAACTCTACTTTATTATCCTGGTTTCAAGTACCAGCATCATCTCATGAATCTGACAGATTATTCACAAACGTACATATTAGAAGTCTTCAGGGAAGCATCTTAGAGATTTGTGGCAATATTCAGGTTTTAACTTATAAAGCATTCTGTGTGGGCATGGTAAGGATAGTAATTTTATGGATTTTGAAACTTTTTTTCATTGCAGCTGAACAGATTTATCTGTAACACTTTTCTGTGTCTGTTAAAAAGGGAGGCTTCAGTGATAGCATAGCAATCAGGTTTCTGCTGGGTGACATCCAGTTCCTTGATGTGCACTACAACCTTTCAAGGGTCTCTCTAGAGAACTTGATTGTTTATAGTGAGTTTTACCCAGTTATCAATGAAATTAAGGGGTCAAAGGAATCTTTCTCTGAAGTACTAATAAAGTTCCCTTGGAACACTTGAAAAAAGTAATTATCAGATGCCAACAAGCCTGCCAGAGAGAGAAGATGTAATGAGTCTTTATCCTCATTAAGTGCGTAGTATTAATAGCTACACATGAATTTTTTTTGTGTGTGAATAAGTATAGAATTTGACATGGTTGATAGGTTGACTTTACTGTTTTGGAGGTGTGAAGAGATGAGTTATTTCTGAAGAGGGCCTTCCTGGCCATGTTGTGTTGGGTCAAGAGTCTACAAAAGAAATAAGTATTGGTCAGAGCCCCACACTCATCTCTGAAAAAGCTGGGGTAAAATGAAATAGAAAATGTTCAAGGCAAAAGCAAACAGTTGATGAAAAAGAATTAATTTTAAGATATATCGTCGGCAGCCATCCGTCTCGAGAGACGATGGTGTAGCTTCTTAAGAGTCTATCTGCACTGCCGAGAATGGCTGTGCAGTCTGACTTGGGAGTGACACGGTATCTGTCTCCTCCCGTGTTGAATCGACATCTTGCGATGACGCTGGAGTGTCCTCTCCAGTGAAGCTGAAGCTACAGAGCCTGGGCAGGGTGATATGGAGGGTCTGCTGTTGCCCATGCAGCAGACCCCCCCTCTCTTCGCAGCTGAAGGGTCCAAGAGAAAGACAGAGTCAATACAGCTTGGCTTCAGGTGCGCCGCAGGAGTTGCCGGTGTTGACTACAACGTCAAACCGCCTTAGGGACTCTGGCTCCGGATTTTCTGTTGGGGTTTACTCCCTTAGCCTTTCCCCTGAAGAGGTATGCCGCAAGGCAGCGGAGGTTTTTTGGAGTCAGAGTTTTCCTTCTCTGAATTTTAAGATATATACAATCCAAGAAAATAAAGTCTTGTTATCAAGGATCAGAACATGTTCAAAATAGATTTTTTTTAAAGTATACTTTATTGATTATGTTGTTACAGTAGTTCCAATTTTTCCCCCTTTGTTCCCCTGTGCCCAGTAACCCCCTTCCCTCCAGCAATCCCACCCCCCTTAGTTCATGCCCATGGGTCATGCATATAAGTTCTTTGGCTTCACCCTTTCAAATATTATTAATTCCCCCTGTCTATTTTGTACCAATCTATTATGCTTCCTAATCCCTGCACCATATCCCCATTTCTCCCCCTTCCCCAACCCAGCTGATAACCCTCCAAATGATCCCCATACCTATGATTCTGTTCCTATTTTGGTTTGCTTAGTTGGATTTTGTTTTTATTTTTTAGATTCAGTTATTGATAGTTGGGAGTTTGTTGTCATTTTAGTGTTCGTAGTTTTGATCTTCTTTTTCTTAAGTCCCTTTGACATTTCATATAATAATGGCTTGGTGATGATGAACTCCTTAAGCCTTACCTTGTCTGGGAAGCACTTCATCTGCCCTTCCATTCCAAATGATAGCTTTGCTGGATAGAGTAATCCTGGTTACAGGTTGCCTTTCATCACATTGAATACTGCTTGCCAGTCCCTTTCTGCCTGCAAAGTGTCCTCTGAGAAATCAGCTGATAGTCCTATAGGCACCCCCCCCCCCCATAGGCAACTCTCTGCCTCTCTCTTTCTGCCCCCAGGACTCTGTCTTTATCTTTCACCTTTGGCATCTCAGTCATGATGCGTCCTGGTGTGGTCCCCTCCGGTTCCAGCTCGCCCAGGACACTCCATGCTTTCCAGACCTATATGTCCATCTTCTTCACAAAATTTGGGAAGTTTTCCTCATTTCTTTCAATTCTTGTTTCCTCATTCTGCACTGGTTGACTGTTTCTTCCTTCCTTATGTTCCAACTCATTGATTTGAACCCCAGTTTTCTTCTCTTCACCATTGGTTTTGTGTGGATTTTCCTTCGTTTCACTTAGCATAACCTTCACTTCTATGCGTTTGCCATACTCAAGCATATCTGTCAAGCCTGTGAGCATCTCAATCACCAGTGTTTTGAATTCTGCACCTGTTAGATTGTCTATCTCCTCATCTGTTAAGGTCGCTTAGTTCTCCCACTGGAACGTTGGTCCATTTCCCCTTTGGGGCCATACTTCTCTGTCTCCTCATTCTGACAGGCTTCTGTGTTTGCCTCCACATCCCAGGTAGAGCTGTCGTTCCTATAAGGGGCGGAGCCTTAGGGATTCATCAGTACAGGGTGACCTGTTTCACCACGTTGTGGTGCTGTATGTGGGGAAGGGGTCCAGGAGGGAACATTGCCGCCTGCCCAACACTCGCCCCTTTTCCAGGCACCTCTCCCACTTTCACACCAGACTGGTGCCCCTCTAGCTGCTGCCCTGGCTGTTGTTCCCAGAGTGGGTGGATCTGCGGACATTCTAGGACCATGGGGCCCCTTTAAACAAGTGGACTCTGCTGAGAGACCTGTAGTTTCTGCCTCTGCCCCAAAGCCCACTGGTTTGCACAGTCAGAAGCAATGAGGCTTGATTTTCCCCAGTGCTGGGACTGTGAGCTGCGAGGTCCAGTGAGGAGCTGGGAATGCTCCCCAGGTATCTCTCTTGACTTTAAAATGTGTGACTGTGCTTTCTTTGGCCTGCTGCTGCCTCCACTGCTGCCACCACCACTCCAGTCCTCTCCGCCCGGGCTCTGCCCCTCCTACCTGTCTGGTTGAGTGTTGCTTCTTTATTTCCTTGTTTGCTGGACTTCCCTGCAGTTTGATTTTCTGGAACTTCTGGTTGTTTCTAGTTTTGAGGTAGTTGTATTCCTTCTTAGTTGTGGAGGAAGACATAGCATGTGTGTCTACGCCTCCATCTTGGCCGGAAGTCTCAAAATAGATTTTTTATTAATGAGAAAATACATTGAATGCATATGCCACTAGGAACATATTAAAGTTTCATATGTATTATGAATAATCTTAGTTTATATTATTATGAAATTCAACTGATACTTGATAATTATTTTATTTCATGGAATATAAAATATTTTCACAGACAAATAGCTTATTTATCTGTTGAATCAGTTGCCTTGAACCTGCATTAGTGCTCAGCATATGGTCAGGAGTATTAAGTCTTAGAAATTAGTTGATTTCAGATATTTTGGATTAGGTGTTGGCCTTGTATTTTAAAAGGAATAAAGGTTTAGAAATAGCCTGCGTATTATTAGTTTTATGAAAATAGGATATTGGCTTTGATTTTAGATATTTTCTAATGGGTGCTTTCAAATTTTAATATGGAATTTAAAAATATTGTTGTATGACTTTCCACATTTAATATTCAAGCATATAGTTTACTACATATGTCTGTGGGATTTATATATATCTAGTTAATAAATTTTAAATGGACCATGAGTAATAAGGAATAGCAATACTCTTTAAAAGTCTTTGAATTTTAACATTACATCATAATTATGTCAAAGACTAACCTCTCTAAAATAACTCTGGCACCTACTAGTATTTACACATTGATAATCAAAATTTCTCCACAATGGACTGATTTTCTGTGTTGCTTAGGAGAACCATTGCTTTCTTGTTAAATTCACTACAGAGGTAGTAATTTGATGTGTAATATATGTAATATGGAGTACATTTTTCTGTTCTTCTGTATGCACAGAAGAATGCTTAGAAATGGCTTCACTTTACTCACGAGCTGCACTAAATTTCTATAAATGACAGATTTTATATTTCCGTGGACAATTAAAAAAAAGACAACCTTCTTCTAAAAGATTTAAAGTGGAGAGTATTATCATATTTATTGTGTAGAATCCTGGTAGAGGTGCATTTGAAGATACATGATTTGTGTTTGTATGTACAGCCAGCCATATTAGGATAAACACATTTAACATATAAAAATTATGCATATAATGTATATACACACACAATTACACATATGCATATATGCACATATTATACTACATATGATGTTTTTATATTTCTATATACTCCAAACTATGACAGAAATTTATCTTTTTTGTTGTTGTTTAGATAGCTAACTTTAAATAGGCATCCCATACTGTGTACTTATCTTTATTTATTTAATTTATTTTTTATTGTTTTTCTATTACAGTTGTCCCATTTTTCTCCCTTTTCTTTCCCTTGCTCCACCCACCTTCCCTCTCTCCTACAGTCCGGCACCATTTAGTTGTCCATGTCCATGGATCATTCATATTAGTTCCTTGACTAGGCCTTCGTGTATTTATCTTTAAATGTTACTTTTAACTTAAATAATAAAGAAGGCTGTTTGAATGAGTTTCCTTTCAACATTGCAATAGTGGTTTGTCTCATCTCCCTGTAATGGAGGTATATTATCTTCTCTCCAGCAGAACTCAGCAACCTGTGTACAATACACAGAGAACATCTTTGTGTTAAGCATGGAGCATGAGTCCAAACTCATTACACTAGGAATGATATAACATTTATTCCTCGGTGGATTATTTCCTTTCCTTCTGTTGCTATTTCTGAGGCAGTACAGAGGGTAATAGTAACACACAACTCTCTGTAAATATGCAATTAAGAAGAATAGCTGGAAATCTCTATTCTGGAAGCCAAGTATACTATGCCACATTCACTTCCTTTATAGAATACAAGAAAATGAAAAACATATGGGGTGACTTGTTGAGTTGATTTTTGTTCTGTACTCTATTCTTGTTATGATTTGTTTTCAGAATAAAACATTCTAAGTGCTTCTTGGTGAATGCATGTGGGTTTGAAAACACCACAGCATGTGGGACCCAGTAAAACATGAATTTCATCTATTTTCCTTGGCTTCTGTATGTCATGGTCTGTTCAGTATGACAGTCTGGGAAATAGTAAATTTTAGCAAAGTCTTAGTGCTAAGTCATGAACTTTACTTTGGTCAGAATAAGAAGTCTGCTAACAAGAACTGGACTGGTATTCCACTTGATTCTTTCATTTATGCAGTTTATATAACTGGGTTTTGGTTTCTTACTGTTCAGACTGGAACACCTAATTATAAGTCTAGGCACATCCTACTACATTTTTTTTACTCCATGTAAAGTGTTTATTCTATTCTGCAGATGAGCAGAACATTAGGATCTATTAAGATAAGTATATATAAAGTTGTATTAGTCAGTTATTGCTACAATAATGTTGTATAACAAGCACCCACACTCTCTCTGTGACATAAAACAAATAGCATTTATTAAGCTCATATGTTTATGGGTCAAATGGAGGCCAGCAGATCTAGGCTGGGCTTATCTAGGGGAGCTGGCTGGGGCTCCTCTGCTTCATATGTCTGTCTTTTTCCTCTTGGGATGCTGGGTTAGGCTTTGCATATTCCTGTGTCAATGGTGGAAGTCCAAGAGGGCAAGCTCAATCACCATCAATGTTTTAAATGGTTGAGGGGTGGTGTCATATTATGCACATTAGTGATCTGGCTTTTGAAAGCATGTCACATGGATAAATTCAAAGTCAAGGAAAAGAGAAATATTCTCATTCTCTTTACTGAAGGATTTGCAATGTGGAGAAATTGTGCCATTAATAGAATCTATCATAAGTGTTATTACTTATTTTCATACTCTTGATGGAATCAAAGGAAGCAGTTCATCTCAACCTATTGCTTGATTGGATATATAATGGTTTGATTATATATCTTTTTTCTCCTCTCGCTTCCCCTATATACTCCATGAAGTAAGAGTGACCTTTTCTTTATACATCATTTTATTTCCAGAATAGTTCTTGTTATAAAAACTCAACATATATTATTATAATAAATCAGTGAACTTTATCTAAAGCTAGGCTTTTCCCCAAATCAATTGAGATAACAGATTAATTGATTTTTAATTGAGATATAATTGACATATAACATTGTATCAGTTTTAAGTGTACATCGTGATGATTTGATATCTGTATATATTGCAAAATGATTATCACAATAAGTTAACATCTGTTATCATGCATCATTACAAATATTTTTCCTTGTGATGAGAACTTTTAAGATCTACTCTTAGCAACTTTCAAATATACAATACAATGTTGTTAACTATAATTATCACACCTTACCTTACATCCCTAGAATTTATTTACAGTGGTACCTTGCTACTTGGTAATTCATTCTGGGACTCATGACAAGTACCAAACAATGAAGCATTTTCTCTTGCAGGGTGGTGTAGTGACTCATACAAGTTTTAGCAAGTGCAGTGGGTCCCAAGCAAGCACTTAGTGCTGAAACATTTGTTTTTTTTGTCAAAATGCAATGAGTAGAGGGTTTGACAAGCAAGTACCGAAGTGTGACTGTATCTTACAACTGGAAGTTTGTACTTTTTGATGACTTTCACCCATATCACCCACTCCCAGATTCTGGAAACTACCAATTTGTTCTCTGAGTTCACTTTTTTTTTTTTAGATTCTATATAAAAGTGAGATTACACAGTATTTGTCTTTCTCTGTCTTATTTCACTTAACATAATGCCTGAAAATCCAACCATGTTGTCTCAAGTGGCAGGATATCTTTCTTAAAAAAAAAATAAAAGATTTAATTTATTTAGAGAGAGGGGAAGGGAGGGAGAAAGAGAGGGAGAAAAACATAAGTATGTGGTTGCCTCTTGCATGCCACCAGCTGGGGACCTGGCCCACAACCCAGGCATGAACCCTGACCGGGAATGGAACCAGCAACCCTTTGGTTCACAGGCCGGTGCTCAATCTACTGAGTCACACTAGCCAGGGCTATCTTTATTTTTTATGGCTGAATAATGTTCCATTGAATATGTATGCTGTGTTTTCATTATCCATTCATTCATCAAGGGTTACTTAGGTTGCTTCCATGTCTTGGCTATTTCAAATAATGCTGCAGTGAATGTGCGATTGCAGATATCTTTTCAAGGTATGATTTTGTTTCCTTTGGATTAATACCCACTGTTTACCATAGTGACACACCCTTTACATTCCTATCAACAATACCCAAGGATCCCCTTTTTCTCCACATCCTAACACTTGGTGTTCCTTGTCTTTTTGATAATAGTCATTCTAACATGTGTGAGGTGATAGCTTATTGTGGTTTTCACTTACATTTCCCTGATGATTAGTGATGTTGAACATCTTTCCATATGTCTGTTGGCTATCTATCTGTATGTTTTCTTTGGAAAAATGTCCATTCAAATCCTCTGCTCATTTTTTTAATTGTTTCTTTTTCTTTTTCTTGTGATTGAGCTATATGAGTTCTTTATATCTTAGGTTTTAACTCCTTATTAGATATGTAATTTACAGATATTTTCTTCCATTTGGTGGTTTGCCTTTTCATTTGTTGATGGTTTCCTTTGCTGTTCAGAAGCTTTTCAGTTTGATGTATTCCCACTTGATTATTTTTGCTTTCATGGCCTTGCTTTTGGTATCAAATCCAAAAAATTATTGCCAAGACCAATGTTAAGGCAATAATGTTTTCTTCTAGGAGTTTATTGCTTCAGTTTGGGTTGGGTTGTTTTTTTGTGTATGGTGTATGATAGGGGTCTGCTTATGTCTTTTGCATGTGGCTGTCCAGTTTTTTCCAACACCATTTATTTGAGGCTCTTCTTTTCTCATTATATATTGTTGATATTTTTGTTGTAAATTATTTGATCCTGTATGTGTGCATTTATTTCTGGGCTCTTTTCTGTTCCATTGATCTATGTGTTTACTTTTTAAGGAAATGTCACACTGTTTTGATTACTGTAGCTTTGTAATGTAGTATAAATGCAGCAAGTATGATGCCTTCAGCTTTGTTTTTCTTTCTCAAGATTGCTTTGCCTATTCAGAGATATTTGTGGTTCCATGCAAATTTTAGGATTTTTTTTCTATTTTTGTGAAAAATACAATTGGAATATTGATAAGGATTGCACTGGATCTATAGATTGCTTTGGATAGTATGGATATTTTAACAATATTAATTCAAATCCATGGCACAGAATATCTTTACATTTATTTGTGTCTTTTCAATTTCTTTTATCAATGTCATATAGTTTCACTGTACAGATTTTTCACTTTCTTGGTTAGGTATTGTTAGGTATTTTATCCTTTTGATGAAATTTTAAATGGGATTGTTTGTAGTTTCCAAATTAATTTATTTGTAACTTTTATCGAGTGCTTACTTTTATCGAGCACTTACAGTACATAATGCTCTGTGATTAGCACTGTGTGGAATATGACTTTGTAAAAGGCATAACTTCTGGCCTCAAAGACAGAAGATAAGAGACATGTTCAAATATTCGCATTTTTTTTCATCACAATTCTCTCTTTACAGTTTACAGAAATGTGGCAGTTTACAGAGTTGTGGCAAAATCATTCCTTCTTGCCCCAAATTTGAGATCTTCTCATTAAGATGTCTGATAATTAACTAGATACAGCTATAATACTTTAACAGTTAGTGCTTAAAACAACTTGGTCATTTGACACAAATGGTCTAATTTTAAAGAAAAAGTATGACAATAAGTGGTATCAAAGTGGTATCATCAATTAATACTGTTTTTCAAGATTTTCCTCTTTCCTTTTCAGTGGTTTCTTTCTTTAGATCTAACAAGCTGAAGTTGATTATATCCTAAGCCTTTGATCTTCTGACTTTCTAGGGCCATCTCATCTCTCTTCTTTCCATTGCCCGATTTCTTAAAGGCATGATTTATATTTATAGGCTGTTTCTAATTCCTTAGATTCCATCTCCTCTTCTACCTTTATCTCACAGATTCTGACCTCACTTCTGCTACTGCTCACTGAAGTTCCTAACCCAAAGCCTTTTCTTATGGTGTGTCATCCCCTGCATCTTTATAGTCATGGCCAAATATTACTATCTCTTGGATTGGTTTTCCTTCCGCATATAAACTCATTAACCACTTATGTCCTCAACACTATGCAAGCTTTCTGAAATAAACAGATGTATAGAACACAGTGCTTGGCATACAAGGGTTTGCATATATGATTAGTTTAATGGGGCATCACAGCTTCATGGAAGTACCAACATGAAACTTAAAATTTTCCAATCACTACCTTCTGTTGAATTTCCTTTTCTCTTTTTTCAATAACTTGAAGAGATACTATAATTTTCTGGTGACATCAATTTATTCAAAATCCAATCTAGTGTAGAACTTAAATCTCAAAGATGATTTCAATCTCATCCTCTCTCCTCTGCCTGTGGCTGACTTGACTTGTCACTCTCAGGATGTGAAGGGGAAGGGGGCTGCCATCTGCAATTTACTTCTTATCACACTTCTTCATCTAGGGGTGGTGGTGGGAGGGTATGGGCTGAACCTCACAGCTCCACTCCTCCTCAGGGGCATGCACAGCTCTCATCTTCACTTTGTTAGTGTCACTGTTTTTCTGACCAAGCCTGACCGATGTTTGATGCTGCCCATGTGGCAAGGGTTCAGATGTTGGTCGTCATCTGGGGACAGGTCTGAGTTTATCTCACCACCCCATCTTGATGTGAGGGATCTAAATAAGTCAACCTCTTGCATTCTTTGCAAGTTCTCACTATCATAGCTCCTTGATGTTAGGCCCCCATGTTTTATGTTGGTACTCCCACAAAGTGGTGATTCCCGAATAAACTATTTTTTTCATGCAAATCCTTGTATGCCAAGCACAGTGTTCCATATCTCTATTAGCTGTGTCCCAGAAAGCTTGCAGAGTGTTAAGGATATAATAAGTGGTTAATAAATTTATATGCAAAATAAAAAGGGAACAAGGGATGAGTCCCCTCCATCAGTATGTAGGTCTCTCAGAAGGGAACCAGCAAGGTGGCTCAAGCCCAGCGCCAATTTGCAGTGTCCACTAGACCATATGTAACTCACTTTCTCTCCATCCCAGATGTTCAGGGTCAGCTGCCTCACTCTAGGTCTTTCCAATCCTGTTTGGACAGGCACAAGTGAGGAAGATGGTGACATCCACTACCTAAGTGAGTATCTAATTGGAGAGCATAACCCCAACCTCCTCCTATAACACATGAATGGAGATGGGCAGGGAAGTGTCTTCATTCCCTTCACTACACACTCTGTATGTACTCCCTAACAGGGTAGCTGGCTCAGCTCTTTCAAACCCCTTCTTCTCTTCAGTTCCAGTTTTCAGTTTTTATAAGTAGGAGGTGTATGTTGGAGGGGTCTGTGGGTGTATATATAGCAGGGCTGGTTCTAAAGCTTCTGACTCAGATCCAGGGGAGACATCTTGCTTGTTGTGGTGACTGTATGGTGTGGCATGCTTGGTGCCTCTTGGCCCTCAATATGAGTCTGGTCCAGAGCAACAGGGAACTCCTGCTCAACATCCCGTTCTTCAGTAACAGGCAGAAAAAGGTGTGGAAATGTTACAGGTCACTGACAGAAGTTTGTACATCAGGAACACAAAGTATGAAGTATGGCATCTATTTTGATGCCATAAAACCAGTTGACTTCTGTGATTGTTCCCTTCTCTCAGACTCTGTCTCTTCATTTTGTCTATAAGATTTAGGTTCTCTTCCGAGTTGTGTCTTCAATTTCCTGTATTTTTCATAGTCTTCCTGAGCAACCTTTCTATTCTTACAGCATCAATGTCCACTCTCATTGGGATGACTCCCAAATTTAGCTCTTTCCTGGCTCCTTTGCTATATTTGCATGCCTTAATTTATACCTTTGTAAGGATGTCTTGTCAGAATTCAAACTGAATATTTTTCAAACTGAGTTATCATTTTTACTCAAACCAGCTTCTTCCAGGTTTCTGAATTTTTACTACTTATCTCCTCGCTGCCTGAACTCACGTCTTGTCACCTTTTACTCCTCTCCGTCTTCCTTCTAGCTGTTCTCCATTTTTCTGAATTAGTTCTTCCCCCAATGTTTCATATCTGTCTATTCCTTTCTATATTAGTTTTCTAAGACTGCCATAATAAAGTATCATAGATTTGGTGGCTTATGCAATAGAAATTAATTTTTTTTCACAATTCTGCAGGCTAGAAGTCCAAGATCAGATATTGTGAGGATTGGTTCCTCTTGAGTCCTCTCTCCTTGGCTTGAGGATGGCTGTCTTCTCCCTGTGTCCTCACATGGTCATCCCTCTGTGTGTGTGTCTGCTTCTAGATTTCTTCCTTTTATAAAGGTACCAGTCATATTGGATTAGGACTCACCCTCATGACTTCATTTTATCTTAATTACCTCTTTAAAGACTCTATTTCCAAAGGTAATGACATTGTGAAGTATCAGGGTTAGGACTTCTCCGTATGAATCTTGATTGGATGCAAAACATCCCATAACACTGGCCTTTCCCCTGGTAACTTATTATTTGTTGTCTTGGCTATTGCAAAGTCTGTTCTACTATCCCACCCCACCCCCAGATTTCCTGCCTTTATTTTTTTCACCACTTCACTACACACAATCACTGGATTAATTGAAGAAGTTTTATTTATTTATTTATTTATTTATTTATTTATTTATTTATTTATTTAGATCAGCAACACCTTGTTCACTCTTAACTGGACATTGACAGGCATCCACCATGGGGACCACATCTGCCTTTCCAGGTTTGGCTGCCACTGCTCCTCAACATAACCTCTGGTCTAGTCTAACTAAATTATTGCATTTCCCTTTGATGTCCTCTATTTCTAATCCTGTTTGCCATTCAAGACTCAGCTGAAGTGGCTGCTCTTGGTTGGGATGAATTTCTCTTTGACTACTACTCCTGTTGTACTTAACCTTAATTCTCTTAGAGAAGTTCCCACAGTCTTCTTTGATTATTGGTAGTTTATGTGACTCTTATCTGTGGTACCAGTGTACAAATTCCTTTAGCATAGAGATTAAATCTTGTGTTTCCCACAGTACTTTCATAGCATTGGTAGAATATAAACTCAGATGCTTTTCCTATAATATTTTATTTAGAGATTCAATAATTTGTGGTATGATTTTTTAAAAAGGAGAGTATTTTTGCACATGTACATAATTGTTTCTCATAGTTCATATTGTTATGAACATTAAATAAATGATTTAAACTATAATATCCATTTTTAAACACTAAATATTGGATCTCCTAGCCCTAAATATGCAGAGACTCATAAGGCTGAATGTATTGTTTATGGAAACCAGAGGAATCCTCAAAGCTGAAGGTAGTTGGACCTAGTGAGAGGCTTTCAGGAACGTGGCTGAATGCAAGAGGACTACTAAGCCCTCAATCTTTTGGAGCAGCTGCTAAACTCCGTGTGTTTTGTGTCTCTCTTTCTTGTGGGTGACAAGTACCAAACCTCCAAGGCATGCAAGGGAATGAAAATGAGAGTTTGGGGTTCATGGCCTCAGCTGTTTGAATTTGTCACCCTGGTCAAATAGTACAAATTCTCTCCTCCCTTTTGCATTGTCCTTGATTTCCCACCAGAATGTATTTTCCCCAACCTGATGGACAAATGCATGATTTATTTCATCACTGAATTGACTATGAAACCAATTGTTTTCCTAATGTGTGGAACAAATGTAAACAAAAACAAGAAGCATGGTTTGTGGCTTATTGAAAAAACTGTTTTCTGTGAACTATTCCACTGAGCTGTCTGCTTTGAGATAGTGGTCTGTGTATTAGCGACCTTGTGGGAAAATGCTGAAGTAATTTGCCATCTTCCCTTAGGAGTAACACTGCCATAGCCTAGAAGGATGATATGCGTCATGCAACAGATATAAAATAATTTCAGAACTCACAAATTAAGGCCATTATCAAACTCTTATTTTTGATTATCATTTTCTCCTTTATGTGAAACAGCAGATGAAAGATACCTCTCTGCAGCACTAAATGTCAGGTTTGATGTGATGTATGTACCCAATTTTATTACTTAGTTTTAAAAACTACAAGCTAATAAGAAGAAAAGGAGATGTGGATTATAAAACAGAAATGAAATTGCAAGGTTTAGAATACTTAGGCTTTCCTAAATAACTGATCAATTCTTACTATGTTTATCTACTCCATATTTTCTTCAAGAAGAAATTGAATCAGCTGATCAGGTAATTTTAGGCCTGTAAAACTTAGTTACTTAAAAATTTTTCATTAGGCCTACTCATACCAAGTTCCATAATATCACACGTGACTTTCTCCTAGTCATTGACCAACCTACTCTGCTACTTACAACTTCAGTCTCTCCCTTGCTCCTGCAACAGCTACATTGTTTATGTTCCAGATAAAATCAGTTGATTTCCACATTGGAATTGTTTTATTTTTAATTTCTTATTAAAACTATGTCTTTAAATTTTATTTTTATTGAACTTATTAGGGTTACATTGGTTAATAAAATTATATAGGTTTCAGGTGTATAATTCTAAAACATATCATCTGTATATTGTATTGCGTGTTTATCAACCCAAATCAAGTCCTTTTCTGTCACCACTTATCTCCCCTTTGCCCTCTTCTACTCCCCCCTGCCTCCCCTTTCCCTCTGGTAATCACCGTACTGTTTCCTGTTTCTATGAGGTTTTTGTTTTTTGTTATTTTGCTTATTCTTTTCACCTTTTTTGCCCAGCCCTACAGCCTCCCTTCCCTCTGACAACTATCCATCTGTTCTCTGTGTCTATGAGTCTGTTTCTGTTTTTCTGGTTAGTTTATTTTGTTTATTAGATTCCACATATAAGTGAAATCATATGGTATTTGTCTTTCTCTGACTGACTTATTCACTTAGCATAATACTCGCAGGTCCATCCAGGCTGTCTTGAAAGGTAAGATTTCCTTTTTTTTAATGGCCGTGTAGTATTCCATTGTGTAAATGTACCACTGCTTTTTTATCCCCTCATCTACTGATGAGCACTTAGGCTGCTTCCAAATCTTGGTGATTGTAAATAATGCTGCAGCGAACATAGGGGCGCGTATATTCTTTTGAATTAGTATTTTGGGCTTCTTTGGCTATACTTCCAGAAGTGGAATTGCAGGGTCATAGGCAGTTCCATTTTTAATTTGTTGAGGAAACTCCATACTGTTTCCCACAGTGCCTGCATCAATCTATATTCCCACCAGCAGTGCATGAGGGCTCCCTTCTCTCTACATCCTTGCCAACACTTGTTTGTTGAATTTATTGATGGTAGTCGTTCTGATATATGTGAGGTGATATTTCATTGTGGTTTTAATTTGCATTTCTCTGATTATTAGTGATGTTAAATATCTTTTCCTATGACTATTTGCCATCTGTATGTTCTCTTCAGAAAAGTGTCTATTCTGTTACTCCGCCCATTCTTTAATTGGATTGTTTTTGTTTGGTGTTGAGTTATATAATTTCTTCATAAATTTTGGAGACTAACCCCTTATCAGATGTAATATTGGTGAATACATTTTCCTATGCAGTGGAATTGTTTAGATCTTAAAAGTGTGGATATGTATTTGTGCTGTATTCTATGCATCTTCTTTTCTTCCCTTCCTTCCTCCCTCCTTTTTCTCCCTCCCTGCTCCCCTTTATTCTCTAGTTGAATGCTTAGTTGATAGTCCTTATTCTTGTGATTAAAAAAAATTGTCAATGCTTCTTGGTATTGGTCTCTTCCTATAGATTTTGTCTAAAAGATGAGTCCATTTCATTTGAATATCTATGATTTGTTTCACTTTAAGGAAGTTTTTCTTTGGTTTAATCTTTTATTATTGTTTCCATTCCAATTGCTGTGGTGAAATACCACAATAATTGACTGTCTCTCAATTCTTTGCAAACATGTCGTCTCTTTAATTTTGTATTTGCTTGTTTGCTTTTCCATTAATAGGGAATGTATCATGTTTTTCTTTCATATCATTCATTAAGTTTTATAAAGCATAAATTTTGCTTTTTATTGCCTTTATGCTTGATATATTTTATCCCTGCTTTGTTAGTTTTGTAGTAATGTGAAAATTTAAAACACCAGTTATTTTAATAAATGCTACAAATATAATGAAAGGCAAGAAAACAAATATCTGGTGGGTGACACTCCCACCAGTATTAAAGGTTTATAAAATTAATGTTTAAAAAAGCTCTTTCAACTGAAAAGAATATCAGCACCTGTTTAGGGAAAAACCTAGGCCTCCCTCCTGTGAGTCTCCTTTACTACTTGCACAGGACACTTCACTTCTGACAGTTCTGGCCACCAAATGTGTGGGTTCTTTTCCCCTATCACGTAATGCTCTGCAACACTACTTGGGTTTCCTACAATTTAATTCAATTGTGACACTACTTGGATAGAGTCAGATCTTGCAGGTGAAGGGTTCTGTCCCACAGGACTGCCCCGCCTACTAAGATGCCAATCACAAATCTAGATTGGCTTCTGTGCTTCTGACCCATCATCTATGAATCTGGGTTCTCACCACCTTCTCCTTGCGTTCAATTAATGTGTTAGAGGTGCTCACAGAACTCAGGGAAACCCATTTACCAGTTAATTAAAAGGTATGATAAAGGACATAGATGAACAGCCAGATGAAGAGAGGTTTCTGGAAGGGTCCGTGGCACAGGAAGATTTGTCCCTGTCAGGCTGGAGTCGGTCACCCTCCTGGCATGGATGTGGTCACCAGCCTGGAAACACACTGAACCTCATACTATTGGGATTTTTATGGAGGCTTCCTCACATAGGCGTGATTAATCATTAACTACTTCCATTCCCTCTCGCCTCTCTGGAGGATGTGGGGGTAGAGCTGACAATTCCAAGCTTCTAATCATGGCTTGGTCTTTCATTACTAGTCAGTTCACCTATGGTCTTTTACTCACAGCCTGTTCTCTTCTCCTGAATTTCTCTTCTTTTGTGGAAGGCATGTTGCCTTACAACCTATGGAGGATTTCTTTTGGTAAATAATATTTAGATGTCTTCTTATTCATCAGATTGGTGATCTCCCTCCTTTTTTTGCAGTACCTTTTTCCTTAGGTTACACATTTGATTTTTCTTTACTCAGTCTTGAGATGAGAGATCAGCCTGTGATTGATGATTGGCAATGAGTTGCCTTTGGCTCCGTTCTCGCAACACTTGGGCGTGATTTCATTCTCAAATCTACAACTCCCTGGAAGTTTGATATATCTTCTTGCTCAGTTTTTCACATCTAATTGGCTTTTGTCTAGTATAGCTCAGCTGGTCTGGCATTTTCTTTTCTTCACTTGTCCCCATCCCATATTTCTCTGACACTGCAAAAAAATGGAATACTGAAAAATTACAATATTGAGCACCTTGCTTTCAGAGGGCTTCCTGTGTCCATCTCACCTATAGGACACAGTGTACCACCACCTGTCCCTGGCCTCTTGTTCCCAGTGTTGTTGCTCAATTATTTCTAGTTCAGTCACTATGGAAGGAGAGTTATTGGGGAGAGAGCAGAATAGGGCAGTACTCTAGCTATCTTGAGAAGCAGCCAGGAGAAATGGTAGCTGGTTGTAGCCCTTGTGTTTATAAACCAAAGAAGAGATGGTAAAGAGGAACATGGGCTCTATAGTCCTACATTAGAATTGAGAATGCAGTTATGATCTATGGATTGTGACACCTGATTAGTTTCATTGGCTTTGTAATTATTTCAGATTCTTGTCATAGGTCTCTCATTACTCTTATGTTTTATTATGTGACTTCTCTCCTTTTGGGAATGTGTCTCCATAGGTACTTTATCATGAAGTTAGAAAATGTTGACAAAATAAGATTTTAAGTAGGAAGAAGGAAAAATGATTTTATTTATTTATTTAATCTTATTTCATTTTTTAAATTTCTTTTTTACTATTGTTCTATTACAGTTATCCCAGTTTTTCCCCCATTGCTCTCCACTGCTCCCCTCCCACTCTCACAGTCAATCCCCACCCTGTTGTCCATGTCCATGGATCATTTATACTAATTCCTTGATTAGACCCTTACCCTTCTTTCCCACCTTCTGCCTTTTCCCCTTCCCCTCTGTTCTCTGTCAGTCTGTTCCTTGTTTCCATGCCTCTCGTTCTATTTTTGCTCATTTGTTTGTGTTGTTCATTAGTTTCGTGTATTAGGTGAGATCATACGATATTTGTCTTTTGCTGCCTGGCTTATTTCACTAAGCATAATACTCTCCATATTTATTTTAAAGCCTCACCCAAGAAATATGTTTATTGATTTTAGAGAGAGGAAGGAAGAAAAAGAGAGAAGCATCCATATAAGATAGAAACATTGATCAATTGCCTCCCATATGCACCCTGACTAGGGAAGGAACGTGCAACCTAGGTATGTGCCCTGACGGGATCAAACCTGTAATCTTTTGGTGCATGGGACCATGCTCCAACTGAACTGCCCAGCCAGGGCCATATTCCATGCTTTTAATCATCATGTTAGATAACCAGAAGCCAAATGACTGAACTTTTTATCCTAAAATCTCAAATTCATATATTTTTGTATGTCATTAATTTAAATACAAGTAAACTGCAGAAATTTTACACTGAGGAGAGTAAAAGATGGAAATGATTGTTAAATGTCTATTTCTACATCTACATTCATGTTGATCTACAGAGAGATTTTAGCAAAATGACCACAGAGAGAATATATACACACAGAAACACACAACTCTATACATTAGTATTAAAAATGGTACTATCCATGGAACAGACTGACAACTGTCAGAGGGGAGTGAGGTCGGGGGATTGAATGAGAGAAGGTAAAGGGATTAGCCAAAAATATATGCATCACATAGATACAGACCACAGTGTGGTGATAGCCAGAAGGAAAGGGGTGTGGAGTTAGGTGGAAGTGGGCAAAGGGGACAAATGGGGATAGAAAGAAACTGCTTGGGGCAGCAAGTCACAATGCAGTGTGCAGATGATGTTTTGTTGAACTGTACACTTGAAATCTGGATGGTTTTGTGAACCAATGCCACCCTAATAAATTCAATTAAAAATAAAAATGATAGTATCCTATAGTTATTTCTATAGATTCTCTTTTTTTCAAGTATTTTGAAAGTAATTATAAAAATATTGCCTTTTTTGATATATAAGAAATAACACTGCCCTGACTGGTGTGGGCTCAGTTGGTTGGGTGTCATTCCATAAAGCAAAAGGTCACTGGTTTGATTCCTGGTCAGGGCACATTCCTCGGTTGTGGGTTTAGTTCCCAGTTGGGGCACATGTGAGAATCAACTGATCAATGTTTCTCTCTCATATCAATGCTTCTCTCCCTCTTTTTTCCCCTTTCTTACCCTTTCTCTAAAAATAAATAAATAAAATCTTAAAAAATTAAAAAAAGAAATAACACCAATAATTTTCCAGTATTATACCATTAAGAGGTTTTTTTTCCTATAGCAATGATAAAAGTGCATTAGTATATTCTTTATTTTTTATACCACTTTTCATAGATCATTAATAGTTTGAATTTGTGAGATGAACACACTTTTGAGTCTAGTTTTTGTCCACAGAAGAGCAAATCATACACTGATGTTGAATTCATGGCTTCAGATCTCCTCAGAATCATTCTCTAATCAAATCAGCTCCCGGGAGCAGATTATTTACATCTGGAAAGCAAGCATTATGTAATGCTTCTTCTCCGCACATCTCTTTGTAGGGACTCAGAATTATCCCCAGATGATTAAGTCTACATATTATTGTCTCCTGAGTGTAGTAACCATGTCTCACTTGCCACACTATGGAATGAGCTGCCCCCTCTGGAAGGGACAACTTGAAAGGACTGTCACAGATGGACTTCCAGTGTCTTTCATGAGTTTGTTTGCATTTTCAAGAATCCCTGAATCTACTATAACATTCTTGGGATACTTTTTTGAAAAAAATGTGTCGGGATGTTTTTATAGGAATCATACAATAAAATAAAGGATGTGGTCTAGGATGCAGTTACAAACAAAATTAACTTTGAAACTAGAGTGTTTTTTTTCCCTCAAAATTTCTACCATTTATATCAAGTGTTTCTTCAAATTTTTGCTTTGAAAAATCCAAAGAAGTAACAAATATCTGAGAAAAGAGGGAAACGTATGCAAAAATCATCAGGAAATAAATATAGATAAGAGTAAATTTTGTCTTTATCTGAGAAGGCAATCACAAAGGATTGAAGCAATTTCTCTAAGGTGACTCAGTCAGCATGTGGGCTGAGGAGAGACTTCAGTGTGGTTCTCATTTGTTCCACCAGGTCACAGTTACTTGAATATTGGGACAATAACACAAGATACTGGTGAGAGAAATGCCTTATTGTTATTGTTCTCTTGTATATTAGGTAAATGGTGGCAAATGCCAGGATGACCTTTACATTTGTCTGCCCAGGCTGCCATAACAAAATATCACTGACTGGGTGGCTTAAACAACAGAAATTTATTTTCTCACATTTCCGGAGGTCAGAAGTTCCATATCAAGGTCTGGGAGGGCTGGTTTCTGGTGCACAGTCTCTTTCTTGTTTGCAGATGGCCACCTTCTTGTTTTGTCCTCACATGATGAAGAGAGAGAGTAAGCTTTCTGCTGTCTCTTCTTATAAGGACACTAATCCTGTTAGTCTTTATCCCCCAAAAATGGGCAAGAGAGGTTTGTATAAGCAAGAAAATCCTTAGGTTTGGAATCAGATAGATTTGAATCTGAACCTGTGGCTCCTCTACTTAGAACCTTTGTGACTATTAATAAGTTATTTTATCTTTCTGAGCCTTAGTTTTCTCCTTTGTAAAATAGGGATGATAATGCTTCAGCACTATTGTAAAGCACCTAGCACGATATTGTTCACGTGGTTAAGAGCTCAGTAAATGGAAGTGGCTATTACTATTACTAGCCCATAGATTCAGTATAGCCTAAGGACTCCATTTGCCTTGTCCAAGTAAAGCTGTCATAAGCAAATATTTCTGAGTCTTTGGCTGTCTTATATATGAATAACCTTAGAAGAAACAAAGCTATGTATGCATTTTTTTTTATTTAGTAAATGGTCTTAAAAATGACTTTCTTTAACAAGATTCTTGATTGTTAAACTTCCTTTTTCTGTACAAAGCTTTGAATTTCAAAATATCAAACCAGTTTATACCAGTGAAGATTTTCCACTGACTGATCTAGTTCTGGGGGCCCCAGAGGGCAGAATCAGAACCAAGAGAAGGGATTTCCCAGGAAAAAGGTTTAACCTCAGCTAAAGAAAGAACCGTAGAACAGTTTCAGCCATCTGTATTAGGAATGAGTTTTCTCATGAGGGTGGTGAGTTCCTCATCTCTGCTCTGGGACCACCAGGCAAAAATGTTGCGGGAGGGTTTCAAAAAAACAAAACAAAACAAAACAGGAAGCCGCTATATGTGACCTCCAAGATCTCTTCCACCCTGAAATTCTGTGATTACAGAATGTCACTTTCAGGAAGTCTCCAGATTTAGAAAAGGATGCGCAAGTGGAAATTACCTCAGTGTCTGGCTTATAACTTAGAAAATAGAACTCTGATTGGCCTGTTCAGGCAGCCCTGGAACTTGAAGTTCTTTCAGATTGTGCCTTAAGTCTTAGGGCTACTCACCATGACTTTGGAGCTAAATATAGTCTAGAAAGTACCATTGTGTATCCGACTGCAGGAGCCAGGGCAGCAGACTTGCTTCTTACCTTGGTGTCTAACACTTCATTAGGCTCTGGACATGCTTCTTTTGTTAGATGCCAGCACAAGCATTTCATTACAGATTCAGGAAATGATGAAGAGATAAATGTTAAAAAGAACGTTTTCCAAGGAAGATATTAATGGAGTGTTAATGCATCTCACTCTCTTCCCAGAGCCTCTAGAGAGTTTTGGATTTATGGGAGTGAGGGTTAATTCATGCCAATAGAATCCTTAGCTTCCTTCAACAACAAAGTAAATATGAATATTAATTAAAATACCTGGGTTAACACTTCCTCGTAAGCAAAATTTCTTGAAAACTTCTACTTGGAACAAAGCCATATGCTTTTTCAGTTATGGAAACTTAGAGCCAGGAAAATTAATATATGATTTTCCTGGCTCTGAAGTGCAAGACAATAATAACATTGTGTTCTCTAAGCTGAAGAATTTTAGACAGCAGCATTTTCTTCATGAAAAAGGCTTCAGAGGAGACTTGTGAAAGAACTTCTGGAAGAGTTTCTGGAGCTCAATCATTTTTTAAAGCTGCTGTGTATTTTAAAGGTTTTAGTAATATAGGCTTCATAAATACTTTATGTTTAAAAATCAATTTATTCTTTACCCTTTAAACTTGGACACTATAAATCATAATGCTATTTTGAATATTCTAGCTGCCTAATTAAAATCTAGCAAGGGAAATATACATACAGGCATATATGTTGTGCCCTCCTTGAAAGTTTTGCCTTTAGGTTTTGCCTTCATTTCTAATGACAAAAAATGCTTTAAAGTACATAGCCTTTTTTATTTTGCATTAGTGTTTCACATGTTTTCAAGATACCCTTGAGAATCTGAAATACCTCATTATAGTATTTGGTCAATGTAAAGATAAAAAAACTGCTTGCTCTACCTCCAAATCATCTTTAAAATGATGTTTTATATTTGAAATCACTTGGGGTAGGGGTAAAAGAAAGAGAAAAGCACAGAAAAGTGAGGTTTGTAAAATGAAATAAAAGTCCTTGCATTTCTCTCACTAATTACAAAAAAAGTGCTTGTTCTTTGTTTCTGGGGCTTGAGATATGGTTGATGAATGAAACCTATGAACTTGAATTTTTGTTCACCATTTGGTATGGGAACAGACTTTTCATCATCAGTTTCTCTCTCACTCTTGCCTTTCACTCTCTTTTCTTTTTGTTCTTTTAAGACTGTGGCAGATGGTATGAGAGCAAAGGATCAGAGTCCTTGATGTTGTATGATCAGGATGCTGGTGGAAATGTAGAACAACCTGGTTATGTTAATTTGTTTTAAACCTTATTCATTATGTTTGTAGGCCTGGAGTGGTGAGGGACTTCTCTCTCTGTCTTCATATTATTTAGGTTAATGATCCTAAAAGATTAACACATGAAGATTTTAATAACTGCGTGCATTGAAAATAAGTAGGCCAACCTTGTTTTAAATATTCCTGACACCAGGTAAAAAGGTCGCAGTATAATAAGCAGTGAAGTGTGATTTCTGCTGTTCTCAGAAAAGCAGTCTGAAGTTGAAGGGCTAATAGGAAACCTTTTCTATATTATAACACAAAAATTTCTGAGGCCGCAAGTCTGCCATTTATCCTAACACCTGCTGGGGCAGGCACCAGGACTGAATCAGTCTCTGATTCTAATAGCCTTTTCACTTGCTCTTACAGTGAGGGAACTCTGAATGTCTATAATTCCAGCTTCGTTTAACAGGAAAAGTTTTATAAATTTTATGTAGTGCTATCTAAATCACTTCTGTTTTTCAGCTATTACTTGGGCATTTTAGTGTTTTAGTACTCTGTTAGAACTGTTGGGAAATGCCAAGAATCTCTTCACTACAAAAATTGCCCCCCCAAAACTTTTACCGTGTTTGTCAATTATTTTACGTTTAAACAGACTGATTTTTAAAATGACGATTATATTAATCAAACACTATTATATATAGTTGTTGGAATCAATATAATCATACTATAATTTATCTTTTTGTGTTCCTTTCATTTAGCATTTAACAAAACTTGCCCATACTTCTTGCTCTGTACTTTATACAAACATGGGGGGATAAATGGTGATGGAAAAAAATTAATTAAAAAAATAAAAAGCCAAAAACAATAATGAACAGCCTTGAAAATTGTACAGTATAGGCTGTTTGGACATTTAGCAATTGGTCTCTACTTTCAAAAGATAGCTAGCAGTATCTTTAATACAAATAATATAATTCATATCTGTGCATAGAAATTAACTCTGTAATTAATTTCACCCATGTTTCATATGGGTGAATGATGTCTTACTGAAATACTAAATTTAATTTCAGGGTGAAATCCAGTAGATACCACTTGGAGTAGGGAGTTCTATGGATGGACCTCTGGTCTGTGAAACCCCTGAAATTTATATAAAATGATATATGTATATGTGAATTTTCTGGGGAGAGGGTTCTGTTCCTCACTCTCCTCCCTAAACACATATAAAATTCAAGAATCAGAGGATTAATATAAAGTAGAAGGGACTGGCAAAAACTTGGTGAGCTGATAAAATAATTTGAGGGTTTATTTCCAAGATTGCTGTGTGTGATTTAATGGCCTGGATCTCAGTGAGGAAGTGTTCCTGGTGTTAGAGGTCACTTCTTTCAATACAGGCCCTCTGAAAAGCCTCCACAAGAATTTTCATTGTGCAGGTGATGTTAGTGCTAGGAATTATGTCATTATATGCTCAATTCTCTTTTCTTCTGAAAAAGATACTTCTAGAAATTTTACAAACATATTATTTTACTAGCATGTTTTACAAATATTTAAAAATTAAACAACCAATATTTTATTATATTGAAAATCTAAGTAACTTGAAGAAACTTTCATTTTCTAAAATTGTAATCCTTTATGATATTATTTCAAAAGAATATTTATACTTCAGAAATATAGAGTTAAAGCTTATTTTGGAAACTTCTTAGTGGACACCTCAATATAAGGTTTTAAAAAAATCTTTGAATCCTGAAAGCCCCATAGCTATATATAATCATCACTGTTGCCATCTGTGCCAAGCACAGTTCTAAGTACTGTTTATGTATTAATTTAATTATTATAAGAATTCTGTGCAGTAGATAATACTATTAGCCCCACTTTACAGATCAGAAAACTGAAGCAAAGAGAGGTTAAGTAACTTGTTCATGTTCTATGTTCTCTTTAATATTTAAATAAGTGAATAAATGAATGGTTAAATATCACTATCCTGGTTTTTCTTTATATCTATTTGTCAGAACTGAAGTATTAACAGACTGACAGTGACCAGAGGGGGAGAGGGAAGGAGATAATGGTGGAGAGACAGGGAAGGGACTAGACGAAGAACATGTATGAATGAATGACTCATGGCCATGGACAACAGTGTGGGAATCGACTATAGGAGCCAGGGGATTGGATGGGTGGAGGATGGAAAAGGGAGGAAAATTGGGACAACTGTAATAGAATAACAATAAAAATGATAAAAAAAAGAAAAGAAAAAAAGAGTTTGAATACTTATGCATTTGAGTCCTAATCTGGCTTCAAAGTCAAGATTATTTCAGATCTTAGCTTTGTATTTTGAGGCCACTTTGGCAATGTTGCCAAAGGTCTTATGTTATAGTGATTTGTGTGTTTTAACTTGAGATCTACAAGCAATTTATTTACATTTTAATCTTTCTAAATTTCCCATTATTTAAATAACTTCTGAGATAAAGATATTAAACATTCTCATTAAAGTAATGAAGGCATTAATCTAACAAGACATATTCCTATCTTAGCATATTTATACATCTAACTATATACTGAGTTAACATTATACCTAAACTGTATGGTACTTAATGCATTGCAGCATCTATTTGACAAAAGCCATAATAATTAAAATATGCAAATCTCTTCATAATAGGCTAATTTTATAGTCATTGCTCATGGAAAATCCCTATTGACTTCAGATGTGAATCATTTTGTCATTAAGTTTTAATCATTGTTGATTAAATAACAAGAAACATACACAGAACTTTCTAAACTTCTATTTAAAAATAAAGCAGCATTCTTATAAACTGTTCTAGTGAATTCCCAAGTGTCCAAACTCTACAGAAGACTGCATTACAAAAATACAACTTCAAAAACTTCATATCTGGTTCTGAAAAAATATATTTAGGTTTATAGCACAGATAGTAACCAGTAAGCAGGTGTTTGTTAAGTGCTTCTGTGACTGGTGATTTTAAATAATAAGATTCGTAAAGCAAACTGAGGTAAGTTATTACATATTCACATGGAAGCTACCTTTTTTTACTCTGTTATGCAAGGTTTCTAACAGGGAATTTGGTTTCTGAAATTTAAAGAAATTGAAGTGAGGAGCAAATGTTGAGGATCATGAATGCACATCGGAAGTCTCAGATGCCTGTGGTTCACGGGGTGGGATGCACACGCATAGCCGAACTGTGCAGGGCTTTGAAATCAGCAGCTTTTACGGGAGGCGTCCCAACAGCTGTTGTGTCAGGTGCAGTGGGGGGAGGTAAGGACAGTTAAGGCAGGTTGCTGGGAGGGTGTCTCTGACTCCATAGAGGATGTGGTGCTTTTGCCAGTTTGGAAGAATCTCAGAGGTGTTGATTTAACAGAGTGGGACACAGGTGGCAACTGTCACCTTGAAGGTCCTTCTGTCATTAGTGGCTAATGATTTGCTGTGACTTTAGGAAGTGAGGACATGGTCTCCTGAATTCTTGTACTTGGTGGCAGATGAACTGGGAAAAACATTTTAGGACAACTTATCCCCTCCCCCCTGTTTTAAATGGAAGTCTAATATTGCTTAAATGAGTATATTTCTTAATGTTACCTGCGTGAATGCTTAGTGTCCTACCATCTCCTTAAGGCCTGTTGTCACAGTAAAACTCTGTGTTACAGTATTCCATTTGATTTAAAGCTCAAAAATTGGCTAGATATCATAAAATCTATTTTTTCAGATGAAGAAACCAAAGCTTAGAGATTTTTGTTTTTCCTTGGCCTCATCCTAGCCAACTAATGCAAGGTCAAATGTAAATCTAATCATTTGGTTCCACATTTAGTTCAGCGCCCTTTCTATTCTACTAGGCTCTGTCTAGATGGTAAACTCTGGTTATTGTTTTTCTTCCTTTTACTCCTTAATATTCAGGTGAAAGGACCATTTTATATTTAAAAAGAAAACCAAACTTCTGGGCCAACAGTTAAACTCTTAGTTAACACTGTTGAGAAAGTTTTTGAGCTACCATTCCTTAGAAGATAGATACTTGACAATTCTCTTTTAGGGAATGTTTCAGATATTTGAATGTTTTAAACTTCATTTGAATCACTGACATGGGATGTATATAGGATGGAACCTAAACTACCAGAATGGTAAAAAGAAACTTATTTAAATAAGTAACTGAAATAGGCAAAGAAATTAAAGTCAGTTCCCCAGAAATTGTATCAATCTGCACTGAAGCCTACTACAATGGATGAGAATATTTTAGTTGTGTTTAAATACTTATAAATTTTAAAGTACTGCATGTGAAATACTACTCAATTCTTACAAAGCAGCAGCCCCTGACCATTTAGGCCAGCTTTACCTTCATTGTCTCTGTTCTTTCATGTTATTTATATAGTTAATTTTGGTAACAGGCAGTTTTGTCATGGCTGGTGTGTGCTGTAGAGACACCCACACTGAATCACATTATATGGCAAATCATGTTCTAAAGTTTTAAACTGTTCAACAATGTTTTTGTTGTGAGTTCTGATATATCCTCATTAGCATGGAGCTGGGCAGCTGGGCTGAGTCAATCATGCGAGGAGAATTTGTGTCCTGCCAGGCTTGTCACCTCTTGTCAACTCACAAGATAAACTGGGCCCGGTACTCATCTTGGCTGGGAAGAGCGCTGTCCTGAGCAGATGGTGCCCACTGCCTTTGGCCTAAAGGTTCGGCATCAAAATGGAGGAATAGGGTCTGGGCATGGGGGTGAGTTCTAGGAGGAAACCTGTGGGAATATAAGTTTTACAGTCCACTTTGGTCCTGGGATAAGACAAGATTCTCCACTTAATGCTTTCGAGTATAGATTTTTACCTACAATCCCCAAGTGCAGTGATGGGTGGGTGGCTCTGTGGGCTGTTGGCAAGGTTTTGTTTACACTACATTTTTTAGCCTTAACATTTTTTTCCTCAGTCTCATTCACTCTACAGACAATGAAGTTGAATCTCTGAGAGGGATGTGTTCAAGTGACACAGCCAGGTGGCGACAGATGAGACTTCTGGTCTAGGCCACTAAGACTTTTCTACATTCTATCTCTTGTCATCACAGAAGTTTATTTTTCAATTTAGAAACTTGATTTTGTTTGTCTCCATGTTTGTTTCTGCTCTTTGTCCATAGACAAGGGAATTTGTATACAGATACTCCACCTGTAATAGTTTCCTAGGGCTGTTGTCATAAATTATCACAAACTTGATAACTTAAAACAAACATTTATTCTCTCATAGTTCTGGAGGCCAGCAATCCAAAACCAAGGTGTTGTCAGGTTCCCTGCGAACCTGAGGGGAAAATCCGGCCTTGCCTCTTCTCTTTCTTCCTCTTGATATGACCTTCTTCTCTTTGTTTCTCCTCTTCTGTCTGTGTCTCCTCCTCTTATTGTATTGACATTTGTCATTGGACTCAGGGCCCACCTGGTTAATCCAGCATGATCTCATCTGGAGACCCTTCGTTAGTTGTATCTGCAAATATTTTTTTTCTCAACCCAGCCTTATTCTCAGGTACTGGCTTTAGGACTTAGACATATCGTTCGGGGACTACAGTTGAACCTACTGTACCATTCTTAGGCTGTCTTAATTTACATAGTGCTTTATTTTCTTCATAGGAACTTGGTCATGTTCACTTTTTTTTCCCATTTCAATCTATGTTCATTTCCCCTTTCTAGTCTCTGGGAGAAACCTTAATTATCAGCATTTCCCCTGAGGCCTCTGTTCTTATCAGTTCAAATCCCTTGTCTAGATTATGTGTTAATTCCTTGAGGATAGGGATTGTATAAGTTATCTTTGCAGCTTCTGTGGATGGCCCTGGGAGGTATCTGATAAATGGTTGTTGAATCGATGATTGGCTGTATGACAATTAGAACTTTCCAACATTTGTGATCCTATACTATTTTCTAATGCAACATCTTCAATATAGGGATTGACTCTTACTGGGGAAGACATTTGGCAGATCATGGAATATAAGCTAAGCATGATTTAAAATGAGTTATAAAATACTGATACCATGGGCCCCCTAAAGGATATAGAATAAGATTTATTAGTGCAGCTGAACATCGTAGGTCCTCATTAGACTGGATTTGACCTGTATTTTTAGTTCTATCATGGCATTTTGTGTGGCCTTAGCTATACCTATTGAATGGCTGCAAGTTCAATAGATATGGAAGTATTCTATTCTCAGAAAAATTGAGACTAATTATGTGCAAAAAAAAATTAATATCTTGGGATAAATAATAAATAAAACCTCTTGTTTTGTGAATACATGGGTTGATTGACTATGTACAAGTAAGGAACTATTTAATCTTAAAAAATGTGAGAGAAAAAGTCACATGTTTTTAAAATATAATCACAATAGTAGGTTTCATATAGATAAGTCTTACCGGAATGCTGTATAGTTCACCAATCTTGTGATTCAGTTAGACAAGATTCTCCTGAACTTACACTAATATAAACTAGTTAAAGTGGGTTAATAATGATTACTTCAGGGAATATTCATTGAGTGGTAAAGATTCATTCTCAGCACCTAATTTTCAAATTAAAATATATTTAGCAGCATAAAAACCCAGGTTTGGATTGGGTACAAACTATTTGCTTTGTGATGCTAGAAACTTGGTATCATTTTTGAAGACTGTGACCATGAATAGAAGCCCCTGGAACTTCCATATTCTTTTCTGGCAATAATGCTTAACACTAAAATGATGGCATGTGTGAATGAATGGTAAATCGGTGGTTTTGCACTAGAACAATAAGCTTGCTGTTTTAGTTGTCTCCTTTTGGCCCTTCAGTGAAGGAAGGATTCCTGCCCTACCGTTATAGGGATGGCTGAACACATAACACCTGACACTGGACAGATGAGCTCGACAGCAATTTACTTGCCACATATTCTTATGGCTGGAGGAGGAGGACACCACATATCGTGCAGGGGCACAAGAGGGTTGCATAACTAAGGGCTGTGAGGGGCAGGCTTCCTAGTATTAAGAGGATAGAGTGCCCCTGCATCACCTGGGAGGATGAAATTCATGGGCTTACAGGGAAATGAAACCTGCTGCTCAGGGATGAGCAGGAACGGTGCCTGTTCCCCTTGATAAAAAGGTTGGTTTGGAAAGGGACTCTATCTGTGGGAGCAGAGTGGAGAGGGAAACCTGTAGTTAGGCTATTCCAGTCCTTCCTGGTTTCACCAAATGTCAAGGCAGCACATGATATTGGTCCTTAATTTTTGCACTTGAACCTCACTTGTTATTTGTGATTCACAGCTTTTAATGTTTTGGGGTATAGAGATGTATTCATTTGGCATAAATATCAGAGACTCAGAGGTGATAAATTTTTACTTGTAGTCTATAGACAAAATTTAGGAAGTGGCTTAAAGGTTATATTTTGCATGTTCTACTACTTCTCTCAGCATTTAGCTTTTATTCCTTATAAAATCTGAAAATATAGCAACACTGAGGATGTAAGAATTATATCTGACAATAATTATGTTTTTGAGTTTATGGATGATGTATTTTAAACTTACTGCAATTGTGACATATTTTGTAACAAAACTCTGTTTTTGCTCTGTGAGAATTTCTGTAATTTACTTTTTTTAAAGTATATTTATTGATCATGTTGTTACAGTAGTCCTAATTTTTTTCCCCTTTGCTCCCCTCTGCCCAGTACCCCCCTTCCCCCAGCATCCCACTCCCCTTAGTTCATGTCCATGGGTTGTGCATATAAGTTCTTTGGCTTCACCCTTTCCTATACTATTCTTAACTTCCCCTCATCTATTTTGTACCAACCAATTATGCTTCTTAATCCCTGCACCATTTCCCCATTTCTCCCCCTTCCCCCTCGCAGCTGATAACCCTCCAAATGATCCCCAAACCTATGATTCTGTTCCTATTCTGGTTTGCTTAGTTGGATTTTGTTTTTATTTTTTAGATTCAGTTGTTGATATTTGTGAGTTTGTTGTCATTTCAGTGTTCATAGTTTTGATCTTCTTTTTCTTAAATAAGTCCCTTTAACAGTCCTTAAAATAATGGCTTGATGATAATGAACTCTTTTAGCTTTACCTTGTCTAGGAAGCACTTCATCTGTCCTTCCATTCTAAATGATAGCTTTGCTGGATAGAGTAATTTTGGTTGTAGGTCCTTGCTTTTCATTACTTTGAATACTTCTTGCCAGTCCCTTCTTCCTTGCAAAGTTTCTTTTGAGAAATCAGCTGGTAGTCTTATAGGCACCCCTTTGTAGGTAACTCTCTGCTTTTCTCTTGCTGCTTTTAAGATTCCCTCTTTATCGTTCACCTTTGGCATTTTAATTATGATATGTCTTGGTGTGGTCCTCGTTGGGTCTAGCTTGTTTGGGACTCTTCTGTGCTTTCTGGACTTGTATGTTTATTTCCTTTGCCAAATTTGGGAAGTTTTCTTTCATTATTTTTTCACATAAGCTTTCAATTTCTTGCTCCTCCTCTTCTTCTTCTGGCACCCGTATGATTTGGATGTTGGCACGTTTAAAGTTGTCCCAGAGGTTCCTAAGCCTTTCATTTTTTTCAATTCTTGTTTCCTCATTTTGCACTGGTTGACTGTTTTTTTTCTTCCTTATATTCCAAATTATTTATTTGAACCCTGGTTTCTTTCCCTTCACCATTGATTTTGTGTGGATTTTTTTTCATTTCACTTAGCATAGCCTTCACTTCTTCCCTTCTGCGTTTGCCATACTCAAGCATATCTGTCAAGCCTATGAGCATCTTTATCAACAGTTTTTTGAATTCTGCATCTGTTAGGTTGGCTATCTCCTTGTGACTTAGTTCTCCCACTGGTACCTTGATCCATTCCGCCTTTTGGGCCATGGCCATACTTCTCTGTCTCCTCATCTTGACAGGTTCCTGTGTTTGTTTGCCTCTGTGTCTTAGGTAGAACTGTTGCTCCTGTTATGTTTTAAGGGTCAGAGCCTTAGGTATTTGTTAGTACAGGGTGACCTGTTTCACCATGTTTTGGTGCTGTATGTGGGGGAGGAGTCAAAGAGGGAACAATGCTGCTTGCTCAACACTTGCCCCTTTTCCAGGCACTTCTCCCACTTTTGTATCATCTGACACCTCTCTAGTTGTTGTCCTGGCTGTTGTTCCCAGAGTGGGTGGGTCTGTGGATGTTCTAGGACTGTGGGGGCCCTTTAAACAAGCAGACTCTGCTGAGAGACCTGTAGTTTCTTCCTCTGCCCCAACCTCCACTGTTTTGCACAGTCAGAAGCAATGAGGCTTGATTTTCCCTGGTGCTGGGACCCCGAGCTGTGCATTCTCATCAGGAGCTGGGAACACTCCCCAGGTGTCCCTCCCCATTTTTAAAACGTGTGACTGTGCTTTCTGACTGCCTGTGGCTGCTGCCGCTGCTGCCACTGCACCTTGTCCTCTCAGCCTGGGCTCCACCCATTCTACCTGTCTGGATGGGTATTTTTCTTTATATCTTTGTTTGTTGGACTTCCATGCATCTTGATTTTCTGGAACTTCTGTTTGTGTCTAGTTTTGAGATAGTTGTATTTCTTCTTAGTTGTGAAGGGAGACCTAGCATGTCTGTCTAGGCCTCTATCTTGGCTGGAAGTCCTCATAATTGACTTTCTTTACATTGGTATTTTTGCAGCTCAGACTTGGCATTTGGTTGCTCAGAGAGAAGAAATGCTCGTAGAGCTCATGGAGAAGCTATTACTTTGTGTTTCTTACTAAGAAAGAATGTAACTACATGCTCTCATATGCAGTGTAGTGATTTACTTCCTTAATGCAATTTATTAATAATATTTTCCATAATAATTAGTTAGAACTGTAACTGAAAGACATTTTACATACATACATACATATTTGTATGTATATGTGTATGTGTGTACATGTGTGTGTATAGTCTTACATCTCACTGCATCATTTTGACCATGTTCAACATCAAGAACCTCAGCAACTTCTATCAGTACCTTTTTAAGGATCAAGCTTTCTCACATTGAAAGCTACTAGATAGAATGTTCGTCTACCCTAAGATATTTTAAGTGCTTAAGTATAACATTTTAAATATTTGTATAATGTCTTAGATTTGTAGATTGTTGACCAGTCAACCATGTTTACTCTTACTTCATCCCATAGTGATATTTCTGTGATATAGATTTGATTTATTTTCCTGTTCAATTTAGATACAGTGAGTGCTTGACCAGAGGAAGTGTGGCTGGTGTAAAGGCCTCCAAAACATTGTATTGCTACTCTCAGCCTCGAAAGACTCTAGGGTGCTGTTTACTCAACTGAACTGCATTAAAGAAATTTTCGAATTTAGGCTTCAGAGAGGGATTTTAGTGTCCTAATAGAACAAAAACTAGTCCAGTCATTAGTTGAGTAGTTTGTGGCAAAGTGGTGTAATCAAGATGGATTATAATCAAGATGGATTATGATCCTGCAGGCAGGAGGCAAGAAGGATCAGATTGTGGTCAGGACGTGGATTTACAGAAAGCTTTAAATCAATTAAATTCATCTTCAGCTCCCAGCTTAGACATCACTGCCTCAGGGATGCCTATTTACCACCATACCAACACCAAGTGCCTTATTCTTCCTCTATTCTATCACATTTTATTCTATATGCTTGTTTAAAGGTGTTTCCCCTGCTAGACAGTGAGCTTTATGAGGGCAAAGACCATAATTGTAGTATAGTTTACTGTTTTATTCTCATTCCTTATCACAGTGCCTTGTACATAAATATTTGCTCAACAGCGGATGGAGGGAGAAGCAAAGGGAGGCTTAAATACCAGAGAATGTTCTCAGTGAGGTAGGTCAGTAAGCAAATTGCTCCTACATGGTCTCAGGCTTCAAGAGCTGGTGGTTCAGGAGAAGGCCATATCAGGCCTTAAAATGTCTGGAGCTATTATGTCAGGCCCTAATCCCTTTATGGGAAACTATTTTCATTACCTCTAAATAATCACCATTTTGTTATCTATCCTCTTAGTACATTACAAGGATACAACATAGTGTCATTAATTATCATCACCATGCTGTATATTAGATCTCCAGAAAATATTCATCTTGCATAATTAAACTTTGTACACTTTGACCACCATCACCCCATTTCCCCTTCCCTGCAGCCCCTGGGAACAGCAAGAATTCTCAGTGGATATGAATGACATGCGTAGTCTACATTGAAGTGTAGTAAGTTTAGCTCTTTACTTGAATTAAACAGAAGAGTGTGTGAAAGCTGCTTATTATAGAATCTCTTTAGAAGGAACAGGTACAGATTTCCTGTTTCAAGAACTGCTCTTTTTAGTATATAAACAAAATTTTATCTGTAATTTTCATCTTTTCTATTAGGGAATTGTCTCTTGCCCCTAATAAATAAAATACCAGGAGAAATATATAGGATACTTTTAAATTATTTTCTTGATTTTTTTTCCTTATGGAAAATAAAGTATTAATTCACAAAACTTTATGGTGTAGATCTTCAATTCAGATTACTTTCATGGAATATTTATTTTCCTTTGAACTATTGTTTATAGCTAGAAATTCTGAATCATTGATTTTAATATTTATTGATTTGTACAATTAATATAGAGGTTAATTCATCTATTACATAACTTAGTTATAAAATGAATACATGAAATAACAGTTTTCAAATAAGTCACAGAATTTTAAATATTGAATTATGTAACTTGTTGTTAATTAGAAATACTGATATAACTATAGGTTGCAAAGATATATGCTGTGTAATAAGAAAATATAAAATGTTTTGATTCATCTCTTTTGTTCCTTTCCTTTTTGGAAAAAAAAAACAAATATTTGTATGACCTTAGGTAAATGTTAATATATAAATCCAAATAAATCACTTGAAGGAAAGGTACACTATTATATTATGATGTAAGTAAGTTGTTATATAGATTAATTTATACTAATTAGTCTTAAAGTCTCTAGAGCTGTGATGGAATCTGAGCAACTTAGCCAAAATAGTTCAACTCAGTCTAAATATGCATTTAGAAAATTCGTTTATTCAGCTGTCATTGAGCGCTTATATTAAGCATCACAGAGGTGATAGCTAGCTAGCTATAGATACAGATATAGATATATAGGTACACATATGAAGATAATGAAGACATGGTCTTTACATCCAAAGAGTATGAAGGCTACAGTAAGTGAAGGAGAAGGAAACATAGACCAATATGAGTGTCATAACAGAGGTGAACAAATTACAGTGACAATGTTCCCAACCATTCTTGGCTAAATTTAGAGAAGGCTGAGTTATAAAGGTTCTCAGGCAGAATATGAAAGGTAACAAAGTTGTAAGCAAAGTAAACAGTATGTACAAGACAGGATTCACTAAGGAGCACAATGAGGGAAGAGCGAGGTGTTGCATATGGCTGGACATACTGAGTGAATGAAGTGGAATAACAGCTGAGGCTGGAGAGGTAGCTTGGGAATGAATTTGTATAAGGATATTTATGCCAAGTTAAAGAATTAACATGTGGAGAGTGGGGAGTATGTGGAGGCTTTTAAACAGGAGGATGACATTATCAGATTTTTAACAAGGTAATTTTCAGAACGGTGTGGAGGAGGGAGAAGGTGTGAGAGTAGACTGGAGACACATGAAGTAGTGCAGGCAAGAGACTCCAAGAGGGAGGCCAAGACACTAGATGAGGGGATGGAGAAGGGAAAATCTGGATATTCCAGTGAATTCTCATCAAGAGATTATAAAGAGATTTTAAAGAAATTTAGTTAAAAATATTTGATTCTTTCTAGGGTGGTTAATATTTTGTTTTATAAGTTTGTGATACTTTCTAAGTCAAATTTTGTAGTATCAGTAGTTTGACTCACAGCTTGGTTTAGTTTTGTCTGGTTCCAGATTAAAGTTTTGGCACAGCTCTGGAAGTATCCCGGCAAGGAGACTTTAACATGATCTGTGACGGCTCCTGAGAGTCATATATGTCAACAGGACCTAGAACTTCATAGGAATATTTTGAGTTTAGTAAAGACTATACCATAAGTAATAATATAAATTTGTGAATATTTTATGACTGAGCATTGTTTATGTGTATATTTGCATGTAACATACATGCAGTGAAGTGCATTGGCATGATACAATAATTATCTTTTCCTATATGTCAGTAAAAGAAAGAACCATAACTTATGGAGAAGCTATAAAGCAAAAGAAATGTGGTGCATTTCTAAAGTGAACTAGCAAAAACTCCCACTTTGTTGCTGGTACTTGCTTTTGATCTTTTAAATTTATTTGGTGGTATTTCTTCAGTCCATGATGGTAAGGTTGCTGTAGTAAGTTGACTTAAATTCTTCATCAGAACAGAAAGCAAGAATGTAGAGGAAGAGTTCATAGGAATATCACTGAAATTTCACATGTATCTTGAAAACAGTTCTAGCCAGGGGACTGTCCTAATTCATTTAATTTTTCATCAAGATGCAGAACCTCTTTCAGAAGAAACAATGAGCCATTATGGGAGAGTTGTGTTCTCAATTCTAAGTTCATCATTTTTTCTTAGGATCCTCCAAAATGGCACCCTAAAAGCTAAGCTAGTTACTGTTATCCAGTCTCTCTCTGCCCTCACTTACTGCATTAATGAATTAAGGATATAATATGAGAGACCAAGGTGAACAACTTTGTCTAATTGTTTCTCTAGTTCCAAAAATCATTCATCAGCCTTCTACCCACATCATTGCTAAGTTGCTGTTTCACTATAGATGATTTCCTCCTGTTATTTATTGCATAACACCTGTAACTTTTCTTTCATTTTTACCTGTTCAATAATGGTCTCTTCTACTAGAAGAGACTTCTATGTCAGAGACTATATCCATCTTGTTGATAAGTATATCCAGAGATTAACACAGTGACCAGCTCCATGCCAATGCCCATTAAATATGTCTCAAAAGAAGGGGAGGGAGAGAGAAAAGAAGGGAAGCTGTTCTTTGAGAATACAAAATGGTAAAATCTCATCACTTCAATTAGGGTGACAAATGTAATACTGCCACTATTCTTAGAATGTGAAAAATATTATAATGATACATTTTAAGAACAGTGGCTGGCACAATAAATATTTATTTTTCTTGACTATTCTCAGACTTGCTTTTCATCCATTCGGTAAGCCATAGACAGAAAGACTTTATTACATTTGTAGGTAAATTAGTGATTGAAAATATAGAGGAGTTATGGGCATAACTCAGAAAGAACTTGGCTCAATTCTTGATGTGTCCCTTGCCTCACTTTGCAGCCATATATTGCCTAGGATTTGCACACATGTTATCCTGAATGGGACTCTTGAGAGAGAAAGATGAGTTTTATAAAATGTACTTCTGGTTCAATTTCAAGGATTATTTAAACCTACTTAAGATGTTATACAAATTCCTATAGGGTTTTTCTCCCCCTTACAAACTTTTGTCTAACAGGGCAGAGTTCTCATTTCCCTTCCATTTTATGAAACTTAAGAGGATCGCATGTGTTAAAAAATTATGAACAAAGACTTCATTTAGCAAATCTATCTTCTAGAAATTTGATTAATTTTCTAATTTGAGGGGCACATTATTTACGAGATACTTTTCTACCGCTTACAAATAACTTTTTTTTACAGTAGGTTTTGCAGTCACTGAAAAGAAGAAAACTGTCAGAGCAGATTCAGTAGAAATTTCTCATCACTCAGCTAAAAAATAAAAGAAATTCAGACTTCTTTGAAAAGTCATTCGTCACTAGCTATAATTTGCATATTTGGTTCACATTCAATGAGTCCATTGTTTGGCATTGCTTTCCAGAAACAAAAGCAATAGCAAAGTGCAACATTTAGAACCTTAATAAGACTTGCGCTCTCACAGTGCCAGAAAATCTTTTTGTTGTAAATATGTTCACTGTAACTATGAACTGACATTGCTCAGTAGAGTGCAAAGCCCAATTCACAAATATTTTGATGGTTAGGCCCTAGTAAAAAATAGCACCTGTTCCAACTCTGCATGCAGAACCCAAATAAATAGCAGTCACTGCACTACTAGGAGATAGCTTAATTGTTTTTATTTATTAACCGAAAGTATTAGGGAAGCTTAAAATTCTACACACCATATTTGTTGGAAAGCTGATTCAGTTGAATTCCCAGCCAAAAAAGAAAGCAGGAAAGTGACACTTATTAGGTTGAGGACATGAGGGGAAAGAGGAAAAGTGACAGAATAATAGCTAGATTGGCAGTGAAGAGCTAATGAGTCCCAGCTGTATTTAAAAGAAAGCTTTATGGTTTTTTAAGCATAAGCAGTAATGGGAAGAAGGAGATTGGAATAATTGATCTAACAGACATGCCAAATGAAATACATTTGTTGTTCAGTGGGGAATCTGGAATATGCTACTGAATACCTTTAGCTCATCTTATAAATTGTAACTATAAATACCCACTTTAAACACTCATAGATAACCTGCATTTATATGAAATGCACTGATTTGAAATTCAGGTACTACATGTATGACTCTTGTTAAATACAACATTTGAACTAATCTCACACTTTGTGCAAGTTTTTGAAAAAGTAAAACTGGAATCTAACCTAAAAATAAGTCCACTTTATAAAGCAAGGGCTCAAAAAACCAGAAACTTTAATGTGGAAATTTCAGGTGCTCTCTGATACTGAAGATGCTTCAGCTCAGGAAACATTACATTGAACACCTCTTTATATACATACAAGTACTATTCTAGAAACAAACCCTATGTTAACACATATTTATATTACTTTATTTATAAAGTTCCTAATATCATTGAAATAGTGTAAGCTTAATGTGGAGTGTATGCCCTGGCTGGTTTAGCTCAGTGGATTGAGCGTCGGCCTGCGAGCTAAGTGTCGCTGGTTCGATCTTCCAGTCAGGGTACATCAGAGAAGGAAAACTCTGACTCCAAAAAACCTCCGCTGCCTTGCGGCATACCTCTTCAGGGGAAAGGCTAAGGGAGTAAACCCCGACAGAAAATCCGGAGCCGGAGTCCCTAAGGCGGTTTGACGTTGTAGTCAACACCGGCAACTCCTGCGGCGCACCTGAACCCAAGCTGTATCGACTCCGTCTTTCCCTTGGACCCTTCAGCTGCGAAGAGAGGGGGGGTCTGCTGCATGGGCAACAGCAGACCCTCCATATTACCCTGCCCAGGCTCTGTAGCTTCAGCGTCATCGCAAGATGTCGATTCAACACGGGAGGAGACAGATACCATGTCACTCCCGAGTCGGACTGCACAGCCATTCTCGGCGGTGCAGATAGACTCTTAGGAAGCTACACCATCGTCTCTCGAGACGGACGGCTGCCAACGACGACGACGAATGTGGAGTGTCCACAATTCCCTTTAAAGATCTTTAAAATTTACTTATATACACTAATTGTAATTTTTCTCCACATTTTCTTCATTTTCTTTTTTCATGTTGATGGTTGGAAATTATTAGAGATGACCTCAATAACTCATTTTGGGTATTGACTGTTTAAGTAAAGTTAAAGTTTCTTCCTCAGCCTGATGCATAGGGACTTTGAGATCATGTATTCTTCTTGAAAATTATAAAACTTTATTTCAAAAATTAAAAAATTGTCTTTTCTTTTTCATTAACTATTGAGGTTAAAGCCTAAACCTATGTTAATGTATATACTTGAATTATTTTTTTGTTGCCTCAGAGAATACATAGTCTTGTTCTATGAGCAGATGCTGTTACATGGCTGTCATCATATCAACATACCATAACATGTTGTTTTTCTGTTTGGAGGTAATGTCTTTTGCTGCAAACATTTGAAAGATGGCTCTCTGTGTTCAGGTATGGAATCTGAAACCACAGAATGAAGTGGACTTAGATGGTTCAGAGATGGCATTTCTCTGAATAACCAGGCTTAGTAATAAGCAAATTATTAACAAATAGAAAGATGAAGGTGTATCAATCTAGATGTAATTGTGAGTATTCAGATAAAGACTTGGCTGAAGTTTCATATTGCTAATTAATAAATGACTGAGAGACTTCCGGTCAAGATGGAGTCATAGATTGACACACTCTGTCTCCCTCTACAACTAAGAAGGATTACAACTACCGCAAAACCAAAAATAATAACAAGTTCCAGAAAATAAATCTACATGGAAGTCCAAGGTATGAAGTCATAAACAAGTGGTGCTCGTCCAGACAGGTAAGAAGTGCGAACCTGTGGCTGAGAAAGATCGAACTGTGCTGGAAGTAGGAGCCACAGCAGCGAAAAGTGGGACCTGCCTGGTGAGCAGACACCTGTATTTGGGGGGAGGAGAGAAGCGCCTGGGAGCCAGCCCGGGCTGCAGACCAGATCCATCGGCTTGTGATTCCCACGCCGGGGAAGGCAGACCCCATTGGAAGGAGGTGCCCTGTTCCTCAGCAGAGAGTAACAGCAGGAATCCATCTTGGACCCCTGCCCCCATGCAAACTGCCACAGTGTGGTGAGAAAGGTCACCGGGTTGTGACAAGCACATGGGGCTCCACCCAATATAGAGTAGGACAGTGCCCCGCCCAAGGAGGAAAAATAAACAAAATGGTCAGAATGGCAGAATTAATGATTGAAATACCAATCATAAAGCTAACGAAAAAACAAAGGCCTTGACCAATGAACAAATAGCAAATCTTTCTGAGGCTCAGTTCAGAGCTGTAGTCATTAGGCAGGTTACAGACCTAACAGCAAGGCTGAATCAAGACAGGGAAGAAATGAAGGCTAGTCCTGCTGAAATGAATAAAAATACATACAAGACAAGTGGTGAGGAAGGGAAAGCCATGGACCAAATCAACAAATTGGAACATAGGGAAGGAACAAACAGTCAACCAGTGCAGAAAGAGGAAACAAAAAGTGAGAAATATGAAGAGAGGCTCAGAAACCTCTGGGACAGTTATAAGCGAGTGAACATTCGAATTATAGGATTGCCAGAGGGTGAAGAAGAACTAGAAATTGAAAAATTATGTGAAAAAATAATGAAGCAGAACTTCCCTAACTTGGGGAAGGAAATGAACTTACAGGCCCAGGAAGAACAGAGAGTTCCAGATAGGCTGACCTAGGGAGGACCACACCAAGACACATTATCATCAAAATGTCAAAAATTAAAGATAAAGAGAGAATCTTAAAAGCAGCAAGAGAGAAGAGAAGAATTATGTACAAAAGGGTCCCAATTAGACTATCAGCAGATTTATCAAAGGAGATTCTGCAGGCAAGAAGGGACTGGCAAGAAATAATTCAAAGTAATCAAAATCAAAAACCTACAACCACGATTACTCTACCCAGTGAAGCTGTCATTCAGGATAGAAGGGCAGAGAAAGTGTTTCCAGGACAAAGTAAAACTGAAGGAGTTTGTTAGATCCAAACCACTGTTATACGAGATGTTAAAGGAACTTGTTTAGAAGAAGGAGGATCAAAACTATGAACATTAAAATGAAAACTGTATCACAACAACCAACAGCAGAAGCTAGGGAATTGAAACAAAGGCAGACTAAGTAGGCAATGAGAGGGGAAAAAGAAATATAGGTATGGGGAACATTATGGGGGGAGGTCAGCTGAGAGGGGGAAGTGGGGAAAGGGAGGGAGAAGGTACAGGAATTAAGCATAGTAGGAGGGAGTGGAGTAGACAGGAAGATGTTGAGAAGAACTATGTGCACAACCAATTGACATGGACTAACAGGGGGGACAACTGGAGGAGGTGGGGAGCAGGGGGGAAAGAAATTGGGACAACTATAACAGCATAATCAATAAAAAATAAATAAACCCAAATGTAAAAACAAAAAAAAAAGACTGAAATGCTTAAAATATTTAATAGAACAGAAATCATCTGCATTTAACTTAGAACTGTTCAAAGATTTGCATAATAAGTTGATTTGCATAATTTTATTTAACCTTGTCCATTCATTAAAAGATGATCACTAAAGATCTACTGAATAGTAAATAAATGAGGTAAATAATCCTGACATGTAAATAATTAAATGAATGTTGTTAACCTCATTTGAGTTATGAATTTGAAATTGTACTGCATTAGTCAGGATAGGCTCACTGTTTTAACCAGCAATTCCCCAAAATCCAGTGTGTATTTCTTGTTGCCATCACATCCAGTGTGGAGATGGAGTTGTGGGTGAAGGCGTTGTCTCTGCTCAATGCATTCACTCATGAATCCAGGGTCCTTTCATTGAGTTTCTGGGCTAACATCTCTTTAGGGCCTTGTCTTCCTTTCTTATCAACAGTCAATAGAGATTCCTTTAGCTTTACCTTGGTCGGTAGCACTTTCTCTGCCCTTCCATTCTAAATGATAGCTTTGCTGGATAGAGTAATCTTGGTTGTAGGTCCTTGCTTTTCATCACTTTGAATACTTCTTGCCAGTCCCTTCTTGCCTGCAAAGTTTCTTTTGAGAAATCAGCTAGTAGTCTTATGGGAACTCCTTTGTAGGTAATTCTCTGCTTTTCTCTTGCTGCTTTTAAGATTCTCTCTTTATCTTTAGCCTTTGGCATTTTAATTATGATGTGTCTTGTTGTGTTCCTCTTTGGGTCCAACTTGTTTGGTACTCTCTGGGCTTCTTGGACTTGTATGTCTATTTCCTTTGCCAAATTAGGGATGTTTTCTTTCATTATTTTTTCAAATAAGTTTTCAATTTCTTGCTCTTCCTCTTCTTTTTATGGCATCCCTATGATTCAAATGTTGGCATGTTTAAAGTTGTCCCAGAGGTTATTAAGCCTTGACTTTTATTATTATTATTTTTTGATATCTTGTTTCTTCTTTCTGTTCTGGTTTAATGTTTATTTTTTCCTTTTGTTCCAAATCATTGATTTGAAGCTAAGGGAATTCAATATCACCAAGCCATTATTACATGAAATGTTAAAGGGACTTACTTAAGAAAAAGAAGAAGATCAAAACTATGGATATAAAAACGACAACAGACTCATAACTATCAACAACTGAATCTAGAAAACAAAAACAAAAACAGAAACAAACTAAGTGAACAACCAGAACAGGAACAGAATCATAGGTATGGGAATCATATGGAGGGTTATCAGCTGGGAGGGTGAAGGGGGAGAATGGGGGAAAAGGTGCAGGCATTAGAAGCATAATTGGTAGGTACAAAATAGACAGGGGGATATTAAGAACAGTATAGGAAATGGAGAAGCCAAAGAACTTATATGCAAACCCATGGATGTGAACTAAGAGGGGGGATTGCTGTAGGGAGGGGGGTACTGAGTAGAGGGAGGGAAAGGGAAAAATTGGGACAACTGTATACTAAAAAAAAACCCCAAAACCCAAAAACCAGTGGGTAGGGAAAGAAAAAAAAATCACAGGGATGCATGGAAGGCTAAGAGCTGTCCAGGTTACTTCTGCCCACATTCCATTGTGCGTCCAAGAAAATAGGGAACAGTTTAGTGAATACATAGCATTCTCTTTCAGAAGCATTTCCTGAGAAAGCATTTTTTATTTCATCGTTTTCACTAATTAAAACCGAGCCATGCCACTCGTAATCTATATTACTTAGGTTTTACTACTTGGATTAGGTAATTACTTAGCAGAAGTGTTGAAGCAATTTGCAATTCTATGATCATCAACATAGACCAGTTTCACATGGGCTCTAAACTGAAGGAAATCCCCATGAATTATTTATTTTACTTCTATAATTAGAAATGACTCTGGTGTATTGCAATAGATCAGAACCAGAAACTGGCAGGATTTGATGAGCAGAGACACAGGTGGCTTCTCATAATGAACCCGATATGAGGAATTTGGAGCAGTTCAAGAGCTGAGCTGGTGTCCAGGTGTTCTTGTTCCCAAAGTCAGACTTAGTTACCTGCCAGAGAAAGAAAGCCTCATTCATCAGAAAACACCTTCAGTCGTTTATGCTGTTCAGGCTTCCAAAGGCTCCTGTGTAACACTCTTAGCAGAATTTCCTGCTGAGGGGAAATTGTTGATCTTCTGCAATTAGTCTGCTTCAATTTCCCCACTGCTTCTCTTCTGTGTGTTGCTAGCTCACCTCTTTTTCACCCTCAGTTCCTTAATATCCCATCTTGCATATCCTCTCATCGTATAAGACAAAAACTCTGGAGAATTGATTGGTACATGGCTGCAGCAAAGTCCAGTCTGTGGAAACAATTTTGGGCTCATGAACTGGCCACTTAAGTCTATGCCACCCACTGAATAACATTGTACACATTTCTAAACTTGCTCACAAATCCAGATATAGCTTAGTTCTGGGTTGCATTTAATTTACTAAGTAGGATAGCTTTTGTCTTAGCCTGGGATGCCTAAGTGAGAATTTTACATGTCAGGACTTTACTGGGGAGTGCAAACCCTGAGAAGCAGAGGTGAGGGGAAAGAGAAACAAGGCAGGGAGAATGGAAGATAGGTGTGGTGAGTAAATACAAGGTGGTCCACTTCCAACATGACTAGAGCTTTCTGTTACAAAGCTCCCCAAAGTTTGCTCAGTTTCACAGGACGACATCAGAGGCGACATGAACTACTTCGTGTCAGCATAACCTCTCAGGGAGAGGAAAAGAGACGAATTTACCCACTGTCTCTCTCCTGTTAAAATTAGTTGAAATTCTTTTGAGTCAAAATTCACCTCCCTCCTACCCCAGCAAGGAGGGTACTAACTCCTCTGCCCTTTAAGGCTGTCACTTGCATCTCCAAGAGGTTGCCACAATTCCAGTTTCCCAGTCTAGTCCAGTCAGTGTCTCAGACAGCGCCTCTCAAGGCATAGGCTGCTGTGGTAGTGGTCTGGCTCCAGTACCTCAGGAACTGCTGCTGCTGAGGCTGCTCTGGCCAGAAAGCAATGCTTGAATAGTGGTGAAGGTAGAACACATAAACTTGAGGCCAGTAACTTTGATTCTTTCCATCCTATTCCTTTTAGCCGTACCTAGTCTGATTTCTATACCAGTGCCTTGACTCCAGGCATTCCTCGTTGCAATCCAAATGCTAAGTGCATTGAATTTACATTTTGTTTGGGGAGACAAACAAAAGTCAAGTAAACAAATATGGTAATTTTGGGGAGCAGTAGTGCTGTATAGGAAAAAAAGCAGAGTAATGTTTAGTAATTGGAGGTGTTTCGAGAATCCATACAACTTGGCACTTAATGGGCAAAAGCTACACGTGTTTCCCTTCAGATTGGGAGTAAGACAGGGATATCCACTTTCACCACTCTTATTCAGCATAGTGATGGAAGTCCTAGCCACAGATTCAGACAAGAAGAAGAAATAAAAGACATCCAAATTGGAAAGGAAGAAGTAAAACTGTTATTATCTACAGATGACATGTTATAATATATCAAGAACCCAAAAGGTTTCACCAAAAAACTACTAGAGCTGATAAATGAATTCATTAAATTAGCAGGATACAAAATAAATATCCAGAAATCAGCTGCATTTTATACACTAATAATGAACAATTATAAAGGGAAACTAAGAAAACAACCCCATTCACAATTGCTTCAAAAAGAATTAAATACCTAGGAATAAATTTAATCAAGGATGTAAAAATACCTGTACTTGCATAATTGTAAGACACTGAAGAAAGAAACTGAAGAAGATATAAATAAGTGGAAACATATATTGTGTTCATGGACAGAAAGAATTAACATTATCCAATGTAATCTATAGATTCTACACAATTCCTCTCAAGATACAAATGCATATTTCACAGAACTAGAACAAATATTGCAAAAATTTATATGGAAGCACAGAAGACCCCAAATAGCTAGAGCAATATTGAGAAAGAAAAACAAAGTTGGACAAATCATGCTACCCGATATCAAACTACACTATAAGGCCATAGTAGTCAAAACAGCTGGCCTAACAACAGCTGTTGAGATCAGCGATTTTCAAATGGTGTGCCATAAGAATTTTTAAAATGTGTACTCAATAGGTAACTGTTTAGTGAGGGGCACTGACCTCTTTTCTCTTAGACTGTCAAATACAAAATGACAATAGCCAACACAATAGCTGTCCAGTGTGAGTAAATCTAAATTATACCTATTTTTTTTTTGTCAGATTGGCAAACAATATACAGTATTTGTTGGGTACCATAGAATTTTAGCAATTAGTTTATGTGTGCCATTAGATGAAAAAGGTTGCAAGTTACAGGTATAGATAAATGGGACAGCATAGGGTGCCCAGAAATAAACTCATACCTTTATGGTCAATTAATATTTTCCATAACCTACATGGTTATGGGGAAATTGGACAGATACATGCAAAAAAATAAATAAAACTAGATCACCTTCTTATACCATACACAAGAATAAACTCAAAATGGATTAAAAACTTAAATATTAGACTCAAAACCATAAAAATTCCAGAAGAAAACATAGACAGTAAAATCTCAGACATTTCATATAGAATTTTTTTTTTCTAATATATCTCCTTGGGCAAGGGAAACAAAAGAAAAAATAAACAAATGAGCCAACATCAAACTAAAAAATTTTGAACAGCAAATGAAACCATCAACAAAATGAAAAGACAGTCCATTGACTGGGAGAACATATGGAGGGGGCACCCAAAGAAAACCTGAATTATCTTCTAGAGGGTGGGCCCCTTGTAGTACAGGTGTCCCCCTCTAGGTGAGTGTTCTAGAAACCCATCTCTATCAGTGTACCAGCTGGTAGTGTTGTGAGAGGCTGTGTTCAACTTCATTGAAATTTTTTTGAAAACTCAACATATTTGCCCATTTCATGATGGGTGACTTATGAGCACACCTGCCCACACTGCACTGACTGCTCAGCAGTTTTTGACTAAAAACGGTATTACCCCTGTGTTCTCTCTCTTTTTCTTTCTCTCCCCCCCCTCTCTAAAATCAATCAATAAAAATTTTTTAAAAAATTAAAAGTGGATCTGCCTTGTGACCCAGAAATTCCACTTCTGGGAATATATCAGAAGAAACCTAAAACACTAATTTGAAAGAATATATGCACCCCTATATTCATTGCAGTGTTATTTGCAATAGTCAAGATTTGGAAGAAGCACAAGTTCCCATCAGTAGATGACTGGATAAAAAACAATGGTACATTTATGCAATAGAATACTACTCAGCTATAAAAAAAGGTGAAATCTTACCTTTTGCAACAGCATGGGTGGACCTGGAGAATATTATGTTAAGTAAAATTAGCCAGTCAGAGGAAGACAAGTACTATATGATTTCCCTTATATGTGGAATCTAATGAACAAATAAACTAACAAATAAAAAATGTAAATGAGAGTTTTATAAATGAACTCCAACATCTTTTCCAGACTTAGTTTACTATAAAATATTAATATTTATGTATCAATAGTAACTAAAATATTGTATTTGTTTCGTGTTTTTCTGAATTGTTTAAGGAAATAGACCATAACTTCTAGAATTTAAGTGTGCAAAACAAATACTTTCTTATATAAAGCAAAGAAAAAATTTGGCTTTCAAAATTTAGAGTGCAGGAAAAGTATTATGTCTGGATAGAAATATAAATTCCCTCATCTCTTCCCCCCAGATTGAGATTCAGTGTCAAGAGTTCAGTAAGCTAATATTTAAACAATCAATGCAGATAATTCTATAATAGGTATAATATAGTATTACTTGATGGAGGTATTTAGGGGTAAAAAATAATTGATTTACTAGGTTATAAGGCAAATCAGTTAGAAGCCCTAATTTAATTTTCTATCAGCTAGAAAAATGTTGACACTATTGATAATTCTTTGTCTTGGAGGGTTGTCCTGTGCACAGTATGACACTTAGCAGAGTCCTTGGCCTTCACCAACCAGGTGCCAGTAGAACTCTCTAGTCATGAGAATCATATTTCCAGAGATTTTCAAATGTATTCGGGGTCAAGATTACCCTTGTTGAGAACCACTGAACTAGAACATGCCCAAGTTGAAATTCATGTAAAGAAGTTGAAATATGTAAAATATTATAGATATTTCTTGTATAAAATTTCAAGAGTCTTAACAATATTCAAATTTATAAGAGAAAATTTTATATTGCAACGAAATGTAATATGCCAATTATAGAATATGTAAGATGGTATAGGGATTTGGGGGTTTACTTATTTAAAACTTTATTTTTTAAGTTCAAAAAACAGTGAATTTTAATGAGAATTTTTAGTTCTTTCTTCACTTACAGGTCAGGTCAACAGGTCACTGGTTGTCTCTTGGGGTCAGTGGTTGGGTCACACAGCTCTTCCTGTTGACCTCCAGCTCACTGACTCTCTGTTGGACCAACAATAAACCACTCTTCTAGTAACTAGAGCAAATGTGCTAAATTGTGCAGATGGATAGAAGTTGGTCACAGGGGAACTTTTAGGTGATAGTAGTTTTCTCATGATAAGGGCAAACTTAGATATAAAAATATTGTGTAAAAGTCTCCTTTATTTTTCTTTACCTTCAATTTAAAGACAGTTTGGCTTCTATATCCTTAAAATTGAATAACAAAGTTGTCATAATATTTATTATTTTGGGTTAATTATGGCTAATTTCCAAGACAATTTTACTTTCTCCTAACAGTTTGCTTTGTTTATAAATATACCTTAAAATTTTTGTTTGACTTCATTTTGCTAATTAAAACATTACTAAAAATGTACCCAAAAGATGGTTTTTTCCTCTCTTTAATTTTAATGCTCAGTTTTTAGGGAGCTCTGATATGAGCAGTGGAATTATATTTTTCTTAGATCTTTACTGTTCATGGATGCATCTTGACTATAAATAAAGCAAAGAAATATAAATTTTTGTAATATAACGTAAGTTAAAAAAAAACAACGTGAATTTTGCTACTCATGTTTAAACTGTAGTCATGATTTTATTACCCCATTCCTACTTAAACATGATGCCTTTTATAGTTTTCTATTTACGGATTTTAACAGAAATTGCTTACATTTTTATAACCAATTTCTCTTAGAATATGTGAAGTAATAAAAGCCAGTAATTAACTTAAATTTTTCTTACTTTATACTTTGACCTCTTTGAAAGTACATAATTGTAAACTTTATTTTTGGTTTATATTTTGGTAATCAGTTTTATTTCCTATCTTGCTACCAATCTCTGTGTTCTGATTGCCTTGTTATTTTATGAGATTATTCTGTTTGTTTCAGATGCCTATAAGCCTACTTACTTGTATATATATTTGTTTAATCCTTAGCTGAGGACATTTTTTTCATTCCTTTTAGAGAGGGTGCAAGAGTGAGAGGAAGGGAGAGAGAGAAACATTGATGTAAGAGAAAAACATCAATTGTTGCCTCCCTTGTGTGCCCAGACTGGGGATCGGCAGTCAGATTTGGGATCGAACCTGCAACCTAGATATGTGCCCTGACTGGGAATCAAATCTGCTACCTTTCGGTTACCAACTGAGCCACACTTGTCAGGGCATTACTTGCATATTTTTGACCCTCTTAATTAGTTCATGAATATTTCTTCTGTGCCTGAGGATTCCTCTCTGCCATTTCCAAAGTGGTAGGAGCCATTCCCAATGCTAAAAATACACCAAACCTGAAATTCTCACCCCAAATCCAGAACCCTGCCTTGTGAGGTTAGATTCTTTAAGATTGGGGCCTTTGCTGATTGTTTTCTTCACAATGAATGCTTTCCATACCTCTTTCTCATTTAATCATCTATTCTGTACTCATGTCCTGTTACATACTATGCAATCACTTATCTGTTAACCAATGTAGTTATTTGGGAGAAAGCCTGAGAGGGGGAGCCATGCAGTGGAGACATAGACCTAGCAAAGGACGACAGGATGCTGTTGAGGGTGAGAGGAGTGGGAGCAGAGGAGTCTGTCCAACTTGTGTCCTCTTGCAGGTCTCTGTTACGAGGAAGAGTGAGAACTGACCTGTATAAAGTACGTTTTTATTTCCTTAAAAAAAGTCACAGGAATTGCTACTATTAGCATTGGGAATATTTGGTTAGGTTCTAGTAAGAGCCACTTGAGTAATGTTCAACTGAACCCGTGACAGGAACTTTAGATTTGATTAAAGCCTTATGTACTGGAGAATACTTTTTATGATATTCATGTCATTTCTTTTTTCATCCATAATTTATTTTGTTTTGGGTTGGCCAACAAGTTGGTTTGGTTTTTTCCATAAGATAGCTCTAGTAGTGCTTAGTTGTCTTTAACTTCATTCAAAACAATTTTGTCGGACTGTATTGTAACAGCTGTCATATCAGCGTGCATTAAAAAAGCATCAAAATTGGTGAATTTTTGTGTAGCCATTTTAATATTGAAGATGGAAGAAAATAGGCACTGTTTTTGGCATATTGTGCTTTATTATTTCAAGAAAGGTAAAAACACAACTGAAACACAAGAGGTTTGTGCAGTGTATAGAGAAGATGCTGTGACTGATGGAATGGGTCAAAAGTGGTTTACAAAGTTGTGTGCTGGAGATTTCTCACTGGACGATGTGCCATAGTCAGGTAGCAATTAAACTTGATAGCAATTAAATTGAGACATTAATTGAGAACAATCAGTGGCCTACCATGCAGGAGATAGCCAACATACTCATAATAGCCAAATCAATAGTTATTGGTGAATATAAAAATGTGCCTTTTATTTTATGGAAAAAACTAAGCAGACTCTTTGGCCAACCCAATATTTACTTTTATTTGTTCCTGTTCATGATCTTCTGTATTTTGGACTACAATGAGAAATTTTATCATGAACTAATATAGAGACATTTTTACTTGATATTTAGTAACATTGAAAGTCTGTTTTTATGGATTGTTATACTTACTACAGTTTTTTTTTCAGCTTTATTGAGAAATAATTGACAAATAAAATTGTGAGATATTTAAAGTGTACACTAATGATGATTTTATATATACAGGGTGTCCCCCAAAAATGTATACACACTTTAAATAATTATAAAGTTGGTGTTTATTAAAATACATTTCATTTTCAAAATGTAATAGAATCTTCAGACATTATTTAATTGTTTTAAATTATTCAATTCATGGTCTGCTGTTCTTGATTTCTAATGACTGAGGTTTCCGTTTTTGTGTGTATATTTACATTTTTGATATATTTTATCTACAATGACTACACTCTGGAAACAGAAAAGATGTTCGTGTTAGGTCAATCTAATATTTTGCTATGTAAATCTGTTCCTCTTCCTTTTGTCAATTTCTCTAGGTAGATCAAGTCTGGATAATTAATTGTTAGCAGCTAGGTAATTCATAAAATTTTCAAGCATTTGATTGAATATGGTAGTGATTTAAGTCTAATGTTTTCTGAAACTTTTGTAACTTGCAAAATTTCTCTATGGAATTACTGGAAATGTTTAATAAGACAGCAACAGGCCCATTACAAATATATTTAATATACTCCACCATTTCTTCTGAGATATTCTTGAGTGATAGTCATAACTGTTTCTTATTAAACAGGCCAAATTCTCTGTGGCTTCCCAAGGTTATTCAAATAACTTTTGGTCTTGAAAATAAGTAATTATAGGAATCATAAATAGATTAAGAAATTTTTCAATTTCAGAAAACATCTAAAATTTAAATATTTTTAATTTTTAGATTTTTTACATTTCTATTTTAATGTTTTTTAATTTAAATTTTTATTAAAATAAAATCTAATATATTAATTTTTAACTTATTAAAGATGTGAAAATTAATTCTGAATTCTGTCTGTATATTCTATTACATTTTGAAAATGAAATGTATTTTAATAAACACCGACTTTATAATTACCTAAAGTGTGTTTACATTTTTTTGGAGACACCCTGTATATATATATACCTTGTGAAAGAATTTCTTCTGTTTAGTTAATTAATACAACCAACTACAGAGTTGCTTTTAATCATATAATAAAATGCATAATACATCAGTACATAATAAAATATAGTAGATTCATTCAAGTGTCATTGGTAGGCAAAGTTTTGTTTATCATTGAAGCAGTATTTGGGTATTATAAGAGAAATTTCTCTTATATTGGATGTTTATAGGGAGAGTGGTTATGTCACTAGGGACAGGTATGGCAAGAAAACTTTTCACCGTACAGCCATTTATTCCGTTTAAATTTTGAACCACATGACTATATTACCTATTTAAAAATAGTGTTAAAACTTCAGAACTTAGAGTATTCTTTTTAGAATTCTGAAGACTGTTCCCTGTAAATCCTTCCATAAATCACTGAAGCACAACACCATACTCTATTCATCCACTGATTACATTTAATTCCAGTAATTGCCTATATCTCTGTCCCCTTTATAGATCATTTTGAGGGAAGGTTTGTGACTCATTCTTCTTTTCATCCCTGGGACTCAGATTTGCTTCTAGGATACTGTAAACGCTTAAATAGGTATTTGTTTAATGAGTGAATAAACTTCTTGTTTGACTTCTATGTTTATTTCTACCTGGCCTTGTTATTATTGTGCTGTGTATTCAACTTATTCTGAAAAAAACACTATTCATTATTGCAGAGTGCAACTTTTTGATAGTGTTTCCTAGAAACTTTTAATTGGGGGCATCAAGAGAAAATGCTTTATGTGTGTGTTTTTAAAAAATTAACTTTAAAATATTGCCATTCATAGGAAAGCACACAGATTGGTTAATAACAAGGATAGTTCCCTCTGCCCCTCCTTCCCCTCCCCTGAAACCAACTTTAAAGCATTTCAATAAGCTAAAATGTCAAGATACTTTTCTTGATTTTTTAAAAAATTTAAATGATTATGACTTTACATAGGCTAGATACGGCAAAGCATTTAAAAGAGAATATATACATTGAAAGAACAAAGTTTATAGGAGCATACAGGGGAAAGTGGTGCACAATTTAATTAATATTTTTCTTGAGTCCAACAGGTGGTTTATCAACATCCATGTAATTTTATATAGAAGTCTTCAGAGGCTTTAGTATGGCAGATGATGGCATGTCAGTTATGTGTATGCTTCTGATCATATGTGCTTGGGTGTCAGGCATGGCTCTCCACGCAGTGCTCAGCAGCAGTGCTGTGGGGCCGTGTGCTTGGTGCCAACAGGCTGATTTCTGTTGCCGGTTGCTGCTGCTCCTCATGTACAAGAACAGGCTGCTGTACTTGTAAAAGATGTACTTTTTAATATACGAGATAGTTATTTTGTTACCAAGAGCCTTCAAAATTCTTATAGGATTGATGATCTTAAAATAAATATGAAATAAAATTACAGCAGTGGTTTTATTTTCCTTCAGCTGATTATAACTAAGGACATACATCAAGAGTTGCAAGAGTATTAAAATGCTTTGAATTTATTGCCATCTTTCTTTAGGGAAGTTAAAACACATTGTACATGTTGTCTTCAAGGTTCCCTTGAGGAGTTACGAAATAGTACAGGTGAATGTACTGGGGAACCCCCACAGGAAGCAGCAGAACTTATTTTGTCGACTGAATTATGGAACAACTTGACTCTCTGCACTATACTCTGGAGGTCATTTGCCAAGGATGGTTTCCTGTGCTGAGTTAATTGAAAATTGTTATGGTCTTACTGGAGCATGCTCTTTGGATTTTAGTTGTCTTAACTCATGTTCCTAAATTGAGATTTGATCTTGAAGATAGGAGATTTTTTAAAAATCCCAGTAATTTTTGTTGCTTCAAAATCATTTTGTGCACTTTTATCTCAACTTCTTCACCAACTGTGCATATGCATAATACACAGCTCCACTGTTCTGATCACTTGATCCTTCCTGGGAATGCCTTTTAAGTACTTCAGATTCAGAAGCTCTGTGTAAGGCATTTAACTATCAGCTAAAAACTAGGTGTATAGTTTTGCCCTAGGTCTTGTGCACTTGTTTGCTACAGTGCTTGTGCTTATGTTTTTGTCAAACTTAAGTTACAAATGAAAGAGGTGCCCCAGGTATTATCACAGGTAGTTAGAATCCACATACAGATTCACGTAAAATTAGAACAGTGGCTCTTAATTTTTGTGAGGTCACAGACTCTTTTTGACCATCTAGTGAAAGCTATGGTATTTATACACAGGAAAAAAGTACGTACATATGCAAAACTTTTTGCATATAATTTTAGAAGACTGAAAGACTCACTGGAGTGCAAGGAAGGACTTTTGATCTGTGGTTCACTGGCAATAAGAACTGGATGAAATGAGTGAAGTTTTGTTTTGTTTCATTCTATTTTCTTGGTTCTCTGTGATATACAGTTTAAATCCTACATTATCCTTTTTTCCCATACCCTTACCCTCTTTAATCTCCAACCAGGCTCTAGTTTTTGTATCTCAACAGATCACTTTGCTTTGTAGTTGATGTAATACCAACACAGTATGTATTTGTGGAAATTCCAAAAGGAATTGTCAGTGATGACAAATTTAGATAGGAAGCCAGATTTTAAATCACTTACAGATGAATACTTTTCATTGCTTGCTATTTGACCACTATGAATTAAACATTTTTAACTAGCTAATTTTGCTAGAATATGACATATAACTTTCCATGGTACTCCTCGGCTTTCACAAAGCACAGCAGCAGGCATGGAAAAAAACAAGTCAGCTTTCAATATTTTAGTTGTCCTCATTCTAGTTCAGGGAGGCCTACTTCAAAAACTGGGTCTCAAAGGTCCTTAGCTTTTATCTAGAACAGACAACGTGCTTGGGAAAGTTCCTTTAGTTTTTTGTTTCAGTTGACATTGACACGCTAGGTCAGACTTGTCCCAAAGCACCATGTCTAACTGGCTTCCTTTATGGGTTTCTAATTGGGATTCTTTCTCATGAGGGTTAAATTAGAGCTCCTGCGACTAGAGCTACAGCATTGGTAGTTGACAGCATCAGCTCAATTCTGCCTCTTGAGAGATGTAAGACAGCCACTTAGAGTTTGTTCCTACAGACTTTTGACAAATGGTCCTACTTTGACTGTGCACCTAATAGACATTTTTTGTTTTTCTTCTGGATCAGTGCCAAAACCATAGTTTTCCCTCTTATTTCTGCTTTGTTCCCTTTGCTTTGCCTTTTGTGTGCCATGATTCAGCTTGTTCAAAAGCATTTCCTGACTCTCTTGTTTATATATCATCATATCTAGTATACTTACACAATGGTGCCTGGCTTAACTTTTATTAACCTCTTAGGAAAATTTCTTCTGCTTGAGTGAACAAAATTGAACTTTAAACACCTGCATTGTTCTATTGGTCTGTTGGTGAAGATAATAATAGGAGATTAGGTGGTGATAATTTATACTGAATATCATCACAACCAAAATTTACTGATTAGCAATGAAAGGATGGGAGCTAAGACACCTTCAAAAGATTTATCAATTCATTGATTATCTATCATGTACCAAGACTTTTAAAGATATATGTTTAGTGGATTAATTTTAACCTTATTCCTATAGCATTTTGGAACACAGATTTTCTAGGATTCCTCTTTGAATAATTTTAAAAGAGGAAGATTTTACAGAGTTTAAATTGTCTCATACATCTGAGATCAGTTACTGGAATTTAACCACCTTACAGTGTCCTTTTAGAATCCAGTTGTTTTAAAGCCTGAGAAGTAATTTATGACTGTGAAAATAAGAATGATAAATTGGAGACCAAAGTATGTGTTTCTATATTCCAACAGCCTGAGGGATAACAGGGGAGGTCAGATAACTTAAGTCTGTTTCTCTTTCTTGGGCTCTGTAGTGATCTTGCAGAAGAAGGAGCAGGATTGTTTCTGAACAGTGGAAGAAAGAGTGCCAAGTGACTCTTACCATTAAGTACCATAAAGCTTGATTAGCATTATGCTCCCTTGACCAGAGTTGCTTAAAAAGGGAAAATTTAACATTATGATTATACTTAATACCATAAACATCTTCTCAGCCTTGCTTTGAAATACTTTGAGTGATATGAGAGCTGATGTTGTGCTCAGAAAGATCTAAGCATATGGGGGGAAAAATAGAGACTAAGAGAGGGTATAACAGGATCATCTTTTTCCCCTTTTGTTAAAGATACATCTGCCAGACCCTTCTCCCCTGTCCATTAAAGAAAGAAGACCGGGTATTTAAACATTAGAAAGAATTTCTCCTGACTGAAATCTCAAGAGTGGAACAGTTAAATTAGAAGAGAAACTTTCTATATACCTTGCTTCAGTAGAGACAACTTAGGGTTTTAATGCCTCAGGGAAGATGTTTTTTATTTTCTGCTGGTGATTTCAATTTCCCATTGCTTATTTGCATCTGCTTATTGATGATGATCCTGAATGTTTTCTTTCCCACTTATGCTTAAAAGTGTTTTTGTGTTATTGCTGATGAAGTAACCACCTCAGGTATGGAGATGAACAACTGCCCTGCCAATGTCTCCATTAAGTCCTCATATGCACCACAATCACTACCCCACAGCCAGACCTACATATGCCCTTACCTTGCTCAGACCCACCGTCCTCAACAGTAACTTATCTTTCTGGGCTTTGGAAACAACACATGTGCAGGTGCATGGTGGGGGAGGTAAGTGGAGACAGAGGCAGAGAGACAGAGAAGGGGGAGGGACAGAGGAGGTGAACGGGGGAGGTGGAGAGGGGAGGGGTAGGGAGAAGGGGGGAGGGGAAGAAAGAGATTGATTTTGAGAAACAAACTGGATAAACCACAGCAGTTGGGTTAGGGTTGTGATTCCACTGAAAGCACCCACATGATTAATAGAAATCTAGAGAGAGTTCTTTCTTGAGTGGTGAAGGACCTCAAGAACTGATCTTCAGTAATACTTTACATAAACTCTATAAGACAGATAGTTGTTTCTGCCTGTGCTGTATTCTTAAAGATTCCTATGTGGGTAGCCTTTCATTGCCACCCACACATAAAATATATTTAACTTAGGTTTGATTTACCATCGTGATGATTATCAAAATCCCTGCAATATTCCTAGATTGCAAATAGATTATTTAAAACATTTTCTTACACTGCTCTAAATTTTCATCATTCAAGTCCATTGTTTCTACTTGCCTATGGACAGGGCCATGTGTTGGCAGAGCGGATTCAGGTAGGCCTTCCTCAGATACTGTATGTGCTTCCCAGCAAGGTGCTGAATCCCTGTGTTTCAGCTTCATCATCAAAGAGGCATAACAGCACTGACCTCAAAGGGTGGTTGTAACATTAATGCATGGTGATGGTACACAATAGGGCACTTAGAGCCTACAATCTTGATGAGCATATAAAAGACAGTCAATGGAAATATACAAATTGAATAATTATAACTGATAATTAAATATGCATAAATTCTACTGAACTAATACTGAACTCCTTTTTCTAGTATTTTCAAATATTATGTCTTCATAACAATCACCCAAGGAGCATGTTTTTGGTGACAACTAAGTTTTGTTCAGATGAGTAGTACAATATGTGGTTATTCTTTGGAGGCATAGCATTCTGTGGTAAAGGGAGTAGAGCCACCTAGCTTTGGGGCAGTGTTTCCCTTTGGCTTAGAACCTAGCTACACAAGTGCTCTTATTCTTTGTTTTTTTTTTTCCTTCTTTCTTTATTTGTCTTAAAAAACATGTATAGGGTAGTTTTATTGTGGTAAAATATACATATTTACCATTTAATCATTTTTAGGTGTGTAGTTCTGCAGCCTTAAGTTTATTCACTTTGTTGTGCGGCCATCACCCCATCATCCATTTCCAGAACCTTTTCATCTTCCACAGCTGCTGCTCTGGCCCCTGACAATCAGCATTCTGTCTTCTGTCTCTATGCATTTGACTACTCTAGATATCTCATGTAAGTGGAATCATACAGTGTTTATCCTTTTGCAACTGGCTTATTACACCTTGCATGACTTCAGAGTTCATCAGTGTTGCAGTATATGTTAGACTTCCCTTCCTTTTTAAGGCTGAATAATAGTCTATTGAATGGATACACCACACTTTGTTTATTGATTCATCCATTGGACATTTGGGTTGTTTCTATTTTGGGCTATTTTAAATAATGCTGGTGTTTGTTTTGCTTTTTAATTGCATAATTAGGCACCATTTATACTTTGCAATATGACAGAAATGTATAATACCAGTACCGTGGAAATACTGGTGCTTTTACATCAAATAGTAACAGGGGAGGAAAAAAAATGTAAGAAAAAATGTGCTGAGTAATCTTAAATACTTTGAAGTGCAGAGTAGTTTATTTTTCATAGTTGCAATGATTGAATTTTCCCTGACCAGCTATAATTAAACAAATGCTGATGGGTCGGTGTAATGTAAACCCACCAGAATGCAAGTATAGTTTTTAAATTCGACTAATTTGTTTTATTAAGTTAAATTTTGCTCCATTGGAGTTTTATTAGAATAAATATTAAGGATGATTAATCTTCTCTTGGATTTATTATTGAGGAGTTTTATTTTTTTTTTATAGCAATACACTTGAAATTAAGAATTCTTTCTTTCTTTTTTTTTTTTTTTAAGTATGGGGTTTATTCCACTTCCTTTTGGTTAAAAAGTCATGCTCTCTCTTGAAAATTATCTGTTCATACAGAGAGTTGATAAATTTGAAATTGCAGCTCTTCTAACACAAATATACCATCCGGGAACATCATTAGGAATACTGGACTAGATCTAGTCACTCATCCAACTAAGTGGAAGTTTAGCAGATAACCTAGAATTCTTAGGGTTTTCAGTACAGACAATTTATTGTAACAAATACCTTTTTATAAAGCAGGCTAAGATAACTTTATTCACTGGTCAATAACCATTTCTTTAGTCTTGGTATAATCATATCAGATAAAAGTTTAGTCATATATTCAGAGAATCTTTAGAAACCAAAAAGATCTTATTTTAAAGAATCAATGAGAGATTACCTAGCTTTGGAGTAATTGAAAAAAAAAGAAAATGGTGGTTCATGTAACCCAACAATGTGAGATTTTATTTCCAATATTTCTAGGATTCCTAGCAGTAACTTGGAGGGCTCTGAGGAGACAATTGACATTAACTAAAGAATTTTTGGTGTTGGTGATGAGTCTTATTTTGTTTTTTAGGAAAATCAAGAATTAAGAAAAAATTAATTACTGGAAATAAATAAATATGTAAATATCTTACATAAATTATTTCCTTACCAATGAATTATAATAAAACCATAATGCTGAAACTCTAAAAGACATAAAGTACTGTGACTATTCTGTAGTTAATGTTCATTATAATATGACGGGAGAGTTGATGAGGAGAATGCCAGATAAATCCAGCATGTATTAGAAGAGACACTAGATGGTTATCAATTCTAGTCCTGACCCATGTGACTCAATTAGTTGGGGACTGCTCCACAAAGCTTAGGGTCACTGGTTCAATTCCTGGTCAGGGTACATGCCTGGGTTATCGGTCTGGTCCCTGGTTGGGGCACATGCCAGAGGTAACCAATTGATATTACTCTTGCATGTTGATGTTTCTCTCCGTCTTTTTCTCCCTTCCCTTCTCTCTAAAAATAAATAAAAATAACACGTTTAATGATCATCAATTCTAGAAGGGTTTTTATAGTTAAGAAGACATTATTCATTAGAACATTTCACAATTTGTAGGTAAATTTGAGCAGGATAGAAATGGTCTCTAGCAACATTTATATATTTTTTAAATTGAGGTGAGATTCACATAAGATCAAATTAACCATTTTAAAGCATACAGTTTACTGGTATTTTGTACATTCACCAGATAATGAAAACTGCATATTAATTTTTACTAAGTGCTTAATAATACTAAGATTTATGGTGTTATTAGAAACTACTGTTGCCAAGTTAAAGACATTTCAAAAATATTTCAGATTTCTGTTTTTGCAGGTCATATCTAATTACCTTTCAACCAATCAAAATAGAAGTCAGGAAAATAGGGGTTGATATCTAATAATTATTTTTCCTTCTCATTTGCAGAGCTAATGTCGTTGGAAATATTAGATTAACAAATTAATAGAGAACATAATTAACTTTTTCAAAGCTTCAGGCATGGAATATAATCTCAAGAGTAAATAGTTTCCTTCACAGGAATTCAGTGATAGTTTGGTGTGTAGATAATCTTGAGATCTAATACTGATCATTCAGATGGCACAATGGTAAAAAATATAAATGCATATATAATATATTCCAGTGTTCAAATTTTTCACTAGACATAAGTCCCAATATCAAGTTTAATACTAACAAAACAGTTGTTTTTCCTACTTTAACTCTAAATGCAATTTTCCTCTTATATAACTGTTGATTATATTAATAATTATTTTTGAAACATGCTGTTAAAATAAATTAGATAGCTGCAAGAAACTTTTCATCACATTTCTATATTTCTCCTTTTTCTTCCCAGACTAAAATAGAACTTCTCTCTATGTAATATCCCTGAGGTTTATCCAAAGTATAAATGCCATTTCTTGACAGTATAGGAATTATGATCACAGTTTTTACTCATCTCATAGGTACCGCAGGAGGTATTACTTGATTAACTAGACAGGAGAGAACTGCCAAAGACCTTAGAAACTTAAGAAGCCTAATAGATTCTCTTCTTAAGAATCACAATGGAGGCTAGACAGTTTTTAGAAAAATCACAGGGAAATAGATTAGAATGTGGTAATTCACAGTATTGCTATACCTATGTGTGGCTTTACTTTCTGGATCTCAGAGTAATAGCAACCAATTTGTTTGAAGTAGCTTATGTAAATTAGAGACTCTGTATGTGTCTGTTTACATTATGTTCCTACACATTCATATAAAATTATTTCTAGAAGACTATTAATCCAGAAACCTCCGTTAACCATGAAAACCAGAAATGGCCTCTTGATCATTTATATGTGTTCATCTAATCCTGTAGAACAACCAGCTATTATATGTACATGCTTTACATCTCTATACTTTCATTTAGAAAATCCTAATTATTTAAGGAAGAAGTTGCAAAGAAAATAAAATACAGGTAACACTGAACAAAATATTTCACAATAATTTCAATTCAATATCTATTAAGTTATCTGATTCCTGTGTTTTGTAGACTCATTTATATTTATCAACTCCTAACTGCAATGAAACATTTATTATCCTTATGACTTTCAGTCATACTACGTATGTTGCCAATGTCATAATTTTTAGATTATAAATTCACAGAGATTATATTTTATTAATATTATGTAAAACTCACCTCAGTGAACAGCATTGTCACGCACCTTAATAGGCTCAATCAATATTCACTGATGAACATTCAAGAATAGTGTGGTTTTTCATATATTTTAATATTGCTGAAACTTAATATATATTAAATTATATTCAATATGTTGTTCAACTTTTCTTTAATAATGGTAACTGCTCCAATGAGAAATCATTTCTGAAATAGCTCTTGATCATTATCTATTGGCAAGTCATGGATTCGTTACCAAAGTTATTCTATTGTACAAACATTGAGAGAATATAAAGTAGGGCTACAAAAATAAACAAGCATCTCAAAATTTTGGGGGCTTATGTGGAAGTTGAGGTTGATGATATTTCAGAGAGGCAGATATGACAATACAAATAAAGTGTGCTGTGATAATAAACTGTGGAGGAAGAGCAATCGGTTTATTCCAAAAAGAATAAGAAGCATAAGCCAAAACATGGAAGCATGAGCTTTGTGAAATGGTGAGAAGACTTTGCAGCTACACTCTGCATTGTGGGTGGAGGAGGGGCAGCAGGAGAAACTGGTTAGAGGTTAAAGCTGGAGTGTGAGCCACCAGAACTTGGAAAGTAAGGGAGCGACGGTATCAAAACTGTAATGAGAAATAATTATTGCAACCGCACGGAGGACGCATTGGAACCGAGCAAGACTAGTGGCAGGGAGATAGATAAGGATTTCTGGGGAAAGAGCAGGGGCTGTGTAATGGAGAGCAGTTGACTCTCAGAGACGTTCTGTGAGTGGTGATGTATGCACAGGCATCCAAGGGAGTTTCAGTTTTTCTAATTTCGGAACCTGGTGAGATGGTAGAATGGATATTTGTTTTGGATAAATTAATTCTGAAATTCTTTTTAAAAGGTAGTAACAAGCTATTGTTTTCAAGTATATCACTTGTTAACTGATACTTGGAATTAATTGCAAAATATGTATAAGAAAATCAACTTCTGTTAGTGTCTTAAAATATTGTTATTAAAATCTAATTCCTGTATGTTTAATTTTTATCTGGAAAATTGAGTGGCATTAAACAAATAAATGAGTGGACTTCCTGCCAAGATGGAGGCATAGACAGACAACTGTGTCTCCCTCCACAACTAACAAGAAATACAATTACCTCAAAACTAGAAACAACCAGAAGTTCCATAAAATCAAACTGCATGGAAGTCCAGCAAACAAAGATATAAAGAAGAAATACTCATCCAGACAGGGAGAAGGGGCGGAGCCGGGGCGGAGAGGACGCAGTGTGGTGGCAGCAGCAGTGGCAGGCTGGCAGAAAGCGCAGTCACACATTTTAAAAAGTCAGGAGTCACACCTAGGGAGCATTCCCAGCTCCTCACCGGAGCTTGCAGCCCATGGTCCCAGCACTGGGGAAAATCAAACCTCATTGCTTGTGACTGTGCAGACCAGTGGGGGTTGGGGTGAAGGCAAAAACTGCTGATCTCAACAGAGTACACTTGTTTAAAGTGCCCCCACGGTCCTAGAACATTCACAGACCCACCCACTCTGGGAACAATGGCCAGGGCAGCAGCTAGAGGGGCGCCAGTCCAGTGTGGAAGTGGGAGAGGTGCCTGAAAAAGGGGCGAGTGCTGGGCAGGTGACATTGTTCCTTCTCGGACCCCTCCTCCACATACAGCACCACAACATGGCGAAACAGGTCGCCCTGTACTGACAAATCCCTAAGGCTCCCCTCCTTACAACGTAATAGGAGCAACAGCTCTACCTGGGACGTGGAGGCAAACAAACACAGGAGCCTGTCAGAATGAGGAGACAGAGAAGTATGGTCCAAAAGGGGAAACGGATCAAGGTTCCAGTGGGAGAACTAAGTGATGAGGAGGTAGTCAACCTAACAAATGCAGAATTCAAAATACTGGTGATAAAGATGTTCACAGGCTTGACAGATATGCTTGAGTATGGCAAATGCATAAGAGAAGTAAAGGCTATGCTAAGTGAAATGAAGGAAAATCCACACAAAACCAATGGTGAAGGGAAGTGAAACCAGGGTTCAAATCAATGATTTGGAACATAAGAAAGGAAAAAACAGTCAACCAGTGCAGAATGAGGAAGCAAGAATTGAGAAAAATGAGGAAAACTTCCCAAATTTTGCGAAGGAGACGGACATACAGGTCCAGGAAGCACGGAGTGTCCCGGGTGAACTGGACCCAGAGGGGACCACACCAGGACACATCATGATTAAGATGCCAAAGGTGAAACATAAAGACAGAGTCCTGGTGGCTGCAAGAGAGAGATGGAGAGTTGCCTACAGGGGGCTGCCTATAGGGCTATCAGCTGATTTCTCAGAGGACACTTTGAAGGCAGGAAGGGACTGGCAAGCAGTATTCAATGTGATGAAAAGCAACCTGCAACCAGGATTACTCTATCCAGCAAGGCCATCATTTGAAATGGAAGGGCAGATGAAATGCTTCCCTGACAAGGTAAAGCTAAAGGAGTTCATCATCACTAAGCCATTATTATATGAAATGTCAAAGAGACTTACTTAAGAAAAAGGAGATCAAAACTATGAACATTAAAATGACAACAGACTCACAACTATCAACAACTGAACCTAAAAAATAAAAACAAAGTCCAACTAAGCAAACCAGAATAGGAACAGAATCATAGGTCTGGGGATCATTTGGAGGGTTATCAGCTGGGAGGGGGGAGGAGGAGAAATGGGGAAATGGTGCAGGGACTAAGAAGCATAATTGGTTGGTACAAAACACACAGGGAAATGTTAAGAATAATATAGGAAAGGGTGAAGCCAAAGAACTTATATGCATGACCCATGGACATGAACTAAGAGGGGTTGGGATTGCTGGAGGGAAGGGGGGTACTGGGAAGAAGGGAGCAAAGGGGAAGAAAATTGGAACTACTGTAACAACATAATAAAATATACTTAAAAAATAAACGAGTGGATAAAAATTGTGGTACATATATACAATGGAATATTACTTGGCCATAAAAAAGAACAAAACCTTACCATTCGTGACAGCATGAATAGATCTAGAGGGCATTCTGCAAAGTGAAGTAAGTCAGAGAAAGACAAAAATCATATGATTTTATTTACATGTGGAATCTAGGGTACAAAATAAATTAACAAAACAAATTTAAACAGACTTATATACACGGAAAAGAGACTGATGGTTGTTAGAGGTGAGGGGATTTGGGGGATTGTGTAAAAAAGCTGAAGGGACTAAGAAGTACAAATTGGTAGTTATGGAATGGTCACAGGGAGCTAAAGTACAACATAGGGAATATAGTCAGTAATATTGTAATAACTATGTATGATATCAGGTGGAGACTGGAAATATCAGGGGAAAAACTTTGTAAAGTATGATTGTCTAACCACTAAGCTGTACACCTAAAACTAATACAAAATAACATTCAATAATATTATTGTAAAATGTAATTGAAAAAAAAATTGAACCATCATTAAGGTTTGCTTAAGTTCTAAATTCTGTGACTATAAATTTCTGTTGATTTTGTCTGTTTGAACTGAAACACTCCCAAAATAGAACAGTAATAATAAGACATTGGTAATGATGCTTAAGCTCTTTATGCTTACTGATTTTTGACACATACAGCGTTTATTTTCACTTTAATGTATAGTTCTTGGGCCCTTTAAAAACTGCGGAGGAAGTGAGGAAGCTTGTCCTGACAGTGAGTTTTGGAAGGATTCCAGTCAGGGCACATCAGAGAAGGAAAACTCTGACTCCAAAAAACCTCCGCTGCCTTGCGGCATACCTCTTCAGGGGAAAGGCTAAGGGAGTAAACCCCGACAGAAAATCCGGAGCCGGAGTCCCTAAGGTGGTTTGACGTTGTAGTCAACACCGGCAACTCCTGCGGCGCACCTGAAGCCAAGCTGTATTGACTCCGTCTTTCCCTTGGACCCTTCAGCTGCGAAGAGAGGGGGGGTCTGCTGCATGGGCAACAGCAGACCCTCCATATCACCCTGCCCAGGCTCTGTAGCTTCAGCTTCACTGAAGAGGACACTCCAGCGTCATCGCAAGATGTCGATTCAACACGGGAGGAGACAGATACCGTGTCACTCCCGAGTCGGACTGCACAACCATTCTCGGCGGTGCAGATAGACTCTTAAGAACCTACACCATCGTCTCTCGAGACGGACGGCTGCCGACGACGAGTCACCCCCTACCTCCATTAAATAAATTATTCATAACACTGTTAACAATGAGGCTGACTTTATTCCGGAGGACTGTCCCTAGGGGTGTAGGGAGCAAGCAATAGGGTTTTGCTGTGAGGAAGAGAGATTGCACTGAACTGCAAATACAATATGGAAAAGTAGGGATATATAGCCAAGAGCAGGGGCGTGGTCAGTGGATGGTAAATGACTGAGAGGAAACCTCATGTTTAAGGGAAGTTCTGACTAAACCAGCCTAACAGGATTCGTGCTAACAGCAGGCCAGAGTGCTCAGCTATCATCTAGGACATGAGGAATGTGATCAGGTCATTGAGGGTGATCAGGTACAGAGGATGGGCACTTCTCACTAAACCAGCTTCTCAGGAATCTTGCTGGAATCGGACAATGCAAAAATGAACACAGAAGCGCAAAAGTGGAGGCCAGGCCGAAAAAGCGCTCTGGAGAGCCTGACTGAAGTTAGGTTACAGAGAGAATCTTTGTCATCTCTTGGTACAAAGATCCTGATCCACTAATGTCTATCTTCTATGGTAAAGACAATTTCTTCTTTCAGCCTGGGTAACCTTTCAAGTAACTCATCGAGAGACGCAACATGTTCTCATTTTAAGGTTAATTTTTAAATATACAAGTAGATATGTATGTTCCACTGTATTTTCAATCATATCTCAAAATAAGAATTAAAAAAAAATATCCTGATTACAAATATTTTCTGCCAGTAAACATTTGAAAAGTAGTTTCTCCTTAACCAATTTTTCTGGCCTGGGGGTCAGAGGGTGAGCAGTTCTTTGGGGGTCATGCATAGGCTCACAGAGAGCAAAGTGAAGCTTCTTTTTCTGATGATCATGGGTCTCTCATGGGGAAACCCAGAATCTCATGTCAAGTCTCCTTTAGGTTGGAAAACATGACTGGATTTCATTGGTTTAGTGTTAATCTGTGAATATTTTGCAGTTTAGAAGTCTGCCTCTAAATTCTGTGAGTCATTGGGCATTTTAAATTGAAAAACAAACTGAGATGTGAGCTCGGACTATAATGAGGGAAATTCAGGTAAGAAATGCTATTGTTGTCAAGGGTTATTTGACCTCTTCTCTTGCCATAGCTGGCACTAATAAAATACTAGGATTCTCCCTAGGTCCTCACAGTTTAGCATTTTGCACAGTTTTTGTGGTTTTTGTTCCAGTCTGTGTATCAGGGCCCTGTGAGGTATTGATTTCCTTCCACTACGTATTCAGGTTTGGTCTGAAGACATTGGCAGATTCCAGAGACACATTGACTCAACATTCTTAAGCCCAGTAGTTATGCAATATAAAATTTGGAGGTCATTAATTGAAGTGAAATAATGGGAAATGAGAAAAGGAAACCCCATATTCTGCAAGAGTGGAAATCCACTTCTCTGTCTTTAAGGGAAATTGCTGCAGCAGACATGGACTACATCACCGCTGCCTCTTGACAGGTTCACCTGGGAGAGACACAAATTAAATCCTTTCAGTTGCTTTTTTGAAGCTAAAAGTGTTTGACCGGTTCAGCCCCTGAATGGTGTTTAAGGAATAAAGAGAAAAGAGCAGGAAGTTCTAATTGGCAAATTACTCCTTGTTATTTAGTTTGGCTTCCAAGTTGGAAATTCCAATAATGAGGAGCTTTGTGGGACTTGCCCTTGAGCAGAACCAGGGGGCTTTTTTGTTCAATTACTATTTAATGTGAAGCTATTCAAGAAACATATTGTAACATTTAAGCCATCACTTTCTATTATACAAATATTGTTGAATAATGATTTTTAAATCTCTCTCCATGGATGCTTTTATGATTCTGAACTGTCTAAGTGAAGTGTAAATTGCAAATAAGACATAAATGGACTTTTCTTGTTAGGTAGTATTCATAGGGGTGTTATTATTTAATGTGTTTCTTAAAATTTTAGAAAATATGTTTACTTAACAGTTTTCTTACCTTCTTCATCATTGTTATTCTAATCCTGATCAGGAAAACAAAACTCAAAAGATTTTTTAAAAAGTCATTCTAAACTGAACTTACAGTGAGGTGAACATTTCCTTTTGATCCTAAAATTTCAGAATGTTAATGAAGACTTTATTTGACTGTTTAAACTTGCAGAAGTTATAGAAGATGTTTTTGACATTAATTTTGACTTACACACTTAAATTGGAAAAAAATGGGTTTCAACTTGCAGAATTACCTTACAGACTAATAAACATCACTGTAGCATGGAGAGTTATTTTATATTTGGAGAGGTATCAGAATGGTTAAAAAGAAAGTATTTTTTATTTTCTATCTTGATGATACCATTGAACTCAGTACTAACCTTGTCAAAGTTATAACAGGAATGAAGTAGAGAATTAAAATTTTTCTCAATGAAAGGCAATTAATAAGGCTAAATGATTGTGTGTAATTTTTAAACTTCATAGAATATAGCTACTTCATTTAGATAAATAAAAGCTAAGATTTTTAGTCAAAAACTTCTGCATAGATAGGGTATTGGATTTTAGAGGGGAAGAGATCTTTCTTTTTTTATAAAAGGATTTTATTTATTTATTTATTTATTTATTTATTTATTTATTTATTTATTTTTAGAGAGAGGAGAAGGGAGGGAGAGAGGGAGAGAAACATCAATGTGTGGTTGCCTCTCACACACCCCCAGTTGGGGACCTGGCCCACAACCCAGGCTTGTGCCCTGACTGGGAATGGAACTGGTGACCCTTTGGTTTGCAGGCCTGTGCTCAGTCCGGTGAGCCACGCCAGCCAAGGCTCCTTTCTTGATTATTGGAATTTTCCATATTAATTTAATAGTTTGTTACTTGGTTAAAGGGTTTTATGACACCTATGTTACTCGAAACAATAGGGTAGTTCAAATAACTGTGAATTAATTATGAGTTTCCTTTTTTCATTTAAATGTCTCACACAGGAATAATTCATATAATTCCTTTGGAAATGATAATGGCTCCTGAGGTACTAATCTTGTCTTGTTTCTGATACTTACAAAATTGTGTCTCCCCTAATGGGCCATGGACTTAATCTGTGTTGTGAAGTGCTACGCAGAGGTGTCAAGCTGGTAGCTGGAATAGTTTTCTGATGAGACGTAAGTCTAAAATGTGTTTGGCCTCACCGATGGAAAAGAATGAAATTGCTTCTTTCCCCATAGCATTTTAACTTCTCTAAATTGGAGTGTATTTTTTAGAGTAGTGCTTCAACATTGTGGCTCCTTTTTGCGATTCATGTAGGACAATGCATGTACTTATTGAATAATGAGTTCAGTTCTTTGAAATTATTGAAAAACTGTACTAAGCCCTTGCAGATTTTTTCAGAGTCTAACAAATTTGGGATGTTGCACCAAGTTGGGATTTGAGACATGATAGAGAAGAGGCAGGAGTCATGTCACTGGAGTGTATGTGTGACTTGCATAGCAGCTTGAGTCATTTCCTATATTTTGATGAAGCATAACGTGAATATCCTTCTCTTTTATGATCCCTTTAGCCTACCTCCCCTCACCTCCCCCCCCTTTTTTTCTGGTGGTGGTTTGGGAAGGGCACCCGACTCTAGGTGAGGCAGTGATTAGGAGGCTATTGCCAATGGCCTTGGCTGGAGATGATTAAGGCCTAAGTTAAGGCAGTGAACCAGTGAATCTGGATAGGAAGGGGGGGTGTTCTACAGTTTTTAAGAAATTAATCAGGTTGATTGTTGGCTGATTAATTTGAGGAGTAAGGTGGATGTTTTGTGTAGGAGAGTGTAGTAGAAATTATTTGTTTAAATGTTTATTTTCATTGATAGTTCTAGATTATTCTTTTAAGCTTACTGTGACAATTTTACTGAATATCTAAAACTGCAAATAGGGACATAGTTAATATTCTTTCCTGCTTAAAAATCCTGTCATTAATTATCATTAATTTAAGTTAATGCTAAATTCAGTTCCTTAATATGGTATATTAGCTATTTCTTGCTGTGTTAGCAAATTACCCCAAAATTTAGTGGTGGGAAACAACACACCTTTATCATCTCACAGATTCTGTGGGTCAGGAGTCCAAGAGTGGGCAGTGCTGACTCAGTCTGTCAAAGAGTAGCAATCAAGGTCTCAGCCAGGGCTGCTGTCATATCAAGGTGCAACCTGGGGAGCATCTGCTTCCAGGCTCATGCACATGAATCACAAAAGACATGGGAGTCTCTCCCAAAGACTGCCTCATGTCATGGCACAAAGTTTCCCGCAGAGTGAGAGATTGATGAGTAATCCACTGGTAGGAGGAGCACCCAAGAAGAAGCGATAGTTACAGTTGTTCTATAACTAATCTTGGACTTTACAGCCCATTATTTTTCTTGTTTACTGTTTGTTAGAAGTGAAGCAATAATCCAGCCCACACTCAAGGGCTGAAGGCTACACCGGTATGTGTGGGGGGTGTCTCTGTGTTTTTCTCAGAGGCTTCCTACCACATATGGCTTACATTATCTGGACCCCAGTACCCAAATCTCCCATCTCATGCCTTGCTAGGTTTTCATTCACACCAAACTGCACACAAATCAAACTTATTTCTGTTCCTGAAATGTTCCATGCTCTCTTGCCTTCAGAATGTCTCCTCTTCACTTGACTAACTTACATGTGCCCTGTAGATTTCAGCTAAATATTATTTCCTCAGGAAGAAAATTTCTAACTATTCTCTCTCAATTCCTTAATTAGAATAAGAACTCTTGCTCCTTTTTCAGTTTTAGAGTGTATCAGATTTTAAGATTATTGCTTTTTTATTGTGTGCCTTTTCTACCAACTATAAATTGTATCCCTGACACTAGGGCTTCTGCCTGCCACAATACTAGATACCTATTAATATTTGTTGAATAATGGCTAAATGAATACTAAGATGCATAAAATATGTTCAAAATGATCAACAACAATCAAGAAGAAGACAGAGGAGTGAGGGGGGGCTGCGCTTGCTTGCTCATGAGACCTGTCTATAGTTTAGGCTAATTGCTGACAGAACTTCTCAGTTAACATCTGGATACTGGCAGGAGTTGAGCCTTGGCACTGCTGGATCAGAGAAGACCGTCTGGAAGTGACCGGTCTGGTGAGGATAGCGGAGGAGAAAGGGACGAGACGGAATTTCTGATTGGCTTGGCTCCCAGAGCTGCAGCTGGCAGTGTGCAAAGATTTTTCAGTGACCCTAGGTTTCCCCAGAGAGGTGTTGGGAGGAGAGTGAGGCTCTGTCCACTGGCAGAGCCAGTAGTGGGCCAAGTGGTATCTGGCTCTGAGAGGCAAGAAACAGCATACTGTTGGGTGTGTATGAATGTGTTTTTCCTTTTTCTTTTTCTCTTTTGTTTTTTGCGGAGAGGGGAGGAGAGGCTAGGTGTGAGATGAGATTCTTGAGGAACGCAGGCACAGAAGCACACTTGCCCACTTCCCAACTCTCCCCCTGGGTCACGATAGCGTGCACATGGAAGTGCCCCAGTCTGCCTGCCCAGGCACGCAACCAACCTGCCTGCCAGCACACCCAGGTGCCCCCAGCCCCACCCCAACAGGCAAGAAACCAATCCACTGGCCAGCATGCCCAGGCACCCCTGGCTAGCCATAGTAGGCACGAAACAAAACCGCTGGCCACCGTGCCCAGGCTCCCCCGGGCCCACCCCAACAGGTGCACAACAAACCCACCTACTTACGCGCAGAGGCCTCCCCCTCCCCCAGAACAGGCGAGCAACCAGTCCACCTTGGACCTGCCTGCCCTGGTGCACAATGGCTCAACCCGCCCCTGGTCTGCGCGAGGGAGTGCACTCGCCCCTAGCTGAGGCCAAAGGATGGAGAAGTGAACTAGAGGCACTTTGTAATAAGTTTTGGGTGCTGGCTCTTGAGAGAGAGCTGGGAGAGCAGCGGATGAGGTCCCAGTACAGTATCATCTCCAGTGCTATGGGAGAAATCACTTAAGCAGACTGCTCCCCTCCAAGTGGCGTCAGCTGGAGGCAGCAACTCAACAACTGTATACAAGAAGGTCACACCACAAAGGCAGAAAATAAAAGCAGATCAATCTAAGAAGCAGAAACAAAACCAGTGCCCAAAATGGGGAGGCAGAATAACACCCACCAAACAGAAACAACACCCTACCAAAAGGAAAGGAGGAATTTCCAGAAGCGGCAATAGATGAAATAGAAGCAAGCAAAGTATCAGACATGGAATTCAAAACAATAGTAATGAGGAAGCTCAATGAACTTGACAAACTCAAAGAAAACTACAACCAACTCCAGAGGAACTACAAAGAACTCCAGGGAAGCTACAAGTAACTTACTGAGAACTATACCAGCATAAAAAAGGACGTAGAAACTATCATAAGAACCAGGAAGAAATGAAGAATACAGTTTCTGAACTGAAGAACACAGTAGGATCAATCAAAAGCAGGCTAACCGAAGCAGAGGATTGGATCAGTGAGTTAGAGGACAATGTAGAAAAAAATTCCCAAACAATGCAACAAAATGAAAAAAGACTTAAAAAGAATGAAGAAGGTTCAAGATAACTGCAGAACAACATGAAATGAAACAATATCCATATTATAGGGATAAAAGAAAGAGAAGAAGAGGAGCATGGGATAGAAAACCTTATTGAAAAATTAATGACAGAAATATTTCCTAAGTTGATGAGAGAAAAAGTCATGTAAGTCCAGGAAGCACAGAGGGTCTTGATGAAGATGAACCCAAAAAGGCCCACTCCAAAGCACATAATAATTAAAATGGCAGCATTCAAAGGCAAAGAGAGAATTCTAAACACAGCAAGAGAAAAACAGCAAATAGCATACAAGGGAGCTCTGATAAGTCTAACAACTGATTTCGCAACAGAAACACTACACACCAGAATGGGATGGCAAAAAATATTTCAAACAATGAAAAACGAAGGCCTACAACCAAGACTACCCACTACCCAGCAAGGTTCTCTTTCAAAATAGAAGGTGAAATAAGGAGTTTCCCGGATAAAGGAAGACTAAAAGAATACATCTCCACCAAACCAGCATTGCAAGAGATGGAAAACAGAATGATGTAGGAAAAGGAAGAAAAAGAGAGAGGGAGAGGAACACAGGTACAAAAGGATATGAATAAATACCTGTCAATAATAACCTTAAATTTAAATGGATTAAATGCTCCAATCAAAAGACATAGGGTAGCAGAATGGATATGAAAACATGACTTCCACATATGCTGTCTACGAGAGACATACCTCAAAACAAGATTTATACAGACTGAAAGTGAAGGGATGGAAAAAAGTATTCCAAGCGAATGGATATGAAAAAGAATCTGGGGTAGCAATACTTACACCAGACAAAAAGACAAAACAGATTTCACATCAAAGGCCATAAGAAGAGACAAAGAAGGACATTTTATAATACTTAAGGGAACAATCCATCAAGATGATATAACCTTGGTAAAAATATATGCACCCAACATAGGTGCACCCAAATATATAAGGAAAATCTTGGAGGACTACAAGAAGGATATCAACAGCAACACACTCATAGTAGGAGACTTTAACACCCCATTGTCAACAATGGACAGGTCTTTGAAGCAAAGAAACACCAAAGATATTGAGGCATTGAACACACTCTAGATCAAATGGACTTAGTTGATATTATATATACAACTTTTCACACCAAAGAAGCAAAATATACATTCTTTTCAAGTACACATGGAACATTTTCAAAGATAGACCACATGGTCGGACACAAAACAAGCCTCAACAAATTCAAGGAAATTGAAATTATATCAAGCATCTTCTCAGATCACAATGCCTTGAAACTAGAAATCAATATCAAGGAAAAAACTCAAAGACATTCAAACTCATGGAGAATGAATAAATGATATTAAATAATGAATGGGTTAAGAATGACATCAAGGAAGAAATCAAGAAGTTTCTGGAAACAAATGATAATGAGCACACAACTGCCTAAAACCTATGAGACACAGCAAAAGCAGTCCTGAGAGGAAAGTTTATAGCAAGATAGGCCTACCTAAAAAGAATAAAAGAATATCAAATAAAAAATCTAACCCTATAGCTACAATAACTAGAGGAACAACAACAAACAAAGCCCAGAGCAAGTAGGAGGAAGAAAATCATCAAGATCAGAGCAGAATTAAATGACATACAGACTAAACAAAGAATTCAAAAGATCAACAGAAGAAGGAGCTGGTTCTTGAAAAGATAAACAAAATCCACATGCCTTTAGCCAGGCTCATCAAGGAAAAAAGGGAGAGGACCCAAATAAACAAAATCAGAAACAAAAGAGGAGCAATCACAACTGATATCACAGAAATATGAAGGATTGTAAGAAAATACTGCAAACAACTATATGACAAGAAACCTGACAACCTAGATGAACCTTACCAATTCCTAGAAACATATAATCTTCCAAAACTGAATAAAGAGGAAGCAAAAAGCCTGAACAGACCAATAACAAAGAATGAAATTGAAACACTAATCAAAAAACTCCCGGCACACAAAAGCCATGGACTGGATGGCTTCACAGGCGAATTTTACAAAACATTTAGGGAAGAACTAATGCCTACACTTCTCAAACTATTCGAAAAAAATCTAAGAAGAGGGAAGACCCCAATCTCTTCCTATGAAGCCAGTATTACCCTAATCCTAAAACCAGGTTAAGAAACAACAAAGAAAGAAAACTACAGACCAATATCAACATAGATGCTAAAATCCTCAACAAAATATTGGCAAACTGGATCCAGCAACACATTAAAAGATCATATGCAACAATTATGTGGGATTCATCCCAGGGATGCAGGGATGGTTTAATACTCACAAACCAATAAATGTAATACACCACATAAACAAAATGAAAAACAAAACCCACATGATCATATCAATAGATGCTGAAAAGGCATTTGATAAAGTACAACATTCATTTATGATGAAAACACTCAGCAAAATGGGAATAGAAGGAGCATACCTCAACATAATAAAGGCCATATATGAGAAACCCAAAGCCAACATCATACTCAATGGACAAAAACTGAAAGCATTCCCCTTGAGACCAGGAACAAGACAAGGATGTCCACTCTCCCCAATTCTATTCATCATAGTATTGGAAATTGTAGCCACAGCAGTCAGACAAGAAAAAGAAATAAAAGGCATCCAAATTGGAAAAGAGGAAGTAAAACTGTCATTATTTGCAGATGACATGATAGTGTACATAGAAAACCCTATAGACTCCTTGAAAAAACTACTCAACCTAATAAGTGAATTTGGCAAAATAGCAGGGTACAAAGTCAATATTCAGATATCAAAGGTGTTTCTGTACACAAGCAATAAAATATCAGAGATAGAAACTAGAAAAAATATCCCCTTTACTATAGCAACAAGAAAAATAAAGTACCTAGGAATAAATTTAACCAAAGAGATAAAAGACCTGTACTCGAAAACTACATAACACTGAAGAAAGAAATTAAGAAAGATACAAATAAATGGAAGCATATACCATGTTCATGGATTGGAAGAAGCAACATCATTAAAATGTCCATATTACCCAAAGCAATTTATAGATTCAATGCAATTCCTATTAAAATACCAGTGATGTATTTCATAGACTTAGAACAAATACTTCAAAAATTTATGTGGAACCAAAAAAGACCTCAAATAGCCACAGCAATCTTGAGAGAGAAGAACACAGCAGGAGGAATCACAATACCTGACATCAAACTATACTACAAGGCCACTGTAATCAAAACAGCCTGGTACTGGCATAAGAACAGACATATAGATCAATGAAACAAAAAAGAGAGTCCAGAAATAAATCCAGGTCTGTATGGTCAACTAATATTTGACAAAGAGAGAAGGAACATAAAATGAAGTGAAAAGAGTCTCTTCAATAAATGGTGTTAGGAGAACTGGACAGGGACGTGCAAAAAAAAAAAAAAAAAAATGAAACTAGACCACCAACTTACACCACACACCAGAATAAACTCAAGATGAATCAAAGGCTTAAATGTAAGATGTGACACCATAAAAGTCTTAGAGGAAAACATAGGCAGGATAATTTCAGATATCCCACATAACAATATTTTCACTGATACATCTCCTAAAGCAAGAGATATAAAGGAAAGAATAAACAAATGGGACTACATCAAACTAAAGAGTTTCTGCTCAGCAAAAGAAAACATCAGCAAGATGAAAAGGGAACCAACCATATGGTCAAACATATTTGCCAATGATAACTCAGACAAGGGATTGATCTCCAAAATATATAAAGAACTTACACATCTCAACACCAAGAAGACAGACAACCCAATTAAAAAATGGGCAAAGGACCTGAACAAACACTTCTCCAAGGAGGATATACAGAGGGTCCATAGTCATATGAAAGATGCTCAACATCACTAGCCATCAGAGAGATGCAAATTAAAACCACATCGTGATACCACTTTATACCAGTCAGAATGACCATGATCAACAAATCATCAAACAACAAGTGCTGGTGAAGATGTGGAGAAATGGGAACCCTAGTATACTGTTGGGAATGCAGACTGGTGCAGCTACTATGAAAAACAGTATGGAATTACCTCAAAAAACTAAAAATGGAACTACCTTTTGAACCAGAAATTCCACTGCTAGGATTATACCCGAAAATCCTGAAACACCATTCAAAAGAACTTATGCACCCCTATGTTTATAGCAGCGCTGTTTACAATAGCCAATTGCTGGAAACAACCATCAATAAATGAGTGGATTAAAAAACTGTGGTACATTTACACAATGGAATTCTATGCAGCAGAAAGAAAGAAGGAACTCCTGCTATTTGCGACAACATGGATGGAACTAGAGAGAATTATGCTTAGCGAAATAGGCCAGACAATTAAAGCTTATGTGTCTGAAAAAAATTTAGGGGGAAATGAGCGTGAAGAGAGATACATCTGGGTTCAAATTCTGGTTCTGCCTCCTGCTAAATGTGAGCCCATAGGCAGATTACTTAACTTACCCAACCCTCAGTTTCCTTTTGTGTAAAATGGGGACAACAAATCTCTAGTTCACAGAGCTGGTGTGGGAACTAGTGTGTAAAGTGTGTAGTTGCTATAAATTGTAGTTATTAGTATATCTAAAAAAGATTTCCCATTGACTTAAAAGTCATATTTTTTCAATATGAAGTGAAGATAGTGGAGTTTCTCACTTAAAAGTTCTGCAAAGATTTCTTTTCCTAATTCATCTACCACATTGGCAGAAATAGCATTGTAGGTTTAACTTGGCTCAGTCTGCTTCATGCATCTGTCTATAAGATTGTGAGCTTCAAATGCAGCTGACAATTGTTGAAGCTGGATGGAACAGAACAGGCTGCACAACAGTGTCATATTCGAACCTCAAAGGGTTTATGCTACCAACAATAATATCATACCTCTGTCAATCAAGTACAATTATAAGGCTTGATAGACTGATAGAAATTTTAAAAAACCACTTAAAATTGGACTTCTAACTCTTTTCTGGCTGCAGTTACAGGGCTTGTTTGATCTGTTACCTGTGAATATTAGAATGGCTCCTCCTTTTTTGGACAAAAGGACAGAGACAAATTATACCTTATTTTTGAAAGTAAGAGTGTAGAATAGGCCTGTTGATAGGTCCATAGCTCTAGTCTAACAGTAGTAAATCCTCGTCGGCAGCCGTCCGTCTCGAGAGACGATGGTGTAGCTTCTTAAGAGTCTATCTGCACCGCCGAGAATGGCTGTGCAGTCCGACTCGGGAGTGACACGGTATCTGTCTCCTCCCGTGTTAAATCGACATCTTACGATGACGCTGGAGTGTCCTCTCCAGTGAAGCTGAAGCTACAGAGCCTGGGCAGGGTGATATGGAGGGTCTGCTGTTGCCCATGCAGCAGACCCCCCCTCTCTTCGCAGCTGAAGGGTCCAAGGGAAAGACGGAGTCAATACAGCTTGGCTTCAGGTGCGCCGCAGGAGTTGCCGGTGTTGACTACAACGTCAAACCACCTTAGGGACTCCGGCTCCGGATTTTCTGTCGGGGTTTACTCCCTTAGCCTTTCCCCTGAAGAGGTATGCCGCAAGGCAGCGGAGGGTTTTTTGGAGTCAGAGTTTTCCTTCTCTGATGTGCCCTGACTGGAAGATCGAACCAGCGACACTTAGCTCACAGGCCGACGCTCAATCCACTGAGCCAAACCAGCCAGGGGAAACAGTAGTAAATGCTGTTCTAATTAATGTATAAATGGGCTCTATATTAAAAGTTGTATTTCTAAATAATAATGAATATTGTCATTTTCAGGAGGAAAAGAGTCCACAAATCATGTATTTCACTAGAGAATTGTAAATGAATATGTAAAACTAATACTCCTACTTTTGTGCTATGGTATATCACCATGAAGTAATCCCCACAGTTCAAAATACTACTATGTGTTAGAGGAAAAATCAAAACAAAAAATTTCTACAAAGTAAGGTCTGACCCTGGAAGGCTTAAATAATTATATTACTAGAAGAGGCTTTAAAAGTTATCCTTTCATTTCTGTCTTCCCTAAACATGATAAAATCTGTAGTTTTAATTCCTTATTTTCAAAGAATAATGCATAATATCAGAAAGTGCATTCCAGTATATCAAAATCCCTCTTTTAGTTCAATAGATTTTATTAATAACTAATGGAAATTTTACTAATGCTCCTTTGACTTTAAAATACTGTTTTGTTAATGTGATATAATTTATTTAAATGTGGTTATTGGATTAGATTACTAGATAATGCTTTGAGATTTTATTTAAATTAAAATTCTTTTATCTATCATCAATAATAAAAGTGGGAAAAAGCAAATCTGATATAAGACCCTTATTTTACATCTGCCAATCATGGTGGATCTGACAGTATAGTGTTCCAAGAAAAGTAAGTCCTTCAAAGGGTGTTGGAATTAGCCTCTTCAAAAACTTGCTTAAGAATTTGAATGTAAGACTATTTAAAATGTAATGGCTTTCCCTCCTGGTGATACTGGTGGTTGAATGAACACCAACCCCTCTTTCCTCTGTGTGACACTATTTGTTGATGAATTTGGGACTACCTGTTCCTCTCTCTACTCCCATTCAAATATATTATTTTTAATTAAAAAAACTTATTGGCACTTTTCAGCATCATGAATCTCCAAATCTAGTTATGATGAACTTCATTAGCAACCATTATCTCCATCAAAGGATGGTGCCCTTTCTATTTGCCCTGGATAATGATGTATAAAAGAGAATCTCACTGCCCTGGTTAACAATATCTTGATCACATATCTTTCATCTTCCTGTACCATATTCATGAACCACCCTCATCTTTTTTTCTTTTTATGTTCCCGTTAAATATCTGTAAAATATGTGGTCTTAAAAATGCAAAATTGATACCCTATCAAAGATCATCTGATTAAGCCAGGCAGCAATACAGCAATATGCTCAAAACTTTATTTGAAATAATCTTGCTCTAAATCATGTTTTACTTTTCAACCTCTTTGGTATTAAAAAAAAATAATTTATTTATTTGTTTGTTTATTTATTTATTTTTAGAGAGAGGGGAAAGGAGAAAGAGAGGGAGAGAAACATCACTGTGTGGTTGCCTCTCACTCGCGCCCCCAACTGGGGACCTGACATTCAATGAAGTCATGTGCCCTGACCGGAAATCGAACCAGCTACACTTGGCTTGCAGGTCGATGCTCAATCCACTGAGCCACAGCAGCCAGGGCTCACAACCTCTTTGGTGTTTATAGCAGCACTGACTAGCCAATAGAAATACAATGCGAACCACATATTCAATTTAAAATTTTCTAATAGGTACACTTAAAAAAGTAAAAGGAACAGATGAAATTAATTTTTTTGAAGTCATAAAGATATTCTCCTTTTTTTTATTGTTGACACTATTACAGATATCTCCATTTCTACCCCTTTTGCCCTCTTCCAGCCATCACCACACTTTTGTCTGTGTCTATGACTTAGCCATATATGTTCTTTGACTAATCTCTTCACCTTCTTTCATCCATCCCCCTCACCCTCCTCCCCTCTGACAGCTGTCAGTCTGTTCCATGTGCACAAGCCTGTGTTTCTATTTTGTTCATCAGTTTATTTTGTTCATTAGATTCCACTTATACATGAGATCATATGGTATCTTTCTTTTTCTGGCTGAAATTAATTTTAATAATATATTTTATTTAATCCGATGTATCCAAAATATTCTTCAACAGAAAAATTACTTACTAAGTCTTCAAAAATGATGGGGCCATCTCTTTATTTTCTCGTAAAGTTGCACGTTATTGTATAATTGGATCTTATTGCCAAATACAGTAGTCCCTCTCTATATCACAGTTCACTTATTGTGGCCTCACTGTATCGCGGGATTTTAAAAAAGATTATATTTAATTATTTATCACAGGTTTTTTGCTATTTCGTGAGATTTTGTGGTACTGTATATCTATGTTGTTAAAGTTACGTAGGTTTAAGAGTGTAGAATATGTTTAAGAACATAAGTAGTGTTTATAAAAGTGTGGAAAAGGTTAATAAGGGAGTGGGAAAGGTTAATAAGGGACTGGGAATGGTTTATAAGTGTTTGAGAAGGGTTTATGAAGCCTTAAAATATATACAAATACTAAAATAAATGTAAGGTTCCTACTTCGTGGATTTTCACCTATCGCAGTGGGGTCTAGAACATAATACCTGCGATAAGTGAGGGGATACTGTAACCTGAAATAAGCCAAATATTGTTAGAAATATGAACTTTCATTCACTGCCATTATGCCGAAACTCCTTTCTAGTAGATATTGTACCTTGAGATATGAATTATGGTATAAAATTATTATGATTAGCAAGATATTTAAAATTATTTTTATTTTATATCATTCTTTTAAAATTTCTACTTTTGTATATGGATTATAAACTAATGGTTTAGTAACTATAAATAAATATATTATGAGTATACATTCAAAATTGAAAGGGGTACATGATTAAAAATGTGTGATGACCTCCGGCTACCAGGACAAAGTCCAAACACTTCAGGTTAGGTTTTAAAGTCCTCCCCTCTTGCCCATATATTAACCCTGTTGAAGCCATCAGTGCTTTACCCCGTGGTTCCTCTAAATTAAGGTCACCAGCAAAAGCCACATTCTCCTTCTCAACTTGTTTGTTTGAACCCAATATATTCCCTTGTTAAATATGTGATTTTGCTCAAATATAGTTTCTTGTTTGTTTTTCTCCTTCATCTTTTCAGTTGTAAAAGTATCTTTCAGGATTCAGCACAATTTTTAACTCTTGGAAACCTTCTCTGAATGATCACTCCATCCTATATTTCTGACTTTCTGGTCTGAATTCTTATATTATTTTTTTTGTCATTTATTGTGACATCTAGTTATAGACTACCTTTATTATTTGTCCTTTTTTATGTGTATACTGTTTTCTCAACTTTAATATTTTCAAAGAAAGAACTTTGTATGTCTTTGTGTGACCTTTTAGTATTTATTACAGTATATACAGCTACATGATATCATGTAAATAAGCCCTAGCTGAAACAGCGTTAAGATTTAAATACTGCTTTTTCTTGTTGTTTTTGTTTTTAATACTCTTATCATCCTCATCAGTATGGTCTATCTTAGTCTCTCTGATCTAGAGGGATATTATTGATTAATGTGTGTATGTTCTGTAGAAAGATGGGTTTAAAGAATAATTAATTGCTTTGTGAAGCCAAGGAATTTTCTGTTATCTCATCTCAGAATTCCATAATTCTTTTCTTCTTAACAACTTTATCTTTGCGAGAGAGGGGCACAACTGTGAGATTTTCCTTGAATGGCTTAATAAACTTGTCCAACTCTACATAATCTCCCATTACTTGTTATTTTAGTATGAAATACGGTGTGGTTTATTAGCAGAAATGCTGTTGCATTATGTAGGTGAAAAGATCATATTTGACATCTGTCAAGGGAATGGGACATATCATAAATTTAAGTCTAGCTTGGCCCAGGCTTTGTGTAATCTCATTATATAATCACTGTTTAACTCATATTTTGCTTATGTTAATCATAAATTGTCCTGTGAATATTTTTGTGATATTCTATAACACTTAATTTTTATTTAGTTTTGAAGAAAATGAGAAATTATTTTATATGTTAGATTTGAGCACAGCAATGAGGATTTGAGTGAAAAATTACAGAAAATTAAAAAAAATAATTTGACAAAATAAGATACAACTAAATAAAAAACATGCCTTACTTCACTTATTCCCAAATGTGATTTTACACAGAATCACCTGAAGAGCTTTTATCAAATGAACATCTCCAGCTTCCTCTTAGACTATTAAATTAGAGTATGTGTTTTATAATCTCTCCAGTTTGAAAACCCTCTGCTCTCCCTGCTCCTGGTTTCATATATTGTTAGAGTACAGCCTGCTTCTTACATGTTCTAAAAGTAATACTAGTCTGGGGCAGGGCAGACAAGCCCCAAGAGACCTTAGATACTAACTTCTCTGATTGTCTTTTCTCCAAAGGAAATTTTAGCAATTAGATAGTAGGCAATCCCTTGAAATCACCATTATGAGGAAGATTTCTTCCAGTTTATCATGGGCCCTTGTTTTAGTTTTGCACAGACCTGTTTCAGGATGCATGGCAAGGGGACCGCCTACTCATGGTCAGCTCCCAAGATTATAACTTGAGCTAGGGTGGATGTTCCTGTGCGAAGGTCAAACACTTACCTGTAGTATTCAAGTACTTTTTGGGTACAGAGAAGCCAAACACCGTTTAGGCTAGAGCTGACTGCGGGTAAGTCCCTACCATGACTTAGAGCAGAGACATTCTTGGAGAGGTGGGGACTCAGTTGCTGTAACAGAATATAGCATATCTTTATATACCACAGGAAGCATGTCATGGAATAATTTTGTCATTTCTTAATCATTATTTGACAATTTCAATTCTATGCATATCTTTTGTACAAGATTTAAAATTACTTAGACTGAATGCATGAAGTTTGAGTATTGCCATAGCTACTCTTTTATTTACACAGGTGTCTAGAAGTTGAGTTTAAGCTGTGTGTGTATAGGATCAATATTATACACCATTCTCCTCTCAAATTCTGTTTATGGTTACCACACCACCATCACATTCAATAATGCTTCTTTACTAGTTAGATCCACATTGTACATAGATATATAACAAAGACACAATATGGCAAATAAACAAAACTAATATTTACTGTTTAAGTGCTAAGTGAGTCTTAGACCATTCAGTCTTCCTACTGTCTCCCCCAACTAAGGTTGATTTTTTTCTTTTACCAATGAAGATCCTAAGGTTGAGACAGTAATTTATCTGAGGTCACCCAACTAATAAATGGTGGAGCTGTGTTTATGTGTCATGTGTCTGAATCCAAAATCAATGATTTTTCTAGTTTAGTATACTGTTGCAACTAGAATTTACTTATGCATCAGTAACTAGTGATTTCTTTGAATATTGGAAAGGATAATAGACCAAATTATAATCAAGAAATGTTGAAGTTTCATTATGCCTTGTAAGTGTTTCGTTGGAACAACGCATACTAAGGGATGAAAGCATGATTCTAATACTCAAATTAGAGTATTTTAGAATGTTTTATGGCTAGGAAGCAATATGCAGTACCAGTGTGATGTTCTGCCTGATCATGAGTAATTCTTATTTAGTATGTTGAACTCTTATCTTTTTCTTCATTTCTTATTTTGCTCTCATCTAATTCTTTAATGAATGAAAAAATGAATTGGAAAGTGAGAATGTAAAAGGAAGTGAAAAGAAAAGTATGCTATGAGGTAGTACCCATAACTTTTAAGATGAAAGCTATCAGGTCATCTTTTACATTTGGAATAAGTGTTGTAGACATTGTGTTAGACTGTAGTAGATATCTGGTATGATTTAATTTTTGTCCTTAAAACATGAAAATATGCTGTACTTTGGGATATTTTAAAACTGCATTGGGTTGAGTATCTATTACTCTAACATCATTATTCTGTTTTGTCTTTAAATGTTAGAACAGGACATGGTGATATGGTAATTAAATATTTTGGAATTTTTTTCTCAAATAAGAGCAGATCAGGATAGGAAGCTTTGTTCTACCTTCTTGTTTCCAGAGATGAACTTAAAATGTGGATCTCATTGTTGACAAATGTATTCTGATTCCTTGAAATTCTTGATTAACAAGATGTGTATATAAAATAAGGAAATTCACCTTTAATGATTCAATTTTTCTTGTTTTAGAATGAATGTCAACATTTACCAAGAAAGTATGATTTTCATTTGTGTTTTTCTTGTTTACCACAAATTATGAAAAATTTTGGATTTTTTAAAACCTCTTTTCATTTCAATTAGCTAAATAATGAGATTTTCCCCACATATTTTCTTCCACAATGAAGCACACAGGAAATAACTACAGAGCTTGGTGAATGAGAACAAAACTTTGTGCTGGAATATAAAGTAGTATTTTTAAAGTTACAAAATATTTCTTACTTAATCTTACCAGAAAGATAGCAATTTAGTTTTTAATTTGATGTTGAAATCATGTTCAATTACTCATTCTGTCTGTGTTTGTATCTGCTATCAATTGCAACTTTCATCTTATTAGCCCTCTGGGGCTACAGAAGTGGTACAACTGTCCTGTGTTTCATACCAGAGTTATTTTGTCTCCAGTTTCCTCTTTAATGGAGGTAGATTACTGATTCTAAGTACTGAAAATTGATGATGGTTTCAGTAATAATGATGTTAAAACATCTTTTCTAACAACTACTAGCCTTCTCAGCCAATGATCATTGGTACCAAAACCTTTAGGTTAATAATTTCATAGAGAAATGAAATGACATATTGAGTTTATACTCCAGAAATACTTTGTTTAAGAAATTGGGACAACTGTAATTGAACAACAATAACTTTTTTTTTTTTAATGAAAAAAAAGTATTGAACTTATCTATTTTAGTCTCAATTTTTGACAGTTCATTTAGGGTAGTTTTAGAGAGCATGAAAGTATACCCATTAAAAGAAATTGTGTGTTCAGCACCCTGCCTGCTGTACTTAGCACAAATTTTCTATAATTTAGATGTGTTGCTTCTGGAGAAAGCTATTTTCCCTTTTCAGTGGGGATAAATCTTTATATTAATTAGACTACCTAGATTATACAACTGCCTTAAAAATTTTGTTATCAATAGTGATGTAATACCATCATGATTTGCTCCCTAAATGGTAGCAGTCTTCTCTCTGCCTTCCCTCCACACATTCATTGTGAATAAAGTTTAAGTTTAAACATCTCTTTGATAGCACTTAGGAAAGCAGTTTCCCATCTGTGGGCATAGGTTCTTTTGGAGAGTAGGGTCTTGTTAGGTGGAATTACATCTCAGAAAACTTCTGCTTAATTTGTTGTTATTGTTATTCTAGGGGAAAATTTGAGGTTTTCTTTGTCTAAAAATTCTCTAAGTATTGAGCAGACATGATAAATAAATAGGCCACTTCAGGCTTCCAGGACACTCATCCAAGTATCAAGCACAGTTAAATGTATTCATTGAGAAATTCCCAGTTATATAGTAAAAGGGGGAATAAAAATAATATTCATTATCTTTTGCTGTGTTTTCCTATTCAAAGAAGATAACACATTAGTAGAACTGAATTCTTTGTATAAGTCTGTGTTTTGCTTCTTCCATTTAGGGTAGAAATCTCTGTAGGAATTGGACATTTCAAGTTGTGGTGGATCATTTTGCATTTATTGTTTGACATCTGCTGTAGAAAGGAAACTATTACTTTTCAACTGCTAATACACCTTATTTTCATAGGGTATGGCAATTACTCATCCTCCACTAGCAATAAAAAATTAGACTTTGGAGGGAAAATAAAATATTTCAATTTTATCATCTTTCTTTGTGAGTTCATGCTTTCTAGTGATATTCTCTTTAAAACAATTTTTTTAGAACAGAAAAATAAAATTAAAAGTTTCTGTATCGTTAAGGAGAGGTTGTAGCCAGAATGGAAAATTTCACAAAATCATATAATTTAGATTTTTATTTTAGAGGATGATTATATAACTAATGATGTCTAGCTTCCACTGAGTGGTTTGCCCACATAATTGCATGGTGTAACTTAACTTTACATGTTAGGACATTAATTAAAAACTTCAATGTAAGTCAATGTAAAATGTTGAGAAATACATGGGGGAGGAGAAGTTGAATAACTATCTTGCTGTATAAAATTAAACATTGATTACACAGAGAGCAGAGATTGTCAAAAAAATACCAAAAATAAAATGCTGGTTTGATATGTTTTATAGTCAATGTCAGCACCTGGAACAGCTTGATAAAAATGACCATAGAAAGCACTGTTTGCTCTCATGTATTTCTAGTTTTACATTTTGTGAATTTCTTTTTCTTCATGACTCATACTTACTTATGTAAAGTCATCAGTGTAAAATCTGGGCCTGGGCAAGGGGTTGAAGTGGCATGTAGGTTTTATGTATCTGTAGTCAGCTTGTCGTCGTCGTTGGCAGCCGTCCGTCTCGAGAGACGATGGTGTAGCTTCTTAAGAGTCTATCTGCACCGCCGAGAATGGCTGTGCAGTCCGACTAGGGAGTGACACGGTATCTGTCTCCTCCCGTGTTGAATCGACATCTTGTGATGACACTGGAGTGTCCTCTCCAGTGGAGCTGAAGCTACAGAGCCTGGGCAGGGTGATATGGAGGGTCTGCTGTTGCCCATGCAGCAGACCCCCCCTCTCTTCGCAGCTGAAGGATCCAAGGGAAAGACGGAGTCAATACAGCTCGGCTTCAGGTGCGCCGACGACTTTGTCTACTTACCCTGGCTGGTTTGGCTCAGTGGATTGAGCGTCGGCCTGCGAGCTAAGTGTCGCTGGTTCGATCTTCCAGTCAGGGCACATCAGAGAAGGAAAACTCTGACTCCAAAAAACCTCCGCTGCCTTGCGGCATACCTCTTCAGGGGAAAGGCTAAGGGAGTAAACCCCGACAGAAAATCCGGAGCCGGAGTCCCTAAGGCGGTTTGACGTTGTAGTCAACACCGGCAACTCCTGCGGCGCACCTGAAGCCAAGCTGTATTGACTCCATCTTTCCCTTGAACCCTTCAGCTGAGAAGAGAGGGGTGGTCTGCTGCTTGGGCAACAGCAGACCCTCCATATCACCCTGCCCAGGCTCTGTAGCTTCAGCTTCACTGGAGAGGACACTCCAGCGTCATCACAAGATGTCGATTCAACACGGGAGGAGACAGATACCGTGTCACTCCCGAGTCGGACTGCACAGCCATTCTCGGCGGTGCAGATAGACTCTTAAGAAGCTACACCATCGTCTCTTGAGACGGACGGCTGCCGACGACGAGTCAGCTTGTACAAACTCACCTTGCTGTTTGTTTGCATGTGTGTGTCAGAGGCAGTGAGCAAAGATAAGGAGATGCAGGAGTTTTCAAGATGAAGGAGAAATCCTAGGGAGACAGCAATTTGTGGCTTTAGGGCCAGACACCTGTCCAAGACCAGCAGCTAGTTTCATCAAATAGCTGACAATAATTATAAGTATATCGTGGTACTTTACACAAATGTGGAAATAATTTCCTTTTTAATTCCAATATCAACAGAATATTTTTTGTTATTGTGAAAGTCTTATTCTTAATCTTTAGTCAAAAATAAATATAAATATATTACTACCTATATTTTGTTAGTGAGAAGTTGTATATACTTAGTTTGTGTGTCCATATATTTATTGACTTACCTAAGCCCTATTTTTGCCTTAATTTAATCATAGCAACTCAATCATTTAGCCATTTAACAAACATTGTTAGTATGGGCTAGGAACTTATTTATTGATTTAATACAGATCAGATTGTGAAAATAATGAAAAATAAGTTTTCATTTAGAAGCACATAGTTAATAAGATGATGTGATTTTGCTTTATTAAGCGAAGATCTGTAGAGTTAAATTAAAAGAAAAAGTCTGTGATTCGAGGCAATAAATCTGGAATCATTAACACTGGATCCTTATATTTTTAGCTGATATTAAAATTTTTTATCATGTAAGACATTCTTATTAATGTTCCCATTAACAGAGCAAAGTTGGTTAAATACCCCACACATCAGTCATTATACTCTGTTCTACACTTGAAGGTAACAAGTACAGGGTGAAGTAAAAGTAAGTTTATAGTTGTGAGTATGCAAAATACAGTTTATTCTTGCATTACTTATTAATTATTGTATTACTTTTCACATTAACAACTGTAGACCTACTTTTGCCCCACCCTGTATATATTGTTGGGATCTTTGGGAATCTTGATTCCTCTTGTGTAGCCTTAGACAGTCTGCAATGGTTATATTTGAGCTTCTTTTATTAAATAAGCTATTGCAGATCACTAACTATATGACCTGAGGATGATGTATCTGAGTAGTGATGAACAGACATGGTGAAATCTTCAGAAGTCTTTGCTGTTTTTACACTTTCCTACTCTACCCTCTTTCCTTGGAATTGCCAGATTTTTGAAGACTGTCAAAGTATGTGAATAACTCAAGTATATTTCTCCGTGTTCATCATTCATATGTTTTTCATATGAGTCATTGCTCAGTAGATTTAGTATCAAGTATACTTTTTGATATATCTAAAAATCACATATATATATTTTCTTTTCCTTGATACTCTCATAGCACAAAAGGTCTCTCATTTAGAATGATGAATAATTTTCATCAGAAATTTCATTGTAATTCTTCACTTCAAAGACCCATAATCAAAGTTACTGTAAGTTGTACTCCATCATCGGCAGCCGTCCGTCTCGAGAGACGATGGTGTAGCTTCTTAAGAGTCTATCTGCACCACCGAGAATGGCTGTGCAGTCCAACTCGGGAGTGACACGGTATCTGTGTCCTCCCGTGTTGAATCGACATCTTACGATGATGCTGGAGTGTCCTCTCCAGTGAAGCTGAAGCTACAGAGCCTGGGCAGGGTGATATGGAGGGTCTGCTGTTGCCCATGCAGCAGACCCCCCCCTCTCTTCGCAGCTGAAGGGTCCAAGGGAAAGACGGAGTCGATACAGCTTGGCTTCAGGTGCGCCGCAGGAGTTGCCGGTGTTGACTACAACGTCAAACCGCCTTAGGGACTCCGGCTCCGGATTTTCTGTCGGGGTTTACTCCCCTAGCCTTTCCCCTGAAGAGGTATGCCACAAGGCAGCGGAGGTTTTTTTTGGAATCAGAGTTTTCCTTCTCTGAAGTTGTACTATAAGTTGTATATATAATGTATTCCTTTCGTAATTCCCATAACATTTTCTTTGAGGGCACTTGAGCACATTTCATATTCTGTCTACTTTTGCTGCTGGGTTTATGTTTCTTTTTTTTTTAACTTTTAAAATATTTATTGTATTTTTTTCCGTTACCGTTTAGTCCCCTTGAAGCCCCAAAGCCTCCCCCACTGCAATCACCACACTGTTGTCCATGTCCATGAGTCCTTTATCCTTTTTGCTCAATCCCTCCACCCCTTAATCTCCTACCCCCTGCCCAATGAAAACAGTTTTAGGTTCACAGCAAAATTGAGTAGGGGATTCAGATTTCCCATATACCTCCTTTCTACCCCCTAGCTCCCAATATACACAACTTCCCCAGTTCTGGACATCCTGCACCAGAGTGGTTCATTTGTTGCAACTGATGAGCCTAAGTTGATACAACATTATCACCGAAAGTCCATAGTTGACATTAGGGCTCATTCTTGGTGTTGTGCATCCTATGAGTTTTGACACATATATAATGACATGTATCCATCACCGTAGTATCATATAGAATAGTTTCATTTACCTACTGTGCTCTGCCTATTCATTCCTCCCTCTCTCCTAACCCATAGCAACCACTAATCTTTTCACTTTCTCCATAGTTAGCCTTATCCCAAGTCATATAGTTGGAACCGTACAATATGTGGCCTTTTCAGATTGGCTTCTTATACTTAGTAGTATGCATTTAAGTTTTCTCCATGTCTATTCATGACTCAATAACTTATTTCTTTTTAACCCTGAATAATATTCCATTTGGTTGTACCACACTTTATCCATTTACCTACTGAAGAACATCTTGGATGTTTCCAAATTTTGACAGTTTTGAATAAAATGACTATAAACATCTATGTGCAGGCTTTTGTGTGGATATAAGGACACATTCAGTTCATTTGGGTAAACCCCAAAGAGCATGATTGCTGGGCCATATGGCAAAGAGTATGTTTAGTTTTGTAAGAAACTTCCAAACTTTTTTCCAAAGTGGCTGTGCCATTTTGCATTGCCATCAGCAGTGAGTGAGACTTGCTGTTGCTCTGCGTCTTCCCCAGCATTACTGTTGTCAATGTTTTAGATTTTGGCCACTCTAACAGGTAGTTTAGTAGTGTCTCATTGTTGTTTTAATTTGCAGCTGCTTACTGACACATGATTTCATATGCTTATTTTCCATTTGTGTATTTTTGGTGACGTACATTCAGGTCTTTGGCTCATTTTTTAATTGGGTTTTCTTTTTTTTTTTTTAATAGGTTTTATTATGTTGTTACAGTTGTCCCAATTTCTTTTCCCTCTGCTCCCTTCCACCCAGTGACCCCCCCCATCCAGTTGTCCCCCCACTTAGTCTATGCCCATTGGTTGTGCATATAGCTCTTCTCAACATCTTCCTGTCACTCCACTCCCTCCTACTATGCTTCTTAGTTCCTGCATCATTTCCCTCCCTTTCCCCGCTTCCCCCTCCCCACTGACTTCCCCCTTATATGTTCCCCATACCTACAATTCTTTTTCCACTCTCATTGCCCACTTAGTTTGCCTTTGTTTCAATTCCCTAGCTTCTGTTGTTGGTTGTTGTGATACAGTTTTCATTTTAATGTTCATAGTTTTGATCCTCGTTCTTCTAAACAAATCCCTTTAACATCTCATATAACAGTGTTTTGGATCTGATGAACTCCTTCAGTTTTACTTTGTTCTGGAAGCATTTTCTCTGCCCTTCTATTCTGAATGACAGCTTTGCTGGATAGAGTAATCATGGCTGTAGGTTTTTGCTTTTCATTACTTTGACTATTCCTTGCCAGTCCCTTCTTTCCTGCAGAGTCTCCTTTGAGAAATCAGTTGACAGTCTTAACTGGGACTCCTTTGTACATAATTCTCTTCTTCTCTCTTGCTGCTTTTAAGATTCTCTCTTTATCCTTAATTTTTGACATTTTGATTATAATCTGTCTTGGTGTGGTTCTCCCTGGGTCCAGTTTATTTGGAACTCTTTGTGCTTCCTGGACCTGTAAGTCTATTTCCTTCCCCAAGTTAGGCAAGTTCTGCTTCATTATTTTTTTCACATAATTTTTCAATTTCTAGTTCTTCTTCTTCACCTTCTGGCGACCCTATAATTTGGATGTTTGCTCTCTTATTGTTTTCCCAGAGGTTTCTAAGCTTCTCCTCATTTTCCTCACTTTTTGCTTCCTCTTTCTGCACTGGTTGACTGTTCCCTCCCTATGTTCCGATTTGTTGATTTGATCCCTGGTTTTTCTTCCTTCACCACTTTTTTCGTATGTGTTTTCATTCATTTCAGCAGGACTAGTCTTCACTCCTTCCTCGTCTTGATTAAGTCCCACTGTTATTTCTGTAAGCTGTCTTATAACTATAGCTCTGAACTGAGCCTCAGAAAGGTTATCTTATCTGTTCATTAGTTAATTTATGTATTTGCTTTCTGGTCAGCTTCATGATTGGAATCTCTATCATTATTCCTACAATCCTGGCAGTTTTTTGTTTCCTGGGTGGGGCTGTCACACCTCCTACACTATAGGGGGCGGAGCCCCATGCACGTGTCACTACCGTCACTACCTGGCGACCCTTCTCACCACACTGTGGTGCTTTGTGTAGGGGCAGGGGTCCAAGATGGATTCCTGCTGTTCTCTCTCCGCTGAGAGACTGGGGGCCTCCTCCTCCATCCTCACGACCTCTGGGCCTCACAGTCCAAGGCAATGGGGGTCTGCCTTCCCTGGTGTTGGAATCATGAGTTGACGGGTTTGGTCTGCAGCTAGGGGTACTCCTGGGCGTTTCTCGCCTCTCCTTAAATACGGGCATCTGTGCTTACTGCAGTTCTGCTGCCCATCACCACAGCTGCTGCCACCAGCACAGCTTGACCTCTCTGCCCTGGCTTCACCCCTTCTACCCGTCCGGATGAGCACCGCTTGTTTATAACTTCATATGTTGGACTTCCATGGAGCTTTGTTTTCTGGAACTTTTGGTTATTTCTGGTTTTGCAGTAGTTGTATTCCTTCTTAGTTGTGGAGGGAGACAGAGCGTGTCAGTCTAGGTCTCCATCTTGCCCAGAAGTCAGGTTTTTATTTTCTTAATATTGGTTTTAAGAGATCTTTGTATATTTCAAATAATAATCCCTTATCAGATTTGTCTTTTGCAGATATCTTCTCCCAGGCTGTGACTTGTTTTCTCATACATTTGACGTTATCTTTTGCAGTACAGGAACTTTTAATTTTAACAAAGTCCTGCTTATCAGTTCTTTCTTTCATGGCTTATGCCTTTGGTGTTGCATCCAAAATGTCTTCATCATATCCAAGGTCATCTAGGTTTCCTCCTATGTTATCTTCTAGCGGTTTTATAGTTTTGCATTTCACATATAAATCTATGATCCATCATGAGTTAATTTTTGTGAGGTATGTAAGGTCACTTTTTTGTTTGCATGTAGACGTCTAGTTTTTCTAGCACCATTTGTTGAAAAAACTGTCTTTGCTCCATTGTGTTGCCTTTGCTCCTTTGTCAAAGATCAGTTGGTTATATTTATTTGGGTCTATTTTTGGACTCTGCATTCTGTCCCCTTGATCTATTCGTCTCTTCTTTCACGAATACTAACATGACTAATATAGCTTTATAGTAAGAATTGAAGTTAGGGAGTGTCAACTTTAATACTTACTATAACTTCAAAAATCGTCTTTGTTCTTCTATAATACTAAATGGGCTATTCTGGGTCTTTTGACTCTCTGGTCTTTAGAACCAGTGTGTTGATGTCCACAGAATATTGCTGGGATCTTGATTGGGATTGTTTCGAATGTATTGATCGAGTTGGGAGAAACTGATATCTTAACAATAGTGAATCTATTTATAAATGAACATGGGTTATCTCTCCATTTATTTAGTTCTTTGATATCTTTCATGACAGTTTTTGTAGCTTTGCTTACATAGACTTGTAAATATTTTGTTAAATTTATACCGAAGTATTTCAATTTTTTAGGTGCAAATCTAAATAGTAATGTGTTTTTAATTTCAAATTCCATTTGTTCATTGCTTATACAGGGTGTGGCAAAGTAGGTTTACAGTTGTGAGTATGCAAAACAGTTTATTGTATTATTATTTATTATTATATTATTTTCCATACGAACAACTGTAAACCTATATTTGCCCATTTTGCTACATTTGTGTATAAGTTTATATACAATAAATTTGTTCATTTATTATATATATATAATAAAATGATTGACTTATATATATATATATATTAATCTTGTGTCCTCCAACTTTGCTATTAATTGCTTATTATGTGCCCCAACCAGGGGTCGAACCTGCAACATTGGCATATTGGCACAATTCTCTAACCAACTGAGCTATGTGGTCAGGGCTTCTTTATTAAACTTTTAGTGTCCATGGGATCTGTAATGATATCCCCTATCTCATTTCTGATATTAATTTATATCTTCCTTTTTTCTTAGCCTGGTTAGAGGCTTATCAATTTTATTGATCTTTTTAAAGTACGAACTTTCGGTTTTGTTGATTTTTCTCTATTGACTTCTTATTTTTAGTTTTGTTGATATCTATTCTAATTTTTTTCTTCTGATTACTTTGGATTAAATTTGCTCTTCTGTTTTTAGATTTTTAAGGTGGAAGCTTAGATTTTTTATTTCAGATCTTTCTTCTTTTTTAACATACACATTTAATGCTACAAATTTCCCTCTAAACACTGCTTTTGCTCCATTCCTCAAATTTTAATGTTATACTTTATTTCAGCTAATTCTTAATTTTTCTTGCAATTTTGTCTTTGACCCATGTGTTATTAAGAAGCATTTTTTAAAAATTAGAATGTTTTTAGAGAAGTTCTGAGTTCATAGCAAAATTGAAGGGAGGGTACAGAGATTTTCCATATACCTTCTGTCTCCACTCATGCATAGTCTCTCCATTATCAGCATCCCCACCAGAGTGGTACAGTTGTTGTAACTGATGAACCAATATTGGACTATTTACTCCTTTATTATTGTGTAATGCCCCTCTTTGTTCCTGATAATATTTCTTGCTCTGAAGTCTACTCTGGCTGAAATTAATATTTATACTTCTGTTTCACAGTAGCAAGACATCTTTTTTCACCCATTTACTTTTAGTCTGTGTGTCTTTATTAAAAATGGTTTCTTATCGATGAGTCTTAGTCGAGCCTTGTTTTATAATCCACTCTGTTTTCAATCCAATCTCTGTCTTTAATTGGTGTATTTATACCTTTGAACTTAAAATGGCTATTGGGTGGATTAATATCTACAATATTTGTTCCCCTTGTTTTTTGTTCTTATATTTGTCTTTCATACTTTTTCTGCTTTTTTTTGTTTTAATTGAGCATTTTTTCATTCAATTTTCTCTCCTTTCTTAGCCTATCAATTACATTTTTAAAACATTTTTTTAGTGGTTCTAGAATTCACAATACATTCACAACTAATGTAAGTCTAATTTCAAAAAAACACTATTATTTCATGGGTACTGTGAATAACAATAACAAAATAATTTAAATTCTTTTCTCCCATCTCTTACATCTTTGCTGTCATTCATTTCACTTATACATAATCATACATAACTGAATACATTGTTATTACTTTGAAGAAATTGTTAACTAGTAGATCAATTAAGAATAAGAAAAATAAAGCCCTGGCTGCTGTGGGTCAGTGGATTGAGCATCGGCCTGTGAACCAAGTATCGATGGTTCAATTCTCAGTCAGGGCACATGACGAGGTTGCACGCCAGGTCTCGAGTTGGGGCCCGTGTGAGAGGCAACCACACACTGATGTTTCTCTTCCTCTCTTTCTCCTTTCCCCTCTCTCTAAAAACAAATAAATGAAATATTAAAATAAAAAAAGAGTAAGAAAAATAAATGTTTTTAATTTAACTTCACTTATTCCTTCTCTGATGTTCTTCCTTTCTTTATGTAGACCCAAGTTTCTGAACTATTTAATTTTCATTTTCTCTATAGAACTTCTGTTACCATTTTTTGTGTGGCAGGTCTACTGGCAATAAATTCGCTCAATTTTTGCTTGTTTGAGATAGTCTTTATTTCTCTGTCACCACAGGGTACAGTATTCTTTGTTGGTGAATTCAATTTTGAAGGAAAATTTCAGAGTACAGATTTCTCAAAAGTTTAAATATTTCACTCTACTTTCTTCTTACTTGCATAGTTTCTGAGAAGTTGGATGTAATTCTTATCTTTGCTCCTCTATGAGTAAGATATTTCCATCACTCTTACCGCCCCCTTGTCTTTTTCAAGGTCTTTTATTTATATTTAATTGTTTGAAGTTTGAATGTAATATGCTTTGGTATAGTTTTGTTGTTGTTACTATTGTTGTTTTTTGCTTTCATTTATCCATTTGGTGGTCTTTGAACTTCCTGTATCTCTGGTTTGGTGTCTGACATTAATTTGAGGAAATTCTCAACTTTCTCCATTAGTTTATTACTTTAAACATGGCTTCTTTTCCTTTCTCTTTTCTCCTAGTATTCCCATTAGGCACACGTTACACCTTTTGTAACTTCCCATAGTGCCTGGATATTCTGTTCTGTTTTCTGTTTTAATTCTTTTTTTTTTTTTTTTTGCTTTGCTTTTCAGTTCTGAAAATTTCTATTGTCATATTCTCAAGGTCAGAGATTTTTTTTCCCCTCAGCCATATCCACTCTTCTAATGAGCCCATCAAAAGAATTCTTCATTTCTGGTGCAGTGTTTTGATCTCTAGCATTTCTTTTTATTTTTTCCTTAGAATTTCTCTCTCTCTCTGCTTCCCTTGTCCATCTGTTCTTGTATTATTGTATTTTTTTAAATTAACACCCTTAGCATAGTAAACATAGCTTTTAAAAAATTCCTGGTCTGATAATTCTAACATTTCTGCCATTTCTGACGTGGCTCTGATGCTAGTTCATTCTCTTTAAGCTGTGTATTTTGCATTTTAGTGTGCCTTGTAACTTTTTGTTGAAAGATGGACATGATGTACTGGGGAAAGAAAGTATGATAAATAGACCTTTAATAATGTAGTGGTAAGGTATGGGGGAGGGAAAGCATCCAATAGTTTCTATGATTAAGTCTCAGTCTTTTGGTGAGCAAGTGCCCCGAACCAGTGCTTCTCAGTTCTTTCCCCTTCTTACGTGGGACGGATTAGTTAGAGGGGGCTGAAGTTGAGTATTTCCTTTCCCCCAGGTCAATTAGGCTCTGATATAACCCCAGCAGGTTTTACTGTGGTAAAATTATTTCTTCTGAGGCTAGGCCTTGTTAAGAAGAACAGAATGTTCTAGTATATTTCAATATGGTTCCTTTCTCCCTTTCCCTGCTGTAAGTATTCACTGTAAACCTGGAGCTAATGTTACAGAGCGAAAGGGGGTTCTTTCATGTGGCACCTTGGTGTAAAACTCAACAACTAGTGTTGAGGAAAACAGATCTTTATTTACAATACTCCAACCTGGGGAGGGCTGTGAGCATTCCTGCTCAGAGCCCTGTTCTCCCATAGGACCCAGCACTTCCCTAGCTCCCCAAAAGGCTTTAAGCCAAAAACATACCCAGAAGTTCCCCATCCCTTATCTATCAGCTGTCTCCTTCAGGAACTGGGGTACTATGTCATCAGCCTCCATATAACAGTCCAGGAAAACATGCACCATGTTGCACTGGATCATGCATGGTTCTCTCTCTGCCCTTTCAAAGCTGCATGGATCTCTCTCTCTAGATTGGCTGCCACCTTATTTTTAAATCCCTGACTGTGGCCTGTGGCCTGTGATGCAGTGGGCATGGTAACCCGTTCTGACCATTCACAGAACCTTGCTCAGGCCCTGTATGTTCTTTCCTCACCATTCTATGGTCAAAACCCCTAGGGGCCTTGGAAGAACCAAAGCCATTTGTGTGACTGAGACGCTAACTACCAGCCATAGACGTGCAAAGGCATCTTGAAAGCTGTCCCCTTCCCCCATCCTCTAACCACAGGCTCTGGAGAATTTTGGGAACCCCACTCTGTAGCAGTAAAACTCACAGAAGTGTGGGGTCTCCCTGTATGGCTGAGTTCTCCTGTAGTTTTTATTGTATTTTAACTTATTTATTTATTTTTTAATAGTTTGTTTTTTATTGTATTTTTTTCCATTACCAGTTATTCCCTAATACCCTCATGGCCTCCACCCTCCATACCACCCCCCTCCCCCTCATTCACCACACTACTGTCTGTGTCTGTGAGTTCTTTCTCTTTTTTTTTCTTTTTTGCTCAGTCCCTCCACCTGGCCAGTCCCCATTCCAAGGACTTACTCACATCAAGCCTTCAGTATTTTATCAATTATAATTTAGACTTCCCTACCCCAGCAATAATTCTGGTGGTGGTTTCTGCTCCAGTCAATTGTGAAAGCTGTGATTCTCCGTATCCGCCTGCCTATTTCTCCAATATTGGGAGCAGGCATTTACGCTGTAACCTCACTTCTCTGAAAGATTTTAGAGTTGTTGATTTTTCAATTTGTTCAATTTCTTACCTGTTGTTAGACCAGAGTGGTGACTTCTAAGCTCCTTATATGATGGACTGGAAACTGGAAGTTACTTATGTTTCTTGAAAGCACAAGTTATGTCAAATTCATCTTTTTATATTTCTTATATAACTATCACAATTCTTCCCATATAGTTGATTCTCAATAAATGCTTTCTAATGTACAACCATACATATCTCTACACTTTCATAAGTTTTTCTATGATCCCTTTCTACTGTTGAAATTCCTTTTTTTTTTTTTTCTTCATCTGTCTTAAAATGTGACACCTCCATTGTTGCATGTGTGGACACTGAGTCTACAATTGAATTATGTAACTGGAATTTGTCCCAACTTTAATCAGGTCAAATATCCCTTATCTGTTTTATATGTAGCCCAAAGGTCACCTTCTCTAAGAGAGCTGGAAATAGAGGGGGTATTTCATCTGCGCTCTTGACATGTCATTCCTGCTTCTCCGTTTCTCATGATCCTTTGGCAGATTGATGTGCTGCTGGAGTTATTTCTCACATTGATACATAAGAAGCTAGAATTCTCAAACTATTAACTCTTTGATACAATTATCCTTACCCTGGTTTTAGGTGCGGGATTATGTAACAAAAGCCACAATTCTTTTTTCTTGTCTAATACCTTAACCTTCCTCCTGCTGGGCTGCCCCCTGCCCCTCATCTCCACACAACTTTTACAATATTCAATAACTTTACCCAAGGAATGTGGGTGATTGACGGAAGTTAGAATAGAGAAGACAATAGATATAAATTGATGTTGTGACTGTCTCTCTAGTTCAAGTGAAAAGAGCTAAAACATTTAAGCTCCACCTACTTCATTTTCTAGCTTTGATTTGACCCTTAGACTTTAGACAGAACTCTTCAAAAACCTACATTTTGACATTGTATCTGCCTCCACCAGATCCCACCCAATATGGTTTGTTCCTTTTAGAATTAATCTTCCTTTCCACACAAGAAAGTTTAAAATGCATGAATCATATAACAGTTTCTACACTCTGAAATGGTTCAGTTTAATATGGGAGGGGAAATATGACATGAAATAGTGAATCTCCAAGCAGAGGGGTGTAGGTGGGTTTTCTACTTCAATTCTGGATCTCTTTTAGGCCTCTCTCCTAGTATTTCTCAGCTCCTTTATTCTTCATGAGAGTCAAGTGGACAACTATTGGATCAAACACACATGCACGCACACACATTCACACACACAGACACCCTCCCTAAATATAAAGGTGATTTTTACTGAAGAGCAGTAGAGATCCATACTGAACAAATGAACCTGTAGATTTATGACTGAACCTGTAGATTTTCATGCCAACAACCCTCTACAACTATTTTGCACTCAGAGGTCAATATTGCATAAGGAATGGGTCCATTAGCATGGTCTATTAAAAATAATAGGCTTATGGATTAATTGCCACTTCATGGCTGCTCCCTGGCTCTCATGGCATGGTTTTGAAAATTGTACTTCTGTTTAGTTTATGCCATCTCAAATTCTAAGTTAAGGTGTCACCAACAATAATCTCTGGAAATGGAACGAAGAATAATTAGGAGATCTGTTTTTTTTTTCTATTCAAGCAAACCCCCTAGAACTGAGGGTAAGAGTATTCTTTCATTTGTTGTTTAAAATCTGCTAGATAAGATGACTTATGAGAATTACTTCTGATGTGTATGATTTTATGATTCTAAGTAATTACAAGAATGTTATGACTCTTATTTAAACAGGTCAATTTTATTTTGTACCAAAATCATTTCAATGTATTTTATTTCTATTTTACAAATATTTTATTGGATGCCTATACTCATACATTTTAAATAATATCCTGCTTCCTACTGTTCTGGAAATTAGTGGTCTAGCTGTCTAATTTGATGCAGTTTGATTTTGCCTGAACAAACATTATATTGAAGGTATTCTCTGCTATGCTGGCAATTTTGTTACGCCTTTAAATCTATGGCCATTCTCTCAGAAGACCAAAAAAATTGGGTGGTCCTGATGATATAGTACTACCATAATTTAAATCCAAGGGTAATTTTAGCATCCAGAGTGCCACTTTCATTTTTTACCAGTACTGCACATGCCTTGCATAAAGAAAATACCCTATTATCTAGCACTGGCAACCTCACACTTTAGTGTCTGCCCCAAATGAAATCTCCCTGTGTCATATTGATAGCCTTGGTAAGTGAGTTTGAGTCCTATGCTCTCCTGAAGTATTTTGAATTTTCAGGATACAGACCCCTTTCTTAGGTCTTCATGACTTTCCCACACTGCTGCCTTAGCCTACATATCACACTCCACCCCTCTACCCTACTTTCCATCACCTTCTACACCTGTATAACTCCTTACGTTTTGAAACTCAGCTCACATGCCATATCCTTTGGAAAGCCTTTTTTGATTCTGCCCTCTCTTTCAAGTCTGGATTGACTGTCTATCCTACATTCTTCATACTTACATAAAATTGTTGTCTTTGCAAGTATACAGCTTTGTAAATCTTTGTCCTAAATTGTGAGCCTGTTGATCTTAGGAACTGTGCCATTTATTTCTATATCACCAGCACATAGTAGATGGCCAGTAATGTTTAATAAACTGATGGCAGCCTTGCTTGTAGATTCTTATTTGAGTCTTCATTCTGGTTTTTCTGCAGATGATATATGCAGAGCTTACTGTTATATTGAGTTACTCATAGATCTTGTAGGAGGGACATTTTTACTTCTTAATACATTTTGATCTTATCGTAGAACTATTATCATTGTTGTTAGTATTTTTGTGTGTGAGGGATGGACATTGGCGATTATTGATCAACTATTGTATGCCGAACCTTCTGCTAGGTGCTTGGTATGTCTTCTCATTTAACGCTTATGATAATCATTTAAGATTGCTTTTTATCATCTTCATTATATAATGGAGGAACTAGACACTAAGAGATGTTAAATAATTTGCTCAATTTCGTATTTGCTAAGGTATCAGAGCCAGCATTTGAATTCCAGGTCTATCTGTTTTTTATAGCTTATACTTTTTGTGTTGCACATATTATAATTATTTAGATGCATAATAAGTGCTTACAGAAAGTTATTGTAGGAACATTTTTCATGGAAATAGCATTGAAGTTCAGTTACCAGCTCTTCTTTATTGCTCAATTTACCATGGATAGCTATTTTGTTTTAAATAATGTTTGTGTTTAAGTATATCCATTAAAGAACAACAGAGTGAGCTTTTTCAAAAACTATATTGAATACAAATAAAGTATCCTAGTTACTTTGAGACTTACAGCAAATTAATAATAACACTTAAACTAAAATCAAAATTACATTTGATATCACACACACAAAATTCATACATCTATATCATCAAGGCACAGCTTTGTTTTAAATATAATCTTGTGTTATTAAAGCATCATTTTGGAATTTCCTAAAAATGTGATACTGAAGTTCTGCACAGTGTCCAGGATACAGGGTCTGGTTTGCACATTTGTGACAGATCTCTTCCCAGAGCTGTGAAACAATTTGTTTCTGTCATTAGGGGGTTAAAGAAACAGTTTTCTTCCTGTGCTGTTGAGAGAAGGCTTTTTTTTCCCAGTAAGAGATCAGGGAAATACATCAGAAGAGGAGATTATTTACATTTGCCCCAGTGCTACTAAAACAGTTGTTTGTTTTTTCTCTCTAGTATAGAAACCTTTCTGATTCTCCTCTTGTCAAAAAAAATTGAAGAACTACTCCTATGCACTGCTACCACTGCTGAGTCCGTTCTTCGATTTTCCCATATTGATCAGATTTTAACTTGACTGTCTTTAGTTCAAAGCTCAGATGAATTTGGTGGTCCTTCTTCAAGTCTTTGTGGACATTTGCCAGTTTTGTAAAACTGCTACACAGTTCAACAGACTTTTACATTCTTGGCAAGATTCCAGCTTTAAAAGATCTGGGAGAGGAATAAAACAAATACATCGAGAATAGGAAAACCTTTGTGGAAATGTGATAAAGGAGTTTATATCATATACCTACTTACTTTTTTTCCTTTGTAATGATATGAATTTTTCAGATTGTAGTAAACATAAAATTTATTTTTCTTGAAATGACTCATTTTTCTTTCCTTTTATCATTGATAAATTTTCTTAATTTGGAAATATTTATTTTACTTTAAAATTTTAACATACACTATGAGGAGACATTCAAGGATAAAAAATAAAAGCACTTTTTATAGACAACAGAAAAATAGAAATAATGGCTTTTATGATTTATTCATCCATTTAGATATAATTTTAAAAGCATCAGGGAAAATAATTATTAAAGTTTCATAATTAAATTTATTAATGATAACTTACAAAATAATTAATATTATTGAGCATTTGTTTAATATTTATAAATAGGAACTGTTTTCAGTGTTTTACATACATTGGTTTATTTAATATTCACAAGAATCTTTTAAGGATTAATTTATTATTTACCTTTTACAAAAGAGGAAAACAAGGCACAGACAAGTTAAGAAACTTTCCTAAGGTCACATAGAATTTTAATTAGTAGGCTTTTGATAACAAGTAAAATAAAACAGTAAGGGTATTTGCTGTCCTACCTAACTGAAAGTTTAGACATAGAGCTACCCTAGGGTTGATTAATTTTATATCATCAAAGACACATTGTTTTCCATGTTTTTACTTTGCTGTTTTTAATAAATTGTTTTGTCTTCCCAAACCAGCCGCCCTCTAAGAATGTTTCCATACTTTCAGGCATCATAGGTGGAAAACTTTGTCACTAGACAGAAAACGGGGAAAAATGCTTTTTTTAGATCTCTTTTTAGAAAGAGGAATCCCTTCCAGAAACTCCTCAGGCAGTCTTCTACTGATGTTCTATTGGACATCATATGCTCAGCTTAACCAATCACCGAAAAGAGTAAAACTACCACCAGATCCGCCTAATCCAATGGGCATAGCTTCTCTGAGAAATAGACTCTTAGAGGAAAGTGAACAAAATAGGATTTTTAAGTGAATAAAATGGGGTAAGGGGGTATGCCTGTTGGGAGGTGCCCAGTTATGTCTGCCATACACAGTTAATGACTTGTGGCCTAAAATTCAAACCCAGGGAAGTCTGTTTCTTCTTAGTCCATGCTTATAGCTACCTTGCTATGAAAAGTTTGATTCTAATGCAGTTTTCTCTAATCTTTTGTAAAATTATATATTCTAAAAAACAAACAAGCATGATTTTCAAACAAAAAGGAATTTGGTGTAAAAAATTTTTCACTCTGTAATTCACCATATTTATCATAGACATATAAGCTGTAGCTTGGAAAGGACATATGTATCTTGATGTATGTTAAGAAAAATAGGCCCTAGTCATCATCTTTACTCCCATATACTTCTCTTGAGAAGGAGTAAATCACTACAGAGTGGGAGTGCGGAGTGGGGAGTGGGGAGGAGCTCAGGCCTCATGTAAATATCCTGAGATCTTCCATAACCAGTGAGTTTATTGGCCATTTATTCATAAAAAAATGGAAATATAGTGACATAATTTAATTTGTACTACTAAATCAATAAAGTCATTCATTTACTATTTCTTTAACTCACTCAATAAATATTTATTTAGTGTGAATAAAAACAAGAAGGTAAAGCAAAAGGACTAAGAGGAAAACAGGTGAACAGAAACTGGAGAGAATAACCAGAAGCCTGGGGGAACCAGAGTCTTAATCTCAAAGATTATATATGAGAGTCTTCCAAAGTATTATAACATGAAATTCTTCAGTCTTTTTTACTTATTTATGTATTTATTGTTTTTCTATTACAGTTGTCTCACTTTTTCCCCCATTGATCACCCCCCTCCCTGTTGTCCATGTCCATGGGTCATTTATACTAGTTCCTTGACTAACCCCTTCTTCTTCTTTCCCCCTGCCCCCCCCCCCCCAGTCACTGTCAGTTTGCTCCTTGTTTACATGCCTTTGGTTTAATTTTCCTCATTTGTTTGTGTTGTTCATCAGTTTCCTATATTAAATGATATCAACATGGATGGAACTAGAGAGAATTATGCTTAGCAAAATAAGCCAAGCAACAAAAGAAAATTTCTTTAGTCTTAAAGGAATATCCACCACAGAAAAATAACAGTGTAAAAGGTTTTTTTCAATTGTTATGCAATTAAGCATCTCCTATATTCTTGATATTATTTGGTATTGTTGATATAAAATAAATAAATGATGCATTCGTTCTTTGAAGAGCATATTGCCTAATGGGGAAAAAATGAAAACTTAATTGTAACAATATAAAAGCTTTATAATAGAATTTATTCAAAGCCCAAGAGTTTAGGGCATTAGGGTCAGGGGAGGCTTCAGAAAAGAGTGTTATGTTTGAGTTGAAACTTAAAGGATGAGAATAGTTTTTCCAGTAGATGTGGCCATTACCCAACTGACTGGGGCCAAATCTGGTCTGGAGAAGTACCAGAGGAGAGATTCTAAAGTCAAGATGGAGAGGACACATTACTGGTTATTTGCACTAGGCCAAGAAACAACATACGCAAGCTGGAGCATAGGAGGTGAAAGTGGTGGGTGTTTGCTGAGGAATTTGTAAAGCAAGGAACCAGCCATGCAGAGAGGACTAAATATAAAAGGGAAGCCAGGAGAGTATGTGGGCATTTCAAATTTAGAGCAGGCTAGGGACTACTAAGGAGTGACTCTGAAATAGAGCCAGTCTAGGAAACATGTTCCTGGACTGCATTCTGACTCTCACACTTGTCATAAAGCTGTCAGTTCCTGCTGGATGCAGAGACGTGGAAGGGAAGACAGTCCACCCAGAATGAACAGTAGTTGCAAAAAACAAAAACAAAAACAAACAAAAAAACACAGTACATTGAGGAAACACAATTTATGCCTGAAGAAAGACTCCACGTGTAAGTGTACAAGGAAAGGTTGGAAATAATTATGGAATAGTGGTCAGGGAAAGATTTTGAAAAGTTTAGTGTGCCACATAGAAATTTTTACTCACTCTATAAATGAGAGATCCTTGGAAGATAAATGTTATCAGCCTTGAATTTTAGAAAGCTCACTCTAGAACTGGTTTAGAGGTAAATTTCAGGGACATAGGATTGGAGTCATGGAGACAAGGTGGGGTACTACTGCAAGAACGTGGAGAAAAGCAGATGAAGGACTAAACTAAGACAGTGGTAGCAACATGGAAAGGGAGAAGGGAAATTATGTAGTCTAGACTTGATCTAAAGTTTTGGGAGACATTAAATGTATGAGGTGACACCAAAGGTCAAAATTAAATCTCCAAGTTCTTGGTAGATAGTGGTATCACTACTCTTGATTGAAGTTAGAGGATGAATAGGAGCAGGCTAAATTGGAGTAGTATTGGTTTGGGGATAGGAATTGGGAGGAGTGAAGGAATAATCTGAAAAACTCAGTGTTGTGCTAATTACATTTGAGGCATTTGGAGAATTTGCCCATGTGAAATTGGTAATCTTGACCTGGACATCAGAAATGGAATGTGAATTAAAGTTATATATTTGCAAGGCATGAATATTTAGGCTGAGTCACAGAGGCAGGTAAAGTTCTGCAAGAGAAACAGTTAATGGAGAAGAGTGTAAAGAATGTGAACTTTGAGAAAAAGGTGGAGCCTCTAAATGACAGAACTAGATTACAGACACCAAGAATAAAGACGTTTCAATGAGACTGCAAAAAATAAGCACTACAGAGAGGAAGCGAGGCTTCCTGGATGGGGGCTAGCTGAGTGTCAAGCCTGGGGGAGCAATTACAGTCACTAATTCGATACCTTTTGGGGAATACCTGGCTGGTTACCTCCGGCCTTATGATTGAAGAATGTTAAAAAGCATGGACACTAGTTAATATAAAGAGAAAAAACAATGAGTACTATTTTAATTTGTTTTTTTAATCATCTTAAAAACTACCTTAATGAGGGTTAAAGGAAAGGAGAGATGTAACAGAAATGTCCAAAGTGAATGGTGCTCATAGTTTTTCGTCAACAGAAAGTAAGTAGCAAGTAGCTACAATAGGTTGGCAAGAATAGAGAAGGGGAAATATGTCCTGGGTGCCCACTTGAATCTCTCTCTCTCCTTTTAAAATTTCATTATTATTATTTAAAGTTTTTTTCAATTGCAGTTTACATTCAATATTATTTTGTATTAGTTTCAGGTGCACAGCTTAGTGGTTAGACAATCATATACTTTACAAAGTGTTGCTCCCAATATTTCATGTACCCACCTGGCACCATGCATAGTTATTATGATATTATTGACTCTATTTCCTGTGCTGTGCTTTTCATCCCTGTGACTATTCTGGGTCTACCAGTGTGTCTATATCAGAAATACTTTTTTGAAATATTTAATACTTATATGTATATATTTGTCTTTCTAAAATTTATGAATATGTATATATTTGGACACCCACAGTGAGAAAAAAAGAGCTTAGATTTATTTTTAAGTATGTCTTTACAAAAAGTAATTAGTAGTCATGTTGCTGGCCCTCTTTTGTGTGAAATCTGTCAATTACTGATATTTGTTGGAATGACTTTAGATTTGTCAGTATTACTGTATTCTCTACATCGGGGCTGGTATCCCTCTGTTATCTTCATTTATTTTAGGTGAAGTCAAGTGATGAAAGGGCAGGGATACCTGACCCTCATCTCTTCTGTTTCCCTCTGATCTTTTCTTCTCCCCACACCAACATTTTCATTTTTTCACTTGCCAACACTGAAAAATCTTTTATTAGCTTACTAAATGACAAATGATTTGTTTTATTTTCTCATTATAAATACATGAAAAATTTTATATTTGTTCAAGGGAACTGTAATACATATTACTTCTAAAGTGATACATTAAGGTCTAAGTTTTAAGATATCTAGTCATTTTTGAGGATGAAATAGGGGGAAAATCTGTAAATGTAGACTGCGAAAAATAACTCTTGAAAATGTACCTTCTGAGGTTCAATTAGAAATCTAGGAAAAAATCTTTTTCTTGGGAATTTCATGGAATCATGGTAGAAAAGTGTTTTTAATAATTGCCTTATTTACTTGAATATCACTTTTTGTCTAATTTTTTTTCATTGGGAATTATGGTGGATACTAAATTTATCACTAGGACTTATACTAAAATAAAATTTAAAAAACTTTTGTTGGAGGGGGCACTTATTAAATTTTAAATGGATATTGGGAATCATCCATGCATATAGTCCCAATTGTTGGGCTGAAATTTTGCTGCATTTCGATGAGAACTTTTCATTCCTACTCTTATATCTAATATATTCTGTCAACTGTTAATGAACAGGGATGAATGCTTTTATACATAATTCTTTTATTTACTAATTTCTGTGACTTCTGATATAACTTAATACCTCATCAAGGTATTCATGCCATGCACAATACTATAAAGTAACTGAGGAAAAAGCATTACTTTTTATAGCCAGTCTAGCCAGTCTCTCTTATAAAATATACAGTTTAAAAATTTCCTAGATTTTCTTTTTATTTTTTGGACAAATTTTCAGGTAAAGAAAACATGCTTTGCACTCTCAAAGTACATGTTACTGTCAATTTTACATAGGTGTCGTTTGTGCAAAGTTGAAGAATGAAGAGGAATTAAAGTAGAATTTCACTGCTCATCATCTCAAATTTTAAAATAAATGTCATATGTCACTGTAACAGTAATCTTTAATAAGAAATTCTGAGATAGACTGAGGAGACAGAGATGAAAGATAATATTATATAATTCATTGCTACATTAAAAAAATCTATGTTTTTATATGGCGAGTAAGAATGTTCCTTCTCCTATGTTCTCATCCCAATTGTGTGAGTGATACTACCCATACTACAAATGTACAAGGCACAGTAGTTCATTCATTAAGTGCAATAGTAGATCATGTCGGACATCCTTAGTAATAATATATTTGTGTAAAATTTGTAATTAGGATTGTTATAGAGCAAAATAATTTTGATAGATGATTTTACAGCTTCTAGAATTAAGCATATTTATAAATGAAAGTGAAATTGATAAGAAGTTATGAAGGAAGTTGAAGTGTATTTAAGAGGAAAAGCTGATGCTTGGTAGATTAAAGTTTGCTGAAGAGGATTGGGGGTTTTATTTAATATCTTTACCTTCTGTTTCCTTAAGAGAACCTGCCTTAAGGACAGAATCACTTTCTAGGGTAATTTTACACTCCTTAAAATGAGGAAAATGGCATGTTTCCAAGTAGTGGAGATATTTTCAGAGCTCCTCATTTCACCCTTCCATAGCTCTCCATTTATCTTTCTGTTACATATTATGAAATTACCCAAAATAAAAATTATGTAATGAGTTTCTTCCAATTTTTTACCATTTAGTTTAAATAAAGCAAAGAATGGAAATTTAAAAGAATTTTTATCATAGACAAATACAAACAAATATAAATGTATTTAGAATATCTTAATGAAAGTAATTTATCTTTGACCAGCCTGAATAATGATCAACATATGGCCTCTATTCCTACCTATTCCGCCCAATGCCAAGATTATTTTGAAGAAAATTTAATATAAAATGCTATTTCATATGCATATATTTCAGTATTTGTTTCTAAAAGTTTAGGAGTCTTTCTTTACCATAATCACAATACCATTATCATACCCAATAAGTAACAATAATTTATTAATATGACCAAATATCCACACAGTATTGTAAATTTTTAGCATTTCTTTTGTTTGAATCAAGGTTCAAACTTCTTACAATTGGTTGATATGTCCCTTAAATTTTCTTTTCATTTATGGGTTGCTTCTCTACCTCTTGTTATTGTTGTTGCTGTTGAAGAAATTAGATAATTTGTCCTGTAGTTTCCCACAGTTTGGATTTTGCTGCTGTATTCCAAGGGTGTCTTTTAATGTGTCCCTATGTTCCCTATATTTCCTTCAAATTAGTAGTTAGAGCTAGAGGTTTGATCAGAATTAAGTTTGTGTTACGGCAAGACTATGTCATAATGGAAGTTTTGGGCTTCTGGTTAGATAAATAATATCTGATTTTTTGCTTTATATTTCTCTCATTATCTGACTTTGACAAACATTGACTGGACCATTAATTCATGAGGTGTTAAAAAAATAAGTGAATTTTTAAATTTTAGTATTCCTTTTTCACATAAATTTAATGTGTCAGTACTTTACAGAATTATCCTTATCAGTGCTTAAATTACCCTGCCTTTCATCCAAGGTGGTTCCTGAGCCCTTTGTGAAACCATAATTTAAAAAGTATAATTGGGTGCTAAGAAAAAGGATGAACTTTCTGTGAAAACAAATATTTTGATCATGGTCTCTGTTTTTCATAGTGAAATATGAATTCAACTGAAGTTCATGGAATTAGATCTCTTTGTAGCACCCTATGGGGACAAGGATGGGTGTTTCTGTGTATTTCTATGTACTCAGTGTATTCCTATGGCCCTTAATTAAAGATTTTTGTTTTGAGGAATTTTAAATGGTAGTTCTGTTACCAAATCAATGAGATGAGTTCAGTATTTACATGACTTGTAAGTATTTACTTAAATACATAGCAAAAATGATAGACTTAAACCCAAACATAATGATAATTATATTAAATGTAACTAGTCCAACACCTGCACTTAAAAGGCAGATATTATCATACTGGATAAGTAGCAAGATTCAACCATATGTATGTTCAGAAATTTTCTATAAGTATAAAGAAAGCTAGAGTCTGGCTCTATTAATATCAGGCAAAGTAGATCTTCAAGAACAATTACTAGGGATACAGAAGGATATTTAATGATAAGAGGTCAATTCATCAAAAGAACACAGCAATCCTAAAAGTCTATACAACTAGTAACAACTTCTAAATATATGAAGCAAAAATTGATAGAAGTACAAAGGGAAAATAGAAAATAGAAAAATTCTACAATTTTAATTAAAGAATTCAATACTCCTCAGAAATTGATAAAACAAGAAAGGAAATAGAAAACCTGAAAAATACTATCAACTGACTTAATTTTATTGATATTTCTAGAACATTCCACCCAACAGCAGAACATTATCCAATGTACATTTATCACTAGTCTATATTCTGAACCATTAAACAAAGTTTAATAAATTTAAGAATATTGAAATCATACAGAATATATTCTTTGACCATAATGGAATTAAATCAGGAATCAATTTTAAAATAGATAACTGAAAATTAGACAACGCATTACTAAATCATACAAAGGTTGAGGAAAAGAAAACCACAAAATAATTAAATATATGTTTATGACCTGTGTAAATGATTACACATTTATAATTTTATATATCACATTTTACAAATAAATATACATGTACATGCATTTAATGTTGAAAGTTTCACATGTGCTTGAGTTTATTTGAAATGAATGGAATTAGAATAGTTGAATGTAACTGATTCATTTCTATAGGACAAACAGGATAATCATGCTGTGGCTTGGTATGATGGGAAGTGCTCTGCATAGGGAATTTAATTCCCAATGGGAATGTAATATTACAAAAAAAATTAACGCAATGCGTTTCATGTTACTCTTTAAGCTTCTTACAAAGATAATAGCCTGGATAATGGGTAATTTATTTATAGAATGAAGTTCACTGAACTCTTCTTGGTTGTGAATTTTCTTAGGGGATGAGGAAGAACATTTCAACAGTAGCTCAATCAGTTCAGCGTGTGTGAAGGGGAAACCTAAGAGAAGCATTGAAAAGGTCTCAGCTTTGTGAAGGAGACAGCCAGATGTCAGCCTGAAAGCTAACCCCTTTCTTCTCTCCATGCTGGATAGAGAATGTCATGAAAGGGATAATAAACATATGGAATAAATTACCAGGAAAGGCAATTGGAGGAGAGAACAGATGAGACACCTAGACTTGTTTCTGGAGAAAGGTAATTGATGACTATTATGGAAAACAGGAGGTTTGTCTTAGCCTGTATGGGTATTTTTCTTTTGCACACATTTTACGTTTTTACTGTTTTAATTTAATTTTACATTTTATTTATTTTGAAATCTCTATTTTAAGCAATATGCTCTCCAAATCACATTGTTCCTTTACAAACAATTTCTTTTCAAATTTATCTTCCAAGAGGCCACATACATTTGGGATTGGGGCATGAAGAACGATTTACTGTAGTTTATTTAGCAAACTTTGCTGCTACCAACTGCAACTCATTCACTAATCCAACCTTTCTCTTACCTGTTATCACTGAGAGTTCAGCTTTACCTGCTCATTCCTTCTCAACCTCTACCTTTCTAATCATGAATGTGGCTAAATCACATAGTGTTTGACAAGTGATGTTGAATATCTGTGGTTCTTCCTAACTCTCCCTTCCAAACCTAATTTGAAGTCTTTAAAAAATGGGGGCAATTCTGTGACACGAACAATATACTCTTACCATGCTTTAAAAGAGAAGTTATGAGTTCTCCTATTCTTCTTTTATTCCATTTAGATCTTCATTTAAGCCCCTTTGAAGTAGCCATTTTTTAATTTCCCTGATATTCTCACTTCAGAATTCTGAAACTAGAGATAGGTACTAATAAACTTGTATTAAATTGTCAAAGAAAAACAACCTGAGAGTGAGTTAACCTTCTCATAGATGTCACTGTGTGGTCTTCTACATTCAGTTCTGAAGTCTATGAGGCAGTTGGAATTGGGAGTAATTCACTGTTTCTGGGACTGCATGAAATATGACATTTTTCTCCAGGATTCTGTCCCAAACTCTGAACCCTATGAAAACATCTTTCCAAGGTTATTTGTATGGAAATAATTGATAAGCAATAATTTTAGAGGTTAACATTATTCTCTGGAGAAGATAAATTTGGTGTTAAAGATGTTAGATTTTTTTTACAACTCTTTTTATTCTTTAGGTTTAGAGATGCCATGGGGCAAATATGTGTATCTATATTTCCTTTTTATGGTAAAAATTTTGATAATATGAACGAGATTAACCAATAGAAAATAGCCATTTCCCTTATTTCAGTTGCCCAAAGAGAGCTGCTAATTAACTTGTGAGTCTGTGTTTCCAGGTTTTCTTTTCTTTCAAAAATTGGTGCATATCATATGTAGTTTCATTTAGTAAAACTTCTTCCTTCTTCCTTTGCTTTCACATTGCTACCTCCTTTAAAGTAGTTTATGTTATAACCATTTACAGATAAGGAAGGAGACTGAGTTTTCAGATTGGGTAACCTCTCCAAGCTCACAAAACTGGTAAGTGAAGAAACCAGAAATGAGTCAAGACAGTATGATTTCAAAATTTATACTTTTAGTTACTACCTAATATGTCCTCAAAATTATTTCATTTGATTTTCTAATGTCTCAAATTTCACAGTTACCAATGATAATATAAATCTGTGCTTGAGGTTGAGAAGCTAGGGTCATGTTGTTTTTTATCTTTTTGATGAATTATTTTTCTTACTATTGGGTGAAATGATCTGACTTAGACAGTGAAGTTGTTTAAATTGGTAAAGGAAACTAATCTAGATAAAGAAGACTTATGAAACTTTAATGATGTAAGATGGAAGTTTTTTTTTTTTCAGAGAATAAAAATGTTTATCACGCAGAGAATGAAAATGATTCATAATATCAAAGATATTTGACTTATCCTTAAAATGAACTGCATCTACCACATGGGACTATTAACTACTACTTAGTAAGATAGATAGCCTTATCATCTTATCCAAAGCCTTGGACCTGTATGGACTATGGGGCTTCTTATCTAAAGCATGTGCTGGTATCACCAGTACAAACATCTGCTGGTCCAGAGGTATGGATTCTCAGTCTCTGGCCTCCCTGTGTTTTGGAGCATCTCTGCTTAACCATCAATATCCTGCATCAAGTTAGCTAGAGCCTTCCTCTGGTTCAGAGATGCTTGTATGCAAAACAAGTCTGGCAGAGAGAAGGCAGAGTGGACTAGACATGCTTGAGGAGAGTCTGGGGATGGTGGCTCTGGGAAGGGAACTGAAGGAACAGCTGACAGGATCTCAGTACTGAGTCATTCCTCAAATTGCAGAAGCCATCTTGCTCAGGCAGAGCACTCCTTTCCAAGTGGCATCAGCCTGAGGGAAAGCAAGAGCCTTGCTCACAAGAATTATTATACCTCACCCTATGGATCTTAAGCTTGGCTACTGATCACAGCTTGATTATTTTAACAACTGATCAGTTTAATCACTGATTAGTTTAACAACTAAGGGGGAAAAGCAACAGCCAAAATGTGAGGACAAAGAAACATCCCAAATGAAAGAACAAGAGAACTCTCCAAAAGAACTAGATGAAATGTAGGCAAGCAATTTTTCAGATACTGAGTTTAGAGTAATGATTATAAGGATACTCAAAAGCATTTAGAAAGACATAGAAACCATAAAAAAGGACCAGTCATAAATAAAGAATGCAATATCTGAAATAAATGATATACTGGAAGGAATAAACAATAGGTTAGATGAAGCAGAGGATCACATCAGTGATTTGAAAGACAAGGTGGAAAAAAACACCCAAGCAGAGCAGCAAAAAGAAGAGAGAATTTTAAAAAATGAGGAGGGTTTAAGAACCATTTTGGACAACATGAGGAGGAACAATATGCGCATCATGGGAATACCAGGAGAAGAGAGTGAGCAAGAGATCGAGACTATTTGAAGAAATAATGACTGAAAACTCTCCTAATCTGGTGAAGAAAAAAAACACACAATTTCAAGGAGCTCAGAGAGTGCCAAAAAAGTTGGACCCAAAGAGGCCTACACCAAGACACATCATAATTGAAATGACAAGTGGAGAATTCTAAAAGCTGCAAGAGAAAAGCAGGTAGTTACTTACAAGGGAGCAGCAATTAGACTGGCATCTGATTACTCAACAGAAACATTTCAGGCCAGAAGGGAATGGTATGAAATATTCAAGGTGATACAACCAATATATGAGCACCTAAATATGTGAAGCATATCTTGATGGACATAAAGTGAGAGATCAGCAGAAATACAGTCATAGTTGGGGATTTTTAACACCCCATTAACTTCAATGGATAGATATTCCAGGCAGAAAATCAACAAGGAGATAGCTGCCTTAAACAACACACTAGGTCAAATGGATTTAATTGATGTCTTCAGAGCATTTCATCCCAAAGCAGCAGAACATACATACTTTTCAAGTACACATGGAACATTTTCTAGGATATACCACATGTTAGGACACAAAACAAGTCTCAGTGAATTTAAGAAGATTGAAATCATATCAAGCATTTTCTTTGACCACAATGCTATGAAATTAGAAATAAATCACAAGAACACTGAAAAATGTGCAAAGACATGGAAGCTAAATAACATGCTGTTAAACAATGAATGTGTGAACAACAAGATCAAGGAAGAAATCAAAAGATACTATGAAACAAATGAAAATGAGACCACAACAATCCAAAATCTGTGGGACACTGGGAAAACAATCCTACGACGGACATTCATAACATTATAGGCCTATATCATAACAACAACAAAAAGCTCAATTTAAAGGAACTTGAAAAAAACAATAACAACAAACAAAGCTCAAAGTGAGTAGAAGGAAGGAAATAATAAAGATCAGAGCAGAAATAAATGAAATAGAGCTCCCCCCCCCAAAAAAATACAGAAGATCAATGAATCTAAGAGCTGGTCTCTGATAAACAAGACTGACAAACCTTTAGCCAAATTCATCAAGAAAAACAGAGAAAGGACCCAAATAAATAAAATCAGAAATGAAAGAGGAGAAATAACAACTGACACCAAAGAAATACAAAAGATTGTAAGAAAATATTATGAACAACTATATGATGGACAACCTGGGTGAAATGGTGAATTCCTAGAAACATACAACCTTCCAAAACGAAATCAGGAAGAATCAGAGTATCTGAATAGATGGATTATACCTAATGAAATTGAATCAGCAATAAAAAAAATCTCACAACAAACAAAAGCCCTGGTCCAGATTCCTTCACAGAGGAATTTTACCAAACATTTCAACAACTACCACCACTCCTCGAATTATCATTTATATTTTATAAAATTTAAGAGGGGGTAAAACTCCCAAACTGATTTTAACAGGCCGGCATTATCCTAATTCCAAAATGAGATAAAGACACTACAAAGAAAGAAAAGCATATGCCTATATCCCTGATGAACATAGTTGCTAAAATCCTCAACAAAATATCAGCAAACCTAATACAGCAATGCATCAAAAAGATCATACACCATAATCAAGTGAGATTTATTCCAGGAATACAAGGTTCATACAAAATCTGCAAATCAATAAATGAGGTACACCACATAAACAAAATGAAGGATAAAAACTACATGATCCTCTCAAAAGATGCAGAAAAAGAATTTGATCAAATCTAGCACCCGTTTATGATAAAAACTCTCAGCAAAGAGGGAATAGAGAGAACAGACCTAAACATAATAATGGTCACATATGATAAACCCATTGCTAGCATTATACTCAGTGGGCAAAAACTACAAATGTTCCTCTTAAGATTGGGAACAAGACAAGGATGTCTGCTTTCACTTCTCTTATGCAACATAGTACTGGAAGTTCTAGCCACAGCAATCAGACAAGAAGAAGAAATAAAAGGCATCCAAATTGGAAAAGAGGAATTAAAACTGTCTATAATTACAGATGACATGATACTGTACATAGAGAACCCAAAAGATTCCACCAAGAAACTACTAGAACTGATAAGTGAATTCAGCAAAGTAGCAGGATACAAAGTTAATATCCAGAAATCAGTTGGATTTTTATATTCCAATAACAAACTAACAGAGAGGGAAAGTAAGAAAACAATCCCATTCACAATTGCTTCAAAAATAATAAATACCTAGGATAAACCTAACCAAGGATCTGTGCTCCGAAAATTATAAGATATTGGAGAAAGAAATTAAAGAAGATACAAATAAGTGGAAGCACATACTGTGTTCATGGGTGGGAAAAACTAACATCATTAAGATGTCCATACTACCCAAAGCAATCTACAGATTCAGCAAAATTCCTATCAAGATTTCAATGATATATTTTACAGAACTAGAACAAATATTTCAATAATTTATATGGAACCACAAAAGGCCCCACATAGCAATGACAGTCCTGAGAAAGAAGAACAAAGTTGGAGGAATCACACTATCTAATATGAAACTCTACTATAAAGTCATAGTAATCAAAATAGCATGATATTGGCATAAAAACAGATACATAGATCAATGGAACAAAATAGAGGTCCCAGAAATAAACCTACATCTTCATAGTCAATTAATATTTGACAGAGGAAGCGAGCATATACAATGGGCTAAAGAAAGTTTATTCAGTAAATGTTATTGGGAAAATTAGACAGATACATGCAGAAAAACAAAACTAGACTACCTTCTTACACCACACACAAGGATAAATTCAAAATGGACCAAAGACTTAGATGTTAGATCCAAAACCATAAAAACCCTAGAAGAAAACTTAGGCATTGCTCATAGCAATTTTTTATCAGACATATCTCCCCAGTCAAAGGAAACAAATGAAAAAATAAATAAATGGACTACTTCATTCTAAAAAGTTTTTGCACAGCAAAGTAAATCTTCAACAAAATAAAGATATAACCCACAGAATGGGAGAACATATTCACCAATATATAATACATTAGATAAGGGGTTAATATCCAAAATTTATAAAATACTTACAAAACTCAAAACCACAAAAACAAAGAACCCATAAAAAATGGACAAAGGACCTGAACAAACACTTCTCTAAAGAGGACATACAGATGGCCAATAGATATTTGGAAAGATGCTCAAGAACTAATCATCAGAAAAATGCAAATGAAATCCACAATGAGAGACCATCTCACACCTGTCAAATAGCTATCATCAATAAATCAATAAACAAGTGCTGATGAGGATGTGGAGAAAGGGGAACTCCTTTGGTGGGAATGCAGATTGGTTCAGCCACTGTGGAAAGCAGTATAGGGTTACCTCAAAGAATTAAAAATGAACCTAACCTTTTGACCCAGCAATCCCATTTCTTGGAATATATTTGATGGAACCAAAAACACTCATAAAGAACATAAGCATTCCTATGTTCATTGCAGTGTTATTTATAATCACTAAGATATGGAAGCAGCCTGAGTGTCCATCAGTAGATGATTGGATAAAACAACTATAGGACATGTACACAATGGAATACTTCTTGGCCATAAAAAAGAAGAAAATTTTATCCTTTGTGACAGTATAGATGGACCTGGAAAACATTATGCTAAGTGAAAAAAGCCAGTCAGAGAAAGACAAATACCATATGATTAACTCATATGTGGGATCTAATGAGCAAAATGCGCTAACAAGGAAAATGGGGACAGACTCATAGATGGAGAGCAGGATGACGGCTGGTGGAGGGGGGTGGTAAAGGGATGGAAAGATTGAGCAAAAAGGAAAAAAGACTCATGGACCTGGACACTAGGGTGGTGTCTTCTGGGGGTTGGAGGGTATAAGGAGGCTAAAGGGTAATGGAAAAAAATACAATAAAGATTTAAAATAGTTAAAAAGAAAAAGAAAAAACTGAACTGGTGACTCAAATGCATGATTAGTATATATTTAAACTCATTTATTTTTGTCTAATTTTAGAAAGCTTGTTTTACTTTCTATAGTTTTTGAAAAGCCACTTTTCAAAGGTAGTCTTTGTAACTCATCAGATGACTTAAAGAAGTCTTATTTTGACTTTCAAGGAGGATTTGGAAACTAATCAACAATGCACATTTCCACGGATAAATGTCTGAAATCCTAAAGTCTTCAGACATGTGGCATGAAGTGTATTGCAGAAATGTAGTATTTAATGCTGTGTGATATAAATGGTTTGATTAAGTTGACGGTTAGCTACCAAACATAAGAACCTAATGTCAAATACTAGGTATGAATATCAATCAAGCTAAGTCTAAAAGAAAGTTGTGCCAAGTAAAGGAGTAGAAGATTCCTAAGTAGGTTAATATAAAGACACATGTTATTTTTGAGGAATAATTTTAAAACTTTTAAAAAAGGAAGGAAAGAAAAATAATCATGTTACAAAGTGAACTTAATGTTTAGGAGGCTTATGGTGATGTATTTAATAGTTCTCTCCTGATGGAGTTCAGTGTCTGTGCCAAGGAAATGTAATAGAAATGAGAAGAATTAAATTTAAGTTTGCCTTGTGAAACCTCAGTTCTTTTGGCAGAATCTGAATGAGGACTTGTTTGACTAGTAAGTCCTAATTATTATCTCTCATCCAACATGTGCCTGTGGTTTGGATGGATTTCCTTTGTATTTTTATGCAACCGTCAATGGAGAAAGGAAGAGGTCACTGTCCCCCACTGGAAGGATACTTTATGTATATAGAAATGATTACAGAACCCTAAAGACAAACTTTAGTCATTATTCATTCACTTATTCACTATATCTTTTATTTATTGTTTCATTTATTTAAACACTTCCAAGCATTGTACTGTATTTGACTAGATACATACTATAAAAAAATAAGGCCTTTAAAATTATGGCTTCTTTGATCTGCTGTGGATATTTTACAACTAAAATTTCTTAAGTCGTTAAAAACAGTTTTCTTATGAGAAATACTGAAAGAAATCAATAGAAGTTGCTATGGATTTAGAAAAAGCTGAAGTCTTTTGATGAAAATTTTGAAGTAACCCAAATATTATCATCTAGATTATATTAATAATGCAAAAACATACTATTGAAATTTTTGGTCCCAATATGCCTTGCCTCAGATTATTTTATAGGATTGTCATTAGTTCTGGAAATTATTCTTAGAAAACCGTCCTTGGAACACAGCATTTTGTTTTTAAACCTAACCTTTGGCTGTGAGTATTTTTTAAGAGAAAGGATTAAATTACTTGAGATGTCAAAGGACTTTTGGTTGTAACCCACAAAAGGGTTGGGCACTACATTTTAGACTAATGGGGGGTATGGGGCTATGATTTTTTAATTTTAGTTTGTCTTTTACACTATTATTATAAGTCATGTCTCGAGGTTTCCTTTTAATTTATCATTCAAGCTCTACATGTGTTTAGAAGATCACATAAGTGTAAGATTTCTTGTTTTGTTCAGACCCAGAGTACAAATTTGACCAGTATTCATCGTAACCTTCCCCAGTGAGGTACAAAAGTGACTGTAATTTTATATTAATTTGTAAAGTGGTTGTCAAAATTATAATCTTTTTTTTCTAACAACACTTTATTTAACCTCCAGTCCTCTGATCCTTCTATGATCTAAGTTATTGTCATCTCCATTCTATAAATGAGAGTCTGGGGCTCACACAGTGTGAGGGAGCTGCTCCAGGGCATGCCACTTCAGCTGGGCTGGGACTCAAGCTGGAGCTTCCTGTGCCAGGCTTTGTGTGCTCTTTTTCAGTACAACTTAGGTACGCCCAAGAAATCTTGGGAGCTAATAAAAAGTGCTATGCATATGAGAGACACTAGAGTGATCCTGTGAACATTGTTGTTTACCTATACAGTTATTCACACTTCTGTTTTTGATTAACAGTAAGGGCAACAAATTTTAACAGCTTTGTTTCATCCATTATTTAGTATAAGTATCTGAAAATCTAAGGCAGTTTCTGAAAGAATAAGGTGGTACAGGAATGAATCTTGAGGATTGCCCCAAAGCAAGTCTATTCTTTTTTACTTATTTATTTATTTCCCAGAAATTATGATTTCTTTAAAATTAATCTCCCCCCCATATCTTCCACCTCCACCCACCCACTTCCCATGGCAATCACCATGCTGTTGTTAGTGTCTGGAAGTTCCTTCTCTTTTTTCTTCTTTGTTCAATCCCTCCACCCACAGTGCTCCCAGGCCTGTCAGTCTGCTCTCTGTTCTTTTCTGAAAGCAATGTTTATTCCGGTGTGTGTGTGTGTGTGTGTATGTGGTGTGATCTGGTATGTGTGTGCAGGCATGTGTGCATATGTGTATTTTCACTGTTGTCTCAGATCTTATTGTGGGCCAGCAGTAGTGGCCCTTGTCTTATGGTCACTCTCCCTGGGTCACAAATAGCTTTCTGTATTGCATTAGAGGGCTATAAATTTTTTGTGATCCCAAGCTGAGTTTTAACTAGTCACCTCAAGGTGAAAAGCTCAGTATCACATTACTGTTTCCTTGGGCTGTTATCCATTGCCCCTGACCAACATGTCGTAAATGTTTTAAGAGTCTGCAGCTCTTTCAGCTCTGGGCTTTGTTCTAATCTGAGGTATACAGCATGGGCTCACATCTCAATGAATCTTGGAAAACTTGCTTCTGCACTTGTGTGTTCAGGCAGAGCAGCCAGACTCTTCAAATAAGTGGTGATATGTTCTGGCCTATTTCAGATTAAAATGGATTCCCTCTGAGTCTAGTGTTAAGGACAACAGTATTGCACAGGGCTCTTTTCACCTTAAGAGTTATTAGTCAAACATGTGAGCCACTATGCAGGAAAGCGAAGAATTGTCCTGGAAATGCTTTGGCTGCCTTCTGAAAAAAGCTCTCAGGAAATGATATATGCTCTTGAGCACTCTATTGTGAATTCTGTGTTAAGTGTTATGGATATGTATAAAAGCATAGGACAGACACACATACACATGCAAAGACAATTTGGGTTAAAATAACTTTAAGCAACAATATAGGACATTTCAGAAGGATATGTGTGATGATTGAGAATTAAACTGATAGACAATTGCTTTAGGGTTTTGAGGACAGAGGGAGTACTTGGCACTGAGGAAGACTACCTTTGTGAAATGAGTTTGAGCCACATCCTACAGTGTGATGGGATTTGAAGGGACAAAGAAGAGAGTGGTATTCATGAGCAAAACCATGGAGGGGAAAAAGTGAAAGAAAAATGTGTCCAACTTTAGTTAAGAGATTACAGGGAAGAGAATTAAAGCAACCTAAGTAGAAATTAAGGCCAGTTTATAGAAGCCAGGCTAAGGACTGAACTTTATCCTAAAGCATTTCAAAAAATGTTTCCACTAACTTCCTATTCAACTATTTCTGTGATTCTTTGTCTTTTAGAGGGTGTTGCCAAGTTTGTATTTTGTCCTTAACAGTGTGGTGGGAAAAAAGAAGGAACCCAGAAAATTTAGATTCTATTCCTGTACATACAATATATAAGCCTTGCTGAAGAAAGGACCTCCCTCAGACTTTTTTATTGAAAAAAAAAAAGAAAAAATCTCTTTGTTTTATCCAGACTGTAAATATTAGCAACCTCAGTTTAACTTTGGTGATGTGCATTCATCCTGTAAAGATGTCAGTCACTAAGTTGAGTCCTAAAGACAGATGGCTCTGTTGTTACTCATATCATATGGACCCACTGTAGTTCTCAATGATGTTAATTCAGAAAATAAACTTGCAAGTGGAATTTAAAACTGATATGTTCTACTTGGCATTCTGACCAAGAGTAACTGTATGAAAGCTAAGGAGTAAAGGTTTGCTTTTGCTTTCTTTAAAAATACCACTTACTTATAAGTATATTATCTTTAATAAGACATTTAGACATAGCATGACTGCCTTTCAGCACTTGCAAGCGATTTGTTTAGTTCTGGTTACTATAAATTCTATCACTGTATATTTTAAATTTAATTTCTGAAGACTTCAGTTTCCTAATAGCTCTTGAATTTTTGATAAATGTAATGAAATGATTGATGACAGATAACTTTCTCCATGTTTAACTGAGATGTAAAGTCATTTAACAATAGAGAAAATTACTATGTGAAGATAGAATATGGAAGAAAAATAAAGAAAACCTGTTAACAAGGAAATAATAGAAGACAAAGACTCAGATTAAGCTTTCATGGATAAAAATTATCAAAGGTTTTTGTAAAAGGAATTATGTAAAGTTATCAGCTCCCTATGCTTTTTATAGTTCAAATGTACTAATTTGAACTTGAAAGAAAAAGCAGTTTGTTTTAAAAATGACTGATATATTCTGAAATAGAAATGTTTAATATTTATATATTTAATGTGAAATAGAAATGTTTTACATTTATATATAATAAATTTGTAAGCTCGAACTTTGTGCAGAATATAGTGTTTCAGATTTATGTCACTTCAAATGAATCTTTGAAAATATTTTACCTATTCAACAATTATTACAGTTCTAAAATATATTCAAATAAGTCACATGGAGGATGTAATTGTCCTAAATGTCTCAAGTAGATCTGATCTCATTATAAATAATCATTCAAATAAGAACTAAAGTGTAGTTTACCTTTTCATTTCTTAATGAAAGAACTGAATAAATAAAATCAGTACAAATGGATATAAAACATTTCCAAGCACTTCTTGAGTTCTACATTTTGTAGACAGCAAGAGAAGCTAATATTTATTAAAAAGAGATGTTGCCATGCACCTTTCCCACATCCTGTGCTGTAGGCATTCTAGTGAAGAAATTAAAGATCAGAAACAGAACTGATCTACACAAAATGGATTAAAGTCATTGCATTGGAAGAATGTTTCTCTTCTGGGTTTTTTATGTTAACTTCTACTATTGAATTTTGCCATAGAGAACAGTGAGTCACTCTGATATTTTTTATCTCTTAGAAATGACCTAATTTTTCTGATAGGATACTTAAATGATTCTTTATCTGTAACTTTTTAAGGTTAGATCTCTAATTGAATTGTTCTCCATCAGCTTTTCCTGGGATGTAATGACCTTTTCAATTCACATGTTTTCTTTAAGGTTTCCTTGGACCACTGCTTCCAAATTCCCTACTGTGTGTGTCTAGCCCATTTCTTCAGGTGCCAGCCATGTACAGGTGCAGCTCCGTTTCAGTCCTCCTTGAAATATTTTATTAATAACGAATTGTTAAGTTTCACAAGACCAAGTTGAATGGAACAAGGTCCCTGTTCTCCAGAAGTTTACAGATTTATGGGGAAGGTAGACAGATAAATCAACCATTTTAGAACAGTGTAACTCTTGTGATGGTAGAAGTACCCAGTGGGTTTACTGAAAGGACAAACATCTCAAATCTATTTCTTGGATATCCAGAGAAGTTTTTAAAAAAGACCTATTGATAATCACTTTTGTTTTTATAGTAGACTTCATTTTCACATTTTCAGTGCAATTTGGATAAAAGATAACTATCTAATATTTTACATATTTTGAGTATTAATATACCTATTAATTTATTATTGAAATCTTATAAGTCAGGAATATTATTAGGCAGGAAACAACAATTAATTAAAGACAAATGTCAACACCCTAAGAAACTGAGAACTATTGCACAGTAACAATTGTCATATTTGTAGTGTCATGATGGAGATATGTAGTAAGTGCTTTGGGAATACCCATATTTTGTACAATTTTTTACTTTGGGCAAGACTTTTAACTATTTTTCTTACCAATAGGATATGGCAAAGTTGATAGAATGTCACTCCTTTGGTGATATTAAATTATATGACAAAGGTGAAGAGATTTCTCAGACACAATTAAGATCTCTAATCAGTTGACTCTAAGTATATCAAAAGGCAGTTTTGCTGGTTGGATCTTATCTAATCGGTGAGCCCTATGAAAGAGGATCTAAAGAACAGAGATGGAAGAAGTTAGAGCCTTTCTCTCTCCTGCTGGTATTGCAAATCATGATAAGTTCTATAAATGCAAAGAAATAAATTCTGCCAACATCCAAGTGAACTTTGAGGAGAACCTCAAATGGGACCACAATCCTAGTGGACACTTTGATTGTCAGATTCTTAGACCCTGTTCAACTGTTTCTGAACTTCTGATCATGAAGTAATAAATGTGTTTTCTTAAATTGACTTTAGAGAGAGAGAGAGATTGGGAGGGAGGAAAGGAGGGGGTGGGGGGGAGAGAGAGAGAGAGAGAGAGAGAGAGAAATGAACACTGGATTCTAGTCCTGATTTGCCCCCAAGTTCTAAAGTGATAAGTTAATCTATCTAGAAGTATTTACTCATCTTCTTTAGCATGGGGATAAGATACTTTGTCTTAATATGTGTGATTATGTCAAAGTTAAAATGAGGTATTTAAAAAATAAGTCATACCCTTAAAATGTACCTTAATACTTCCTTATCGTTAGATTCATTATTATTTTTGTTTCTAGTGGGTAGGGGAGAATGAGTTGGCACAGGTTTTGTGACCTCTGTAAATAATGAATATGAAACTTAGCACATTGCCTGGAACATTATGAACAGTAGGTATGAGCTATTATAAATTGTACTAAAGATAGCAGTGTTTTCATGAAATGGCAAAATTCCTCATCATGTATGCCTTTCATTTTCATCCTCCCCATAGAATATGACAATGTAAGTTTTTCTCATTTATGTATATTGAATGCTATATTTTTGGGTCAATAAAATTGGAAAAGTAAAATTTGGTCTTTTTAATAATTTCTGCATATAAAGTATGAGGTCGTTAAAATTGTAGTACCATATAATCATTATGAATGTTTTGAGTGAAATCCTTACTAGCTGTTTGGGAATTATCTTATATATGTGGATTGAAAATAATCCAGCCCTCTATCTACTAGTAAGTTTTGACAATTCATTCTTTCATGTGGATTTTTAAATTTTGAGCTGTTCTTACAGCTTGTATGTGGTTAAGAGCTCAGAATCAGAACCTGAAATTGTTCCCCAATGGCTGACTATCACTGAAAGCTATAATTATTCCAGTTCTTAATGAGTTCAGAATTACTTTTGTTATCTAATGATAGTAGAAAGGGAGATTCATGAAGTTGAGAAAATAAAAGATGTTTTTAGTTTACTCTTGCTTACATTTCTTTCTCATTTGAGACCTTCAAATGGAATTTATACCTAGGCAGATTAGGGGGAAAAAATTAACAATGTATATCTTTTGCCTAATTTTGAAACTTTTAGAATGATGAGGTCACAAAATCTATGAAACAAACTCATAGATTCTACCACTAACTTCAATAATTATGGATTACATAAAATATCTCTGATGCTTTTGCTAAATTTAATGATGTATATCATTGCCCCAAATAGCTTTTAGTAGATGTTTTTATGAATTAGTATCTAAGGCAAAGGTTTTATTTTAAAGGTATATTTTCTAGTTTATAAATCCTCTTTTCTTTGTATCTGAAGAATAATATTTTGGTGAACACTGGGCAGTTACTGCATATATAAGATGCTTTTCAGAAATTAAACTCAACTGAGACAGCCCCTCAACCATGTTAACTAACATTCTCAAGTATCAAATAAGATTAAAACTTACAAAGCACTTATCTAATACATAAGATGAGAAGCATAAAATATGCCTTTTCTTGTATGTCAATTATTTTTAAAATATTTTTTAAGTTTTAAATAAGCTTTTTTAAATAATGTGTTTTCAATTAAAAAAAGAAACTTAGAGTCTATTCATTACCATAGATGCTTCAGAGTATTAAATAACTCCTGTACTAACTTTCTGGATTCTAGTCAAGTTGTGTGTTGTTTTTAAAATATAATGATATGAATAGTATATAGAATAAGGCTTAAATAATAATCAGAGAACAGTGTGTATCTCAGCCCACTGCAGCTACCTGACCCAATATTTAATTATTATGGGAATTCTCATTATTCAAAAAAATGTACAGCTGAGACATAATATGCAGAGAGCAATAAATTTATAAGTAATATATCCTAATGTATATATTTGAATGTCTGTATTTAATAACAGAGCTTATTAAAATAATGAAGATAAAATAAAAGTAATATGCCTTTTAGCGGTGTAGCAAACAGCTCAATTAGTAATTTATAAAATGATTTTAATAAATCTGGAGTGGTCAAAAAGAGTAGAGGGCCGCAGAATGTGAAATGAGGATCTTGCACATTGTAAATGAGTGATGAGTCTATTTCATGGGGTGTGCACATAAGTTAGAGTCCATGCCTATCTTTCAGATAAGGGTCATATATGGGTCACTTCAGAGAAGACCATCAGGCTTCAAGGCATAGGTTAGATAGTAGTGTTTCTTTTCCTGGTGCCATTTCAGTGTGTTGGGGTGGGCAGTCAGGAGGGAGGGTTTGGGGGTAGGCAGTGTGGTTCAATTTCTGTGTTACAGACGCAGAACACCTCTTTATTACTCTGTCCAGTCCAAAGGTATATGTAATGCTGAGGAGTCTAAGGTATTTACTGTCTACATGATTTTTTACTGCTGATGTTGGCCTTAATCATCCTGTCTATGCTGTTTCCCTCAAGGATAGGTTTTTTTTTTTCCTGTTTGCTTGTTTTTACTAAAATAAAAATAATGCCACAGCATGAATATGACAGTAGCAGTATTAAGACTGGCATTCAGCCATGGCTTTTGAATTGCTTGAATGTTATTTTTCCACTAGATTCTTGCAACATTTTGCCCACACACTAGGGGGTTGATAGGCAGGTCATATTCAGCCCTAGTAATACACTCTGGATAGGATTCCACACAGACTAGGTGACAGCAGGTGTCTCGTTATTCACTGTTTGTTAGACCATGGTCTTGTCTCCCTCTCTTCCCCCACCCCATTCTGCTAAACCATATAATAGAGCACCCTGTGTCAGAGGTCCCACCAGGGAACTTATTTGTGATATTTTAATTTAATTAATATGGTTTATTGTTTAGAACAGTTTTAGATTTACAGAATAATTGAGCTATAGTATAGTTTCCATATACTTCATCCCCACTCCACACTTTTTCCCATCGTAACATCTTATTAATAGTATTGCACGCTTGTTATAGTCAATGAACTAATATTTACACTATAATATTAACTAGAGGAATATTAATTACAGTAAATTCACTCACATTTCCTTGTTTTTCATCTAATGTCCTGTCCCTTTCCTGTTCAGGACCCGGTCCATGGTACTATATTACATTTAGTCTTCAGGCCTCATTCGGTTCCTTTTGTCTGTGACAATTTCTCAGAATTCCTTGCTTTTGATAACTTGACTATTTTGATGATGACCTACTGGCCAGATGTTTTGTACAATGTGCTTTAATTGGGAATTTTTTCATAGTTAGACGGGGGTTATGGATATCAAGGGTACTTAATAGCTACGTGATTTATGACTGTTCATGTTGACCTTAATCAACGGATGAAGTGTTGTTTGTTTGGATTCTCCATATTTTTGGTATTTTGATAATGCTCTGGGTACTTTCAAGAGTCATCAATAACTCCTTTAATGGTGTGAAAAGGGAGCCAAATGCACTGAAAAGAAGCAGCTCTCCTCAGCTCCTCTGAGCAAGGAAGGACTCTTCCTAAAAGAGTTAACAAGAATTTTATTTGACTTGTCAGGTACAGGTGGTAAGTATTTATTAAGAGTCAAGAAGTAATTCTAACAGTCAAGCATAGGACAGGATATAACACTGATTTCTAATTTAGAATCCTTAAGAGCTCTAACTTATTATAATGACAGAATTAAGAGAACCAGTTAAGAAACAGCCCTCACAGCTTCTCTATGTATTTTTGAAAAAAATTTCATTTTTATTACACCAGCTTGTTATGCACATCCCTGAGGTTTGGATGGATGTGATAGGGGAGGGGAAAAAATGCTGTCTGCCTGCATGTGTGTGAGAAAAATTAAGATCTGTGTATTTAAATGTTTCATGGTTCAAAGTCCATTATAAAGATCTCATCACAAAACGTATCTCAAAGCAAAGATGAGAGAGATTATCTGTAATAGAGTCATTTCAGGGTTTGTTTTTTCCACTCTTCTTCCCACTTTATCATTATTATTAGACAAATTGGCATCTATTTCTTCAGTTTTATGGGTGTTGAAGTCAAACATGCAACATATGTTTTGATTTATCAAGTAAGATTCCTTTTTTCTTTTGGTACCAGAATGTTTCTGAGTCAAACACTCAGTATCCTTGGACTAGTATATTAATTATGCATTACTCATAGTGAAAGGTTTAAATTTGTTATGCTGCAACTGTTCAGTCCTTTACAAATGCTCTGATAGGTCACATTCATTTTTAAGTAAAAAGGAACAGCAGGAAGTGAATCTCTTCTAAAAATTGTGTAAGTACTGGGAGATTCTTTGGCAAGTTACCATTTGCCCCTTTACTTACGTCTAGAAAACTCATGTGCTTTGCAGCAGAGCTAATAATACTTTTAGAGGGAGGGTCCTCCTGGGGCTTCCCTAGTAGCTTAAACTCCCATTACTTCTTTGGCTTACTCTGCAGTTAGTCAAGTTTACGGTATCTTCTTCGTTATCCTTGCAAAATATACTGGATATGTTTTCAGGGTAGAAGGCTCTTACATGCTATCACTTATTTTCTTTACAAATATTTATTGGGCATTTTCACGTGGTAGGCAGTGTTCTTGGTGCCAGTAGTGCACTGATGAACATACTCATTTGGAGCACTCACAAATATTTAGTAAGTCAATTTTGCCAAAATGCCAAGTGTCCAAAGGGAGCCGAGGGAGGTAAGGTTGGAAAGTGGTAGATGTTGCAGAGGACCCTGACTACGAGACTAAAGTTTTTGCTTTCTATCCCTTGATGGCTATTTGCACAGTGGAAATATATATTCAGAGATGTCCTTAAGGAAGGTTATTTTAAGAGCAATATGTTTGTTGTATTGAAGAAGAAAAAGACTGGAAGCTAAGCATTCATTTGGAATTTTACAGTTATCCAGGTGAATGCAATTGAAGACCTAAACTGAGGTGGAGTAAGTAGAATCAGAAGAAAGAATGAGCGCAAAATGTATTGCAGAATAGACAAGGCAGAAAGAGAGTAATCAGTTTATGAGCTTGGAACCTAAGAGACAGTAGTATAGTACGGCTGTCAACAAAAATGAGGTCCAACTCATGGACATGAGCAACAGTGTGGTGATTGCAGGGGGCATGGTATAAGGGGACTAAATGGTAATAGAAAAAAAAAAGTGAACAGAGAAAGTTTTAAAAAAAGAAATGAGATCCAAGGGTACATCTGAGGGGAAGGTAAGTTTTGTTTCAACAATTTTGTATTTGAGGAGTTTGAAGGTTATCTAGGTGGACACACAGGAGAATTAGAAAGGCAGGCGTGCATCTCGCATAGGGCCCAGGACTGGTGTGTCACTGCAGGGCTGGGTTAAGTAGATAAGAGAGTAGACAGAGGAGATAATGGGACAAGGACAAAGACGTGGATAAGGCACACTGATATCAAAGAGGATTGAGAAGCAGTGTCCAGAGGGGAGTGGAATGAAAAACAGGATAATAAGGAGTTACAGACGTGAAAAGAGGAGAAATACCACATGCTGCTGTGAAGTTAAGGTTGGGGACTGAAAATAGAAAAATTGAATTTGGAATGTTATTGGTAAATTTTGAAAGAGCTCTTTTAGAACTGTAGGGATAAAAATAAAAATGCAGGCAAGAATAAGGCATATGTAAAAATATTCTTGTGATTGCTATTTGAGAAAACAGAGGAGCACTAAACATCATGTCCCAGAAAACAAAACAAAGTCAAATGAAATTAAACAATCTGAAATCCAACCAGGTAGCTCTCAGATGTAAAAGCTGTTGATTTATACCAAGTAAGAGGTTGGTATTGCATTATAAGTAATCATGCTGGGCCCACAGAACATAATGGAATAGGGGCTTGGATAGTGGGCATAAAAACCTGGTATGTGGTTCTTGGTATTGCATTGCTTCTATAATAACATACCAGAACAAATTCTCAAAGAATTCAATTTAACATAAAAAGTGGTTTAGGCTCCCCTGTAGCATGAGAGAGATTAAGTGTGTGATGTGAAAATAAACATGCTTCAACCATCTGGGTCACCAGGAATGATCATATCTTGAATATTGGCAGTGGAAAATGTGTTTTTTATACTTTATATTGTTGACTTTTTCTTTTCTTTTCAAGAAGTAATTTGTAAGTAACCTACTTTATTACAGTTTTGGTTTTTAAATTTCAGCTTTGCAAGAATAATGTTAATACTGTGGCCTTAATTAGGGAAAGGTATACTTATAATTCATTCATTTTTATTTTCACTTATTATTTTTTTCTTTAAACTAACATTTGTTAATGAAGTCTCTTCCAAACTCTGTACCAGGCTCTAGGGAATCAAAGGTGAATAAGACGTATATACCCCTTACTCTTAAGAAACTTCCAGACCCATAGTGGAGACAGATAAAACCAAAGAATGCAATAATCTCTTGTAGCCTCTAAGACAAGTGTATGTGATTTCAACAGGACATAAAACAAGGGAACTCTTAAGTTCTATTTGAGGGCAGGGTCATCAGGAAAAAACCCGGAAAGTCGGTGACGCTTAAGATGAGTCTTAAAATATGGATAGATGGATTATTTTCTCTTTGAAAATGAAGTCCATGCATTTTTTTTTTTTGCTTTAATTTAAATAGTTTTTCTATTGCTGAACTTAAAAGAATAGACAATGGTGAGAAGATAGAAGGGAAATCTATATGAATAATCATATTTTATCTTTTTTTGTGCCAGACTATCACAGAAACCTGTCTACTCTAAATGAAAGTATTTTATTTTAATAAGAAAATTATTAGTGTTGTATTTTGGTTGTACTAAATATATAAAGAAGAAACAAAGCATTCTGGATGTATGGAATACTACAAATCATTATACTTCTTTTTAGAAGTTGTTTTCAAATTTTGGACTTTCTTTTTTAACTTGACACAATAACATTTTTGACTTTTAGAAGCCATAACTAAACAAGCTAATTTATATCAGTAAATCAAGTATCTGACTATTATGGAGTTAGCAATATAAAAATTCTTAGACTAGACTTCTTAAGCAAATATGTGAATGTTTTTTTCTCAAAAGACCCTGAAATAGATGAATGCTTCTTTGTTTAGAAGTCCTATTAAGTTTTCATGACAATATCAGAGTTTTAAAGCTGCTTGTTTCCTTTAGAAAGCTTTATTTTAGAAATGGCTGCATTAGATTTGTTTGATTTACTGCAGTTTTTATACATTTTCTTCTTTCATCAATTGTACTGTATTTCTCATCCAGTAATGTTCCATGAGAAATTTTTTTTCTAAGGAAAAACATTTTGTTGAAAATATTAATCCTGCAACAGGGCACAATTAGATCATTTTGGGTTCATTACTAATGCTTACAAAATATGCTAACAGGAAGAAGTGAAAACAAATGGAATTTATTTTCTCGCAGCCTTTTACACCTAGAGCCATTTACTCAGTATTTTTATATATTTCTCTCCTTTTTCACTGACTAGATGATCTAGAACATATTTATTTGATATGATGCAATACAGTTCTGGTGGGTAATAGATTATTCAAAGCTAAACCATAGATTTGGTAGACTGGAAAGATCTTGGCATTTTTACTGTTATACACCAGACATGCATTAATTAATGCATATCTGTGAGACAGAGAAGATGCACAGTAAATTAAGATGGTATCTTGGGAAAGATATGGAACATACACGAAATGGCTTTAAGTTCTCTGGCAGTGTGACCTTGGGCAAGTTACTTAATCTCTGAAAGTTTTCCTTACCTGTTCACTGTGGATACTACTACTCTGCTTACAACATTTATGAGGATTAACTGAGAGAAATACATCATGCCTCTAGCACAATGAATGACATAGAGTAGCAGGAGCTCAGTAATTCAAGGGAGTTGATTGCAGTAATTCAAGTAAAAGCTGAAAGTAGGACATTTTCACTGAAGATGGGAAGGAAGGTATATATTTAGGAAATATTCATAACATTTAAGAGATAAAATCTAATAGGTGTACAGGTGTGAAAGAATAGTAATAAATAGGAAGCAGTTTGAATCTGAGACACCTGAAGAATATAAAATATGTAGGAATCCTACTTGATACTCATTGGAACCCTGGGTTCACATCTAATGGTTACTGCTCTTAGGGTAAATTTAATGGATTACATATTTAAAAATTCTAGAAGTTGTGTTTATTTAGGTGAGAAAAATAGAAGAGTTTTTGGAAAAGAGCTGGTCAAGTTTTTGCAGTGGGACATATCTGTATAAGGGTATCACAGAGTTGTGGAATCCTAGAGGTGATTCATCCCTTGATTCCTGTGTATAAACTTCATATTTTTTCCTATAAGTATTCACTCTCTTAGGTAAGTATTATATTAGTGTATTAATCTTTATTGCATTTTAAAAATCTGAAGAGACACAGTTTAGTATAGTGGTTAAGACCTAAGACTCCGGAGCCAGACTGCTTGGTTCCATTCCCTAACTCTACTTTTTGCTAAGTAGTTAAAGTTACCTAACTTCCCGATACCTCACTTTTCTTATCAGTAAAATGGGAATAACTGTAGTGCCTAAGTTGTGTAGTTGAGGTGAGGATCAAATGAGTTAATACTGCATTTGTAATAACAGTGCCCAGCATGGTGGCTTTGCCGCGTATGTGTGAGTTGTTGTTGCGGCGGTGAGGTGATGATAATGACAACACGATTTAGTGGTGCTGATGTGCAAACAGAAGCTGGTGCAGTCCAGTGGTTTTGAATAACGCAAGCAGTCACCTGCAGTGAGGGTAAACAGCTCTGTGTTTACTGGACAGAGAGCCACTGGCCTCCCTTTCTATTTTTATCAAGGACTAATTGTGATTTGACTTTGAATTCTGTATCATTGATTCCTGTTCTACATTGCTCAGTTGTTTCTAGTTATTTCATTAGATGTGATAACATTCTCAAAACTACCAGCTTTAACTCACTTCAACTCTTCAAAATGTAAACTAAGACTTTTTTTTTCCCAGGAGGATTGGAAGTATGGAATACAAAAATTAATGTGTCAATTCTAAAATGCAGAAAACTCTATTGTAAATAAACAAAAATTTTGTCTTATTTTTTTGCAGTGAAAGGACATACATTTTTCCCAGACACTGCTTGTAAGAGAGAATTAACTGCTTTTATTGTGTGTACTATTTAGCTCTCTGACCTTGAATATCTATGGCTGTTATCGTCATCGTATCCTCTTAGTTGTTTGTACACCTCCCTCTGCATTCTGGAATCCACCTACAGATAAGGGCAATGTATTATTTTTCTGCTTTTCATCCCCAGTGCTTAGCAAGTATCTACCCCAGAAAGGGCCAACATTATTTTGTTGTTGTTGAATGAATGAATGAATGTATGAATCAATCCAAAAAAATTGCCCAAATAATTATAAAGGAAGTTTTCAGTTATAATAAACTATCTTACCTAGTTAAAGTGGGTCAATACTAAATAATAATGGTGAATATTCTTCAGTAGAACAATGGCAGCATTCAACTGACTAGCAGGGGAAACTGGACACCAAGAAAAAATGAAAACACATGAAAATCTTAGGTAGAAGAAATTCCACCTAAATGATTGTGAAACTTTGCTTTAGTTCAGCCCGAGTTTTGGATTCTTAAGAAACTACTTCAGAATGATCTGTCTTATTTAATACCATTCTTTCATTCACTTCCTAAAAACCAACGACAACAACAACAAAAACCCCACAGTAACCTAGATCATCAGTCTGTTTCCTGGAGTGTCAGCAGAAATAGTAAGATTCCTCTGACCACAAGGCTCTGTAAGCTTGCCAACGAAAAACATGCATGTTGTTCTTCTTGCCTTTTGTATTTAAGGTGCCACATAGTCAGCGGAAACAAATCAGGCTCCAAAAGCTCTGTTGGCTTCTCTTCCCCCAACACTCTGCCACAAGGAGCCAGTGTGCTTCAGCCGCTGACCGGACCAAGGAAGCCGTTAGGATTTGGGACAGGGGCAAGCAGGAAGAACCCCCCAGGATTTCAGCGCAGGGTTCTGGCACAAAGTGACCTGTGGGGCTGAGTTGCAGTACTCAGCAGTGTTGTGGGCACTCAACAGTGTTACCACTTCCATCACAACATAGTACATGCTATTCTCCTGCCTTGTGAATCTTCTAGTATTTGCCCCTATGGGTTTGAACATCTCACCTAGAAATAACTGTCCTACATGATATTCGCCCTACTTACGCATTTGAATATGCTTATGGAAAACTGTCCTTTTTCCAGCAATCCACTTGAACCTTCATCTACTTGTTCAATAAGTGTGAATGTTTAATCTGATGCTAGAAAACTGTGAAAAAGCTTTACAATAAGTACTATTTAAAAACGTGCTTTATTTTTTGAGAAAAGCTTGCTTGACAGTTCTGATGATGCAAATAAATGCTTCATGTCTTTTATTCAGTTAAAAAAAATGCAGGTTTTTAGAGTGTCTGGCAATATGTGTTAAGTAAATAAAGTAATGCTAACATTCCCCAAACCAGCTTGATGGATTTAATTGTCCTGTGATGAATGCTCTAAAGGAGTATCTTAGTATCAGTGGCTACTTTTAAATAGTACTAAGATCCTTGATTCTTTTTTAAAAAGCCAAGTAAAATAAAAACTTCCATATCATTCTAGGAAATTAGTTATGGGTGATATTATTCTGATGTTTCTTTGAGTTGTGGAAGGTATAGGAAAATTTGTAGAAACTTAGTTTAATAGAGAAACTCAAACATTGCAAAAAGCTTCTTAAGAGACAAATTAAGAGGCTCTGCAGATAGCCCCAGTAGGTGACCTTCCAGGATCAGCCAAGAAGAAAAAAACAAGAAAAATTCCCACCAGCATTATGCTAAGAGAGACCTCATCCATCCTCTCTGCCTCCCAGAATCATCCTCCGTGGGTGATGGCCAGAGAGTTAAATGTATAGTGAGATGTATGTGAAAATTTCAGTCACCTAAAACACAGTGAGTGGGTAGATGACCTTGTCAGAGTTATAAATGACTTCCTTACATTGCAGATTTTGCTTTCTCCTCTACTCCTTCCTTCAGCACTTGATCTTAGTACAGCTTTCAACACCATTGATTATGATTTAGTTTGAAAATGCTTGAGGGAGTTTGCCTTTTGTCTGTTTCCGTTTTTAAATGGCTTCATTCTTACCCTGCAGACAGTTGACATCATGTATCAATGGCTGCCCATTGTTCTGGGGCTGAAGTGCTTGAGGCTGGTGCTCAGTGGCCTAACATGGGCCTATGGCTTTTGAAAATCCTCTGGCTGCCTAGCCTGCTAGACATAATAGTGACTGTCAGTGGTTTAGCTTTAATTGTTTAAAGATACTGTTGCCACTTTTGCTCCTTGGTGGGAGGTGGGGGAAGAGGCAAGAGGTTGGAAGCTAGTTTTGTTTATGATGGAATTATGGAAATACAGGTCTGGAAAGAAATTCCACAAGCTGAAAGTTTATCCCATGTTCCCTAGAGCAGTGGTGTGGCCTTGTGTTTAAGTACTGCCATATCATTTCTACAGTCTCCTATTCTCTACCAGATTTCTGTTCTAAAAATTTTATAGTTGAAAATATTTTCCTTTATATAACTTAATTAATGCTTAATTAAATAAATTTGGTTTTCCATTTTTGTTTAGCCTATGTTTACTTGTCAAACTGTTCACTTAGGGTGCAGTAGTGTACCAATGAGTTTACCTGATGATTTGCTTTAAGCGTAGTAATAGTGATCATGTCAGGACCCTCTGCTCTGGTTATTATCACAACAAATATTATCAGGAACGACTTGCAAATTTCTGTCCTTTTTCTCAGTTAGGCCTCTACAGAACACCAAGATGAGGCATGTAATCAGCACTCAACCATGCTAACTTGCTTAATAAATGAATAAGTTACTGTGGTTAATAAAAGTTGACAGTGAGGCAAGGGAGCAAGTTTTACTTAAGTTATAATTTTACTGCAAACTACAAAGCAGGTATTACTTACCTAGTATAGGACACCTGAAAAGCATATCTACGTGTCCCTTCCACATAGAGAATTCTGCTAAATGCTTAGAATATATATTTATTGTGACTCTTTAAGCATTTAAATTTCCATTGTCAGAACTCCCAGGGAAGTGTGATGTTTTGGCATTTATATGGGCTTTCAAGTGAACATTTAAGATTATGAAGATTGTGATTTGACTAAATCTGAATAGATTATGTGGAGCAAAATATATACATAGGAAGAAAAACAGACCATAAAATTCTTAATGTATTTGTTTTACACATTGTGTTAACTATTTTTCCTTTGGGGTTATATTTCCTAATGGAAGTCTAAGGGAAAATATAATAAAACATGTGTGTTCTACAATTTTATGAGATCTAATATGTGAAAAATGAGGGTTTAGTACACTTTCATCTTAAACAAATTTTTTAAATTGATTTTAGGTAGGAAAAGGTACAGAGAGAGGTCGTTTTTGTTGTTTCACTTGTTCATTCATTGATTGATTCCTGTATGTGCCCTGACAGGGAACGAACCTGCAACCATGGCCTATAGGCACAATGCTCTACCCGAGCTACCTAGCCAGGGAATACGCTTTTCTCTTTTGTCCATTTTCTCATTCTATCTTTTTCAGATCACATAATACCAATTGTTATGTCCAATTCTTTTCAACCCCTTTCGAATGTCTTGACTTTAGTCTCAGATTTATAGAACAACTTAACATTTCTTCTTTATTTGTTAGTATTTATGCCTAGTTCTTAAATGTTTCCTCTTTTAAAGTACATAGAGACAACTAGTCTAACGATTAAGTATTTATTACAATGGGATAGAAAGTGCCTATAAATCACTTGAAATTAAATTCTAAAGAAATACTGAAACTAATAATGATATTCTGTCTGGTTATTGAAACTGCCACCCTAGATACTAGCAGCTCAAGTAAAGGTTGGTGTTTTCTGGATTTTGAATTGATATGTGACCATCATGTTCCCATAATAAAACCATGAGGTGATGCTGTCATCCGGGGAATGTTTCTAGCCTTTAGTGGACCTGTCTATCCATTACTGAGAAACTCGATCACCTATTTTGGTGAAATTACATTTCTTTATCTACTTGCTTTTTTGTTAGGACTGTTGATAAGAAAAAGGTCTCCTACTTTAGCATTTTGTTTTAGGGAAACTATTTTGGGTAAAAATGTATGAGTAGGGGTTCACCAAATTTTAAAGCATGTGTGTGGTCCTTTCAGTCTTGTTAAGAAAGCAACTCTGTGCTTCATTTACTAGGGCCTGAGTTAATATCAATGGCATGATAAGTAACTTTGTGAAAACAGGCTGAAACAAGCTTAGTTTTCTTAAATGAAACATCTGTGATTTTCTTGAACTATAAGGTTTCATTGAATGCCTAAGTGATGGCACTATTGTAGTGTGAATTGTTTAATCATATTCTCATAATTAATGAGAACAATACACAGAACTCCCTTTGGATCTAATGTTAGTTTCATTACTTAAACTAAGTCACATCATCAGGAATTCATTTGCCTATAAATTAAATTTGGATGCAGGTTAAGTAGCTTAGGAGAACACTTCGGATTTTTCACATTAGTTAACCCTGTTTAATATTTTGTATAATTTTGCACATTTGTGTCATAGGCTTTGTTTTCTGTGACAGCATAGGATTTTTAGGAAGAGTTGCTTATCTCATCTTCAAAGCAAAGTACTACTGTGTGTGTACTGGGAGAGGGGTCTAGAATTTGTCATATTCTCTGATGCTACTTTGATGCTTTTCTCAGCTATTTCAAACAGCCACATAAGTATTGACTGTTGACCCTGACTAGATATCTACATCTTACTTTTTTGTGCATTGAATGATTATGGTCTGGGCAACAGGACATTTTTTCCTTCTTTTTATATGTTAAACTACTATTTTTAGTTGTGGCTATTGTGTCATGGAAATGACACTGAAAATTTAGAATACAGGAATGAGTAGCAAAATGATAGAGGCTTGAAGATATGATCTGTGAGAGTATATTGAAGAATTGAGTGTTGCTAACCTTGATGGAAAGCAACAGGGAAAGATATGACAGTATGTAAGTTAATGTTAAAATAGAATAAGTAGAAAAACACTGATTATCAGCGGACCGCAAAAACAGATAAAGCTGTAATATTCCAAAGGATATATTGTGTTGTGGTTCACAGCTAAACCTTAGATATCCAGCAATCAACAGTGAAATGTTATATTATGAAGCCAGAATTCAGGTGACACTTACTAAAGAATCTCTGTGTTCTTTTTGAATAAATACACACCAGCTGAAAGAACAAGCTCAAAGGGTGAAAATGAGTTTTGTCCTTTTGAAACCTCTGGTTCATTCGCTCTCAGTGACCTCACGAATGGGGGTCTTCTCTAGAGTCAGCTCCAAACCCTAGGGGGATTTTAATAGAAGATTAGCAGCAGAAATGATGTTCAGGAGTTAAGAGATGTTTAAGGTGTTTTGTTTATTCTGATGTAAGAGGCTCCGGTCTTGGCTTATCTCCTTCCTACAAAACACACAGCCCTTCTCTGAGAGAGTCCAGATTGTGTGTAACAGTATAGTGATCCCCAGCTGGACATGTAGTAAATAATGAGTGGTAAATCGGTCTGGTACCTCTGCAGGTACCAGACCAGGACACAGAGGAGGAATGGAAGACGCCATTAAATCCTATACTATGTTGCAGAGTCAGGGCAGCTCATGTTGGTGATGGGAATAGGGTGGTGTTGAGCAGTATAAAGTTTTATGTGGGCCCCCTATAGAGTTATGTAACTGATTTAGCACATCTGGGTAAGGAATAGCTTGGCAGCTATAGTGCTGATTGCAACATTTGTTATTGAGAAATAAGATGTCTTGGTGAGGTTGGGGATCTGCAGTGGTCATGGTGCCTGTCATTTCAGAGTAATCAAAAGGTTTCAGAGAGAAGACAGAAAACTTGCAGAGAGTTTTGTAAGCTGAGAATGTGGGTGGATCTGTATTATAGGCTTTAGGAAGGACAGAAATGGTGAAATCACTATCAAACACCAGATTTCAGAGACCCTGAGTGATTCTATAATTGTAGGAGAAGCAAAGTTCCAAAATTCAGGGTCCTTGTAATGTGACTGGGTTATGCTTTAAACTACAAATAAAACTTTAGTCATAATAACCTCAAATAACAATTTTCAGAATAGCAAAATGAATTCTCATTGTTTCATTCTCAAAACTCACCCTTACAAAGACATAAACTGAGCTTATAAACGAGGAACTGTAACTAGTAAATACAAAATGTTCACCCTAATTAGTAAAGAAAGAAATGTGAGTTAAATTGAGTTAATATCTTTCATTTATTAACTTATAAATTTCCAAATTAATGAGATCATTCAGTATGGGCCAAGCTATGGACACTGGAACTATCATATACTTCTAGTCAATTTCCATAAAAAAATCTTTGCCTCTGTTAGCTCAGGAGTCTCATTGCTGAAACTCCATTACAAGGAAATAATCTGTGTTAAGGAAAGCAAAATACCACAGACTGGGTAGTTTATATGCATCAAAAGTTTATTTTTCACTCTTCTGAGACTGGAAGTCCAATGTCATGGCACTGACGTGGTCAGGTTCTGATGAAGGCCCTCCTCCAGATCACACTGCTGATTCCTCCCTCACTATGTCCTCATGTGGTAGAAGGGGTGAGAGATCTCCGCGCAGCCTCCTTTATAAAGGTGGTAATCTCATTCATGAAGACTCTTGCCTCATGACCTAATCACCTCTGGAGGTCCCCATGTCCTAATATGATCACCTTGCCAGTGAGGATTTCAACATATGCATTTCATGGAGATACAAACATTCAGGCCTGGAAAACCATATGCACAAAGATATTCATATGATATAATAAATCGTAGTCAAAATGTGTGGGAAACCAAGTATTACACAGTATCAAGGATTATTCCATTTACTTTAATATGAAACATATTCTTAAAAAATATGATTGAAGATCATGATTATAAAGAGTGATACAATATGGAAAATGCTTATCATGTAATATTAGGTAGAAAAGATTTTAAAATGTTATGTACATAAAACAATCATATCAAATACATGAAAGTGAAACAGTAGCAGTGTTAGGGAAGTGAGGATGTTTTAAAAATTTTCTTTTCTTTTTTTGTTAAATTATATTTTATTGATTATGCTATTGCAGTTGTCCCATTTTTCCCCTTTGTACTCCTCCACCCAGCTATGCCCACTCCCTCCCACCATTGTTCACGTCCATGGATCATATGTATAAGCTCTTCAGCTGTTCTATTTCCTATACTGTACTTTACATCCTCATGGCTATGCTGTATCTGCCTATTTGTGCTTCTTAATCCGCTCACCTCTTCACCTTTCCCCTACACCCCTCCCATCTGGCAAACATAAAAATGCTCTCTATATCTATGATTCTGTCTTTGTTCTTCTTATTGGCTTAGTTTGTTTTTTAGATTCAATTGTTGATAGACATGTATTTATTGCCATTTTATTTATTGTTCATAGTTTTGATCTTCTTCTTTTTGTTAAGTCTTTTTAATATTTCATAGAATAATGAACTCCTTTAGTCTTTTCTTGTCTGGGAAGCTCATTATCTGCCTTTCAAATCTAAATAATAGCTTTGCTGGGTAGAACAATCTTGGTTGTAGGTCCCTGCTTCTCATGACTTTGAATATTTCTTGCCAATCCCTTCTAGTCTGCAAAGTTTCTTTGGAGAAATCAGCTGAACATCTCATGGGAACTCCCCTGTAGGTAACTACTTTTCTCTTACTGCTTTTAAGATTCCCTTTTTATCTTTAACCTTTGGCATTTTAATTATGATGTGCCTTAGAGTGGGCCTCTTCGCATCCATCTTGCTTCGGACTCCCTCTGCTTCCTGGACTTGCATGTCTATTTCCTTCACCAAATTAGAGAAGTTTTCTTTCATTATTTTTTCAAATCAATTTCCAATTTCTTGCTCTTTCTCTTCTCCTTCTGGCACTTCTATGATGCAAATGTTGAACCTCTTGAAGTTGTTCTAGAGGCTGATTATACTATCCTCGTTCTTTTGGATTCTTTTTTCTTCTTGTTCTGATTGGTTGTTTTTTGCTTTCTTATCTTCCAAATCATTGATTTGATTCTCAGCTTTATCCACTGTAGTGTTGTTTCCCTGTAAATTGTTCTTTATTTCAATTAGTAAATCCTTCATTTCTGACATGATCTTTTTTATGCTGTTGAGGTCTTCACTAAGTTCCTTGAGAATCCTTAAAACCAGTGTTTTGAACTCTGCATATGACAGATGGTTTATCTCCCTTTTGTTTGGTTCTTTTTCAGGAGTTTTGATCTGTTCTTTCATTTGGGCCATGTTTCTTTGTCTCCTCATTTTGGCAGCCTCCCTGTGTTTGTTTCTATGTATTAGGTAGAGCTGACCTGATTCCCTGACTTGGGAACATGGCCTTATGTAGTAGTTGTCCTGTAGGGTTCAGTAGCACAGCCTTCGAGCTGAGTAGTCGAGTTCCATGCTTCATGAGTAGACCCTCATCTTCTAGTTGAGGTTTGTGAGGTTTAATTGCTTTTGGCAGGTCAATGGGAGGGATTTACCCAGACCAGTCCACTGCAGGGACTGGCTGTGACCACTGACCACCAACCTCTGCCCTCCATGGGGGATCCGCTGTGCAGAGGCGGGGTGGTGGTGTTCTGATGTGGTCTGTAACTGTCCACTGGGTGTGCCCACTCTGGGGTTTCCAGTGTAGTGCAGGCCAAGGTCTTCCCTCACCTGTATTTTGCCCGGGGCCACCCTACCTGAGCTATAAAGCAATCTGAGATGTCTGCTACTTGTGCTGCGCTTGGAGATTCCCAGGCAATGCCATGCTGTGTATCTAGGTTGGCTGCTGCTAGTGCTACCTTAGGGACATTTAGCCAGAGGTCCTGGGCCTGGGGCTCACTGAGGCCAGCTGTTGCTTGTTTGAGAGGATTTAGGAAGTTGTGAAGCATGAGCCAAGACCAGCCATCTATATAAAAGTTCTATTAACAGCTTGGGTGGGCCCATAAGTTGGGTGGGGTGGAGTCTCAGGGGATCTCCAGGGTGGGTCATAGAGTGTTAGCCAGGTTGATGGAGTCTCAGGTATGGCACCCTCCTGCCAGCTCTGTGTCTATGTGGGAGGAGGATTCAGAAAAGGAACAGTGGCCTCTTCTCACCTTTGTCTCTGAGAGAAAGCTGTCCTCCAGCTCTCGCCTTGATGCCAGGCACTTCAGCTCCTCCCTGTATGCCAGTGGTGCCTTTCAAGCTACAACCCCAGTGCTGGAGCTCAAAGGGAGTGACTGTTAGTAAGTCTGTGTATGGGTTCTTTAAAAGGAACTGCTTTGGGCTCCAGCAGTTTTTTCCACCAATTCAATCCCCACTGGTTTTTGCAGCCATAAGTTATGGGTACTTATCTTCCTGGCACTGGAACCCTGATCTGGGCAGCCTGGTGTGTGACTGGGCCTCCTTGATCCTGAAATATCCTGCCCGAATTTTTATCTATCACACATGGATGTGGGAACAGACCATTCTGTGTATCCACACATCCTACAAGTCTGGATGGATATAGTTTCTTTAATTCTGTAGTTGTTAGACTTTTATTCGACTCAATTTCTATTGGTTCTGAGTGATGGTTGTTCCATAGTTTAGTTGTAATTTTGATGTGGTGGGGCAAGGAGGCAAGTCATGTTTACCTATGCCACCACCTTGACTAGAAGAAAAAGTTGCTTTCTTCATTTTCTAAATTTTCTGTTATATAGTTATCCTGCTTCTACTTCTAAAATTTGCATCTTTTAAAATTTACATATCTACAGTAAGTAGCAGTATGCCTAGTTTATAAATAAATAAAGTGAGTTTTAAAGTATTTAAAAGCCAGCATCTTCCATATCTTCTAGACAATTGCAGTTCTCTTCACTGTCCCCCCCCCCAAGAAAACAGAGTCATAGGTAGATATGAGTTTTTCACTTACACAGAGCCCAGAGAGTGTGCTTGTTTTGTTTTGCACAAAGTGCTCTTGTCCATCCTCCCTCCCTCTCTTCCTCTATCCCTCCCTCTCTCCTCTCTCTTCCCTTTTACTGTCAAAAATGATAAATCTGTTGCATGTGCACCGGGCCCTTAGACTAAATATCCTATTTACCCTTTACTAGTGTTTCTTCATCGCTTTTATTTTTTTCTTCATTCAAATATAATGATCTAGATGTTGTGCTGAGTTTGGGGGGACCTATAATATGTCATTAAGAAGACCTTGGTAAAAGAAAAGGGCATGTATCCCACCTGTGAAAAAGCAATAATAGAGGGGATTAGTTTTCCAAGTCCAGCATGGGGCTCACCACACTGGCCAGCTTCCAAGCTACTGGGGATATGCACAGCTGGCCTTGAAAAGCCACTGCAAGCTGCAGCACATGCCCCAGTAGACTTCTGGGTATCTTATAGAATAGGGCCTAAACTTAGAAGACAAATTTTCAGTTTTAGATTATTGTTGGACCCTGTGACATTGTTTTGATGCATTAGGATAAAATATTCAATATTGTTTACCTGATGAGGACTCTCTCTCAGTGTCTTTGGTTTTATTTGAGATCTGACTCTCCTCTCTATTTTTAAGACATACTTTGAGTTAAATGGGAAAAATTTCACCTCTCTGATCCCTTTTCTTCCAACCTTTCCTCCTATTCCATTTTGCTTCTTTCCCTCCTTAAATCATTACCATAATCTTGGCCTCAAAAAATCAGCATAAGCCAAAGACAGTCTCATGAGGGAAACATTACTTTCATGTGTGGCCTAAACATAGTACATAAACTACTCTTTGGAAAAGAAAACAAAAATTATTCACCAAGAGATGGAGAATATATTCTTCTGTAAAGAGATTTTTCCACTGTGCTTTCTGATATCCTAAATGGTCCCCAATGTTATGAGACAAAATTTAAGTTACCATTTGGCACCAAAGCATTAAAACAACATTCTGTGACTCTAATTTTAAAATGCTGTGAAGATTAAAAACATTTTCAGTATTTATTTTCCTGAGAGTCAAAGAGTTGCACTGTGTGTACATAATGAGGCTGCCCATTCAAGTGGAGGAGGTGGGTCTGGGGTCTCTATGGAGTCTCTCAGGAATCATCCACATTCAGAAAATATAGATATTTGAAGAACATAAGTTCTAAAGATGATTTCTATAGTAAGTCAGAGGAAAGAGGATTTTAAATTTTGTATACTTCTGTACTCGTAGGATGGTCTCATACACCCTATTACACTTCCTGGAAAGTTACAGTAGTAAGATAAAAAGCACAACTAACTCAAAAGAGTTATCTCTTAGGATTTTTGGATCATCATTACTATCTATATGAAAGCCAAAGAAAATTTAAAGGTCACATGTGTCTATAGGAAAATCCTTTTAAGAAATCACAAATGCTGTATGAGGAAAATAATTGTATTTGTAAATGTTATACTCTCAAAGTGACATGATGAAGTTTGACTTTTATAGCTCATTCATTCAGAGAGTCACCAAACATCTATTAATATTATATCGTTCTCCAAGGCACTGGGGCTCAAAGATAAATCAGACTGATCTTCTGTCCTCAGGTGCTTGAGAATAGTACATGGAAGCTGCCTTGTACAGCTATAATGATGATGGAGGTGGGTGAGGTGGTATTAAAAATATTGATCAAGCAGTATGGTACAGGCTCCAAAAAATCAGATTAGATACCAGCCTCAATGCTGGAATAGAGTTTGAGATATCACCTGCGTAGCCAGGTCTTTCCTCCTTTAGTATGGAGATTCAGGAAGCTTCAAGGTAGGAGCCTGGATAGTCAAGGTATTAAGAAGAGAGGTACTTGGTGGTGGTGGGTAGGGGGGTGGACTACAAACTTGGCTAACTAACAACCAGTGTGGTAGTACTGATGTGTACCAGCTGCAAATCAGCTCTGCATTTGGAGTGTTACAATTTATTTAAAAATGAGTGTTCAGACGTTTCCATTGGTATTATTCTAGATTGCTATTTTAAATTCATTGAGTATATTTCTGCAGCTGTCACTAAGCTTTGCTTCAAATGATACATGTATCACCCTCGGGCAGGTGGGACATGTGAAACTTTGATGAGACTCTGCTCAGCTTGAAGTTCTGGATTTAAATGACTGATAGCATGTGTGGGTTCACCAAAGATATTACCGTTACAAAAGGATAGTTATGCACTACCTTTAATCTGACCATATTGCATTTCATCATTGGTTGCTGCAGTGAAATGAAAAACCTTGCCATATAGTGAATACTTTAATCTGTTGTCATAAAGAAGGGCTTGCGAATCTTGGCTCAAAAAATATAGACTAAGTGACCAAACTGGAGATAAATAAAAATAGAGGTTATTTAGTAGTTATCTTTATATGATTTCCTCTAAATTAATATTAGCTATTTTTGGTTATTTCATTCAGTGGAATAAAATTAAGAACAAACACACAAAATATGTGTATGTTATTCTTTAAACACACATGTATATCTATAAAGCATGCAAAAAAAGTATCAACTTTTGGCATTCTTTGGGTTACTGCATTAATATTTTATAGCACAAAACATACAACAAAATGTCCCTGTCAGGTACTTGTAGAAAAGAGTTTTTTATATTTTTCTGGAATGTAGAGCTTTATCTGGTTAGATTATAATTGACAAAGGTGAACAAAGACTGGCTGCTGATTTATTACAGCGTGTGATGCAATTGAATGGAAGTGATCCTACTTCCGAACATTTCTTCAGGAGGGAGGCAGGGTGTGTAGCAAGATCAAACAACTGTGCTTCAGGGCTGTGTGTACTCAGGCAGAATGGTTAGGACTCCAGAGGGATTTGTTTGCCTGCATCATGCCCTGGGCACTTCCCGTCCTCGATCCCTGTGGAATTTCTCAGCTGCAGCCATCAGTCCTGGGGTTAGATGTGCCTGAAAGAAGCAGACCACATTGCTCTCATTCATTACTGCTGCCTAGTTCTTGACACAGTTCTGAAAAGTCAATGAATTATGGGCTCTGGCTGACTCTCCTACCATTGCATTTGATAAAGCTTCCCTCCACCTCTATCTTTTACCTTCTCAAGGCAGGCCCTCCACACTTGATACCAAAAATACGGTAGTGGCTGCTATCATACCCACGTGATGATATATCTGCATGTTTGATGTGAAATCAGTGGACTAAACTGGCATTCTTGCTTTTACTTTGGGGGACCTAGAATTACTACTTTTGTAGATAGAGCAGGTGTGACTATTAGTTAGGAAATGAGTTCTTTTGTTTCTCATTAAAGCGTATTGTTGGAAGGAGCTCTAGTATAGTCTTTTCATGTTACAGGTAAGACAAAGATTCTGCAAAAACAATGACAATGAGGGGTAGGAGGTTTCTGGTTCTTAAGCCATTAATCCTACTCTCTCCTTATTTTAGGGATAATTCAAATCAATATCCCAATGATGGAAATCCAGAATTAACTCATTGTATGAGAGTGGAAATATTGGAAAGAATTTCACAGACTTTTAAGGGGAATCAGTAGAAAGATACAAATAACCCTAATAGGTTTGGCCTCAGTTTTGTGATTTGTTGTTGTAGATTCTTTAATATCATCATCACATTCTTATCCATTTTACCTGGGTGGGACATTGTAATTATGTCTGTGAAACTGACCCTGAATGCTATAGATGTTCAAATTTACAAGACTGATGTTTTCCAAGTTTTAGGGCTTGTACCTTCAATTGTAAAGGTCTATGGATGACATCTTGAAAGAAGAAAATAAAGACCCTGCAATGAATTTAATTCATTGTAACATACCAGTATTCTAATGCTGTTATCAAGGCCCAAGGTTGACATCTGCCTAATGTGCTGATGATAAAGGGACATTTTGTTTTATCTCCCCAACATGTACAAATAGTACCACCAATTTTTTATTCTATAAAGCTCTACTCCTTGGAGCCACCCTTGACTTTCAACCTCTTCTATTCATTCCCTACGTCCAGTTAAGCATCCAAGTTTGGTTCTTTTTTTTATCAAAATTACTTTTACTATCTAATTTTTGTCCCCATTGTCACTATACTTTTTATCACTTTATGCTCTAACTTTGTTAAGAGACTCACAATTGACTAACTCCTGTCAGGTTAGTCCTCCCAAAATACCACTTTCTTCATGTCATTATATTACCACTCCATCTGTTATGGCTTCTTATTACCTACTGGAGAGTTTCCTGACTTCTATCATTAAGGTCCTCTATAATCTAGATCCATCTTACTCATCCAACCTTGTTTCAAGCAGAAGTTTAAATTTCAGTGAAGGTGTCTCATGGTTAGCTGCAGTGTATCTTGCCTTATCTTCTTTATATTTACTTCTTAAAGTTAAGCTAATGGTTCACCTCTCTGAGCAGCTTCTCCAAGTTTTGTTCTCTGAGCTTCTGGGCTATAATAAAAACCACATACAGTATAGAACTGTATTACATACTGGCTAACATTGTTCTTTAATTGTTTTTGTTTTAGGGCTTGTATCTCTAACAAGATCATAAGATCTTTTCAGGAAGAAACCATACATACACAGTGTTGATAGCATAAGGCATTTTTGCATATTCTTTAAATTAAAATATTTTCAAATTCGACAGCTCTTTTAGATATGCCCACCTTTATCTCAGCATAAACTATTCAGAGAACAATCAAGTTCGATCAAGTATCTAGGGAATTTATTTTACTTATAGGAATAATTTTTTTACTGAATATTAACAACCAACTTCAAAGCTGCCAGTAGAATTTGAGAATTTCTTTTGTGTGTGTGTGTGTGTGGGTATTTTAATTTATTGTTTACATATTAGGCATAGTTTTAAAAGAATAAAAATCCTATTCTCTAGAACATGTGAAGAAAGTAGAAGATGCTATTACACAAATGGAATATATGAACATAAATGAGCCTATGTATATAATTTTCAACTACATTCATATTAGTTAAAATTATCTGATCTCTTACAATGACCAATTACATATTTGAAAACATAGAATTAGTAGATATACCATTTGAGTATCAGTTCAAAGACAATTTTATTAGTGATATGTGTGTGGGAAGAAGAGAACTGTTAATAGTATGTAACTATCATGTTTTAGGGGACTTGATTTAACAGTTAAGTTTTTCTTTTACACAGCAAGTTTAAGTATTAGTTATTTCAGAAATACCATGAAAACTACAATGACATTTATTAATTATTACTAAAGGACCATAGTAAACTAGCTGACAAAACTGACCTGCCTTGGAGAAAATCTTAGTCTGCTGAGACAGACAAGGAAGGATTTAGCTTTCTGATATACAGAAGGCAGCGCCTGCTATGTGAATATTAGTAAGAGTTTACTGCCGTGAATACTTGGTACCTGGCCAACTCCTGACCTAAGAGACAAACGAGGATGATGAATACCGTATGACCTGAGAAAATCATACATGCACATAAATATGATGGAATATAGGTAGTATCAAAATGGACTAAGATCCTGAATTCCTCATTTTTGTTCACATTTGTATAAAGATATGGAGATTTGCTATAAATGAAAATTTATTCTATTGAACATTTTACATAAATGAGTATATTTTACATAAAGCTCTTTGGGCAGGAAAATATTTTACTTATATTGTAAATTTGTCTTATTCAAAACACCTTCTTTTGGGCCCTGGCTGCTGTGGCTCAGTGGATTGAGTGTCAGCCTATGAACCAAAGGATCATTGGTTCAATTCCCAGTTGGGGCACATGCCTGGGTTGTGGGCAAGGTCCCCAGTTTGGGGCACAGAAGAGGCAACCACACATTGATGTTTCTCTGCCTCTCTTTCTCCTCCCTTCCCCTCTCTCTAAAAATAAATAAATAAAAATTTTGAAACATCTTTTGTATTTCAAAAGATACCTAATGAGGCCATTTATGGGTACATTAAAAATATGAGTCATTTTACTAAGGAGCATAAAATATATTTCACAGAACCAATTCCATTTCTGAGCATCACTGTTCCTTCTATATTTACTGCAGTTTATATTTTCTTTGAATGTTATCCTTCTAATGTTACCTGGTATCATAATAAAATGCCATATTTTAAACTATTCTATTTCAAAAAAACTCTTATGAGAACAAGTTGCAAAATAAAAGAGTTCAAATTCTACTTTGAAATTACCCTCTCTCTATCATAACCTAAAGTTGCACAACTCATGAACTTTCACCCCTGATCATTAGTTCCAGAGTTCCTGGTCTGCTTTATCAGGGGTCTTCCATAAATCCTTTAAGGATGATTGGTATTTATCATTGGGCCTTAGACATATTAGTCGTCGGCCTCTGACACACACCCAACCTTGGCATGCTTTGAGGTTCCCATCTTTATTAAAACAAAGGATGTCTGATAAAAAGCCAAGGTTTTGGTGTATGTTTCCTTTATTATTTAAAGCTCTAAGAATGTACATCTACTAAAATAAAAGCCTTTCTTTTTTTTTTTTTTTTTTTTTTTTTACTTTTTATTAGTTCCTATACAACAAAGAAAAGAACCTCAACCCCAAAGTTAAAATTGTATGTCTTGGATGACTCCTTCTGCAATTTGATTGGAAAATGTTTGCTTGCTGTATGATGTACATAGCAACAGTAAAGTGCCAGAGTTATTTTGAAATCATATGGGAAAGCATTTTATCCATAGAATTCTATTCATAATGTTTTGTATTCTAGGGAATTTTCCTGTCAGGATGAATCTGAGATTTAACTGTAAGGAAGCAACTGTGTGCATTTTGAAGGAGGCACTGAAATTCTATGGGATGGTTAGATTTCAAGTATCTTTTTAAATTGCCAAATGGGACTTGATTTTCTGGTAAAGATCACCCATGTTAGCATTTCTATGAGAGGCCAACAGTTACCCTAACCTGAACTGTAGTTTGTTCTAGTTAGTTTAACAAGATAATTTGACATTTTGTAGTGCACTTTTTATATATATGGACGTTTCAAATACATCATAGCATTGAACAAATTAGTTCCGTATATAGGCAAATAGCATGGCAGCTCCTCCTTAAACAGTGGTTTGAAGTATGAAGTACCATTCATACTACTATTCAGGAAACCAAGAATAATGGTTAAAGATTAGTGTTTTTACTTAACAACTCTATTAAATTTTTATTAAACTTGTAGTGATACTGCAAGAAGGCAGAATCTATATCAATTCATGGGTGTGTTGGAAAAAAGTTTGGAGGAGTAAAATGGGCCAAATACATGGCAAGGGAGAAAGGATTGTCCCTTCTATATTATATCTTTTTGAAATTAAATTTAAGTAAGGGGAGGACAAGAATGATGAAAAACCAGGAATTAGGCAAACGAGACTTACCTAACATGGACACTTGGGGTTGAGAAATGCTGGGACTAGGATTTCCTCATGGGAAAATCTGGTCTTGTACGTACTTCTTCCCATATTTAATGGGAGCTTATTGATCATGGGAATTGCATGATGAAAATATATTAAAATGATCACCCCAGTAGTTGTATGCAGATGCATTTGAGAGAGAGCAGTAAGAATTCAGAACTGAAGAGAAAAGACCTAAATTATCTGAGGTAGGGATTACCTACATTTTATAGATGAAGAAACAGGCTGTAAAGGTTAATCTGCCCAAAGTCACACAGCTAGTAATTGAAGAATCAGGTTCAAACATATGTCCATATGGCTGATTTTGAAAATTGTACTCTGCTGTCTTTTTGTTTTCTAATCAGAAGATATACTGCAAGTAGTATTGTTTCAGTTGTTTAAAAAAAAAGTCATTCATTTAACATTCAATTATGTGCCAGGCACTGAGAATGTAAGAGTAAACAAAACAGACACTATTCCTTAGTTATAAAAGATGAATATTTTTATTTGTCTCATTCTAAACATATGAAACAGACTTGTTAAAACTGGCGTGTGTATGCTATAGTTAACATCACTGTATTGTACAATTAAAATGTCATTAAGAGAATAGATCTCATGCCAAATGTCTGTATCAACAATAAAATTTTTAAAAGGCATGCATGGCATAAGAGTATATTATCTAAGCACGTACATAAATATGTGCTAATCACATTCTTCTGGATTAACCATGAGTATTTTCAGTAGGTAGGGAAAGAATAGTTCATTTTTAGCTTTATAAAATAAAAGTTTAACCTTTGGTCAAAAATTTCTCATGATAACTTTACATTGAAAATTAAAAGCTTAAGATAAGCCTATAAACTAGAACTGTAAACAGAGCCCTTCAGAAATGCTCAGGAACCCATTTCTAAGTTTATGTAAAACTCCTATTTTCCTTAATGGCAGCACTGTGTATTGTATTAGAAACTATAGTGATCCATAGTATGCTCAGTAAATAGTAAGTCTTTAGTTGTATAATTCACAATTGAGGAGTCAGGCTGTCTGGGTATAAATCCCTAACTCATCACTCTCTAGATGTGTGATGGTGAGCAAGTACCTTAACCTTTCTATATCATCACCTTCCAAAATTGTTCTGTGATCACACACCTAGTATAAATAGTGAAACAATGCATGGACAGTGCTTACTGAATGCCAGACGGGTGTTGAACACTCATAAATATTAACTCTCGTCTTTGTTCCTTTTATTACATCCATTTTTATTTTTGGCCCCTGATGCTATGTGGTCATCAGGGTCGCTGGCTTCCATGGACAGCCTTGTTCTATTGCTCCTGCTCTGATTGCTTTAGTACACTCATGCCTTCATGCTTGTTCATCACGTCTAGACTTCCATGCTGCCCTTTCCCTCTGAAGCATTCCTTCTCCTATTCTGGTGTTCATCTGGACTTTTTGTTTACTCAGTCTCCATCACTAATTTTCAGTGTTAAACCACTTCTATTACGATTATTTTTCCTATTGATGACTAATTTTGGCAATAAACATATTTAGTAACTCACTTAACACTAGCTTAAAGAAATGAGGGTCGTTTACATGTGTAAGTGGTACATGTGCTGCTACCGTGAACAATTCATCCATCAGCAATTTGGCAAAAGCTTGTGACATTGCAAAGCCATTAATGAAAACAAATCCCAGTTTCCACTAGCCCACGGTTTGTTCCATTTTCCATAAGAAAGATTGTCTCAATCTTTGATAAATTAAGAATTAATATTATTTAATATATTGAGCATGCAACAAACTATATTCAACCATTATCTTATTTTTTCTGTTACTTTAAAAATTCTGTTTATCTTTAAATGATCGTTTTACCACTACCTTCTCCTAGAAACATGGAATCCAGAGAGCTCATTAAAAATTTTCTGCAAGCTTGGGAACTAAATTTTTTTAAGGTTAATATATTACATTGTATGTATAATAATCCCTATTGTTATAGCATATAATCTCACAAAAAAATTATATCTTCCCTATATCTCAGCCCCTGCTCTCTAACATCTTGCAGCCCCCTCCCCTGCAAATAGAAATAAAAAAGAAAGCTGTCATGACAAATCTCCTGTAGGATCACAGGATAAAACATTCTAGTACCATAATAATGAAACACTTCATGTGTGGGAAAAGAATGATAGAAATAACAACCGTGCACATCAGATCTTGTTAAAGTCACTGCACTGCAACACTGAGCTCTGTGTAACTTAAACAGTTTCTGTTGAATATTCTACTAAATTTATTGTCTAAATATTGAAAACAGCAAAAACGACAATCCCTCTTTTGCTAGAATTCCATTTTTGGAAACAAAGCATCTACATAAAGCCCAGAAATATTTCTTTACACTTGGTTGGGAAGTCTATTTCTTTTATTGTTTAAGTGTAGTAGTTTTCCAGTATGTTCTTGTGATAGTGTCCAATTGTCTTGTAAATATGGTCATTTTTTTATAGTTATAAAAATTTACAAATATCAATTAATACTTGGGTAAACTTGAAATGCTTTATTTAAACTTAGCACCAGCTGGAATGGAACGTACATTGAGATAACTGGGAAGAAGGGTTACAAGGCAGTGTTTGCCCTTTGGCTTTTTCTACAAGGACTAGAAACTGAACCAGTTAAAAATAACTCTTAATGGTCAAGTAATGAGAAATAGATTAATCAATTCTGATGTAAGTTACTTGTGTTTACTTATTTAAAAAATTTCATAGAAATTGTCAAGTTTGGGAAAACATATAAATAGATAACAGTATTTCATGAGAACTGTGTATTTTACGAGAAACATGAAAACATACTTTGCCAGAAGGGCATGCCTTGTCACTTAAGTACTCTCCTAACGAGAATCGTATTTTGAAATAACTAGTCCAGTTCCTCATAAACCAGTTAATTTCAAACCACATTTTGCATTTAAACCAGTGCACGCATACATATCCATCCCATTGGCGTAGGTGACCTAAGGTGTACACTGATAATACACTCATGTTTTAGCTACTGAAGGGAGTGTTTAAAAATACCTTCCATGAGTCACATTGTTTTATTCCCATTTATTGAGCACAATATCTACATATACTTTATGTTTCATAAGTTTTATTCAAAATTTTCAAAAAACTTATAAAAGCTAGAAAATAAGCATATTTATTAAAAGAATATTCATAAAGTAAATTTAAAGATATGGTTTTTTATTTGATTTTTAAAATCCCCTTTAGAAATTTGACATAATAACTAATTACTCTTATTAGGGAGCCAGTACCTTATAGACATGTATAGCCTGAATTAAGTTATGATATGACCTGGTTAGAGCATGAAAATAAAAACTCAGCAACTTTATTTTTGTTGTTTATAACTAAAGTAGTAATGAATTATTTTTCTAACAAGCTGTTTTTATTTTTTATTATTCAAATAACATGTAAGTAGAATTTCTGAAACATTAGTATATCTCTTGTGTTGTTAAAAAGAGAGAAAAACACTTTCATAACTTCTCAGTTGAACTCATTGTCTTTAACTGTGTATCTGATAACTACTCTCTAGTGAGAATTTTGGAGCTTGGCTATTGTAAAATTAATACCTAATATTTATTATGGTAAACTTTTTTTTTTTTATAAACTGACATTCTGTGGAGATTAGAAACAAAGAGATTTAAAACACACACATAAAAGATATTTAAAACAAGCCAGCCTGTGTCACATATAGTGGAGTACCTATTGATTTAAAATATCTTGGGACCACAGTTTTTTGATCCACTCATCCACTGACGGGCACTTAGGCTGTTTCCAGCACTTGGCTCTTGTAAATAGCACTGCTATGAACACAGGGGTGCATAGGTTCTTTCGAATTGGTGTTTCAGGATTCTTTGGGTACAATTCTAGCAGTGGAATTGCTCAATCAAATGGCAGTTCCATTTTTAGTTTTTTGAGGAAATTCCATAGTGTTTTCCATAGTGGCTGCACCAGTCTGCATTCCCACCAACAGTGCACCAGGATTCCCTTTTCTCCACATCCTCACTAGGACTTATTGTTTGTTGATTTGTTGATCATGGCCATTCTGACCAGTATGAGGTAGTATCTCTTTGTGATTTTAATTTGCATCTGTCTGATGGCTAGTGATGTTGAGCATGCTTTGGTATGTCTATGGGCCCTCTGTATGTCCTCCTTGGAGAAGTGTCTGTTCAGGTCCTGCCTATTTGTTAATTGGAATGGAATACTATACAGCAGAAAGAAAGAAGAAACACCTATCTTTTGTGACAACATGGATGGAACTGGAGGTTATTATGCTTAAATAAGCCAGGCGGCAAAAGACAAATACCATTGGATCTGCCTAATACAGGAACCTAATGAACAAAACAAACAAATGAGCAAAATAGAAACAGAGGCATGTAAACAAGGAACAGACTGACAGTGACCAGAGGGGAGGGGGGAAAAGGGAGGAAAGAAGGGGGAGGGTCTAGTCAAGGAACTAGTATAAATGACCCATGGACATGGACAACTGGATGGGGATTGACGCTGGGAGAGGGGGGAGGTGGGCGGGGCAGGGTAGAGACATGGGGAAAAAAATGGGACAACTGTAATAGAAAAACAATTTAAAAATATCTTGGGGAATAAATCTCTTGAATACAAAAAGTTATTTCTTTTAAAAACTAGCATGATATGAAATGATGTTGGCATGCTTCAAACAGCCCATAGGGTATTTCTTTAACGGTTCATCAAGTGGTAAACCCTTTGCCAGTTGCTAGAGATACAGGGATGAACAAGAGAATTCCTACCCTCAAAAGCTCCCAGTCCAGTGCGAGACAATAACAGTCAATAATAATACATCTGCCCAAGTAGTCATGTCATAAAAATATGTGACAGGCTCTTGACAAAATGAAGCTGTTTGGAAAGTCTGTGCTGATTGTGTCCAGTCTCAGTCTATGGAGTGTGAGTTCAAAAAGCAGAGGCAAGATGGGAAGTCAGAGAGCACTGAGCGTTTGCTGTGTGGGACCTTCAGCAGGTTGTTGATTTATAAACTTGTTTTTAGTGAATAAACTTTTCCTGCAAATGGTTGTAATTCAGTATGACAAATTGGAGCAGCTCTGATGGTTCAGTGTGAAGCAAGGGTGAAAACCTTTGGCCTCTTATCATGTCCCGGATATGTTGTAGTACAGACATTTTGTGAGTATGGATAAAATAAATTTTGGCTAATATTCTAGTTCTACCAGTTATTGGCTATATAGCTTTTGCCTCTAATTGTGGAATGAAAGGCTCTGGTCTATATTGAAAGAATTTCAGGCACTCAGCAAGCAAGCAGGTGCGGGGATTTGGGGGAAGGCTCTGAAATTAATCTGTGCCTACTTGTAAGGTTAATCCAGCAGATCTGAAGGTAAACCTGGTTTAGGCTTCTGAAAGTAGTTGGAGGACAGGGAGGATGGTTCAGAAAGGATGATCCGTGTCTCCTCCATGCCCAGACAGGTTCCCCCCTCCCTAGAGCCATCTGCAGCTGTTGGAGACCTATTCCTGGGATCCACTGGGGTGGAGAGATCATGCTGGGTGTGCACACATTTCTCCCTAAGGCCTCCTTACCTCCGCATGCATCTGCCCCTGGCACTTCTCCACTAGTTGCTTCCGACTCACTCTTTACCTCCCTGACCACAAGCTCAGCCTCCTGCTTTCCTTTGCCTTCAGAATTCTGGATAGGAGTTTTTACTTTCTGGAGTATATACTGTGTTTGGGGTACTTGATGGTATTTTCTTTGATGTCCTTAAAGAATCTCTGTACCTCTGGAGATGAAACTTGTAAGAAGTTTCAGCTTTTTATTAAGTTGTGTCAAATTGTTTAGAAGTCTTACTATTTTTATTGACAAAGGTACAGTAATATAGCATGGATATAGTTAATAAGCTTTGCAGTAATTAGTAAAAATAAAGGAAACATTCTACTAATGTATGTTTATGGTATTTTACAGCTTTTATCTTCACAATAATCACATAAATGTGGTAGAGTTGGTGCTACTTACCAGATCTTTTAACGTACTAAAATCAGAGGTTGATTGGAAGTGAGCTCAATTTCCATGTTAGTGAAAACCTTTTAACTCTTTGTGCCATGTTCTTTCCATTATTAAATTGCCTCTTTGAATATTACAATTAGATGGTAATGTTAATCTCTCACATTCACTTTTATTCACATACATATCCAGCATTTCTTATTGAATACTCAAATATGTTATGATCCCTTATGACTAAATACAAAAAATATAAATAAAGCAAAAGAAGGGGCTAAATATTATAGTTGCTAAAAATTTCTTAATCTGATTTTGTAATAGAAAAATCTATTATTAAATTTGATCTTTCATCTTAAGGACATTTTATATATCAGAATATGTCAGTAAAGGGGGTTGCAAATGTAAGTTTATAGTTGTGAGTACATGAAACAGAGTTAATAAAGCTATTGTAATAATCATAAACTGCATGAACAACTATAAATCTCCTTTTGCCCACCCCAGTATACATCTGTGTATATGTGTATTTGAGTGTGTGTATAGGTGTATATTTTTCATACTTGTTAGGGTCCCCCTGGGTTTATTTGCCTGTTTACATGATACTCTTTCTGCTTCCAAACAGGCCAAGAATATCCTCAATATGATTAAAACCTCTTTTATTTCAGAATACAGACCATTTTGTACTTTCTTACAAAGCTGCTTCTCCTAATATTTTCCATTGATTTTATTGCTTGATTGTTTTTAACCTCTTAAAAAACACAGTTGGTCAGACTTACTCTGTGTACAGGCTTGAGAGGAAACTATACTGACCCACTGATGTTTTTATTTCTCATGATAGTGTTTCCATGTGGAAGTCAGTAGCTCAGGATCCCATTTAGAGTCTGCTGGATGCTAAGCTTGTGCTGCTTGTGTCTTGAACTCTGTAGAACTTGGAAGTCATCAGTCCAACTTAGCAGCTCATTCTTTAAAACCAGGGAGTCCTGTATTTTCCTTGGCCTCTTTCTTCCAGCAAATATTACAAGACCTCAATTCTCATTGCGGGCTAATTATTCTCTTCTATTTGCTGGAACCATAATTCAATGGGAACTAGTCCTACCCAAGGAAATGAGGGGAGAAATTATATAATTGAGAAAAATGGTTTGAAAGCCATGAATGTCTAGACTCTTATGCTAAGTCTGCTACATACTAGCTTGGTGGTCTTCATAGGCAACTCACTGAAAAAAAGAAAAGTTTTTTCTCTACTTTTAAAATGGGATCATTATAAAGACTAAATATTTATTGAATACAATAATGAGCTAGTCCCTTAATAAAATGAGACCTATAGTTACTACCTAAACACTTTCTAATTAAAAGGGTTGTGATTTTAACTCAGCTGGTTCTCAACTAGAGAAATTCTAATATATCAAAATTCACATGTAATAAAATAGAAATATTTGTCAGGTTATTTTCATTACTAATATATGCATTTAACTAACTGCCAACAAAATATTTTCAAGAGACTCATGATGGAACTTACCAAAGAAAAACCAGTCATTTATACTTAGTACTTTTAATCATTAATTATACCAGAAACTTCAGAATATAAATTTTCCTAAGAAATATGAAACTTAACACCACCAATTTGCTTAGCAAAGTCTTTATTGATGACATTTGGGCAGGATGAACAAAAATATCAATTTTTTAGTGTTCCTATGTAGCACTGGGTGGTGAGAGGTCTAGTGCAACTTTTATAGCTAAATGAAGCTGAAGTGTTATGTTGAAATACCAGAGACAGTGCTGACCTTTATGAATATCTGGTTCCTTTTTTTGACATTGTTAGTTAAAAACATTAATAAAATATATAGCAATTATTTACTAGCCATTTCAGAACCAAACTTTAAAAAAAAAAATCCATCTTTGTATTTCAGGTCCTCCGGGGAAACGAGGTAAAAGGGGCCGAAGAGGAGAATCTGGTAAGTCTCCCTTTCAGCTGCTCTGTGTCATTCATGTTCTGCTTAGGTTCCTGCATCTGTTCCTCCTAATTAATGATTATATGTCTTATTGGAGGTTGTGCATATACGTGTGTGTGTGCATACATGTGTGCATGTGTTTCAATCTCTGCTAGACCCTTCTTATTTCCATCAAAGGAGAAGTTTGCAAAATATTATTGGTAATCCAATTTTGGCTTCTTTATTGATTAAGTCCATCCTTTCAATGTATAGTGAGGGTTTCTTAGCTGCACACAGTGTGGCGACATCACCCATGCCTCCATCTTCATAGGTGGTTAGTCCATCCACACAGATTCTCTGTGAAAGCCTCTGCTTTGGGACACCAGGCCACACGTCTAGGAAAGTTATATTATTATTTTCTCCAACTGCTATAATTTTGTCATGCTTTACTCTTATTAATTTCAACATTTGAGAATTTTTATTCCTCTTGTATAACCATACAGTTTTAGTGATGACAGAAGCCTTAGAAACCAGTCCAGCATTTTCATTTTTTATTTAAGGAAACGGAGGCCTGAAGTGGTGAAGTGACCCGGCCAGGGCCATGTGAGTTTTATGAGCAGAACTTGAAACACAACCAGTTGTCCTAATGCCCACTTAAGTGAGTTTTTGCTTTCAGGCCAAATCCCTATATGCAAAATAAAACAGAAGAGTCAAATAAAAACTATTGTTTTTTGAAGCCAAGATACGCAAGTGAGTTCACTTCCATTTTACTTGTTTATAAAGTCTAAGACTCCAAAAATGTAAATGACTATTTGAGGCCTATTCTTACTTGCAAGTAAGAGGAAGGTAATGTAAGGCTTAATTCTGGTGTATGATAAATGTTATTTTTAATAAGTATTTCTCAGTATTGAAAACAATCAATTACTAAGGGTTGAAATAGTAGAAATACTAATCTATCAAAAAGAGCAGAGAGCGGATTGATTTTATTTTGTCTCATTTCCTCTTTCTTTTGGAAAAAAGATGTCAAAGTAGAAAGGGTTTGTGAAAATTCAAGAATTTTAATAGTGTAGTTGCTTACATATTTTAAGAGTAGTCTCAAAAGTTGTCTTTAAACCTCACTGAATCTAAATAATTGGAAACTTGTGTAGACATTCCCTTCACAGAGTGCAGTCTCATAATGGGGGATGCTTCATAAATTTGTTTTAAGGAAAAAGAAATGACAAAACATTGGTGGAGTTTGAATTGATCTGAATTGATAATCACTGAATTGATCTTTGTGTCAAAAGAAAGAGGATTGAGGAGGGAAAAAGTGAAAAATTTGGGCTTATACAGAGTTTTGTAGAATATAAAAATTAATTCTCAACTTTCTGGCTTCTTAGAACTGATGTTTTAATTGATCATGTGGTGTGTGTACTGTTGAAATTTTCTTAGAATTTGTTGGTGTTTTGATGAGAATACATGGTTTTAAAGATACTTACATAACCATCAGGGCTTATTCCTTTATATATTGATAATACCATTGAATGAAAAAATTCTTAGAATAAATAATGAGTGCATTTCCAATTTAGAAAGTTTACATATCAATTCTCTATAATTGGTTTATCATAAATGATCAAAGATCCTCCTGATTCATATTTTATCTAAATTTTTAGGTATATAAATTAGACAGTATTTGCTTAAAATATATGAACATCTCAGTAATTCATAAACAGACCTCAGGGAATCTGAATATTCCTTGAAATTTTATGATAAATTTTGTATGCACATAGACCGAAATGGATTTTTCTGATATGGTGTCAGAGGGTTCATGTTCTGAAAAAAAGATTAAGAGTCACTGGCTTCTAAGTCCCTTGTATGGTGCTGATGATTATGATGATGCTTTCATCTTTTATTTAATCTTAATGTTTTGCATATTCGCTAATTCATCTCTCCCTTTTTCTTACCTTCCCCACCCACCCGTCTCCATCTAGGTCCTCCTGTAAGTACCTTTGCTGCATTTTGGCTCTTCTACATTAATCAGGTTCACGTATGTTAAAACTTGATTAAAACCTCAGTCTATATTTTAATTAGAAAAATGGTACTTAAGAGTACTTAACTTTGGGAAATTATTTTTAAAGTATACGATTTTGTGATCATGTGATATGTTGGAGTGCCCTATGTGTCAACTAAAAAACAAACAGACTTTTATTAATTTCATCACAAACCAATTACTCTCTTGGGACTGTTGAAATAACTTATGAAGTTCCTGATAGTAAATGCTTTTCCTGCAATTCTGAGGGGTTTTCTGCAAGCAATCCCCAAGCTCTTTCACACTTCTTTTTTCATCTGTTTAAACTTGTATCTGAAGTATTTGCATTTGCCAGTCCACCAAAGGTAGATGGTAACATGATCAGGGAAATGATACCCCCCATGGGCTTGGTCCAGCACTCCCCATTAGGCATCACATCGTTTGAAGTCCGCTGGAGTTTCGCTTGCATGGAGAGCACTAGACAGAGCCCTTGGGGAGTAGCACTTTCTTTTTTCTTTCCTTGAGTAGGTCATAGCTGCAGCATTCCAGTCTGCTTTGCACCCACAGGAACAGATTATCTTGTCAGCTTTGAGCTAGATGTGTTTTTGAGTAATATCCTAGATATCTGCTGTCTGACCTCTGTATGTACTGTGTGCTGTGTGTTTATGGTAGCGATGATCATTGGCCCTGAGCTATTATTTCATCCCGAATAGCCACTTTGCTCCAGGGTTCACAGACTCCACATTGGCAACTTATCTAATAGGCAGGCATTGTCCAGGGACGGGGGCTTAGCTTATACTCCTTTACTTTATTCAGAGGAAGCATTGGCTTCCAAATATCTTTTGCAGTCTTCCTGCCACATTCAAGGATGGAGCATAAATCATGTCGGAAATGACTGTTCTGTAACTGACTTCCAGTTCTTGCTTAATGCTAGGCAGATGGCATACCCCAGTCCTAGGAGCCTGATGCTTTGGCCTCTTATTTAAGCCTCCGTCTTTAAAACTCGAAACAAATCATTAGTACCCAGAGGAAACTGTGGAGATTACAGCCAGAATAGTGTTCAAGGCTTCTTTTGTGCATGTAAATATTAGATAGGCCAAGAGGTAGTTAAATCTCATTTCTGCCTTATGGTGACTTCCAGATTTCCAGTATTTCCTCTTTGGCCCTTCTTAAATTTAGCAACCACATAGCTCTTGCTTTCTTGGGGCTATCTGTTGGTCCAGGTTCTCTATCTAAAGATTTCAATTATTTTTCCTTCTGTTATTAGGTAGAAAGAAAAGAGGACTGATATGTTTTAAGCCTTTAGTAGATGGCAGGACATGTTCCAGGCACTGAACCCTTAGTACTTTCATTGTGTCTCACAACCACACTCTGATGCGACCATTCCCATTGTTTACTGAGGAGACTGAGGCTGCAACTGAATAGCCAGAAAGGATTTGCAAAACTGAAATTCAATTAGCTATGCCTGATTTGAAATGTTTTCTGCTTACCACACTATCCCAATTCCTTACAAATTATAAGGGTATTATAACATGAATCATCGGTACACAGGTTTGGCAGACCATGTGTCAAATGATATTCCTTGATATAAATAATTACATAAATAAAAGCATGACCAAAACATGTAGGAAGCTAATCTTTAGATAAGCATTAATACTGCCCCAACTCAATTGCATTTTAAAGAAGTTATACAGTGTTTAGGCCCTTGACTGGTTTGGCTCAGTGGATTGAGCGTCGGCCTGCGAGCTAAGTGTCGCTGGTTCGATCTTCCAGTCAGGGCACATCAGAGAAGGAAAACTCTGACTCCAAAAAACCTCCGCTGCCTTGCGGCATACCTCTTCAGGGGAAAGGCTAAGGGAGTAAACCCCGACAGAAAATCCGGAGCCGGAGTCCCTAAGGCGGTTTGACGTTGTAGTCAACACCGGCAACTCCTGCGGCGCACCTGAAGCCAAGCTGTATTGACTCCGTCTTTCCCTTGGACCCTTCAGCTGCGAAGAGAGGGGGGGTCTGCTGCATGGGCAACAGCAGACCCTCCATATCACCCTGCCCAGGCTCTGTAGCTTCAGCTTCACTGGAGAGGACACTCCAGCGTCATCGCAAGATGTCGATTCAACACGGGAGGAGACAGATACCGTGTCACTCCCGAGTCGGACTGCACAGCCATTCTCGGCGGTGCAGATAGACTCTTAAGAAGCTACACCATCGTCTCTCGAGACGGACGGCTGCCGACGACAGTGTTTAGCAAATTGAATCAAATCCAGGAAATAAAGTATACTGATGAGTTCTCATACTGATTAAAAGGTAATTCAGGTTGCTCACATTTGACAAAATGAAAAACCATTGATTGCAGAAAAGAGAAAAAACATATATATTGATTATGCTATCATCGGTAATACATTGAATTCTTACCATAGTATTTGGGACCCCATGTCAGGGGAGCCCTATGGATGAAATCCCCTTTAACCTCCAATTCCTAAACCCTCCCTATATGATTTTTTTAAAATATTTACTTTTTATCATATTTTGCTTTAGACTAAGTGGCTTTATAAAATATTTCCATTATATGTTTCTTGCATCTTAATAAAATTAATTAACAGTGGCATTTATTAAGATGAAATAGATTGATCAATTTTATATTTATTTAGATGCAATATCCGGTTATGACAATTGTAACTTGCAGCTTCCTATATATAGCATCATTTAATTTTATGTGTATTTTTATTTCTACTTCTTCATTAACTGAAATTTGAAATTTCATTTGTAGAAAATTTTATTTCCCTAGTTTTTCATTTTAAAAAATATATTTAACTATCTCCATAAATAAATTTGGATAGACTACTAAGTCTTATGCTGCCATTATAATGCTAATTGTCCATGCTTTCATTCTATAAATTAAATGTAAAGCACAAAGGTAGTTTGAGAAGTTAAGAAGTCTTGCTAATCTTGCTTCTGATAAGCAATCAGGTAAACGCCTTCAACTTCCTTCTAGCCTGAGCTTTAGTGGTCCTATGGCTTGTACTGAAGTATAACTTGGTGGTCCTGATGTGTTGTTTCTTGTCATTCACTTTCAGTAGTGCTCAATAGTGCAAAAGACAGCATTAGGGCACTCTAATGTTGGCTAATAAACAAACGAACAAATGGTACATTGGTTGGCCTGAGGGACAATGGCAGATTTCTTTGTCTTTGAGAATCAATTTTTTCATTGCCTCCTGAAGTAATACTCTCAAGTAAGGTTTTTTAAAAAAACTTAATGGTAAAATTTAATTTAGGAAAGTTACATTTACATCTTCATTGATACAGTTTGGAAGGTTTGGCTATATCACACTAGAATTATGTGAGGCTAAAGCATTTCTTTTGTTTCCATTTCTTGCATAAGGATATCATTTATAATTTAAAAGTTGAAATAAAACTTCATTAAGATCCTGCAATCAGCTTACTCTTTAGGAAGCTGTTCAGTTTATTATTTAGCCTTGCCCATTTCGACAAAAAGATATTGCTTTAAAAGGTCACAAAGGAGTAATTTTATGATAATATGTGTAATCTATTATGTTAATATCAGGTGCTTTTTTCTATAAGTAATATGTATAAAACATTGATCTAAAACAGTGACTTTCAGCCACTGTGTTCTGGCACTCTGGTGTGCCCCAAGAATTTTTAAAACATGTGATACCTGACTATTTCGTCAGCGGCACTGACCTCTTTTCCCTTAGATTGTCAAATTAAAAAATGACAGCAGCCAATCCAACAATTGCTGTTTGGTGTAAATGAATCAAAATTACACCTATGTTTTTGTCAGATTGGCAAAAAATATACTTTTTGATGTGCCACAGAGTTTTAGTAATTAGCTTATGTGCACCATGAGATGAAGACGGTTGCAAAATAGCTGTTCTAAAGGAATCCATTCAAGTGTTTTGAGTACCTAGCTCATATATCACAAACATATTTGCTAAAAGCATTTGTCTGACAACTGTGGTACCTGACTCCAAATGGCATGAAATGGTACCTTCTATTTTGGGTAAAATAGGTTCATGTTTCTTTAAGAAGCAAAGAACATGATCAAATTTACAAAATGATTCTGGGATTTTCAAAGGTGGCAACTTTTGCACTAGTTTTGACCTTTTTAGAGTTAATAGGGGAGGTAGTTTTTCTGTCCTTTTGTCCAAAAAAGGAGGAGCCATTCTAATATTCACAGGTAACAGATCAAACAAGCCCTGTAACTGCAGCCAGAAAAGAGTTAGAAGTCCAATTTTAAGTGGTTTTTTAAAATTTCTATCAGTCTATCAAGCCTTATAATTGTACTTGATTGACAGAGGTATGATATTATTGTTGGTAGCATAAACCCTCTGAGGTTCGAATATGACACTGTTGTGCAGCCTGTTCTGTTCCATCCAGCTTCAACAACTGTCAGCTGCATTTGAAGCTCACAATCTTATAGACAGATGCATGAAGCAGACTGAGCCAAGTTAAACCTACAATGTTATTTCTGCCAATGTGGTAGATGAATTAGGAAAAGAAATCTTTGCAGAACTTTTAAGTGAGAAACTCCACTATCTTCACTTCATATTGAAAAAATATGACTTTTAAGTCAATGGGAAATATTTTTTAGATATACTAATAACTACAATTTATAGCAACTACACACTTTACACACTAGTTCCCACACCAGCTCTGTGAACTAGAGATTTGTTGTCCCCATTTTACACAGAAGGAAACTGAGGGTTGGGTAAGTTAAGTAATCTGCCCATGGGCTCATGTTTAGCAAGAGGCATAACCAGAATTTGAACCCAGATGTATCTCTCTTCAAGCTCATCCCTAAATTTTTTTCAGACACATAAGCTTTAATTGTGTTACCACTCTCTTTGCAGCTATCTTTTTGGTTGTATCTTATCCTACCAACTATTATCTATAGTTCATTTCTTAGTTGTCTATAGATCTTAGATCTTGTATGTGCTCTTTTAACTCATCCAACTCTCATCTAATGGAAGTAAATTGTGTGGAGATGTAAGCTTTGGCTCTTGAGCTAAGAAAACAATATAAAATTATCATGTTTTTCAGAAAATTTTCCTTTAATTGCTTAAATTATTATGTTCCTGGTTAAGTATTAAAATGTTTTATTTCTAGTTGCACTCAAAGAATGTGCTTTTGAATGTGTAGTAACATTTTTTTCTGTAATAATGGGGTATTGCGGTTGATGGAGTAAGCAAACCATTTATCTTGTAGTAAGCAGTATTGCTACAAAGTACCAGGATGGCTACATAAAGTCAGATGTAGTCACCAAACCAAACCAAAGAAACAAACAAAACAAATCTGGATAATTAATTTGTGTTGGAGGGCTGTTTGGAGACAGAGTTATAGCAGAATGACCTCAGGCTGTCAGACGGGTAATTCGCTTTGGGATCCTGCACACCAGTTTGTCTCCTGGAACAAAAGGTAGAAAAAGAGACTGTAACTATAATTCTTACACGAGATAGATTCCCCAGTGTCTTTCATGTCTTCTGTTTTGAGTGGTTTAAGCTACCATGCTTGAAGAGGGAATTGTGTTCAGTGGCAATTTGTTTCAACACTTCCTCTGACCTTGTTTTTGCAGATTCAATGCCAGATTAAGCAGAGCCATTCTAATGTAACATGCTGTTATTTTAGTTTGGATACATTTTTAAATGTTGATATTATGAACAAGGTCAAATGAGTGATGTAAGGATACATCATTGTTTCCTAATGAATGGCTGAGCATTTAATAACCTTTCATAGCATGTGATTCTAGAGGAGGCCTCAATTCCCCATTCTTCCAAACCACCTACTTAAAACACTATGATTTTTCTCTTATACAAAGAGTGGATCATGCTTAACTTCTGACCAGTGAACACCATGAAGTTGGCCTGCATTTGGCCTAAGTTAACTAAGGGGCCTGTTTGTTCTGAATTGGGCCCTGGACTATAATATAGAAAGAATTCCCTCTTTTAGTTATTTTTAAATTATATTTTGACTATGCTATTACAGTTGTCCCAATTTTTCCCCATTTGCCCCCCTCCATCCAGCATTGATCTGTTGTTGGCAGATCAATGGGAGGGGTTTACCCAGGCCAGTTGGCTTTAAGGACTGTCTGTGACCTTTTGACTACCAACCTCTGCCTTCTGTGGATGATCAGCTGTGCAGGGACAGGGAGGATGTGCTATGACGTGGTCTTTTGCTATCCACTGGGCGTGCAGGCTCTGGGGTTTCCCAGGTGGTGCAGGCCAAGGTCATCCCCTGCCTGTATTCTGCCTGGGACCCACCCTGCCTGAGCTATAAAGCAATCTGAGATGGCTGCTACTTGTGCTGGGCTTGGAGGTTCTCAGGTGAATCCAAGCTATGAACCTAGACTGGCTGCTGCTAGTGCCAGGTCTGGGGTCACTTAGCAAGAGTTACAGGGGTTGGGGGCTATTGAGGCCAACTGTTTCTTGTTTGAGTGGATTTAGAAAGTTGTGAAGCATGAGCCAAGACTGTCCATTCATATGGAAAAGCCACTGTTAACACCTTGGTGGAGCCCATAATTTGGGTGGGATGGATCCTCAGGGGATCTCCAGGGTGGGGCAAACAGTTTAAATGAGGTTGATGGTTTTTGGAGTCTCAGATGTGGCACCCTCCTGCCAGCTCTGTGGCTGTGGTGAAGGAAGGTTCAGAAAAGGAACAATGGCCTCTGCTCACCTTTCTCTCTGAGAAAAAGCTGTCCTGCAGCTCTCGCCTTGAGGCCAGACACTTCAGTTCCTTCCTATATGCCTCAGAGGGAGTGAGTCTGAATAAGTCTGTGTATGGGTTCTTTAAGAGGAAATGCTTGGGATTCCAGAAGTTTTTTTCAACTGACTCAGTCCCTGCTGGGTTTTCCAGCTAGAAGTTATGAGGGCTTATCTTTCTGGTACTAGAACCCCAGGCTGGGGAGCCTGTTGTGGGGCTGGGATTCCTCACTCCCAAGATACCCCTCCCTAAATTTTATCCACTATATGTTGATGTGGGACCAGTGTGTTCTGTGCCTCTGCCTCTACCAATTTGGATGGATGTGGTTTCTTTAATTCTGTAGTGTCAGATCATGGACATCTGGACTTTGGTATATGCTAATCAACCTGGCCCTGGACTTTGCAGTTCCCCAAAGATATGTTGATGGCCTGAAACTTTCCCAGAGGAAATGCTAATGGACTTAGCCCAATATGTTAACTAAGCTGGTGTGGGAGGGGGGAAGCAATGAGATGTAAATGACCTACTGAATATGTCAATAAGCAAACTACCCCTTATTGAAAGGTGTATAAAAAAAAGAAGCCTGCAGAAGTGCTGGTGGCGATTCCTACGGGCCCACGAGGAGGAGGACGGGGAATCACCCTTCTCCTATTCCCTTGCTCCTACGGGAGCTGCTCCCCCCCAACCCCCCCGCACCATTTCCCTTGCTTCTATGGGCCCTTGCGTCAGTCTGGAGAATTGCCTCTCCCCTTAGCCCCCTTCTCCCTTCCTTTGGTCCCTCAATAAACCAGTTATCGGTTCCCACAGCAGTCTCTGGGCGATTTCTCAAGAGCAGGACTACCCTGACATGTAGATGTCAGATTTCCATTCAATTCAATTTTTATGGTTCTGAGTGATGGTTGTTTTATATTTTAGTTGTAATTTGATGTGGTTGTGTGAGAAAGCTTGCTTTGTTTACCTGTATCTTCATCTTGACCAGAAGGCCTCCCTCCTTTAGTTATTAAATGACTTTTAGTTCTTGGTTTGGTGCAATTAAAGAGATATCAAGGTATGGAATCTAAAGTGTCCCAAGTTACTTAAATATTTTTATGGGTTGTTTTTTAAGTCATTATGAATGATTTTTTTTTCTTTGCTTGTATAATGTTGGCTTTATTTTTTACTTTTTCACCTTATCTTAGTTACGCCATTTGGGCATCCACAGTGACAGTCCCTGGAAGCTGGGGTAGCCCCCACCTACTCTGGTCATGAACCACAGACCATGAGCCTGGACCTCACAGGGCCCCACTGTTGGTTACAGGCTGCAGGCAGGACTGTTAAGCTCTTGCTGTGTGGCCCAGCATCCTCTAGCCAGTACCCATGAGGCTGGGGACTGCTGCCCTTCCTGCCAGAGGCCGCAGCATTCCTATGGGAGAGGCTGAGCAGAACAAGTGCAGGGGTGGCAGTCAGGTCTTGGCTCAGAACTGCAACTGACAAGGTCACTTGTGATATGGTGGTGTGTCATGGACTAGGGTGGACAGACCAGCCAGGCTCTTCCTTGTTCCTTGGGTGACTTGCTGGGTGGTTTCCTGAGTCGTTTTAAGCAAGTTGCTTCTTGTCGCTTGGTGGGTCCATTTTCTGGTTAGCACTGCCAATGAGAACTATGAATGATATTTTCATGCACTCTTTATTTTCACAAGTCCTCATGCTTTCTTAAAACTTGTTAGGGTTAAATAAAACTTTTTCTTGTTTTCTTAGTTGCTAATATTTTTAGTCTAAAAAAATATACACGTCTCTAGCTTTTATTTCTACAGAATATTATAAGGCATTTCTTTTTGGTCAAGGAAATAAATAAAAGATGGAATCATAGGATATATTGTCAGAAGTGTCTTTTTATCATATCATTATTAAAAATATAGTGCCCATTATTCAATGACTTATTCATTAGGCTTATAATGAGTGCCTAATATTTGCATATCATTTGCTATATATGATGGGGATAAAATAACAAATAAGATGTAACCACTGACTTCAAGGACCTTAGAGTCTATTGAGAACAAAACAAAACAAAAACAAAGCAGTATTATATGAGAATTATGCTCAGGATATGTCAGGGTATTATGGGAGAACAATAGAGGGGTAAATAATCCATATTTGGATGGGGAGGGGACCAAGGATGCCTCTGGATCTGAAATAAGTCAAGGCATTGTCAAAGTGAAATATCTAAGTACTGCAATGTTTTCAGGGAGGCTAGCATTTTCAAAGCCTTTGAGACACAAGAAAGATGGCATTTTGGGAAACTGCATATTAAATAAGGTTGAAATGTAAAGTTCAAGGAGGAGATTAGGCTGTAAATAGAGCAGAGATGAGAGTCGGATGAGGCTGGGAAGTACCTTACATGCCTTGTTAAGCAATCATCCTAAAAGTATAGAGTACAGGGATTTCAAAAGGAAAGTGACATGGTCAGACAAGCATTTCAGAAAGATAACTCTTGCTAAAAGACAAGAAGAGGACAGAGGGAAAAGAAAGATATTAGGGCATTGTTGCAGTTATTTAGAAATAAAATGGCCTAGAGAAATGTAGAGAATGGGATATATTCAGGTGGTATTGATGAGGTAGAGTGGCAGAAATGCGTGACTTAGCTGTAGGAGTGAGAAGGAGGAAGAAGTTAGGCTAATTCTGAGTTCTTGCTCTGGAGAGTAACAGTGTGGGCCCCTGGGACATGGAATAAAGAAGGGAGAGCAGTTTTAGGGTAGGGCATGGTGCTGAGGCTCAATGAGGAGTTGTTGAGTTTTAGATATGTATGGGACATCCATATGGAAACATCTAGTAGCCAATTGGCTATTTTGGTCTTTCCCTTGGGGGAGAGGTCTGAGCTGGAGTGAGAGCATTAGGAAAAAAGTATAGCTGGTTGTTGAAATGATTGAAGCAGGTTAGGCTGGTCCACTGATGAAAATGAGACCCCCTCTCCTCAAGAATATATCATTTAAGAAATAGATGGAAAAAAAGAGAGAAATAGATGGAAAAATTGGAGCCCTTCAAGGAAACTGAGATGGAGTGTGTAAAGAGATGGAAGTATAATTAAGTCATGGGACACACAAAGAAAAAAATCTCAAAATGCAAAGAATGGTAAAATAGTATCAGATACAATAAAATGGCAGATAGGATAAGGCCTGAAAAGTTTAAAAAAAAAAAGGCCTTGGTGCTGCTTTTCAGAGTATGCCCACACACATTAATTAACATTGCTTTGTTTTTTTGACTGTGGTTTATACCTATCATCCTCATTACCTAGGGTGAGTAAGATGAATGTATTGTAATGCAAACCAACCACAGCTGGAAAATCCATGTACCCTCAGGACAACTGACTTTTATTACAATGTCTCTCTTGGTTGCTCCCACAGTGTGAAATAAGACTGTAGAGCAGTTGGACGGAGGATACCCACACAGGGTGCCAAGTTGCACCTCACAGCTTAAGAGCACAAAGGGAGGTCTCCTGTTTAGTTTCTCCCTCCCTTTCTTCTTCCATTCCATAAATTATTTTTAAAATGTAGTCTGTCTCAGACAGCTTTTTATCTGGTTGAAAAGAAAAGCCTTCACCTATATTTGCTATTTATTAATAATACAAATCATTTTATGCTTAAATGCTAAGTGAATGACCAGATAGAGCACTTGTTCAGAAAAAGGAAGTTTTATTAAGCATGTGAATGGCTAGGAAAATTGGAACTTGAGCTGAGGCTTGAAAGATGGGAAATAACTGGATCAGTGAGGAGGAAGAGGGTGACCTGAGAGGTGGTAATGAGCCATTGGGAAGGTCAAGGTGTCTGGTAGAAATAGAAGAGGTTATCATGGGAGGGTTGCTCAGGATTCTTGTGGAGAGAGAAATTGTAGATGTTATCATGGGAGGGTTGCTCAGGATCCCTTGTGGAGAGCCTCGAATACCAGACTTAGCAGTTTAATTTTTCAATTCCAAGAGAGCAAAACTATAGGCAATTAGTAAGCAATAAATGGAAGGCTATTTAGAGGGATTGGTCTGAGAGTAATTTTCAGGAAAGCTGCTGGAAGCCACCTGAAAACAGTCTGAGCTGAGTTAAAGGCATGCATAGGATGGGCTTCATCTGAGAGAGTTGCCAAGGAAGAGTTCTAGGATTTATATTGTAGAATGTATAAAAGGAATGAGCCAGTGGGGAAGTGAAACATCATAGGGCACTGTAGGAGCAGCAATTTTTTTTTAAAAAAGACTTTTTTGAGGGATAGAGATTTCAGTGTTGAATATTTTAAGTTATTGGTAAGATATCTAAATATAGATGTTTATTGACTTTGAAAGATACCAAATTCTTCTCTTTGTGACCAGAAATGATCACTTGGGGCTGTATTTTCTCTACCCTGTATTGCTGGCATGGTTGGAGTATAGATATTCTTGTAAAATGGCAAGGAGATGAAGACTGAGAAGAATCCACTGGGTTTTCTAATAAAAATGACCTTGATGTTTTTATCAGTCAGGATTCTCCAGAAAAACAGAAGTAATAGAACATCTATTTAGAGAGAGATTTATTCTAGGGAATTAACCTATGTGATTTTAGAGGCTGGTAAGTCCAAAATTTGTAGGGGAGGCCAGCAGGCTGGGAACTGAGACAGGGTTTTTACATTTTGGTGTGAGATAAAATAAACTCTTCTCTGGGAAACCTCAGTTTTTGTTGTCCAGGCCTTCAACTGATTGGACAAAGCCCACATTATCAAGGGTAATTTGCTTAAAGTCAACTAATTGTAAATGTCAATCACATTTATAAAATATCTCCGCAGCAACACCTCGACCTGTGTTTGACCAAATAACCAGAAACCATAGATTAGCCATGTTGAAACAAAACCATCTTGATGATGTTTTCAAATAAGCAGCTGTTGGAGCTGTACTTTTTCAGATCCCTATTGAACATGCACAGGTACATCCTCATGTGTGTCCTTTGTTGTTGTCTTCTCTCTTCCCTGGAAATCCTCCCGACTTCCTCCAATTCGTTTCTTGATTCAGCTTTCATATTTCATGTGCTTAGCGATATAACTTTGGCTGCGATGTGTAAATACACACTTCTCACTTGAGTTAATAGCATGCTTTAATTATGCAATACACTTAATTGGAAGTTAAAGATTAAAGCCCTTTTATATAGATCATTTGATGCTACAACCCTGTGAAGTAGGTAGGGCTGATAAGATTGCTTTCCTTTTTTTTTTTTTAAATATACTTTATTGATTATGCTGTTACAGTTGTCCCAATTTCTTTTCCCTTTGTTCCACTCCACCCAGTGACCTGCCTCCCTCCAGTTATCCCCCGCCCCTTAGTCCATGGCCATTAGTTGTGCATATAGTTCTTCTCAACATCTTCCTATCTACTCTACTTCCTCATAGTATGCTTCTTAATTCCTGTACCATCTCCCTTCCTTTCCCCCCTTCCTCCTCCCCGCTGACCTACCCCCAATATGTTCCCCATACCTATAATTCTTTTCCCACTCTCATTGCCTTAGTTTGCCTTTGTTTCGATTCCCTACCTTCTGTTATTGGTTGTTGTGATAAAGTTTTCATTTTAATGTTCATAGTTTTGATCCTCTTTCTTCTAAACAAATCCCTTTAACATTTCATATAACAATGGTTTGGATCTGATGAACTCCTTCAGTTTTACATTGTCCTGGAAGCACTTTCTCTGCCCTTCTATTCTGAATGACACTTCTCTGGATAGAGTAGCTGTGGTTGTAGGTTTTTGCTTTTCATTTCTTTGAATATTTCTTGCCAGTCCCTTCTTGGCTGCAGAGTTTCTTCTGAGAAATCAGCTGATAGTCTAACTGGGACCCCTTTGTATGTAAAAGCAGCTTTTAAGATTCTCTCTTTATCCTTAATTTTTGACATTTTTTATTACAATGTGTCTTGGGTCCAGTTGTTTTGAAACTCTCTGTGCTTCCTGAACTTGTAAGTCTATTTCCTTCCCCAAGTTAGGGAAGTTCTGCTTCATCATTTTTTCACATAATTTTTTAATTTCTAGTTCTTCTTCTTCACCTTCTGGCAACCCTATGATTCAGATGTTGGCTCGCTTATAGCTGTCCCATAGGTTTCTGAGCCTCTCCTCATTTTCCTCACTTTTTGTTTCCTCTTTCTGCACTGGTTGACTGTTTGTTTCTTCTCTGTGTTCCAATTTGTTGATTTGATCCCTGGTTTTCTTTCCCTCACCACTTGTTTTGTATGTGTTTTTGTTCATTTCAGCAGAACTAGCCTTTATTCCTTCCCCGTCTTGCTTAAGATCTGCTATCAGGTCTGTATGCATTCTTATAACCAAAGCTCTGAACTGTGCCTCAGAAAGATTTCCTATGTGCTGATCCATTAGATCAGATATTTGCTGGCTGCTCAGCTACATCACTGGGATCTCTATCATGATCTGTGCCATCCTGGCAATTTTGTGTTTACCTTTACTTCTTGGGCGGAGCTGTAGCACCTCCTGCGTTAGAGGAGGTGGAGCCTCATGCACTCGTCACTACTGGGTGACCCTTCTCACCATGCTGTGGCACTTTATGTGTGGGGGCAGGAGTCCAAAGTGGATTCTTGCTGTTTACTCTCCACTGAGAGACCGGGAACTTCTTCCTCCATCCTCACCTGCTCCAGCCTTCACAGTCCAAGGCAATGGGGATCTCCCTTCCCCGGTGCTGGAATCATGAGCTGACAGGTCTGGTCTGCAGCCAGGAGTGCTTCCCAGGTGTTTCTCACCTCTTTTTAAATATGGGTGTCTGTGCTTACCGCTGTTGCGCAGCCATTGCTGCAGCTGCCACTGCCAGCACAGTTTGACCTCTCTGCCCTGGCTTCGCCCCTCCTATCTGTCCAAAGGAGCACCACTTGTTTATAACTTCATACGTTGAACTTCCATGTAGCTTTATTTTCTGGAACTTCTGGTTATTTCTGGTTTTGAGGTAGATGTATTCCTTCTTAGTTGTGGAGGGAGATGGAATGTGTCAGTCTAGGCCTCCATCTTGGCTGCAAGTCCGAATTGCTCTCCTTTATTCACCAGTTATAAATGTGGCTTGGAGCACGTGGCTCCTAAGTGCATGTGGACAACACTAAGCTCTAGAATGCTTATATTTGATCTTTCTGTAGCAAATAAACAGAGTCCTGCAGACATTTTAGAGAAAGACAGCAAGAGAGTCTCTCCTACTTGCCACAACTGAGATGAAACACACTTGAGGAAAAATTTGGAATGTATGTAAAAGAAGGCATTTAGTAATAGCATTTCTGCTGCCCAGAGCCCATATCCATGTTCAGAGAAATGCCAAAATGGAGCAGCAGGGGCTGACCAGGGACTGAGGTGGGCTCAAGTCACGAGGTCCAAGGGCTGCAGACCAAAAGCAAGGGGCTTGTGCTCCCTAATCACAGCTCCACTGTACTCTCCCTTCCTCCTAGTTTTGACCTGTCACATCTTACAGTATTCTGTGAGGGGAAAATAGAAATAGCAAAACTAGGGCATCTATACAAAATGACTGAATCACCACTTCCTTCTATTAATAAACAAATGAAATCCATATTTGTGTAGCTAACCCACAGAAAAAGAAGGGGAATGTTTGGCAGGCACAGTAGAAACCCAATCTGGAAACTACAAATTTAAAAACAATTATTTTAAATTTCATATCATAAACTTCCTTTTGGCGGCTTCCGTTCACTACATCTATGTAAGGATATTCTTCTGGGAGTAAAAATACAAGCACTCCAGAGCTTTGTGCTGCCCAGACCCTTGGATTTTATAGGATACATGAAAGCATGCTTGAGGCCTGTATTGCAGACACAGTCTTTTGTTCTGATATATAATTTCATTCAACAGTAGTAGACACACATACTTTGTCTCTTGGTTTGCAGTTTGGGGAACAATTTCAACTTGTTCCCTTCCAGAGCACATTATTAACAACCAATTGGCATACAGTTTCAGGCTTTTCACAGGTGAGAGTGAAAACTGAAAGAGTGGATTAGAGAGTTCTCTGCAGGCACCCTGGATAATTTATCGCCCTTCGGTTATAATGGCTGAATGTATATATCTTTCACCATATGTAGCCTTCTATTGAGACTTCTAATCAATGGTGAAGAATAAGAGCAGGTTTTTAAAATCCATCCCATGGAGTGGAACTAATCAGCTTGTGGTTTCCTTTCAGGTACTCTGACCATTACCCAATATGCCCTATATATATCCTCAGACAGGAAATGACCTGAAATTCCACTTCCACTTGTGGGGGTTATTTATGCCAGTGCCCCTCTCCATGTCCACCCAGCTCTCTACTTTGCATATTAAAGTTAATCCTCTAATCACTGATTCTTCGTGTACGTCTGGAAAGTTGATCTGGCATTGCAATTACATGCAAACTTATTCTGTATGTTATATGGCATGAGTTGAAAAGAAACTATTTTTGAATTCTTGTATTGTTTACCAGTTTGAAAGATGAGGATTTATTCCTCTGCCTGGCTAGATCCCCTGGGTTTTATTTGTTAAGAATCTTATTTTCCCATAGGCATTAACTGCCCTATTTAGAGGGGAAAAACTTTCCTATTTTACCTTTAGTTTGGTGATGTTAGTAGAGTTTAGGAGGAGAAACTACAGAGCATAAACAAACTGATGGCAATTTCAGATTATTGGAACATTTTGAACAAAATGAGAAGTTGCTTGACCTTGTATCAAGTATCATAATTTGTAAGAAACTCACTATAGAAATTGCATATTCCCTATAATAGGAGGTTTCCTATGTGCACACGTATAATGTGCATATAAATAATCAAAACCACAAGGCAAATGAGTTTGGATTGGGAAACCTCCTTCTAGTCATTATTGTGAGCATGGGAAGCTTTTATTTTGTCATTAAAAGTGTCATTAAAGAGTAAGGAGTTTCTTTTTTTCCTATTCATTTCTAGAACTTTCCAGTAACTAATAACTAAAAAACTGCGATCATTTTCTAGGCTTGTGTTCTGTTAAAAATAAATTAAATAGAAAGCTTTCAATCATATAAATTATTACTGAAAATTGATCTGTCTTCTCTTTCTGTGGTAGTAGGGACTCAAGTCTGTTTCCCTAAAATACAATGATTTCCAAGATGTAACCTACTTTAGTATTTTCAGTGATTTATAATACCCTTATTATATTATTAGTAAATTAGACTCCACAGACAATATAAGCATTCTTTTTGGGAGCGTTTTGATACAAAGGGGATGGTTTATATTAGAATATTTTTTGTTTGCGGACTGGAAATCAGCCTCACTTCAGGTGTGAAATGTTTCCTGGCTACGTCTTGCTTCTGCTCTGTAACAGTAGCTCAGCAGGTGGGTTACTATTACAATTAATATGATAAATCTCTTAGAAATGAAAATCTCTTGTTACATATCTGTTCTTATCTCATTCTGTGTGGGTTAGCATTTTAAATATATTAACATATCAAGAATGGTGTCTAAATAATATTCTTAAACTACAGATCTTCAAAATTCTTACTTTTAAACTAAAACCAAAATTAGGTAAATATTATTTGGTTTTATCCATTAAAGGCATCATATGAAGCCCAATGGCGTAAATATATGTGCTTATATATATTAGCACCTTGTCTAACATCCAAATATATGAGGTCTATCCAGAATGTATCCAGCCACGCAATAGGAAAAATAGGGACATTTATTGAAGAAGATACGAGATACAAGAAACATTGTACATAAGACAATGTCATCTCAGTCCCCTTCAAAGTGGCCACCTTGAGACCTCAGGCAGTTCTCCCAGTCAGCATCAGCTGCCCCATCATATTTTCCTGAATCTCATCAATGGCCTGAAATCTCTTCCCTTTCAAAGGCGATTTTAGTTTTGGGAAAAGCCAGAAGTTTCTGGGCACCAAATCTGGGCTGTAGGGGGCGCTGAGGCACCTAGGGGGTTTGTTGTCTCACCAAAAAACTCCACAGGAGACATAATGCATGAGTTGGAGCATTGTTGTGATAAAGCTGCCAATCACCAGCTTTGGCTGTGGCCCTCTGAGTCATCCAAATAGTTTCTGTAGAGGAATGTTCAAGCTTAAAACAAAATTTGATGAAGATTCGTTGCTCTTCTCACTTGGTCCTTTTGAATGTGATGGCCACACAGTACACATGTTCATTCAAGGGCATCTACTGCCCCCACTGACTAATACAGTGAAGTTGTCATTGTTCACACATGTGCATTCCAGTCCACTGTCCTTGGCTGCTAGGTTACATCGATGTTGTGCAAACCACAACATTGTTATATTAACAGTGGTTGGACTTTTTCTGGATAGACCTTGTATATGTAATGTAATACTAAGAGCCCCGAGTGGAGTGCTAAGTTCTAATATTGGCATTTAAAGGCTTGTAATTTCTTTCTAAGAAATTTAGAAGTGATGCATCTGTAGCAGTTGACCAAGATATTGACTTTTCAGTCAGAATGTCTTATAGCTCAAACTTTTCTGCAAAGTAGAAAACAAAATTATTTTTAGAAGAAGGATCTTTTCCTGAGATATTTTATCTTCAGATCATGGAAAGCTTCAGAGTACATGAAATTCAAAAAGTATAGAATTTTAGTTGGTGGCAACATCAGAGATTGAGTCCAGGTTTTCTCTTTGTTTTTTAAATTAATGAACTAAAAGTGGAGCCCAAACAGCAATTTGAAGGAAGACATTGTCACACTGATAGAACTATTCTGCAGTGATGAAAATGGACATATGAATAATGGTATATGTATAGTATGTTTTATCTAAATTGATTTATTTCTGAGGGAACATATTTTTAAATGCTGCATATTTTAAAATGTTTAATTCATCAAAGTTGACATGTTACATCTGCTGCAAATATTTGTTTCTTGCTGAACTATAGCCAACAAATTTTTCAGAAATGACATTTCTCGCAGTTTATTGTGTTCTCATCAGCATGGCACAGACCACATCAGGTGTATTTCTGAGTGATGCTTGAGATGAATTAGCCATGTGTATTCTCTTTCTGCACATGCAGTTTGTTTCTTAAGAGAAATCACTTTTAGGTGAAGATGTCTTTCAGGTTTCAATCAGCCATAAAGTTTTACTTTGTTTTTTTTAAATACTTGTGTGATTCAGAAATAGAATAACATCATAAAGAAAATCTATTTCCTGTTTTTAAGTACTGTTGTCCTTTAATTACTTGAGTTAAACCTCAAAACCTTGTAATCTTTAATTGCTTACTTTTACCTTAATTTAAATGTAAATAGAGTTAAGAAAAAACTTTAGAGGTCTATTTACTATTGAATTGAATTAAAATAGTTGAATAATTTAGCATTATTTATAAACTTTGATTTTATTGCTCTTTTAGAAGTCACGTAAGATTGAATAACATGTATGTTTATTGAAAAGGGTCCTGCTGCATAAACAAATTTTTTTTTTTTTTTAATTTAAAGGCTTAAATAAAACTGATTCTACAGCATTGTCAAATGGGTTGGTGATTTCTTTTTTAAATTTTTTTAAAGTATATTTTATTGATTATGCTGTTGTCCCAATTTCTTTTCCTTTTGCGCCCCTCTACTCAGTACCCACCTTTCCTCCAGCAATCCCACACCCTGTGGTTCATGTCCATGGGTCGTGCATATGAGTTCTTTGGCTTTACCCATTCCTATACTACTCTTAACTTCCCCCTGTTTATTTTGTACCAACCCATTATGCTTTTTTAAAAAATTAATTAATTTATTTATTTTGGTGGGGGACTGCCACTCTGTAACAATTCCCCCCTCTCAGACTTAAGACCCTTTATAATCTTATAAAGGACAATGGGTGAAGGTCTTGTGCTTCTCTAGCTGCTTCAAGCTGGACATGGTCATCGTCCTACCTACCCTTGGGTCCAGAAATCCCTAATAAGAGTGGGGATATGGAGGGGAGGTTGGCCTTCCCACATGGGGAAGGATCTTGCAGACTCCAGGTCAGTTGGCTGTCCCCGGACAATGGCATGCTCAGTTTAACAGGCTGACATCCTTTTTGTGTTCTGGGGGGCAACAGATTTGGCAATATGGTTAAAAGGCATCATTAAACCCATAACCACTAGATGACAAAAGGCAGGGATTAATTTTTCAATGTCCCACATTAGGAAAAAAAGACTTCTTTGGAGGAAGGTGTGCAAGGCACGTCACACCTGTCCAAAGCCCTTCTGCCCACTATACTTAGTTTGGGCTCGGGGAATATTTTAGGTTTCCCCCCACTCAGGCCTCTGAGCCCTTTCTGTCCACGCCATTAGGATAGAAAAAAGAAACCGGTTTTAAAGTGAAGCCCACAGACCACCCCATACTTCACCATACGTTGACTGTTTCTCATTCTTTACCTACTGTCGGATCTTTATGGAAGGAAAACATTAAAAAAGGAATTTAGAAAACTGGAAAATTTCTACAACAGAAAAAAAGGCAGGTTAAACTCTATTCTCTAAGATCAAAAAGCTAAGAGGTTTCAAATTTATTATTTTCTTCAAAAATTAAAAAATCTGATTCATGATTTGGTTGAATTGACCTCTCTCTTCTGATTGGGACTGCCTTTTGCGGTTCCTGCCTACAGTCACGAGGTGGCTGTAAAAATAGGGGGACCAGCTTCCACCATACTCCATACAGATTGTTCATGTGGGAATATACACAGGAGCTAAAGGAACCTGGAACTGTACTACACCTGCCCTCTGACATTGGTGAAAATTCCTGCCTCTCCTTAATGTCAGAACCAGGTCCCTCGACTTCCTTTGTGAATAAAGACAGTGCTATATAACTCTCATGTCCTAGTTCATGCTTCATACACCTATACATTCTGTGTGCATGTGTGCATATGCATGTGTGTGAACTGAACTGAGACTTCTCCCTGAACTCTCCTTTCAGTGAGAGAAAAAATAAATGAGGTTTGCAGTTTTTCAAAAGCTTTGAAAAGATTGCTTTAGCAGACTTTATTCCTGTGTGTTTGTACTGCCTTTCCACCCTTTTAGGAAGGACCTGGTGGGATAGACTAATTCACTTCATGCACACCAATTAATATAAACGTGTACCTTGGCCTACTTCCTTTCTTTTATACAATTTCAGGGATGGTCAGTCAACCATGCTCCAGGCAGGACATAGAGCCATTCATGAATGGGAGCTTGTGCTTTATTCTCTCCCGGGTAGGCTCTGGGCGTGCTGCAGCTACAGCCCATGGAACACTATCTTTTATCCCTCAGCAATTAATTTGAATCATTCAGAAAGAACCTGCTGAGCCTCATCAATAGAGGTAATTTAGCTAGTGTCTCTAAAATGCTAAGTTATATCTCCTGTCTCAACTGAGAACACATATTATATAAGAAGAAATGAAATGTATTCAGTACCCTTTTGAAGATTACATTACAGTATCTAATTTAGTCCCAGTATCATTAACTGTATAATGTTATCTGTTAAAATAAATGTGCTTTATTTGACATTTATTAATATTTCAATAAAATCAATTTTATTGCAATGAGATGAGAGAGCTTTAACTAATTTTCACAATTTCAGCCTTTGGTCAAGGGTCTTCCAGTTGCTTGGGAAGAACAGGCCCCAAAAAGTATAGGAACCAGAGCATGTGTTAACTTCTCGGTGTTGCTAGTGACTGCAGGTTCCACTGCAGAAAGGTTCCTTATTTTCCCTTGTTCCTCCACCACCACCACAGTGCATGGAGTTTAGTAGGTTAACTGAATAAAAATTCATATTAGGATGAATTTTTAAAAATCAAGTATTTATTGTATACCTTCTACCATTCAAGGTGCAGTGTTGCAAAATAGTTTAAAAGTGCAGGCTCTGGAATCTGACAGACCTGAATTTGTATCTTCTCATTTCCACTTACTGGTTGTTTGATCTTGGGAAAGTCACCTCTGTCTCAGTTTCCACTACTGTAAAACAGGCTTAAAATGGTAACTGTGGTGTCCACAAAACAAGCAGCACAGTGCCTGGTATATTGTAACAGCACCACTTAAGTGTTAGCTGTTCAAGGAACATACCAGTTAGTAGGAGAGATATGATATTAATAGGTATAATTTTAGGCAGAATGAAATGTCATAAAATAATTAAAACAATTGTTGGATATGCAGAAGAAATCAAGTTCTCATCTGCTGTAGAAAAACCGGCAAATCTTTGTGGAAGAGGTGAAAAGTCCTAGAGCTTGTGTGGGATTTTGACAGGTGAAATGGGCACCTTAGCAGGAACAAGCGTGTGCTAGGGGTCAGAAGCCTGAAGCAATTGAAGGGAAGTCATAAAGGGCTAAGGGTCTCTCTAGAGGCTGAGCCAGGAGTTTTGACTACCAAATGTAACTGAGCCTTGATTTGGTTAAGATAAGATACTGTTACATTTGATGGGGTGAAAGTAAACTTGAACATTTGGTTGGTCCATCCTGCTGGAACTGCCTGAGTCCTCTGAGGGCCATATTTCCTCCTCTGGCATTTTAGCAGCACTTTGCTACATATCCATGGTAAGCGCAGGCGTGTGTGTGTTTGTGTGTGTGTGTGTGTGTGTGTGAGAGAGAGAGAGAGAGAGAGAGAGGAGAGAGAGAGAATTGTTTGGTAAAGTGTATATGGCCTTGTTACAGAAACTGTAGGAATGGGTGCTTCATGTAAATTCTGTGGTAGTTCATTATGGACGATGTCTAAAGACAGTAAGATTTGTAGGAAATTCAGAGTGTTTTGGGAAACATATTTTGTAAAATTACTCCATACTTCCCATGATTTTTGAGTCTTCATTGAATAAAACATAGATAGCATTATCTTCATTATTGTTATACTCAGTTATTGAGATTATATTTATACAATTAAGCCTAAAGAGATAGAAACATAAAATAGCTAAAATAAATATAAAACATGTTAAAAAAAACTGTAAAACAATAATGGTAAAAACAACACATCAGACATTCTATTAAGCGATAAAGCATTGATACAATTGAACTATTAAATATAGTTTGATGGGTATATCACAAAAATAATGCAGAACCAATAACAGTATACCTGATAAAGAAATGTAAAACACTGTCCCAACACACACCTCCCATTGTGTCACTTCTCTCCTTAACACATTAGATGCCATGGTCCATCATTATAATCATGCTCTTGCATACACCTGCCTCACTCTCTCCCTCCATCCTGGCCTGGGGAAACCCCAAACCTAGTTAAATACAAGTCACCCTCTGCTCTACACTTGCACCCACATTGCTCGTTTGGGTGAAGAAAAACAACCCTGTTAGCTGATTTCACTTTAAATTTACAACCACTGTTCTCTAGAGGATCCATAGAGCTGCCCATACCCCTAATCCATGTTCATAGTTTCTTAGCTATTTCAAACCCTTCATCGCTCCTGAATCCTCCAGCATCTTCTTCCCACTTAACTTTGTTGATAACCTTGTTTTTTATTTCCCTGAGAAAATTGAAGCAATCACAGAATAACTTCTATACATTCGATCCACCAAATCTGATCATTTACTCAGATCTGCACCGTCCTTTACCCCTATTAAAGGGATGAACTGTCCCTTTACTTGTGCATTTGAGCCAATCCCCTCAGCCTTGCTCAAGGTCATTGCTCTTGCAATTATCTTCCTTCTATATCATTGATTTTTCTCCTTTGGATAATTCTATTAGCATAAAATGAAGCCATAATATCTTCCTTCTTAAAAAATAAAAACAGAACTTTGTTGAACCTCTATTTTTCCCCAGACACTGTTGTATTTGTTCGCTCCCACTGCCCTTAACAGCAAAACTCCTGGAAAACGTTGTCCACGATCATCAAACACTGTTTTCTCTTGAATCTCTGTCATGTTGCTGGAAACATTCTTGTCCGGTCACTGGTTACCTTCACCATGATTTAGTCGTCAAGGTTCAGTTCAAATTTGATTGGACTATTTTCAACACACCTGATTGCTCTCCTTTCCTTGAAACCGTTTTCTTGCTCATCTCCTTGCTTGATATCATGGAGCTCCTCTACTTCACTAGCAGCTCCTTCTCAGCCTGGCTTGTTCTTTTTCTTCTTCATGGTCTCTAAATGCTGGAATGCTTGGGCTCAGTCCTTGGACCTTTTGTCTTCCTTATTTACATTCACTTGCAAGGTGTCCTTATTTACATTCACTTGCAAGGTGATTTCATATATCTTCATGGTTTTAAATATTATCTATATGTCAAAGGTTCTTAGATCTATATCTCAGGCCAGGACTTCATCTATGAACTCTGGACTTGTGAAATCTACCTATCTACTGAACAGCTCCACATGGCTGTTTCAAAGATCCCTCAAACTCAACATGTCCAGAACCAAACTCTCACATGTCTGCTCTCCAATCAGCTCCTAATTCAGTCTTCCATATGTCAGTAAATGATATATTTGTGCCTATGGTTGGTCTGGCCAACTATAGGTACAAATATGCATTCCTGATCCTGTTTTTTCTAACATCCTTCAGTATGCAAATTGGCACCTCTTTGTTCACTGTATATGTCGAATCTAACCACTTTTTTATTATTTCTTTTAAATTTTATTGTATTTTTTTCCATTACCATTTAGCCCCCTCATGCCCCATTCTCCTCCCCGCCCCACCCCCACCCCCCCACCGCACTGTTGCCCATGTTCATAAGTTCTTTTTCATTTTGGCTCCACCCATCCACTCCCTAATCTCCCTGCCATATAGTGGTCATCCTGCTCTCCATCTATGCATGTAAGCCAGTGAGAGAAAGACAAATACCATATGATTTCACTCATATGTGGAATCTAACAAACAAACTGAACTAATAGGCAAAATGGAGACTAACCACTTTTTACCTTCACTACTAATATCCTAGCACATCCATCACTTATCTTTTACTTGGATGTTACAAAAGCCTCCTGACTTCTCTCCATGCTCATAACCCTGCCCTCTTACAGCCTTTTCTATTCAATGAGCATAATTTTTTTAAAAATGTAATTTAGATTGTCACTTCTCTATACAAAACCTCCTCTCTCCCCAGTTAAAAGCCAAGTTCTTAGTATGACTTACAAAGTTCTACATGATCTCTCCCTCCACCTCCATGACTTCACTCCTTACCCCTTTACTCTCTCCAATCCAGACCCACTCTCTGTCACTTGAACACCCTATCTCTGCCTGATAGGGCATTTCACCGCTGTTCCCTTTCCTCTGTTCAGAGAGTTCTTCCATGACCACCCTATAAATAGCACCCTCCCACTGAATTGCTCTCCAGCCTCCTTATCCTTGTATATGTTTCATCTTCTTTGTTATAATCATCTGCCACTTTATTTATAAACATTCTCTTAAAGTCTGTCACCCCTAACAAGAGTGATAGCAAGGACTTTGTTTTATTTACTATATTCTTAGTTTCTGAAGAAAGCCTGGTACACTGGAGGTGCTTAACAAGCACTAGTGTATGAATGAAAAAACTAAACTTTACTGTTCCCACACTCAGCCGACTTCCACTTCAGAGTGCGCAGAGCTCAAGGGCATGGAATACTTTTATTTTCCACCACAGTACATCCAGATATGTCTGTGTCCTCACTTCTTTCTCCTATTCACAGACACAATGGTGCCCGTCTCCTGACCCTGTTCTCTGACACTACTTCCTTTTGTATTCTCTTACACACTGATTTTGCTCTACAGGTCATTTCTTTTCTCTCAGCTAATAGTTTTTTGTCAGTTTGCAAACATTTTGAAAGCCTTCTCACCTTTCTGAAAAAACAAACAGAAAACTTTTCTTCAACCCTAATACCCCTTTTAGTTACTACGCTGTTTTTTTTCTTTTCCTCACAGAATTGTTTGTTGAAAGTGGCAAATTGGTACACAGAGTTTCCACTGTTTGCCCTTAGTAGACATTTCTGATGAAACCCAGTGTCCTTTCCGAAAGTCTATAACCCAGCCTTGGAATCTTCTTTTAACACATTATTCCAGGCAGCCATTACCAACCAATCAGCTGGCACTTCAGATGACAACTGCTTGCTATCTATGGTGCTTATTTTTTAAATGGAGCTTATTTGTGACTTAACTTACCTCACTGCTCAATCAGTTACAATAAGTTTGACTCCCTATTAGTTAAATGGAGGAGATTCTTTGCAGTCCTCACTTAATTTTTTTTTTTTTTTTGAAGTTCTCTGAAATCCTGGCATTTTTTGCTTGAGGTTTTTTTTTTTCCTTTAATGCTGGGTTGATGTGTTATAGGGTTATGTCAGGGATCCTAAAGTGCTTTTTAAAAGTTCCCATCCCTGCTTGTCTTCCCCTTTGGCAACCATTAGCTTGTTTTGTATATCAATAGGTCTGTTTCTGTTCTGTTTATTTATTTATTTATTTTTTAGATTTCACATAAAAATTAGATCATATGGTATTAGATCATCTGATTTAGTTCACTTAGCATAATTCCCTCTAGGTTCATCTTCTTTATCATTTCACCTATTGTTGGAAATCTAAGTTGCTTCCATATTTTGACTATTACTAGTAATGCTGCAATGAACATAAGAGTGCATATATCTTTCTGAATTCGTGTTTTTGTTTTCTTTGGATAAATTCCCAGTAATGGAATTGCTGAATTATATGACAACTCTATTTTTAATTTATTGAGAAATCCTCATATTGTTTCCCATAATGACTGCACTAATTTATAATCCCATCAACAGTGTACTAGGGTTCCTGTTTCCTCACATCTTCTCCAGCACTTGTTATTTGTTGACTTATTGATGACATTGATTTTAATTTGTATTTCCCTGATGATTAGTGACATTGAGTACCTTTTCTGTTGGCCATCTGTATATTCTCTTGGGAGAAGTGTCTATTCAGGTTCTCTGCCCATTTTCTAATTGGATTTTGGGGGGGAGGGGTGTTAGGTTATGTGAGTTCTTCATATATTTGAATATTAATCCCTTATTGGATATATTATTTATGAATATCTTCTTCCATCTAGTAGGCAGTCTTTTCATTTTGTGAATGGTTTTGTCCACTGTGCACAAACTTTTTACTTTGATGTAGTCCCATGTGTTTATTTATTTATTTTTTTGTTTCCCTTGCTGAAGGAGATTATGTCCAAAAAGATATTACTAAGAGCAGTGTCAAAAAGTTTCCTACAGATTTTTTCTTCTAGGGATTTTGTGGTTTCAGGTCTAACATTTAAGTCCTTAATCCATTCTGAGTTTATTTTTGTACATGGTATAAGGAGGTGGTTCAATTTCATTCTTTGCATCTATCTGTTCAACTTTCCCAACCCCATTTATTGAAGAGACTTTCTTTACCCCATGGTGTATCCTTGCCTCCTTTATCATAGGTTAATTGACTGTATATTCTAGAATTTATTTCTGGGCTCTCTATTCTATTCCATTGATCTATATGTCCATTTTATGCCAGTCCTATACTGTTTTGATTGTTGTAGCTTTGTAGTATTATTTGATATCAAGGAGTATGAAACCTCCCACTTTGTTCTTTCTCAAGAGTTCTTTGGCTAATCAGGGTCTTATATGGTTCCATATAAATTTTAGGATTAGTTTTTCTAATTCTAAGAAGAATGCCATTGATATTTGATAGGGATTGCATTAAGTCTATATAAAACTTGAGATAGTAAGAACATTTAAAAATATTATTTTTTCCAATTTATGAGCAAGGTATATTTTTCCATTTATTTGTATCATATTCAGTATCTTTCTTCAGTGTTTTATAGTTTTCATAGTAAAAGTATTTCACCTCTTTGGTTAAATTTATTCCTAGGTAGTTTATACTTTTTTTTTTTAAAGAATATTTTATCGATTATATTGTTGAAGTAGTTCCAGTATTTCCCCCTTTGCTCCCCTCTGCCAGTACCTCCCTTCCCTCCAACAATCCCACCCCCCTTAGTTCATGTCCATGGGTTGTGCATATAAGTTCTTTGGCTTCACCCCTTCCTATATTATTCTTAACATCCCCTTTCTATTTTGTACCAATCTATTATGCTTCTCAGTCCCTGCACCATTTCCCCATTTCTCCCCTGCCCCCTCACCGCTGATAACCCTCCAAATGATCCCCAGACCTATAATTCTGTTCCTGTTCTGGTTCACTTAGTTGGATTTTGTTTTTATTTTTTAGATTCAGTTGTTGATAGTTGTAAGTTTGTTGTCATTTTAGTGTTAATAGTTTTGATCTTCTTTTTCTTAAGGAAGTCCCTTTGACATTTCATATAATAATGGCTTGGTGATGATGAGGTCCTTTAGCTTCACCTTGTCTGGGAAGCATTTCATCTGCCTTTCCATTCCAAATGATAGCTTTGTTGGATAGAATAATCTTGGTTGTAGCTTGTTTTTCATCAGATTGACTACTGTTTGCCAGTCCCTTCCTGCCTTCACAGTGTCCTCTGAGATATCACCTAACAGTCCTATAGGCACCCCCCTGTAGGCAACTCTCCACCTCTCTCTTGCTGCCCCCAGGACTCTGTCTTTATCTTTCACTTTTGGCATCTCAGTCATGATGCATCCTGGTGTGGTCCCCTCCGGGTCCAGCTTGCCTGGGACCCTCCATGCTTCCCGGACCTCTATGTTCATCTCCTTCGCAAAATTTGGGAAGTGTTTCTCATTTTTCTCAATTCTTGCTTCCTCTCATTCTGCACTGGTTGACTTTTTTTCTTCCTTATGTTCCAAATATTGATTTGAACCCCGGTTTCCTTCCCTTCACCATTGGGTTTGTGTGGATTTTCCTTTGTTTCACTTAGCATAGCCTTCACTTCTTCTCTTACATGTTTGCCGTACTCAAACATATCTGTCAGTGAGCATCCTAATCACCAGTGTTTTGAACTCTGCATCTGTTAGGTTGTCTATCTCCTCGTCTGTTAGGCTGGCTATCTCGTCATCGCTTAGTTCTCCTACTGGAACCTTGATCTGTTTCCCCTTTTGGTCCATACTTCTCTGTCTCCTCATTCTGACAGGTGTCTGTGTTTGTTTGCCTCCATGTCTCAGGTAGAGCTGTCGCTCCTCTTACATTGTAAGGGGCGGAGCCTTAGAAATTCATCAGTTCAGGGTGACCTGTTTCACCACATTGTGGCGCTGTATGTGGGGGAAGGATATGAGAGGAAACAATGCCTCCTGCCCAGCACTTGCCCCTTTTCCAGGCACCTCTCCCACACTGGACTGGCCTCCTCTAGCAGCTCCCCTGGCCATCGTTCCCAGACTTGGTGGGTCTGCAGATGTTCTAGGACCATGGGGGCCCTTTAAAGAAGCGGACTCTGCCGAGACCCACAGTTTCTGCCTCCACCCCAACCCCCACTGGTGTTCACAGTCAGAAGCAATGAGGCTTGATTTTCCCCAGTGCTGGGACAGTGGGCTGTGCTTTCTGCCAGCCTGCCACTGCTGCTGCCACCACACCACATCCTCTCCGCCCCGGCTCCACCCCTCCTACCTGTCTGGATGAGTATTTCTTCTTTATATCTTTGTTTGCTGGACTTCCATGCAGTTTGATTTTCTGGAATTTCTGGTTGTTTCTAGTTTTGAGGTAGTTGTATTTCTTCTTAGTTGTGGAGGGAGACACAGTGTGTCTGTCTACGCTTCCATCTTGACTGGAAGTCCCAGTTTATACTTTTTGATGCATCATAAATGGGATTGTTTCCTTAATTTCTTTTTCTGATTGTTAATTATTGGTGTTTTGAAACACAACAGATTTGTTTGTATATTGATACTGTGTTCTGCAACTTTACTGAAGTCATTTATTAGTTCTAATAGTTTTTTGGTGGATTCTTTAGTGTTTCTATATATACTGTCATGCTATCTGCAAATAATAAGAGTTTTACTTCTTCTTTTCCAATTTCTATGCCTTTTATTTCTTTGTCCTGTCAGATTGCTGTGTCTAGGACTTTTGATACTATGTTGAATGGTAGTGGTGAGAATGGGCATCCTTGTCTTGTTCCTAATCTTAGAGGAAAGGCTTTCAACCTTTCACCACTGAGTATATTAGCTGTGTGTTTGTCACATATGGCCTTTATTATATTGGGATTTGTTCCTTATTTCCCCACTTTGTTGAGAGTATTTATTTTAAAAGGATATTGAATTTTTTTGAATGCTTTTTTTGCATTTATTGAGATGATCACATGGTTTGTCTTTTATTTTGTTAGTATGATGTATTGCATTGATTGATTTACAGATGTTGAACTATTCTTGCATCCTGGGATAAATCCCACTTGGTGATGGTGTATAATTTTTTAATGTACTGTTGAATCATTTGCTAATACTTTATCAAGAATTTTTGCATCTATGTTTATAAAGGATATTGGCCTGTAACTTTTTTGTAATGTCTTTATCCGGTTTTGGTATCAGGGTAATGCTGTCTTTATAAAATGAGTTTGGAAACATTCCTTCCTCTACAATTTTTTTGAAATAGTTTAAGAAGGATAGCTATTAATTCTTTGAATATTTGGTAGAATTCACCTTTGAAACTATATGGTCCTGAACTTTTAATAGTTGGAAGTTTTTTTATTACTGCTTCAATTTTATTACTGGTAATTGATCTATTTAGATGTTTTTATTTCTTTCTAGTTCTGTTTCAGAAGGTTATATATTTCTAGAAACTTATCCACTTCTTTTAGATTGTCAAATTTGTTGGCATATAATTGTTCATAGTATTCTTATTGATTTTCCATATTTCTGTGGTGTTTGTTGTAACTTTTATTTATAACTTTATTCTTTGGGATCTCTTTTTTTTTTCTTAATGAGTTTGACTAAAGGTTTATCTATTTTATTTATCTTTTCAAAGAATCAGCTCTTTTATTGATCTTTTTTAAAAAAATTTTATTATATGTTTTCCAATACCATTTAACCCCCTGCAGTCACTACACTATTGTCCACGTCCACAAGACCTTTTTCCTTTTTGCTTGATCCCTCCACCTCCTACCACCCCCATAGCTGTCATCCTGCTCTCTATCTATGAGTCTGTGTTTATTTTTGCTTGTTAGTTTAGTTTGTTCATTAGGTTCCATGTTTAAGTGAAATCATATGGTATTTGCCTTCCTCTGACTTGCTGTTTCACTTAGCATATGTTCTCCTGGTCCATCCATACTGTTGCAAAGGTAAAATTTTTTCTGTTTATGTCTGAGTAGTATTCCATTGTGTAAATGTCCCTTAGTTGTTTTATCCACTCATATACTAATGGACACTTGGGCTGTATCCATATCTTGGTGATTGTAAATAATGCTACAATGAACACAGGGGTGCTTTTGTTCTTTTGAATTAGTGTTTGCGGTTTCTTCGGATATATTCCCAGAAGTGGGATTGCTGGGTCAAAAGGCAGATCCACTTCTAATTTTTTGAGGTATCTCCATACTGCTTTCCACAGTAGTTGCACCAGTCTGCATTCCCTCCAACAGTGCAAAAGGGTCCTTTTTTTTTTTCTTCTTCACATCCTCACAACACTTGTTGTTTGTTGATTTATTGATGATAGCCGTTCTGACAGGTGTAAGATGGTCTCTCACTGTGGTTTTAATTTGCATCTCTCTGATGATTATTGATGTTGGGCATTTTTTCAAATGTCTATTGGAGAAGTGTCTATTCAGGTCTTTTGCCCATTTTTTTAATTGGATTGTTTGTTTTTTGGCATTGAGTTTTGTAAGTTCTTTGTAAATTTTGGATCTTAACACCTTATCACATATGTTGGCAAATATGTTCTCCCAATCTGTGGGTTGTCTTTTTATTTTGTCAATGGTTTTCTTTTCTGTGCAAAACCTTTTTAGTGTGATGTAGTCCCATTTGTTTATTTTTTCTTTTGTATCCCTTCCCTGGGAGATATATCAGATAAAATATTGCTACAAGCAATGTCTGAGATTTTACTGCCTATGTTTTCTTCTAGACTTTAATGTTTTTGACTCTAATATTTAAGTCTTCAATTCATTTAGAATTTTTATTGATCTGCTCTATTTTTTAAGATTTCTATTTTGTTTATTTCTTCTCAGATCTTAACTATTTCCTTCCTTCTGATTACTTTGGGTTTTGTTTGTTCTTCTTTTTCTAGTTCCTTTAGGTGTGAAGTTAGATTGCTTATTAAGGATGTTTCTTGATTATTTCAGTAGGCTTATATAGCTATAAACTTCCCTCTTAGGACTCTTTGTAGTCATCATTTAAACTTATCTTTTTGAAATTATCTAAAATCTTGGTTTCTTTAACTCAAGTTTATTGTTACTTTTAATTCTTTCTCTTCTCAATTACCTTTTTGGGACACTCTTCCTATGTTGTTTATATTTCTCTACCCAGGAGATCTTAAACTGAAGTGAATGATTTACTAGAGAATCTATGGATAGACTTCAGGGTGTGTAGGTGTGTGTATGTATGTACACATACAGAATTTTAAGTGTTTCATGTGTGGACATTTTGAAATACAGCAGCTATAGCTTTTATCTAATTTAATAGAGTGTTGAGAATCACTCTGACTTGCTTCCCCTGGGCAATCTCTCCTTAACCCATGGTTTTAGCCACCACCATGATGCAAGTGAGAGCACAAAGGGGTTCAAGCCAGACAGATCCATGTTTGTCTTCCAGCTTCCCCTTTTAGAAGCTGTGTATCCCTGGTAACATTAACTTACCTCTTTGAAACTTGGTTTATTCAACTAAAAAATGGTGGAAATGACTCCTAATTTACAGATTTAGGGTAATAGAGATGCCATTTGTAAAGTTCTTGGTGACTTGTGGTAGCTTTTATTTTTATTTCTTATTATTTTTAATTAAATTTGTTGTGACATTGGTTAATAAAATTATATAGGTTTTGAGGGCGTAATTCTATAATACATCATCTGTATTATAGAGCATTGTCTGCTCTCCACACAGCACAGCCCCCAACATCTTGGTCACTAAAATACATTAACTTGTCAGCTTGAAGAACCGCTCCTCCCAATTTTAAAATAGGTTTCCTTTTGAGAGGTCCTGTCATTACAGCAATAAGCATTATGTGACTAAATGCATTATAATTTATTTACTTTGCTAGCACACATTTATTAATGCAAAATATGTAGGACAGACAGCTGAAGAGAGATCAGGTCTGTTTTCTGTTTTACACAATATTTAGAAAGTTGAAATTGGGTACTTAGATGTTTATAAATTGGCTTCCAGTATTTGTCTGGAGCAATAAAATAGCACACTTCTTAAAGATGTTAATAAACATGGCAGAAACCAAATTATTTATTATTTATGGTGTAATAAAAATTGGCAGGGCAGTACAAATTCCCTTTGCATTCTTTAAAGGCATGTGTTTTTAAAACCATGGAAGCTGAGCAGGTGTCTCTCCTCACATTTATTCCATATGTTCATTATATCTTACTTAACGTATGTTTATAAAACTAGTCACTTATTTATACCGTGATAGTCTTCCCTGGTTCTGTGCCCATTGGTGGATACACTTTGATATGTACAATAATCTCCCCTTATCTGTGGTTTCCTTTCTGCAGATTCAGTTACCAGTGGTCAACTTTGGTCCAAAAATATTAAGCGGAACATTCCAGAAATAAACAATTTCTAAGTTTTAAATTGCCCACCATTCTAAGGAGCATGATAAAATCTTGCGCTGTCCCACTCCCTCCTGCCTGCAACCTGAATCATCCCTTTCTTCAGCATCTCCACCTCACTGCATCTTAATCACATAGTCTTACATCATCACAAGAAGAAGGCTGAGGACAGTACAGTAAGGTATTTTGAGGGAAAAAGCGAGACCACATTCACATAATTTTTATTATAGTATATTATTATAATTGTTCTATTTTATTGTTATTTCTTAATCTCTTGATGTGCCCTATTTATAAAATAAACTTTATCAGAGGTATATATGTAAAGGAAAAAACACAGTATATATAGGGTTCTGTACTATCTGTGGTTTCAGGAGGGTCTTGGAACATATCCCCTGCAACTAAGAGGGGACTACTCTGTTTTGTTTTAGGAGTTTGATACACATTTACAGCCAAAATTATTATGTCTTTAAATGATTCCATAAGATAATACATGTAAATCTCAAAACCCAAATATTTTGATTTGCAAAACACTAAAGCCTAGCAGGAATCCTGAGTCTGAGTGGAGCCATGCTCTCCTATCATTGATGCTTGATTCTAGAATTCTGCCCCTTTTTATGCTTCTAATGTCCTCCCAAAGGTGGAGTGCAGCATGCAGAAAGTGAATTTAAAACCTTTACTTACTGAATTTTGGAGAATAGTTTTATGAATTTTGCAACATAATTCCAAGTAATTTAAAACACCCTGGACTGGGAAGAAATTGGAAAATGGAATTTAAAATCACTGACCTAGATCTTTGAGTGAATGAATCTAGTATGGAAAAAATTAACAACTTAATTAAGGTTTGTTTAAAAGTTTTCTGCAGCAACTTAGGTATCATGTGATAAATATTTTATAATCAAGACATGGAACTAGTAACATTTTGAGAAGTATAGGAAAATTAAATATAGTAATAATTACCCATAATTCCAACATCCAGAAATAACCACTATTTTGTATGCTTTACCTCCCTTTCTTCCTCCTTTTCTCTCTCCTTCCTCTCCTTTTTCCTTTTTTCTTTTTCTTTTTTCTTTCTTCTCTTCCTATAGACAGATTTACAAATGTGTCACAATAAATGCACATGTATACACATGTAAAATTATATCCTAGAAAATGTGTAATCTGTATTTTATATACTAAACTATAAAGAAATAAAAATATAAATTTCATAATTGTAATAACACTGCATTTTGAGTTTTGTATTATAATGAAATAATCAGGGATATAAGGAAATAATCAGGGATATAGCCAAATATTTATAAAGAAATATATAAACATTATTTATAATAGCAGAATCTGAGGCAAGCTCAGTGGAGAGTTAGACATTCAATAAATTTTAATGTTGCAAATTAATGCATAAATAAGTCCTTTTATGTTCTGTATGTGTTATTTTTAATGATGAAAATGCACACATAAAATTTTTTACTTTTCTTGTTTCCATTATGAACATATAATTATAAGAAAGAAAGGATTCCTTTTTCTCCACAACTTCTCCAACACTTGCTACTTGCCTTGTTGATAATAGCCATTCTAATAGGTATGAGGTGGTATCTCGTAGTGGTTTTGATTAGCATCTTCCTAATAGCTAGTGAAGTTGACCATCTTTTTATATATCTGTTAATTATTTATATGTCTTTTTGAGGGAAATTTCTGTTCAGGTCCTCTGTCTATGTTTTGAATTGGATTGTTTGTTTTTCTTTTCTTCTGTTGTATGAGTTCTTTATACAATATATTTTGGATATTAACCCATGTTGGAAGTGTTGTTGCAAATATCTTCTCCCATTTGGTTGGTTGCCTTTTAGTTTTGTTGATGGTTTCTTTTGCTGTGCAGAAGTTTTTTAGTTTGATATGATCCCGTTCATTTGTTTTTGCTTTTATTTTCCTTGCCTTTGAGGTGAAATTCATAAAATCTTCTCTAAGACAAAGGTCCATAAGTTTCGTATCTAAGTTCTCTTCTATGTAATTTACTATTTCAGGTCTTATATTTAGGTCTTTGACCCATTTACATATATATAATTTTTATATATATGTGACAAACAACAGCGCAGTGCTGGTTGAAATGTAAACTGGTACAGCCACTGTGGAAAACAATACAGAGGTTTCTCAAAAAATTAAGAATAGAGTTACCATATGACCTAGCAATCCCACTTCTGGATATCTAACAAAAAATGTGTAAACATTTATTTGCAAAAATAGATGCTCCCCCATGTTCACTGCAGCATTATTCATGATAATCAAGACATGGAAGGAACCAGTGTCCTTTGATAGATGGCTAGATAAAGAAGATATGGTACATACATACAACAGAATACTACTCAGCCAATAAGAAAAGATTAAATACTGCCATTTGGAACAACATGAGTGAATCTTGAGAATATTGTGCTAAGTGAAATAAGCCAGACAGAAAAAGTCAAGAACCGTATGATTTCACTCATACGTGGGATATAAAATTGAAAGCAACAAATGAGCAAACAAGACAAACAAACAAATAAAAACTCATAGGCACAGACAGCAGTATGGTGGTTACCAGAGGCAAAAGGGAGTGGGAGGGATGGTAAAGAGTAAAGGGGGTCAAATATATGGTGATAGGAAAAAATTTGACTTTGGGTAATAAACATATAATTCAATATACAGATAATGCATTATAGAATCGTACACTTGAAACCTATGTAATTTGATTAACCAATGTGACCACAATAAATTTTTTAGAAACTGATATATTTATATATATATGATTTTAAAAGGAAAAGATAAATATGGTATTGTTAGAAAATATAATAATGTTTTTAAATTATTGTGGGAAGAACATGTTAACCTATTCAAATATAAGACTGAATCTTTAAATACAGTTATTTATCTGTGAAAGGCAAACAAGGAAGAAATCTTCCAAGTTTTGAATCAGTTTTTTTTTTTCTTTTCATGGACCCAACAAAACTATCTTCATGTTTACTCTTACTCTCTATCTTTCTCAAATTTTAAAAAAGATATATCCACCATTTTGAGACTTAGCTCTTTATTTTCCTCTAGTGTAGAATATGGTTCCTTTTTCCCAGAATTAAAACCACTGAAGATTAAGGTTTTTATTTTTTTAAATTCTTAAATTAATATGCTCTTATCTAAGTAAAATTATATGACTATGACTAATGTCAGGATTATTAATATCCTCTAGTGTAAAACATTGGGCAACATAAATTATGAATAATATTTATTTTAGTCAAGCATGTAAACATCCTTAGAAGCATGAGCAATTTAGAGGCATTGTGAGATTATGCAGTCTTTGCAAAGCTTTTCAAAATTAATACACATAATCCTTAATGCTTTACTTCTTCAATTGTTTTTCTCTATAGTATACCACTTGCCTATTAATTTATTTTTAAATTGATAGATTTTTAATCTAAATTTGTACTAGTTGAGTAAATTGTTGGTATTGGATATATGACCTGCTTTAAATTGCCATGCTAAATTTCATAGCATTTTATAAGTATCAAAGTAATTTGATGTAACAGCCTCACATTGATTAGATATGGAAGCTTAGTCAAACCAGGGAGAGACTTTTCTTCAGGATAGACCTCTCATGTTTTTGTTCTGGGCCACGTGTGAAGGATCTGAATCATCCTGTGAGGCCCCTGCAGTCTTTGCCTGCCTCAGTTCCCTCTCTATTATCTGAATAAGCTTCCACTGAGCAGGGACACTTTCTCTTTGGCATGGATGTGTTTATTCTGCAGTGAAGAGAAGCCAAGAGAATTCTTTCTGGAATATTGGATTAAGAAACTAGATTTTGAAAATATAATCCCGTAATGGAAGAAAAGTAAACTTTCTAATGGTTCTATAAAGATATTGTAAACTATGTTTGGGCCAGTCAAAATATTCTCACCTTTCAGCAATTCAACAGTTTTTCCAGAAGCACCTTATAATTTGGGCACTAAAACATTGGGATTAAGTGTGAAAAAATCCCTGGTGCCAGAGGCTAGGCAGGATTCCTGCTTTAGGTGCTGCAGGTCTAGAGTGAATCTGTTCTGCTTACTGGCATGGACTCTACATCAAACTGAGATGCTCTCAAGGTTAAGGGATCCCACTGACATGATCCCTATGATAGGATTCCTATTGGTCCCCGTAATCTCCTGCCACCAGGACAATCTGGTTGCCACTCAGAGTTCCTATGATGTTGTTCTAAAATTTTACCTGAATGCCTATGTCAGGTGCTGTTTTCGCCTGAAGGAAAAATAAGCTTGACATCCGAAAGTGTGGAGTTAAGCATTTTCCAGAAGCAATGAAATTATAGTGATCACCTTTAAATGATCTTTTTAGTCAGTGTAGGTTCCAAAATGCAAAATATAGAAATAATTGTTTTGAAGTATTTTCTTAAAAATTCAAGAAAATGAAAAAAATCTGAATTGAGGCTACTAAAATTGGTTGTCAAACTTGGGCTTCCTAATGAACAGTTGCTAAATTATTGAAATAATTTCTTTTGAATAACCTTGAAGCTGAGGTAGCACCTTTAGAATTGCACGAACAGTGCCAATACTCCCTCATATTTTTGTAAATGAGAGTGTTTCTATTGACAATTATCACAGTGAATTTATGTGGATCTGTTATCCTAATCAGTATTTCAAAGTAAGATTGTACTTCCAAAGTACAAATTTTGTGTGCCTACCTGTGCATGTGTTAATGAAAAAACAAAATTTGTCCCATCTGAAAAAGAATAATACAGATTTGCCACCCATAAAAAAGTATCATGTAGTGAAACCAATTGCCTCAGTCAAAATCTAAATGACTTTGTAATTTGAGAAAAGTGTTAGCACTTTCTGGCACCCATCATTGCTATAACAGCCTAACAAAGAATGGTTAATTGCCCAATGTACAATATGTACTCCAATGATATGTCATTTTATTTTTCATGTTGTGTTGTGGTTTACTTGCCTCGCAAAACTTCCAACTTGCTTTGAACACTTTCCGGTCAGACATCAGCTACTGGCTGATTGTTCTCTTGCCGCACCGTTCTGATTACCACTTTTTAAAGCCAACTCTCTTCCTGCTGTTTCTTTACTTCACGCTGATGACTTAGCTGCCTTGAGGGCATTGCATGGAACTGTTGACATTCAGTAAATCAGCGGCTCTGCAGTCTCCATCCTTACGTCTATGGTTGTTCCAAATGTCAGTATTTCTGTGATTTAACTATTTCCCTTGAATATTATACCATATTCAGGTTTCTTTCTTTTTTTTTTTTTTAATTTATAGTAACAGTTTGGTGATTTGGGGGAAAAAAAACGTCCTTTTCAGGAGTGTTACTTTTAAAAATTCAGTTAAGTTGTGTTTTGTGAGCCTTCATCATAATTTATAGCTACCCATTTGAAGAGTATTTTAGACTGAAACAGTAGACTAGAAAAATAACCAGTAATGAATGAAAATACATGTATTTCTCAATGAATTATCAGAAGCAAGATGAAAATTTCTGGGATATTTCTTTTGGTTATTTGTGAAGAAGGCTTTATCACTCGGGGCCTTCACTCAAGGGGAGTTTCTGAGATCCGCTTCTCCTTGAGCTCCAGTCTCCTCCCTGTGTGCTCTGCTCTCCCGCAGGGGCTCTCACTGCCCCACCTGCAGACAGCTCCCCTCTGATCACTTCCTGCATTTGTTTAGATGGTTCTTTTCTGATTATAAGCTTCCAACTGCTAGAGTGTTTTCTGACACGTATTCTAGGTACCTGCTAGTGAAGTTTGTTATATCACATTGAGCATAGACATACAGACAGTCCTAAAATTTTGAGTAAGATTTATAAGGCTTGCATTCTGCATTCCGTGTTTTAGGGAGAGGTACCAAATTTGTCATGTTGCATGTATTGTTTTTCTGGGAAGCCTCTCTTCCAACCCACTTCCGTCCCTCTTTTTCATGTTCCTCACCTGACACACACACACACACATACACACACATCATACACAACTGAAACTCATATCACATGTTAGAGTAATCTGAGTTTTCTGGTGCTGTATACTTTTCAATGCTCACGTAGAAGTCAACTTTTTCATTTACCATTATTTACTTTTTGTTCTCACTATCACTAACATAAAATCTGTAATACAATGTTTATTTGTGTATGATAACATGAATATATCTACACATTATACTAAAATAATTTGATCATTGTAAGGACACAAATGCCACATTTAAATAATAGACAGGAAAAGTCTTGTTTGTAGGACAACCATAGCAATAAAAATAAATAAATCAGCAACAATGCTAGAATATATTCTTTTAGAGAAATTCTTTAATTTAGAGAATCCTACATTTAAGTTTTCACAAAAACATACAAGAAATGTAATTAATGTATTCCAAGGTTCTATAAATGTTCACATTTCTGAGTTTGTAGTAGTTATACATTTCAAAAAGATCCATCTAGAAGCTTAAAACATCTAAAGTGCAGGCAAGAGTGAGCACATATTGCAATTTTACCTATTACATGGATGTGGGGAGATCCATACTTACATGTAAGCAGAGAGCCTGCTTTTGTAGTTTTTCCATGTTTAGAGCTAAGATTAGGGCTGTCTGTTCTCCTCAAGAACCTTTCAGTTCCCCTCAAGAACCTTTGCTGACCTGCTTTCTGTACAGGTGTCAGTTAACGGTCTGGTGCCTGCTGGTCTGAGTTGACATCTGGAAGCAGAGATTCACACTGGGGAGCCGGGGAGTGGTTGGGAGGGTTCGAGTCCACTCACTTGAAGAGTGCTGTGGTACCATTGTTGATCTGAGTGACTCTACCTCTTTTTTCCTAAACTTCCATACTGGAAGACAGAATGACCTGGTGGAAAATGGATGAACTTCAGAATCAGACTTGGTTTAAATTTCGGCTTTCCACCTATAGGCTGTGTGATTTTTCACTTATTTCTGTGGGCCTCAGTTTCTTCATTTCTAAAATGCAGGGCAGTTATAAGTAATAAATGGAATAACAAATTCCAAAGTGCCTGATACTCAGTAGGGAATTAATGAATTTTATTCTCTTTCTCACACTCCACCACTGAAGAGTTCAGGAGTGGAATGAGTAACCTCCACAGCAGCTTCGTTTAGCTCCCTTCTGGTTTGAGTAGACAAAGCCTGGCCAACCACACTTTCAGACAAAGCTTCTGAAAATCATCTGTTGTATCCCAGTCAGACAACAAGTACCTGAAAAAATTCTAAGCTTCAAGAGGTGCTAAAAGAGACAGCCTTCTCTGGGAACTAAAATCGTCGGCAGCCGTCCGTCTCGAGAGACGATGGTGTAGCTTCTTAAGAGTCTATCTGCACCGCCGAGAATGGCTGTGCAGTCCGACTCGGGAGTGACACGGTATCTGTCTCCTCCCGTGTTGAATCGACATCTTGTGATGACGCTGGAGTGTCCTCTCCAGTGAAGCTGAAGCTACAGAGCCTGGGCAGGGTGATATGGAGGGTCTGCTGTTGCCCATGCAGCAGACACCCCCTCTCTTCGCAGCTGAAGGGTCCAAGGGAAAGACGGAGTCAATACAGCTTGGCTTCAGGTGCGCCGCAGGAGTTGCAGGTGTTGACTACAACGTCAAACCGCCTTAGGGACTCCGGCTCCGGATTTTCTGTCGGGGTTTACTCCCTTAGCCTTTCCCCTGAAGAGGTATGCCGCAAGGCAGCGGAGGTTTTTTGGAGTCAGAGTTTTCCTTCTCTGGGGAACTAAAATAGCTTCATGCTTTTCTGAGTAAAATCCAGTGATATATATCTGATATAATGAGATTGTACATTATTAATTTATTTTTTAAGATTCCTTAACTCAGTGTGAACTTCTTTCTTTTCATCTTACACAAAAGCTAACTGGAGATTTTAAGAAGATGATGTGTAATCAAGGGTTTTATTCACAGTTGATTTTCTCTTAGTAAGAAGCATTTACTATTACACTGCTTTGAAATTTATATCAGCTTAGACCACAAGAAAGTGACATTCAAAATGAATTAGATTGGCCAGATATTAAATAATCAATTGACTGTATGAGAAGCTATGATGCACTTCATTGATCCCAAACCTCTCCTATCCTTTCAAAATGCCCTTAGGTTGGATTATGCAGAATAAGAAATAGATGTTTGTTTTTAAAATTGACTTAACATATTATTGAAACAATGAGAAATTCAAAGACTTGATGAGTTCTAAAACTAAGATATTTGCCTCTTTTTTTCTTAACCCGGTGCCATCTTTGAATATGTAGCTCATAGAAATAGTGTGTGCTAGCAGATGCTCCCTTTAACTAACTCACGCATCGTGATCCTGTGAGGTATACTTCTCCGTGGCCTTTCTCCAATTGAATTCTAGAGATATTAAACCTCTTGAGTCATTTTGTAGTTACATGTAATAGACTATAACATCAAAATTTTAGATAATAGCATAGAGTAAAAATAAGATAAACTATAATTTTAAAGCCATCAAGTAAAGTTTGTCAGTAGTTGGGTACTGTTATCTTCAGAAATATTTTGCAAAGATTTTCGAACTAGTTTGAGTTTTAGGAGTGAAAATATTCACTTAAGAAAAAAAGTTGTAACTATTTTCTCTTTTTCCTTTTTTTTTTTTTTTCAATTTCAGGGTCAGGCTGGTCCTCAGGTAAGTGAACTCTTTTCTAACAAATTAATTCCAGTTTAGGATTTTTCCAGTGTGAAGATTTTTCTGCAATTCTTTCTAAAGGATATTAAAAAGCTGTGAGCCAGTGATCATGACCCTACACAGTAGACCAAATATTTCCCAGGAGTAAAGCTTCGGGGCCTCTTCAGGGTTGTATGAGCCATGTCAGCTGTTGGACCAGATGGCAAGTTTAACAATGTACCATCATATAAAGCAAAACTCTTAACTGATCTGAAACAGAGCCATAGGACTTTAATGTAAAGCAAAATGACTTAGTAGATGTCAGGTATGAACTGGTTCACATTAGATACTGATTAATCATGTACTAATAATACTGTTGTAAATCCACACAGACTCTGATTATGTAGACTGTGATCCTACCAGCTACTTTTGATTCATTATAGACAGATATTGAATTCGTTCTCCATTTTCAATATAAACCAACTGCTGAAGACAAGATTTATAATTAAATGTGAATGCAATCAACAGAAAATCTTTTGAGCCCTAAATCATATTGAAGAAAATGAGGAAATTTTAGGAGGGAGAGGAATGTGGGTAATGATGAAACTACAAAAGGGGGGAGTTGTCAGAATTGAAGAGTCAGTAAAAAACAACAAATTTAATATTAATACTTATTGTTAGTCTGTAGGAAGCTATAGAGAAGTAAATGCCATGATTAATGTTTTACCCTTAACAATTTAACACCTGAAAATAGCATAACTAATTTTTAAGGTTCTCTTACTTCTCTTTCACCTCAACATTCAGAATGCCATTTCTGTCCTAGATTGTTTGATCAATAAATGATTTCCATGATATCTTTTTTTGTCAATGTCATAAATTATTCTTTGTGTGCTAATTTTCATATTAGACCAAAAGAATATTAGGTATGTTTTTTATGAGCTCTGTATGCTAAGGATATCCAACAAACAAAAACTCTGCATAACTGAGTAGAGCAGTTCTTTTCACACTCATTCTTGGGAAAAACTTTGACATGTAATTAACTTATATTCCTATCAAAGAATACTCTCAATATTTGTGATTTTCACTTTTAATATTTTTAGTTGGTTCAGGGTAATTATTGGAGGAGAAAACTCATCAAAGAAAGTTGTAGCTTCTTCCCTAAGTTTGAAACTGCCACATTATAATGGGATGAAGAGAAAGTAAAAGGTGCTTTTATGTTTTTATTTTATTTTATTTTATTCTATGCTTAAAACAGCTCTGGAAAGTATTGTATATATAAAATTAGAAGAGATAAATGAGTCACTTGGGATGACAGCATAAAACTGGGAGCAAGTCAAGTTTGTCTCTAAACCCCTCCTAGTCCTGTATCTCCCCAGAGAAAAGGTGAGATAACAGATGATAAGAGAAGTTAAGAGTGTTAGTTCTGAGACAGGATTATAATCTTTAACATATTTTAAAGGGATCTTTGTGGTAGCCTGCCTCACCTTTCCCTACCCCAAAGCAGTTCTTAAGGTAAGGATTTGAGCATAAATAATTTATTTTGGAGATGGTCCCAGGAAGCATTGTGAGTGAGTGCAACAGGGAGAGCAAGAAAACCAGAAAACAGATGCCTTAATGAACAGGTTATTGCTGTGGACCATTGGGATTATTGATGAAGAATTTATGAGAGCTTGTGTAGAACTTGCCTTACACTCACCCCACTGAGGGGCAGGGAAATTGATGTATTTGTCCACTAATTTACCTTCCTTCACTGTGGAGAGTTGTGCCTGGGTGTTAATTCCCTGTGACTTGTGACCTGGCTCAGGAGGCCTAGTATGACCCTGCTGCTGAAGGAATGCAGAAATCCTGAGGGACATATGGGACCTGTATTCTTGTACTGTCTCAGAGGAGACCGTGGTATGGGCTGACACCTACACCTGCCACAACACCTAAGGGCAAGAGCCCTATCAATGAAATGAAGGGTGGGAAATTCAGATGTGCATGTAAAGATTGGGAAACTGGATAAAAAGGCAGCATTAAAAGCATATAAGTTAATGAGATGTTAAAATGAATAACTATACAAATAACAAGGTCATAATAAATCATGAGTGTACAGCTACAGTTAGTGAGCAGAAGAAAGATGGTGAACCAGCACAGAAAGCCAAGGATGGACAGAACTGGGAACATTCTGGACCACTGTAGCTAAGATTTAAAATTATATCATGGCATTTCAGAATATTTTTACATCACATCTTATATTTACTATAACTCTGCAGAAAAATAAAGTCTACTTGAAATTTTTGGAAACTTTTGAGGGGGATAGTAATGGCATTTCAAATGGTGACCTGCTCTGGTTTTCCTCCATTTTGGCCACCAGTTTGCCTTCTGTGGGCACTCAGATCACATGATCCTTTAGTTCAAAATGTCTTCTTCATATCACAGCTGAAGGAAAACAGTGGAATCAGGAAGTAGAGGGAAGAGGGGAAATGCAAAGCTGAGAAATATCCTTATATTGTCTAAGGTGTGAAAAATAGAGTTTTGTTGCTATGCCCCTGTGACCTACCCCTTACATCTGCATCATTATCCTATATTTCAAAAGAAACTTCCATTTCTAGGTTTTAAATTAAATAATTATTAATGAAGTTTTTTACTTAGTACTTGATTATTAATTTTGCTCTGAGATTTTTATAAATTATACATTAATTTTTATATATAGGCTCCTTTCCAACTATATTTTTATTTTCCCTGTTACCTATTATATTATTTTCCCAGCTCCTAATCTACTCTTGGGATTTTTTTTAAACAAAGAGTTGACCTTAAATAGGCTTTTAACTCCAATAACAAATTTTACCTAACTAAAAATATAAATACTTAGAAATGACCTATCTAGTAGATGTGATTATCAATATATCGTCGGCAGCCGTCCGTCTCGAGAGACGATGGTGTAGCTTCTTAAGAGTCTATCTGCACTGCCGAGAATGGCTGTGCAGTCCGACTCAGGAGTGACACGGTATCTGTCTCCTCCCGTGCTGAATCGACATCTTGCGATGACGCTGGAGTGTCCTCTCCAGTGAAGCTGAAGCTACAGAGCCTGGGCAGGGTGATATGGAGGGTCTGCTGTTGCCCATGCAGCAGACCCCCCCTCTCTTCACAGCTGAAGGGCCCAAGGGAAAGACGGAGTCAATACAGCTTGGCTTCAGGTGCGCCGCAGGAGTTGCCGGTGTTGACTACAACGTCAAACCGCCTTAGGGACTCTGGCTCCGGATTTTCTGTCGGGGTTTACTCCCTTTAGCCTTTCCCCCGAAGAGGTATGCCGCAAGGCAGCGGAGGTTTTTTGGAGTCAGAAGTAAAGGCATGGAAAAAGATATTTCATGCAAATGGAAAGGGGGGAAAAAGCTAGGGTAGCAGTTCTTATATCTGACAAAATACACTCAAAAACCAAGGCTATAGTAAGAGACAAAGGAGGACATTACATAATGATAAAGGGAACAATCCAACAAGAGAATATAACCCTAGTAAACATTTATGCACCCAACATAGGAGCACCTAAATATGTGAAGAAAATTTTGAGGGACATAAAGTGTGATATCAAAAGGGAGATATCAAAAGAAATAAAAGAGATATCAAAATAAACATAGTCATAGTTGAGGATTTTAATACCCCATTGACTTCAATGGATAGATCCTCCAGATAGAAAATCAACAAGGAGACAGAGGCTTTAAACGACACACTAGATCAAATGGATTTAACTGATACCTTCAGAGCATTTCATCCCAAAGCAGCAGAATATACATACCGTTCAAGTGCACATGGAGCATTTTCTAGGACAGACCATATGCCAGAACACAAAACAAGTCTCAATAAATTTAAGAAGATTGAAATCATTTCAAGCATCTTCTCTGACCACAATGTTATGAAACTAGAAATCAATCACAAGAACACTGAAAAACACACAGACATGAAAGCTAAATAATGTGTTATTAAACAATGAATGGGACAACAATGAGATCAAAGAAGAAATCGAAAGATACCTTTAAACAAAAGAAAATAAGGCCACAACAACCCAAAATCTGCGGGACACTGGGAAAGCAATCCTAAGAGGGAAATTCATAGCATTACAGGCTTATCTCGAAAAGAAAAAAAGAAAAAGAAAAGAAAAAGCTCAACAAAACAATCTAACTTCACACGTAAAGGAACTTGAAAAAGAACAATAAAGAAAGAAAGCCCGAAACAAGATGGCGGAGGAGTAAGTGGAAGCTACACTAACTTCCTCCTAGAACTAGTCTGGATTTACAATGTAATTTTGGAGAAATCATCTGGAATAACCAACTAAACACTAGCTGGAGAGAAGTCTTACAACCACAGAGAGACAGAAAAGGCCGCTACATCACAACGTGACCGGTAGGGAGTGCGGAGACACAGAAGGGCTGGCTGGGCTCACAAGGGTGGCAGCTGAAGGGACTGAGAAACAGCTCAGCAGCCGGGGGTTCCCCCTGAGAAGGGCAGGGTCTAAACCCCCAGCTGGGCTCCCCAGCCTACAGCAACAGAGTGGAAAGTAAAATAGTATCCAGCTGAGAAAAGCGAAAAGCCACAGGGTTTCTTGCTATCCGGAGAGAAACAGCTGGAGAAAAAGAGCTCTTAAGCGGATCACATATGAAAATATTCTGCCCCCACTTACCCTGGGCATAAGCAGAGGGAAGACAGAGAGGACTGGAAATGCTTGGGGAGAGTTTGGTGTGGTGGCTTTGAGGGGAGAGCTGGGGAAGCGGCCGGCCGGGTCCCAGTGCTGACTCATGCCCAGCGCTGCAGGCAGACCATTCCCGGCCAAGTGCCCTCAGCCTGAGGGGAAGCAAAGGCCCTGCCTACAGGAATTAAGGTGCCACACCCACGTCCTTAAGCCTGACAGCTAATCACAGATTGAATAGATTAACAACTAAAGAAGCCAGACAAAGGCAGTAGATCCCTGGAAGTCTCCAACAGGCTGCCTAGGCCCAGACTGGTACAGGATCTGACGCCACCAGGGGCAGATCCAGGAAGTGCAGATCATTCTAAGAAGCACCAACAAACAATAGGAGTCACAAAAATGGGGAGACAGAGAAACAACCCCCCATCGAAAGGAAAGGTAGAGTCCCCAGAAAGAGTGCTAAATGAAATAGAGGGGAGCCAACTATCAGATATGGAATTGAAAGCATGGATTATGGAGAAGCTGAATGAGCTCAGCGGAAACTACAAAGAACTCCAGAAAAACTACAGTGAACTCCAGAAGAACTATAAGGAACTTACTGAGAATTATACCAGCATCAAAAAGGACATGGAAGCTATCAATAAGAGCCAGGAGGAAATGAAGAATATGATCTCTGAATTGAAGAACACAGTAGAAGGAATTAAAAGCAGGCTAGAGGAAGCAGAAGATCAGATCAGCGAGCTGGAGGACAATGTAGACAAAAACTCACAGACAGTGCAACGAAATGAAAAAAGACTGAACAAGACTGAAGAGGCTCTAAGACAGTTGCAGGACAACATGAAACGTAATAATATCTGTCTCATAGGAATTCCAGAAGGAGAAGAAGAAGAGCAAGGGATAGAAAACCTCTTTGAAAAACTAATGACAGAAAACTTCCCTCACATGAGGAGAGAAAGAATCATGCAAATCCAGGAAGCACAGAGGGTCCCAATGAAGATGAACCCCAACAGGCCCACTTCAAGACACATCATAATTAAAATGCCAACATTCAAAGACAAAGAGAGAATCCTAAAAGCAGCAAGAGAGAAACAACTAATAACATACAAGGGAGCTCCAATAAGGCTATCATCAGATTTCTCAGCAGAAACACTACAAGCCAGAAGGGAATGGCAAAATATATTCCAAGCAATGAAAAACAAAGGCCTACAACCAAGAATACTCTACCCAGCAAGGCTCTCATTCAAAATGGAAGGCGAAATAAGGAGTTTCCAAGACAAAAGAAGGCTAAAAGAATACATCTCCACCAAACCAGCATTGCAAGAGATGCTAAAGGGTCTGCTTTAAGAAGATGAAGAAACAGAGAGAGACAGAGAGGACACGAGTACAAAGGGGGAAAATGACAATGAATAAGTACTGAAAGAAAGAAGGAACTTCTGCCATTTGCAACAACATGATTGGAACTGGAGAGAATTGTGCTTGGCAAAATGAGCCAGGCAACAAAAGAAAATTATCTTATGCTATCACCTGTTGCAGGAAACTGATGAACAACACAAATGAGCGAAATTGAACCAGAGGTATGTGAACAAGGAGTAGACTAACGGTGACAGGGGGGGAGATGGGAGGGAGAGAAGGGGTAGGAAGGGGAAAGGTCTAGTCAAAGAACATGTGTGGATGACCCATGGACATGGACAGCTGGGTGGAGACTGGATGTGGGGGGGGGGAGGCAGGGTGCAGGGAAGCAGGAGGGGGGAAAAAAAGTGAGACAACTGTAATGGAAAAACAAACAAAAAAAATTTTTAGTGGGGGGAAAAAATGAAAATATAAAGAATGGAAATGCAAGTTCAGTGAATATTAGAAGGACAAGGATTTTCCTTCCGATAAGACAGTCCTACAGATTTAGAGACATGTATGTGGGTTATGTTACATAAATTAACATGTGTTTTCTGTTTTCAAAGGGCATAAGCCTATGATCTCATTATCTGAGTGATTGTCAGTAGGTATAGGCCTCACTTAATCCTGTCTGCATTGCTGCCTCCTGAGACTCAATGGTTTGGCTGAACTAAGTGGCTGGGTTGGTGAACTAAGTGGCTGGGGTGGCCTTCCCACATGGGGAAGGATCGTGTAGACTCCAGGTTGGTTGGCTGTCTCTGGACAACAGCGTGCTTGGTTAACAGGCTGGCATCCTTGTTGTATTCTGGGGGCAACAGGGTTAAAGGACATCATTCAATCCGTAACCACTAGATGACAAAAGACAGGTATTAATTTTTCAATGTCCCACATTAGGGAAAAGAAGGGCTTCTTTGGAGGAAGGTATGCCAGGTACATCTCACCTGTCCAAAACCCTTTTGCCCATTATACTTAGTTTGGACTGAGGGAAATATTTTAGGTTTCCCCCCTCTCAGGCCTCTGGGCTCTTTCTGTCCAAGCCATTAGGATAGAAAAGAGAAACCAGTTTTAAAGTGAAGCCCACAGACCACCCCGTTCTTCACCAACCCAGCCACTTAGTTCAGCCAAACCATATATATATATATATATATATATATATATATATCTGCCCCAGCAACTTGCTTTGCAGCTTGGATTTATATACTTATTATTGAAAATGATTATCAATATATACAGCACAGTTATATCTTACAATAACACCTTACTGTAAATCCACTTTTTCCTTGAATAAATTTATATAAACTATACATTTAATTTGTTTCATACAGATTTATAAGTTACATATAAAAAAGCAAACTGTACATTTAAAACCTAAATTAAGAAATGATAATGGGTTCTTAAATGGTTGAAAGTTTTCTTTTATTTGATCAAACATCTCTTAAAATGTCTATGTTTTGTTATCTGGGTCACTAAAAATGATTTTGTTCACATACATTGTACATTTTAATTTGGGGCATGTCTTCCCTTTTTTCAACATCTTTTTGGTGACTTAAAAAGATATCCACTTTTTTCTTAAAATGTCAACTTTTTCAGTTTCTCTGATTTTATGATTTCTGAGCTAAAATTCTTTATAGCTTATTTTTTGTTATGTATATTTATGACTCAATAGAGCAAGTTTACCTACATTTCTTCCCTGCTGACCTTGTTTCTCTCTCATCCCTGTGTCTTCCTGGCACATATTGTTACCTGTGGGGAAAGAGAAGGGCACAAACATTGCAAAACTTTGTCTTTACCTTCTTACTCCATCTCCTTTTGCCATGTAAACAAGCATTCGCCAAATAAGTTCCCTTTACTGGTCCTCAAAACCCCCGCCCTGAGTCATAACCATGTCAGGGATGGCCCTTAGCTACACTACCTACTTCACTGTAAATCCACATTCCCTGTGACTTGTTAGGATTGTGAAAGATACAATTCTAAAACCCCAATTCCAACTTTCAATGGATTTTTTCATCAAGAGTACTTCCAATACTATTTCTATTGTATAATAAGATTTTTTTAGATATATTATGAATAGGCTTTTGTGGAATGGGCTGGGGAAAGAAAACTACATCTATATTATGATTCTTCTGGGAGGAGACAATCAGATTTCCAAACAACCAACTTCCAAAAAAGTTGTAAATGTTTGAGTTGGGAAATTGCACATTTTTTCAAGTTTATAAAAGGTTTGGGCAGAATTATAGTTGGCAACTTATTAATGTGCAGATATTTATGTCTGTGAGAGTTTTCTTGCATAGGGTGAATATTCCCACGTCATTTATTCACAGTATTATTTATTATAGGGTGAAAAACTTTTCCTTAGAGAGTGTAAGACTCAATTTTGCTTCTTTGATATCACACTGCTTTAGCAAGGACTTTCAGATTAATATTGTTTTATCTTGTAGACCAATGATAAAAAAGAAACATTTCTATTATATCAGAAGACAGTTCTTCTGATCCTCTTCCTAAAGTTAAAGACAGCTTAGATAGATTTAAATTCGATTTTCAAACAGTTGTGAAGACTAGAGAACTAAATGGCAGCGAACCCTATTGCAGTGATAGAATGAAATTGCATACAAAAATAGGCCTTGGGGAAGGGAGGTGACTCTCTGCACTTACCTAAATGGGTGAGAAAATGGTCTTGACAAGGGAAATGAGATGGTGAAAGGGTATTAGAAAGAAAAAAAGGCAATTCCAGCAGCCGTGGTTAAGATGGGAGAAGAGGCAGGGAAATGAATGGAGAGGATGTTGTTGTGGATCCACTGAAACAAAGGAAATCAAATTCTTAGGAAAAAGGGTGGGATAGATTAAGTAACATCACAGAGACTTGAAAAAACGGTTGGTTAACAGACAAAAAGTCACAACAGAATGTAAGAGAAGAAAGAAGGAAAGGAAATTAGAAAAAAAAGACAGATGAGAATTTATATTTCAAACTAGAGGTAATAATTAGTTGGAGGTGGAACAAAATCTATTGAAATTATCTCACTGATCCTTCTTTGCTAATTCATATTAACGTAATTCAATTCAATTACTCAAGTATTTATTTAGCACTATCATTTCACAGTGATAAGGCTGTGAAATCATAGTGCACAAGACAGACTCAATCTCTGTTCTTTGGATAGTTCTTTTAATATTAATAGTCAAGCAGAGTGTGGAAGTCCTGTCAATTCTCACAGACCCACCATGTGAGGATGCCTTTAACTGCACCTGCAACCCCCACCCTGCATCTCCACACCTGGGAAATCCCCAGGTTCAGTCAGGACACTAAACATGAGGCACTTAAAGAGCCCTTTTTCCAACATGCAGGTGACTGAGGATCAGTGTCATCACTCTAAGTGTGGTCCTGGTGCCATGCTTTATTTCTTATCATTGGTTTCTGTCAAGATCCAAGCACCCCTGTTCCAGTAACAGAGTCCTTTTCTGGCTCCCCACCCCTATATCCCCTTTCTTCGTTACTCTCTTCATCCCATGTCCTCCTTTTCCTTTTCTCTCTACCACCAGCTGTTAAGACTCATGGTGCTAATGCTCTGTGCAACCTCACTAATGGCCACCAGAGCAATTACATCCCTCAAGCTCACTGCTCACATGACAGGATTTTACATTTCCATTTTTTTGACCCTGACTTCCCCATTGCCATTCTGCACACTGTGAAGACATACCTTTTGCCTGGGCAGTCATTGCTGCAAGGGAAATGAATCAGGAATATGAGCATTTAGCATTTTCCTGTCTCTAATGTGATGACATTGAGAATTGGGATTAAGTGTAGCATCAGCCTATATTACCCCATATATCTGCCAGATAAAGGTTCTCTATCAGGGTTCTGATTATATCATTTTTCTTACCCCAGCACTTTGAGTCTCAATGTAATTACCATTTAGAGTAAAATAAAATCTAGTTCCTTGCCTGTTATTCAAATCTTTTGTTTTGGCCTGTGTTTTCAGCCCAGTCTCCTGCTAATTTTTCATTAATGCTCTCTTTGGACACTGTGCTTTCATCCAAACTAAATCAAACCATTTCCTTTTTTCCCTTTAAATCTGTTTTTCTTCATTGTCTTTTCTTAGAATATAGTATTATCTCCAGAACTGCTCCCTTCTTTGCTCCAGGTACATTCAGTTTCCACACATCCAAATATGATCACCTTTCGTATTTACCCACTACTTCTTCCATCAGGATGTCTGTATGCTCCCTTACCTGAATGTAGTTTCTCCTTATTGCTAAATCCCCACAGCACTTTATCTGCACAGCTTTTTATATTAATTTGCACTTAAAAAATAGAGGGACACAGACAGATCATAATTCAAATCCTAGCTCTTCCACTAATAAGTTCTGTGATCTTGGGCAGTTTATTCAGTTGCTCTGAAGATAATTCAGAGTGGTTGTGTGTAATGCCACATTGCCAAACAATAATCTCTCACTGATGAATAATTTGATAAAAATCAGAGAAACAATTTTTTTAAACCCTCTCAGAATTTCATCTCATATGCTTTAGAAAAATACTTAAACCTTTTTTTCAGACAACATTACTCCATCAGTATATTAGAGGATAGTGAAACAGTGGAAGCATTTTATTAAATGACAGTTACCCCTGCCATACCAGAGCATTTCTTTTGCATAAAATGTTTAGACTTTAAAAGCCCCCCTCACAGCTCTCCATTGGAGTTCCATGTGAACGTAAAGGAGATACCATTCCCTTAGGAATTTGAAGTACTAAAGCAGCATGCATGTTGTAATTCTGTATTACTCAGTGAGAAAAAAATGTAGGAGAAAACCACAAGCAACCATCAGACAACTGCACACAGAGGTGTGTGGCTTCCATTTGTATATTTTTAGATGCACTTGAAAAGAAATGGAAGATTCACTCACTTTGCCTTTTTCCCTCAAATTCCTTTTTGCTTTTTTGTTCTGACATTGTCATTACCATTTTAAAACATTTTACTAAAATTTACGTACATCAAGCTGTGTGTGTCTTGTAAGGAATCAGTACTGATATTTTGGGGGCAGTATTTAACTTTCTATTCATATGTTTTTAATTATATACTAAGCTCCTTCTAACCTAACACTTTAGCAGTTCCCATATTTCATGTTTGTGTTCCAGTCCAGCCTTTTTTCCGATCCATGTAGTCTGTCTTGAGGGCAGATAGAGGACATCTACATTCTCCAGTTTTGGAAAGCAGGAGCCTGTGTGTTCTTGTATGTGTGTATTCGTGTGTGTGTATAGAAAGTCTTTATTTTGCTTACTATTAATAGAACTATCATATTAAGCTAATAATCATTAATCAGTCATGCTAGGTTTGATAATGTATTATCATTTCCCTTTATATTTTATGTGGTGGTTAGATGATAAAGAATGATTATTAAAGCCTTAACATCTTAGATATTTTAAAGATATTAAGTGGTTAATAGGATATAAAAGACTCCATTATACTACAAATAGCTCATATATTTAAGGATACACATAGCTCAATAACTTGTTTATTTTATTAGAATCCATACTTCTTTATTTTTACACGGTAATTTGTATACCGAAATGGTATAACTTCATTCTCAAAGCTTTCAATTCTTTTCTACTGAAATTAACTGAAGGATATTTATTGCCAACTTCTTGCCTTGTTTTCTATTATATATATTCCTTTTAATTCTGTCTGAATAAAGGTGAATAACACAGAGCTTTCTATTAATAATTAAGTTAATTCAACATTGATTTGTAATGTTGAAGCTGTTATTATTTCTTGAACTTATTTATTTTTGTATCTCAGTGTTGATATATAGAAAATGCACAATACATTTTTGTTGAATCAATGTATATATTTAATAATTCAAATTTAAATATAATTTTATATTCATTTGATGATGAAATGAGTGAAGCAATTGAAGAAGTCAGCTTTTAGCGATCTGTTTTGAAAAGTAACATATGGAATACATTGAATAAAGTTAAGAAGTGGCTCCATGGGCAGACAGGGGTTTAAATCCTCGTCTGCCACTTACAAACTGTATAACTATAGGCAAGTTATCATTTTCCTCCTTTGGTTTTTCAGTGTAAAATGAGGATGGCTGGTTTGATTTAATACATGACTTAATGAAGCATGTAGAACAGTGTATGGTACACATAAGTTATTGTTAAAGGCCTACTTATGCACATATCTTCTCATATAAGCACTCACACAGAGACAGAGCCATGAAGACGTTACCTTTATAGTGGCACTTCATCTGCTGGATTAACATCCAATCAAATAATGGCCTCAAAGCATGTAGAGATTTAAGATAAGTAGTTCAATCTTAAAATCAAGAAATTAATGAAAAGTGATTATCACTGATAAATATAGTTATTGTATAGAACTCTATTAAAAGACAGGTACATTTGTAAGTGTGTCTAATTATTTCTAAAGATAGCAAAGAGCCATAGTTAGTAATATTTTTCAATGAAGTAAAATTAATTTAGTTTGAAATGTTTTAAACTTTACATTTTTTTAAATAAATTTTCTCAAATGTATAATACATATAATTTCACATATATGTTTAATAATTCTGATATCCTAACCAAAATTCTTAATGGGCTAAATTTATTTTCTCATTAAATATCTCTAGTCATATTCAATTGATACCACATTTTTAATATAGAATATATTTCTTGGATTGTGTAGAGATTAAAATGGAGGAATGCTATAAGATAAAATAAGGTAAATGCTATAAGGTAAAACAGTAGCTCCAGAAACATCTTAGTCTATCTTCTCTCTTTGGATAGGCCATATTTAAACATAACAATGACTGTAGAAGACTCTTCTGCATTCCTAAGCTAATAAATCTGAAGTGAGACTTTATACTTAAGATTTATCTTTTCAGATGTTCATTATGTTAAGTGTTAACTACTCGTAAGATCTTAGGCAGAATGGGTCACAGTAGTTCACATTTAGTAAATATTCTTTTTATTAAAAAATGCAGAATGGATTTGCATTTTCCTGTTGATTAGTGATGTTGAGCATCTTTTCATATGTCTGTTGACCATCTGCAAGACCTCTTTGGAGAAATGTTTATTCAGGTGCCCTGCCCATATTTTAAAATTGGATTGTTTGTGAGGTTTTTTTTAATGTTGATTTGTATGAGTTCCTTATGTATTTTAATATTAACCCCTTATTAGATATATAATATGTGAATATCCTCACACCTGTGAAAGTGGCTATCATAAAAAAGATGAACAAATAACAATTGTTGGTGAGAATGTGGGAAAAAGAGAACCCCGTAAACTCTTGGTAGGATCACAAATGGGTGCACCCACTATGGAAAATAGTGTGGATATTCCTCCAAAAATATAAAATAGAGCTTCTACACAATCCAGCAATACCACTTATGAATATTTATTCATCTAAAGAAATCCAAAACACTAATTCAAAAAGATATATGCACCTCTGTGTTCATTGCAGCATTATTTGCAATAGCCAAGACCTAGAAGCAACCTAATCAATCAATAAATGAATGAATAAAGAAGATGTGATACACACACACACACACACACACATACATACATACATACATATACAATGGAATGTAACTCAGCAATAAAAAAGAATGAAATCTTTTCATCTGTGACAACATAAATGGACCTAGAGGGTATTATGCTAAGTGAAATAAGTCAGACAGAGAAAGACAAATACCATATGATTTCACTTATATGTGGAATCTAAAATAACAAAACAATTGAACAAACAAAGCCAAGCAGAAACAGATCCATATATACAGAGAACAAGTTGATGGGTGCCCAAGGGGAGGGCAGGGAGTGGATGGGTAGAACAAATGAATGAATGAATAAATAAATATCTGCTCTTTATAAAAATGAATGGAGTTGATCAATAAAAGGTGATGCATCCTCAATTGATATAGTTAAATAACTATCATCAATTATTATTTTGCTTAGAATAGTTGTGGCATACCTTCCCTGCAACCTCTTACCTGGCAAGATGAGCTATAGAGTTATTTGGAAAAAAATGAACACTGTGGGATTTTGAGTTTCTGAGAAATGTTGCTTCTTGCAGTACACTCAGGGTCACCATTTATATTAGCTCAGGTTGTACACTGCCCAAGGCTGATCAGCCAAGTAGGAGGTGAAGTCCGAAATCCAGCTACTGCTTCACTTGCCAAGCTCTGAGCTCTGGCATTGGGCTACATCTGTCTGGAGGAGAACCTACTTATGTAATTCATACAAAGTCTCAATTGGGACCATCAGGACCCTTAATGGAGCATGTACAATTTACTACAAAGAAAACTAACCCAAATCTAAGTGGTGGGCATCATGATCTGACATGAGGACAAGATGTCCAGGATGAAAAGTAGAGTGGGCAGGAGCAACGTCCTGGAGAAAAGTCACAGCTGCATATGGAGTAGAGAAACTAATAGTAGCTGAAACTATGGCAATGAGTGAGATTCTCAGGGAAAGTGTGTAGATTGTGTAGCGGAAAAGATAAGTCATGGATGGAGGAAGGGTTCATTACGAAGTACAGAAGAGGAAGGGGTCGGGGAAGAAAGCCCATCAGAGATTAGAAGACCCAGGAAAAGGCACTGCCAGAGTAGCTTAAGGAAGAGTGGCCAGACATGTGAACTATTACCAATGGGCTTGCAATTAGTAACTTTAGTAGCCTGGTGGTTTACAAAGCAGTATTGCCATGGTTCTAGGAGTGAATCAATATTGAAAATGTGTGAAAAGTGAAAGTGAGTAATACTCTTTAAAAATTTGAAGTCAAAGGCTGAAGGGAGACCAAAGTCAAAAATATCTGCCCATGTTTGAGATATGATGAGAAAAAAATCTTTCATTGGCTAGAATTCATTTCATCTTCAAGAGAGACTGTGTGAAGTTGTTTTATTCCTTTTGCTGTTAGACTTAACTCTTGTGAACTATAATCATGAGTTAACAAATGAGAAATTGTAGTAACTCAAAGACACAGTTTTTAGCTGAAATCAAATATATCCTCATAAGCATTAATTGAAAACAGGTTGGACATATAGACATATATCTGTGACTTCTTGATTGTCAACAGGCTGTTCAGGGAATACTAATTTTGGCTCTGAATGTCTTGCTAGAGATCTCTGTTGCATAAAATCTGCTAATATATTTATTGGATAGTCAACATGCCTATGCTACAAGGCTAGACATTTGAATTAGAGAAGAGAGGAAGGGAAATAATATTTATGGAAGACCATATATTCTTTTAATTACTCCTACAACTCCTATATGAGATGATTATTGTATGTTCCATCTTACAGATGTGGAAACCGAGGCTCAGAGAGATTAAATGATCTTCCCAAGGTCATGTGCTAGTACATATTAAAACCTCCAAAGTCATGTTAACTACATTTTCCCATATAGTTCTCTTCCTGCCCATTCAGGCCCTGACAGTTTAGTGTGAAGCATAAATCTTATATCGAGTTGGGTGAGCTAAGTTTTATAAAAAAGTCACAGGTGCTGAGGAGTTTTAAAATAGGGAAAATGATCCAAAAGAGGGTCAGATAAAGTTGAGAAGAAAGGTCACTGAGATGAGCCACCAGGGACTGGCTATAATGATAGTGAGATTCTCGACAAAGTGGAGATGGGTCTTTTAAATGCAAAGACTGGCATTTCTTTCAGAAACTCAAATTTCTACTTTGTTCATTTTTTTTCCCCAAGTAGCTCCATAGCTCAGGTTTCCAGGTAAGAGGTTTCAAGAAAAATGTGCTGTAATTATTCCAAGCAAAATGATAATTGATATTTATTTAGCAGAAAGGATGGGATAAGCAAAGATATGTAGAGTGACAAAAGTGAGGGGCATTCTGAGAGCACCTGGTACTCAAGGCTCACTGGAGGAGAGGATCCTCATGGGGACCCGGGGCAGGGGTAGGAGGGGATGAAGCAGAGAAAGAAAGTTAGCAAATTTAGAAGACTTTGCACATAGGTAGAAGTTAACACATTATTTGGCAGGAATCTGAATGGTCATCTAAAATAAAATTTTAAATGATATGACTATTGCTTTGAGGAATTTTAAACATTCTTAAAATGTAGAGAAAATATTACCATAAAGTGCCCTAGACCCATCACCTACCTTCAAGAATTATCAATGGCTGATTTTATTTTATGACTCCTTTTCCTTTACTTATTTTGTTTTGTTTTGTTTGTCATTTCATCTGCAAGTGCTGAAGTATGAATCTCTTACTGATAGGGCCTTTTTAAAACATAAGCATCATTTTGTATCAACCCTAATAAAATTAACAGTAATTCCTCCATATCTTTATACTCAGTCATATTCAAATTTTCCCATTGTCTCAAAGATGTCTCTTTACAGATGACTCATTTGAATCAAGACACAAAGCTCACATGGCATTTAATTGTTATAACTCTTCAATTTCTTTTACTCTATACTTGTCATCTTTTTATTTTGTTCATGTCATCAATTTTTCCAGGACATTTGTCCTATATATGGAATGCCTCACATTCTCGACTGGTCTAATGACTTCCTCATGGTGAGGCTTAACTTGTTCCCCTTTCTTCGGTATTTCTTGTAAACAAAGAGTTTCATGTAAAAGTTTGATTAGACTCTGGTTCAGCTTTTAGGAAGACTCTTATAAAGGTGTGTTATACTTTCTAATTCGCTGTATCAAGAGATTACACAGTGTTTTTGGTTGATCGGCAGGTCAAGTGGGACAGGTTGGATTCCCTACAACCTGTCACCTCACAGCTTTTGCAACCACGGAGGGTCATTTTCTATAACAACCTTTTCACTGTGGATTGGAAATGGGTCCTTGACTTTTTCTGAGCTGGGGAATATATTCAGAAATGTGTTTTAGAAACTATAATTTGACAAAAGTGTGTAGGATCGAGTAGTTAGGGAAGGCCAGGAGAGGCTTGTAGACTAGTCCTGTTTTCCAGGAACAAGGGTGCCAGCCAACAAACATGGAAAAGTAGATTCAAGGGATTTTGTGAAGAATTAAATCTATAGCACTTGGCAGTTGAGTCCATTTACTGACTCATATATAACACTGAGTGTTTAGGCCTGGAGGAGGAGGAGTGTGTTTAACAAAAACAGGGAAGTCAGGAGTCACGCTCGGAGCCGAAATTGAGAAGCATGGTTTGAGAATGCTGAATGGAGCTGATGATGGCATACGTTGGCGCAGACATCTGGTGAGCAGTTGGGAATGCAGGACCGCAGCCTGGAAAAGAATTTAGGACATAAGTCAGGTAATAGTTAAAAGCCTTGAGGGTCTCTTTGATAGCTGATGAAGGAAGTAAAGTGAAAAGACAAAGAGTTTAGACACAAATTTGGGCAGTCTTGACATTTATGAACTTTGTCAACCCTTCCTCCCCAAAGCTCCCATTTATTTAGTTTTAGTTTCGCACAGGGTAACTCCTTTCCTGGCCCTGGGGACTGGCTCAGCAGTTTTTCTCACAGCTTAGCTTTCTTCATCCTAAAGGAAAGAAATACCCCCAACACCAATATGCATTTCAGCTCTTGTTACTTTATCTTTCCCAGAATCAGACTAAAAACATGACATCTGCTTGGCTACCTCCTTTCTCTTTTCTCAAATTCAATTTCCTTTTTTTCTATGACCAATCTATAAGGAAGTTTGGTGAAAATAGTAAGAATAAGGTTAGGAGTTAACAATGAAGAAATAGAGGGCAAAGGGAGCATTTCTTCCCCCTGGCACTAGGAGAAGGTGACTGAATGTGGGTAGAGACCAAGGGGAAGAGTCTGAGGGAACTGTAATGGTGGAAGAGATGAGTGAAAGAAACGATAAACAGCAGGGCAAGACGGGAGAGGAGGCAAGAGGTAGGACAGGTACAATATGGTCTTCACTCCACAGAGAAAGGAGGGTGAAGACACAGAAAAGTCTGGAGTTGGAGAATCTGGGAGTTGTTGTAGCTTACATCAAAAACTTTTGATTATTTTAGCCATCAGCTGAAAATGAGGGAGACTGGGCTTCTGATTTACATTGGAAGCTTAAGAATCATAGGCAGACCCTGGGATTCAGGCTGTCCTAACCTCTGCTGACAGTGCTTTTTCATTCCTTCTGCATATCTTCTTAGATTCAGAGACGCCCTGCTTTTATCCTTGCGCTATGCTCAGCTGCCCTTCTCAAAATCAACGTTGCTCCATGAGAAATGGCAAGTGAAGCAAAGAATCAAACTGACATTCTGATTCAAGCTTTCTTAGGTAGCCTGGGCAAAATGATGTGGGGCCAGTATTTAGGAAACATGCTGAAATAGGCAACTATAAATTAAACCGAAGGTTTAAAGATATGTGTACCTCTGAATACATTTTAATTATATTGAGGACACTGAGAGTATTGTGGGATAGTTTACACCATTAGCTGTGAAATCACAGGGGCTACTGTGGGCATTTATAGAGCAAGTTGATACTTTCTTTCAACAAAAGGAATGTTTAGGATTCCAAATCTTTCACCGTGGAGTTCATTTTATTTGACCTCTTAAAAATAAGTTAAAAATGCAAAGTTAAACACAAAAGTGTTAGCAACCCCTTAAAACATTTAGAGACAAGGAATGATGCTGGGAAGAAGGGCCCCCTTGGTTTTGATTGGCAGGAGTGGCAATTTGGCTGTGTTTAATTTGTATTGTGTTAGAAAAGAAAGCCAGAGCGAGCGTCCCGATTCCTGCTGTTTTATAAGCCCTGAACTCCATTGAGCTCCATCAGTCTTACTTTTGAGAGTCCTTTTTTAATGTTTGGTTTTTTTAAATTTTCTTTTAGTGCTAGACCCCACTAATGGTTTCCTTACGGCAGCTGCTTATGATTTGAGACTGGTCATGGGCACATATAGTTCCTTGTTCAGGACTCAAAGTGACACCACAAAAGAACTTATACTTACGCTCTCATCACAGAAAATGCCCAGAAAATAATAGCTGTAAAAATTTGTTTTGCAATAAGTGGGGCCATTTGGGGTATTTTCAATTTCTGTTTATATTTACTTCTTTTTCTGCTTGGTCTCTTTTAATCTTCAGTGCAGAGTGAAAGGTGTAAAGTCTGAAGCTGTAAATCTATTTATGGCTATAATTCCCTACCCTGTCTTAGCAAAGCTGGAGACTTTAATGAACATGGTTCTTCTGCAGCAACATTGAATCTGGTTCTTGTATAATTCTTTATGTGTTGCTATTTTGAATACTGAGAGTTTTACTGCATTCTTTTCATTCTGGTGTTTTAATTTGCCAAAAATTGATTGAGCATTTACTGTATTCTGGAAGTGACTAGGTAGTTATAGGGCCTAAAGTTTAGTTTTGTTTAGTCATTGAATAATGAGGCTAAAACTACAATAAAATATCTTTTTATGCATTGTTTTGTTTGGTAAAAGTTTCTGAACGTGGAGGCAAATTATATTAAATGTGCATATACTCTATTGTTTTCAGCCACCCACCTAACACATTTCTCACCATATTGCCTTTTGAGTCTAAGAAATCAATGTATTTACTTTCTTCATCTTTAGGTCAAGTATCTGAAAAAGAAATTTGTTGTTTACTGGGATTAAAATATTAAAATTATTAAAAATATTGAGTGTGTACTTAATAATCACTACCATTGGTAGATCAAGCATTCTACAGATTGCTTCATGGATGGTGTTTCATTTTAGCCAAACAGTAAGCATTGTTTTCCCCATTTTACAGAAGAAGAAACTGAGGTTCACAGAGGTTGTCCCACCAGGATTTCAGCCTGGATCTGTTTGACTCCAAAGCTTGAGCACTTAACCACCAACATACTTTATTTTATATATACTTGATTTTCAAATTCCCCCAAACTACACTTTTACATTTTATTTTTTACTTTTTCTGAAGCATTTAAAAAGAATCCATATACAGTCATACACACACACACACATACACGCACGCACACACACACACACACACACGTTGATCTATACTTATATATAGAAACTTCTACATTTCACATCAGGTTTTTCATTAAAATTTTACAATTTACATATTACTCACTGAAGTTATTTGTAAAGTTGAAAGTCTATGAAACAAAAATAATTGGTGCTTTGAGAAAGAAATGTCCTTGAAAATTATATTCTAGTAAAGCATAAAACTATATATATGAATTTAAGGTTGAGGTATATACTTGAAAGAACACATGTTCACATTTAGTTAGAGGTGAAGCTATGCTAGCTGCACAAACCACTTTATTCAGAAGTAAGGTAGATTGATCCACATTAAATAGCTAGAGTCCCTATTTTTTCAAGTAAACACTAGATTTTTTCATTGTTACTACTATTTGCAGTATGATTTTGTGCAGTTTCAGTTAGCTGCTAACACCATGGTACCAAATTCAATTTCCTCATGAATGTCTGATACAAGTGTTTATCTTATTGGTACCATGGTCTTGAGGACACAGGGAATAGGCAGATATCTTACGATCAGTAGAATTGAGGTTTCTATTCTACTGGAGCAAAGGAACACTGGATATTCCCTGTTTTCTTTCTTCCTGGGAGACTGAACATTGATAAAGTAATGTTTGTCGGGGTGTTGAGGATGTGCTGGTCTTCTAGGGAATGGCCAAGTGGCACACTCTGTCTGCTTGATCTTTCAAAGACAAGGGCAATTATGGCTTATAAAATAGAGTAAGCCCATTTTCAGTTTGCAGTCTAAAAAGGAGAGGAAGGGAAATGGAATAGAGGTGCACTTTATTCCTAAGTTAATATAGAAGGATGGCCTTTGCCTGGTGGCCACACAGTGTGGCTGCTATATATCATTATCATCCATGCTCCTTTTACCCAAAAAAGATGATGAGGAATTATCTTTCTCTCTCTCCTCTCTTCTCTCTCCCTCTCTCTCACAGCTATTTCTGATTAGGTCAGCCAAGCTGCCAACAATCTGTTTGGATTTGACATACACCCCCAAAAGCAGTCTTAAAACTCTGAATGGTCTTGGCTCTGGAGCTGCTGTGTTGAAACAGCTTAGGGCAATGATTTTCTGCAAATTCACTAAATTGTGAAATTTCAAATGAGAAGGAACTTAAACTATGTTGATAATCTGCCCATGGTCCCCACATCTAATCAGTTAACTCATTTCATTGTTTCTACCTCAGCTATATCTTCTGAATCTAGAACTGTCCCTGTGTTCCCACTGTGACAATCTTAATTCAGATGTTTACCAAGGCAACAGCTTCCTAGGAATAGCACTCCATGCTCTCAGAGTTCCATGAATCACACTTGATCTTCTTGCTCCCTTGTTAAATTGTTAACAGCATCTGGCCCAGGGACCTGGGTACTGTTAATCAGCCTTTCCAAGTCTCTCTTTCTTAGTATTCCCTATCTTCACTCCCACACCACTTAGGTTCTTACCACTCTGAACTTCTCATCTTTCTCGATAACATGATGTCCTTTCACACTTGTGAATGTTCTTCCCTTCTGCCTGAACTGCTTCACTTCTTCCCAGTCCGCTTTATCTCTGGCTAAATTCCAAGAGCCAATTTCAATATCATCTATTTAACTTCAGTTTGCCTACCTTCTTTCCTCTCTGTACTTCTACAACACAGTGTTTATTCAACTACATAATTATATTTGCACGTCACTCCTCCAGACTCTGACCACATTGCCTGGCTAATAGTTTGCCATAAATGCTTAGAAAATGAAACTTGCTTGTTCTCATAACTCTATAGTAATGAAAAGATTAATCAAAAAAGGTTGTTATTTTTCAAAAATAAAAATGGCCTACAATTTATGGGATAGAAATCATAACCTCATTCTTATTCCAGAAGCTCTAGCTGCCAAGAATTTCCAGGGATTGCTCCTTTTCTATTTTTTTTCTACCTTTAGCAGAATTGAATTTTGTTTTTATTATTGCCATCTTTTAAAAATTATTCCCTCTTCAGCTTTTGCCAGTTCAAAGTAGGTAAAATTTGCAGTTGCAGTGAATGAAAAGCTTTTATTGGGACATCCAACCCCTATGAATATATCTGTCTTCCAGCTATATTTCAATTACTTTTCTGTAGATTGAAATGCAATATATTCCTGAATCTCATTTGTTGTGCTCTTACTCACTGTATTTTTAGTTTGGTTTTATCATTTAATTGAAACAGATAATGGAGCATGGAAAACTTAGTTATTCGGAGAGAAATAAATTTTGGGAGACTTAAATTAAAGGCTTGGTACAAATAAAAGGATTATTACCATAAAATCACTTGAATGGGGGCTAATTTGAAGTTTGCAACTGAAATTTTTAAATTCTTTGGCAGTAAGTTAATAATACCCTAACAGCACTCTGAGAGAAATGTCCCACTACTAACAGCACTAATAATAAAAACTCTGTTAATGTCTTTTAATTTTATGTAAGTAGAGCTTATTACATCAAACTAAGTAAAAGGATTATTTTAAATATTTTTATTTATTTAAATGGACATTATAAATATCTGATCCAACATACCACACCAGAGAAGAAGGACAGGAATCCCAAAAGAAGCCATATATAAAACTGTGATTCACTGTTTACTTTTTCATGATCAGTAATTTTACTGTATTTACTTTCCATTGATCTCAACCATGTTTTGGCAACAAAATTTTATCTTAAAATATTTACTAACTGTCACTGATTCTGATACCTGAACAACAAATACGTTAGAAGCAACAAAGTGTCATTGAAAAATACTCTATAATTCAAATACTTCATTGATTTATATTGCTTCTGGTTTTTTAGTTAATATCAGTGATTTTTTTCTTTTATTCTAAAGACAAAAATAACTTAAATAATGACCCAGCTTTAATTTTAAAAGTTAGTAATCAATGAAATTATTTGTAATGTTTTAACTTAGAGAAGAGCCATGGCTCCCAAATTTTGAAATGCTATCTGTGTTTACTAAGGTAGTCCACATTTTTTTCTTAAAATTCAACCCATATTTGCAGTGAGGAGGGTCCAATTCAGAAAGAAGAGTGGGATTTCTTTCAGAGCAGAAGAAAAACACCTGCCATTAATCCCAAGAGCACAAGTGGGGTCTGGAGTGTCCAAAGCAGCCAGCACAGCTGTGAATGGAGGTTGACCTCTGCTTTGGTTCTGTCTTGAGTTGGCATGTGCCAGGACGCCATTCTGTCTGCTCAGAAACACCTCTTTTGTAGCACATGAATGCAAATTGTGAGTGCAAATTATCAAGCAGTCTAAAGGGTTCTAGTTGCTACATGTCACTTTGGTAATTGGTGATTAGTAATTAGATTTTGAGAAAAAGACTCATCTCCATTCCCCACTGTAAAATTATTTCAGAAAAGCTTTGATCTCAAACACACCCTATAACCTCAAAAAGCAATTTTAGAGAACTGGTACCGTGAGAAATGTGGCCTCTGAAATTTCACCCATAAAAAGCAAATAGAACTTTAAAGAGGAGAAGCTTTTGGAAGGGAAGGGGTGAAAGCTGTGGGTGGGGGGTCCACAGTAATTGTAAGTGACCTTATAGTAGCTGAATTTCCTGGGGCTGCTTTTTCTTAATTCTAATATCTAATGCTAATGCTAGACTATTTAGCTCTTCCAGAACAAACTATTTAGTTTTTCTAAACAGCTGCTCCCACCATATTTTCCATCAGTACTTAGAACACTGCCAAACTCTCTATAGGTATTTAACAACTGTGTATGAAGGTCAAAATAAAGTTAAACAACATTCTACTTAAATCAAGATGAGAATCTCCATTGTTGTTCTTAAACTTGATGGTAGGTGTCCTCTCATCCTTTTCTTTGAGCTGTCTTTGGCCCACCAAAAATAAAATTCTATGTGTGGAGTATTAGTGAACACTTTGTGTTTGTTTATTATGACCATGTAAATTCCTTAAATTTAACTTTACAGAGGTAAACAACACAGACTGTATTAATCAGTCACTGCTTGATTCAATGTAAACATTAATAAAAACATTAAAAATTTACTGAAAACATTAAAAATTAATTTTCCTAGCCTCCCTTTTTTAATGGCAAAATTATTTTCTGGGTAAATGATAAAAAGATTTTGTCTTTCCCCCTCCCTGACACTCTGTAATTCCTCTTTCCCTCATTTTGAACTTGAGATCTTGGGGTCAGTGTCCCTGATGCTGTGGGAAATGCAGTTGGGAGGCATTTCAGAAAGCACCTGTTGAAGGCAGGCACATGATCATCATTCTTTCTGAGAATCTAGTGCTAGAGCTGTGTCCCAACACTTGGCTTCCCAAACCACTGCATGTAAAGTTCAAAAGAGTAGCTTAAACTCACTTACAAGAGACCTACACTTGATAATTTTTAAAAATCTTAGGCATCTATAAAAGTATTAATATAATACTTTCCTCTTTGGATTGGGAGAAGGTTAAATGCTGCAACAGGTTCTTTGTTGATGGTAACATATACAAAATATAAGACATGATGTTATTTTTATTATTAATTTCATGATAACCTCACAACTATTACCAGAAGTGCCACAACTGAGAACGAGAATTTGGTACAGTTCCTCTGTCACTAATACTTAGCAGGAGATATTTTAATAGGCAGAGCATTCCCACCTGTCCACCTGAAGTGACAGCAATCTCCACTGGGACCTAAGGAGTGTACTTTGCTAGATCCTTGCCTTTACCTTCCATCTAGGCTTCTTATCTTGCAGCCCTACTGAAGGCAGAAGTGAGAAATTGAGAGTAACTCTGAAATGCTCCGATTCCTCAGGTTGAATCCTGAAACATGACTTTATTTTTAAGAGCTGGGGGTAAAAAAAGTATTAGTGCCTCTAGAATGAGTATTCCCTGCTAGTATTTCTGTTCAAAGGTAAAGAAAATCTCAGTTTGTCTCAAGAATAGACAGCTGTACAACAAAGCAGAAATTCCTGAGAAGGTCCACATATATGTGGTCATCTAATTTATGCCAAAGGTAATACTGTACTGCAATGGGGAAAATATGCATTTTCAATAAATGGTGTTGGGTTAATTTGATATCTACATGGGAAGAAAAAAAACTCTTGATCTTGACCTCATATCATGCACAATATCAATTCTCTGTGAATTCAGATAGAAAAATAAAAGACAAAATAATACAGCTTTTGACTTTTAGTATAAAACATAGAACCTCTTCATGATCTCTGAGTAGGCAAAGATTTCTTAAATTGAACACAAAAAGAGATAACTGTAAGTATAAAGTGTTAAATTTAGTTTTATTAAAATTAAGAACTTCTGTTCATCAAAAAACACCTGTAAGAGAATAAAAACACAATGTACAGAGTGGGAGAACATATTTGCACTCTCTTGCTCTCTCTTTCTCTCTCGCCCTCCCCTACCCCATCTCCATATAAATATATATAATATAGAGAAAAAGTATAATATATAGAGAACTCTAACAAAGCAATAGGATAATAATAGAAAAAAGGCAAAAGATATAAACACTTTCTGAAAGAGAATAGAAAATGATTAATACCTACATTAAGAGAAGAAGTTCAACTGAATCACTGGGGAAACAGATTAAAATGCAGAGGGAGACTACCGCACCTTCCACCAGAAAGCCTAAAGTGAAAAATATGGAAATTACCGAGTATTGGTGTTAATATAGGAGAACAAGTTTTCATACATTGCTGCTGGGAGTGTAAAATGTTAGAACCACATTGGAAAACTATTTGGTAGTATCTTCTAAAACTGAACATATGTATTTTCTATAATTTAACAATTCCAATCCCAGATATACCAAGTCTGGAAAAAGTCTGGCCATTGTTAATAAAATGAGAACAGTTTACGCAACATCAATGTAACCTGGCAGCCAAAAAGAGTGGACTGGAATGCGCATGTGTGAACAATGATGACTTTACTGTACTAGTCAGTGGGGGTGGTAGACGCCGTTGAGTAAGCATGTGTACTGTGTGACCATGGCATTCAAAATGACAGTGAATGGAGCAATGAATCTGCATCAAATTTTGCATTAAGCTTGAACATTCCTCTGCAGAAACTATTCAGATGATACAGAAGGCTTTCGGGGACGATGCACTGAGTACGATGCAAATAAAAGTGTGGCACAAACACTTCAAAGATATTCAAGAATCTGTTGAAAGTGATCCACATTCTGGAAGGCCTCCCGCAAGGAAAACACCTGAGAATGTTGAACGCATATGGGCTGCAGTCAACCAAGATTGGCAACTGACAGTGCAAGAATTCGATGCTGATCTGAGGATTCCAAAAACTACTGTGTCTGAGATATTGACACAGACTCTTGGCATGAAGTGTGTCATGGCAAAATTTGTTCCTCAGCTTCTGCTACCAGAGCAGAAGGAACATTATACTGTAGTTGTTAAAGACTTGATTCAAACCATTACAAATGAACCAGATTTCCTCAAGAAGGTCATAACCAGAGATGAATCGTGGGGCCATAGCTATCATCCAGAAACAAAGGCCCAGTTATCCCAAAGGAAGTCGCCTGGTTCTCCATGCCTGAAGAAGGCATGGCCAAGTTGCAACAAGTTCAAGACCATGTTGACTGTGTTGCTTGATTGGGAAGCTGTTGTCTGTCAAGGTGTTTGACCCCTCAAGGCCAAATAATGAATAAGGAGTACTACCTCAATGTTATTGGTTGAGAGATGCAATATGATGAAAATGGCCACAGCTATGGGCTGATGATTGGCAGCTTCATCATGACAACACACTCACTTATGCATCAAGTCTCCTTCAGAGTTTTTGGTGAAACATCAAATCATCCAGTGACTCAGCTGCCTTACAGGCCAGATTTGGTGCTTTGTGACTTCTGGCTTTTCCCAAAACTAAAATCACTTTTGAGAGGGAAGAGATTTTAAACCATCAATGAGATTCAGGACAATAAGAAGGGGCAGCTACTGGTGATTGGGAGAACTATGTGAGGTCCCAACATGCCTACTTTGAAGGGGACTGAGGTGTTCATTGTCCTATGTACAGTATTTCTTGTATCTTGTATCTTCTTCAATAAATGTCTCTATTCTTCATAGCATGTGGATGGATACTTTCTGGATAGACCTTCATATAGCCAAAATAAATGCATAAGAATATCACTTGCTAAAATGCTACTACACACACAAGAAAAAAATACATACAATTTTTAACCAAAAGATACATACAAGGATGTTTATGACAGCACTATTTGTAATAGTCAGGACCTAGAAACTCCTGGAACTAATGAGCATCAACTTTAGGATAACTAAATAAATTACAGCTTATTCATACAATGGGATATTATAAAGCAGAACAAAAAATGATCTACAACCACACAGAAAATTATGCATGAATTTCATACATATTGAGCAAAAAAGGCCAAACACATAGTATATGATTCCATTTATATAAAGTACCTAAACTAACCTATTCAGAAATAGTGGTTAATGTTGGTTGAGAGTAGTAATGAGGAAATGTCGCAATAGGTGTTTCTGGTTTCTTTAGCTGGTCCAACTTGCATAGGTGTGTTCAGTTTGTAAAAATTTATTTAGTATATAATACACTTATGACATATGCTTTTCTGTGTGTATATATATATATACCATCATACCACATATATATATATAATTTTTATATTCTAACCATATTATAATTATAGCTAAGAACCAGAATTCCTTGAAAAACCTCATTGACAGCTATATCTCTCTGCCCTTTGCATGAATCTTGCAACTAACCCTCCTCATCTTTCAAGCTATAATTTAAAAATCTTATTTTTAAACTATGTTTTTTTTTCTCTTTTTTTTTCTTCAGGGCCCTCCTGGTCCAAAAGGTGATAAGGTAAGAAAATGAATAGTAGAAACAAGTTAGTGGAAATGAGCATCACATACAGACTTATTGCTTAAACTATCTATTATCTCATTTTCTACTCTACAGGGAGAACAAGGTGATCAGGGACCTCGGGTAAGTTGTACTCTTCCAGTCCTGAACAGAAAATTAGTTTTCAGCTCCAAACTTACTGAATGAAAGTAGCCCTGGCTTCATAAGTGCCTTTGTATAACAGAGCTTAGTAATGGCTGGCAAAAATACTGTACCACTGATAGGTGAAATAGCCTTAATAATAACTAATGTGTATATACTGTTGTATTATCTGTACTTGATAACTATAAACAAAACACTCTACAGTAGTTACCCCTACTGATTAAGGGCCAGAATTGCTAGTAAAAGTCAACACCACCACCTTTCCAGTGGCTGCTGGGTCCTTTATCATTGCATGCAGTGTTTTGCAACATAAAGACCATGTGAATTCCTATTGAATTTGGCTTTTTTTCTGCAGTTATACTTTATGTGCTATTGCATAAATATGATATATTATAGATGAAAATATTAATGCTTTTTATATTTTTATTCTTCACCATGTTTGAATAATGCTTATTTGAATTTCTTATTTTTAATAAATTTTTAAGCAGACAAAAGGTGTAATATAATTTAGCATTCAGGGAGGAGGGGCATTCTTTTATTCTTCTCAAATGTGGCTCTTTTAACCATTAAACACTATGGTGAGTGCATTGTTGTTACCTTGGTAGTGCCAAGTCCTCTGCTCCACATCTGTGCCTTATTACCCAAATGTTCAGACATACTGTTCCAATGATGTAGTGGCTCCATACAGACATACCTCTCAATTTTCTCATGTCACTAAGCACAAAAGTGAGTATTTGGTTGAAGAGAGTCATTTTTTTTACAGTGAAAAAGCACATTTAAATCTTGCAGGTTGAAAACACAATTGTGTTAGAGTTTTTGTCACTGTACTTAATTATTGAATTCATGTATACTACAGAAGAGGTTTTATTGCACAAGATGCAGTTAATGCAAATTTGCAAAGTTTGTAGTCTTATCTCCTGATGCATATTGAACTAGATGAAAGTTATGCTATGATTTACTTTCCTTGCTATTTTTCATAGAGAAATGAATATGCCTTGGAGCATTTCGTTTCTCATGGCAGTTATTCTAGCTGATGACTGGCTTCAAGGTAAAAGCTCACTTTATGGTCAAGGAAATTAGACATCATGATATATGTCATGGATGTGAATGGACTAAAATTCTCATAACCTTAAATGATTAGCATATAGCTGCTTGTTCTGTATGTGGTGATTATTTCACATGGCATGTCTCCATGTATTGAATACCATTTCTTTCTACACACAATATCAAAATCACTCAACTTGCCCTTTCCAGGTAAGAGGGAGACTGTTTCCATTCTGAGAAATCTTCTTTTGGCAAAGGAAGTGAAGGGGTGGGTCACAGTGTAGCTGTCATCAGTATGCATGCAGTCCTCATTTTCAAAAAGGTGCATTGGCTTTCATCGTTCTAAAAAGTGATGATTGATTATAAAGCTAGGCCAAATTTTCAAGATGAAACCTGAAACCATGTGAAATTCACCTGGTTTCATGTTGCAGTACAAACGAAGACTTGGACCAGGTTTCTTGGAAGTTTGGCCAAAGTTCACGAACTACTTTGACGAACCCAGACTGCCTTTCATATAGATTTCAGCCAGTTTTCACACTGATTGAGGCCAAGTTACACACAATTCAGGGACCATTCAGCATTTCAGGTGCAAAGTGGCAAAAAATGATCCCATTTTCCCCTGAATTTTGTGTTGTACTAAAGGAATTTAGATTGAATTAACAATGCAGGATAAATCTTCATGGGCAAAACTCTAAATGTTCTATAAGTATACAAGGAAGAGAATGAGAACCTACTGAATTGCCTGTCTTGTTTCAGACTCTTAATTTAGAGACAAGTGAGATCACATGCAGTGCTCTTAGATTTTATAAACAGTCCTTCCTAGTAAGATAGTATTAGCTCTTATTAGGAAATTTATTATATCAAGATAATAAAATGAATGTGTTATATTTCCAGATAAATAAAAGTAAGTTAGAACTGGAAAGGTCTTCAATTTAATGAAAACTAATTTCACCCACATCTTCTATAGGTACACTATTCCAGCTGATATTGACAGTCTCTTTTTCTAAAATGTAAATACCTTGGGAAAAAAATACAATAAAGATTAAATTAAAAACAAAAAAATAAAATGTAAATCTTTGTATGTGAACACCCGGACCATTTCTACCCTATCAAAGATCTGAATTCTACTTTTTGCCATTTGTTTCAAGTAATTTATTTCTTTCCATAATTAACTTAACAATGGGACCCTCCTTCATTTCATTTCTTTGTTAGTTGACATTTTGTTATGGGATCTATACTGTTTCCTTGAATATGAAGTTCTTTTATTTTCTCTTTGGCTTCCCAAGTGTCAAACAAGAATATATTAAGGTATAACATGTGAATAAAAGCAGGAAAAAGATAATATAGAAATTAATAAAGAATTAATAAAGTGGAAGTATAATATCTTGAAATTCTTGGATGTATATTTAGCTTGTGTATTAAGCATCTACTGTGTTCAAGATACCATGCTTAATACTATAGATACCATAAATGTGTCAACTTTTCTCTCTCTTCTGCTACCACTAAGTTCAACCTGTCATCTCATTTTCTTGACTACTATGGTAAGCAAGATTCCAATTAATCTTGCTTCTACTCTTAAGCTTGTATAATCCATTTTCTACACAGCAGCCAAAGATATCATGTTACATTGTAAATTAGATCATATTGTTCCATGTTTTAAACATTAGAATGAAATCTAAACCACTTGGGTTAGCCTCCACAGACTTTCAAGGTTTAGTCTTTGCCTACTTCTATAACCTCATCCTATACTAGTCCTCCCTTCTACACACTATGCTCCAGCCACACTGTCTTCCTTGTGTTCTTCAAACACACCACACTCACTCCTAACTTGATGATGATTTTCTGTTTGCTCTCTTCTGGTCTTCTTGTGATTGAGTTCTTCTTATCATTGAGATTTCATCTTAAATGCCTCCTCAGGGAGGACTTTCCTAACTATCCAATCTAAATCTGAGATTATCATATTTGCTTATTTATTTATTTGCTTGTTATCTGTAAAACATGTCCCTCCTGGAAATATAAACTCCAAGTACCTGGTCTGACTTGTTCGTATCACTATCACCTAGGACAGTAAGGGCTTGATAAATATTTGTTGAATGTTAGAATGAAATATTATTACATTATTACTACTCCCAAGATATGATAATCTCATAGGTGCCTGAATAAGAAAACTATGTGGTTATATGTTATTTGCTTTAAATAGCTGTACCAAGAGATGCTAGAAAAGTGAACATTATTCCATTTTAAATAATAACTGGAGACTATGGAAGAGTTATCATTTGAGCTAGGACCTCATAATGGATGATCTTTAGAAGATAAGATTAAGAGCAAGACATTACACATTCCCAGAAGAAATAATAGAAACAATATTATTCAAGTAGGAAACAACAGGATTAATTTAAGAAACAATAATATTCCATTTGCGAAGAAGATAGGTTAAATATTAAAAATTGTATCATATAATGCTGAAATTTTTATTGAAGTTATATATATATATATTATTGAAGTTATATTAAGGAGCATTTTGTATGTCTAGTGTGGTAGGCAATAGGGAGCCATTGAAGATTTTTTATTACATCATTTGATATATGTTACCACTAGACTATTTGGTGTTATTATCAAATGTTCTTTATGAAAATCTTTTTGGTTGTCAGTGTAAGAAATGTCCAAACCTGTAGAGAATTTTTATGAGTTTATTTGAGCCAAACTGACAACAGGACCAGAATCAAATTCTCAAATACTCTGCAGAATGACAGCTTTAGGGCTCCTTTTATACATTCATTTGGAATTAAGGAGGGAACATTGGAATAATTACATGAAGGTTGGAGAAAGCAAAGACAGGGAAATCTGTATGATTGTATTATAGAACAGTTAACAAGATTTATGTGTTCCCTTGAGTGTGGTTACACTCCAAGGGGTCTAAAAATTAGAATTACTCTGGCATTTAAAAGGTTTGTTCACTTGGATGCACAAGAACAATGGACAGTGCTTACTTAAAGCAAAGACAAGCCTTTCATAGGCTGGAGGTGTGACTCTCTGCCATGATTTTCCCAGTTAGGAATTTATGATCGGATCACCCTGTGAGATTACTTTTGGTCACTGGACTTAGCAGATTTATTACAGAACCCCATTTTTGTCCACATGGTGGTAGTGTCCAGTACAAAAAGGAACAGAAAGGGACTGAAAGCAGGGAGAGCAAGTAGACCAGGAAACCATGTCAATCATCAGGACAAGGTCATAAGACTCTGAGCTATAAGGATAATGTTCAGCCCTCAGTGGCAAGATGAGCAGAGAGGATGAGCTGGCTCAGTTTGGAACATCAGGTGTCATTGAAGATAAGGGGCAATACTGAGCAGAAAGTACAGTGTCAGAATGAGAAGCTCAGCAGTGGGGAAGGAGCTCAGTTGTTACCAAAGAAAAAATCCCAAAGGAGTCACCAAAATATTGGAGAAAGATCCATGTTTTCTATGGAAGTTAGGATGAGTTTTTTTTCCTCACATAGTGAGAGATTCAGAGAAAGCAGTTGATGGTGTTATTTATATAATACTGTTACCAAACAGCAAGTTGGGGTCCCACTGCCTGCTGCCACTCTCCAGGCAAAATTCCAGAGGAAAGGAGTCTTTATTCAAAAGCAGTCACTTAAGTCTCCCAAGTTACAGCTTTAGTTACTTAAGTCTATCAATTAAGGCTAAACTGTAATGCCTGGGTTCTCCTATCTTTTCCCAGGGTTAGTTTACAAACTAAAACAATGTAATACAGAAAAGCTACACATTATGGAAGAATGGCAGGCTTCTGCCTCAGAACCTGTACCCTCTAGAACACCCAAAGAATAAACCTGCCACCCTCTGCAGGCCATCCCAACCTTAGGTTCTGCCTGGAGTGCCTTCCCATTCAAAATACCATCCATTGGGAAATGCAGGCAGCTGCAGCACCATCATCCAGGCATCCTCAAAGAAGAGCCTGAGAGAGAGCTAGCTTAGGAGCCAGAAGAGCTCATGAGCCAGAGAGGCAGCCCTCTTTTTATCTCCATTGGCTCTGGAGGCATTCAGCTTCTCAGCCAATCCTGTCCTAGATTGTTTTCATTGCCTTGGTAAACTCCTCCTATGGCCCCTTCTACTTCTCCCTAGTGGTCTTAATCAGATCTCTCTGTATCAATACTATGGAAGTCTCCGAATCTCTTGGCCTCTCAGTCATGACTGAAAGAAGGCCACTTTAAGTCCAGCCATCACATCTATATCTATCTCAGCAGGGAAGATAAAGGGAAAAGAGCCTATATCAAGAAAACATTTTTTTCCCCATGAATTTTATAGTACACTTCTGCTCATGTCTCATTGGCCAGACCATGTCATACAATAAGGTCAAAGCTGGAAGTGAGTCAAGGAGAATGGGTTGAAAAGGAAAGTTATGATAATAGAATTTGTCATAAGTGCCAAACAAAAATGTGGACAGACAGAGGGGAAATCAGACATGACACCAGGAGAGGAGAAATTGGTAAGAGAGAAGTCTTCGAGCAGAAGGTAGAAGATGGATTTGATAGGTGTTTATATTCAAGGTCTGTCACCCTGGGTGGAATTGTGGCCATTTTAAGGGTTTGTTTGTTTGTTTGTTTGTTTATTTTTTAACAGAAGAGAAGTCAGGGCTTAAAACTGCAGGATACTGAGGTGAAAATTCAATACAAGTCTTGGAGCTAATTGAATGTAAGGGCTGAAATTGAAAAAAAAGATAAATATAGGTCTGAAGTTTCTGGCTCAGCTTGATAAACTTGGTCAGAAGAAAGTCAAGAGGATACATAATTTGAATTTTGGTTATGTTGAATTTGTAAACTTTCTAGATTATTTTACTTGACTAATGTAGGCAATCATTAGAAACAGGAGATTAGAAACCTAAGGCAGTATCATAACTGAACGTAAAGGTTACATAGCTGAACTGTCACTCAGGGAGCATTGAAGCTGTAGGAGTAAAAAATGGCGGGTAAAGAGTGAAGCAAGAACCACTTTAGAAATATTCACATTTAGGTGGTAGGACAAGGAAGGGTGTCAGCTAAAGAAAGTGAGCATTCAATGAGAAACTAGGACCCTGACATGTTGGAGCACTTAAGGAAGAACTACATAAAAAGCGGGTAGAGAGGATGATCTTAGTTAAAGGAAAACCACGGGGATGAGATCTATAAAAAGCTTTTGGATTTGGCATTCTGGAGTCATGGGGATATTAAGGGAGTGCATTTTGTTAAGTAGTGAAAGTGCAATATTGTAAGAAGTTAAAACGTAAATGGTAGGTGGTTGACGATCTTTAATCTTGTTGATGGCATGTGATTTAATGTGAAATCAGTGGGCTAACCTTTTTTGACATAAGCTTTCTGTCAGTAGTCACTGAACCAATTTTGAGCTTACTGTTCTATATATGAATATCGTCGGCAGCCGTCCGTCTCGAGAGACGATGGTGTAGCTTCTTAAGAGTCTATCTGCACCGCCGAGAATGGCTGTGCAGTCCGACTCGGGAGTGACACGGTATCTGTCTCCTCCTGTGTTGAATTGACATCTTTCGATGACGCTGGAGTGTCCTCTCCAGTGAAGCTGAAGCTACAGAGCCTGGGCAGGGTGATATGGAGGGTCTGCTGTTGCCCATGCAGCAGACGCCCCCTCTCTTCGCAGCTGAAGGGTCCAAGGGAAAGACGGAGTCAATACAGCTTGGCTTCAGGTGCGCCGCAGGAGTTGCCGGTGTTGACTACAACGTCAAACCGCCTTAGGGACTCCGGCTCCGGATTTTCTGTCGGGGTTTACTCCCTTAGCCTTTCCCCTGAAGAGGTATGCCGCAAGGCAGCGGAGGTTTTTTGGAGTCAGAGTTTTCCTTCTCTGATGTGCCCTGACTGGAAGATCGAACCAGCGACACTTAGCTCGCAGGCCGACGCTCAATCCACTGAGCCAAACCAGCCAGGGTATATATGAATAACAACCACAGATATCATTTGGTTTTATTCTACAAGGCACCGAATGTTAGATTTCTACATACGAATGCATCCTGACATTAGAATTGCACTTCCCTCATTGCTTCTTGGTGAGACGTCATTGTGGATTTGCCATTAATCTTTAGCTCATTTTGCAGTTAAACGTTGTCCCTCAGCATTTGTGGCTTTAGACTATATGGTCAGTCCGGTGCTTTTTCTGTGCTGTCAGTCACCATGCCCATGCTCAGTTTTTAAAATTTTCTCCTCATAGTTTTATATTACAGAGCTTTGAGGCTATGACTTGACTTTGTATTCAAGCAGAGATTGGAGACCTGCTATAAGGGAGTTGCAGGAGCATTCCTAGACTGAATGAACGTTGGACTAGGAAATAATGCCTCACATATTAATTGTAACTGCTAATTGTGTAGAGTCTTACAACTTGCTGAACACCTTTCTAGGTAAGTTGTCCACATCATCTCTAAGGCTTATTCACTTCAGCAAGGTAGGTTATCATGGAAGAAAAACAGGAAAAGTGAATACAGTACAGTGTACAGTGAAACAATTATATCCACATGGGCTGGGGTTAGGCTGGACAGGACTCAAGTTCTAACTCCGTCATTGTCTGTTTATGTAGTTATGATAAGGATTAAATAAAATAACATATAAAAAAATCTATAATAAAGTTCTCAACAGGTCATCGCTGACTGTTGTCCCCATATTTCACAGGAGAGATCTGGGATGAAGTGACTCGCCCAAGTTCACATAACTCGTACGTGGTAGAAGTGGGGTTCAAGCTCAGCTCTTTCAGTCTCTAGTTTGTGCTGTCCCCATGGATCAGCCTACTTTCCTATGAGTGAGATAGTCAATGTGAAACAATACAGAAATATCTGTGCCTGAAATAACTGTAATAATGATAAATAACTTTACTGAGTTCTTCTTAAAATATGCCAAGCACTCTATGAAGACTTATCTTATTTCAATAGCCCTATAAAATACTTAATTTTATTATTTCTATTTACTAGATGAGGAAACCAAGATTTACACAGTCTGAATATTTTGTTTCAAGATAACAGTGCCAGTCAGTGGCACAGATTATATTTCTTACGCAGTTTCTCGTTTACCTTCAAAAGTAACTGAGTTAGCAGCACAGATATGAGCGTACCTTTCTTTTTTTCTCATAAGGATGCAGTTCAAACAAGTTAAGAGACTTTTCTGCACTCTTTCACACACATCTACCAAGATAATGCTGGAATGTAAACCCAGATTTCAAGATTTGCTCTCTTTCCATAGTGCTAAGCTACCTCCATAGGCTGCTCGAATCTTTTTAACTTGATTGAAAAGCTGGGGAACACAAATGCAAATAGATACATCTTTTTTTTTTTCTTTCTGTTGTTTAATCATGATGATCTCAGTCTTTACCATGCACTGTCCTCCAAAACAAAAACAAACAACAAAATGAATGAACAGATGCTACAAAGTAATTCTTGAGAACCTGTCTAGGGAGAAAGGACAACGCTGAGAGAGGTCAGAATACCCAGTTACCTTGTTATAATACAATTGTTCTTCTGAACCCAATGGCACCATTTTGAAAATTGTATCAATCCAGATCCTGTTGTATTTGCTATTAGTAATTTTTTTCTTTAAGATAACCAGATGAATGACATCTATTTTCTGCTGTTTGTCATGTTATGTTTACATGTTTTGCAATGTATTTTGTTGATTCTGCTTTTAGCTGAGCATTTCTTTTTGAAAGATTGAATTATATCTCTTGTTCAGTAACAGAACCTGAATATCAAGTGTAAAAGACTCAAGACTTTCAAGGACTTTCCCATTGTCTGCACCCACTACTACTAGCGCTATCTCTCTTCATTATTAAAGAGGACTTGTTGCTTGCTCAGTTCATAAGTCCTCTGCCCTCATCACGAACCACAGCCCTGGGAGACACAATGGTACCCAGGGCTTTGATACTAATAGCTGATATTTCTTTTCTATATTTTAGTAACAAAAAACATAGGCTTAACAATAAGCAAAGCTATTTTAAGGGTCGATACTGTCTTTTTAAGTTATGGTATTATGTTCTGAAATTGTGGCAAATTTATTAATCAAACTTAGGCAATAAAATGAACAAACATTGTGAAGTTATCTTTTGATCATGTATTAATCTTCTGATCAGTTGGCTTCCATCACCTTGCCAAATAACACAGAGCCCTGATAAAGAAAAGACTTCGTGGTTATTGGTCTCAACATCATCATCCAACAGCTGGTTTTAAATGAGTCCTGGGGTCTCACAGTTTCAATAAGCCACCCAGGAGCTCGGCTTAACTATATTCATAACATTCTTTTCTCTTCCCAGTGTGTTCAAGTAAATTTTCATAACAGCTGGGACTACACAAAACTGATAGCATCTTAAAAACATCTTCAGCAAGACAGATTAAGTTCCAAAAAGGAAAGAATTCAGAAGTTTATTTTATTATCTTAACCTTTGTTGACTTGAATGATTAAACAGATTCTTTGGCTCTGCTAAAGCATTTAGGTCTGGATATTAATTTGATGTTCTTATTTACTTAACCCTTGCCTTTCTCAAGCCCTAATGAATAACGTACTCATTTGGTACTGAATGTATTGCCTGTGAAAAGGGAATTGATATAACACAATAAAAAGAAATAAATTGTGAGAAAATTATTTTAATGCTTTCCAGATTCAGAAGTTGGCATGGAAACAGCAAGCTTGTTAAAATTTGCAAACGTTCTTGTTATATTTTATAATCAGAGTTCTCTTTTGAGTGTTCTCTTGTCATACTTCAAACCTCTTAAGATCTGGTATATTGAATTGAGCCCAGAAACATTTATAAATTTGTCCTAATGTGGGTCAATTTAAAAAATGTTATCTTTGCAAACAATTGTTGACATGTAGACAGTATTTCCCTTGGAATTCAGTGTTGTAAATTATCTCTCAGTTGTTGTATACCTGAGTTCATCAAGTGAGAAAAACAAAAGGAGAATTTTGGAAAGTTGAGGAATAATAATTCTACCTGTTTTACACAATTTTAAATCTTGTACATTTTGTTTGATGTAAAGGATTATGTAAGTAAACTTATACTAATCCAACGTGGTAAACTTTTATATGAAATATTTGGAAATAGAAGTGAACATTTTTCTTAAAACAACAACTTATAAGCATTTTCCACAACAAAATAGTGGAAAGCCTGAAATTCAAGCCCTCAGCTGAGAAGTCTGTTAATGACTGCAGATGCATTAAAGTAAAACCAAATCCCAGTCCTAAACACATGCTCTCAAAAGGAATTCGAGAGAATGATACCAACCAGCTAAAACAGCCATTGAATTTTCTTTCGGGGTTTTTACTGCAGTGATCTTTATAATAAAGTAACTATTTATTCAATTTTATAAAGTAAAAAACAGATTTCGCTTGTCCACTCTTTTACTTCTATCAATTGTAACATTCTCCTTTTTGCTGTTTTACGTGATTTCTACATCTGGACTTACACCTTACAGTCTTGTCAGGCTCATGTGCACCATTTTGCAATTTTCTTGAAACTGAGTGGCAAGAAAGATTTTAGATGAAAGAGAATGAATGCATATATATTTAATATTCATTTACATTTCTTTTGTTTGAATTTTTACAAGTAGTGCTCTCTGTAAAATGTCTTCTAAATAATTTAAAGAATCCTTTGATACATTAATGACCTCTTAAACACAAAACTATACAAAAGATTTTATTCTTTTTGTCTCACATTTAATCCAGTTAATTCTTTCTTGAATTAAAACACAAGTCTTGACCATGTCCAGCTTGAAGCAGCTAGAGGAGCATGAGACCTTCGCCCATTGTCCTTTACAAGATTACAAAGGGTCCTAATATTTGAGAGGGGGGGGATAGTTAATTTTTACGAACCAGGGGTATGGACTTGGGGGGGATTGCTGGGGGAGGGGGGTGCTGGGTGGAGGGGAGCAAGGGGGAGAAAATTGGAACTGTTGTAACAATATAATCAATAAAAAACATTAAAAAAAAAACACAAGTCTTACACTTGTTAACCCATATAATATGGAGCTTTTGTTTGCATTAATGCTTACAAATGAAGCATACAATAAAATGTGGAGGGAAATATAGATTTGGGGTAGATGACTTTCAATATTATATCAGGAAGAGAAAGTAAGCTTTCAGATAAATATATCAAAATCTGTATGTGAAAAGGACAAAATATGAACATACTATAGCTGATAATTTCTATGAATAATGAGCATATTGTAAATAGGAAATACAGCAATTTATAAGTAATTTACACTAACAGAATCCAACATACCATCATTCTTTTTCCATCGCTCCCAAAAGCAGAATTATCATTGCAACAAAAAATGTTTACGAAGTGAATTAACCAAATAGAAATCAAGGAAGTATGAAACAGCACATTTTTAATGGTGCATCAGGATTTGTAGAAGGGATTAGAATGCAAGACTATATTTTTGGTTCTTCCCTTTAGAATGGGTAAAATAATGGCTTATACATTGACAGATCATGTTTAGGAAGAATAGTTCCTGGAGTTCTGAATGAGATGGGTCTCTGGAAAGTCATTCAGTGCCAGACAGCAGTGTCCTTTCATAAGCATACCTGCACTAATGTGTCCAGCAGCTCCCCATAGCAGACACAGCCTGTAAATCACAAGTGGCAAACAGGACTGGTTTTGTAGGGAAAGGATGTTAGTGGTGAGATCTTACTTCAAATGCAATTCTATAGCGACTTTGGAGAGAGTCAGGAGGCTTTGATTCTCATCTCTTAAAAGTCAGTTAAGTTTTGTTTGAAAACTGTTGATGTTAAGAGAAACCCTTACTTACCCCAATTGATTTTTATTAGCACAAATAAACTTTTGAATCATTGAACCCACACACAAGTAATAGTTATAGTAATAATAATAATAGCAATGATGTAAGACTATTGTTTTCATAGTTCCACATGCCAAGAAAAACTTCTGAGCATTCTTATCATGCTATTGGTTTGTGAGTCTATCTCGAATCTGTTGCTAAAGGAGCCTTAGTGATGGAAAAGATGATGTGAAAACCCCCAATGTGACATTCAGAATATCAAGGAACTAATAACAATGGACATTCTTTCCAGGATAGGAACTTTAGTTAATTACAGGATTGAAGGAATTCATTAGTATTAAACAGAAGAGTGATGGTGGGTAAGCAAAAGGAGAGAGGAATTTGTGGGGCAGAGTGTCAGTGCTGTTCTGGCTTGAAGCCAGCGTGATGTGTTGGGAAATAGCAGGAACTAGACATAACTGTAGGATGTTCAAGGGAAAACAGGTGGTAATCACTGTCTCCTTTTCCCTGTCTACAAAAGAACATGTCAACCTGAACATTCCGAGTTTATTGGCAGGTGAGGGAAAAGGTAAAGGAGACATCATCAAAGTTTTAACTAAGAAAACACTTAATTGTTTTTTTAAAAATATCCTCACTCCTTGGGCCTTCATTAGGCTTATTTTTAGGAGCCGTGTTAATTTATTTATCTAAACTATTAAAATTTTGGCCAAACCTTGAAATATCTCACCAAGTCTTGACTCCACTATAACTTAGAGGAGGTCATTACTGTGTGAGGTTCCTGGGACTGGAGAAGGGAAATCCTTCCGCTGGTGAAGTAGGAAGTAGGGGATGAAGGATGTGACTGGGGGAGCTATGCCCAAACCCAGGACACACCAGAAAATCTGCCAAAACATGCCCAGTGCTCAATTGCATATACTGTCTTATTTTTTTCAAGGTTTATAAGTTGTTTCTCCTATTAATAATTATCAAACACTTGCCTTTTCTACAACCAATCATTTAAATTATTATACTGTATATTATTCTGTATGTAGGTGCCTGTACATATATCAATTCTTATTAACAGGAATTATTCTATTATAGAGATATTGTGTGTGTGTGTGTTGATATTTGTGTTTGTGTGTATATGGATATTTATAAAAAATTGCAGTTACCTACCTATACTACCTTTATGAAACAGAGGTCTCCATGATTATAAATTATTATTCACATACACAAGATCTAAACACATACAAATGCTAACCTACTTTTATTTATACTCTAATTCCTGTTAAGAGAAGATATTTAAAGCAACCTGGAAAGTTTTTTGGGATTAAACTGATATATCGTCCTTAACTGTTTTGTTTTGTTTTTTTTTTTAAGCATTTTTCTACTCAGTGTGGCTTTTCAGAATTGCTTAAAGAGAATATAAATTAACTTTTAATAATTTAATGCCTAATTTTTACTCTTTCACACTTAGCCTGTGAAGAACACCATTTTTATGTTCGTTTGCAAAGTTAGATGGACATAATCTTGGTGACAGTTCTTGATTATCATATCAAACATTGGCTCTGACTTTCAGTAGAGCCCATCGGCTGAGCTTTTTTTGTAATAATCCTTAAGGGACACTTAAGGGACAAATACTTGCCTTGACTGGAATATCAGAGAAAAGTTTAAGACTTAGTTCAGAATTCAGTTACTATTTCTTAGCCATCTTGTTTCTTTTTATTTCTTAGCATTCAAGGAAATCAGAAGTTCCTGCAATGCCAGCACCAGAATTTCCTTTTAGGAACATAAACTTGGATTGCTTGCATTAACATACGTTATAGCAGCACATTGTTTTTCAGTCTTGATTCTTCTTTACTCTCAATTTATTTTTACCCTACGGAACAGTTTTTTGAGAAGGCAAACTTTGGAAAGGTTGTGTATCATTAGCATAGTTTTATCAGATGTTTTGAAAATTGAAAATTATTTTGTCTTCATTAGAATGGTTGATATCCATCATATGGCAAAAGCTGCTAGCTGCAATTTAACCATTTCTATTTTTTTAATTTTCTTTGATATTATGTCTCTGTTGTTTAAAGACTTTATAAGCTATATAACAATGAATATAATTTTGATAGTGAAAACAATAGTAAGGAATATTTTACCTTTTATTAATATGTTATTATTTCTCTGCCAAATAGGTAACTACTATGTTTAAATTAGGAACTTCACCCTCTACACACACCACTTTTATTTTCTGGCATAAAATAATATATATTATTTCTGCTTTGACAAACTAAAGTTCCTAAAGAATCTTCTGTGTTCAGGATATTCTAGAACATAGCATTATGAAGCCATTCTATTTTTTGTCTTTTTTGCTCAGTACAAAATTACTTTTCAGTCTTACAACCCTTTGTTTAGTAGTCATGCACAATTATTCAGTAATAGTGTAAACGGAAATGAATTTTGAGGAGTTACAGGAAGGAGAGAATATCTGGAGATCTATTAGACATTTTGGATCTGTTCATAAAATTAATGTAGAGCTTTACAACTTCACCCTTCATTTTACACTTTCAGGCAGAAAAGTCAAACAAAATTGAAATAGAGAAAGCTTGCTATGTCACCAGTATAATGTTGAATGTTAAAGCTGTAACTCTATACTGGTCTGTGGTATTACTTCTACTTTGGAGCCATGTAGTTGTAATAAAATGTGTCAGAGAAGAATGCAAAATTTGAATCATGATATCTACCCACAATTTTATATAGTAACTGTTATAATAACTCAGGTTTTTAAGAATGTGTCAAATGAAATGGCTTGTGCCAGCAGGGTTGTAGTCTGAGAAACTGTCACAACTTACATGGGATTTCTTTTTAGTGGGGGGCATAGCAGCCTTGGTTGAAGCAAGGTAAGGAAATCTGTTGTCTTTATTTTTTCTTATTTTTGAAATACGTACACTATTTTATGCAATCTTCCCTTTGTGTTTTGAATTAATTCCCATGAGCCCGATTAGAGGCTGCAAAGTGGTAGGTAGCCAGTGGACCAGACTCTGACAGTAGATAAATTTTATTTGGCTTTCACAAATTAGTTGCTAACATTTTAATACTGACAATTTCAGATAAAATCTTATCTTTTTACTTCTTGTGGAATATTGGAAGTTGCTTACAGATCTTAAGAAAAAGAACTAATTTGGGTTAGTATTATTTGATCCTTTTTTTTTCTGTGTTCCTCCTTGATAAAAATAAATTGAAACCCAATTTGCCTGAGTACAACAAATACAGAATTTGAGGATGAGGTCCAAAGGATTAAAAAAAGATGGCACAAAAAAAAGGATTCTACAATGTAGATTGTATTCCCTTTTATGGAATAGAGATGTATGCATTTAAAACTTGTATTACAGTGTTTTAAACTCTTTGATAATACAGGAATTAAAAATTGCCTTTTTTATTAGAATTATTAACCTTTATGGCAATGACAAAAAAGGTTTCCAGATAATCTTCATTGTCCTATTTTAAAAGGACGGTGAGGGGAAGATAATATGGGCAAGACAAATTCACTTCTGCTGTGAAATTCTAATTTGCTCTCATAACTGCAAAATAAACCCACTTCACAGCCAGCCAATTGCCTAAAAACGTTACATATAGCAGCCTGAGCTCATGGTTCCTGATTTGTATTCAGACACCTCTGGTGGCAAGGAAATCACTCTCTTACAAAGCAGACTATTCTGATTATAGAGAGTTCTGTATATTGTAAAGCATTTCATCATTCATTCAACAAATGTTTATTGTTCCTTCTTTTGAATCAATTCCTATGTGTTTAGTTTTAGTCCTGACTTCAGAACTAATTCCTCTTTTACATGACAACCCTTAAGCAATTTTATGGAAACACTGAATGAAGCTCAAGATCAGAATGAACCCCAGAGCCCTTCTAGTCCAAGCCCTCATCCACTACATGCCTCAGCCTCAGCCAGAACTGGCCCAGCCTGAGCCTGAATATACCAGTCATGATGGTGGTGAGGCTCTACATGCAGTTCTGAGCTTATTTAAAGTTGCTCTCATATCTCCTCTCATCTTCTCTGCTCCAACCCCAGCTCTTTTATCCAATCCTCAAGTGACAGCATTGTGTCTTCTTATTCTTCTGGTTGTTCTCTGCACATATACTTGTATGTCTATGTCCTCCTTAAAGGGTAATACCTAGAAATCAAACACATTAATTCATGTACAGCCTTGCCCAAGTGAAATATCACCTACCTGCTTATGGTTCTGTTTATGTTAACATAGCCTGAAATCAGATTACCTTTAAACAACCTTGGTAGTCATATCATATATTGGTGTATGAGTTTATTATCAACTTAAATTCTAAAGTCTTTTTTTTTCAAGGTTACTAACCCTTAGCTCCCCAATTGTGTGTTTATACAGCTTGTTTATTGGACCCCAACACTGTTTTTTACTTTTATTCCCATATAATTAGTGTACTCTATACTGTTGAGATCCTCTCTGGAGCCTAATTCTGCCATCCAACAAATCTGACATCTGCATATCTGAGCTATAGATACAGAAACAGATGCACAGGTATAGAGAGAAGTCATTCCTAGACCCAAAGATTGGGGAGACTAATTGATGGATACAAATGTTGAGCGGAGTAAGATTGAAAACATGAACTATGTCACCAGTTAAGTGGTATTACCTAGGTAAATTGTTCAACTGGTTATAAATCCATTGTTTTTATTGGTTTTCAGTCTATGTCCTTTCATTTGGTATCTAAGGAGAATATAAGAAACATTAACATACCTCTCGCTGTAATTCAGTTATATAGATCCATCTACCTCTAATAACCCTTTTTAAAAGGAAATAAAAATTGAATTTGAAAGCACTTTTTTTCAGATGTTCTCCAATAATCTTAAATTATTAATTCTCATCTTGACTTTCATCAATAAAATTTTACCAATCTGTCTATATTTGCAGAATTTATCATCTTCCTTATGTTTTTTTCTATTAGTTCTTTTACTTTCTATATTTTCTGAAAAATTATCTGAATGATTTGCTAATTTTTTTGCACATGTTCAGTATTTTGAAAGTCATTTCTTAAGGCTAGTTTAGATTCCCCAAATTTTTACTTATAGTTTCTTTTTCTTGGCCTTTTATACTACCAATATTTGCATGAATATCTAATTCAAATATTCATATTTTTCTGTTTGATAGAACTAGAAGCTAAATAGGAACTGGCTGCTATTGATTTCTTCTATCAATTAATATTTTACTCTCAGTTGACCTAAGGGGAAAAAAAAGGCCTGTTCTTTGATTCTTCTTCTAACTGAAAATGCTCTTTTTCCCTTAGCATCATCCCCGAAACCCAGTGGGGCCTTAGTGCTCCTGATACAGATCTTACTATCCCATGCCACTCTGGCATATTAAGCCTTAGTTTGACTTTCACTTCCTTTTTCTTTTCCTTCCTTACATCTAATTATGACAGTTGTAACAAAGGAAATTCTACAAAGAATAGAAGAGTGGAAGAGAAATTAAGGGAGGGTCTGAAAATTCACAAATTGGATGACATATGACTTATACAAAAGTGGACTCTGGTAGTTCCTTTAAAAATAATGTTTTTAGTTACATTTGTTCCATGCCATTTTCCTAACGTTTAATAATTTCCCCTAAACATTTCACAAGTCAAGAAACATAGACAATTGTACTATCCATGTTTGTGAAGCTTCTTTTCAACTGTATGTAATGTTATGAAGCTTCATCCCGGTGCTGAAAAATAACCAATTATTGTTCCTCACTTTTGTGTTTATAATTGCTCATATCCATATCTCACCATGAGAAAGATTGCCTTGTGTGTCAGTAATACAATTTCAATGATGATATGACAGGTATACATCTTATAACTTTTTAGCCTCATATGGGAATCATAAAAGTTGTAGCTGATGAGGTAGTAAAAATGGTTACTTATCTGAGTACACCAGATGCCACCTGGTTTTTAAAACATAAGCTTTGTTCCTTATGGGTGATGAAATTGAAGACCCACTAGAGAAAACGAAAATAAGAACTATGAAGTATGTTCCTGTTTTTGAAACTGGGCTATTACTTTTAGATCTTTTAAGACATCAGAGAAATATTTTTCTCTTGGTCTTCATACATAGTATGTACAAGGTCTGTCCAGAAAAGGTCCAGCTATTGTTAATATAACAAGAATGGTTTACATGACATTGATGTAAACCGTCAGACAAGGAGAGTGGACTGGAATGCACTTGCGTGAACAATAACAACTTCGCTGTACAAGTCAGTGGGGCTGGTAGACACCGTTGAGTGAGCATGTGTACTGTGTGGCCATCACATTCAAAAATGACTGAGTGAGTAGAGCAACAAATGTACATCAAATTTTGCATTAAGCTTGAACATTCCTCCATGAAAACTATTCAGACAATTCAGAAAGCTGCAGCTATGGGCAATGGTGATTGACAGATTCGTCACGACAATGTGTCAGCTCATGCATCATGTCTTGTGCAGAGCTTTTGGCAAAACAACAAATCACCCAGGTGACTCAGCCCCCAAAGAGTCCAGATTTGGCACCCTGCAACTTCTGGCTTTTCCCCAAACTAAAATCGCCTTTGAAAGGGAAGAGATTTCAGACCATTGATGAGATTCAGGAAAATAAGAAGGGGCATCTGCTGGTGATTGGGAGAACTGTGTGAGGTCCTAAGGAGAACTGAGGCATCACTGTCCTATGTATAATGTTCTTTGTATCTTTTATCTTCTTCAATAAATGTCTTTATTTTTCATATTACATGGCTGGATACCTTCTGGACAGACCTCATCTACATCATTTCATGTGTTCAAATGCAAAAAGTAATTACTATTTTTTTTCTTTACTAGTAAATAAGGCAAGCATTTTACTTAATGTTTACTATATTAAAAGACCATGTTACATTTTAAATTAGTTCTTATAATCATAGGGAAAAATATTGCTTCTGATACATGTAGCAACTTCCTTTGATAAGTAGAATATTATGTACACTTAAATAAAAAATTGACTTTTCCAGAAATTGCAGCTATGGCTTAATTTGAGCTCTTATTTTCAGTAACTTTCACAGACCAGTTAATTTTTACTCTTCACATTTTTGACTGGCTTATTATTATCTAATTACTTGAAACTGGGAGATGTAAAAGGAAATTTGAGGTAAACAAATTTGAATATTATCAATGTAGTTATTACAGGTAAATTATATGTGCAAATAAGTATCACTTTAAAAAATTAAAGATAATAAACATGTTACATCTTAATATTAAAGATGTACTGCATTTCATTAAATAATGTCACCATCAACCATAGCCACAAAATTAGAACCCAGTATTATAAACATATTATAATTTATAATATCCATGTAATTATTAAGTTTAGACTTAATTTCACAGAAGTTGGGAAATTCTGTTCTGTGATTCCTAAATAAACCATAACTCTCTCACAGAGTACAACAGCCTTTTTCATTAGTAGCTGAAATCATGGGGCTCCTCCCAAACAAATCCACCACAATAGGATGTAGTACTTCCTTTTCTAAGAGGAATTACACTCTGTTCTGTTCTTCCTCCTAGAGGTCCTGTATAACAATCATATTTTGACATTTTTATGATTTAAGAACCAAGGTTCTGAATTACATCATGTGATTGATGCAATGAGAACTTGTAACCCTTTCTTCAAAAGCTAATGAAGCAACAAAGTTCTTTCAATGGCTAATTATTTCTGTTATAAAGCAGGGCCCTTCTACACTCACCTTGTTTCTAATTCAATGTTCAAAAGTGCTGGATCAGAGATGGTACTGGTGGTCTGTGGGCCAAATCCTCCCAGCAAGTGTATTTTTGTTTGGACTATGAAATGTTTTAAAGTAAATTTGAATTGGGAGCAAGCATTTAAAATTGGAAACATGTATTAAAAAGAAACTCATAGTGCTGGGTTCTCTTAAAGCACATGAAGCTGTCGCAGCTCTGGGCCAGCTGCCCCTGTGGCCCAATCAGTTGTGTCCTTGTTGTTTCTCTTAGACTTGGAGTGGCTCCTGTTCAGCCATATCTCTCCATGCATTTATGTCTTAAACTTCCTCACTTATTATGTTTTTTAAATAAAGTATAGTTGGCACACAATGTTATATTAGTTTCAGGTGTACAAAATAGTGATCCTATATTTATGTACCTTACAATGTCATCACCACGATAGGTCTATTAACTATCTGTCACCATGCAAAGTTATTACAATATCATTGACCCTGTGCTATACATTCTGTCCTCCTGACTTATTTTTATTTTATAGCTGGAAGTCTGCATCTTTTATTCCCCTTCACCTCTTTCACCCATCCTTCCACTCTCTCAGACTCTGGCAACCATCAGTTTGTTCCTTCTGTGAGCTTGTTTCTGTTTTATATTGTTTGTTCATTTGTTTTTGTTTTTTAGATTCCACATATAATTAAAGTCATACAGCATTTGTCTTTCTCTGTCTGACTTATTTCACTTAGAATAATACCTCTAGGTCCATCTATGTTGTCACAAATGGAAATATTTCATTCTTTTTATTGCTGAGTAATATTCCATTGTATATACATAACACATCTTTAATCATTTCTCTATTGATGGACACCTAGATTGCTTCCATATATTGCCCATCTGTCTGGTCCTTTAAATTTACCCCATATGCACAAGTGACATCAAATATAAAGATAATTATAGAGCATTCAAACTATCCTAAATTGCAATGAAAATTTTAGTCCTGTATGGACACATGCAAATTTCAGGGATGTTTTCAAGCCACAGACTATTTTAGTTTTGTGTAATAGCATTGACCCTGAGAAAAATTTAGGGTGTAGACCAAATAAGGGTACAGTGTTAGAGAATGTAACTGGTTCAGTAGTGAAGGAAGGTACCTAGAGCAGTTCTACTCTAAGTAACACTGTCCAGTGAACTCTTCCAACTACTCCATTTTATCTGTGTTGCTAAGGTCATTTTTGAAGAGTTCCACTATTTCAGAGGGCTATCAGATATTTGCTGTGGGCTGGCGTTGATTTATGGAGGAAGGTGAACTTTGGAGGTGGCATAGGAAATACAAGAACTGTGCACCCGTTCCAGTGGAGCCCTGTGGGACTCTCACCAGCTCCTTTACAGATTGGCTTCCAGCCATCTACCCCTTCTGTTGGAAGAAGAAAAGAGGCTGCCATCCAGGAGCATGCCCAAGGAATTTTAGAGTCAACCCAATCTAATATCATACAAAGGAACCTTAGCAAATACCCATGAAGCCAGACTCTAAATAGAGTTTCTGGGAACAACGGGACACTTTTGCTTTCTCTCCCAGAATGAAGGATGCAAAAAAGTTGAATTTTTCTCACAGGCTACTGGACAGATGCCTATTTTCCCTTCAATATAAAATGCCCTGTCAGCTAGCAAATCCCTTGTTTTCTTGGCACTGTTCTTTCCTAATCCTGCTGTGTCTCCTCTCCCAGAGGTAGACTTGTTTCCTTTCAGGAAATGGATAGGGTATATTCAAGTTGAGGCAAGCCTTTGACCTGGCAACCTCGGTTTAATGGAACAGTAGATGCAAATTATTATTGTATCGCATACTGCCATGATACTGTACCATCTCAGAAGGAAGAGTCCTTGTGAATTAAAAGATTATTAGTTTGGGCCCCATAATTCATCATTGGTATTTCAAATGCAAATTACATAAAATTTAGATGGGGTAGAATTAAAGTTTGCTTTTGCATTCTTTATTTTTTAAGGAAATTATTATGCAATGTTTGGTAATCAAATTGGTCTTCTAAACAAGCCTTCCGGAGGTGGTTCTTTTTTTAATTTCTAAAAGAACATTTTCACAGTTCTGTTTTTGCATTTACTTGCAAAATATATGCTAATTATAATGAGCTTATTTATTCATTAAAGCAGTTAATTAAAAGACATGTACTAGATAACAATTCATGAGGATAGTTCTGATTAAAAATTAAATTGAAATTATAAAAGTAGATTTTTTTTTCATTACTATGAACTGATATAAATTATAATGTAAATTCAGATTGCCATCTACACAGGGCATTTGCTAGCCTAACCTATACTAACAAGTTTTATTATTTGAAAATGAATTAAATGCCTTAACTTAAGAACTTACTAGTCTTCCTATAATCTTTAGTTCTGTTAAAGGATCTTTGATGTCAGCTTTGAAACAAGCTCACAGTCCTTTCTTGAAAACCTTAGAGTCAAATGTGTTTCAGAATTTAAAGTTTTTAGGTACTAGAAAGTTAATGCTGTTCGTACACTGCTTATTGTCTTGCCCCCTCTGAGAACCTGGGGCTCAAACCCTCAGTGTCTGCAGTGAGATGCGTGCGTGATCACACTGAGAAGGGTTCTTAGTGAGCATAAATGGCCCCACATCCGTTCCAATCAGTCTTTGCCAGCAAATGTTTGCCATGAACTTGGAAAACCTTTAGTTTAAACTTGTGAAAACATTTTATTTTGGGGGACTTTAGATTTTGGAATTACAGAAAAGAAATCAAGGGCTCTATCTTTATTTTTAATCTGTTCTTCATCATTTTGCTAGGGTTGTCTTCCTCACACCCACTTATGGCATGGCACCTTCATTGTGTAAAAATCTTGGCTTCCGACTACTTCCCTCTTTAAGCTTCTTTAAAGACTTTTCAAAAGTTATATCCTATTAACTTTTCCAGGTTCTTCTGTAAAAAGTATGTGTTTCACCCCAACCAAACTCAACTAACCAGCAGCTCCAAAGGGTACCTTCCACATCTTTTCTCACTGCACTTCAGACTGAAGTATCTTGCCCCAAGACTGCAAGTCATGTTCGATACTATCAAACTATTCATCCTTCTTCTCCTGTCTTGAATCTCACCTTTGTAGGAGCCTTACGCATTCCCTGGTCAGAATGTGCTTACATAGAATACTGCCTGCTCTCTAATTACAGCACTAATTTAGTATATTTTCCATTTGAATTAATAGTCATGTGCTAATAACTTCCTTACCCAGCTAGACTTAAACCCATACAGCTTTTTTTCACTGAAATGGGTGTAAGCCCGTATTTTCAAGACATTGTTATATGAAGGAATGAATGTTTTAGTTAATGTCTCTCTTAATCTCATCAATCTGATCACCCACAAGGAACACACACCCTGTAGTCTTTGCTATTGCCCTTATCCTAAATGTCCCCAAATGGAGAACTGGATGGAGATCTCAACGCAGTACCAAGAAGACGATAATCTCTGTGTTCCAAGTATAGATTTAATATTACTTTGCAAAAGGAAACTAGATTTTATCTTTGGTTCCAGAATTCTTCCTGATGTTACTATGAAGAAGCAAAGGCATCACTCCCCTTTGGGAGTGGCCAGGCCTGAGGATCCATGGGGCTACTTCGTTCTGTAGGTCTCAACTTAAATAAAACTTCCTTAGGAAAGTCTCTCCTGGATTAGGTTTCCTTTCTGTGCATTCTCATAGCTTTTGTTCTGTTAATAGTCATATTTACTTTTGGATTGTGAGTCTCAATCCAAAACACAGGTCAGAAAGCAGTAAGACTTAATTTTCTATAAAAATTTGATTTCTGAATCTGAGTCTCCATTCTTCTGGGCTGACAGAAATATAAAATAAACATCAGTCTTTTGGGGATCTCTACAGTTCCCTCCACCGTTGGGCCTGTTCCACACTTCTGGGAGTTATAGTATCAAAAGATCTGGGGGTGGAAACAGAGAGGCAGCTGGTCTTCAGTTGTCAATCACACAGTTTACTGCGGAGAAGGACCTGCATGGCTCTTTGAGTAGTGTATCATTGCCACAACTTGGGGCATAGGAAACTTGCTGCTATGTCTCTGCCACCTTTCAGACAGTGGAATCTTTTGCAAGCTTTCCTGTGTTCCTGTGCATCTGGACACACACATAGCACTTTGTTTTTTGCAGTATTGCTGCCTTCCTGGAAGTGCTTCTGGGAAGCTGGGCTAAGACCCCCTCTGCTCCTGGAGACCACAGATCTCCTCCTTCTCTTCCAGTTTGATGGAGTCTCTTCCTAGATATTCTTGATTTCGAGAAATGTTGGCAGATAAGTTTTGTTTCCTACCCTGCCTTTTCCTATCTCTCCTAAGGCAATACCAGCTGGCCAACTAAAAGGTTGATGGAGGGCAAAGAAACTGGAAAAATATAAGAGAAAAAAGCATCGATAAATATATCAAAAGAGATCTCAGTCACATTGTCCAAGTATTGTCTTGTTTGTGGTAGGATCCTGTTAGATTCTTCTTGAATAAATGAATGAATAAATGGAAATGAAATTCAGAGACTGGATTTATGAAAAGTATATGGCTAAGAGGGTCGGCAGCCGTCCGTCTCGAGAGACGATGATGTAGCTTCTTAAGAGTCTATCTGCACCGCCGAGAATGGCTGTGCAGTCCGACTCGGGAGTGACACGGTATCTGTCTCCTCCCGTGTTGAATCGACATCTTGCGATGACGCTGGAGTGTCCTCTCCAGTGAAGCTGAAGCTACAGAGCCTGGGCAGGGTGATATGGAGGGTCTGCTGTTGCCCATGCAGCAGACGCCCCCTCTCTTCGCAGCTGAAGGGTCCAAGGGAAAGACGGAGTCGATACAGCTTGGCTTCAGGTGCGCCGCAGGAGTTGCCGGTGTTGACTGCAACGTCAAACCGCCTTAGGGACTCCGGCTCCGGATTTTCTGTCGGGGTTTACTCCCTTAGCCTTTCCCCTGAAGAGGTATGCCGCAAGGCAGCGGAGGTTTTTTGGAGTCAGAGTTTTCCTTCTCTGATGTGCCCTGACTGGAAGATCGAACCAGCGACACTTAGCTCGCAGGCCGACGCTCAATCCACTGAGCCAAACCAGCCAGGGGTTGGCTAAGAGGGTAGACTTGGGAGAAGATGGCCAGGGTGTGAACCTTCGCTTTCCTGTTTACGGTTAGGTGGCCAAAATCCTCAACTTCTTCATGCCTCAAATTCTTCATCTGTCAGATGGTTATTGTGACAATTTAAAAAGTTAATGTTTGTAAAACTCTTAGATTAATACCTGGCATATAGTATGTGTCCTGTGAATGTTGCTCACTATTATTAACATTGTCCTCTTTCTTTACTATCTTTATTATTACTAAGAAATCCTCAGACAGGACTTTTCTCTTGGTGTTCTAACAGAGAGAACAGCTATGACCCAATGATAGCAAAGTTTGTATAAATAAAATCAATACAATTTTATTTTTGCATAATCTCTCAGACTGCTTTATATTTTTTTTCCCGTATTCTGCATCTACACTGCTCTGGTTCCCTCAGGACCATGCTTCTTCAGGAATCTTAACTCCTTCTCATTTTCTGTTGGCCTTTCTTAGCCTTATGTCCTTAGAAAGCACTGTGCTGACTGCCCTGGGATCCCTTATTAGATTGTATGTAACAGCTAGAGCCGTTCTAAGTTTGTGTGGTTTAGGCAGTTTTTCTTACATTTTACACTTGCCAGTACTGAAGTTTATCTGCCATCTTTCTGCTTATTCACAGATCCTTTGCAATTGTCTTTATGTAGCATTTAAGTAGTTATAGTATTTAATGACATTTGTCAATGTAGAGATTGCATTGTTCTCTTCTAAAAAATGTATAAATTCACACTTGTCATTTACATAGAAAAAGGTAATTCCTGGAGTGACTGGGGTTAATATTTATAATAGAACACAGTAGAATGGAACTTAGAATGTCTATACAAATGAAAGATTAACTTTCTGAGCCAGTATTGTATTCATCTACAGCAGTGGTTCTCAACCTTCCTAATGCCACGACCCTTTAATACAGTTCTTCATGTTGTAGTGACCCCCAACCATAACTAAAGCATAGTGATTAATCACAAAAACAGTATGTAATTATATATGTGTATTCTGATGGTCTTAGGCAACCCCTGTGAAAGGGTCGTTCAACCCCCAAAGGGATCGCAACCCACAGGTTGAGAACCACTGATCTACAGGAAGATACTGTAGTTCTTTTCATTATTAGTACTTCTACAAGGCAATCTTTCCCAGTCAGTTATAAATTCTGATTTTCATAGGCCCAAATACTCACATTATAATTTTTCAAAGGATTCAGTTAGCTATTTTGAGCCTCATATAGTTGATTTTTCTATTCAGACAGGTTATACCATCCACTACAATGTCAAATGATTTAACAGCAAATTTCTTCCTCTTAATTTCTTTCCTTACTTAGCCTCCTAACATTTCCTGCTGTTAAAGTTATTCTTTTACCTAAATATTTTTGCATTCTATTATAATATTGCCCCATCTGGTTTCTCTTAGCTAAAAATTATTTTATCAACTTCTAGGAATATTTATCTTTATTTATGCTGCACACATACCCACTGTAATGGTTGTGTTGTAATGCATGATATATTTTGGGCAAACAGAATCATGATACTGTTTACATTATGGAAAAACATAGGGATTCTTTTTTCTCAACATAACACATGTTTTTCTTCCAATATGATTTGTATTGGAGCCCTTAATGACCTTTACAATGAAAATAATTGTTTTCCGTCCATGCCTCTACAACCTCAGGTATATATACTCCCTGTGCTTAGCAGTAAGCACCACTGTCAGTGACATTTGTCATTGTTAGCTTGTTCTTACTGTGGGTCATTTATGTGCATTTGGACAGTGCAATTGAAGATGCAATGGACAATGAAGTCAAGTATGTGTGCCTATCATTTTGAGTCGTTTGCCTGTATAGCAGGAAGTTAGCATTCCTCCTGCTTCTACAACCACTTTTATTAATCCTTTTCGTAGTTGCCGCTTTCTCTGCTCATCCCTTAAACTGAAGTCTTTCCAAGTGTCCTTTCCTAAGTCTGTTCTGTCTACAGCCTTCCTATGTGACTTGGCACAGCCATATGACTTGTGATTCCCACTTGTCTCCTATTTTATGTGCATATCCAAACTTTGTTCCTTGGCTGTCCATACACACCTCAAATTCAGCAGGTCCCTATCTGGATCCATCATCTGTAACCACCTACCTGCCGAGAAAATCCAGTCTCTTCTAATGTTCCCTATAACATCCTCTATTCCTTAAGTTATAAATCAAGAACCACTTTCTGCTCTATCTTACTTATGTTCTCAGCCAAGCTACAAATCCTGCAAATTCTACCTCTTTAATATCACTCAAACCCATCAATATGTTTCTCCCTTGGTTCTAGGACACCACTGTCCCTCAACTAGATGATTGTAATATTTTCCTAGGCAGTCTCTCTGTGTTCCACTTTCCTCTTTCTGTGCTAGCCACCATCCCCTCACTCGCCTGGCTGGGAAGTCTTCCATAGCTCCTCAAACCTGGCATTAGGTGCATGTGTTATTTCCTTTGTAGCTCCTCTACTTCTCCATCAAAACACTTGTGATTTGTATGATTACTGCCTGCTTATTTTTCCCCATTTCCCCACCAGATTTTAAACCCTGTAGCTTGGGGTCTTGCTCACCATTCAATCCCCAGGGTCTGTTATAGTGAATGCTGCACAGAAGGCACTTAATAAATACACCTTAAGTATTATGCAATGTTAGTCAAGCTTTCTTATGTTTAAACTATAAATAAAGTAGAAAGAAATTATAAACACATAAATAACATGATGACGAAGTCTGGAATTACAAGTACTGGATGGAATTTCTGGCTCTGTCTTTGTCTTACTGAATACTTTTGACAAATCACAATGTTTTCTCACTGTAGTGTAATTATATAACACTCATCATTATTGAGTACATGATAAAAAAGGGTAGAGCATCTTGAATTTACAGCTTCTAAGTAGTTAGAAGCATTTCTTATGAACTATTTATTTGTCCAACATCCCTTTGGGGTAGGCATGCCATCTCTCCACCTAGAAAGTAATAAAGGGAATGAGAACTCCTTCTATAATGATGTCAAAATACTGGTCCTCAGATGGTTGCTTACTTCACAGCACGTCAAGAAGATGCATAATGTAGTCCAAGTCTCTATGCTCTCAGAGGGAAAATAGGTTCTCTATAAGATAGTTTTATACTCTTATATATCCAATTTCTGGAGAACTCAAAATATTTGGAAATGAAATTTGCAGAAATTATTTCAGTATTTTGGCTTATTCCTGGACTCATTCTCCATGTTTTTCTGGAGACACATTTTTTCCCCACACCCACTTGAACCATCTGTGTACCAGGCAAGTTTTCCAAGATGTAAAGCCAAGTAAAATATGTCCATTTCATTTATTTAGAAAGATCTATGACTAATGATACTCTGAAAAATGGCATAGCTAATGAAAAAGTACACCTGCTGTGTGAATGGCTAGGGAAGCCTAGCAGTTATAGCCACTCAAAGCCATGACCTATAGATAATCATTCAGCACCGGTACGCTTGCAGGAAGTAGAGTCAGTTCCATGTCTTTGTGGTGTGAATCTGGAGATAACCCCCAATGAGAAGATATTCCCTATCATTGTCAAATAGCAAAATTTTTTAAATGTGTGCAAATTTTGCATTCTACTCCAAATTAGGTCAATGTTTGCTTACAAACTTTTTTTAAAATTCTACATCTGATAAGGGGTTAATATCTAAAATTTATAAAGACCTTGTATAATCCAACACCAAAAAAAAAAAAACAATCCAATTAAAAAATGAGCAAAGGACCTGAATAGAAACTTCTCCAAAGAAGACATACAGATGGCCCATAGACGTATGAAAAAATGCTCAATCTCAGTAATCATCAGATAAATGCAAATTAAAAACCACAATGAAAGATTACCTTACACCTGTCAGAATGGCCATCATCAATAAATCAACAAACAAGTGCTGGTGAGGATGTGGAGAAAAGAGAACCCTCGTGCACTGATAGTGGGAATGCAGACTGGTGCAGCCACTCTGGAAAACAGTATGTAGTTAGTCCAAAAAATTAAAAATGGAACTACCTTATGATCCAACAATTCCACTTCTGGGAATATATCCAAAGGAACCTAAAACATTTATTTGAAATAATATAGGCATGCCTACATTCATTGCAGCATTATTTGCAATATCCAAGATTTATTTGGAAGCAGCTCAAGTTCCACCAATAGATGAGTGGATAAAAAAGCACTGGTACATTTATACAATGGAATACTACTTAGCCACAAAAAAGCAGGAAATCTTACCTTTTGCATCAGTATGGATGGACCTGGAGAGTATTATGCTAAGTGAAATAAACCTGTCAGAGAAAGACAACTACCAAATCATTTCACTGATTTGTTGAATCTAATAAACTAACAAGCAAAATAGAAACAGACTCAAGGATACAGAAAACTGACTGACAGCTCTCAGAGGGGAGAGGGTTTGGGGAACTGAGTGAAAAGGTGAAGGGATTGAAAAAAAAATTAATAAACTGATAGACACAGACAACAGTATGGTGACTACCAGAGGGAAAGGGAGGTGGGAGGAGGTAGAAGAGGGTAAAGGGAAAATAAATGGTGATGAAAGGAGATTTGACTTGGGGTAGTGAACACACAATACAATATATAGATAATGTGTTGTAGAATTGTATCTGGAACCTATATACAAGGGGGAATCTATATACAAGGGGGAACCCAAAAAATTCAGAATTATCTTCTGGAAGGCGGGCCCCTTGTAGTACAGGCTTCCCCCTCTAGGTGAGTGTTCTAGAACCTGTCTCTATCAGTGTTCTAGGTGGTGGTGTGAGTGGCTGCCTTCAGCTTCAGTGAAATTTTCTTGAAGACCTTTTCAACGCATTTGCCAATTTCATGATGGGTGATTTACAAGAGTAGCTGCCCACACCATGCTAAGTGTTAAGCAGTTTTTGACCAGAAACGTAATGGCCCTCGTTCCCTACCCTTTCTGTTCACCTGATCTCACTCCAAGCAACTTTTCTTTTTGGTTCCCTGGATGAAAAAAGTCCTCAAAGGGAAACATTTTGCTGATGTGGACTAGGTGAAACAAAAAATGGCAGGAGCACTAAAAGGCATCAAAATGGATGAGTTCAAAAACTGTTTTAAGCAGTGGAAAAAAAGTCTTGGTAGGTATATTGCATCAAATGAAGAGTACTTTGAAGGTGCTAAAGTTTAAACATGTAAGAATAAACACACATTTTTATAAGTAAATTCTGGGTTTTGGGGGTCCCTTTCATAATTTTTTTGACCAATGTTACCCCAATAAATTCAGTACAATAAATATTAAAGATTAAATTATTTACCATTAATTAAAGTTGACTCTTAAGGAAGATGCACCATATTTATTTATGCTTTTATACACTCCCAGGACACTGGCATGTACCTTCAAGCATTCCCACCCTTTGTGAAGCACAAGGTCCTAGGACATTGCAGCCCAGACCACGGGGTTTTTTTTCTTAGAGCTTAAGAGAATTCCTCCCCATGTGCCCTTTCTACTTTGCTATTCAGTACATGCAAATTCTTGAAGTCATTTTGCTTAGTTCTAGTGAAATTGTTAAAATGTATCTCTAAGCACCTAATTGGTAGCATGTGCACAGTTAAGATGATAGAGGGACATAAAATCAGCTTCCTCACACAGAGGTTTCCTGTTTGAGGAGAAGGATCTGTCTGAGGTGAGAATTGCCTGTCCACTTCCTCTTTAAATCTGAAACTTAATTCTTTTTTTTTTTTTTTGAGCATTTAGAATATATGATCAAACAGCAAGATGGTCATGCTCAGATATAAGTACAAGAAGTAACTTATTTATACATTCAAATTTCAAAACATTTCTAAGCCCTACCATGTGTGCTGTTAAAAGGTTTCTAATTTTTGTTAGATAATCCAGTTTAAAGTGACATTATGATTTATTGCCACTAATCAGGATTCTGATTCCTTATAGACTTCTTGTTTGTATCTGTTTTTGTTCTTTGTTACATAAATATGAGGTTTATATATAAAATTCTGACTGTGTAATATAGGGGTAATGAGTCACAGATGGGAGGATGCTGGCACATTACCATTTAATAACATTTTAAACTCATATTCCATAGTAAAACAAAAGCAAATTGTACACATCTGTTTTCCAACTTGTAGCGTTTCTGAATTTGTGTAGAGTCTATGCTTAAAGGCCTTTTACTTAGGGAGAAGAAAAAGCAGATAACAGGTCAGCCTTGAAGCTATGCAGCCACTTAGCGGCCTTATCGGAAAGGATTTGACCAAAGAGATGTGATTTCTTCTGCTTGGCTTCCTGAGGAGCCCCAGGTCTAAACAATGAGAATCAAAAGCATTAGGTCTGAAGAGAAAGTCCCATACTACAAACATCATTTCATTGGTTTTGTTAAAGAGAAAAAATATATCTGGTAAGGAGAAAGTGTACCCAAACAAGTAAAATTTAAAAACTAAACATTTTCCGGCCTTTCCTGAAAATATTCTCAAAATAGATTTGGGTGGGAAGAGGAGGAAGACAGTGAGGGGAAGAGAATGTGGGAAGGCAGCATGTATTGCTGTGGCTGTCATTCATGTTATTTGTGTGGTGAACATGTTCTGTGTGAAAAAATGGAAAAGGCTCCAATATTGCGTGTTGTTGGAAGAAAAAAAAAGTAGAACAAAGGCAAAATTTCCCCTGCAGACCTACCCAATCGATAACGCCTGCCAGGACAAGGTAGTACAGTTAGTGAAGTACGAGGCTCTAAACCATCTCTCCATGGTGCTCCTTGTTTAAGGAATTTGAAACCACTTTTCTGCTTCAAGGGGTTGTGTGAACTGTCAAGTTCTTTTACAAAAGTTATGTGACAGAAGTAATCATTACAGAGTGCGACCATAACGCCCCCTGACATGAAGTACACATATTATTAGAGACAGATTTCAATCCACCACCTCTGCAGGAATTCCTGAAACAGGAGAGACCTGAGAATCACCAGATGATTGGAGAGAGAAATTTTGATATGTGGGTGGTAAGACTATTCTGTAAGGCATACTACATCCATTCTGAGGAATACTGCTGATTGGACTGCAAAATTCTGTTCACAGTTGTCCAAAAAAGAATTAATACACATATTGTATGTCCTGAGTGGTAGAGTAAACAGAATATCAGTAGAGGGAAATTCAAGTGTTGTTTCCGTAACAGTGTCTATAGTTACCTCCATTTTGTACATAAGATTTCAGACATGTAAAGAGTGTATACACAAATCTATTATACCTGCTGCACGGAGCAATTACAAGGAGTTCTTATTCTGGCCATTCCCTTTAAGGAATGGTTCACTGGGGTGCCCCGTGGGTCTGATATTGTTTACGGTATGTCAAACAAGGCAAGACTTAGAGATGGGACAGGGTGCTATTAGGTACATGCTTGTTTTGTTTGTCCACCAGTGAAATGTCTGTGTGACGTTTTGTGTCGTGTTTTGGTGCTGTGCCCTGTCCGTAGGGTCTGCCAGGCTTCCCCACAGTTGCTGCCCTGCACAGTAATCAGATCCTCACCATCAAGGTTTGTGGTTGGCACCCATGCCCTCCGTCAGAGCCTGCAACCAGCGTAAGAGTGAGCAAGAACCACTAATTGGCCTGCCGAGTCCTTCTGTGCTCCCTGGCATAAGACATCAGGTCCTTGGGTTCCTGGGACCTCACCTACATCTATGAGGTCAAACAGATACAAAGAAGGAGAATCTTGAGCATTGAAGAGAGGAGGATATTGGAGTTAAGCAAGGACAGGGAAGAGAGGCAGGCACAACCACCTAGGACGGCGCCGTGCCTCAGCGGTTGAATGTGCATGCATTGCAAAGCTCTGTGATATTTTTCGGTCTACAAAATAATTCTAAGTATACTCTGGACTTCGGCATCAATAAAATGGCAGTCGTGTTCATGCCACATTATGCTGGTTGACAGATCTGACGGAAATTGAACTGGCACTTTGTCTGTGGACCTTCTGCTCAGAGTGCGAATGCAGGTAACTCAAGCTTACCTGCTTCTTTAGTATTCTACACGAGAAAGGCCCAACAGCCAGGCAAAATGACAGGATAAAAAAACAAAAAAACAAAAAAACATTCATTTCTAACTAAAAATCTGGTCTCACCACCCTGTTTCAGGGTTACATTTCTTTCACGAAAAGCGAGAGGGTCTGATATCAGACACAAGTGCCAGTTCTGTTTTATTTAATGGCCATTATAAGTCTAATGTGTATATCTTTATTTCTTTCTTGGGGCCTTCTGATGTCTATTCTTCAACTCTCTCATCTCTGAACTTCAACCTTTGACCTCACCTGACTGATCAGATGGTGTTTCCTAAAATCAATCATGGGTTTCTCTCTGCTGATCAGCAGCTCATTAAACGCCGCCTGATTAAGGTAGTGCTTATTCTTGCTCAAGTCTGATTTCTTCTTTGCATTCAGTTATTACTCTGTATACTGCTGCTTTGCCACTTATCTCTCATGGGTGGGGGTGGAGTGGGAGGATATTTATTTGAAAATATCTTAAAACAAAATTATGTTCAGTGAGCTGAATTTGTATGAAATAAATGTGAAAGTGTCAAAACAACAGGTATAGAGAGCCTGTTTAATGTTTTCTTAATTAAGAAAAAGAAAGACAGTTTAAGTTATATCCCAGTTTCTAATGTCTCTAGCTTGGGTAATGTATAAATTATTATATAGCATGACAACAGCCTTGTATGCTTAATTTTATAAATTAAGATAAGGAAAACACATTGTCCAACTTAAAATGCAGTCATTTGATTAAACAAGGTGGATGCAAATGATGCAATACTGTTGCGAATAGTTACGCAAAGATTTTATACCAGCTCAGAGTATAGTGAAAACAGACAGAGGGCTTCCAAGAGCTGAGAGGAGGGCTGGTTCCTGGGCTGCTGTGATTTTAATTGCTGCACTCAGCTCACCCAGCATGAATATTTATTTGATCCCTGCTGGCAGGGAAATTGACTGCAGGCTTCATGTTTCTGGTTGCTCTGGTTTTTTCATAGTGTAAATGTGAATTAGATTATACAGATTTAAAGTGTTGAAAAGAATACCTGGGTCTTTATCTCTGTAGTCATGGTTGGTCTGTCCCCCTCTCTACTGTAGGGTGACCAAGGACAAGCTGGGCCCCCGGGCCCACCAGGCCCTCCAGGCCCAAGAGGGCCTCCTGGGGACACAGGAAAGGATGGCCCCCGTGGAATGCCAGGAGAACCCGTGAGTTGTTTTTCAGATCAGTTGTTTTCACAGGTTTTGTTTGTTTGTTTGTTTGTTTTAAGGGGTGAGAATGGGGATGGAGTGGGGTCCCCGGATGGGGTGCGATTAGGGGGTCCAAGCGAGTGGAGTGGGTTAAGGGAAGAAGGTTGCTAGGGATGTCCCCAAGCAGCGAGGGCCCTGCCAGCAGGATCCTGCTTTACCACTGAGTCCCCGGGGATGCCATGCAAAGCCCAGAGGCCTGGCGCAGCAGTGAAGCTGGATCCGAGGTGAGCCTCCAGGAGTCTGACTGGAGAAGCCTGACACTTGTGTCCTGACGCCATCCAGTCCATCAGTGCCTCTAGTGTAAGTGCGAGGCCAGCCTGAACAGCTAGGTGGAGGATTAACCACATTTTCTGATAGATCAGTAGCGGATACAATCAAGTCTCATACAATTTATGGAAAGTAAAGAAGTTAAATCTTTCTAGTATTTATCCCCTGTAAATAATTTGACCGAAAAGAATTGCTGATAAAACAGTAAAATTAATGGTTAAAACATCAGTGGGCCAGGTTTGAATATCATTTGTCATTTGCAAATGAAGCTTATTAATAGAAATGACTTAAAAGCGATCTCTGTTACCCCAATAAATTTAATTTAAAAATAAAAATATAAGCGATTTCAATACTTAGTGTCAAGTGTCAATATATAACAGTACAGGACACTAAATAAGGGGTCTGATTTGGTAGAGGCAACCCAGCAATTTAAATAAATATATGGAAAAGGTAAAAATAATTACACTTATATTCTGAAGTTAGGATTTAGAATTCATGTTTATTGATGAATTAAATTATTTATTTAATGTATTGCTATAACTTAAATTATTTTCATTAGTGTTTTCATAGTATGAGAGTAATATTGAGAATACTTATCCATAATGTAGAAATTCTTGAAAATAAAGACCACCAAAAAAAAAAATAGAAATCAGCCATAGTCATTGTTTTGGTATATTTTATTTTTATAGTCATCTGGTATGTATTTTCTCAAAGAATGATTCTGTTTGTAAGACTAGAAGGTGCTTTAAAACTTTTCTTAGACAACCTTCTATAAGCCCCATTTCCCTTTCTGAAAGCTGTTGTTAATTTATCATATGAAATGAGGAATTAATTTACCACATATGATTTAGGACTGAATCATCAAAGATAGTGGTTTCAGCCTAAAATTGTCTAATGTGTCCCCTTTTCTTGGGTGGATATCTCAGAAGATAGAAGAAGCTGCAGCGTTAGGGATATTTAAAGCTCTCCAATTGTTTGCTGGTTTCCAACAAAGATACAGTGTCTCTCAAATAAGAAGAGTTGTAAAAACCATGCTAATGGTGCAGAATTAGTCAGATCATTGAGTATTGTATACTCTACAGAAAATTTAAAGTATAAATTACTTTCAAAGAACAAGATAAAGTTAAGGTATGCCAAATTGTAAACCATCCAAAAACATTAGGTCATCCTTGAAGTGAATGTAGTTTTTCATCTAAGTAAGAAATGGAGCTTTTTATACAAAGGTAAGAGCATTTTTTTAATTCCACAGATATTATTTGAACTGGATTTAAAGTCTCAGAGTTAATTTTTACATACTATCATAACCACTGAAAAATAGATTTTATAAAAATAAACTGAGAAGTGCTTATTTTTAAAGTCCAACAACATCTCTCTCTCTCTCTATATATATATATATATGCATATGTGTGTGTATATATATATATATACATATGCATTAAAATCATGTTTTACAGAAAAGAAATATCTGTAACCATTGACTGTCATTATAATAATATAATAAAACATGATAAAGAATTCTGTATGAATCTGAGTATTAGAAAGTTATGATAGTGGTATAATATGGCAGAAAATTTTATTTTAATATACACTGTCAATTTTAGTAAAGCATCATTAATCCAGGATAATTAAAATTCAAAATCAGTCTCTTCTTTTTTATTTAATTTCTGTACTAAAAGCAATTGTCTCTCTCTCTGGCATATATATGGAAGTTTGAATGCTCATAAAGAGGACCATGTCATCATCTTATGTCATCATAAACAAGACAATAATAAATGAGAATGACTGTAATTACAATTAAATATTTTTCTAGGACCATTTAATGACATAATACTCATTTTATTTAGAATATATTCTTGGTATAATCTTAAATCTCTACTATAATCTAGGCTCATTTTGTTAAATCATACAATTTTTTTAAAAAATGCATTTGAAGAAAGAATATTGGCTTTTTTTATTATATTATGTTTGCATTTCTCTATTTAGCCTGAAAAGTATATTTAATATTCATACCCCTGAATGAGTATTGTGAAAAAGAAAAAACATATATTGAAATTGTTTTTTAATGTTTATACCATTAATAAAATTATCACTTTTTTTTAAGGGTGAACCAGGGAATCCAGGAAAACAAGGCTCAATGGCAAGTATCTCAGTTTATCCTTTACTTTAAATTCTATAAATTGTCATAAAATTTATATAAAAAATAATGGAAGTCTAAGTTACTTAAAACCTGTCAAGATTACAAGTAACAAATGCACCTGTCATGTGACCTATAACAAAAAGAGTGAAGATTAGTAAAAGTTTAAAAGTAACATGGCCTATCACATGGCAAAGGTCACAATCCATCTATGGGATTGACAGGGAAAAAAGAGAAGGAGGTTCAATGTGGGAGCAGTGACTTAGGAAGGGCAAAGGAGAGAATTTGCTTTAAGCAGCTCTGCTATAAGGGAAATTAAATTCAAGGATACACCTAACAGTATAAATAAAATGTTTTGAAAGGCTTGGTTGTGAATTAGTATAGTAAACCTTCCTCAGTAATTAAAGGAGTATTTTGTTGAAGGGCTTCACCCAGAGTAAAACAGTTGTGCCTTCTTGATCTCTGTCAGCAAAAAAGATCATGAAATAATTTCACGTGGATTCACCTGCAGATGTGCCTGTCAGTTCCTCATGACCATTTATCCTTTGCCAGCGAGAGGAGTTGGGGCAGCTTGCTGAGCCCTGAAGAGTAGAAGCCCTTCAACCCGCTTCTCCCTGTCTCTCTTCCCTGTCACTGGAGCCTTCTTTCTGACCTATTGGATGCCATAAACACTATTGGGGAATACCGGGTGACAATCTAAGAACCCAAGTGCCACAGGACGGCTATGTCTCACTGCATTGACCTGGATGCAGTGATCACAATAAGCATGATCGTGTCCATTCTACAGAATGTGTGACATGCAGCATGCAGGTACCTGTTCAAGGTATAAAATTTATTTGTAAAAAATAATTAGCTAAGTCCTGCTGAAACTGAGGCACAAAAATGGGACAGTTGGTCAATAATGAAAACAAATGTATAATTGGGTTAAAGGTCAAAGTCTTATCCCTGCACAGGATGCCTTCAATAGCCCTCCTGGGGAAAACTCGCCAAATTGTAGTCATAGCTGTAGCGTAGCTGACTTTGAAACATCCTGGGGAAGTGAAAGCACCTTGGGGCTGAATCTGACCCTTCGCCTGGAAATTCTCTGTTCCTGACCTATAATGACCAATATAGATATTTGACACAGATAATATGACAGGGGGTACTATATTGGATTCCTTTTAAAGAGAACAGAATGAAACAACAAGAAAAGACCATGTATAAAAATTAAACAAAACATTTATAATCAGTGGTAACTTTGCATACAAGAGCAGCATTAGGGTTCAGGGATATAAGGTCACAGGAGGTGAGGGATTCTTGGAAAACTACAATATAAAATTTGAAATTGCTTTAGGCAACTGAATGCACCTGTGATTTCTATCCTGGATAATGGTCAAAAATTCTCCCAGACATTCTTGCACTGAAGACTCCTTGGGACTCTCACAAGCCCTTGTTTCCATGTATGCATATCCTACTGAGGTTTCTATCATTACCATTGACTTTCTACTCCAATGTCCAGTGCAGTATACTAATATACAAAGTTCTGAAATAAAAATGGATATTTTTAAAAAGTACAGTCTTATCTTCCTTAAATCCATATATTCTCTCAAGAACATACAATGTGAATAACAATTTAATCCCTTTTCCCTGTAATTCCTAGCTTAATGTCATTAAATATAAATCTTGTATCTGGCCTTGACTTATCATGTTAGTGTGCTCCAATTTCCCATTTCTTTTAGTAATTTTTGAGATGAAGATAATCCTGGGTATTTGTTCTATAAACTTTTTCTGCTGTCTTTAAACTCTTCAGATTTAGTTTATATTCTCATTATTAAAGTTGCAGCTAAGAAACGTAATTAAATCACGAATGTTCAAAAGATGTGTGTAATGTAATGATCTTCTGAAGTGTATTGTACTGTTTTTCAAGATGTAAACTTTTTTAAAAAAGAAAATATCTATATTATATATAAGGAAAAGTAGACATATCTTAAGTCTAGCTCTCAGTGAGTTTTCACAGCTCAAGAAAGAGAATGTTATCATATCCAAGAAACCCCCCTTTACCTTCTAGTCACTACTCCCTCTTCCCCAAGTTTACCACTATTCTGTCTCCACAGATTAATTTTGCCTGCATTTGAATTTTACATTAATAGAATCGTACAGTATGTACACTTTTGTGTCTGGCTTCTTTCATTCAACATTATATTTGTGAGATCATCCACTTCTGTTTTAATAGCCTTCACAGCTGGTTAAGAAAAATAGGAGGAAGAACCATACTTCCTTGAGTACCCTGTTAAAACTACATCACTCAAATAGCAGTGAATGAATGAATGGTCTGTCTGACCTTGGGCAAGTCACTTAACCTCTCAATTTCTCATCTGTAAGGAAAGAATAATAATACCCTCTGTGCCTCTCTTTTCAGGTTGCCAAAGACAAATGCAATAAATTAGGGGAAAGCACTTTAAAATGTATAATGAAGAAGTATATGAATATGTTATTATTATTATCACTCAGTTGTTTCCTCTAGAGTAAATTACAGGTGAGCATGGATTTATATAACAGATGCATTCCTGTAAAGCTCTGTATGAATCATATTTTCATAAACCAACATATCTTAAATGTGCTGAGGAATTTTGCTATGTAAAGCAATCCTGTTCAGAGTCTTTTTGTAAAGCAATATAATCTCCTAATTCTTCTTCCTAGGAAACTGAATTTTTCTGTCTTAAATTTGCTTAAGGTGAAATATTTCTATGATTTAAAAAATCAATCATTTCTTAAAAGTGCTATCTTTGTTTGTTAAGTTAAATAGCACCTGTATATATTAACCAATCTCAAAGAGAGAAGAGAGATACTAGAAATATAATAGCAGTTTTCATGAGGAGAAAAATTTCCTTAGAAAGTTTTTCTTTTCTTTGAAATAGTATGTGCATGTGTGTGTGTTTGTGTGTATTTTGACTCAAAGTCTGGAAGGCAGAAAAGTACATTGCACCAGATTTCTGGCCTCAAAACTACTTAGAAGTGTATGACTATAGTCTATAATCCTTTTTACTGACCTATTACATGTGGACTGAGTCCCATTTTACCTCTCACTGGGTTATGGTGAGAAGCAAGTAAAATAATAATATGAAAACGCTTTCTGAACTACAGAGTTCCATAAATGAGAATTACTGGCAGCTAAAAAAAAAAATTCAGTGATACAAGTTGACATACAGAAAGACCACTCAAAGAAATGTAAGGGCTAAGAACAGTGTGGCTACAGCCATCTGTGAAATTACAGGTACTGTGATGATAGTGCAAGTTATTCCTTTTGGCCCTGTGTGTTGCCATTATGCTTTTGGCCTTTCTCCTGTGTATCATTATCTTGCATTATCAACTTTTTGTGGCACTCCCCTGTTCAGCCATTAGCTAAAAGAAGGAAGGATAATATATACCACTGCTCTCATCTTTTTCACCAAAGCCATTCCATTTCTTGATTTGTGTTGTGTAGGAGTGTTTGCTTAAATGAGAGTCTTGAGAAGTATTGGAGAATCTTTAAAAATTTAAATGTCCCTGATGATGAAATGAAAAAGCTAGAAACAATCTAAAATTAGCTCTTTCAAAGGTGTCTGAGTGTGTCAGGTGGGGAGTTTTTTTTTCTAATCCAGGATATATATTTTATATTATAAAAATAATCATCTGAAGATTAACAGCTTCTCTGATACAATAAAGAAGACCTGCTGCTCAGGCAGTTCCACATTTATTTAATCCTGCTGTGCATCTATTCTGTAAACCCTACCTTCAGGTTTTCCAAGAAGTTCAGGATAAGATTTTAAAAGACAGGCTCTTGAGCTAAAATAAACTGGACTCCATCTAAAGAAGAGGGAACTGCTCTAGCTTGTAAGACTAAACCCAACGTCAAGGCAAGGACTGACAACAATCGGAAGTGATAAAGTTCTGAACCCTAGCATGAGTGATCTTTATTTTTCAGGTCTTTAGATGTTTAAATGCTTGTTAAAATAGTATTTTTTCAAGGTATCTTCCTTTTGATATTTTCACTGTTTTTTGTTTTTTTGATGACAAATGTAGTGGAATCTCAAAAGCATAAAAAGTAGATGGTGTCTCTCTCTCTCACACACACACACACACATGCACCAACTAGTCTCATTTTCCTGGAAATTATCTTTCAACCCAAGGTGTTGATAGCCAAAGTTGCATAGACCAAATTACTTTCTCTACATTGAAACTCTTTCTTCATTCCTCTCCCTCACCCCAAATATATGCAAACTCTGTAGCATGTCTAGTCATCTCTTCCTGAGTTATAGGAGTACCTGAAATGTCATTCATTGGGCCCTGATGGTGTCTGAGAATTCAAACCCAGAAAAATGTTGCTATTATTCTTCCTTAAAGTGAAATTTGGACTGTGTCAGAGCGGTTACAGATATTTTCAGTTTGTTTTAATTTTGCCTGCAAACACATTTAATAATTTTGGTCAAATGAATATATGTACCGCTTTTTAGGTAATAACATAACCATAAATAATTGCTTCTGCTTCATTTAAAATAAAGTTGAAATAGCCAATATATGAAAGATTTGCTCTAAATATATTTGGTTATAATGCATTGCGGTCCCACAGGTCTGATAAGACTCATCATTGTACTTAACTGTATTTTCTCTGCCAGCTATCCTGATCAGCAGGATGGCAGATGCCGGAGACAGATGCAGGCTTCCCTCCCTATTAATCTGGCAAAGCAAGCAAAACCCCAGACCTTCAAATCACAAATCACAAAAGTGACCAAAATCATCCCAGCATGTTTAGTAATTAGACTAGATGTTCACAGTGAAATCTTTGCTTCACTTTTGCACACTGTCTACTGGGATGACTTAGCAGCTGTTCTAATGCTTTATTTTCCTCACTGAATCTGATCGTCCATGAAGTACATGTAAACGCCACACCAGCAGACTACTTCCCACCTCCTTGGTGCCTTCATTCAAAACCTGTAATGCTTGCTTTTCCAAATGGACTAAGAAAAGGTAGATAAGTAATGCCTTCTCCTTCTGGTTCCATCCCACTACCCCATCCGGTTGTCCAGCTTACGGGAACTCACTCTGTGTGGATTCCTGTGTGCCTGGACTTCTGTAAAGGTGTCAAAAGGTCACTATAGCGTGGTACTAGATGGGAATATTTGACTTGGCTTTAAAGCTGGTTTGGATGTCTAGAAACAAAATGTCAACTTTGGGGGGAACATTTTTAGTAGTGGTTTAAGAATTCAGCAAGAAACCTAAGTATGAAAAGATAGTCTAAAAGGCTGAAGAGCTAACTGTATTCTTCTCATGCTTATTTTGTGTTTCTTAACAACTCTAGACTGTGAATCAGCTCTATATTTAACTATCTCGCACTGTTTCTGTTAAAGGTCTAAAAGTTCTATTCTCATGTGCAAATTAAGATACTTAGGCCTTAGTGTCCTTATCTATAAAAGTGGGGAGACTAAATGATATCTGAATCCACTTCAAGCTCTAAAGCCCTGTCATCCTACTATGTTTTCATTTTTAATGCACAGACACACATTATGTAGTCATTTATTCATGTTATATATGCATACCCACAGAATTCTGAAATACAGTGAACAACAGTCATATATTGTTTTAATGGAAGAAAGCCTTAAAAATTGTCTTCTTCAAACCTATAATCAACTTCTCCAGTTATTTATTTTAATTTTAGAATTCAATCCAATGTCACACTTGTATGAGTATATTAATGAAATTATAATTAATCTCCTTTACCAAATTCTCATATCTTATCATTAGATTGAGAAGAAACTTCAAAATAAAGTTGGGTCCATTTAAGGCCTGTGTCTTACATCTGTAGATTAAGGGCAAATGTACAAATTTTAGGGCAAACATATACATAGAAACCCTTATACAATATGTCTAAATATCAAACTGGCAAAAATCAAACCAATAAATTGTTAAATAAGTATGTTCTATATCCTCTAACCTTCATGATATAATCTCATAATGACTTGGAAAGTTCAAATGCAGAACCATCGCCCTCCTTGGAGAGCCAAGCCAGAATGTGATGAATTTCTGAATGAGGAGAGCTGGAACCCAGCCCCAGCTCCTGGCCCTGGCCTGCTGCCTTTCTCTCCCACACCTCCCTCCATCCCTGAACTTGATGAGACTTGAGCTCTCACATGTACACATTCTGGGGTGCACACAGGATCAAACGCCAGCCACACACCTCAAAATACCCACCGCTTTGTCCCTTCTTCCTGTGTGCGTGCACCAGGGATATGGTTCACCTCCAGAAGAACAGACCTGAGAAGGAGGCAACTCACAGTCTTTGAAGTGAACTCCAATCATTGGGGTAGAGAGCTCCAGGGTGCTTAGCACCCAAAGCACAGTCTGAGGTCTGGAGGTGAGCCACCACATGAGGAGGAGTGAGCCAGAAAAGAGCTCTCTATAAAGCATGGGCCCCAAAGCAAGAATCCTCTTGCCCAGGGCTAAGGGAAGTACAGAGTCTGTATGTCTGAATGGAGTAAAAAAAATAGACTTCTGCTTTAGTTACCTCCTTTGAGAAAACTTCAAACACACTCACTTACTCACACATAGTCACAATCCCCCAAGCTAAGTTAGAAGCTGTCTTCTCTTCTCCGCCACAGCATTTATCACGTCTTATAATAATTGTGCTTGGTACTTCAGGTATTCAGTAAACTGAATGACTGAATGATACAAATCAATGAATTAATAAATCAAATTTATATTTTTCTTCCAATGAGTGCCACTGCATGTCAAGAGAAGGATTAGACAGGATAAATCCAACAGAATTACTACAAAACTGCTATTTCTCCTGCGTCTTCTTATATTCATTCATGTATTATAGAATATTTGCAGTACATGTGTGTTCATGAATGTGCATTGTTTAATGAAAAGACTGATTCTCATGAGGACAGTGACATTTGAATCAACTTCTAGTCACACTATGTGGCTATTTTTAAAGTAGGACACAAAAGACATAGAAGAAATCTTAGGAATGATCTAGTTTATCACTTTACAGATAAAGAAACAACATCAGAGTGAATAAATAACTTGACCAAGGTCACAAAGTAGTCAGTGGCAGAACGAGGCTAGAATCCAGTCCACCTGGTTGTAGTCTTGCATGTTTTACAGTCCAGATCGGCTAGATCTGCACTTTCCAGTGTGGTAGCCACTAGCCTCATGTGGCTGTTTACACTTAAATTAATTCAAATTAAATAAAATTTAAGACCCAGTCCCTAAAAATTGCACTAGCTACATTTCAAGTGTCCAGTAGTCACAGGTGGTTAGTGGTTACCAAGTGGATAGAGCAAGATAGACCATTTCCATCATTCCAGAAAGTTTGCTGTACGGTGCTGGTCTAGATAGAAAACAGACCCGGGTATATATCATACTCTTAAATTTCAGTCCTTCTGCTGATCATGGGATATTTAAATTTTTGTACCTGGTGTTTCTCAGCATTGTTGACTTAAAATAGGAAATCACTTCTTCATAATCAAATAGAAACATTTTTTTATTGAGAGCAGTGAGGGTGATAGGCCTTTGTGAACCATAAATTTGTGTCCTTTATGATACACTAGGGAAGTATGCTTAATCATCGAGGGCAGAGGAAGCCTGTTAATTTTTCTCTCTTTCCGGGTCATTTCCATTTTGGGTTAAGCAACAAGAAACAATTTATTGGATATTTAGAAAAAATGGAGTAAGTTATTTTCAGGCCAGAATATGTGGTGAGAGGTGACACAGTCTCTGTTTTGGGGCCCAATCAGGACGTAGATTTTAAAATACCCAGATCTGTCTTTAATCTGTTGGTGGTAGCTAATGCTCAGTATTTAGTCTTGGGCCCTGGTTTTGTCAAGTGTTGAGAAAAATGTATTACTTCTTTAATTTCCTGAGCTTTAAGAGACCTCCCTTACGGAGGTCACAGCTTCATGATTTTGAGAAACACCAACAAATGAGTTATCCTGGTTTAATATTTTCCCCCAGAAGTCAGCACATGAGATAGAGAAGTCAGAAATCATTTATTTCAAAAAATAATTACTCCATTTGAAACATTTTTCATCCGATATTTGTGAATTAATATAATGACATGCCATTTTCCTGATAGGATGTACATGAGACCTGTTTTAGAGGAAATTCTTCAAGTAATAGAAATTATAGGGTGATATTATCCAAACAAAACTCCCAGATGCTTAAACAGAAACGAGTACCTCAAAACTGGAACTCTTTCCAGTGATATAAGCATGGTAGTTTGAGCAGTAAAATAGTGGAGGAAATCTGGTAAATGAAATTTAGTAATTTTTATGTTTATTAATTCACTTTCAGTTTGGTCAATAATTATTTACTTGCTAGGCACTGACCTAGGTGCTGAGAATGTAAAATATATGGCCTGAAGAATTTGCTGCCTAGTCAAGTACATTTTATAAATATGTAAATATATTAAAATACAGCCAGTAAAAATGCACTAGAGAAACACTGGACAAAAACAAACTCTGGTGGTGTTGGAGAAGGCTCACAAAGGAAGGCAGTTACACAAAAACAAGCTCTGTCTGGGTGCATTGGAGAAGGCTCACAAAGGAAGTGAGTTACAACTGCTGAACCTAGAATGATTAAGAACTTCATGTGAAGACTAATAGGAGACTGCTTGGGAAAATACAAACGATTAAGTGTGACGGAAGACAGTTCATGAAAGACTCAAAATGAGAGAGAGGAGGCTCTCCCAGCTCAGCACTGTCCTGCTCTTCATTGTTTATGTGAAGTTTCTTCATACCCAGTCAACTAAATCATTGCCTTTCACACTGAAAACATTTCAGCACACTCTCATATTCTAAACATTTCCCAGTAGTTTCTAGTTTGGCACTTCCACACACTTAAGCTATGAAATCTGAATCTTGTAAAACATCGCTTGAATTATACTCCAGACATACATATAAAAGGGGCTAGAGTTTATGTTTCTTGACCTTCCCTCATCAATCATTCAAGTAGAACATGGAATTTTATATAAGTATATCTTAAGTGAATCCTTCTTAAGACAAATTTCCATTATTTATTTCTAATGTCCTTCTATTCTTTATAAACTAAGTTTATAGATTTTCTGATCTTGTGCTGCATTTGACCTGGTTGATATCTTGCAAAAAGTTATAATTAAAGTCTGTTGCACCAAGCCCTTGAGAAAGTCCGATACTAATATTTTAGGATTCCGTAAGTTAGGTTATATGTGTTATCACTCTTCCTCATGGAACCAGACTTTTAAAAGAATTTTCTTCATTTTATTAAATTATGAAAAAATTCTTAACTCAAAAAAAAATTTTTTTTAATGCTTAAAGTTTGGGTCTTTTATCCTCCCCTTCACAGATGAATACGCCTCTTTTTTGTTCTCTGTGTTTTTTATTACAGAAGCTGGTTGTATATTCTTGTATCTAGAAATGACCAGCAGCTTTCAGACTTCAAATTTTACTGTTAGCCATGAGGGACAGAACAGGAACTGTGTCCGCCCCTGCTCACACAGAACATTATTTCCTAATAGCAAACAACCTGAACTTGCCTTCAAACACCTCCCGGGAGACATCCTAAAGCACATCATTTAGAAACTCTGCATCCTGTTTAAGTAATTAATACCTCAATCAAACTTGTGCTAACTTAGCTTTGGTCAGAAAAAAAATCATTTATTTTTCCCATTCCATGATCTATCAAGCAAAAGGCTTTTTTAATTAAAAAAAACTTTTTTTTTTCATTTTTATGAACTGGAAAGTAAAGCAAATGCATAATGGTTATAGAAACATTCATTTCTTAACTGCCTGCTTTGAAGATGAACTTGGGTTGATAATTCTACTTACTGTTTGCATGATGGCTTTCTGAAGTGCATTAGAGACTTTAGACTTACATCCCCATCCACATGTTGATAAAATCATGTAACTAGGATGATTTTTCCTTTGCTGTTTAAATACAGAGGCCATGAACTAAATTCCTCTGCTCACTCTTGCCTGTAGAAGTGATCTATTAGAACAGGCCCATAATGTTAGAATGACTCTGGTGAATACAAGGGTGAGAAGTCTCGTCATTCCTATCTTGAGACACTATTGTCTAAGGTATAAGTAAAAAAAGTTGATTTACTTTATTCACTTACTCATTTTTATAAGTTTTATGACATTCAAAGGAAATGCCATTGTGCTTATAAGCACCTGCAAGGCCGTACAGACATGATCTCCTTCCCCTATCCACGTCGCATGCTCTACACACATCTGTAGCTTCCTTGCTGTTCTTTGAACACACTTAGCAGGTGTCCCCCACCCCCAACCCCTTGGCCTTTGTTCTTGCTGTGCCCTTGCCTGGAAGATTCTTCACTTTCTATGTGCTTGGCTTTCTGCTTGACCTCTTTCAGAGTTCCATCCAGGAGTCACTTTAACACTGAGGCCTTCACTGAGCTCTGAACTATGGAATGGGTGGAAGAGAAAGGACCAGAGACATGAAAAGCCCCTTATAGAAACCAGCAGTCAGAGGTGTAGAGGTGTGAGAGCATAGCTTACGTGGTGAACTCAACTGTTACAAAAGCTTGGACTTGTCTCAAAAGCTATGGAAGGCACTGAAGGATTTTTTCAGCAGAGGAAAGGTATGAATCTATTAGCCTTTGAGAAAGCTCACTCAGGCATACCTGTGCAGAAAGAATTGAAGAAGACTAAAAACAGATTGGCCCTTGGGTGGATGTCCCATTAGGTAGGTGAGGAAGAAGGTTTGAACAAGAGCATAGCAATGCCCCAAAGGTATATTCTTGAGTAAGTACCTGGTAGGTTTGGAACACAAAGAGTAAAAGGATCTCCTTCAGGCCTGGGTAACACACTTTTGGTAAAGGCAATCACTAAATGGGAACTAACATATTTCTTTAACTCACTTGCTCGCCATAGTCTACTTAATATTTTATATAATCTTTAGAAATAGAATCCAGCAGGGCTGGGGATAAATAGGAAAGAAAATCAAGTGTACTGTGTAAATGTATTACTTGTTTATAAGTTTTGACTTTGCAAATCTCTTCGGGTCTTTTCTGAAAGACCATGAAAACCTTTGTGTAAAAGTTCATCTGCAGACAAGTGAATTTTTCAATTGCTCATTTGTTTTTATCTTTTGAATAAGGTTATGTCCATTATGCAATATCTTTAAATGAAAAAAAAAAGTTTATACATTTTACAACACCCAGAACCTGTATATAAATGAGCATATTTCAAGGTTCAAATTATATTTTAATACTTCTGGAGTTAAACTTAAAGAAATATAGTTTAATATGTTGAGACTCTAAATGTTACACAGTTTTTAATCTTGAGACATATACAAAGAAATTATTTTGAAAAATAAAAGAGGCCAGATTATTCTCATTTGAATTGGTTGGATATGAGGTATATATGTACAACTATAAAGGTGCCCACCATGAAAATACCTAAGAAAGAAAGAGTTCATTGATTAATAAAAATGAACTAAAAAGGTTGACTCTTTGGCTTGGAAAACTATTGGATCCAAACTTATTAAGTCATGGAGATAACAATAATCTAGTTATTTTAGAAATCTTAGAACACTAGAAAAAATGGCTTTAATTTTAGGAATAATAAGCATTAGTTTAACTAGTAAATAATGAATTTAGGACATTTTCATCGAAGTCATTATTCATAATGACTTTTGAAGCAGGCTGAAAATATAAATAGGAAGAAAGATTAGATGTTAGTGAAAGGTTTTATGGCATTTGCCCATTATTTTATGTTTATGTTTGTACTAGCAATCACAAAACTAATCAAATGTAGACATCTTAATTAACTGGTTGCAATGTACTCTTAACTTCAGAATCGATTTTTTGAGCAGTGAAGCCTTCATTTATAAACTTAAATTTCATGACCACAATATCACAGATATATAATAGAATTATTAATTTAAGGATACTCAAAACACATACATAAAAACAAAGTCTTCATCAGTAAAATAACTTTTGGGGTGTGTGTGTGTGTGTGTTTGTGCTTATACTTAAACAAATGGTGTCTTACATTCAACTCTGCTTCATACTCAGTCTCCTCCTAGTAACGGATGAGACTGGCCTTGGCTTGCTACCATTTTTCCTGCCAGTGAGATGAAAGGAGAATATGCACATTTTTGGTATCTGAGAATATGTCCTTGGCAACATAGTTATGAATAATCCACAAGACATGTACTCACAATTCAAAATTAATGTCATACTTAAAAACTGCTTATATTTTTAGTTTAACAAAAACAGAAGTAATTTCCTAACAGTGAAGAACAACATATTTACTTTCTTTATAGCAATCCTTTGACTTTCATTAAATATTGTGCTAAACCATACAATTAATATAATTTTATGGATTTCAGAGTTATAAGCAATCTTTCTAAATCTGATTTAATGTGATCATACAACAGAGACCAAATTAGAAAATACCAGATATATTGGTCTCTAGTTAAAACACTTGATTTAAAAATTGCTCTTATTTTTATATGAAGTATTCCCTTCAGGGTTATACATCAGTGTAATGAAATATTCAATTTTGGTGGACAATATTTTTTCAAGTGGCAAAGTTAGGTTTATAATGAGAAACAAACCCTTTTGAATTGAACATATACATTCTCAGTCTAAACATTGAATTAATGTGCTTTTTGTTATATGGTTTGCTTTCTAACATCAACATTTTAAGAAGTAAAATACTCTGGAGACACTTGGGAAAATGGAATCATGGACAGTGATAAAACCCAAATCTTTCCTTCACTCTCAGATCTGTAACTACAACTTTCAAATTCTGACTTTACTCAGCATTAACATTCATTTCCCAAACAATTTACCCTTGTGAGGAAATGATTAAACATGTTTATGTGCTAAGGGGAAGGAACTAGTGGAAAGCAAGAGGCTCTTATATGGATGCAGGGATAATTGATTTTTTCAAGTCCCCAAGGGCAGCAAGGCAAGGATGCAGCACATACCCGATGCATTCACCCCTTAGAGGAGGAGGGTCTTGTTTTCCTCTGATGGAGGAAGCAGGTCCAGTGGGTTAGAATCGTTGAGACATGATGTTGAGGGAATTTACCCCTGATAGCCTCTAATTTCTCTGTAAAATCTTAAACAGGGAGAAGTTTCAATAGAAGAAGTGAGTTGGGTGGGGAGGATGTCTGACCACGCAGATATATCAGACAGCAAACTCATTAAGAAGTTGGTTGGTTAAATAAATCTAAAAGGAATATATAAAGGTGATATTGTACATGTGCTTTCAATAATCTAAAGCTGATTATATGAGGAAATTGTTAGTCTTCCTGTGAGGATTACAAAACAATGTATGAGAACAGATTCTTTCAATGTTCCTAAACGTTGTCTACTTTTAATTTTAAAAAATTATGTATGACTAGTTCTTCCTCTAATGACTACTCTAGTGCCTAATTTCATATTGCGGAGTATGAATATAAGATGCTGATTAACTGAATGTAACACATTGAAAGTAAGCTAGCCATTCATTAGATAAGTGTAATATTAAGTGAAATGATAGAGTATCTTTAACTGTTAATATATAGTAAAACAAAGTATTTTTGAAAATATTGGAAGAAAAAATGCTTAGTATTTTAATATTAAAATAGATATGAATGGTCAAATTATGGCTGTATCTCTTCATGCTCTTTTCCATTATTCTGAGTAAAGCCACCAGAACCCCCAGCCCTGACTTTGTGATTGAAAAACGCTAAATCTCAGAACAGCCACATTTCTATTTAGTATGTAAATATTTCCATTCATCTTCCTAAACATTATATTTCTTCTACTCTCCCCCACTTCCCTCCCTAGTATCATAGCTTATGCAACAGCTGACAGCATCTCTTGTTTTTTTATGATACACACTAGGTACCACAAGTGACCTTGTCATCTCCTACTTTGTAAGCAAGTGTTTGTGCAGGTCAGTTGGCCACATTTCATAAGAGGAAGAATAGAATAACATGTTTATTTGTAATGCTGTTCAATTATTTTCTTTGCAAATCTGCTTACTGAGATTTTGAAGATGCAGAAGTCATATGTCCAGTTACTGGAAAACTGCATTGCATTTTTTCTTTATTTAATATTTATTTTATTTTTTTCTATTACCATTTAGTCTCCTTTTACCCCCGCTCCTCCCAGAAAGCACCACGCTGTTGTCCATGTCCAGGGGATGGGAGGTGGTGGAGGGGTTGAGAAAAGAAAAAGAAAAAGGACTCATGCATTGCACTTTAAAGGCTTCTAGCCACAACATCTTGAGCTTTCCAAATGAGGCTGATGTGGTGAATTTGAAGGTATTTGAAGAAACAGAGGTGCTGGGATAACAAAGATTCTTTTTTAAAGGAAAGAAATCAGAATCTTATTGCATTTTCTTTTTATGTTTTATTGATTTTGCTGTTACAGTTGTCCCAATTTCCCTTTCCTCTGCTCCCTCAACCCGGTGGCCCCCGTCCCTCCAGTTGCCCCCCCTTTTTAGTCCATGTCCATTGGTTGTGCATATAGTTCTTCTCAACCTCTTCCTGTCTACTCCATTCCCTCCTACTATGCTTCTTACTTCCTGTACCATCTCCCTCCCTCTCCCCACTTCCCCTTCCCTGCTGACCTCCCCCCAGTATGTTCCCCATACCTATAGTTCTTTTTCCACTCTCGTTGCCTATTTAGTTTGCCTTTGTTTTGATTCCCTAGCTTCTGTTGTTGGTTCTTGTGATGCAGTTTTCATTTTAATGTTCATAGTTTTGATCCTCCTTCTTCTAAACCAGCCCCTTTAACATCTCATATAATAGTGGTTTGGATCTAATGAACTCTTTCAGCTTTACTTTGTCCTGGAAGCACTTTCTCTGCTCTTCTATTCTGAATGACAATTTCACTGGATAGAGTATTTGTGGCTGTAGGTTTTTGATTTTCATTACTTTGAATATTTCTTGCCAGTTCCTTCTTGCCTGCAGGGTCTCCTTTGAGAAATCAGCTGATAGTCTAATTGGGACCCCTTAGTACATGATCCTTTTCTTCTCTCTTGCTGCTTTTAAGATTCTCTCTTTATCTTTAAATTTTGACAATTTGATTATAATGTGTCTTGGAGTGGTTCTCCCTGGGTCCAGTTTTTCTGGAACTCTCTGTGCTTCCTGGACCTGTAAGTCTATTTCCTTCCCCAAGTTAGGGAAGTTCTGCTTCATTATTTTTTCACATAATTTTTCAATTTCTAGTTCTTCTTCTTCGCCCTCTGGCAATCCTATAATCCGAATGTTTGGTCTCTTATAGCTGTCCCAGAGGTTTCTGAGCCTCTCCTCACTTTCCTTTTTGTTTCCTCTTTCTGCACTGGTTGACTGTTTGTTCCTTCCCTGTGTTCCGGTTTGTTGATTTGATCTCTGGATTTTATTTCTTCACCACTTGTCTCATATGTGTTTTTGTTCATTTCAGTATGAGTGGCTTTCTTTCCTTCCCTGTCCTGTTCAAAATCTTTTGTTAATTCTGTAAGCTACCTTATAACTATAGCTCTGAACTGAGCCTCTGAAAGGTTCCCTATTTGTTCATCTGTCAGGTTCCTCATCTGCTACCTGGTGAGCTGCGTCACCAGAACTTCAATTGTCTGCTTCAGTTTGACATATTTGTGTTTTGCTTTGCTTCCTGGGCAGGCTGTGGGGGGCAGAGACCCATGTACTCGTCACTACCTGGCGACCGGCGGCGGTCCTCAACCTTTTTCGATGTGCTGTGGCACTTTCTTTGGGGGTGGGGGTCCAAGATGGATTCCTGCCATTATTCTCCACTGGGAGACCAGGATCCGTCCCCCCACCCTCTGGGCCTCTCCGTCCGAGGCAATGAGGGACTGCCTTCCCTAGCATTGGGGTCACGAGCTGCCGGGACTCGATTGCAGCTGGGGTTGCTCCCCCTGCCGCTATCCCCACTGCTACTACAAACAGCGCCACCCGACCTTTCCGTTCCGGTTCCGATTTCACCCCTCCTACCTGTCCGGACAAGCACCGCTTGTTTATAACTTCATACATTGGGCTTCCATGTAGTTTTATTTTCTGGAATTTCTGGTTATCTTTTGTTTTGAGGTAGTTGTATTCCTTTCTAGTTGTAAAGGGAGACCGAGCATGTCTGTCTAAGCCTCCATCTTGGCCGGAAGTCCCTTATTGCATATTCTTTTTTTTTTTTTTTAACCCATTTTCACTGATAAATTTTAGTGTAATTTTGGACCACACTTACAGTCTAGGTTTTTGTTTTATTTTTATTTTATTTTATTTTTTAATAATTTATTTATTTGTTTGTTTATTTATTTGTAGAGAGAGGGGGAAAGGAGAAAGACAGGCAGAGAAACATCACTGTGTGGTTGCCTCTCACTTGCGCCCCCAACTGGGGACCTGATGTGCAACCTAGTCATGTGCCCTGACTGGGAATCGAACCAGCGACACTTGGCTCGCAGGCCGACACTCAATCCACTGAGCCACAGCAACCAGGGCCTCTTATTGCATATTCTTAATGTTCTTCAACCAAGAATAAGAAAGACGATCTCATTTGTTCTTCCAACTGAAAAATTTAGTTTTCCTTGATGTACAAAACATGAGCATATTTCAACACAGCAAGGAGAACCTTATAGAATAGCACAGTTTTAATTGGTCATCTATGTTTAAATCCTTGTAATGTGCTAATTAAATTGATTTTTCTTTTTAGGGTCCTATGGGGCCTCCAGGACAAAAGGTAGAGTATAAACAATGATGTGGAAGTATCAATAATTATGCTTCCATTGCCTAATGACTAAGCATGAGATGTGAATGTGATTAGCTATTGTAAGCCATGTTGAAGTGATCTGGTTTATGCAGTCTGCTTTATAAAAATACAATCATATCATGAAAGCCATTAAATTTCTAATCAATTCTATTATAGAAAATCCAATAAATCCAGAGCAAACTCTTTTTAGGCTGTCTGCCAAATTTGTAGGTTATTGAATTTTTAATTCAAATATTTATAAAATATGACAAAACTTAGAATGTGAAGGGTCATACAACATTGCAAATTAAATGCATGGCCTTCCTGAAATATCTTATTGTCAAGTGACCATAGAACTGACCAGAATAAAGGATGCACTTGTTGCTTGGTGACTGTATTTGAGTGGCCCACTAGAGTCTTCCTTCGCTGAGGTAAGCTGAAAAATGACTTTCTGATTATCATTTCAACGTTATACATAGTCATCAGAATTGACCATTATATTCTGATGGAGAGGGTCTAGAATTTCTAAAATTACATCAATACTGCAGTAATAACTATATCAATAGCAAGTAGATAGCCCTTTTCCAACAAAGTATTAGTAAGTCCCCATTATCCATTACACTTCCCACCCCACAAGGGGGAAAAGGGGATATTTAACCTGTAGAAAAGCTAAAGAAAACAATTGTATTACAACAGGTGGAAAAGTGATTATCTTTATCTTTGGAATCCATCAAAGATAGAGACTTTTTATCCCTAAGCATTGGGCATGTGGCATCTGTTGAAACATAATCCTGCCAGCCAAGTAAAAGCCAGGGAGTTGTGAGAGGACTTGTGTATAGGAGGAACACTTTGTCCTTCACAATAATGTCTCTATTAAGCATGGTGTGAAATTGTAAAGCTACCCTAATCCACATGCAAGCAGGATAAAATTACTGCCTCAGGCTTCAGGAAGTACGTTAATGACCCACTCAATATAACCACTAAAAGCACTAAGGAACTTGCCATCTCAATTTGTTTTGCATATAATGACCATATTTTTAATTGACCTATTTTTAGGGCAGTTGTAGATTTATAATTACTATTTTTTACCTTTTTCCACCATTAAGAAATTCAATATCCTGTATCTACTAAGAAAAAGCTGTTTTCTAGTGGTAGGTAAAGAATAAGCACATTTTCTTTAAAAATGGTTTCTCCAGAGCCTAAATGGGAAGTGTATGAAAGGAAATGACATCACTATTTGAAAACATTTGCTAATGTTACTATATCTAGCTCAATGCCATAGCTTTTCCTCAGGTGACAGCTTGCTTATTCTCAGTTCATTCCACCTACGTCCAGCCATCGATATTCACCCTGGTGTGCATGTGCACACATGTTTGAGCACATGTGCACATGCACACACACTTAATATTATACGTACAGAAGTTGTGTTGTTCCCAGTTAGTGCTTAACATTTGTAACATCTTTTTTAGTCTACTTTGCAAGACATATTCACACTTGTGTGGCTTAAATGTACTCCCTGAAAGTCTGGGGCAAAAGGCCGCTGATAATAACAAATGAGTTTACAACATGGGTCACTTATTTGACTAATTGTGGAACAAGTAGTGGTTATTTTAATTATATTTTGTTTTATGGTACTTAAAATCATGAAACTCAAGAGTACTGCTACTGTTCAACTTTTTCCAGGTAGAACTAAGCTTATTTGTTTCCTAAGAGCACCCAAATTTAGAGCCGTATGGCCTTGTGATAGCCATAGATCTCAGTTTTATGCTGGGACTTTCTTTAAAATCTTACTACAGTTAAGTGGATGTTTAGCAAAATGGTTAAATTTAACTCCATAGTTTCTGCGAACATTTTCATATGTTTGAACAAGAATTGAAAAGCATAGCCTCCCAGATATGTTTTAGCAGGGTCAAGTTATGGTGGACATAACTAATACAATATAAATTTAGAATAGAATTATTTTGTGATTGTGATATCAATTTAATCTAATCATGTGTCTCCTTAGGGTTCTGTTGGAGCACATGGAATTCCAGGGATGAATGGGCAAAAGGTGAGTATAGTATTTTTCATCATTTGGAGATGACTAAAATCACAATATTATTGTAGTCTGTAATTTTAGTAATAAGCTTATGTGCTTATAGAAACTCTATAAATACTTTTGAAATATAGGAAAATTATGGCGCCAATGGTTGCATTAGTTTAATTTTTAAAGATGTATTAAATAGAAACTCTTAGAAAATTTTTTATTTTATTTTGATAATTTATATGAGATACAATTATCTTTTTTGTAAATATATGTGGAATAGGGACAATACTATGTTTAACATAAATTGTGATAAATAAAATGCACTCTAGTTATTCTTGTCATTGCAAAATCAATATGTATTATTTTTCATTAACAAGTTATTCTTACAATAGAAATCTATTGAAATCTGAATCCAGAAACAAGCGCTTTTTACTGTTAAGCAAAATTGGGAGTTCAATAGACTTGTCAAGCTCTGGTAGTACACATTTATTGTACTGTTAATATTGAGGGGCAGAAATAAAGTAAAAACATACACACAAAGCTCTACATAGACATATCTGTGCACATGTATACTTTTATCCCTGCAGCACACTAACTAGTTGGAAAACATCTAGCTTTATCCCACAGCTCGGTCTGGCATTCTGTGACCCCCAGCAGTCCGACTGGCTCTTCAATCTTGAACCTCTACAGAGACCAGGGAAGCCATAGCAGCAGCTACTAAAGCCACTAGCTGAGCCAGTGTACTGGGAGCCAGGGAGCTGAGCTAGGGACTTCCCTGTCTCCCTCAGAGGTTTTGGACTGGCTCTGTGAAATCCTGCGATCCATCAGCTTGTCTTCCCAGAAGATTTTAAATCCATGTACTCTGGATTAAACTCTGAAATCACAAGGAACCCAACTCTTACAGACAGAATAAATCTCCTTGTGACCTTCTCTAATCCATCTTTTCTTCTCTAATAATATATGAACAATCACAATTTAAAATCCACTGAGTGGCTCAGAGCATGAGTCTACCACTTAGAGACAGTGTGAATTTCGGCCAAGTCTTTGAATTCCCTGGCCTCAGTTTTCTCATCTGTGCAAACAAACAAACAAACAAACAAAAACAATAGTAATATATACACAGTAGGGTCAGTGTGGGAATTAAATGAGTAAACAGACATAAAGCTCTTATGACAGTAATGTAACTATTAAACTTTTCCTTCATTTCATTTTAGTGAAATTCTGGAAATTTAATTGATCTGTGTTTGAAAAGAGGCTCTCTGTTTCCAGAATTACGGAGTTCCCAAGTGAAATTAATGTTCTCAACCAAGGCTCGTGGTATCCTGTAGTCCACCAACCAAACACTGCCCACTCATCAGTAGTGAACGGTCCATACCACAGCTCTGTTTTCCGTTTAGGAAAATGTGTCACCATTTGTTTCACAAATCCTGGTAAGGAAAGATTAACTTTCCATTTAGAACACTGCAGATCATAACCAAAACTTCAGAAGTGTGTTCATTTGAAGATGGATTTGAAAATTATAACTCAGGATACTTAAAAGGGACGAAATGTGGATATGGCATAAACATTGTTTTTAACATTGGTGAAAAGCAATGTTAAAGGTTAGCGTTTTCCTTCTTCTTTGTTTCGTTTCTTTTTTCAACTTTGAGACAATCATGAAAATTTATAGAAACCCTTAACCTGAAACAAAACAACTTTAAAACTGTCACAAATATACTTATGAAGACTGCATATTCTTTATTTTTGCAAAGGAAATATGCAATTTCCTTAGCAAGAGAAAGGAATGTGACATTTTCTTATCCTACTCACCAATTTTAAATTATATTTCAAGGAAGTAGTTAATATTTGCAGTTTTATGTCTTGTTATACATCTTTGTGGCATTTTAAAGTGTTTTCTGTAAAACCTAGGGAAGCTAAATGATTTCACACATATATGAAGGTATCAGTAAAATGCAATTTAAAGTGTTTTTCCTACTCTAGAAGTTAAAACTTTGGGTATGGGGTTTCTGTTAACCCTAGCCATTATCTACCATTTGTAATATTTGATATGTCCTCTTTACGAAAATAAAGTGCAAAAAATAAGTCCCCTTCACTGAAACAGTGGATCACTTAGATAGTAAAAACAACGTTGGAAAAAGAGTAATTGTTCTACACTCAAAGCATGTGAAATATGTCTTGGATCTCTAGAATTTGCTTCTCTGAGAAGACAGCTTACAATGACATAATTTTTTTAAAATGCACCTCTATATTCTTAAATTGTCTTGAGAAAACCTTTTTTTCCATATTAGAATTTTACTTTTTCTGACTATATACTTTTAATGGTTAGAAAATAGTTTTCAGACAATGGTTAAGGAAGGATATGATTTCTAAGCCATCAAAAATATGGCAGATAATAACTAGAAAGTAAAATAATTTTCCTCCTATAAAAATAGCAAGAAAAGTAGACTACTTTAAGAAAATATTTTGTTTGTTTTCTACTAGAACATTTTCCATTCATTCAGATTAAGAAAATCAGTGATTGGCTTTGACTAATCAACTTGGTGGTGACATGTTTTTTACTTTACTTTTTTTTTTTTTTACGACTTTCCTTTAAATTTTGGTCATCCTGATTGCTAATCGGAGCATTTCTTATATTTGTAATGGTCTTCTGCATTCTTCAGATTGTGCTAGGAAAAAGGACTTACGCAAGCAGTAACATGGCAGTCAATCCCACTCTAGCTCTTTCTGGTATCACAATCTGCAGATGGTTCCTAAGCAGCCTCTGTGAGCAACGGGAGGCTGTGTGGGGCGAGGGAAGGGTGTGAACTCTGCAGGCAGAGAGAGACAGTGCTGCAAGTCCTTGTCCTCCATGGGGCAAGTTACGGAATGTCTCTAAGGCTTGAATGTCAGTACAAATACAGACCTTGCAGTATTAACTAGATGACATCTCTAAAGTGAACATACTATCACAGGTACTCAATAAATGTTATCATCTATAATAGTAGTATCACACTTCAATAGTTTCAGCAAATGAGCCCTAGCCTTACTCTCAAGTAGAGAGCAGAAGCCAGTTGACTTCATGATAGGGAGAAAATGAATATTCAATATTACACATAAATATAATATATAAAATACATATAATATCTAATATAAATATAAAATGTTTCTCTGTCCCCTGGCTTCCTCCCTCCCCCACTGTACACATATGCCCAATAGCAGGTAGTTGGGGTGTAAGTACTATTCATATGGGAAAGAGAAAGACATGTCTCATATTATCTGAAAGCTCAGGCACCAGCATGGGGTAATGTAGGAGCGCTGTCCTGGAGTCAGGGTACTCTGTGGTCTGTCACTTCATGTGCAACCTTTGAAAGGCCCTTTTCCTCTCTGGGTCAAGTGGCTTCATTTGTAAAATGAGAGGTGGGGGCTGTACTAATTTATCTCTAAGGCCCTAAGTGATACTGTGTATCTACAAAAGGTCATCTATGTCTCATGTCCAATTCAACTGCTTCTAGCATCTCTGTTTCCAATTCTGAAAGTTGTTTCCATAATTTGGATTTGTTTCTAACAAAAAACTGAAGCAGAGCAGATTTAATGCCATCTTCCTTAAAAATATGAAGTGTTGTCCTCTTCTCTGTTATATTGGACACAAAATTTTTTGTAAATCTTATGAATAGATCTTGTTGGCATAGGTATAATTAATGTTTTATTTATACCCCATGATTCCTTCTCTCTCTCTCTCTCTGTCTGTCTCTCTCTCTGTCTTTCTCTGTCTCTGTCTCTTTCACACACACATGCACACGCACATGCACAGATATACTGGAGAAGTATATGGGCTTTTAAAAATAATTTTGTGGTAGGCCTTTTAAAAACTGAAGCATCCTTTGACAAAAAAATTGGTATGTCAGAACTTTTAAAATTTCAATCCTTAATAGTTGTAATTAGAGCCCTATATTTCTCTACTCTTTCCACATTTTCACATTAATTGAAATTTGTAAGAATAAATCATCATAATGCCAATTTGTTTGAATAGCAATCAGTGCCCAGGACTGTGCAAATGTCATAGAAGAGAAGGTCCAGAGAAGGAAATAGGGTACTGTGCAAATCTAATTTCTGAATCTGTTAGTTCACATCATTGTTTCTGTGTTACTATGAACATAATATTAAATATTTTCAAAATTAAAAACAATTTATTTTTGTCCAATCAAGCTAGAATTTTTCTAAGCTCCCAGAATTATAGGGATTGTTTCCAAAGCAAAGAGAAATATCAGGTGATATTGTTTCATGTATTTTTCAAGTGTTTCCTAGAATTTATTATTTTTAAGACTTCAAAATAAAATATAAATTAAAAATTGCTATTCATGTGTCACCTAATCCCCAATAGCAATGAGATTTTTAAGTCACATTAAATTTTAATCAGTTTGTGGTATTTAGAGTTTCTTTTCATCTCTTATCCATGGGTCTCACAGTTAGTTCTTCACTGACATTCACCTTCACAGCGTACTTCTAATGGCATTTGTATTGTAAGTATATTTAGAGAGCAGATAAATTGAAGCTCCCAGACTTCCAAAGGTCAAGTTGTTTATTCAAGTCTGTACAGTGGGCTATGCAATGAACTCAATGTATTTTATTCTTGAATTACTTACTGTAACCACTAAATACACTCTTTTCTTTGGCTACCTGGACTCTATTATTAAACAATCTAAATTAAATTCCTGCAGGATTTGAATATGTTATAGTTCGGTTTGTTTTCCGGTTAGCTTAAAACTTGCCTGTAACAGAATTTACCCAGTGATCTACTACCCAAACTACTTAGAACTTTTCAATTTTAGACTTTAAGTAAAGATATTCAGAGTTAGACGAAGTAATTGATTTCTGATTCCAGATTAATTAAATAGTTCAGGGAAAGCATCTTACAGCAACTTAGTTCTTTTACAGGTTAAAGTTGAGAATTAAATTATTTTTATTCATTTTTCTATCTTTTAAAGTTGGCAGTTGTGTACATTAGAAGTCTAAGAATACATGGCTTTTTTTCTCTCATAACTATGCATAACAACAGAATGAATTCTCTCTTCTTAAGGAAACACTTTTTATCTATTACAGGATATTTCATATTGTTAAATCACTTCATCCCTGAGTGTGATTCATACATTCTGAAGCATTTTTATAATACAAGTTTAGTCTTAAAGAGACTTTTTACTCAATTTTACTTATTCTTTATGTAATTAACTTAGTTCCTTTAAATAATAATAAAAAGTTAGCTGAAAGACATAATTTCATGTTGGCTTGAAATAAAACAATGAGAGTGAGATTTAAAAAGAAACAACCTTTTCCTCTGACTTTATTTAGGCATATTATTATAAAATTTAATACCAGTTGTCATTCCGGTAAATGAAATTATTGGGAGAGGGGAGAATAAAAAGTTGCGGGCATGGGCTAGGTGGGGTGAGGGGTATGAAGGGAAGGGAAGCTGTGCATAGATTGTCACAAAACAAAGAAACAGCAAAGAAAATGTTTCTGAATGTATTATGACATTATCGAGTCCACTTATTTTTTCCATTTTAATTGAAAAAACACTGTATATTAAAGAAGGGATCCCAAAAGTACCAATTTAGTAGATCTGATTAAATTGCATACATAATTTTCAAACTTTTTTAAGTTCCCTTAAATGTGTCCATTGATTCACTTATTGATGTCTTTAATCATCTGTTCAGCCCTAATTACTATGCACAGGCACCATCTGAGCACTGATATTAAAGCTGTCTCTGCCCCTGTGGAATTTCCAGCCTAATTGGGGATATGGACCTTAAATGAGCATTCATACTAAAGTCTGTTAAATTACAGTGCTGGCAAGTCCTGTGATGGAGAAGCCCAGGGCGGCCTGGCCTGGAGCAAAGGGTCAAGGAATGCTTCCCCGAAGAGGTGATTTTAGGGGAAACTTAAAAAATGGACAGCAGGTAGAGAGTGATTCACTTTCTCCATCCTAGTGCTTTCCACTGACAGCATTTGGCCAGGGGAAGAGAAATTATCACTATGCTGCAGTACTTCCAAATTAAATCACAGACAACCTTGGTCTTAGAATTCTGTTTCTGAAACATCAAATCAGCAACCACTATAGGATTTTTATTTTCATCATAGACTATCTTCTAGCCAAGTTTTTGATCACTAAAATATTAAGTCAATATAAGCTACAAAGTCTGTCTTTGTATCATTAAATCTGACCTCTAAATCATACTCTTGACTGTGTAATGTGTATTAAAAATCAGGCTGCAATGAAATAACTTATGATACTCTTAACAGGTTAACATCTACCCAGTTCCATCCATTTGATACCAGGCCACCTTGCAAAGGGGACAGTAACCATTATCCAATTGTGAAACAGTATCAGTGGGGTTAATTTATGAAGAACTGAATTTCTTCCAGGGTTCTTTTCTCTGTCTTCTCTGCCCAGTACAGAGGATAAAAGAGTGCTGTATATAATAATTACTAACATTTATTCAAGCACTGTCCTAAATCTTGTATGCATATTAGCTCACTCCTCACAGTAGTCCCATGACGTGAGTATAGTATTATCTCTATTTTACATTGTGGAAATGGAGGCACAGGAAGAACAAACACTTCACCCACAGTGACCCAGGTGTTTGTGATAGAACTCAGCTTCAAGGCCAGGAGGTCTGCCCCCAAACTTAAGAGTGAGGATTTTAAATTCAGAATATCTCAGCTCTGCTCGTCAGTGTTTTTATGACCTCGGGCAAGGTACTTACATTCTCTGAGCCTTAGTTTCTCTGTTTGTCAAATAAGAAGAATAACATTTACCACAAAGTTTATTCAGAAAAAATGAAGGCAGTAATAAATATAACTGTTTTTTCAAACATATTATTACATAAAAACAAGCTAGTTTTTCTCTGTAAATTGGAGACATTAATAACTCTATGACCTCAGAAACCTCCTGGGTGTGTAAGTAAATGTTAATAAGAACTGTTATCTCTTTCTACTTCTCTTCACTGATTTTTAGATTTTTCCCGTTGGAAATAACATTTAACATTTCAATTAATAATTAGACACACTTTCTTCTCAGGAGAGAAGAATAATTTATTATCTAAAATATGCATAGTTTTATTATTAAGAGTTGTACTCCAGGAGAGAAGAAATGACCTGGGTTTTTAAACTTAAAAATGGACATATTATCAAGGGCGCATTATATTGCAAGTCATAGAATGACTTGAAAGTTCAGCACCGATGCAGAAGGCTTCAGCTTTACTTTGCTCCGGCAAGTAAACCTCATCACAAAAAACACTGCTGCTTTTATCTCCTCACCCTGTCTCCACATTGCTGCCTCCATCCCAGTGCCGTCTCTCGTGGTTGTTGGGTGGCTGTCATTCGCTCCACAGGCTTCATTCTTTCCCATCTCTCTCCGGAGAGTGATGAGTCTCTTTTCCCCAAACAGCCAACAAAATTTCCCCAGCCAACAAAACTTTTGAGTCCCTTTGTAATTGGTTACAAATAGGCCATGGCCTCTTTCTCACCTCTCTCGCTAGTGGAAGGTCAGATAGTGATTAGCTACTGCCATTGCAATTTCTTTTCTAGCAGCCGCAGTCCGTGGAAAGTTGCAACAAACACAGTCTGATTTGGAAGAGAACACAGGGAGCTGAAGTGCTATGTTGTGTGTGTTTTAGCCCAGGTATAGCAAACTCTCCCACTTCACATACCCACCTTCATCCATTTTGACATTTTGTCTTTCTAAAACATGTCTGTGTTCTTCACCTTTTTTTTTTCCCCACGAGAGTACACACAGAGAACAATGTTTTTTTTTGTATGCAGAAAAGAGTGCCCTCTGTGGCATCATCCTCTCTGGCTGCTTTTTGCCCACTTTTGTACCTTTCTTAAGTTATTTTAAAAGGAGGTACTGGATAGTGGTTCCCTCAGACCCTGGCATGTGGTGCTCCCTGTCTGGCCTCTTGTGGAGCAGGAACCTCCTCTCCATGAGTGAGGAGTCCGTAAGGCCAAGGAAACATCCTACTCACAGCCCAGTCTCCCCATTTCTAGATCATATTCCAGGTACCTGAGACACAAGAATTACTCCTTCAACTGTCCTGAGTCTGCTTCCACTGCCTGTATTGGCCTTGTCCCCAGGTCCATATTCCCAAGGGTGGAGCACACAGCCCAGCTATGGGTGGCCTTGGAGCAGCGATCAGTGGGAATCTGCCAGCAGAGCTCTTAGGCTGCGGTGTTCACGCACAACCCTGAGGGATCTTCCTGGGGAAGGAGAGAGCTGGGGCTGGGAAGCAGAGGGAGGATGTTAGCATTGTGGGGTGGGATGGGCATCATCCATGTGCTCCTATCCCCAGACATTTGAATTTTAAGGATGTGCTCAAGGCATGTAATTCCTCTCATCTGTGTAAAGTTCACCATAATAAACTCAACTTAGCTACTTTCTGTGACCCCTAAATCCTTATTATCTCTTTGTGTTTGAATTTCTTTGTTCAAATTATATTTTGTACGTATCTGCCTACAATAATAGTACAGAAAACTAAAATAAAAAGAGCTAACCAGCAGACTTCTTTTTGAAATAGTCCATATTGTAATATTATTGATATAATTATCATGTGTTCTTATTTTACATTTTTAGAATTTGTACATTTTTTAAAAAGCGTAGTGAAGGCTTGAGTAGACCCATTTCAGTATATTATCTGAAAGAAAATATTTTATTAAATTCCTGCTGATAGACCTGTCTACTTTTATACTCATTAGTATTCTTATTACCAATACAGACAAAGAGATTCTAATTTTGGGGCTGGAGTTGGCTGATTAGAGAAACAAAACCAAGTCCTCTAAAGGGATGGCAGAACTCCGACACATAACTAAACCCAACCACCCAGGCTATGGGTGCGCTGGTTTTTCTTTCACCATGTTACAAAGCCGCCTCTGCCTCCAGCAAAGAAACAGGAAAAGAATTAGGGATCAGGTATGCAAGTAGAAGCTTTTGCAAAACTACTGAATTGCTCCACATAGGAGAGTGTGACGCTGAATTCCCAGTAGTCTAGGAAGAACAGAAGGAGGGAAGAAGTTGAGGTGGGAGGGGGAGAAGGGAGAAGCCAGCAAGATGAAGGACTGCACGCTCTGAGATGCGACACCTTCCTGAGAACACCAGGCACTCAGTCCTGAGCTCACAAAAGGCCAGGGGAGAGCAGGGTTCTCAAGGCAACTGACTCATGGATGCATTAAATTGGTATGGGTGAAGCAGAGGGGACGCATACAAATGCAGGACCTCGAGCTGAGGGGCCTGGAGAGCAGGACTTGGACTTTCACAACCTGTGAAACTGGGAATTGAGCCAAGTTTCATCAGATGTCTGAAAAATAAGAAGCCACCAGTGACATCTTTAGCCCAACAACAACAAATAATAATAATAATAATAAAACTAAATCTTAATCCTGTAGAGCTGGGAGAAAGGAAACACTTAACTTATCCCCACACACTGCATAGAAGAAAGGTTAACCCCACAAAAGCTCGAGAAATTTACTCTTTGTCCAAGGACCAGAAGTGGAAAACATGAGACTAGACTGGAAGCTTCCTGAAGCCACTTTCCTATTTTATGCTAAAATTAAAGGGAAGAGAAACATAAAAGTGAGTGAGTTTTTTTGTTTGTTTGTTTGTTTTTGTTTTTTCTTTCTGACACAAGTTGCTCAAATAGAAGAAACACGAAATGGGAATCAGAAGACATAGGTTCTAAACTCACATTTTTCTCTTTGCATCTATTTGCCTCTGGAGAAGTTACTTCCCCTTCCTGAATGTGTTTCTTCATCTGTTAGGAATGGCTGGCTTCGTTCAACTAAAATATTTCACTATTTTGCGAGTGCTTCTGCTTAGGGAAAAGCAGATGTTAGCATGAGTTCATGAGGTAAATGATGACATGGGTAAATTCAAAAAGGGCCTTTTGGGAACTTTAGCTAACATGATAATTTATATAACCAACATTGCCCTGGCTACTACTCACCCTTCACCTGAGGCACACAGGGTGAGGGAGAAGGAGCAGATGAAAGGTGGGAGATAATCAAATTAATGGACATATTTTTAATGGCCCAGTCTTTGCACCCACCGGCAGAATTGTGGGAGCTTTTAGTCCCTCTGGGAAGCCACGCTTCCCTTGCCAGCATCCTGAGGGGCTTGGGGGCTTTGCTGGGAAGCTCATTCCTAGCAACCTGTCCTTAATGGGTCTCCTCTCCACACATCCACCATTGCTGCTTACCCCATGTTCTTCCTCTGTTGTCAACCCTAATATTTCAGATGGACCTGCATGACTAGAGGTGTCACTGTGGGGTTAACATCTCTACCATCCTTCTCCTGGGTCCTCCTATAGCTGAGACGAAGAGCCATCTCTTGCCACCATGGTTATATGTCTTTTCCAGTTTCCCAATATTGAAAGGGTTATAAACATGTCATATCCCCATGTGGGTTCACTGCATTTGCATCTCCTATATTTACTCTTCCCTCCAACATATATGTCCTGAACAATTATTATGTGTCGGGAATAGTTGCTAGGCACTACGGAAAGAAAGTGAACAAAATTGACAAGGTTTCTTTTCTAGTGGTGGTGAGGGGATGGAGATGGGAAAGAATCGCCAAATAAAATATAGACTACCCAATTAAATTTGAACTTCAGATAAACAACCCATAGTTTTTAATATGACTATGTCCCCTTTAATGTTTGGTATATATTGTACGTAACTAAAAAACTATTTGTTGTGCATCTGAAATTCAAATTTAACTGGGTGTTTTGTATTTTTATTTCCCAAATCTGGCAGTCATAGTGAGGAAAACAAGAAAACAAAAAATATATGCCTTATGTGGTACCTGATGCACTAGAAAAAATAAAGTACAGCAATAGGCACAGGGAGTGGCAGCAGCAGTGAAGGTTCTGGGGCCACCCCTTTAATAAGGGGACATTTGTATACCTCCAATGAACATGTGAGCTGTGTTTTAGATTTAAAATATGTATAAATAACATATATAAGACACTGTTTCCAAGGATAAATAGTTCAGCAGGCCAACCCGCACACACTTATTAAACAGGTAGTTGAGCTGAACTGTATGTTATTCGTGTCCACAAAAATCTCCCTTAAGTCAAACTTCCTAAGCTGGGTGTGTGTATCCCTGGGAGTTCAGAGGTGTGGGCAGGAGTGCAAAAAGACCAAGGATTCTTCCAGAGCATTGATTACACTTGAAGGTTGGGGTGAGAATTTGTGTTTTGTATTATTTTGTGGTAAAAAGCTACATTTCTATAAAGTTGAAGATAAAAAATGTTGGTTATTTCGTACCTCCCACCTTCACCCAAGTTCATGTTCATGCTCATTTGCCATTAGACCAGAATGAAAAACTGGAATGACAATCAGAGGGAGAGAAGAAACCCCATTTTCCTAACTCTTCCCCAAAGAGTTATATCTGAAATCCCTATTGGATGCCTCATTTTCAAAGAATCCTCCTCTACCAAGTGTTATTTATCCAATTGCTGCCAAAGTCCCCGAGGCCCTGAAGCCTTAGAGGGACAGCTACTCTCTGCCATAGCTGTCTGTGGGAGAACCATCTTAAGGCTGAAGCCATGTTATGTTCAATACCACACTGCTGTTTTTGACAAGTGAATGTAAAATTGTTATACTAAAAATTTTTAATTCTGACTCATTTTCATTGGCAGAAGGAAAAGCAATTGTGATTGAGTGTTGGTGAGCCGTGTTACTGCTAAATAACCTACTCCCTTAAGCACTCAATTTCATAAGAAAACTGCATTCCTTTCTATCTTTAAGAATTTTTTCAAGTTGCTCCTGAATAGCAGCACCTGAAATAATTGTAAAAGCCCTGAGTGATACTTTACATTAGAGTTCTAAAGAGTGTTTGATTTTTTTTTCTTAAAGGAAAGAAGGAAGAAAGGGAAGGAGAGGAGAAGAGAGGAAAGGAAAAGAAAGGAAAGGAAAAGAGCAAGTCATCCTTCTTGAAAGTCAGCCCAACTTATTTTTAGCTAGAATATGCAAATTGTCACTTGGTAATAATACACTGAGAATAGCCTTTGAATTTAAGGTATAGTAGGGAAAACCCCAGCAATCTACCTGTAGTTAAGATGTTAACCACTGTTTTTTTTTTCTGACTTTGGATTATTCTTCAGAACTCGTGAATGTGAAATGCATTCAGAAATAGAAGGATAGATTCCTCAACAAATGAGACTAGCTCACTACACACACAAAGCCTAGTCCTGCCCCCCCTTTTTTTTGTCTGTTCTTTTCTGATATATTTTCCTGCATATGTACATTTTTACTACATTGTGTAGCAATATAATGTTATTATAACTTTATTTGTAGTGACCTCAGGATTATATTTTGTCCTTATATATCAGAAAATGTGAATATATGACATATGGTTCATTCCTTACTAAGACTTACCAATGATTTCTATTTACTATGCCTCTTTAAGTCATGAAGTATAAGAAAACTTTGCTTAAAAAAATATTTCTATAACTTCAATTAGATGCCTTCAAGTTATTTTCATATATATCTTTTTTTCTCCCTCAAAAATAAGCTTTTTAGGCACAGACATCTTTCATGTCTATTTCATCTTTATATCCCATAGAATAGTCCAGAGAAGGACATATAATAAATTTTCTCTAAATTCAGTGTTAGTTGAATAAATTAATGCCTTCCAGGATCCCATCGCTTTACCTTGATACTCAGAGTTATATGGCATTTTAGCTTTATTTTTTTTTAAGTGTATTTTATTGATCATGAGGTTACAGTTGTCCCAATTTTTCCCCTTTGCTCCTCTCTGCCTGGCACCCTCCTTTTCTTCAGTAATCACCCCCTTAGTCCATTTCTATGGATCATGCATGTATGTTCCTGGCTTCTTCCTTTCCTATACTATTCTTACATCTCTCTGTCTATTTTGTTCCTACCAATTATGCTTCTTAATCCCTACACCACTTCTCCCATTCTCCCCCTTCCCCTTCACAGCAGATAACCCTCCAAATGATCTTCATACCTCTGATTCTGTTCCTGTTCTGGTTGTTTGCTTAGTTTATTTTTGTTTTTGTTTTTTAGATTCAGTTGTTGATAGTAAGTTTGTTGTCATTTTAATGTTCATGGTTTTGATGTTCTTCTTTTTCTTTAATAAGTCACTTTAACATTTCATGTAATAATGGCTTGGGAATGATGAATTCCATTAGCTTTACCTTGTCTTGGAAGCACTTTTTCCGCCCTTCCATTCTAAATGAAAGCTTTGCTGGATGGAGTAATCTTGGTTGTAGGTCTTTGCTTTTCATCACTTTGAATACTTCTTGCCAAATCCCTTCTTGTCTGCAAAGTTTCTTTTGCGAAATCAGCTGATAGTCTTCTGGGAACTCCTTTGTCGGTAACTCCCTGCTTTTCTCTTGCTGCTTTTAAGATTCTCTCTTTATCTTTAACCTTTGGCATTTTAATTAGGATATGTCTTGAGGTGGCCTTCTTTGGGTCCAACTTGTTTTGGACTCTCTGTTCCTCCTAGATTGGTATGTCTATTCCCTTTGCTAAATTAGAGAAGTTTTCTTTCATTATTTTTTCCAATAAGTTTTCAATTTCTTGCCTTCCTCTCCTCCTTCTGGCACCCCTGTGATTCAGATGTTCACATGTTTGAAGTTGTCTTGGAGATTTGTAAGCCTCTCCTTGTTTGTTTGTTTTTTTGTATGTGTATTGTTGTTGTTGTTGTTACATTCTTGTCTCTTCTTTCTGTTCTGGTTGAATGTTTATTTCTACCTATAGTTCCAAATAATTGATTTGAATCACAACTTTCTTCCCATAACTGTTGGTTCCCTGTATATTTTTCTTTATTTCACTTAGTGAATCCTTCATTTCTTCCCTTATTTTGTGGCCATACACAATGAGTTCTCTGAGCATCCTAATCCCCATTGTTTTGAACTCTGCATCTTGTAGGTTGGCTATCTCCATTTTGTTTAGTTCTTTCTCTGGGGTTTATTCTGTTCTTTCATTTGGACCATATTTTTTTGCCTCCTGTATGACAGTCTCCCTGTGTTTGTTTCTGAGTATTAGGTGGAACTACTTTCACTCCCTGTCTTAGTAGAATGGCCTGTGTAGCAAGACACCTGTAAATTGTGTGGGGTGCAGCCTTAGGTAATTGTGAGAGCAGGGCCACCTACTTCAACACTTTGTGGCTCTGTTTGGTGGACTCAGAGAGGGGACAATGCTGCTGCCTGTATTCTGGCAATTTGCCCAGTACTTGCCCTATTCCCACTCATTTCACCCACTTCCCAAATGCAATTGGTGCCCTTACATTTTCTGTTCTGGTCTTTGCATATGTTCTAAGATCATGAAAGCCCTTTAAGTGGTGAAAATCTGGCAGTTTCTTCCATCTGCCAACCCCTTACTGGTTTTTACAGCCAGAGGTAATGGGCATTTATCATCCCAGTGCTGGAACCCAGAGCTGTACAGTCTGGCCTGGGGCTGGAATCGCTCACTCCCAGGGTATCCTTCCCAATTTTTATCCATGACACATGAATGTGGGACTGTCCATTCCACTGCCACCACTGTTACCACCTGTCCAAGCTACACTGCCTCTCTGCCCCATCTCCACAACTCTGCCCCTCCTACCCATCTGGATGAATCCAGCTTCTTTAAATACTTGGTTGTTGGACTTCCATATAGCTCAGTTTTCTGATGGTTCTGATTGTTATTTGGTTTTGAGATCTGGTTGTAATTCTTTCTATGTTTATACAAGGAGGTGAAGTGGGTCTACCTGTGCCGCTATCTTGACTAGAAGTGCCAGCACTTTATCTTTAATATTTCTTTCTCACAATGTGGGAACTAAGCTTGGATATTAACAGAATGCTCCATAACCTTCTACTGTAAGTTTAAATATATTTTCATGATATAATTTATTAGAAAGGTAAAATTCTATGAGTCATTTTTTCTTCTTGACTCCATCATCCCTTGATTCATTCAGGAAACAGTTTATTCACTTTTTAGCTTTAATATTTTATGAGATACATATTTAAATTATAAACACATGAAAATATTTAACCTTATAAGTGATCAATGTAAAACTGAGCAACAGTAAACTCTCTTTCATGCTTATTAAAACAGCCACAAAAATTATTAAGATTGTATACTTTAGTGCTGATGAGTTGGTGCCTATAAAAGCAGATAAAATACAGACCCCTTTTGGAAAGCAACTAAGAAATATTTCAGAAGTGTTTATTGGAAATGAACTAAGTGTTCAGCAGTTTGGAACAGATTAAACAAATAACCAAACCTAACTTTGATAGATGATAATTAAACTATTCATAAGACAATCATGAATACTCTGTGAAAACAAATGTGTGGTATAAAATAATTCAGAAAAACAGAATGTCAAACTATGTAATCAGTTTACAATTGCTTGAAAATATGTCAGCATACATTAAAAAAACTAGAAGGAAACAGGACAAAATGAAAACAATTATAGAGTGATATAGTTATGGACGTAATTTTTTATTTCATTTTATGCTAAAAGATTGTTTTAACAATGTATAAAATCAAAGAAAAAGGGGATCAAATTTTAGTCCATCAATGTTCATATATTAAGGGAGATTTTATGCAGATACTGGAGCAGTGTTTCCCTTCCTTGCTTCAGAATCTCAGCATGTATTTTGTCTGGTTCCAGATTTTGATTATTGTTATTCTGGCTACAGTGGTTATTTTTTGAAAATCTAAACAGAGTTTGTATTACTCCCTGACAGCATCTCTGTTTGCATTCTACCATGAGTTATGACATTAGTGCATCCTGTTCTAGGATCTTAGAAGAAAGCAGACTGGGTAGCTCTTTTTCTGGTTGCACAGTAAAAGGATGGTCCTCTTTAAGGGTGGATTTTATTTCCAAGTTCTTACCCTTTCAAAAATTTCCTATAATGGCCATCATTTTGCTAAGATAACAATTTTACCATTTTACCAAACAAAGGGCAAGAGTTAAAATTATAGTGTAACAATATAGGAAGCAGAATTTCTTCTAAGAAGTTAAGACTTTCACAGTTATAGTAACCCACCATAATAGTAAAACATTTTTTACCCTTCTATTGTAGAAAGACACCACGAGTTTCACACTGCTTTATTTACCTGATAGGTGTACATAAACCATCTTTATACATAATATTTAATTCAAGTTTCTGTACATTCTGAAAGAGCATTTATAAATGAGAAGTATAAATCAATTGCTAATAAGGATAGAAATACTCATCATCTACTCTGTCCCAGTTTGTAGATATTAATACATTCATTCATTCAGAAATGCATTATATTGTTAAGAGCACAACCTATTACACCAGATCATGAGTTCAAATCTTGGCTAGAGTTGTATAAATCTGAAAAATTCTTTAACCTTTCTATGCCTTAATTTCTTGATCTGTTAAATAGAGCTAAAGAGAGTACATACCTCATAGAAATTTGTGATAATTGAGTTAATGAATGTAAAGTCCCTGGCACTTAAAATGTTATTATTATTAATGCACATATTTTTATACAAATAGATGGTTGTGTATATTTTTGCTGAGAGCACAATTATTAAAATGGCATGATTCCTGACTTCCAAGTGACTTACAAAAAATGCTTAAAAATCAACTAAATTTGCTGTGAACCTAAAACTAATCTAATAATAAAATATGGTTTTTTAAATCAAATAAGAAGCAAGTTTACTACCTTCAGTGGAAGAAGCAAGTCCAATACTGGGGCACATCGTAAAAGCCTTTGAGGACCTTTTTAAATGAAAATGAAATTCTAGTTGCTGTAGGGTGGAGCCATATGGAAGCATTGAGAGCCAGAGTATCTCTCCTTTGCTTCTGGGCCCTTCAAGGTACTTCTCCTCCTTGGAAAACAATTGCTGGTTCAAAGTCTAGAAAGACTGGTATGCATCATCATCTTTTTGAAATGGAACACTTTCTAACATAATGGCCATGATATTTTTCCCAAATACATGTCACTCAATGTGACAAGAGCCGTAAGTCTAAATGTTTTATTGTAATTATTTTTATAGTGAAATTGGAAAGAGAAAGCAAAGCCATTTTTACTTTTGTGTCAAATGTGTCTAAATGAATTAAGTAGATGTGCATGTTCTTCAAGATTTAGATTTGAAATGCTTATTTGATTAATTTTAATAATATAATACTTTAGTCTATATTTTCCTGTCCAGAGAAGGAAAACTCTGATTCCAAAAAACCTCCGCTGCCTTGCGGCATACCTCTTCAGGGGAAAGGCTAAGGGAGTAAACCCCGACAGAAAATCCGGAGCCGGAGTCCCTAAGGCGGTTTGACGTTGTAGTCAACACCGGCAACTCCTGCGGCGCACCTGAAGCCAAGCTGTATTGACTCCGTCTTTCCCTTGGACCCTTCAGCTGCGAAGAGAGGGGGGGTCTGCTGCATGGGCAACAGCAGACCCTCCATATCACCCTGCCCAGGCTCTGTAGCTTCAGCTTCACTGGAGAAGACACTCCAGCGTCATCGCAAGATGTCGATTCAACACGGGAGGAGACAGATACTGTGTCACTCCCGAGTCGGACTGCACAGCCATTCTCGGCGGTGCAGATAGACTCTTAAGAAGCTACACCATCGTCTCTCGAGACGGACGGCTGCCGACATTTTCCTGTCAATGAATCACTTAGAAGTTCTCTAAGAACTTCTAAGAGTCTTATATTTTCAGATGTCTTGTACTCATGCCACAAATATTTATTTGTTGCCTACAGTGTGCTCAGTACCATGATAGATGTTCATTTCATGTTGATAATTTGCTTCAGCTTTCTCAATGGAGAAAAGACAGGACAAAGGAAATTAGCTCTGCTTTATCTTTGGTGCCTAGCATGTGGAATTTTGAACCAAATAAGCTAACTTGTATTTACACTGGTAGACACTTACTTTTCATCTACTTTTAGAGACTTACTGATGGCCGTATCTTCTAATGATCTACATAATGTACTGATTTTGTCTATTTTATTTAGCTGTATCTATTTTTTATTTTAAGGGGGAGCCTGGAGTACCTGGAGCAGTGGGGCAGAATGGAATGCCAGGTCCAAAGGTTAGTACAAATAAAACCAAGCAGAGTTATTTGAGATATGAGTTTTCATGAAATTATAGCTATTGTAATTTTTAAATATCCCATTTACATTACCTGGGTACAATTTTTATCAATAGCATAATATGCTTCAGTACAGAACTTTGTGACTAATGAATAAATTATGTTTGTGTTTCTTGTTAGCATTACAACTGCATGATATGATGGTCTAAAACTTACATGAGATGCTTAACATGAGAAAGCCCCTATTTCAGATATGACTGTTGTCACTTGCCACTTAATATGAGCATATTAAAATGTAGGCCATGTCCATATTATCTAAAATTTGCATAATATTTACACAGCCTAGTAAAGATGATGTTCATAGTGCCACTATGGTTTTTCCTCAAGATTTGGCTACCTCTAGCACTTATACAACATAACCAGTTAATCAAATAAAGAGCAGAATAAAGATATGGCATGTTTAAAATTTTTAAATGGATGTAGTCAATTACTCAACAGAGAAAAAATATAATGAGGACTGTTTGTTGTGTTTTGTGTGTTTGATTTTGTTTTTTTGGATTGCAAGTTTTCTTTGTTTCTTGAAGAACAAATGAATCTGTTAAATATAAAAAGATTGGTGACAGTTTAGTTTAAACCAAACAGGCAGACATATCCCAAATCCTTTGATGAGTGAACATCCCTTGAAGTACAAAACTAACGTCTAATCCTGTCAGCTGTGCTGGCATTTATCCAGACCCACAGATGCCTGTCAGCTGATTGTACAGATCACATTGCTATTGACAGGCACCTAGGACGGACCTAAAATTTGTAGACCTGTCCTTTGTCCTGTAGGAGAGGAAAGAAAATATTCCTTCAGATACTACAGTCATTCTCCTGTCTTTTTCCTCTCCTGTTCTGTGCTAAAAATCCAAATGATAGGAGTTAATGCTTAATGCATGTTCTCAGTCCTATTCTTTTGTTGCCTACCGACCCTCTGGATGGATGTTGAGCACCAAAAGGTAGCCAGAAATTTAGAAAGCCAAAGGGTCAGGCTGACTTCCAATGAATAAAAAGAGTCTTGCCTTCAAGCTGATTTCTAGAGTGGGTTATAATTTTTAAACATGCAATAATCACCTTAAACCATTTTTTAAGCAGTTGATCTCATGGCAACACTTACCCATGCTTTTTATAAAGGGAATATTATCATAATGTGGATAATTTACTTTAGAATTCTCCCACTCTATCCTTTGTTAGTTCCTGGATAAAGTGAAAGTGAGATTCACTTCAGAGCACAATTTTTCATTTCAGTCCTCATACTGACTGGGTAATCATTTTGAGTAAAGACAGTTTTCTAAACTCACTTTGATTCTGCCATTCTAGTGTTTTTTGCTGAAGGCACCAATTCCCCCCAAAATACACCTGATTTGGAACCTGCTGGTTACCAGAAGGTTAAAGAGAGTTCATGACCTTGTGAAGGGGTCCAAGTTCAGGACTGTGTTTATGGTCATGTTACGGGAAGACAGATTGGGGAACTACATGGGGACTCTGAACCCCTGAAATAGCCCATGCACCAAGGACTGTTTTGAATAAAGACTTCATGGAAGGATGTGCTCGCCCACCTTACTGATTCTGAGTTGGGGCAGAGCACAAAGTCCTAGACTAAGAAACTGCCAGAGACATTAAATTGCTACCATGCTGTTCTCCTTAGAGCCCCAAAAGCCAGTTTAAGGATGATAATTTCAAATATCTTTCTTTAGTCCCCTAAAAGCAAAGAATTATGATTATATTTGATATTGATATCCATCCCCAATTCTTCAGGACACTCAAACTCATCTTACCATTTGTTTTATATAGCAACTATATATTGCCCCTCCAAAAAAGAGTCACATGATTTATCTACTATGTTTAATATCTGATTTTGCTTGGTATTGGTCCATTAGGATTTTTATAATTTAATATGTCACCCAATCTTGGTTCTTTTGCCCAGGGAGAGCCTGGAGAACACGGAGAAAAGGTGAGAATTATTCTGCCTACATTTATCTTTTATCCCCCACCCCAGAACTGTATATATAAAGTATGGACAGATAGATAGATTTACATATGGATATATAGATATAATGACCACTGTTTTTTTTCTAAATTTAAGTAGTGGAAGGAGAAAATAGTGTGATTCTTATGTATAGATAGAAGTTTTTTAAAAGTTTAAAGAAATGGAGAGAAAAGGAGCAAATTTAAACATTCCGTGTCTGGATTTAAAATGGCTTTCAGAAATCCCTGGCCTGCAGAATTTCTGCTCTCCCTACTTGCTAATGCCACTCCAGTACTTTTCTAAGCATCCATGTCTCTCGACTGCTTCTTAGGTCACTAAGTTAAAGGGATACAGATGTTTACTGCAGTGAATATACTGAGAGTTGCCCACAAAGAATTCCCATAAAAACCAAAAAGCGAAACGAAAAGAGAAGAGAGCCATATGTTAAATTTCTCTTAGCCATCCTTCCTTACTACCTTTGGACATGTCCTGATTATTTTTAGACTTCCAGTGCATACGTTAGTGCTAATTTTTCTGATTCTCATGCTATTTAATATTGTTTAAGAGATGTGCTGTCTGCATAGGAAACTTCCAAGATACTATATAATGCTCTTCATAAGGGATCCAATCTTTCTGACAAGTCGATGTTATCACCTCTAATCCCAAGAGAAGTACATCTAAAGATCTAGCAAACTTATTGAATGTGACTGTAATTTTTGGACATTGTAGAACAAAAAGCAAAAAGACATTTATTTAAATGGAAGGAGAACAACCAGAGGGGCAGTCAAATCCTTTGTTTCATGACCCCACTTTGAGCCAGTTTTCCTAACAAGAAAGTTCATTTCCTTGGTTTTTTTAAAGCTTTATTATTTTTTTAATTCACCAATAGAATAGTTGTTGATTAATAACATCATGCTAGCTCTCCACAGAAAAATATTGTTCCTGAACCACTATGATATCAGGTAGACAATTGGCATAAGGTGGGACACGAGAAAGTTGGTACTTCGCTTTTTAATAAATGAATTTCCAAGCAATTACAAAAAGAAGTGTGCTGCCAGCTACCCATCAAAGGTCCCCCGTAACAGATTATCAGTACTTTTACTTGGCATCCTATCAGTTCATGGTAATTAACTTGAAATTAATTAGTCACCAGATGAGTCCTTTGCGTAGACGCTAGGAGGGCAGAGGGCAGAGCCAGCAGCGTTAGGGCTCCTCTGTAAAGCAGCGCAGGCTCCCGGGGCTGCTGTGGGGAGTCCATCACCAGACAAAGGCCTGAGCGGGTTAGCTTCATGCTTATGAAACAAGAAAAGAAAATAGAAAAAAAGAGAATGTCTTCCTCCCTCATCCTTCTCCTTCTCTCTGGGAAACAGTTACTAATAGTTTCTCTCTCATCTTAAGGAAATTGTTAAGTGAGAGAAAAGTGAGCATTTAGGAAGCAAGACCGAAGGGCATTGCAGCTCAGGGAAGAGAAGAACGGTAATGCACTTTTGTTGCTAACAGCTATCATTAACAGCTTATGTGTCAGGTACTGTTCGAGCTGCTTTACACTCAGCATATTGTTTAGTTCTTATGACCCCATAAAGTATTCTGGCCTTTACGTTACACATGAAAAATAGGATGCAAAGAAAATTTCATTTGCCCAGTAGGTGCTGGAGCTGGGCTTGGACTCTCTGGCTCCAAATCAATGATGTTTCCACCATAACATGCTATGAGACTTTAAAGAATTCAGAATTTAAGGAAGAAAAGCATGAGCAATAAACAAATGACTTCTTTTCTAATGCATTGCTTTGTGGGAGAAAGGAGATGCTATTAAGGGAATAGGCATAAGAAATCTCAAAAATTACCAAGGAAACATAAACTCCCTAATGTATGATTTTTAAAAAGCAGTTTTTTAATAAAATATAAGACATTTATTGCACAAATGCAAAACATGCAGGGCTGGGTCATGCACTTTGAGATCCTGGAGATTTGGGATGGGCCTGAGGACACCAGTAGGATTTATACACATCAAAGGGAAGGGAGAAGTCAGGGGTCCAGGTGGCAGGAAGGGACACAGAGGTGGTACAGAATGTGGCATATTGAGGGCATGGTCAGGAGAAAGTCTTTGTTACAGTGGAGCTCGGAGCAGAGGAGAAAAGAGGTAGGGGTGAGGAGGCTTTAAGTGCCAGGAAAAGCTATTAGGTATCAGAGAAATTGCTGCTTTCCATTAATACCATAGAGTAGTTTAAACCTGTTCAGCCATGTTCATTGTAATAAAATGTATTTGGACAGATGATATCCAGCAGCTGGTCAAGTAAAAGAACATTAGCTCTGTAGAATACTTGCAACAGATTTTGATATTCAGAACTTACGAAAGAAAACTTAAAATAATGGAAAATACTCTTTGCATAATGTCACCAATATATTTTACGCATATCTCTTTTCTCCTCTGTTAGGGAGATGCTGGAGAGAGTGGTGCCAAAGGTGAAACAGGCGAAAAGGTACAGTGTTACGAAATATGGAAGCATATGTGTGTGAGCAAGAGACAGTGTTTTGTAGATATGAAAATGGGAGCTTTTGAGAGAAGTAAGTGAATGGTAGTAGCTTTGTCTGACTAGAAAAGAGATGATTCTGCAAGTTGGAAAAGCATTTAAATATTTAATTTATAAAAGGTGATTATTCCACAAGCTTCTAGCTACAAATTTAACTATTTTAAACATAAAATGGCATGGTAAAATTTTTAGAAAATGTGTAGGGAAGCTTCCAGTAACATGCCTTTCAAGGAATAAAAACACTTATTCATGTATATATGACACTCCCTTTATATGCAGAGATATAAAAATAGAATTTTTAAAGTGATTCTGTTTGTCCCAATGTTAGGAGAGAACACGTCAGAGGATTGGGGTGAGATTTAAAAGTTTAAAAATAAATGTCACTTGATTAGAATCTCTAATACAGTCTTGAAGATTTGCCTCAACTTGAAATCTACTAAATCTGAATATTTTGCCAGCCTTTGTTCTTCCTGTCTCCTCTCTTTTTGCCCAAGATCTGTCATGAGAGCTATTGCTTAGGTTCATGCTTACAGACGTCTCTGACATAAGAAGGATATTTTATTTCACTTGTGCTATCTGTTAAGAATGAAGAAAAAGATCTTTTAAGAAACAGAATAGAATAGTCAGTCATATTTTAATTTAAGTCAGCCTAACTAATTGAGCAATGAAAGAAACTGAATTATTCATTTAGACTTATAGTTCAGAATAAGGATATTCCACTTTGAAAGTTATTACAGTACAGATGGATAATGGTTAGTCATAAAAAGATACACATAAAATAAAGAGAAATTTTATCTTTCTCGTTCTTATAAATATTAATATAAATGTGGCATAGTGGTAGGAATGAATTAATGTTGCCAAGTAGCAACTGTGTTTGTATTCAAGGAGCAGTCGGGCAATTAGGGTGGACTGTCAGTTTCCTGTAGACCAGGTTTCCCAACCTCAGCACTACTGACACATAGGACCAGATCATTATTGCTGGGACTGTTGGATGGTTAGCATCCTCCTGGCCTCTGCCTACTACATGCCAATGGCACCCTTGAGTTGTGATAACCAAACCCATCTCGAGATAGTGCCACATGTTCCGAGAGAAAAATTACCCCTAGTTGAAAACCACTGCTGTAGACCCACTCTGTTTACCTCTCAAAATTAAGTATCACACTACAATCAAATATGGCATGAATAAGTTTAATACTAATGAAAAAAATATACCTCGATTATTCTCGAAGTTGAAATTTCAAACCCCAGATATATAAACCTGGATGTTGTATTTAACTTTTCATGTTTTGCTTAGAAGCAGAAGTTAACAAACTTTTCTTGTAAAGGGTAAAAAAAAAAATATATATATATATATATATATATATATATATATATATATATATATATATGCTTTGTGGGCCATATGGTCTCTGTCCCAACTACTCGGCTCTGTCGCCATAGTGTGACAGCACCCAGAGACAATACATACACAAGTGAGTTTGGTTGTGAGCTATAAGGCTTTATTTGGGGTGCTGAGATTTAATTTTGTGTAATTTTCATGTGTCATGAAATATTATTGTTGGGTTTTTTTAACCATGTGAAATATAAAAGCCATTCTTAGCTCATGGGCAACACAGAAACAATGGATAGCTGAGTTGGCCCCTGGGCCGTGGCTGCCAGCCTCTGCTTAAAGAAAGGAACTGTTCTAAACTGAGAACAGTTCCTTCAAGTAAAAAAATATTTATAAACCAAGTCTGAACTATGTCTGTGTGAACTTATGTAGAGAATTTTATGCTTCAGAAAATGTATTTTTAAAGCTTCATTTTTGGGATGTAGGCTAATAATAGTTTCTTTAATCACACATTTTTAAAATGTAATTTTCCAATAGTAAAGCAACTTTTTTCTTTTACAAGACCAAGTTTATCTCAAAGGAATACTGTTCTTATTGTTCATATTAATGCAAATCATTTATCGTACTGACTCACACATAGTAAACTCTCAATAAATGTTAGCTTTCTTACCACATGGAAATTGAAATCAACTAGATTTGTTGTTTTCATTTTTTTATCAAAAAGTTTTATTAGTCAACTGAAATTAAGTACAAGAAATGCTTCAGTTAAAACAGAAATCATTTCTATAAACTTTCAATGTGCCTAAACAGGGAATTGTAAATAGGAATCTGTAACATATAATATGTAATCTGACCTGTAGCATTCATCCCTGAGAATGCTGTAATTGGAATATAATTTTTGATGTGTTTTTTTAAACACTTCCTGCTTCTGCCACATAATTTGTTTCCAGCATGTTGGAAACACTCTTCTCATGGCCTTTGGGTTTAGTATGTGAAACTAATTCATCATTTACCAAGTTTGAGATGTAAAATCAAAAAATGCTTCTTTCCTGCCATTGATGCAATAAAACTTACATCATTGACTAAGTCAATTTAATAGGACTTTTTTCCCTTTTGATCCAACTCGGTGCCTTTGAATGGTAAAGCAATCTAAGCCTTTCCAGACTGGTCATCTGGAAACGCTGTGCAACTGTAAAATCCACTGGGCTGGGTTTCTCCACGGCCGATGAGAACGGTGCTCTCTAGGCTTCAGAATGGCCTTCCGGAAACTGGTTTCAGTCATGTGTGGAGTGACAGTGGAAGGGTTATGTTCTGCTCTTTGGAGTGCTGATCCTACCAACAAAGGTAGAAATGGATTTCTTATCTGTTTCCCCCTACTTGAAAATAGATGTTTGTGCAGCATGCTCAATGCCTTGGACATGCCGCTTTTTTGTTTACAATTTTCTCTGTTGATTCAGAAGCTTCACCTACACTTTCTTGGTATTACTTGTCTCTGCCCCCCTCCCCATCTTCATTCCTATAAATACACTGCCTTCTTTGTTTATGGCTACAGAACATCTCTGATTTACATCCTCTGAGCCTTTGCAGAAGCCACGCCTATATTTGGAACCACCAAACAAATTGTCTTCTTTTCTTAAACTCACACATGAAGGGCTATCTCAGTGGGCGCTTTCACCCCAATCAAGGCAGGGTCCTCTGTAACTCAGCACATAGTATTCCTTTAGCTTAGAACAGTCTTGCTCTGCCCACCTCCACCTTCTAATCCTATTCTTCAGTGAACTGAAACCTGAATTTATGTCATTTCCCTGGAACAGCCTTTCAGTCTCCTCTGAATTGATTACATTACCTACTATGTACTCCCAAAGCCCTCCTCATGATCCCTTTCATAACCTGTATCACACTTCATTATAATTCTTTGTTTAATTGGACATCCAACTCACTGAAAAAAAAAAACACACACAAAATGATATGATACCAGATTGTTCTATTTCTAGCAGCAATCCAAGTTCCTAGAAGATAACAAATATTTATTGAATAAACAATCTTTAATTTTTTTCTTTTTACTTTCAACTGTTTCTTATTTCCACTGAACAGTATAACTTTTTCCTATACCATGCATTTTCTTATGTGTTCTGTGTATACAGAGTGACACAGAATTTACCAAACATGAGAATCTCTTCCTATCCCAGGTTTTTTTAATGAAAAAGAAACTATCTTTCATGCTTTCAATAAGTGATATTTTTGTATACATATATAAGGAAATGATTATCATATGCACAGGACAGGGCCGGGGGTTGTAGCCATGTCGTTTACTATTGTCTTCCAGCCCCTAGTATCCCTGCATCCAGAATATGGCTGGCACATGACTGGTGCTCAATAAATACTTACTGAATATATTAATGAATGATAGAAATATGGCCATATTCACATTATATATCCACATAGACTTTATTAACACACACATATGAGGCTTGTCCAGAAGGTATCCAGCCATGTACTATGAAAAATAGAGATCTTTACTGAAGAAGATACAAGAAACAAGAAATATTGTACATAGGACAATGATGCCTCAGTCCCCCGCAAGGTAGGCACCTTGAGACCTCACACGGTTCTCCCAATCGCCATCAGCTAGCTGCCCCATTGTATTTTCCTGAATCACATTGACAGTCTGAAATATCTTCCCTTTCAAAGGTGATCTTAGTTTTGGGAAAGGCCAGAAGTCACAGGGTGCCAAATGTTGGGTTTAGGAGTATTGAGTCACCTGGGTGATTTGATGTTTCACAAAAGAACTGCATGAGATGTGATGCATGAGCAGGTATGCTGTCACAATGAAGCTGCCAATCACCAGTTGCCTATAGCTGTTACCTTCTGAATCATCCAAATAGTTTCTGCAGAAGAATGTTCAAGCTTAACATAAAATTTGATACAGATTCATTGGTCTACTCGCTCAATCATTTTGAATGCAATGGCCGCACAGTACACATGCTCACTATACAGTGTCTACCATCCCCACTGACTAATACAGTGAGGTCATCATTGTTCACACATATGCATTCCAGTCCACTCTCTTTGGCTGCCAGGTTACATCGATGTTGCACAAACCTTTAACAGCGGCTGGACGTTTTCTGGATAGACCTCATCATATAATTATAGACCAAGTTTTGTGTTTAAGAACAATTACGGGGGGTGGGGGGGATTGCTGGTGGAGGGAGATGCTGGGTGGAGGGGAGTAAAGGGGAGAAAATTGGAACTATTGTAACAATATAATCAATAAAATACATTAAAAAAAAAACAATTACAACTGAAAACAGAGCTCTCTGTGTTTCAATGATAAATAGTAAAATCAAATTCTTTTACCTCAAGTATCTTCTCAAAGTATTTTTCCCATTTATGATTTACCCCATGAAAACTTATTTCCAAACCAACTGATTTATGAAACCTAGAGTGTACGTCAGACACTGTGATTTTTTTCCTACTTCAATTCTGTATTCATTTTCACTGTTTGCGGAATGAGGATTATAAACACTGACTTTTATTTCCCCTACTTGCAGCATTATCCTTTAAAATGTTTAACTTACAAATATCTTCCAGCAGTTGCCTTTCCCATTAAAAGTTATAAGAATACTTTGAGATGTCACAGTTCTAATTTCTTTTTAAAGAGAATTAAAGCATCATTCATAGTTGTCTGTCAAATGAAACTGTTCCAATTTGCACAAATAAATCAGCCTTTCAGGAAACTTGTTTTTCCATCCACTTTCTATGAGAACTAAATCTAGTCTTTATTCTCATTAGTGGATTATCTAACCACTTTCTGTTAAAACAATGAAAAAACATTTTTAAGCTACAGTTAATATAAGCAACTTACTTTACAACCTTTATGTCCTTTTGTAAAAATGAAATAAACCAATAATTATTTTCTTATGGCAAAAGAATTTAGGCAGTCCAAAATTCACTTAGCCTCTAGTTGCTTCAATTTCTTCATCTATTAGATGAAAATAGTAATATCTGCCCTATCTCCTGGGAGTTTTGTGAGGTATAAATGAGATGAAAGAAGGGACTTATCCAAGTCAAAATTGCTTTTATGAATACAATGGTCTTGTGCAAAATCTTGCAAATCTGATTCATTTGTGTCGATGGCTTTCAGACCTGATTTAGTAGACATAGATATAAGTATTATTTTGTTAGCCACGTTTATTTCACTTTCCATGAGGAACTCAATTAATTGTGAATGACTGGGAAAAGAAATAAGTGGCATTATACAATATTTGGAGTCCTTTTCTTTATGATTCATCATATTTTAATTTTTCCTTGGATAATAATAATTACAGATGTCAAAGAGACTCACATATACATCAGTTTCTTCAATAAGCTAATTTATTATTTCCTTCTCCTTCTTAAGATTTTTTTCTTCCTAAAGTTTTTCTTTTTTTAATTTTGATTCTTGACTTCTGACCTGCTTAAAACATTCTTTTTGAGATTTGTTCTTTCTACATATGTATCAAGCATATACTATGGGCCGGGCACTAAGTCAAAACAGACACTGAGTCTGATTGTTTCATGGAGGGACACACAAAGAGTAGGCAGAAAACATAAATGAACACATAATTACAAAGTAAGCTATGCTGCACAGTGCAATGTGTGTGTGTGTAGGGGGGCATGTGTCTAGGTTGGTTGTTGAAGGGTTATTTGAGGCAAAGCAACTTCAGCCAAGATCCAAAGTAAGAGAAGGTGCCAGTTATAAGAAGAGGGGATAGGAGAAAAGAATCAAGGGAGGGGAACAAGCACTCCATATATGGAGGCCTGAGGCCTTATCTCTCTCTAAATGAGATGGATAAGCAGCTTCCTAAATCTAGAACAAGAAAACAGACCCAGGAGCTCCTTCAGCACTTGCACAGAAAGGACAGCAGAGATCCCAGTAGAAGGTACCTTCCTCCTTATGGCTATTTCTATTTTCTTGATGGTCTCAAAAAACTAAGTGTTCTCCCTTTATGTTCGTGGGATGGAGAGCTGGGAGGAGCTTGAAAATGCTGGCCCTTTGCTGGCCTGATTTCAGAAAAAGCAGCCTTCTCAACTATCCCACACTTCTTTATTCATTCCTATCTTCTCATTTGTAACATATTTGCTCTCGAAATGTAGTCAGCCTCTGAAATATGGATGGAAGACAGTGCCTTTTAGAAAACCAGATTCTATCTCAAGATTTTCTCTCAGAGCTTACATGTATCCCCGTCACCCACAAGTCATTCATCATCCTGTAACTTTCCGGTGACTGTGTTACAATGAAATAAGTGTAAAGCTCAAAAAAATGTGCTGGTCGTGGCCGTGACAGTGCTTCATGAGGAAGACAAGCTGACCTGCTGCGTGGCTTTTTCCAGCTCAGCATCATTAACCCTTGACTTCTTCTGTTGAACCCTGACTTTCTGAAGAGTGAAAGGGTCAGGGAACTCCCACTCAATGATAGCCACTGACATTAATAAACTCCAGAAATAGAGAAAAACCACAATTCCAGACTCCCAAATTATAATGTATTGCTTTAGAATACAATTTTAGCAGTATATGAAGGGAAAGGTCCATATTTATATATTCATATTTATTTCAAAGACTATAATAGTCCCTATGTATTTTGCATTCAAAGTAAACCCATGTTTTTTAGAAAGTACATTATTTATCTTGGAAATTGTTCACGTCTTAACAGCTGACAGATTGATCCACAGTCTTACAGAGCCTAGCCAAGCCATTAGTCATGGGGGTCCCTCTTGAGTGCCCCTGTCGATAATGGCTTTCTGTGTGTTTGTGTGTTTCCTATTTCCATAATTTGTGGAATAATCTCTCCTGGCTTTCATTTTAGGGGGACCCTGGATCATCTGCTGCTGGAATTAAGGTAACTTCAACCTTGCAAGAGTTTGTACCCTAGGAAATACAGTTTTGATTTTAATAAGCCTCTGCTTTCTCTTCCCTTGTACCAACTTTGATGGCTATGACTCTTCTTATTCTCTTGCAATAATCAGCTTCCAAACACAATAGGAAGTGTCTGCTGGAAATCTGATAAAGGCTTAAGTAAGAGGTCTTGCCTTCTCTTCCCTTTCTTATTGGTTTTTATGGAAATATGGATTATGTGAGGTTTAGGTATATTCACAGTAAAAAAAAATTGCCGTGTCTAGTGAGACATAGGGTAACAGAAACATAAATAAAATATATGTGAGCACAGGCCTGGGCCACCTCTGTGAGTGTCCAGGGGCCTAAAGGTTTGGGAAAATTCCTGTAAGACTGTCCTTTTCATCCTTGGCTTTCTTTGACCAGGGAGAACCTGGAGAATCTGGTCGTCCAGGGCAAAAGGTAACAACTTTATTTTGTGTGATCTTTGTCTGTCTCATGTTCACCTGTGTAATATGAAAACAATTACTGCAAAATGATGTCGTTTTCGCACTTTGCATGCTGAGTGTTGTTGATAGTTTTGCATTTTAAAAGGGACAATGCTGACCATAACCAAAGTGAAAACACTACATGTAAAAGGACGCTTAATGAACTAAAGTCTGCATATATTGAGCTGCTTGAGACTAACAAAGATCGGTTGGATGGGAATGCAACAACTTACCTTGCATGTTTAAAGGTACTCTGCATGCTTCTATCTTTCAAGAGAAGAAATGAATATTTACTAAATGGTCTCAGTAAGGAAGGATAGGCAGTTCTTTTAAAGTTATATTCCTTTTCCTTTCATTTCACATACTTTCCTACTGATAATTTTTATTTGCATAGTATCTATCTGTGTGGTGAATGTTTAGTTACACAAAAAAGTTTATTCATAAACTGAAATTTAATTACAGATACTAGCCAAGCCACTTTAACTGATCTATAGATATATATATATATAGATATAGATAATTTATATATATATATAAATTAATTTTTATCATTTGTCTTTCACTTCTGTGATAAATTAGGGGACATACAGTGCATATGTTTAGATTCGTATTCTCATTTGAGTTTGAGACAGGAAACAACTGTTAGCAGTTTATCGCTGGAGCATCTGGATATCAATGCCCAGTGTGGTAGGATTTGAGATAACAGATGTAATTGTAGCTAACAAGTAAATGTGAATTCCACATTAGGTTAAATCTCTGAAGATCATGAATCTGCCTTTGTTCAGCAGTAGCTGATGTGTTTTTTGGAGGGATGGGGGCGGGCGGGGACATGAATAGAAACAGAATTTACCTCAGTGTGAAGAGAAAGAATCAATTCCCTTGAAGTAGTTTGGAACCATGAAACATGATAAAATATTGTTCCCACATTCTTGAAGTCATTGGAAGGATCACTGCTTTGTTTTAAACACTTGGGATTAAAGTAATTTTTGAGGTCTTTCACATTCTTTAAATATTTCTCTAAAAATAGATTTTCCTCTTGAAACTAAGAATCTAAGAGTAACAATTCATCAGGACCAGTTTCAGGCAAAGTTGAGACTTTTCCAAAGAGCCCAGCAGAACTCTAAAAATTTTGCTGTTTAATTCCTAAGATTTCTTACCAATTCTTTACTTGAAAACCTGAAACAAGTGATATCATCCTAACAGAGATTCACGACATGCTTTGGTTTGAAAAAAGCATCTAATCTTCTCAGATGATCTAATTTCAGGTCTCTTAGTAAAAATTAAAGGCTAAATTTAAGCTGTTTTTCAGTTCTGTGATATGCTAAAAGAAATGTCTTCAAGAATGTCATGTCTTAAAAAAAAAATCTGCTATAATCTCACATGTTTCCACTGTTTTTAGAATGGAGGATACAAACTGATTTTCAATTGCTTAATAAAACATTGCCTTGTCATGATTATTTAGAAATATACTTTAGATTCATTTCTGGAAGTTTATAGTTTTACACATGGAAACATTGGATTTCTTTCATATTTCATTAAATACCTGTTTTAAATTATAGTGAGAAAAACTTACAACCAGTCTGAATAAACCCATGCCCTGAAATGAGCAGCATCTTGTTCATTAATATTTAGGTCAGATTACTTTTTGATGTAATCTTGTCCACAATACTTATGACTTTCTTTGTCCGCAATACTTATGACTTTCTTTGTCTAATATCTGGATTTGGCAATACTTACCACTGACTTAAAAGTAGAGTATTTCTATGCCTGCTTGCTTACTTAGATTAGAAAATGACAAACAAAAGTGACTACAAAATCAGTTCAAGAGATCTTTCACAACACTTTTCTTGCCACTGCAAAACTGTGTTGTGGGTTCATTGGCACTTAAACTCTTAGATTAGGGACATTCCCAGAAAAGGAGAGGATGAAAACCTTATTGATTCATTTCCACTGCCTGGTATTTTGGAGTGTGAGAGCTTGTTCTTTAGAGTACCATTCATAATGTAGAAATGATTTCATTATAGTTTTTTTTCTTTTACAGACTCAACAGTAGAGTGTATAATTAATACATGAGTTAGAGTGTATATATGTTTGTAAAGTGTGTAGATTAAAGGTATTGTTTTTCACCACATAATTCTTCCCATTCTAACTTCTCCACATCTTTTAATAATATTTTAAATTTTAGGATATTCTTTTAATATTAAAGGGTAAAAATATTTGGTCCCTGTTGGAAGGGACCCTCACAGCTGAACTCTATCTAGAAGGACAGTGAATTATCACAGGGAAGCAGAGCTCTGGCTTTGACAGCAGACAAAGGTCTCTTATCATGGAGGGTTAAGAATGAAAGGAAAGGAAAGCAAAAGTATCATATATCTGCGTGATGTTTAATCTACTTGAACAAGTATTCTTCAAATGGAATAACAAACTAATTCTTAATTATGACCCAGATCTGACCGTGGGCTGTGTATGACCAAAAACTTAACTCAGAGAAGCACCTGAACCAAGGACTAGGCAAGGAAAGAGGAATTAACTGAATTATTATTAATCGAAAGATAAGCCTTCATGATATAAAGATAGAAATTATATATGGGAAGAAACAGCTTCCTAAAAATGTTAGGAGATAGATGTCCCACAAAGGTAACATGAAATATTTTATAATCTTTTATTATATCAACTTTTAAGTAAACATAAATTTGAAAATGTCAAATTTATAAAAATATAAGACTGTAAAATATAAATTTCTGAAATATTTGTTCATTAATAAATACATTTATAACCTCTATTCGTACATAATATATACCTACATGTAGTATAGTGTAGGGAACAGCTATTATAAATGATCAAAGTCTCTATAAGTATTCACATTACGAAGTATTCCATAATATTTTATACATCTTTCTCATTGTTAGAAAACATGGCTGTGTGTCTGTATATGCATGCGTATATCTTTCTTCAAATTAGTCATCCGATCTTTTCACTTTGGTAGGATGGGAGGGTGTGGAGAGAACTCCTGCTGGGGAAGTATTACAACCTATGTTTCAATTAGGATGTTCTGAGTTTTAGGGGACTTTTTAAAAGCAATACAAAACCATAGATTTGACAACTACACTTTTACTTTTTTTATGGTTGTATATCTACTACAATTTAATATTTTCCAGAGCCCTATACCTTTTTAAAAGTAAAAGAGAATTTCAGTAACATATAAATATAAGCCCTTTTTACTAAATCTCCCTAAATGTATTGATTGAAGGGAAAAGGGAGAAGAAAAGAGAAAATCAAATGTATAATGTTGTGTCTGTATGAAGTTTAATTTACCTGGACAAGTACTATTTAAAAGAAATACCAAATTCTTAGTGATCATTCTTTCTTCTCAGGTTTAATCTCATCTTAGTGTTATTGTTCACAATGCAAACTTTCATTTATAGTTTCAGACAGAATAGCTTTTCTTTTGCATTCCTGAAGCACCTTTAACCTAAACTATCAGGAAAGTCATTGTCCTTTCTATGTCTAACCATATAGCTTAATGAACAGTATATGAAGTCATTTAGTGATAATTAATACTAGAGCAAGCTCTGACTCTTCATAATTTGGAAGTAGTAATATTAAAAAATGAAACGTCTGTTTGTCCTTAGTTGATTTTCTTTGACATGAAGGTTGTCAAAGCATTTCGATGAAAAGAAGTGCCTCCCTCTACCACTCCCATGGTTAGTTTGATGCTCCTGTCTCTTTCAGTGTAGTTATCCACTGAGTGACCATCATGAAGATGGGTAACCCTTTTACCTTCCAATGTTACTTCAACAAATAGTCACCTCAGTCCAATACAGGTTGGACTTTCATTTTCTCCAGCGATTTCATTATACTTCTTTAGTGGAATTCAGGAGATTTTCTAAGCAATGTAACCTCTTGTCACCATACTTTGTACTTAAAATAATGTAGACCATTCTGTGAAAATGAGAAGGTTTATCACGACTCCAGTGTGCTCACCCAGAATGGACCACTTAATCTCAAACCTGTACTCAGGAACAGCTGCAGGGTACCATTAGCCCTAAATTGCCAGGCAGGGTTACTCAGACTCAACAATTGTCAGAAATATGGGCTGGAGTTAAGTATAATATTAACCACGCATTTATCTTCTCATCATTCAGGAATGGAAAAGAAATCTTACTATACTTTTCAGTGAGCACGACTTTTAATGTATATTGTTTGGATGTAACCATCTGTTCCCACAGCCAACTCTTGATTATCTAAGGGAAGAGAGCACTGGACGAGGAGGCATTATTGAGATGCACACATAATCCTCATTTCATCAAAGAGCTTTAGCCTCCCCAACAAATCATTTAGCAGGAAGTAATAAAATATGGGGGGTTCATTCTCCTTTCACTTCTTCTTGCCTTCTGGTAGAGTTGCCAATGAGCAGTGAACTGGCAGGAAAAGGGAAAATCCTGAAAAATATGCCAAATGGTCAGCCAATTTCTGAATCAAGAGTTGACTGAGCTGTATAATCTCACCAAACTTCTTGAAATGAGACAGTGTCTTTATAGATGGCAAGTATTCATCTAGGAACATTTGCCACACTTTTCTCCAGAGACTGTGACTGAGTGAATATTGTTCTATAATGTTGTGTGATTTTCCTGTGTAGGGTGAACCAGGGCTTCCTGGGCTTCCTGGACTTCCGGGGATAAAGGTAAATACTGCACTGACAGTCTTGGCTTCATAGAACTGTAATTGTGAGAGTCACCAAAACTGCAGGAAGATAAGGGGGAAAAATGAAAACTCAAAATATAGTGCTGTTTATTAAATACTCACCAGCCATCTCAACCAATTAAATTTTTGAATTAAAAATTAAGCACAGATATTTTTTAAAGTTTTCTATTGCTATCTGGACTGTATATTCTGTTATGTAACTTAAAATGCCCCTTAATAAAGTAAATGTAAAAGCCACTTCATTTGAAGTCATAGGAATTCTTTAAGTCTAAAATGTCTACCTTAACATTTAGTGTTATTCTTAATATCTTATCAGATTTTTACCAGAATTAGTCTTCACATCCTCATAAATCTAACACTTGGGCAGCTGTTTTTGATTCACCCATTATAATAATCCCTCTAAAATGTTTGTGCTTCCACTTCCTGTCAGTAATTCTCACTGAAAAGCGTAAATCACTTTACTAAACTATTTTGAACCATATACTAGTCCCAAAAACTTTTTATGTATCTTTTGAAATAATCGCTTAAAGCTTAGTTTCAAACATTGTTTTACATACTTTTAAGCCATCTAAAAATGTTAAGAAATATTTTTTAATTGATTAAAATTTTTCACATGGCAAATGAAAAGGCTTAGAAGTTCTGCTTTAGCTGTAGTTACTTCTTTAAAATCAGATTCTTATTTTATAGTTCTTTTTTAAATTCCAGAACTGTTTCATAGGGTAATACCAGGCAAGTAGACTTTTCCTTACATTGTTCTCACCTTACAGAGTTTTGAATCAATCTCCAGTATGCATTAGACCATTCAAAAATTAATATTCCAAGTTTCAGCATCAAGGTTGTGTATAATGTTTTGTGAAGGTTGTATTTGAAGTGTGTTACATAGAATGATATAATTTTAGAATAAATATGTCAAATTATTGGGTTCCCAGACATCATATGGTATCATATATAATATTTTATGAGTATAGTTTATATAACTAATAGAATCAACAGACATGAAAGCTATGTCTCCTAGGTGGCACTCAGAAATTTTGGTCCTGCTTTTTGTTTGATGGTTTCGGATTAGTTGGTAGAAGTTCAGAGATATGTTTTTACTATATGATTAGTCCTTGGCTTCTTCAGTGAAAAAGTCCAATATATGACAATAGTTCACTAAAAAGCCAAAGTTATTTCCTTATTATTTGTTAATTAGCAAAAATAACTTAATATGTGATTTCATATTATAGAGTTAATGTATGGCAGGTCCTTATTAATTCCCACATATTTTTTAAAAAGAAGATTAAAAAAAAATGATTGGAAGATCATAAATTTCAAAATATTTTTAAAAGCCATATTCAGCATTAATTATAAAGAACCTTGTAGCATCAGACATAGAGGAAGGCATTTAAAAGGAGGGGCATTTGGGCAGGATGCAGGCAGGGCTTCCAGTAGCACTTGCCTGTAGGATAGAGGGCTGGGCTGCCAACCCAGGTCCACGGCAGGAGCTGCAGTGCTGCATTAAAATACGCTTGTCCCTTCTCCTGAGCACGAGGCACTTTCTTGTTGAGGAAGACTATATAGGGTGATGGTATTGAGTGTTTTTCTTTCTAAAACTAACAAATAAATAATTTCAATTGTTACTGTTTATTATGATTACCTTTTAGTTATTTTATGTCCTCCAACACATGAAAACTATCCCAGGTCATTTCTCTTTTCATCTGTGGACTAAGCTGAATGTTTCAAACTTTTTCAAATTGGGAAAGATGTTGGTGATTTGCCACCTCCAACAAATGCTTTCATTCCTAATTCCTAGGGTCATAGGCAGTTGCCAGACAAATGTTGTCGTGATCATATAACTGATATTTTTCTTTGTTTTTCTAATGTTGATATTGATTATAGTGATAAGATTATAATGACAGAAAGCTTTTCTGTTTAATTACCAAGTACTGTTGAGTAACTAATATTTTATTTAAATCACAGATTCTATTTTTGGACAAATAAGCTTTTTCTTCTCTAGTTCAGGATATGAGTGATATGCTTTCCTTATAATGTAGCAGGTTCTCAATATACATAAGTAATTTTGTAAAAGAAATGATTTAAGAACACATCATAGTCATTAGTGCTCACTGAATATTTATAAATGTAGAGTTGAAAGTTTGTAATTTTATGATATAGCTTCATTAAGTTGGGATGTTTTTATTCCTTTAATATACCTGCTTTTATTAGGTAGCTAACCACAGGACATTTAATCATGATTTCCTAGTTTGAAAGAGTAACAATATTTCAAAGATGAAAGCACCATGTATGCATATAGAAAGTGTGGTAGCAAGAACATTAGTCATTACCTCCGTAAACTTGTGTGTTTGTTTATGCTTTGGAAATGCTTCTGTTGCTACTCACCTCCTTGTTATCTGCTGGTACTACAGAGAGCATGCAAATGCCATCCGTTATTTCCAAGACGTTGAGGAAACCAGCCGTGACATACCAGGAAAGCTTTGATTTGCCACCTGTTGTACTCGGGGAATGGTTGGAAACTTAATGAGCATCCAAATGCCTTCCACACAGCTCGCAGGAAATGAGCAAAGTGCCTAAAAACAGACAGCAGATTCATCTATCTATCACCTCAGAGTTTCACTCAGGGAAAAGTGCTAATACCTTAGGCATACATAATAAAAGTCACTAAGTACAAGCATAACTTAATTTCAAATTACTCTTGAGCTTCCTGCACAAATATTGGAAAGTCCTCTCACCATGTGGAAGACATTTGGAATTCCTATTTCATGCATTCATGGTTCATATAGTGTCAAGATGTTCAACTGGGAAAATTAAATTATGCACAATGTACCATGCAGACATTGATCTTCTGGAATAAGATTTGAGCTCAGAAATGCAAATGTATTTTTCAAGGGCAAAACTTGTAACTAGCTTTTCTTTTTTTAATTTATTTTTATTTTTATTAATTTTTAAATTTTTATCAATTTTATTTATCTATCTATTTATTTATTTTTTACAGAGAGGGGAAAGGAGAGAGGGAGAGAAACATCACTGTATGGTTGCCTCTGACTCGCACCCCTAACTGGGGACCTGGCATGCAACCTAGTCATGTGCCCTGACTGGGAATCGAACCAGCAACACTTGGTTCACAGGCCAACGCTCAGTCTACTGAGCCACAGCAACCAGGACTGTAACTAGCTTTTCTGATATCACGTAAGAGAGTAAGATTCAAAGTTCCTGTTTAAAAAAATTTTCTCTCCACAGTTACTTTGAAAACTGTAAATACATTACTTAGCCCTGTTAATATAATTACATGACCCTGGTAATTAAGGAGTGCAGAGCAGGGAACTAGGGCCCTGACTGCAGATCCACGTCACTGGTGTGCAGGTCCTGATCCTGCTCCTCCCCAGTTCATGAATCTGTACCATCACATTTTCTTATAAAATGAAAGTCATCATTGTACAGAACTCACAGGGTTGTTGAGAAGATTAGTGAATGAATATATGTGGAGCTCCTAAAATATTGCCACGTATTAAACACTGTATAAATTTTAGCTATTGTTATTCCTTTCTCTGAGAGCAGCTCAGAGTATTAGAAACATTGGTTATACACCTGTTCTATATAGTCTTTCCTCACATTAGTAATTTTAACCTAAAGAACATAAAGCCAGGTTAATAGATGTAAATTCTGAAAACTCCTTTTCAGTGATGGGTGAATGTTATCTCTGAAAGCAATAACATAACCTACGTTCTCTTGAAACATGGCGTCACACTATTCCCCTTTTCTGGTCACCCAAGTACATCCCAGGAACAAAGGATGAGGGGACCCAATGTTCTGAGCATAAGACATGACACTAAGTTCTTCCCAATGCTGTTCACATGAAAAACAAAAGGAAAACTTGACAATTTAATGAAGAGGTTCTTTAGATTTCAGTCATGATGTTGCCTAGCCCAAGATGTTTTTTACAAATTTTGATTTTCAGTGCTTGCTTTTCTCCTTTCAACATAGACCAGCAGCTTATCTCATTTTGAGAAAATACATTGGAAAAAGTTATATAATACAGTAAAATTAATACAGTAGATATACATACCTCAGTAAAAACTATATCAAATTATTTAGATGGCAAAGAAAGTTTTATAGTATTTTTCCCTCAAAGCTTGATATTTTTGCTCTGGCTTCCCCATTAATAAAAATTTACCTTTAGATAAAGAACTTGAGGGTTGGAAAATTATGAGACAGTAACAAACTCTTTATACCACATTATATGAAATCATCTCTGACACTAAATCATATAAAGACTAACTTTTACAGGTTGTGGGAACATTTACTTTGGCATTTTTAGGATTAAGTGTAGTGTTCAGTAATGTAACGGAATTTCTATTCTAAATCCACTGGAGGTGAGCTTCCATCCTCAGAAACATCAAATCACATCTTAAAAATAGCAGAGGAAAGTTTTTGGAAGTAGCATAGGAAATGAAATGAATTCCTAAAATTTAAAAAAAAAAAAAGAAGAAGAAGAAATGCTGGTTAAAAGGATAACATTGTGTTATTGTTTTTTATAATTATTTCCTGCTTGCACAAACTGTGTATGGGCAGTTGAATAATTTAAAAGTCCAATTAGGAAACTCATACAACCAGAAATCAGAGATTTTTAAAACCAGAGTAAAACCTCCAGTAAATACACCAAATGTACTTTCATGATGTAATCCTGTTAAGAAAAAAATATCAGAAAGATATGTTTTCTGGGTTTTAAATAAACCTGCTATGGCAGTTCATTTTTATCATAGCCACCAAGATGTTTTAAGTTATACTCAAATTTTATCCTTAAGGAAAAATAAGTGTTTTGGGGATAGATTCTACTTTCTCATTTTTTTCCCCTCAATAATTTTACAAATCAATCATTACCAAAACTGGCTGCCTGGAGGTTCTTATTACAACAAATGTTCTTGCTGTAATCCTCAAAAGTAAGTATCATGCTGACTTGAATTCTAATTAGCCTTTAAGCAAGAAGAATATTGTATGGCTAATGCATTCAGTGTCAAGACACATTAATCAAAATTATTGGTGATTCTTTTTGCACCCAGGCAAATCAGCACATATTTTTGGGGCCCTGTTGTACTGTTTTGGGGGGAACAATTAAAATTGGATCTGTTTGGGGGTAATAAATATCATGGAAAACATGATTTAGTTTAAGCTGGTGTATGAAAGGATTATTTTAAGACAGGTTAAAAAATATCTTTTACTTCTTTAATTGATAATGACTTATAAAAATAAAACATGGTAATGAATGAAAAACCAGAGATTTTTCTGTGGGCAAGAGCTAATCAGTTAGGACTTTCTGGCCAACCTTCTATTTAACAGATGTTAAGTTCCGGAAGTTTATAGGGAAACACCTGGTGAGCCATTTCTGTATGAGTGAAGCTGTCTCTTCCTTTTTTTACCTTGACTAATAATCCCATCTCCATATTTGTTGACTCTTCTCATCTGTATGAAGGACATACTTTACGTAAGTTTTGACAAAAGAGTGTTAGTTGAACTGTCCCAAAAAGCCATTTAAAAGATAAAGTAAGATTATCTGAAATACTTTCTTGTTATTAATAAATATAGATTTGAAGAGAACCTGGTCCAGATTTTATTATGGAATTCTAAGACTCAGTGAGATCTTTGATGGTCATTGTTAGAGTTCTTAAAGTAAAATTCTTAAGGCATTTCATGGCCTTCACTGGCCTTTTTGTAATATAGAAGGCCGGGTTTTGTTGCCATCTTGATTTATAAAGATGGTAATTGTTTGCATTGTTCTGGGGGTTTTATTTTGTTTTGCAGTTTTTTTTTTTTTTTTTACTGGCCAGAATACACAGAATTTAAGCTATCTCAATAAGCTGTTTAAATTTTTAAAAAGTAATAACAAATGACTTGAGCAAAAGTGACTTCAGTCAAAATCTTATTTTGGTGGTAGCTTCATTTTATTTTATAGAGTGAATATTGCTAACTTATGAAATAAAGGAGAGAGAGAGAGACAGCTCTAATACTGACACTAATCAATAAGGGGACTTTTTGTTTGGTGAGAAAACAGGATAGTTATTCAAATATAGTACATATTAGTTACTGTGACTTATTTTCATTGAGCTTCATACTATAAGATTAAAGTTGGGGCTGCCAAAATGGTTATAGTTAGAAAAATCAATGTGAAATGATTAGGCCCGCCAAAATTAGTCAGGTGAAGATCCACCTTTGATTTCAGCTATAGCTTAGTTCTGCATCTTTTATGTGCCATGTTTAAAGCTTTCATCAAATTAGCAACATATGTGAGATTTTTCAGATGGGTCTGCTTGCTGCTGCTGCCACTTCCAGCAGTTTACTACTAGGCTTATCCTGTGCTTCCTTCTGAATTCGTTGCATTTCTGCTGCCAGCCTGAACCCCAGTTTAGTTGCCAAAACCACATCTTTCCTATCAGCTCAACACAGGGAAATGTATTACAGTCTTGGTTTTGATGTCTGGGTTATTAACTTCGGTGGTGAGCTAATTAATTAATATTAAGGATAAACAAAAGACAAAACTCATGAAACAACTGAGAAAGAAATCAGATGCAATATCCAGGATAAGACCAAATTTTTCTTCATTTTGGAATTGATGTTGCATTAATGCCATATTATAATACCACTAAAAGAGCTGAGGTTTCTATTACTCTGACAACCATTTAATCACTGGTGAGCATGTGGCTTGGGTAGCAAAATATGGTGCCAGCTATTAATTCTGTTTTAGTGATTAACATTTTGGATTGCATTAAGGGTTTTGATCAATAGTGCTGTATACATTTTACCTCCAGGCTTTGGTTAAATCATAGCCTTGTATTTATTTTAAAAGTTAAATATATTTTTTACTTATTTTGTTTAACACCAAGGGAAGACCTAGTTGGACATTTTTAGAACCAGTGGGGGTGGGGGGCAGATTAAACCTGGATTCAATTTGTTATAGCCATGGTGGGGGAATAAAACTTTTGAGATGCTTGTTCTTCTCCTTTCCTTCTCACCTCTTTGCCTTCCTCCATCTTACTTCTGCCTCCTCCCTCCTTTCCTTCATTCTTCTTCTTCTCTTCCTCTCTTCCTTCTTATTACTTTTCTCTCCCCCTGATTAGGTACTTTGCAAGCAGTTAAATTTTAAGATTTGTCAGTTTGTTGCCTTCACTCTTTTAATTCCCTTGCACACAACGTCAGCAGCATCAGTATGAATAAAATCCCAATTGACTTTGTTCTCAACAATAACAAAAGTAAAAACCTAAAATGCTACCTACTTGAGAGGGTGAATGAATAGAGAGATGGATGAAAAATTAGAATATATGAACTGAGGGGGAAAAATATATGTGAAACTTGAGAGAAAATCAGATTAAAGCAACTATAAAATAATTAGTACTCTCCTTAACTTAGGCTCTTCATGGACACCCTGGTGTTCATGACAAACCAATGTTTAAAGCCTTTGCCTTTCTCTCACTTTTCTTAGACATTTTTTATTGTCATTAAGAAAACTCTAACATATCATAAACTGAAAAGATTAATATTTTTCAGAAAATGTCATATTTAATTGTTTCCACTTTAATTGTAAAGCTATTTTACTTCCTGTTTACCTGTGTAAAGCCACATTTCCCTAATCATCATGGCCAGCATCTGCCTCATCAAAGGGTTTCTGCCTAAGTCTCCCATGTTATTCCTATAATGACTCCTTGGAATTATAACTTGGATTTCTAATTCAGGTAATTGCCTGGAAAAAAGAAAAATAAAAAAGGCCTCTAGATTTAGTTATTTCTTCATTAAAAGTAATGTAGGGGCCTAATTTCATTATAGTGCCAGTTTCCTCTAGTGCGTTTCACTTCCGCCTGTCTACTTAGACAAATACATGTGAATAATATTCAGTTTAGCAATCTCCTATTTCCCATTGACTAAATGAGATTAGATATGTTTTTAAAAAAGGTCTGAGAATCATTTTATAGTCCAATATAAATAGTTACTTCTCCTGTTTATTGCTCTGAAAAAAAAATGACGTAACGTCATTTTTGTATAGTCTACTTTACTCCAAAGATGATGTCATTGAAGTGTTTTGTGTTTGGATCATAACTCAGCTGCTTTCCCCTTCTTTCCCCTGGCCAGTCTCCTTCCTCTGTCCTGGTTCACTGGAATTGTGACTACAGCAGAATAATCACTTGCTTTTTGGTCTTTTTTATCATATTATTTATAGAACTGTAAGTTGTCATAGCTTTTCTACTAGACATTTTAGGAGATTCTAGAACCTTTAAACTCTACATCAATCCTTGTCAAAGAAGCAAGGTTTCTTTTTTTTTTTTTTTTTTTGCAGGATTACATTTTATATAGAGAAATCCAATAGGTATAACCATTTTATTCTTTCTCTTCCCTACAGTATGAGAACTCATTTATGTAAACCTGTTACTTTACCTTACACACTTTTGGTTTTGCAATCCTAAATGTTCATATCGTGTCATGAAATGATAGGTTCACATGGGAAAATTTAGAGTTACTTCTTGAAAGAAGTTGAAGAGATAGTGAGTAGAACACTTCTATTACTATTACTACTAGTAATGATAGCTAAAATTTTGAGCCAATAGATAAAGGCAACAATAATAACAAACATTTTTTGTTCACTTACTTTATTCTAGAGTTAGTTCTAAATGCTTTTCTTGTATTATCTTATAATAAGTCTTAACTCAGCCACCCCTAACGATGCCAGGATCTTTCGTTATTTGGCAGGTCAAGATTCCAGCTTGCAAAGTCAGGCTTTAACTCAATTCTGTAACTTTGTACCAACAGCTCTCAAACATTTTTGTCTCAAAACCCCTTTACACACTTACAAATTAGGATTGAAAGAGTTTTTTGTTTATGAAAGTTTTGTCTTTATATTTTTGTATTGGAAATTAAAACTCGGGAATTTAAAAAACTGATTATGTGTTAATTAAATAACATTTTATAAACGATAACTGAATCTTAAAAAAAAGAAAGAAAAGTGATATTGTTATTTTTTATTCTATACAAATCTCTGTAATGTCTGGCTTCATAGAAAACAGCCAGATTCTCAAATCTGCTTCTGCATTCTATCTGTCGCAATTTGTTGTTATGGTTAAAGTATATCAAGGAAAACCAATGTTATACAGATATATAATTGGACAAGGGAAGATTATTTTATTAAGCCTTTTCATAAAATTATGAGTATTCTTTTTTGATACTACCCCAAACTCTACACGTGGTAGTTTTTTTAAAGGTCAAGTGACATGTGGAATTTGAAACCATATCAATGAACTTTTCCTACTCTGTACACTAATAAGCTATAAGCTTAGGAAGGTAAGAAACAATCTAACCAGCTCAATCAGGCCCATGAGTAGACATACTTATACCTTCTTTACTTCAATAATAGTCTTTAAGCCTGAGACAAAGAAGAGACCAATGAGTATTTCCTCCCCATAGAGAGGGTGGTGCTAATGTCTCTAAAGTCAATGAAACTTCTGGAATTAAATAAACATAAGTCTGTGATCCTAAAGTTAAGTATGCTATTCTGCCCTTGAATAAATTAAAATAAATAAGTGTGTGGATATGGTAGATGCTTTCTTACATTTTTTCCTCTGACCACTGTGTTTAAAGGAACTTTTTATACATTTACTCAGGAGAATTTAATGTGCATTCTGTTTTTTAAAAAGGAAGGAAAAACACTTCTCTCTGACCACTGAGATCACAAAACCTTATTTATTTATTTGTGAGCTATGAAACTGCATGCTTCATCTTTTTATAAACTAAGCACTAACATGAATAAGAAATATTTTTGCAACATTTGCTTTTTTTCTTCTCTTTTTTCAGTATGCTCTAATGGTGCTTGTATTTGCTTTGCTAAAGAATGAGATCATTTTGTTTCTACTTGAAGCTATGAAAGAGTCTTCTCTACATGTAAACTTTCAACCTATTAACTTGCATTATATTTCCACACATTGACTTATTACAAGATTTTTTCTTGAGGGTGGAGAGGGAATATTTATATATTCTTATTGGGAGAAATACATACTTATAAATAAATATATTCCTTCTGATTTTTTTTTTTTTTTTTTTTTTAGTTTAAAGTAACAAGTTAAACTCTTTTACAAGAAATAGAATAGTCATCATGATTTCTCTTAATATAGCTGTTTTCATTTTAGACCATTAGGGTATCCACCTAAAATTATTTTTTCAGATTCTCCTTTCCAATATGTGTAAAGGTATGGGGACAGGTAGAATAGAGTTACAGAAATTTTACAAAAAATAAACCTAAGAGTAAGTTCATCTCCACCTTGTTTCTTTCTTAAACAAGTACTATGAGTATCAGAGCCAGAGATAAATCCGTTTGAGTTCTGTATCTCTATGATGCATTTTGTAGTGGTGATATCAGTCTGTTGTTCACTCAATATCCAAGATTTTATATAGTGTTTTCTAAAAACTCAACTCCAAGTATCAAAAAACAAATGTTGAAATATCACTACCTTATCAAAAATCAAATGTATCAACATTAGCAACTATTCTAGAAATAATCCAATGGAGACAAGAAAGAAAGGAAGAAAGGAATGAAGAAGGGAAGGAAGGAAGGAAAGAAGGAAAGGAAATATGAGAACATTTATTTTTTTTTGCTTTAAAACTTCCTTATAGATATTAGGAAATTAGACTCTCTTATATTTGAGCTCACATTTTAAAAAACTTATGGATATTCAAGAAAAATATGAACACTGTCTCAGGGTTTCCTAACACCAAATATGTGGCATCTTTTCCAACACTGATTAGTCAACTCTGCTTCTCTGATACCAACTGTGTGCCTTACAATTCAATCCTGTCATGACACTTACCTGCTCAGAGTTAGCATCAGACTCTGCAGGTTCGAGGGCTCAGCCCCACAAGACCACCCTGCTTTCAGACGGGAATCACAGGGACGGGGTCCTCCAGTGACCTGCACTTCTATTTGACTTAACTACAAATTTGAGGTTACTCATAACCACCACTTATATCCCAACTCAAGTTTGATAATTTGCTAAAACTACGCAGAGAACTCAAGGAAAGGCCATACTTAATACTGCAGTTTTTTATAAAAGATAAAAATGAACAGCCAAATAAAGAGCTACATAGGATGATATCAGGAGCCTCTGTCCCCACGGAGTTAGGGGTGAATCATCCCACCAGCACAGGGATGTGTTCACCAGCCTGGAAGTTCTCCAGTCCCCTTTGTTTTTTATGGGGTTTTTATGGAGGTTCCATTTGTAGGCATGATTGATTAAATTATTGGCCACTGGGGTTGAAACTCAGTCTCTAGCCTTTCTTCCCTCTCTGGAGATGGTGAGAGAAGGGAAAGGGCTGAAAGTTTCCACCTTCTTGTCACAGCCCCCATCTTGAAGTCACCTTAAAAACTCAGGTAGGTTTGGAAGGGGCTTGTTAAGAATAACAAAAGATGTTCCTATCACTCTTGTCACTCAGGAAATTCAGAGGGTTTTAGGAGCTCTGTGCAAGGAGCCAGGAACAAGACCAAATATATTTTTCATTATACCACAATTGGGTTTCCTTCAGGTAGTAGAGAAGAGGTTATGCAGGTATGTCAAAGAGAGGTATTTTTTCTTTCATCCTGAACATTCCTGAATCTCTTCCCTAGCCACATTCACTGTTCAGGTATCTATTGCTGCATATCATTATTACCCCCTTAAACCAGAGTGACCTAAAAAGCAATTATCTCACAGTTTTGGTGAAACAGGGGTTTGCGCACAGCTCAGCTGGGTGCCTCCGGATCAGTGCTTCCTATGAGGATGCAGTCAAGCTGTCAGGCAGGGCTCTGGTCTCACGTGAGTGGAGCATCCAGGCCCAAGCTCACGCATGTGGTTGCTGGCCGACCTCAAACCTCACCATGTGCACCTCTTCATAGGGCTGCTCGCAGTATGGCAGCTTGCTTTCCCCAAAGCAAGTGATCCAAGTGGATGAGAACAAGAAAGGCCCCCAAGATGGAAGCCACAGTCTTTTAATAACTTAGTCTCAGAAGTGATATCCCATTTCTGCTGCCAAATTCTGTTTATTAGATGAGTCATTAAATCCAGTCTGCACTCAAGCAGAGGGTATTACACAAAGACATGATACCAGGAGGTGGGATCATTTATGCCTACCTTAGACACTATCTATCATAGTCACCCAAACATAGTTAATTGGATTTGGTAAATGGCAAGAAGCACTGGACACCGGATGAGAAAGGAAATTATAAAAGACATTTATCTGTTTGGTTTGCCACTTCACCTTCTAAAGCTTCTACAAAGCTTTGCTCAAAGTATTCTGGTGATCAAAACCTATTCTGTTTAATTTTATTGTCAGTAGCTGGATCTCAGCAAGAAAGCTGTATACAACCAAAGGTGTAAAATCCCAGGAGAAAGAAATCAGTTTAACTTAATTTACTTGCTGTCAAGTGAAAATGATCTCACATGCCCATCTTTTTAAAGGGTGAACCAGGTTTCATTGGTCCTCAGGGAGAGCCAGGCTTACCAGGGTTACCAGGAACAAAGGTGAGTAGAGTCTTTTTTTCCTTCCTTTCTTTCTGAATTTTTCTGTCATGTGTTTTTAGTCCATTAGGTTGAAAGAAATGTGGGGTAACTTTGTTATTTAGGTGACCATATATTTTAGCCTAATAGAGAACTAAAGCAGCCTATCACACATTCTAACACTTCTAATGGGGATACCATATTAAATAGAGTAACAGGAAGTTAATTTTAGCCTTAGGCCAGACAATAGAAAGGTGGAATATATTAGGTGTTCCAGTTGTCCCCCGAATTGCTCCTAAATTGATGTGGTTCTGTTAGCTTCCTGGCCATATGGAAAGGGGGGGATTCTGAGGAGGAGAGATAGAACTCATTAACTCCTGCCCCATATCACTGATTTTAGGACATACTTGTAAATCAACGTTATTATTATTCCCACATCACTCCCCAGGTTTCAAGGAGTACTGATGTCATATAGAATCCTAAGTGCCTCATCCCAAAAGGATCCATCCTGAAAAACGTTTGCAGAAACATTCTGTAATGAAAACCATCTCATGATCTTCCATTTGGCAACCCTAGAGAGGGCCCTAAAAGCACAGTCTATATGCCTGCAAATAAAAAATTATGTTGCTACGGATACAGTCAGGCCTTTAGTTCTCTTTTTATCTACCCAGTAAGACATAAAAAGGTACAGCTCTGAGCATGGAACTTTCCTCATGACAGACTCATGAATCAAAGGAGGGGCAAAATTAGATCAAACTACATTTTTAAAAAAATTTTAAACCATAGCCATCTTTGCCTCAATGTGTATTGCATTCCCCAGAAATAAACCAGGATGATTTCCAGGAGCTGGAGAAATGTGTTCATGGTCTGTTCCGACAGAGGGGTCCTCATTCCCTCTGGTCAGGAGAAAATAACTCTAATCCTACAAAATGGAAACTATGTGTGGCCCAAGGGGGACTGAAACTCGGTTGAATTTATGCAAAGTTGTTTTTTTTCCCAAGCAATTTCTTTTTCACATAATGAGCTGTCAGGCTTATTAACAAAATATGAGAAATGCGTGTTTTAGCCTGAACAGATTCACACAAGAAACACACTTTCTGGAATAAAGAGAGAGCAAGAGAATAATGAGCATTCTGTGTCCATATAAGAACCATCGTACTTACTGGGCTTGCAGCCTCCGAGAAGGAAGGTGGTCTCGTGTATAGCAAAAGCTGGTCAGTGCTTCAGAGAACCAGGCGCAGACCAACTAATCTCTAAATGTTTTCAGACAGTAGAGAGTGGAGTTTATTCCCACATATCTCTTTTTTAGTTCATTGATTTTAAGCTATTCCATGGTTTCAAAAAAAAAAAATCTAGATGTAGAGCCATGAAGTCAACATTAATTACTATTTATGAAGAACCCAGCCTGATTTTACAGACCAGAAACTTTTATAACAGATACTACTCTGAACTCCCAATAAAAGTAAAGAATGTAAGGTACCTGTTTTATATTTCCACAAGAAGGGATGTAGATAGGAAATCCATTTTATTAACAATATTGTGAAGTCTGTTTTTCAGCTAAATTGCTTGTCTTTCATGAATTTGGTATCAAAACGGAAAAGTCATGATTATTTAAAAATCTCTTGCAGCCAAACACTGGATTTTTTCCAGTTGTGTAGGTGGTCTAGATTTGTACCACCCAATTCAGACTAAAAATAAATTAACCCTGCATGTTTACCCCTCAGCACAGTGAAGAGAAATCATAATGACGGAAGATGGATAATGCCATTTAAAAATCTATTTATGCATTGCTATATCCTTAGTATCTACCCCAGTCCTGAGAGAGACATGCAGCAGTCTAAAGAGATGGAGTATTATTCCCAATAATTTAGAATACTTTGAGTAATACTGTTTATTCATTAATTCAACAATTTTTTGCCAGACATTTTTCTAGTTTTGAGAATGAAGAGTAAATGCAGTAAAAACAACCTCTGTTCTCCTGAAGCTTACATTTCTGTATGTGTGAGGGAGGGTGGGAAGAGAGAAATAATGTAATCCATAAAATGAAAAGCAACTAATTAAGGGCATTGTGGTTTTTTAAAAGTGATTCTAAATAAAAGATATATTGACTCTACCCCCTGTGGTATATTATAGATAAATGGTTTTCTAAGGTTTTTGTCTTTTCCTCAGATAAGCTTATAGTTACTATTTTAGAATTCTTCTATGAAATATTAAGAGAAATGCCAAATACGGTACTTTCTTTTTATTTATTATCTTTCTATTACAGTCAGTACTTTCTTAAAGTAAAAATTTCACATATCAGTAGAAGCGCTTCAGTCTCTAATCCGTGGAAGGGCCCTCTGGAGCATCTTCTCCATCTCCTGCATTCAGTCAAGCCCCTTGCCTTTCTCCCACCTTCTCCATTGCCCACTCTCCTTGGTTCATGCTGAGAAACCTGCTGAGTGTCCTTTCATCCTTGCCCTGCTCCATCCCCCCTCCCCTGCAAAACCAGAAAGGCTTCCCAGAATGGGAATGACACAAATTAAGATCTCAGGATTTAAAGCCCTACCACCCATCACATATCCAATCCTATTTTCTTTTTCTTTCCAAGATAAATCAGTTCCTTCAGTGAGGTGGATGCCTCTCTTATTCATAAACATGCTAACACCAGACTGAATTCAAAACCTGTTTGATTATTAAAATTCTACCCATCACGCAGGAAGCTAGACAGTCTACTCTCTGTTCACAGAGTATAAAACAGCACTGTCTTCCCAGGGGGTGATTTGGCAAATTTCTAAAAATGTTCATACTCTTTGACACAGCAATTCCCCAACTACAAATTTACTCTAAGAAAATGACTAGGGATGTTCAAAGGATTACATACAAAAACATTTATACAGAAGTTGAAGATGGAGCATAGGCAGTTTTAAATTACACCTTTTCCTTTTAAAAGCTTTGTGACTTTGAGAAAATTACTTAATCTCTCTGAGCTTCAGTTGCCTCATCTATCGTCGGCAGCCGTCCGTCTCGAGAGACGATGGTGTAGCTTCTTAAGAGTCTATCTGCACCGCCGAGAATGGTTGTGCAGTCCGACTCGGGAGTGACACGGTATCTGTCTCCTCCCGTGTTGAATCGACATCTTGCGATGACGCTGGAGTGTCCTCTCCAGTGAAGCTGAAGCTACAGAGCCTGGGCAGGGTGATATGGAGGGTCTGCTGTTGCCCATGCAGCAGACCCCCCCTCTCTTCGCAGCTGAAGGGTCCAAGGGAAAGACGGAGTCAATACAGCTTGGCTTCAGGTGCGCCGCAGGAGTTGCCGGTGTTGACTACAACGTCAAACCGCCTTAGGGACTCCGGCTCCGGATTTTCTGTCGGGGTTCACTCCCTTAGCCTTTCCCCTGAAGAGGTATGCTGCAAGGCAGCGGAGGTTTTTTGGAGTCAGAGTTTTCCTTCTCTGATGTGCCCTGACTGGAAGATCGAACCAGCGACACTTAGCTCGCAGGCCGACGCTCAATCCACTGAGCCAAACCAGCCAGGGCTTGCCTCATCTATAGACTATGAATAAATACTAACACCTTTCTCATCTGCCCCAAGAATTAAATAGGGTAATGCATGTTAAGTGTTTTTGTGCAGTTCCTGTACTCATTAATAACACAATCATAAGCAGCAATAATTATAAAATACAACCTACTCATTCTTCAGGACATGGCTCAAGTCTCACCTTCAGGGAGCCAGTGTGTAACATTGAAAACCCCATGGGGCTTCCTCTTCTCTCATCTGTGGCCTTAAGTGACTCCTTCATTCTTAACTACTTTGTTAGGTAGATCTTGTCTGTCTAACCGGATCACTAGCTCCTGGGGGTAATGACCATGTTCACACTTCCCAGAGCTGTGAACAGAGTAAAAGCTGTAATACCTATGTGTCTTGTACCATGCTGAGCACTTTACATTTATAAGATCAGTACTAAAATTTTTTATATTTTAGAGAGGAAACTGAGGCTTTTGGAACTTAACTGACTTGCCCCAAAACACAGAACTGATAAATAACAGAGCCGGGGTTAAGACAAGGATGTGGAATTACAAGAAGCCTGGCCATTGTAAAATTATAACCATTACAAAGCCTTGCCACTTGGCCGTGCTTCATCCCAGTAGTACCTAGACAGTGGCTGCAGAATGAAAACTATGTCTATTTCTGTTTTGAGTTATTATGGTGGCCCTTATCAAGTCCTTTGAAAGGTCTTGCATGTGCTAGTGTAGGTATCTGACAGGCATTTATCAATTCACTTCCTTAGCTATCAAACGGAAATGATAATACAATTGATTGAACCATCATTTTATTAAATGAGATCATTCATGCTGAGATTAATTCAGGGCTGGGTACATGATAAATAAGTGGCAACTCTCTGCTTTCTTTAATTTTGTTCAACTTACTTATTCATCTACAGGGACCAGCTGAGGGTGGGGGGCTGGAGAGGGAGGTTGCCATTTACTGGTTTTGCAATTTGTGACAGGGTGAACGCGGGGAAGCAGGGCCTCCTGGAAGAGGCGAGCGAGGGGAGCCTGGAACCCCAGGACCGAAGGTCAGTTATTCTTACGTTGGAAAATGACATTCTTCAGTTTGGAAATGTGCCCCTTGCTTTAGAACGTAAAACTAAAATCTAAAAATTTCTCAACAGACATTAATAATTTATTGAAATGTAAAAATAATTTATTGAAAGCCACACCAATTGGTTCTTTACAAAAGGAATTTTGTAATTCAACTTTCCCAGTTTTCTCTCTTGTTTTCAATGAGCAAATTTGAGAAAACATCTAAATGTAAAGGGGGAGGTACTGTTGTTGACACATTATCACTCACTGGGTGTTAAAACTTACTGAGAACATGTTATGTGTTGTGTTAGTTTCGATGGTAACATGATAGTAACACCTTGAAAATATTAGCACTGAGGATTTACTTGACTGTTCAATCTCTATTTCTCTAAACTTTCTGCAAACTAATGTGGTAACACTTTATTTTAATAACCCAACCTAGAGACACAGGAAACGATGAAAAGGAAATTTATGCAGACACTATTGGGACTAATGAGAATTAATCACATAGCTCTTCCCATCGCTGGTGGGAGGGCAATTGTCATACAGTGGAGTGAAGGCTGAGGGGAGACCGGGAAAAACCAATGATACTGTGATGATACTTGTTTTCAGTGTTTTAATAGCCAACATTACATTAAGCCATATATTATGGTAGTTAAAATAAAGTGTTTCCATGTTTATGAGTCACTGATCATTTCTTTTTTCTGTTCTTATCTCTCTGTCTTTTTTTCTTTTTCTTCTACATATTCTCATATAATAGGGAAGACAAGGTGAATCAGGAGCTAGAGGCCCAAAGGGGTCAAAGGTCAGTAACAAGGCAATCATGTTAATGTAACATGAGGCCTTCAAGAGCTGTGCTTTTTCCCTCTTCCACAGAGAATCATGTTTTCAATTAAACTCTTCCATACACTGGGATTGCAATAATTTCATCCCTATGACGATATCGCAAAACAATTGGTTTGTTCCATCCTGTTTGTTTTGCGTGTTCCTATGCTTCAGATCATTCTTTAAGGAAAGTTGTATTTTCTGTTTCATGAGACTAGTTTTGGCAAAATTAAGTTCTGTACTTAATTTAACTTATGTATGGCATAATTTTATTTTTTATTTCCTGGCTATCTTTGTGAAAAATGTTCAAATTATACTTTGCTTTTTAAGTTAGTTGACTTGCTTTATTGCATTAAAATTTCACCACCAATTGAAATTCTTTCCTTAACCATGTTCTTTATAATGTTTGCAATTATCTATTCACCCTTAGAAGAATCATGTTAAGATGCTGTTAGCTAATAAATAACATGAAAAAATTGTGCAAAAATGAAGAAAACAGCAGGAATTTCCTCCATCCATAGTAAATTTAGTTATTATGGGTCAGTGTGGATAGATGAAAACTATAATCCCCTTTCCTGCTTTTCCTGCTGCTTTTCATTGGTCCTGACCCAGTTTATAGTAATATATGGAAAGGCATATCAAAATTCTTTTAATTCCATTTAGAGAAAGGTCTGAATAAATTTAAGGCTGTTTTAAAGAACCTTCAAATCTACAAAGGTTCAAATCTCTTCTCCAACATTTCTACTTAGGCTTCTGAGTATGTTGAGTGTTCTTAGGGTGATGTGTGTGCTATTTGAGACTTGGACTCTTCCTGGTGTCTCCCCAGGTGGGGTAATAACAACATAAATGGAACCTCAGACATTTTCATTTTGCATTTAAAAAAAGGGCGAGCCCTGGCTGGTGTGGTTCAATGGATTGAGTGCTGGCCTGCAAACCAAAAAGTCTCTGGTTTGATTCCCAGTAAGGGCACATGCCTGCATTGCCAGTTGGGTCCCAGGTTGGGGGCGTGTGAGAGGCAACCAACTGATGTTTCTTGCCCTCTCTTTGTTCCTCCCCTGCCCCTCTCTCTAAAAATAAATAAATAAAATCTTTAACTGAAGAAGAGCTGGTTTTGCCCTTTCCCTGACCTTCAGCCCTGCCCCCCAGTCCCAGCTAGCTGCTGTCCACTGCAGCACCTTCTGAGTATGGAAAACCCTGTACCTACAGGAAAACTTTCCCTTAAATCCCCATAAGCAGGGGAAGGCCTACCTGGTGACATTTCCCTTCTGATTCTCCCTAAAATAAGCTCTCCATTCCTTCCCTGTCTTGATTATTTTGCACATTACTTCTCAAAGGAAAGACAAAGTGGTTGGCTTTTTTCCCCTCTCCCCAAATCTTTTCATATAAAGGCAAGAATGTGGTTCAGTCTGAGAGGTAAAAGTGTCCTGTGGGTGTCATGGAAACCATTTGCTTTGCTTTTGAAGATTCCTAGCAAGAGAGCTAACATATATATTGTTGTTCCAAGATTCTCTCTTATCTTAAAGAAGCATTTGCCTTGTTGGTAGTTATTGTTTTCCTAGTTGTGATTTTCAACTTCAGAAGTTTGTATTAAGGGTGCCACTACATCGTACTAAATACATCCTTAGATCTGAGATATTTCTAGACTGTTGGCCTGACTACTAATTAGGATTTTGTCTTTTCACTGATGAAAGGGTGACCGTGGCGACAAAGGAGACTCTGGAACCCTGGGACCTAGGGTGAGTATGTCTCTCATCTAAGTTTTTGCCCTTCCCCTTCCCCACTACAAGCCCAGATTTGAAGTATGTGTCTGTGCGTCTTTTCACAAGGCACTTGAACTAATAACACCCAATAATAGCACTGGAGATAGACTACTGTCATTATTCCTGATTACTCCCCTTTCCTATTATTTTTTATTTCAATCACTGGTAGCAATGAGTGTGTAGACTCTAACCATGAAATAAGCTCAAGAGGAGAAGATCTAAAGAACCCTCTGGATCTACTTTTCCTCTGCTAAATGAATGCTAGCAAGCTCATAGTCACCCAGCTAGTATAATTTTGCATTTTTCAATGAATCCAATTATACAGAAAGCAATAACCTGTATTTTCAAAGCCTTCTTTAAACACAGACAATAAATTTGGATATGAATAATGGAAATTCAGTGGCAGAGATAAGGAGCAGGAAAGAAGTTTTAAAAAATATATGTATTCTCCTTTGTGGTCCCTATTTGGTTTTATTTTAATAAAATTCTATTCCTGTTGGGAAAACCAGGCTTTTTCTAAGAACAGTGTTCTATCTTCTTAAAGAATGAGAAAGCAACCTTTGAGTTGTAGATGACTAGAAAGGTTAGAGGTTGCTTTAATAAATATGGATAAAGCCAATAAATGTTTGCCAGTCAAATCAGATCAGCCTACATTTTATAATTTTCAGAAAACAATTTCAGAGATTGAATCATATCTCTTTTTTATTCAGATTTTATATCTTTCACATACTACAGACAAGGAAGTTAGAAATGGTTGGCCTCCTTTGAAATAAAGACAAAATGCAAATGTGATTTATGTATTCTAAAGTGCATGTTGTGCCTTAGTGGGGGATTGGTGGCCAAAGAGAGCTGCAAGCTGCTACTTCTGCTTTTGCCATAGTCCCCTCTAAATTGCAGCCTAACCCCCTGGATTTTTCTTGCTTGTTTTTTTATAGGGTCCACCTGGTCAAAAAGGAGATCAAGGAGCCACCGAGATCATAGATTATAATGGCAACCTCCACGAAGCCTTGCAGGCAAGTGACCACCCCCTGCCCTGACCCAGACGGTAGCACTGACGCACACCACATGATGTGTGTAAATATCAACGTGCACCCTTCTTTCTGCCCCAGTTTAGCCTCTTTATTTTCTCACATTTTCCAATCTTTCCATCCCCTTCTACCTTCAGGTAGGCTTAAGTCTTACCTGGTTTAAACCTTGTGTTAGTTTCGCCAACCTTTGCCTCCTTGCCTGAAAAGCAAGCCTACCATAGCAAGGAAGAGCCCTGTTGTACTGGAGATGAAGGTGCCTAGGTTCAAATCTCACTCTTTTGCTTACTACATGCATGACCTAGGGCAAGTTAATTTACTTCTCTGACTCAGTTTTCTCTAAAACAAGGACAGTCATAGTATCTACCTTATCGGGTTGTTGTGAGCAATAAATGGCTAAATGCCTGGTACATAGTAAGTCTGCTATGGCTGATTCTTATTACTGCTACCATTCAATTCCATTTCTTCCATTAAGTAAAAACTACAGACTGCATGACCTGTCTCCATCACTTTGCATCCTAGTCATCCTTTTTATGTCTAGACTCTGCATTCTAGCCTGTATCATTGTTCTGTTGGAGCTTCTCCTGTAAAGGTCACTAATAACCTCTAGGTCAAGCACATTGTACTTACCACTCTTGACTTTTCTGTGACATTCATACTAAACCGTCTTCCTTTTGAAGCTTTTCTTTCTGGTTTTTCTGATCTCTACTCTCAGTTATCCCAGTTTTCTTTTTCGATGGATCCACTCTATTTTTGTATTTCCAGTTTCTCTGTCCACTCCTTAATTTTTGGTATCTTCGTCTCTGGCCATTTCTTGGTACAATCACTCCATGTTCTGCAGTATGGCTGCTTCCAAATCTTTCATCGCCAGATCAGACCTGGCACGTACTTCCAGCTGTCTAGAAAAATTTCCCCTATAGTTATACCATTGCCTTATTAACTTCCACCAAGACACAAAATTAAACTGGTTACCTTTGCTGCCTACCAAGTGATTCCCTTTCTTAACTAACCAGTTCCTGCTTATGGTACCACACGTCTTTGAGTTTCTTGAGATAGAGACTTTAAAGTTATTTTTAAACTATTCTTACTTCTTCAACCATTATATCTCACTAGATGCTACGGTTTCCTTTATCAAATTATCTGATGAGGTTGCCCCATTCTATCCATTCCCAACTGGGTCCAAATTCTGTTTATTTCAAGTCTAGCACTGCAACAAGCCCTCAACCAATTCCTCTGCTATAATGACTCCTTGCTCTTCCAATTCATACTGTTAGCAACCCAAGGCTAACTTTCCTTATTTCCACTATTTTGATGGCTTCAGTGTGCTCAGGAACCTAAATGGACCTCCTTAACTACTCTATGAAGCTCAAACTTCTCCATTGGACTTTTAAGGCTCCATAATCCTGCCTTTCCTGTACAGAATTGTCTATTTCTCTGCAAAATATTTTTCCCTGAATCAATCATATTGATCACATACATAAAAATCCCCTCTTTTCACCTGGTTTATCCCATTCTTCTTTCCTTTTGTTATATCTGTCTAAATGCTTTCCCACTGTCCACTGTCACCACCCTGATAAATTCCTCCTCCTAATCCTTGTAAACATTAACAGTCAGTGCCCAATAGTTTAACATTTAATTATTCTTAAATAATATAAAGTATTTTAGTGTTGCTGCTTACCTGATTGAAGTTACTTGGTGGCAGGAAACATGTCTTATGCTTACTCTGTATCCCCCAAAGTGCCTGACACAGGTCTGGGCATAAATATTAAATAAACTTATTGGTTGAATGAGTGAGTATACTTAGTTCATGTTTATAATCCTTTTTTTTTTGCTTGAAAAACAAGTCAGTTGTTTTAAATATTTGCTATTGTTTGGGGTTTTTTTCTATCCTCATGACTTCACTAACATTCTCTCGTTGTATATGCATACATTTCTGTGTGTCTTTTGCTACAACTACCATTTTTAACTAGTAAAGCATTAAATAATTTTTACAGAATCTATGTTCAGCTCAGCCTACTTTTTGTTCTGTCACTGGCATGTGTAAAGAAAGAGAGAAACAGAACAAGAAGTTTAGGTGTACCTACTATGTTTTCAAAGTTCATATAAAATGTAAGGACACTTTTTAAACTTAACTTATTAGCAGTGCTATAAATTTCCCTTAAACTGCCTCCAAAGGCACCATAATTCTTACTACCATCTTTAAGAGGTATCCATTCTCTTACCTTCCAAGAAATGCTCCAGTATTATTGGCAATTTTATAAAAAGTTGTGAAAGAGTACTTTCAAAGCATTCCATGCATGACCAGGGCCTGGCATGGAGCAATTTCTATCTGAAGAAATTCAAAGACTTATGGTATCATTAACAGACACTGGTTAGTTAAGAAAGGGAACCACTTAGCCTAAAACCAAAATCTCTCTTTTGATCTCCTCTGTATTACTAACTAGCTAAGTCATTTAGGGGAAATCAATGTATCTATACTTCATTGAGCACATCTGTGAAATGAGGATTTGTGGGAATAAATTCTTTTCTAAAAGTCTATAAAATCTAGCATTAAGCTTAGGATTATTTTCAGGAGCTCCTGGTCACTTTTTGCTGGGGTGTCTAAATGCACTCTACTTTAGCAAAATCCTGACACCTGCATCCTGATATGAAAGGATATTTGTGCTCAGTTTCTTCATCTCACCTTGAGTTCTGTATGACTGTACACAAGTCAAAATTTATCATAATCAACTAGTTCGTGTTTATATCTCAACCTGTAAAGATTTATTATTCTTATGGGCTTGTTAGGACAACGCTATGTTGTGCTTGTAAAATAGTTTATAGGGTTTTATTTTTTTCATTTCAAAATTATTTATTTGCTCTCCTAATTATGTACTGTAGTGGATTAAGAGTCCCTAATAAAATAAAATTAAATAAATAGCCATTAGATTGAGAGGAAGTAGCAGACATTTATTCTAATTCTCTAACCAGTGATGGATTTTCACAGCTTTGCCAATTTCTTTTCACTATTACATCATCTAAAAAGGAATCTGCAAAAAAAAAAAAAGTCTAAGATAATTAGATAAATAAGAGTATATTATAGTTATAGAAATATATTACAAATATAAAATTTTACTGTTGTTTTGATTGAAAGTTATTATTTACATGAACACTTGCCATAAGCCATTTATTTTTACTTTTATTTAAGGTGATTACATTTCTACAATTAGCAATAAAATCATTCCATTTCCTACTCAAGCTTTTAAAATTCGTCAACACCATTCAAACAAAACCTGTTCTGTAATGTAAATCATGGGTGACTTAAAGTTTGCATCTTTGTTAGAAATGAAACAGAATAACCTTTAATTCCAAGGCAATTCACATAAGTATCTCAGGCAATAAATTACAAAGCAGCCTGCCAGCTGTCAACTGGTTTAGAGTCACACCAGCCTCCCATTCCACATCAGCCTCACTAGAGAATGGCATGTCTTTCTCCATCACCACCAACATTCTGGTCTTCAAATCACTACTGAACTTCAAGAGAGAATCCTGCTAAGTTTATATAGCTTTAACTCAGAAGAACCAGAGCCCTAGCAGGCGTGGCTTATTTGGTTGCGTGTCATTCTGTAGACCAAAAGGTCACAGCCTGGGTTACAGGTTCAGTCCCCAGTTGGGGTACATGCAAGAGGCAACCGAATAATGTTTCTCTCTCACTTCGATGTTTCTCTCCCTCTCTTCCTCCCTCCCTTCCCCTCTCTCTAGAATCAATAAAAGAAAAAGAAAAAAATTAAAAATAAATAAATAAATAAATAACCAGACACAAGAAGTCCAATGTGAGCAAACATCTTTCAGATGTCTCCATGTGTCTGCACACTGGTGCTTCAGGATGACAGTAAAAACTCAGTTTGGAGACATTAGCTTAGTTTACTGTCACTTATTCTTCTATTAACTGGAAGGAACCTGCCCTGTATAACTTTTGGGTCTCACAAATATGGTTATTTAACAAGAACATTTAGATTCTATCTATTAGATAGTTTGGTTACCATTAATAATGCTTTTCATTATGTGCCTCATTATAAAACATACTATTATCCTTAAAAAAAAAAGACAAACTAGTTTTGTGTTTAGGTGAAGAATAAATTGTATATGGCACATGTTGGAAAACCTCTGAGAGCTCAAATTTTAAACTCCCTTCCCTCTCTAAGGTCATATGATTCTGCTTTGTAGTTAAAATTGCAATATGTAATTGGAAGGCAATGCTAAAGAAATTATTTCTACTCGAATTTTCTAACAACTTTTTAAAAATTACTCTCCTACCTATAGCAGTGAAGAAGTAGCTTTCTCATAACCATAAATTTGACTCTTGCTTTAGGTGGATCCCATAAGAATAGAGTAAATGGTATCTTAATTTACACAGATATAATGTTATAAAAGTCTGGGCCTTGATATCTTTTTAGTAAACTTGCCCCATTTGTGGTAATATTGCCTTTCTCTTAGAAGTACTGGTTGATTTTCTCTTATGTTTTCTCTAAAGCTGTAATGACCATAACTGAGTTTTTGTCATAGAGTACAAAATTTATATGCATGCATAAAAATATCATTTTCTAAGAAATAATGACACCATGTCACTAGAAACTCAAGTGTTTGAAGTATGATAGATAACGTTAAGATTATTTTTCACAACAATAAAAAAAAAAAATCAGCAACAACAGCCTAAATCAGAAATTGAATGGAGTAGTGAAAAACAAAGGGATTGTGTTAAACCAGTATTCACAAGTTTACATGTAATTGGATAATGCTTCTCTATTGGGCCTGGAGTCCCTAACAGAAAATGTTTTCCCCTCTATGATTGCATAAGTTGGTTATAGGTTCTTTAGAACATTCAGCACAGGACAAACTAGAAAATATTAATACAGAATTGATTCATGGATCAAGAATTTGGGAGATTCATATTTTCAGAGAATATGTTTTGTTACAGCACTGTAGCACTTTACATTAAGAAACTAGATAAATTCCTTGTCAGTTTCTATCTTTAGATGTGGCATGCACATGCACACCATAAACTACAGATTAAAAGAGGAAAAAATATCACTTACACAATGAGATAGTTTTGTTTGCTCTAATCAAAGTACTCTAGAATAGAGCTCTTAGGAATGATGGAGTTTCTCAGGTCACAGTTACACTGACAAACCTCTAGTATACAATATTTTATACATAATTTTTAAAAATTGGGTGAATTAAAATTTTGACATTTTCTTCTTTAAGCCATATGTTTTGTTAAAAATAAAATTCTAAAAGTAATTTTTTAAAGAATTTTTACAATATATTGTATTCATTGGAAGAGGATAATACACTCTTAGATTCTTGCCAATTCCTTATGAGATATCAGTCTTGCCAAAACATATTCAAAAAGTTGATTATCTCAGAATGTATTACTGTACTTTGGCACACAAAATAGGTAACTTTGTCTTTATCAATACATTTTCTCAACAGAGGATCACCACTTTAACTGTCACGGTAACTCCTATTGCATGATTTCTGTGTGTTGGGGCTTTGTATTTGATGTTGTTGCATGCTGCTCATAATGGTACTAATATAGCATTGTTTTTATCTGAGATTTATGTTTTTCTTATATTAATAACCTTTGACACATTTGCCCCAGTGGAATCACTTTATCTGCTTAGTAAAAAAGTTTTTTTTTTTTTAAAGTTTTTCTTAAAAGTCTTTGGCTTTATCTTAATTATGTAGTTTTTTTCTTTAGTGTTCAGGAAATCAAAGCTTTTAGTGGGGAGGGGAGAAATGTGTCTAGAAACACAGATAATATTAATAAGCTAATTCAACCCAAGAAGCTGAATAGGAGCCATGGCAGCAATTTTACATTGTCTTAATAGGTTAACTCAAAAGCAACTTCATTATTATTTTGGCCTAAGTGTTTGTTGATGCTTATGCATATATATGTAGTTTGGGTAGTTTTAATAATTCTATAACTGGTAAAATTTTTCCTCATTACAAATCAATATTGGGGGATATTTGATTATGATAGAAATTAGGAATGTGTGTAGTATACTTATTATTTAATGCATAAAATTTAAGACAGACTTGGCTACTTTTTAAAACTTTGTCTTTTTTGGATTTAGGGTCCTCCTGGACCACCCGGACCTCAAGGACTACAAGGGCTAAAGGTTATTTTTTATTTTACTAGTTTCTATTTACCACATATGGTACAGAGAATTCTATATTAAATATTTGTATCTTTGAAAACCAATTTTACAAAATGCTGGAGAAGCTGAGATCAGCAGTATTGCTTAAGGAGGTAAGAATAGAAATTGAGGTTTGGGCTGAAGCAAGAGGGATCAGGAATAAAAGGAAACAGGAAAGAAGGTAGAGAAATAGGAATGGTATTAAATTTAGGGGGCTGACATGAAGAAAAACAGAGAATATTAAACAAGGGAAAAACAAGTTTTACAGAAATTATAAATATAAAGAAACACTAAATGTGGTACGTGAAGGAAGGAAAATATTTAAATAGAGGAGGATTGCAGGAAAATTTATGCAGACACTAAAAAAGATCTTCCTTCCAATTATTTTATAATAAAAAGAATAAGGGAAGCTTTAGTATGTTGTACTCACAATGACAATTTTAAGGAATCATTTTCGAGTCATTTTTATAACACATCCTGTTATTATATATATTCAGACAGTCTGTCATTTAAATCTTATCTAATGAAACATACCAACTATGCACAATAGAAACCTAAAATTGATTATATCTAAAATTTGTTGCTGTTGTTAGCTTTCTCCCCCTAAACGAAAGCTTAGTTATTTCATCAGTTAACATGTGACCAGTTACTCTGGCTTTTCAGAACTAAGCTATATCCATTGAAATATGGCTTTCATCATTGGATTATTGTAGGCAATTCAGGTAGTTTAGAAATCCATCTTTTGTTTATGCTTCTTAAGGCAGTTTATTTACTAAGTCCATCATATACATACACACACACAAACACACACACATCAGCTTTTGTGTTCACATCACTTTCAAGATACTTAAGAACAGAGAGCTAGCACATAGAAACAGTTATTTTTCTGTTATAAAAGGAAATATAAAGTAAAATATTTCTGAGGTCGTTGGCTATTTGAACATAGCCCTTCATTTCAAACAGATTTCCTATATAACAGTGTAAGGTTTGGGATTTTTAATTTTCTGTTTCTCCACCACGTTTTGGTCACACATAGTCTTTGTTCCTAGTGAACAAGTTGGCCTGGATTCTTATTCTTGAATATCATGGTGAGCTGGACTAGACATCCTAGAAGGAAATCTGCAGATTCTTTTTTGCTCTGTGTAGAGTCAATGAGGTCTGAGTTCCTTGTTTCATCTCCTCACTTGACTGAGTCTCCAGAAAAAAAATTGTCCCCCGAGCTAAATATGCACCTCCTTCCCTACAAAGCTACACAACTCGTAGGACTTTACTCTTCTATGCAGCATAAATGCCTACAGAAGCCGAAAGCTAGCCTTTCCCTGACCCTCAGGGACAAAAAGGGCCACCTAACCAAGAAGCCTATGTTATTAAAACCTGCATCCCCTTTGTTTTATAATCCAACTTCTGTTTATTTATTAATTCAATTAGTCAATAAGTAATTTTTGAGCCTCTATTCTGTGACAAGTACTAAAATCTAGTAATGATACTACAGTATAGTAAGGGAGATAGACAAGGAACAACTATTCATAAATAAGGGTAAGTGCTCTGATTAAGATGCGAATAAAGAAGGTTGTCTCAGCCTTGGGAATCATGGATGACTTTGAGCTGAAACTGAGAGATGGGGAAATTGGCCAAATGAAAATCTAGACAAGTGGGGTGGGGGGAGGCGATTAGTCATACTCTCTTGCCTCTCACCCAGCCATTCTTCCCAATATGCTGCCACTCTGCCCCACCCCTCACACCTCACAAAGATCTTGTCATTGAGATCTTGGGTCAGTTGATGGAGTCCCTTATGTGTTCCGTGATCTCTCCTTGAGAAGGTTGGGATAATTGGGGTGAGATGGGCCTGTAACCTAGACTCCGCAAATACAGCCTGAGTCCAGTATAAACCCCATTCTCACTCAGGACTCACAACCTCAGACTGGATGGGAACATTTTCGATCAGCATTGCTCCGTCCCTAATCAAATAAGAATTGTGGCAATTCTTACACATCAAATCACTCTTTACAAACTACATTTGATGGATGGGGGATAAATGAATAACACAAATTATGTTTTTCTTTGAAACACTCGTAGGTCACATTTTGAAGGTAAAAGTTTAGTGAAGCAATCATTATTGGACCCAGAGTACTGACAGGCATTCAGACTGAATGAGACTAGGGCTTAGCCAGTTGCATCCAACCTCAGCAGGCTTGTTTGTGGCAAAATAAACTTTGCTGCTACCACAAAAAGCAGGAAATCTGGAAAAGAAAAGCCCTTTCTTTCTTTCTTTCTTTCTTTCTTTCTTTCTTTCTTTCTTCCTTCCTTCCTTCCTTCCTTCCTTCCTTCCTTCCTTCCTTCCTTCCTTCCTTTCTTTCTTTCTTTCTTTCTTTCTTTCTTTCTTCCTTCCTTCCTTCCTTCCTTCCTTCCTTCCTTCCTTCCTTCCTTCCTTCCTTCCTTCCTTCCTTCCTTTCTTTCTTTCTTTCTTTCTTTCTTTCTTTCTTTCTTTCTTTCTTTCTTTCTTTCTTTCTTTCTTTCTTTCTTTTTTTCATTTGTTTGTCATGCCTTCTAAAACATTGGAAAGCTCAGTGTTTCATGCTGAGGCCAATAGCTGTTAAAGTTTTTACCTGGGAAGTGGGGAGAGCTCCAGCCATTTCAGTGTTGTGGTTTATAACATCACCAAACAAGCCTTTCTAGAAACAGCCGCAAGGCAGCTCCCTTGGATTTCCATCTGTGAGGCAGGCCACTCGACCCTCAAAAGAGCTGTTTTTACAAAGTTTCCACAATGTGGAAACAAGGGATATTTATAATAGAATCCAAATATATGATTCATTGACATAATATCTTGCCTTTCAAAGAATTTGTTCAGTACCTTTCCAGATGAAAGGTGACCAACATTTGTTGTTTGAAAAAAATCTGTAGCACATTGTTTAAATTTGTTTTTAAGGGAACATCTTCAGTTAACAAAAAATAAATCTATATATTTTGGGTTTGTCAAGAGTTTTAATAAATCACAATATAAACAGGAAATTTAGTGCATTCCTAGCATAGTATAGGAAATTGAATTGATCCAAAAGTAATTTTATGTGGATTAAGATATTATTTGATTTATTATAGCCTTCAGAGAGGCTTATCTGAAAGTAACACATTCAGAATCATTATAAATTTCTGTCTATGCTTCAAACAGTGCCGGTTAAAATATTGTGAACTTAACAGACTTTGCATTTTATTCTTTCTTAAGATAACTCATATTTTTGCTTTTTTCTCAAACTGGAAAATTAGAGAAATCATACAGATTTTTTAAGGAGAAAAAAATTAACTGAGGCATACAGGTTGTTGCTAGAGTATATGGTCAGCCATCAAATGTTCTTTTATCAGTTTCTTTTCACCAGTCTTTTTAGCCTGCATCTCACCTGAGGAAAAAATAAAAACACTAGATTATAGCTACATGTAAGTGTTGTTATACATGATACTCAAGAAAATGCTCTTTCACTTAGTTTAGATATGTGGTATGATATAATAGTGTATTCTTGGGTTATGATACATTTGCTGAAAACCAAATTGTACTATTACCAACTAACAACATTTTTATATAATTTAGTATGCTACCAATAATAAATCGAAGGAAGCCATCAATTTTTATCTTAACAGGGAGAGCCAGGATCTCCAGGAATCCCAGGAGTTGATGGAGAGCAGGTCAGTTTCAAAGATGCATACTGTCATTTAAAGCATTGTTATTGATCACTACTTCTATTATATGTTTGAAGCCAAGAAAGGCATGTGTGTTGATACATGATTCCCTCTCTCTCTCTCTCTCTTTTTTTTTTCTTCTAAAACCATCTGTTCTGGAGACTATATTAACTCTAGAGCAACTGGTTTTAAATTAGACAGTTTCCTCTTCAGAAACATACAAGCTATGATGCTTTAGTTTTGTCTTAATACTTTTCATCAATCTACCAGTGATAACTCTGTGAATTTTTAATAGACTTGTAAAATTATTACCTATTTAGGGAAAATAGCCTACTTTTTGTCAGTGAATATAAATGATTCAAGATGAGTATCAGTGATATAGTTTCCATAAAATTAGATATATGTGTTTTCTTTTCCCAAGTAAAAATTACAGTTAATTTTCTAGATCATTAGAAAAGATAGAAACAAACAGGGCAGTTGTAGCTTTGCAGTGTGGCAGTTTCTCTAAGGGATTCCTCTAACACAGAGGTTGGCCAAGTTTTTCTATAAAGGACGAGATAGTAAATGTTTTAGGTTTTGCAGGCCTCATACAGTTCTACTGTGTATTTTTTTTTTTTAACACCCCTTAAAATTTTTTAAAACCTTCAGCCTGTACAAAAACAAGCCCTGGGCTGGATTTGGCCCATAAGCTAAAAAGAATCTGGCCAGGAGATTGTGGAGAGGATTCAAATTTCAGACTCAAATCACAGGGTTAGATTCAAGCTATCTGATGTTCTCTGGGCTTCCATAATTTACCCAGGAAATGGCTAAAATCAAGTTGATCATAAGAAATCAAGGGTGTTTTTGAGACAGTTAGTGAAATATACTCCTCAGGTGATAGTATTAAATAGGGAAATTAAAAGAAGAGTTATTTTAATAGCATAATTATATGTTGAAGTTATATGATGTCACATTAAATAAATGTGGTAGTTAAAAAGAGACTTTAGATGATTTGTCATATCAATCAGAGATCACAGTAGAATTTTAAAATCTGGCTGTATAATTTCTTTACCACTATTGGTTATTATAAATAACTTCACATGCATAACAATGTGGTCTCTACATGTAACAATAGCTGGATTTTTTTCCCATAGGCTTTGCAAGGTTTTCCTCTACTAATACATTTAGTGGATTAGCTATTCTGTTGATATCACTAGAATCCCAAAACCAACCAGGGTCTGAGTAACCAGATTTATTTAGTGATTCAGGTACCTACCCACTCACCTAATGGATGATTCCGAAGTAGGTGCTATAAAATAGGTATAAGTAATAAGAGAAGACATGACATTTCTGTCCACAGGTAGCTTTTAGTATAGAAAAGATATCAGGTTGTATAACCTCAGAGCCCCTTATTATAATAACTATGATTATCACTACTGAAGAATATGCCACCTGGTCATATTGCATTGAGGAATGCAGTTTTGAGGAAAGAGGAAATTATGCATTTTCTTTCAATGAAAATGCTTAACAGCATAAATTAATTTCAGTATTAGTATCACTAATTCAGAGTTGTTAGCATTCAAAATATCCATTTATCTGTTTCCTTGTAATAAAAGGAGAATAAAAATAACATCCTGGATCATCTCATAGAGATTTCATGATAACAAAATAAGAACACTGTGGATAAGTTGAAGTAATTCTAAACATGGATTGAGCATTAGTGTGCAGTGAATCATTTGCCTGTCTATACATTGGATCATTGAAAACTGATGGTGGTTGGAACTTCTGCCTGCATTTAAAGAGACTACAGGGCATCTGGTGGGATATGCGAGACATTTCTTTGGACCTTTGTTGTTATAACACTAGTTTTTGTTCAAATGTGTATTGTGCTGTTGAGAGTTAAATACATTAAACTGTTTGCAGAACTGGTGATATAGAATTAGCTTCCAAGTAAAAATATGATATCAGGAGATATGATGTCAATACCTAAGGTCATGTTTTTCATACTTATGTGGCCTAAATGATAGAATTTATTCCCTTCAATTACACAGGGAAACAGTGTTGATTGAATGTAGAAGATTGCTACTAGAAATGCCTCTACATAAAAATGGAACTCAGAATCATCTTCACATAGGACCCACCTATTGACTAAATTGATCTGGAATTCTGTTTTCTCTAGGATGTAACTATTAAGGGTCAGTATGATTCTTACATGCAAACCATATCATTTGTAGGGACTCAAAGGCTCAAAAGGCGAGATGGGGGACCTGGGTATGCCAGGTGAAAAAGGAGGGATCGGACTTCCTGGATTACCGGTATGTTTATGTGTTCCTATTCAGATACATAATCAGAAAAGAATTATATTATTAACTACAGTCTCATCTAATAGTTCATATAATATTATTATTGTTAAATATTTGGGTATTATTGGATAGTTACTACAACTGGAGCTCTTCAACAAATTTTAAAGCATCTAAACAAATGAATTATAAAACAAACTTTCATGTTTCCTGAATTATTTTCACTAAAAGATAGTAAATTAAATGAAGTTCATCACTTTACTTTAGTATGCATAAGATAGTGATAACTGATCATTTTTAAAGAAACTATACTTTAAAAATAAACAAACCAAAAAATTAAAAACAATTAAAAAACGAATTACTCTGGAAATTGTTCTCTTTATGTGTATGATACTATGAGATGATGTTTTATGGTTATTCCTATAATTTTTACTTAGAAATGGGAGGGGAAATTGTAGGCAAATGTAGGGGAAAATGCAGAAAACCTCACTGCCCACAATTTTTTTAAAGCAAAATATCTATAAGTAAATGCCAATGACAACATAGTTAAAAGACTGACCTTGGCCTTTTAAGGTGAGCACCACCATAAAAAATATAACATTTATAATATGATATATTCAGCAATGTGTAAGTTTAACCAATCAAGCCTAACTTAGTTTATATTGCATTTACTTTATATTTTATTTTACAAATCACCCACAGTCTAGGGGTTTGGGAAAGCTTGCTGTTTGAGGCTAGATGCAAGGGGATAAATCCTTTTTCTACATATCATGTGTATAATATAAAAATTTCAAGATGATGATGGATTTGGGGAGAAAATTCAGCTGTTCCTTACACTTTAGAAATAACTTGACCAGCTCAACTCTCCTAATGATTATTTATAGGGCGCCAATGGAATGAAAGGAGAAAAAGGAGACTCTGGATTGCCAGGTCCTCAGGGCCCTTCTGTAAGTCCGTGGTGGCAGAACTTCCATGGCTCCTGAAAAACTCAGAAACGGGCCTCTTATTCATCCAGTTCACCCTATGCCAGATGGCTTATCAACAGTGGAAAGACCATGAACCTCTCGGTTTGTCAAACTGTAAAATAAATATCTGTCGGCCTTGTATACAGTAAGAGACAAAATGTTTCAGAGGTCTCAGTTAGAAGCAATTTTTCAGAGGACTGCTTCATCCTGGGGGGAAAATCAATGATTTTCCCACAACGTTTGTGCGTAATGCTTTGTGAATATAGAACATGCATTCTTTTTTTTCCTTTTTTTTTTTCCCTTCCAGAACGCTGCTGTTGCTTAGTGAAATATTGGAGGATTTAGTAGTGGTTGTGGCATTATAGCATTTCTTGGTAATCAGTTGCTTCCTTTTCTTTTAGTGTACTTTTTGATTTATTCTGGCTTTTGTAAAACAACTGTATTTTTTTAGGGGTCTTTTTTTTGGTTGTTGTTCTCATAAAGGAATTTCTATACCTAGAGAATCAAACACATCATTTCTTCCCAGTATCCTTCTTTCTCTGCAACTATTAATGGCCTTAACAGACACCTAGCAAAAGATTCAAGCCAAACTGCCTTATCTAAATGAAGTAACCAAATCCCTGTTTATTTTTCGGACATACAGATCATAGGCCCACCAGGCCCACCAGGTCCCCATGGCCCGCCAGGCCCCATGGTAAGTCTCCCTTCTCTCCAAAATGTAATCATTTATTTATGAGCATGCTACTAGAGAAAACAGGAGCACATTCCTCCAAGCAACTGGCTTGTATTTCGTACTGCTCCCTTTGGAATGGCTGGAAAATACGAGGTGCTTTGAGATATACTGACTTTACAGTGTTGTCTTTCACTCCCCCAAACACATTGGAAAGAGATAGAGTAGTTTTTGTGATAGGAAAGTTGAAGACAAACAGATAGATTCCTCAAGCTTTACTTCAACACTAAAACATGAATTAGAAAATCATTTTAAATACTGCTCGAGGCCATTAGTAGCAAAACAAAATTAATAATTGTAGCCATTAATGAAGCGTCTAACCAACTTTGAAGATTAAGATCCTTTAATGAAATGTTCAATAAGAATATTTATAAAATAATATGATAAAAATTGAAGCTCACTTCCACAGATGACATATATTGTTGGATCTATTTTATTGCACTTTTATGGTACTTGATAGATACAGTATTTACTGCAAATATCCCTCAGTTACCAACATAGACAATGCCCCTGTCCTCGTAGAACTCAAGTCCAGTGAGGAAGGCAGCCACTAAACCACAGTTATCTCCAAATGTCTATCTAATGACCACTGTGTGAGGACAAGAAGGCAGAGTGCTGCCAATGCTTTTGACTGGGGCAGGATGAAAGCAAGTCCAGCAGCCACTAAGGTCACATTCATGTCTGAGGTGCCTCAATAAACCATGCCTTCAATCCTATGGATTTAATAAACAGTGGGTCTCACTTTCCTCCTACTGTGCTCTAAGAAAGAGCATCATTGGAATGATCCGAGCCCCAGAGTGTAGCCCCAGACCTAACCCTCTATTTCTTACTGTTATTTCTATTTCACACACAAAACAATTATAATTAACCTTATTTTCTTAACAGCTAAACAGTATATTAAGAATTAAGCAGATGGCATAGCTTTGGGGTTTTTATACTCTCCTTTAAGTTAAAAGATTAAATTTAAAAACACTGTATCCTGTTTGTATTATAAAATTAATTAGTTTAAAATAACTTTAAATCATTACTGAAATAAGAATAGTTAATAAATAGCATACATTTTCTGAAAATGTTTATCCACAACGTATCTAAAGAGAAAATATTGGTCCAATGTAGACATATGTAACAAATTTCTATGAATTTGCTTGTTAAAAAATTTTCTTACTATTGTGTGATTTCACTGATGAGTATTTAAATACTCTTCTCTCCAAAAGTTTATTTAAATTACTTGAAACGTTTAAAGCAATTCTTTTAATTAATTTAGGTTAGCTAATTGGTCTCTATATTTAGATTTTCCACAAAATACATGTGTTATGACTGTTCCGTTGGTGAAAATTTGCTGCAAGGACCTGGAAGAAAGCATCTTTATAAAAATAAATATGTTCTAAATAATAATGCTTACCACTACTGTTCTATATATATTCATAAGGTATCTCACATTTTCCACCTAGATTTCTTTCAATGGGGTTTGAGAAGTAGTAGTGTGAATTAAATACAACCTTTTTTGTCTTTTATTTTTTTCTTTCATATAACCCGTTCAGATTCCTCCCTCCCTCTCACGGGTACTTAGTAGAAAAAAGTTGCTGTTAATAAACTTCCTATGACAGAGCAATCCAGAAACTGGAAGGAACTTCCACTAGGTATTAACATCTACTGGCCTGCTTCTAGCTATAACACAAACAAAAAGATTCTTGTTTTATATCTTTTTTGTTACTTTATATAATCACTGCTGCTGGAAAACAGTGAATCAATTCTTAATTAAAAGCTGTGTTTTTCATTTTCAGGGACCCCATGGACTTCCTGGACCAAAGGTAATCTAACAAATCCCTTGATTATTTGATTTCTGTTTCCTTGTTAATCATGGAGAAGCATGACGGAAGCATGTCTGTCCTGTCTTATTTACTTGTCAAGAATGTTGATAATCTTTAAGCCTTTAAGTATCCAGATGTTTAACTCTCACAACACAGAATGACTTAGAACAAATTTAAGTGATATCACCTGGAGATGAATTATTCTTCATTTTGCCTTTTTTCCTTGTCATTGTGTAAGTTTCTTAAATCACTAATCATAATATACTCAAAATCAACCATTTAGAAGTAAATCTAATGAGATTCTCAGACTAGTCTGGGTGCTTTCTTATTCTTTAGTTGTACATTTAGATGTTATTGATACTTCTTGCTTGTCATATAGTGGCAGTACTGCATCTAAAGGCTTTGACTATCCGGCGTCTGAATTCTGTACTCACTGGGAGGTCACTGGCCTAGAATGGAGCGAGGTGTATCGGGTATGCTATACTGAGGAGACTGCATCACATACACTGAGACGCAAACATATACTCTATTTTAACAAGAGAACAATGGAAAATAGCCTCTCCTTTTCAGCGTTAGTGCAGCTTGTATTTTGAAGATGGTGTCCACCTGTTCTCTGCCTTCATGTAAACCAAGAGGACATCGTGAAGGATTAAAGTGAGCCCTGAAGGACAGTCTCCTCCCAGGGAACATTTGTGGTGAGGACCTACATTCTAATCTCAGCTTTGCCCCTGTCACCGTGCACTACCTTGGACAGATTATTTACACTGTCTGATCCTTCAGTTACTCAACTAGGTAACTTACCACACAGGGTTGTGATGATTTAATAGCAAAATATCTGGTGCAATTGTTGATGAGTACCCAAGAGATGTCAGTTGTTTTGTTATCTTGTGATTTGATGCTTTGTTCTGAACAGAAAAATACAGCTAGTCCTCAAGGCTGTTTGACAGAAGGTTCAAGTACTCTTGAAAGCTCCTCAGTAGTGACTTGATACATTTAAATGGTGAGGGATGAAAGAATACATCAATGCAATATTGGCATTAGGAATCAGAAAGACAGTCCACCCTCTCCTTGGGACACTCCCTCTGGCTCACCCAGCTTTAGGGGTGGCAGAGATATTGGTCTTACTTTAGAAATCTGAGCTTCCTTTTAGAGGTCAGGCAGGTGACACACCCAAGTATGGCAAGAGTTCATGCCTCTTTATTCTTTGTAAAATACCCTACCTTCTGGTAAGGCCAGTGAGTAACAGTGTCTCAGAATCATGGGTTCTAGTTTGGGGTCAAAAGAGCCCATCTATCAGCTTTGTGATCTTAGTATTAGTTGTCTAACCTCTCTGAACCTCTTTTCCCACTCTTGGCTTCTCCTTGGATGGTAAGGCACCCCTAAAGACCAACCCAATCATAATAACTCAGGCTAAAGCCATCAAGACTGTGTTTTTAATTCATGAGTGATTTAGATATCCCATTACCATTAAATTAATAAATGCCCAAGATTCTCTTGATGTCCAAAATGCAATGATTTTTTTGCCTACATTTAACTTTAATTGTACTTAAATTACAGACTTCAGAGAATTTTTATAAAGTTTTAAAGACCTCGTAGATTACCTGTGCTAGTTCTTTGATTGTATAGATGATGAACTATAGGCCCAGGAAATTTAGGCTATTTACCCTAAATTACACTGCTAACTAAATGACAGATCTGGGATTGGAATTTAGGTCCAGCATTGAAATTTGGTCTTTTTGCCACTGAATTAGTTTGTTTATAAATTCACCTTCTCAATTAATGACCATTGCTATCAATGAGTCATTCCTTGCCAAAGAATTCCACAGCCTCCCAAGGCTTTCTTTCCTGCCTATCCATCATCTCAAGACTACTTGCTGAAAGACCACACACACACAAAAGCCGTGTATCTCAAGTTTAGATCAGTTAACTGAAGTTGACTATTGAGCCTTAGTTTTAACCTCACATTAACTCTAGCTCTGTGACATTCCCAGGATCAAACTTCACCAACCATAGCACATTTGGATTTCCTATAGTGGCAGCACTGTGATTATCCAATTTTAGAATACCAAAATTTCACTAGGTGGTGCCCACATGTGTTCATTACTTTGTGACCCCTCTGAAAGTTCAAATATGTAACATGGTTCTAAGAATGAGCTATTTCCCAGAATTTCCTGATCAGAAGAATCACCTGGAAGGCTTATTAAAAATACATGTTTCCTGTGCTACAAAAGTCTAGGTGGAGCCCTAGACTCTTCGTGTTTAACAAGCACCACACTGATTTTATCATCAGACACGTAGGGGAAATACCACCTTCCTGCCATGTAGACACAATCTCTCCCCTCTCCCACCCCACTCAGCAAGACTCTATAGGGCTTTGAGACTGAAATCATCTTTCTTTCAAGTCTTTCAACATTTTCTTGATGAATTTAATGTCTGTACTTAAAAGTTAACATGCGAACCAGTCAGAACTCTATTTCTATCAGCTGCTGCTGATAGAAAATAGGTGTACTGTATTCTTAAATTTTTTTTAAGGAGTCAACAAAATTTATCACTTCCCTTGGCTTTCGTTCTGTCACCCAAAGCTAAATTCAAACCTTCTTTATTCTAACATTGGGCAGACAAGATTACTGCATGTAAGTTCTGTGATCTTCATATTCTCTTCTGGGATTGGCTATTTGCTGTCTACTCTATTGATTAATCCATGTAGGGACCTGACTTGGCAATGTCAGTGAATGAGGACTCATTTAATGGCATTACTTCAAACATCAGCTGCTATATTTTTAGCTCATTCCCCTGGGCAAAATGCTTAAAGGCTTAAAATGTCTGTATATAACACTGTCCTGCATATTCCAGTTTTCCATTGCAGTAGAGTCGGTTTTTTACTGCTGAATCTCCTTCAGCATCCTCCACTCCGATCGTCTTTGATTTGCTTGGTCAGGACAATGTAGCATAACACCAATTTCCTTGAAAAATTCAGAAACTCAGTTATATGTATATATATATATATATTGATTGGAGAGAACACACTTTCTAGGCAGTTTGATTTTCCAGAATATTATTTGTCAATTTCAGTTTGTTAACTATTCACTGTTCTAAAAATTAATGTTGAACTGATACAAGACAAATCTATCCTGACTCAGCTGTTTCCTAAAACTGGAACCTGCAGCCATTTCAGAGACTGGCTCTCTTCTCTCATAGTTGAAACGCCCATGATAGCAACCAAAATTGGCATTTGCTTTTGCATTTAGGGTGAACCAGGGTTAAATGGTGTTAAAGGATTGAAGGGTGAACCAGGTCAAAAGGGTGACAGAGGACCCCTTGGTCTTCCAGTAAGTAAAGAAAATTTTCCATTTCAGCGCAAATCTCAGACTTTCCTTTGTACCTTAAGTTACCAACTCTGGTTTACTCAGCAACGATCTCATAGTTGAGATTTCTGTAATTGGAGAACATGTTGTGTTGGTGCAGAGCTCAGCCAGTGTGTCTTCCAATGTCTGCTCTCTGTCCAAGGAAGACCCCATTGCACCCAATGCCATAAGTGTTCTGTCTTTCAGTTACATACATGCCAACCTTCCTCTTTGAAAGGTGCCAATTCTTCTCACATCACTTTCCTCTTTAAAAATGTATTGTGCTGATAATCTCATAATTTCTCCCAAACATTTGTATAATTTAGTGCAGCTTTAAATTATTCTTCCATTCTTTTTCTCCTTCAATACCCAAACTGTAGTCCTTTGTTAGTGGCAGGTATGCAATTGGCCCTTGTTGACGGCATGAGGTCAGTGCAGTGGCTCCTTACATGGATCAGTCACATTGTGGTCTAAATGTTGTATGTTGTTTGTTTTGGAAATGCTCTCTCATGAGATTATTGTGGCAATAGCGGACAGGACAGAAGAAATGCCCATATTCTTCCCACAACAACTGAAAAGAGATTTTTTTTTTTAAATGGTTATCAACTATGAGGTTTCAGATTCAAGCTTTTACTATGATGTCTATTCAGTGAATGCTGATAAAAGTCAGTAAAGAACATTATAGGTTACATTATGAAAATATGACAAAATTGCTTATAGGAAATAGTTTTTATACCTATTTTACACATAAAAATTGATGGCCACTTATTTTATTAGGGTACTGTATCTTAGATACTAAAGCATTCTACTTTATAACCAACCAGTGCTTTACATAAATCAGCCATGTAGTAGATGTTCAATATATATTAATTTATGAAATGAGTGATATAAGCCTTGTATTAGAGTACAGGTTAAACCACACCAATTAGATTAATGGACACCAGGCATCAAACCTCTGTAACATACGTAAGTCATTAATTCACATTCCAGGTAAATATATTATCAGTACAGAAGTTTTACCATCCCCCTACTGATTTTTAAATATTATAATAATGGTGACTCTAGAGAAAAAAATAATAATCAAAAGGCAAAGAGAGTTTGGATTTCTATTTCATTTAAAACCTTAATCTGATTTTTTTTAAGTTTGCCCTAACTTCAGATTTAGGGTTAGTGTTACTTTTTATACAACAGTTAGCAGAAATCTTTACATGTGCTAGCATTAAACAAAGAACAACCCCGTTTTCAAACATTTTAATCATTGCTATCTAAAGATGTGTTTTGTAGTTATAGCCTGACTCAGAATTATAAAGAAGGAATTATAAAATCTAAAATTACTGAAAATATATATGGTACAGCATCGTTGGTGGGGTGTGCAGCTGGAATAGATTTTTCCCTTTCATATTATATTATTAATTACATCTGAAGCACAAAATGAGAATAGTTCTGCAACCCTGCCAAGAGAGCATTTAAAGGGCAAGTGCATTGTCATTCCTAAATACTGCTTGACCTAATCAATATGTGTAAAGAACTATAAGTAGATATTTAAATTTTGAGCTACAAAGGTCATATCAAAGAAGTAATTGTGGTTATTATTGAAATAAGCACTGAAAATGTCATCTTTTAATCATGCACTGTGCATAGTCTAGAGTCCAGGGTGAAGAAGAGCATGCATTACCTGAGAACATTAGTTTTTAAAGCATTTTCCCTTCAGACTTTGATGCCATGATTATTTGAAGTGAATTGAGGAACAATTTTGTTTGGTATGTTTATTTTTTGTGTGGACTCAAGAAATATTTCTGCTCTTTCTTGTTCCTAGAAGTCCATCTAGTGGTGAATAATGTGAACACAGTTAAGAACAAACCAGAAAACATTGACTATTGTTCATGTAAAATCCAGAGTCATTTGGCAGGTTCAAATTCTGCATTTGTTATTCATCAATGCCATTTTAATGAGCAAAACTAGAGCTCTTTTCTTCTCCTCTGAAATGCTAATCTTGATTGATTATTATAATGAGCCTTTTCTTAGGAGACTGGCCGTTATTTTTCCTTCAGAACTTAAAGAAAAATATTGCGAATAGCAAAGTCTTTAGAAAATGAATTTCATATGGATGTTAGCAGCCTGTGACTTACTGGTACCTGCTTTAAAGTCCACTCTATAAACCTTATAAACTTGATTTCCAAATAAGGATTTATCAAATGGAAATGTCATTAAAATACCATCGTCTTGGGGGGGAGGGGTGGTTGTTTATTGTCCTGTTTTTTTGTTGTTTTTTTTAACTAACAATTTGTAGCAATGTGATATTCATCCCAGAACCCTGTGACTGGGTATTATGTTGTTTGAAGTTTTACACTTGTTCATTGGTATCTCATACTAATCTCTGTTCTTGTCATTCGTGTCACACCCACCAACCCTGCCACCAACCAAATCACACAGGGAGCATCTGGCTTAGACGGAAAGCCAGGAGCCCGGGTGAGTCAGTGCCTCGTCTTGCTGCAGCGCGTTTGTGGCTATGAGTCCTGGGCTTCAGGACACACCCTCCACTCATGTGCTCTCATTGGAAGATGAGGGTGCGTAGGACTGGGGCGAAACGAGAAGGTGGACACAGATAGTGGCAGAAAAAGGAGAGGTGAACAGGGCATGGGCTGCAGCCCTACCTGACGCACAGCCTCGCCTACAGAATGTGTTTTTGAAGCGGGGCTCAGGTTTGGATTGCTTGCTAGGTGAGAGGAATGACCAGTCTGATTGGCATCATTGTCTTAGATCCAACAGATTTTCCCATAATCAATGGATATTTCCTGTAATTCCATGAGAGAGGCCCTCTGAAGGGATTTAAATAATGTGAATTTTTTTAACTTGCTTTTCCTTTTATGTTTATGTTTATATTAGAAATGTAACCTCTTCATTGGAACTAACTTTCAAATCTTTGTTGATCCAGATGACTTGTCTGTCTTCTGTCATTTTGTCTCTTTTCTTTGGCTCTTAACAGCTCCAGCTCTTAAATTTCAGCCACAGAAACTCAGTATTTACAAGTCTTCTGAAGATGAACTTTGAGTTCAGGCAGTAAAAGACCCGTTTAAGATGACGAGAATTCACCTACATTAGAATTACTAATGTAAAACCCTGAATTATTTCATATCACAAGGCTCTGATAGAATAAACAAGAACTGGACAGAAATAAAAACACTGTAAAAACTTGTACTGAATAGTTTCATTTGCAAATTTTAAAATAAATTCTTTGCAAATCTACACATAGTCTTCCAGAAAATGAACAAATATATTGAAGTGCTTGCTACATTTTAAAGAATCAGAAAGAAATTTCAGCTCTTGGATTCTAAAAACCTTCTTCAGGCAGCCTTTGTTTTTCCTGGACCCCAGGGTTCCTATATTCATTCAGATGCTGTCTCATCTGCCTCAGAAATCCTAATCCTAAAGTAGGAGGCCAGAGGCAAGTATGCCGTTAAATCGTCAGCTGCCTGGTTTGTGCTTTGTAAGCCTAGTGACTTCAGCCACCACAACAGAATCTGTGAGAATAATTCCTTCCCTCTAAGTTCCCGGCTGCTCCCAACAAGCTGAAGAAAGTTTGGTTTGAATGCTGTTCTCATTTATTTAATATTTTCCCACTTGTGTAACTGTTCAAACCTCTTAAACAGCTGAATGCAAGGCTTCAGATCATCCATGGCCAAGGAAAGCGGGCGGCAGTGGGTGGAAAATGAATGTGAACAAGCAGTGATGTGGAGGAAAAACCATTACTGTTAAGATTATGGGGGCAAAGTGAAGAGGTTCCATTTAGTCAGGGAGAAAATATATAATTAAATGATACACAGCTTTCTGTGTGTGCCTTTCATTGAAATATGCAGTTATACATTTCATTTCTTTTGCATGAGTTTCTTGAAAACTACTGGCCTGAAAGAATCAAGTACAAAGCACTTTGCATGGAGATGGGTTGTCTTACCGACATTCTCAGACATCATTCAGCCAGGAAAGGTCCAGGACATATTACAACTGCTTTTCTTATAGCCCTTGGGGTATGTCTCATATTATTTTATTTTTAATCTTTCTTTTAGGGTACAGATGGCCCTATGGGACCCCATGGCCCTGCAGGTCCCAAAGGAGAAAGAGTAAGTTGCTCCTGAGGTTACTAAGCTGTGACCTAAAGACAATAGAACTTGAACTGAACTGTTCATTTCCCAGAAGAAACAAAGGGCCATCTAATATTAAATGAAAATAGATATCATCTTAAATTCTTTTAGAGTCATCACACTGAGAGAAGAGAACAACAGAGTATTAATGTGGAATATGGCTGCCTTAATAGAAAACAATGCATACATTTACATAGCTAAATAAATAGCTCAGACCATTCCTTCTGAATCCATAAGGAAGATATTTTTATTTGGCCTTAATCCAGTAAATAGAAGTCAATGAGGCTAAAATTTCCAGAACTACATATTCTGGTCGATAATCTTTTATATAAAGCTACCATATTCATTGAGAGTAAGTCATAATTTTTTTTAAAGAAAATGACAAAACCAAAGTATTCTCCTCCACACAATTACACATGCTCCTGTTTACAAAAGAGAGAAAGAAAGAATAGCCTGTCTCTCTTCAACCATACGGAAATAATTTCAGTGCATTATAAAAGAAAAACCTTTCACTAACCTCTCTATTTCTAGGCCATGTTTCCATATCCTTGAGGAAAAAAAAAAAAAAAAAGAGCAGAAGATAAATATCTGACACAAAAAAATGTGCTGCTGTACCAGCAGCTGGTCATCTGTCTGGAACCTCTCTCCCTCTTTCTCCATTTTCCTCCCACTTTTTCTTTTCCTCACTTTGGAAGACGTAGAAGTGTTTGTGTCTGAGGGGAATTGTGTCGTCAGTTTCCCCAGCATCCAGGATGGGATGTAAGGAAACTATCCTAATAGTGAGGCCTTCAAAATGTTGGCATAATTCATTGTGCAAGTTTGTGGTCTTTCAAAGCTAGATGGAGTTTCATCATTCTGGGATAATTGACTTTAAAATAGAAAGCCCACCTAGTGATTTCTTTGGCGTACACTCCAATTCCATGTTCTATAAATTGAATTCACTCGTTCAGTAAATATTTATCACATGTTACAATGTACAATACAGAGTGTACTTCTAATGTGAAATAGAAACTCTTCCCTCCCTTTTATGTCAAGTCTCTTTTGCTCCAGTGAATTGAATACCATTATAATTAATTCCTCATCCTATAATCTTTGACTAAGAATACTAAATATATTTATTCAGTACTGTAAAGGAAGCAGCTGTTTTCCCTGATCTAAAAGAGTTTACAACCTAATTGCAGAGGGGAAAAAATCTGCAACAAATAATCAGATAATGAGGCCAAAGTGAATACAAATAGGTACAGGCTGTACATACAGCAATAAGGAAGGCTGCTTTGTCCAAGAATGCTTCTTGAAAGAGGTGAGTCTTAAAGGAATAAATAATCTGATCTTTATTTGATCTTATTTCTAAGATCAAACCAATGACTTACGAAGATCAAGGTCATTAAAAATATTTAAAAGCGAAGCGTCTTCACTGCTGAACCACTCAAGCATTGTATCAAGAAATTCAGTACATGTACTAAACATGGAGCAGCAAATCTCAAGTAATCTTTTGGCAGAATGACCCAGGGGCTCAAGAGGGTTTACCATTTGGTAAATCAGCTGCTACTTCCGATAGCTCCCCAGTGTCACAAGAGTATCAGGTCACCGCCCTGGGGCAGAATTAACCAGGAGAGCAAATGAAATCTCTAAGAATTTTTGAAGGCATAGTTTAAGTCAGATGGTGTGCAGTGTAAAGTGTTACACTTGTATTTACTCAGCATGCTAACTATCTGAACTGGATCACGTATCAGCACTCTCTAAGTGCCCCTCACCCGAAGTGCTGAACTGGAGTGTGATTCTCGGTGTTAATTGATTGAGGTGCCATCTGGACTCTCTCGAAAAGCTTCAAATTTTAAAGCGGGAGGAATCAGGAAAGGGGGCCATTCTAGAATAATTCCGTAGTGTAGACATGCAAATGAAAGAGCCTGAATAAAATTAGATCAGCTCAAAGGAAGCCAAGCATTTGACAGGCAATTTTATTCAGAACTGATCAGACACAGGCCTGACAACATTAGTGTTCAGCTCTTCGGGCACCTGATGGTTGCTGCCTTCAGTTTTCTTCATCTGGCCTTATAATTGCTTAGGAACTCTGTAGAGGATGTTAAATTTGAGAGGTTCAAAAGGACGTTTGGAATTATTTAATCCAGGAAAAGAAGTTGCACATTCCAATCCCCATGTCAATATTTCACTCCTCAACGTTTTCAAGCTGGAACCATTACGATGCTCTTAGCTCTAAGTGACAGCCCCGACTCAAAGTGCCTCAAACAGTAAAGACAGTTACTGTTCTATATAGCAAAATGTTCAAAGGAGGGACTCACAGCTTTGATTCTGTGCCCTTCCCATATACTGCCTTTGTCTTCTGACCGCTGGCCAGTTGGTCGCGGTGGTTCTAGACCTCCCCTCCAGGAAGGCAGCACGGAGAACACAGAGACCTACTTCTCCCCCTGTGCCGCCAGTGAGGACCCCTTTACCTAGCTTCCCAGCTCACGTCCCCCATGCCTCGCACCCACTTCTGAAGCAGTCACTGGTGACAGGAATGGAATGGTCGTTCTTAGCTTAAAGTAATTATAAGAGAACTTCCACAGACAAATGTTTTAGTGATGGCTTAATTCAAATAAGCCATGGTATATTCATTTTTAGAACAAAATGAAGCCGCAGTGCTCGGTCAAAGGAGGGAATAGGTATATAAAAATCATCTGCGGAGATTTTTCAAATTAAATCTACTCTACTCTGTTGAGTTTTTTAAATTAAATCTACTCCAGGTTATGTGAACCCTCCTTTCACATCCCACCTCCCACTACGCACACCCACACAAGCACACAACCACCATCTCCATTTTAAAAATCATAAATAACACTGCCAGATCAAAATGAAATAAATGTATTTTGAATTAAGTGCTCTTTGAGTTGCCAAGCCCCTTTTAATTAAAAATAAGACCTCTAATTGTATAATAATAATGATAGCTACTATTTATGGGACATATTATTTGGCAACAAGAAATTTCATATTTTACAATCACATTTGTCTTCAGAATAAGTTTTGTAGAATATGTATCCTTATTTTATAGCCAATGAAATTCAGGCACAGGAAAGTTAAGAAAGTTCCCTAAGGCCACACAGCCAGTTAGTGGCAGAATTGAAATTCAAATTTAAATCTGTTGTTTTCAAAGCTCAGACACTTTCCTGAATGCAATTGCTATTCTTTCAGTAATAAACATAAAGCAATAATGAGTAGAAGTTCAAAAGCATTTATCATACTTATTTTCAGTAATCTCCCTATTCTTTATGTGTTTCTAGGTGACAGTGCTAATTAAGCCACCAATCCCTAAATTTAGATTAAAGAGAAATGTTAACAGGGACTTGAAATTTGCTCCAATGGGAATCTGGAATATAGAGAAACACAACAAAATACTTGGATCTGCATTCACAGTTATCAGCTGAACTTGGCATTTTATCCATGAAAAATGTTTGCTAACCTTTAAATTTCTTCAGGGGTGTGATAGAAGAAGGTAATATTTCTGTTTGGCCACTCATGTAAACATCATTGTGACTCCTGAAGTTTTCATGCTAAATCCTGACAAACACGTTAATTTTGGAGATGGTGGTAGAGGGGGACTCAACTTGAAATACAGAACACCTCTTTCTCTGTCATCACAATTATATTTCATATTCATGGGACACCTCCAATTATACTTATTCTTTATAAGCATTCAAGATCATCTTTTAAGCCAAGGCATGCTTTTCTATTTAAACAGGTATGTGGAGAGAGAGCAATAAAGGCTATCAGGCATTTAGTGGAAGACATAAAAGTTTTTAAACCCTCTTTCAGAAAGGAAACAAAACAGATACATGGCTGTATTAATGTGACTGGATTTATTAATTAACAGATATTTACTGATATTGCAGACACTATTGCAGGCCTTGGGGGTGCAGCAGGGCACAAGCCAGAGGCCCCAGCACCCTATGTGAATATTCCAGTGACAGGCTCCGTGACGAATACACAGGTTGTAACCTGGGTGTCTTCTGGAGCGTGTGGTATAAGCTCCATAAGGTGTGAGCTCCGTGAGGCCTGGGTAGTCAAGGAAGGCCTTGCTGAGGAAAAAACGTTTGACAGAAAATATAAGATATTTCATTCTTACAGTTTTGAAAAAATAGTAACTGAAAGTAATTAGTAACAACTAAATGTGTCACACTAGTACCAAAATAGCCCAAGTACAGCATCCTGGATATGCCGGTTCTCTTGTACAACCAGCCCCTCTTTCAAAGGTGATTTAGTAAAATAGTCTAATGTAGATGACTTTTACTATATCATCGGCAGCAATGCTGAAAGACCCTGAATCTTTGGAACTTTGATATCATGATACTCCAAATAAAGGCTTTATACACAGACCTTTAGGGCACTTGTGTGAATATTGGTGTTTGGGTATGATTTGAACTTTCTGCCTTTCCTTTCAGGGTGAAAAGGGAGCTGTGGGGGAGCCCGGACCCAGAGGACCCTACGGTCTGCCTGTGAGTTCTCTGTCTTTGTGCACCTCCCCCTTCACTGCACAGATCACCTGTCACTGGCACGGTTAACCCTTCCCTTGCAGGGCCAACTAATTATGTTACAGGAGCAATGAGCAATCCACTGATGCTCTGCAACCCCCATGTCACCACGTCTCCCAGAGATAGGTCATATTCATATCGTATTCTCCCACTCACATGCAGACACATGCCCTCACACTTCACCAGAGTGAGAGGATCAGAGCTTGTCATGAGATGAACAGTTTTAACCTGAAGGCAGGAGTCGCACTGTCTGATGACACTGTCTCTATACCATCTGACAGGTCACCCCTAATTGGCACTTTCTTTGGAAGGTCGCTATACCAAAAGTGGTTGTAGAAACTTTATTTAAAACAACTTCCTGCAGGCTTGATCTGTGCTCATAGCTTACTCACTGAAACTACTCTCGCTAATAAAAGTAATTTCTCACATTGATGTGTATGATGACTTTGATGCCTCTGATCCCTTTAAGTTACTGTGATGATAGTGGATCTTTGAAACATCAAATGTGGATAGTGTTCTGTCTTCTAAAAATTCTCAATTACACAGACTTCAAATTGAGGCCTCAGGCCTGCTCAGAACATTATCTTCAGGACACTTATGGATGATTCCATGGGGTAGGGAAGGACCACAATAGAAGCATATGCTCTATTACGGTGTTTAAATCCTGTGTACCTTCCATATACATTGTACTTTCAGTTTTTATGAACTGACAAAATAAACCGTGATCACTTCAATGCTAAAAGAGGCTGATCTTAAAATAGATTTCAAGTGAAGACTGATTTTGAAATAGATTTCAGCTGAAAAAATTAAAGCACCCTCTCAGTAACTTTGGGTGGATCCATTGTATGACATGTTAGGGTCATTGCCCCGGTAATCTGAACCATGGGAGTACATTTATTGTCCTTGCACAACAGTCTTATGACTCCTGTATTTGGGGATCATTCACTTGCAAAGCTTACTTAACAACAGTGTTTAAAATGTGGCCTTCACTCCCTCAATATTTGTAGACAAGGTGCACATCTAGCCGAATTCAAACTGTATTTAACAATAAAGTTTCCACATTTTTTACTCATTTACAAGCTAACTATTAAGTTATAAAATTAAAGTAGCATTGATTTGCATACTTTATTAGTGCTGGTGTGTTTTTAAATCAACTAAACTATTTTTCCTTTCATCTTACTCCTGGATTGATAACTTAGATACCAAGAATTCAACTTAAGCAAAATAACAAACTATTTAACCCAATATATAAGAAAAACTTTTCATGCCTCATGACAGTCACTTCATTTGATTTCATGAAAGAAATATATATTACTAATCAATAGAATCTTTTTTCACATTTTTGAAGTAGCTCTAATATAATACTAGTATTGCATGTCTAGGCAGCCTTAAATAAAACAATAACCTATTCATGAAACCTAAGAACACTAATGGAGCTACTGTGGTTCTTTGGCAGGGGAAAGATGGAGAGCCTGGTCTTGATGTAAGTAATATGTGCAATGAACATCTTCCTATTGTAATAGATGCTGATGGTCTCCATCATCATTAGCAGCAAGAACACTTATTGTTTCTGTGCACATAGTTATGCATACAACATCTGTTGCTGTGCATATAGACAGCAACATAAAATGCACTACAAGTGTTTGCATAAAATAAACATAAAAGAAAAAAAATAATTATCTGGTAGAAAATTCATAACTGACCGTTGATACTGCCACTTCAAATTCCTTCCCAAATTAGGGACACTCTCAACATTTGCAGTTGAACCACTTATTTTGAGATATGCATAAAATTAAAGTATCTTTCACACACCACCCTTAGATAATGGTGTATTATATCTATTCTCAAAGCTCTAATGCAATTTTTTTCCGTTAGCATGAAGTCCCTGTATATCTTATAATTCTATAAATATAGAGACTTTCAAAAGTAAATGCCTCTTGAAATGAACACTGCTTGTCCTGTATTGTGTGAGTAATAACGACAACAAAAACAATAGTACTTATTGTTTATTGAGCACCTGGTAGGTGCAGATGTAATTCTGGTACTTTATATCATCACATTTAATGCTCACACCAACAGTTCCGTGTAGATATCATTGGCCCCCATTAATGGGCAAGGCACTAAAATGCTGAGGTAAGTGAATTGCACAAAGCCACACAAAGCAGTGAACTTGCCAGGGTTCAAACTAGAATCCTGATATTCTCTCCACCAAACATTTCCAAGGAGAAAAGGCAAAAACCCTGTAGTATATAGATAATTGACATGTTAGTAAACTACTATTTCTAAGTGCTATTTTACCTCAGTTTTGAGACTGTTGGGCTTGCCATTTTTCCTTATATCTACATTCAGAAATGTGAACTTTTTAATTTATTTTTTTGAATTCGATTTTGCCACAGTTACATCAGTAGATCTCCTTGGTTTGCTTTTTATCCTGTAGGGCTTCCCTGGTCCACGAGGCGAGAAGGGTGATCTAGGAGAAAAGGGAGAAAAGGTGACCTCTCCATCCCAGCACGTGCCTGCTTGATCTTTTTCATGCTGTCTGCTTTGCTGTTCAACCTGTGTGGTTCTTTCCTACATTTAATCTCTCTCCATCCTGCGCTCCAAAAACACACTGATGCTTGATCTAAGGAATCAGGCCTTCACAGAGAATGAAGAAGGCTATACCACTAGACATAAGAGCACTGTCTAGTATAGAAGAAAAACATTCAATCCCCAGATAGCTGAGCTAAAATTTCTCATCTATTTGACACCAATGTGTTGAAAGATGTAATGTTCAGGGATTCTTGAAAATGAAAGAAAACCATTTATTGCTCATTAATGTAAACTGAAATAGCACAAGTCTGTAGTGGTTTTCTGGCAGAGCTCGTCTAACACGATAAAGCCCGTACCTCAGTTACAATACCTACACAACGTTCCCAGTGCAGACAGAAGGTATGTTCTGTATCTGGATTTTTTTATTAGAAAATAGAAGCAGCGTGACTAATAAGCCCCAGTGAGTCTATTAGGCAGGAACTAGGACTTGCTGCTGTTAGATGCTGCAGATATTTTTAAAGGAAGATATCGGTGTGTTTTATGAGGTCCTGTTTAGGTTCTATCTCAGGACCATCAGCTACAGGGTCCATAGGAGCCAAAATCAGGCCAAATTTGTTTCATGTCTGAAAGTCAAAGTTGGATTATGGGTTTTCAAAATCACTTTTTCTTTCGTCTTCCCTTTGCTTCGATTTTTAAAGAGTAATTTTTTTACACTGGACACAGCGAAAGAAGCAGACAAAAATTGAGCACCTCAATAGAATAGTGAAAATCATAAAGTGGCTGCAATTATACTTTCACAGTTCAAATTTAAAACAATTATATTTCTCAGATTAATTCATGTCCTGATCTACTTAACAACACACTGCTTTCTTCAACAGTGAAGTTTTCAAAACTTCATTGTTAAAGAAATTATCATTAAGAGTGAAGTTCATAGCTGTTGAAATCAAGGCTGAAGAAGCGGTGTCAAAGAAAGAACCATCTGAAGACTGCCATCTATCCCATAGCCTTAAACATTACTTACCTTCCCACTGGTAAGAGAGCTCATGTGAGCCATTATGTAAAAGCACCACCACCACCTTCATCATTATCAATATCATTACACTTACCGAGTACTTAACATTACATGGATAAATCTTTTAATCCTGTTAACAACCCCCTGAGGTTGGTGCTATTTTGTGCACCAACCATTACACAGACAAGGAAACCGAGGCAAAAATACTTCTTTTATTCTGAATAATAAATTCTAACTATAAAATCTAAATGTTTTGAGGTAAATTGTGTATTTTAGGTCTAGGCATATGTGCTTAAAAGATTATAGATTTTACATTTACCTAATGGATTGTATGAGCCTAAAACCTTACTCAAAAGTATGTTACCATAAGGAGGATACTCATTGTAATGCTCTTTTAAGCAAAGAAGAAATTACCAGTATTATAACTTATGAAAACATTAAGCTACAAACTTAACCCTTGGAGTAATGTTAATCACCCTTACAAAATATTTCTGTATTTCAGATTCCATGTGTAGAAGTTTTATATTTAGGAAAATTACATTCTAAATGTTAACACTTTATGTATGTATATCATTCTTTGACATGGGAGATAAATATTAGTAGGAGCCTTTATGTGCTCATAGCCACAAGGACAGGTGGTTTTGTGTTACATAGGGAATCCCTAATTGTTACAAAACTATGTTGATTAATAATAACACTGATATATTATTCTTTGTATAATACTATCTATTTTCCATAAAGCTTGAAGTTTACCAACATATTACTGAAAAATTATTCCCATGACCTGTTCAGTCAACATTCATATGACAACACTTTTCTGTTGAATTACTAATATGAGTTGATTTACCAAACAATGAAGTGAATTCTAAATAACACCTAACACACCTAGTATCAGTCACACCTGTGTGAAGAAGAGTCCACTGCCTCCTGAGAGGAAAGAGCTCATACAAACAAGTTTAAATCAATTTTATGCCATGGCCCTGAAGTTTTTTGCTGAGGAAGAATGTTTATTCATCTTGCAGGAGTGAGCAATTTACTCCTGAATGCTCCTCCCAGCTTACCTCCTGTCACCTGCATTCATGTCACCCTGGCTTCGCAGGTCTTTGTCTTTAATCATGATCAACTAAGCCACAGAAAATTTCCCTTTCCCCAGTATGAAAGAAACCCAAGTGTTTCTGAGTCTGAGCCTTCTAATGCAGTCTTTTTGGCACAGAGGAGATAAAGGAGGAGCTTTTGCTCATGCAGTCAGAATGAATATATTAATTTGAATGCATATCTCATATATTTCTGTTACATCTATGTCTTTTCACTTTGAATATTCATGTTGTTTTGCCTCTGAAATTATTCAGTTTTATCGTAACTGCCATCCTGATTGCAAAATGAATATGCTAATTTAATATGTATTGTATTTTGTATTCTGTACTCACCAACTTCTTGTCTATAAATATGCAGATATTTATGTTAATGTAAAACAGCCGAGGTGCATTCCTTCCTTCTCCTCCTTTTGCCTCCTTTCCTAAATTCCTCCATCCCTCTGATCCATGCAGATTTCCACAACCTTTACCTTGATTCCTAAATACTAATTTCCATGGCTACATTCCCACTATGTAATTATCCCGCCTACCTCATTTTTAGTGTTAGCTCAACTGAGTCCAAACTGCTTTTTCCCTCCTAAACAGAATTTTTTTTTCCTGCATTTGTAAGTAAACTGGAAACCCATTTACCATTGTGAACACCTGGCATGAGATTAATAACAGTGAATTAAAGAAGATGTCTGTTTCTCCAGTTGGTATTGCTGAGAAGTATTAGCACTTTTAAAATTTATTTACCTGACTTAATAAGGAAAATATTTGCTCATTAGTTTCCTGAAAAAGAACATTAAAAGAAATAAAAGCATATTTAAATACACTGAATATGTTTTAATGAGAGCTATAAAAAATGGTGGGTGGAAGCTGTTAATGTTCTTTTCCTCTGGCTCAATGTAGCTTTCATCCATTACAAAATTAGGAGAGACGGGGAGAAGTTGACAGGTATTGAAAATTGGTCAAAGTATTCGTTATTTCTCTGAACTTCATCTGCCACTGGCAGAAACACCTCATTCAACACACACACACACACACACACACACACACACACGCACCTCCCTCCCCAGATCCATGGCAGAAACACCTCATTCCAAAGGACAACTATGCTGGGCTCTCTGTCACCACTCATACTGCTTTCTGATGGGTTGGCCTTTTAGGTCTCCTTCTATCATCTTAATGGGTACCTTAAATAAAATGCCACATGTTGTTGCCCAGAATCCATTCTCACTGTTATTTTTATATCATGCCTTACCTAAACCAGTGGTAAATGTCCTTCCAGATTTTTATTGGCTAAATCATGTTTGAATCACCATATTTCCCTCTCCAATAAAACCTGTCTTTTATTTAAACCCTTGTATCCACAGGGGGAAAAGGGAAAGAAAGGCAAAAAGGGGCCAAAAGGGGAGAAAGGAGAACAGGGTGCTCCTGGATTAGATGCACCTTGCCCGTTGGTATGTCTGACTCATAGGACTCTGTCTCCAGATGTCACATGTGAAAGAATAAGCTGGGAGAAGAGTACGCTGAAGGGACCCTTAACAAGAGGGGTTCCAATTGGGGTCATTTAACATCGATTTCAAAGTACCAGAAGGATCCAAGCCAGGTTATTCTGGAATGTTCACACCTTGTCTCTGACCACCAGCTCTGCCTGATTTCTTAACATGCAAGTATTGATCCAATGTGAATGCAGGATCTGAAGAGGAACCAACATGATTCTGTACCTCTCAGGATAGGCACGGTTCCCAGGCAAACCCTTGTTGTTCGTGAAGCCTCGTCCAACCTCACTGTATGTTACTTTCCACTTCAGAGTTGCTCCTCTCCCAGCCTTTTCTTATTGTGTTTATTTCTTTAGCAGAATTTGTGCGTAAATGATTTCTTGTTAGTAACGTTATGAGTTAATCTTTACAAACAGGGATTCCGTGGCATTAAGGGGGAAAAAGGGGAGCCAGGCCAGCCTGGCCTGGATGGGCTCGATGCCCCTTGCCAATTGGTACAGTATTTCTCTTTCCTACCTCCCTGCATGCAGTTCCTTTGTTTATTACATATTCATCTCTATTGGTGTAAAGTGGTGCTTCTGGACCAAGCTTTACATGATAAACACACTACATGCATGTGCATGAATAGCTCCTTCAGCGACTCTGCAGAGTGAAGAGAGCAAGCATGCATTTCTCTCAGTGACTGCAAATTAATCTCCTAACATTGTTTTCACAACCAGCATGACTGCCATGTCTGCCTTGTGGGAGATATTAACTTATTCAATAAATACTTAAAGATTACATTAAATTACATGAAAAGCTTCTATGTAAAAGCACAGCTAGACCATAACTTTGAGTGTTACCCCTAAATTGAACTTTTTTTCTTTTCCTCTAAAGAAAGTAAAGGCATTTTCGCTCTTCCACTAAATTTCTGTCAGGTTGTAAATAAGACCAAGCCTACAGAGCTGAGCTTCTGTGGTCAAGAATTGGCCATTTATAGAGGATACTGTTAAGATACTGTTGGGAAGTAAACCAAGCTTCTTTGAACTTCTAGAGATGATCATAGTCTACAGCCCAAACCCTCTTCTTTGTCACATAACCTTTTCAATTTAATGGTCTCTCCTTTTGAAACTCACTTTCCTAAAATAGACAGAACTCCTTTATCTCCATTAGCATGAACTCAAAATCCTCCCTATACTAAAATCTAAAATTCTACTGGGTGATCCTTCTCCTTGTACCAATCTGGCATTACCGAATTTTTCCCAAATATCTTATAAAGCTATTTCAAAGTATTTTTTTATATTTTTAAAAAGTATATTCATATATTCTGAGTTATAACAGAAAACATTTTATGGTTGCGTTGATGGTTATACTTGATCTGCATGTTCTTATATTATTTTTTAATGCTAAGCATGATTTTATAAAGATAACTTTTATGTTTCTCAAGTTCTTTAAGAGATTGTATTTATAAAAAAAATTTATTCAGTTCATAATTACAATTAGAAAATATCAATATGAAGTGTTCACTCTTTTGTTTGCTTGGTAATGATAATAAATAATATTTTACAATTATTTTGTTGGGAGAAAGTACAAGCATGCCTCATCATATACCAGCTCTCCCTGCTTATTTGTATCATTTGTATCTGAAGAGTGTTTACACTTTAAATAAAAATAAATTTTATGGCATTTAGGAATCCCTAGTTTATTCAGAATTTGTTGACTGGCCTTTGAAGAATTTTAATAGAAAAATTGAATGGTATGGATACCATTTTACTGTAAAGATATAGATAGGCTGCCTATGTTTTAATTAAATTGATTAAATATATTCGACTATATCTGCTTTCAATATAGAAAAGTGAAAAATAACATGTGAAGAGCTATAAACTTCAGATAGAAATGGTTCATCATTGATTATTTATCATTATTATGCATCCAACCATAGACCATAGTGACGAGGAAGTGAAGTTATTTCAGTTTATTTAATAAAAATAATTGTGAAATGTGTTTTACTAAAATTAAGAGAAATAGTACAGATTTGTGATCTAAAGATAGAACTGAGTAGACCACTGTGCTTTTGTAAATTATTTCTTCAAAATTAGGCATATTTTTTCTGTTCTTTATGGTTTTCAAAATGTGTACTCTCAAGAAAAACATTTGAATTTTCTTCATTTTACTCATGTGGTATTCTATTGGGAGTTGTTATAATCAGAAAAAGATTCCTATGACTAAAGCTACGTAGTGAATAGAAATTCATTCTTAAAAGTCTCTGAGCATGTGAATTAAGAAGTATGATCACTTTTGTGGACCCTGAGGAATTCTTATTCTTCTCTTTAAAACAGGGGCCAGATGGATTACCCATGCCTGGCTGTTGGCAAAAGGTAGGCTTTAGGGAATTATTTCTAAAAGAAGCACTCTACCTTTCTCTTCTCCTGGCCTAGCCTTTTCCATTTAGAGCAGAGCTTTTGAATTTGACATTGCTGAAAGTATTTTGGATATTAAAAGGCAAAAGCTTCCATCTCCAGAATATATTTTGATTATTATATTTACTACTGATTTCTTCCTAAACTGAGGAGTGAAAACAGTTCTTAGTAAACATTGTAATTTGGAACCTTTCCTATCTAATCTTTTCTTTGGATGGAAGGGGGCAGGCAGTGCATGTTCTTAATGGTTTGCTTGTCTGTCAGTGAACTCCTTGTCCTCCTGTCTAAACCTATTCTTAATTGTTATTTTTTTCTGTTTATACTCAATTACTTAAGCAAACATGCAAATACATGGTAGAACCTTGTCAATATTAGTCACAAAGCTGAGAAAGCAGAAAATGTAAGCATGATCTTTTTTCTTCAATAATACTTTGATTTATTAGTTTATTCTAGCCTCGTCATACAGCTACCCATGGCCACTGTGTAGGGAAGGGAACTTAACAGAGAACTTTCTCTGTGATCAGCCCTTTCATATAAGGGGTATCATTTTATTTAATCCTCACAATAACTCCATAGGGTTTATCCTCAATGATTCCAATGAGGAAGCTGAAATTCAGAGAGATTAAGGAACTTCCAAGGCACAGAGCTAGTAAATAGCACAACTAGAAGCAGATGATGGAAAGCAATGGCAGAATTTGAAGCAGGGAAGAGTTATGTTTTGTGCTTTGCTAAGGAGATACCAAACCTTCACACAATAATGGTGTAAACCTATAAAGAACTGTGCATATATGCTACCGAAGGATAAAGAAATTCCACTGATGTAAAAATGAGCTAGAGGGAAGATACGTGCTCCTTTGATAATTTTGAAATTTATTCTCTCAGACCTTGTGGTTTATTCAGTAATTTTTCACAGACATGTTTCATCAGCAAAATTATACAAAACTATGTATGACTGCAAAAAGATGAAGAGTAACTTGACTCTCCTGGTTTTGTCTTAGCTCATCAACTACATTGGGGAGATCTTATATAACTTACTCTCTTGCTTAACCACTCTCACCTGACTTGACCAGGGAAGGAGACATCTTCCTTCTTTCTCAGCAGTGTCATTTATTTAGTAGCTTCCCAAACTCCACTTTCAGCCTGTCAGATCATTATCTCAATCACATCTGAGGTCAAGTGGGTCTCAGGAAGATGGGCCTATCATCAGATTCTTCTTCACCTAAGAAACCCTGTTCTCAGAATTTTTAATACCAGCCTAAGCTGCAATTACCACTTACTCTTTAACCTTTGACCTGTAATCTAATACTATAATGGTTTTTTAATACAGCCACTGGCACATCTTACACAGAGGAAGATGTAAGAAAGGCTGACTTTATCAGTCCTCTAATACCACTCAAAACTTGGGTTCACATCATTTTCATCCACTTCTAAATCATTTCCTTTTTGTAAAGGCACAATAATAGCAACAAGCAAAGACCTCAATCTTTTTGTTTATGAAAAGGCCAAACCTAGTAGTAATATGAGTAGCATCAGAAAATCAGAAATTTCCCTGGTAAGTACTCATTTTTCCACAGACTAGATACCAAAGTATACTTAAGATCAAGGATTTCTTAAATCTAGCATCTTCTTATATAAAGAATAATAACTCAGTGATAAAACTTCAATATTAACCACACTCCCAACACACACACGTCAAATTGTTGTGATCAACCTCTCCCAAAACCCTCTTCCCCCAAAAGAGGAAAAAATCAACTAGAAAAATAACATGTTCTAAAATCTCTTATGTGGTCAACTTAGCTATCTCAGAAACACTGTTAGTTAAATCAAATTATTTTTTTAATGCTTTAAAAAGAAGGTCAGTAGATTCCTTTTAGTTCATCCTGTGTTGTGTGTTGAACATTATTGTTTATTGGCCTCTGGAGCATAGTGGTAAATGTTTGACAGAAGATCCAGATTGTGGTGGCTGCGTCAATCATTGTGATTAACAAACACGTCCCCTTGATCAGGCTAGTCTTAATAATAATTTTTTTCATGCAAAATGACTTGATCTTTGTTCAGATTACTTTTCTTTTTAGATACAGTTCAGTTTTCTAAATTTTGAAAAATAATGATGTACCAGTTTACAGTGTAATTCACACAGTGAGTAAATGGCAGAAGTTATGGTTAAGAAAATACTTATGGGCTACTAAAATTGTCATCCATCCTCATCTGGAGCTTAAAACTATTTTATAGGAAAAATACCTATAGCCTTTGTATTTTTTAATGTTTCACTAAACCTTATTTTTCCAGGTAGAGCTGACAGGTTTTTAGCAGAACCTACCTAAAACAAGGTGACAGATTTTTTTAAACTAAGTTTTAAAATCTAGGGGCTGGAAGGAAATTTTTTGAATTCTATAGATTATTTGCAAAACACTGGTACTCAAAAAATGCGTCTGTTTGAAGTTTGAGCTAAGTGAGAGTTTGGAGAAAGGAATACTTCCTGTAGACACTTTCTCAAGCATGGACACAACATGCATAAACTTGGAGTGAACTTCCTCTCTGAAGATTACGAAGTTCCCAGCCTCTTAAGCACACAGCTAATGTGTTGGAGAGAGAAAACAAATGCTTGTTAGTAAATGAATTGGACATTTTACTTTTCTCATTGCTTTTCATTTTTGAGTAAAAATCAACATCTCCAAGATCTACTCTATAAGTTTATACCTTAAAGATGATTGCCCCTCAGTTCTCTCTGATTTAACTTTAGTTTTAGGAAAGCCTTAATGAGCATGGCCGTTCAAAATGAGGAACCAGAGATTTATGGTAGCTTAGATCCCAGTGGAACCTGTAATACAGCTTAAAGACCTCATAGCAGGCAGGTTTACCTTGCACATCAGCCACAGCAAGGCAGGACTAGCAAAAGGAAAAAGGATACAAGCAGTCAAGTATTATATTCAGGTGTCTATGAAGTATATCATGCCACTGTTGTCAGAATCCTCAGCCTTTCTACAGAGTGTTTTAATGCTTGGGGAAGATTATGGAAGTTATAAATAGGACATATATTTTACTTATGGCACGTATATGCTAAAAATCCTAATTTTCTGCTTTCCCAGAATAGTTACTGAGAAACAAACACTCACCAGAAACTTCTCCACAGCAAAAGGGAAATGTGGGTTGAATCTAGATTGGAAATTTTTGCACACTGGAGTTTTAGAAAAGTAGTGTGTAGGACACACATTCATTGACTCATTGATTTAAAAAAATAACCCTCTATTCAGGGTTCTACCAGTTTTCTTAAAATAAACGTTAATTTGGAATTTTTATCCTAGACCACTAATTCTTGTATATTTGTCTCTTTTGTTGTTTGTTTTTCTGCAGTGATGAATCTAACCTCCCAAGCATGAAGTTGTGTATATAACGGTCCACTCTTTATATTTATAGTTGAAAACTGAATTGCAGATTTTACAAGTCTGAGATATGTTTACGTATAGCTGCTTCTTCCTGTTTGCAGTAGTACACATGCCCATCTTTTCTTCACTTACATCTAAAACCGGGCAACATGTGAAACTAGTGAGAAGCATGCAAAAATATATAGATCAGTATCTCTTTATCTTATGTAAAGATACGTATTTATATGGACATGTCAGTGATAGAGGATGATTGTTCTTGCTATTTTCTTACTTTGGGCTTATTCGTTGCATGGACAAAGGTGCCATGAAATAGTTTACATAAAATTGTGACCAAATATGGACTCAAAACTATGAAAGTATACTATACTGACTGATTTTAGAGTTTATTGTCACATCCCTACTCACCTTCACTATCAGCGTTGAGTTCACACGACCCATTGAAACTGACTAAAAAAGCATGACTGTGCCAAACCTGCTTGTTGTGCAACTTGAGATGCTAGCATGCCTCCTGATGAATCTTTTGATCACATCTGAGCTTTTATTTCTTTTGTCATCTCAAGGGGGTTACACCTTGGCTTATTGCCAAAAAGAGATAAGGTGGTGGAGAGCACACATACAAGTGGTCTTGTATTTTGAGGGAGTTGCAGTCCCAACTGCAAATCTACAGCTTCCAGTATTGTGGGCTCACGTGGCCACCTTGGTTGAAATATCAAGGGGGTGAGCTGGTTGTGCTGCCGATTTTCCTTGGGCTGCCCTTGGCAGTGAAGACCAGCAAAGAGGACCGGTTCAGCATCCTGCGCTGTCTCTCGTGTAACCAAGTAGGAAAGAGGTTTACGAATGCAGGCACCCAGAACAGAAGACCTTCTTTTTAATAAACTGAATTTCAACAGGTGCTAGTATGGGTGCTTTTGGAAAATGAGAGAGACTTACAGCGCCTCTTTCAGGTAGAAGATTCTTGGAATGGCAGCCTCTGTTTCTGAGGATGAAGGGTGTGTACATCCCACCGAAGCTCAGGTTGCTGAGAAATTCACACGTCCTGAAGGTGCCTCCCTCCACAACCTCTATTGAAGCTGATGTGAAAACTTTTCTTCTCTCCAAGATGGAACCCATTTCAAACATTTTCTACAAAGTTCTAGAAACTGAAAATTTTTCCAATGCTTTTAAATTCTTTTCTTTTTTAATCCAAGGAATACTAAGCTGAAGTGTTTTTGTCATATTTGTTTGAACAATTTTTTAACAAAATGTCTTCAAATCCTAATAACTTGGAACCAACAGTCAAGATGACCTTTTATTAATTTCTTTCTTTCTTGTTCTGAATAATTGAAGAGGATGTATAAGATGCTCCACTTTCACTTCAGTCATTGTAAATATCAAAGTTAAACAATTTTTTCAGTACTTCTTGACTTTTTTTTTCATATGATGAATATAACATACATAGTGATTATCAGTAAAGATCCAGTCAAGATTTGATCACATTTGATAGTATTATTTTCTACTTTTTGTAGTTCTATTTAGATCTCTTTATCTTTTTTCTTTTTACATTTCTAAATGTTTGTCTTATGCACAGACCAAATCTGAGATCTCAGAAAGCTGTGAAATATAGTTGCCATATAATTGCCAAAAAGAGAGTATTTTTTCATCTTCTTGCTCAGAAGTTACCTAACTGGATTAGACAGAGCATTTCTTTGCACAGTAAAGTGTTGGTAGCATGTTTTGAAATGGCTTGTTCTACATGGAAGAGTTCCCTTAGAGGAAACATCATCAATGAGGAGTAGTCACTTTTAGCTCATGGGACAATATAATTTTTCTCCTGACTTGATGCCATTTTGTGGGAAAATTTCTAGTTTCATACATAGGTTTTCACCGCCAGAGGGGAAATAAGTTCATCATTGGCTTTTGCTGACAATAGTTAAGATATGATTATAAGACAAGAATCCTAAGGTCCTTAAGAGTTCTTTCATGTTTTATAACCAAATGCTCAATTATACAAAATGCCTTCTTTTTATTTACATTGAGTTTTCAAGATTGGAAAGATGTTCAGACTATTAAAATCAAGCTATTTGATCACATTTCTAGTAACATTCCACACTCTGAAGCCAATTTGGCATTTTTAAAACAACAGAGGGCATTTTTCTAACCATCTCTTGTGAAACAGGGTTAGGATAAGGTATTGTTGTTCAATGTCTGAAACAATTTGTCTTAAATGGATTGGAAAAATGAACTAAAGCAGATCAGACTATAATCTCTTCAGGAAAACAAACAGTAGTGTCTTGAGAAAAATCTGGTGGTTATATTTCATCCTATGTATCTTTCCTTCTACTCCTCTAGTAGAAACAGGTATTAAGCTGGATCACTATTTTAAACTTGCACAGCTTCTAAAGAGAATAATACCTCAAAAGATAATCATTTTATGCACAAATTGTTTTTTAATACAGCCCTTTAAGAATATTGTTCTGTATATTGGGTTTCTGCTCTGACTTGATAACATTGACTTTTATTCCATGATTAAAGGAATAAAATTATTAACTTCCATTACACTTATTTCCTTGGGAAAAAACAAAGGGATCATAGTACTCCTCTTTGTTCAGTGGAATTACTAGTTCATAACCACTATGGATAATCATAAACTTTTGATTACTAAAATATTTACAACCATCCATTTTGTCATCAATATAGGAAATCCCTAAGTAATTGCCAAGTGAACTAATAAATTATGTCTGCTGATATATGTGTTGGCAGATACATATTTTTTAAAGTTTCTTTCTTTTAATTTATAAAACTGGATAGAGGGTTGAGGAAAATATACATGAAAGACACATTGGAAGTAAGTCAAGGTCATGTTCTATTGCTGATAAACACCTTTAAACATACCAAATTGGTATGTGTTTTAGCTTTAAAATTGTTTTTCATTTGTGTTGGTACTGATCTGTTTCTTTCATTTTTCTTTATGGACAATGAAACTTTACTATGGGTAATTTCTTTCTCTGTTTAATAGCATTCCTAAACTGTTAGTGTGTGATTTTATTTTTAAAGTTCATGAATTTGCTGTATTTATGGTTCAGTCAATAACTAGTCTTTGTTAACATAAAACAAAACAGTGAACCTGTAGGTGATGTGTCCTTACATAGATCATGGATCCTCTTATTACATGTTCTTTTCACATACTATATGCCCTTTATCAGCTTTCATTCTCACCTTTTAGCTTACAGAATTAGATTGCGTGACAAAACCAGAGTTAGACAAGTCTGCATACATTGATAGTATACCTGATATACAAATAAGCCGACGTTTTCTTGTAGTTTTTATTTTCACTATGAAAAGCAGTCTTTGAGAATTTTTCTTTTCTATTTGATTTTATTGAAAACATGAGAATACCTTGAATTTCTATCTCCAAAAAAGTCTTCTTGAATTTACACCTTATGCATGGTGCTCTAAAGGGACAGTAAGAACTTACACATCCAGTAGTTCATTCTACATGTCCTTTGCTATATTGGACAATGGTCAGATCAACATATCAGCATCTATGGAAAATTGTTGGTATCCTACATTATTATCACTTAGGAAATATACTTAATTTTGCAAGATTTATTTTTTTGAATCTTACTATTGTAGCCTAAAATGTTAACATCACTTTTCATCTTTTTTCCCCCCTATTTAATATCTTGCTCAGAAGTCAGTTATGCTTTTAGTAGTTGGTGGTGTTTTAATATATTCTAATGAGTAATTATAAAAATATGCCAATACTGATATTTTCTCTATTTCTTGATAATCAAGTTATATTAATAATTATATTACAAAAAAATGAACTTTTTCAACTTCTACCAAAAAAGAAAAAAATTCCTGATATCTCTAGAAAGTCAAGACCATAGAACATATTCTTATATTCTCATAAATAACAATTAAGAACAATATCATGTGTTTGATTCTGGCTGTTAAAATTATTCATTCCTAGTGGAATTAACATGGATGACCAGTTATGATTTGCTGACCTTCAGTCCCTACTTTTTCCACTTTTGTTGAAATATCTTCATATTGGCTAGGTTTACTATATACCATAGCAGAAATACCCTTTAAATTTAATTTTTTAGTGGATTTTGTGTTCATTAATCCAATACTGAAACATTTTAATGTCATGTCTGATTTTTTAAAATGTGTTTAAATGGATAAGATTCCCTGTGCTGCTTATTGACAGAACTGTCCTTTTGGAAATAGGAAGACTTTTTAAACCTAACCTGTTATGATTTATTGAAAACTTAATAAAGTGCCATCATCTCTTAAAATGCAGTTCATATTCTCACATATCTCAGAAATACTAGTAAATTGGATTCACAAAAGAATGTATTACAACTTATTGGCATTTATGTGAATATTCTTTATACTGTTGTAAATGTTTCATGCAACTTAATAACATTTTTAAAGGATGTATGTATCTGATTTTCCTTTAGAAAATATTATATTTTTATTTGTATTTTTTACATCTTGAAGTTCATCTCTATGTGCAGCTATTTTTATATTGCCAAAAATTACATAAGTACAAAATAAGAGGAAAACACACACAAAAAAATATTTTGGCAAGCATTACACTGCATATTTTTCTTAATGTTTTGTGGGCCAGCCTCATGTGATTGATTATTTTAAGAATGTGTGTATCTTATCACTGTAAATATGGCTCAAACCTGTTTTTCTCAGTAGTGTAAATAATTGAGAGATTGAATTCTCCGTTTGATTTCTTATTTCAATTTCATTTTAATTTCTCCAGCTGACATTGCTGAATCAAACGATGCTTGTGGTTTTCAATTTGCGGTTTGAAGATATTTGCATTGTCTTCAGTTTCTAATTTGTCTTTATTTGCTTTTATAACTTGTTTACAGGGTTCTTAGTTTGTGAGAAGTTGATCTTCAGAATTATTTTTACACTATTTATGACTTATTTTCATAATGTAAAAAGTGTGTAATTATTACAATATTAATCCAAACAATGGTAATGAATTGTATTGTTATAAAGCTTTATTGATGTTCATGAACACCTTGGCCTGTTTCCTCTGATTTAAACATAACCCATAAATAATTTTATTCTACTTTCCTACAGTATTGCAACACCACCATTCACCATAGAGCACATACCTAGCCATGATGATTTTCTTTTTTTTTTTTTAACTTTAAAGAGCTTTATGTTTAGAATAGTTAGATTTACAGAAAAATTCTGAGCAAAGTACTGAGAGTTGCCTTATAAAAAACCATACCCAATTCCTCCTACTATTAACATCTTACATTAATATGGTCCTTTTTTTTTTTACAATTAATGAACCAATATTGACACATTATTAACTAAAATTTATACTCTATTCAAATTTCCTTGGCTTTTCCCTAATGTCCTCTTTTTGTCCCAGGATCCCACACAATTTCTTAAGCTCCTCTTGGCTGTGATGGTTTCTCTCACTTTCCCTGTTTTATTTTTAATTAAGTATATTTTATTGATTATGCTATTACAGTTCCAATTTTTTCTCTTTACCCCTCCTCCACCTAGTACCCCCCCCTTCCCTCCAGCAATACCCCCACTTAGTTCATGTCCATGAATCATGCATTTAAGCTATTTGGCTTCTCCATTTCCTTTACTATTCTTAACATCCCCTGTATATTTTGTACCTACCAGTTATAGTTAATCCCTTATCCTTTCCCCCACTTTTCCCCTCCTCCCTTCCAGCTGATAACCTCTATATAATCTCCATGTCTGATTCTGTTCCTGATCTGGCTGTTTGCTTAATCTGTTTTTGTTCTTTAGATTCAGTTGTTGATGTTGTGAGTTTGTTGTCATTTTACTGTTCTTAGTTTTGATCTTCTTTTTCTTAAATAAGTCTCTTTAACATTTCATATAATAATGGTTTGGTGATCATGAACTTCTTTAGCTTTACCTTTTCTGGGAAGCACCTTGCTTTTCATCACTTTGAATACTTCTTGCCAATCCCTTCTGCCTGCAGAGTTTCTTTTGAGAAATCAGCTGACAGTCTTATGGGAACTCCTTTGTAGATAACGCTTCTTTTCCCTTGCTGTTTTTAAGATTCTCTTTATCTTTAACCTTTGGCATTTTAATTATGATGTGTCTTGGTGTGGTCCTCTTTGGGTCCAGCTTGTTTAGGACTCTCTGCCTCCTGGTGTTATATGTCTATTTCCTCCATAAAATTAGGGAATTTTTCTTTCATTGTTTTTTCAAATAAGTTTTCAATTTCTTTTTTTTTTTTTAATTTTGGTTTTTCAATTACAGTTGTCCCCTTTTCCCCTAATTTCTCTCCCCCACCCAACCCACCCCCTCTCCCACAATCATATCCCTCCCAAGTTTTCAATTTCTTGCTCTTCCTCTTCTACTTCTTGCATCCCTATGATTCAGATGTTGGCATTTTAAACGATATCCCAGAGACTTCTTATTCTCTCCTTGTTTTTTTTGCATTCTTCTTTCTTCCTTCCGTTCTGGTTGAATGTTTATTTCTTTCTTTAGTTCCAAATAATTTATTTGAATCCCAGCTTCCTTTGCATGACTGTCGGTTCCCTGTATATTTTTCTTTATGTCACCTTGTGAATCCTTCATTTCTTCCTTTATTTTGTGGCCATACACAATGAGTTCTCTGAGCATCCTGATCACCAGTGTTTTGAACTCTTCATCTGATAGGTTGGCTGTCTCCATTTCATTTAGTTCTTTCTCTGGGGTTTTCTTTGGTTCTTTCATTTGGGCCATATTTCTTTGCTGCAGTTTGGCAACTTCCCTGTGTTTGCTTCTGTATATTAGGTAGAGCTGCTTTGACTCCCTCTCTGGATGCACTTGTTACTTTGTAAGTGATGGTGTCTTAGTATTTATCAGTGTGGAACAACCTGTTTCACTGGTTTGTGGCACTGTATGTGTGGGGAAGAGGTCAGAGAGGGAACAATGCCACTTGCTTGGTAGTCACCCCATTTCCAGTCACTTCACCCACTTTCAGTATGACTGGCGCCACTCTAGCTATTGCCCTGGTAGTGGTTTACAGAGTAGGTGGATTTGCGTGCATACTAGGACCATGGGGGCCCTCTGAACGGACTCTCCTGAGAAATGGGCAGTTCCTTCTACCACCCCAACCCCACTGGTTTTCACAGCCAGAAGCTATGAGGCTTTGTTTTCCCAGTGCTGCAAACCTGGGCTGTGTGGTCTGGCCTGGGGCTGGGATCACTGGCTCCCCAGGTGTCCCTTCTGGCTTTTATCTGCCACATGTGAATATGGAACTGCTCATTCCACCAGCCATCTCTGCTGCCTCGCCACCACCACCTTGCCACTGTCATACTGTGTCCTCTCCACCCTGGCCCCCCATCTCGACCCCTCCTACCTGTCTAAGTAAATGTTTCTTCTTTAAATAAGACTTCCATACAGTTTGACTTTCTGGCAGTTCTGAGTTGTTTTTTGTTTTGAGTATAATTGTGATCCTTCTTATGGTTGCACAAGGAGGTGAAGTGTGTCCACTTATGCCTCCACCTTGGTCAGAAGTCTGCCATGATGATTTTCTTTAAAAAATATTTGTGCCTGTACTCTCTGTTTATCAGATAATAATGCCTCCAGACTGAGCTTCCCCTCCAAACTGAGCTTCCCCTCCAAACTCACAATTCTTCCAGAATTCTCCATCTGGATAAATTAAACTTCCTTACACTCCATTAGCATTTATTTCTCCCACATCAAATCAGTTATTATTATTCAATTAGAATGTAATCACTTAATGCATTGAATAATGAATGTCTGAATGCCTCCACTTAAGTCACCAATTATTTGCAAGTCCTGACTGAAAGTGCAAAACTTTTCAGTCCTCATCTTTCTCTTTCTTACCAGCTGCAGTAGATGCATTTGACCACTGCCTCCCTCTTACTCTTTCCTTTAGTTCCCATGCTCAGGCATGCAGCAGTCAGTGTGTTTGTTGCTCAGCTGACATTCCTATTATAGGAGTTGTTCCAAGGAGTGACTATCCAAAGCTGTCTTCACTAGTAACACCTCACTTTTTGGCACTTGTTTCCACTCCCCTTTTTCATCTCCATTACTACCCTACATCCCCCTCATATCTCCATCTTAAATATTCACGTCTTAGCTTGAATTGGAGCCTGATTTTAGTACTGACCCAAATCCATCATTCAAACGCAATGACAAGATCCAAGAGTAATAAAGTCCCATTTGGGAAATGTTTTCAGCACAGTGCATGATAGGCAGCCAACTAGAAACAAACTTTTCTTACAAAAATTATGAGTTGACTTGAAAATTAAAGGGGTGGCTGGAATATGAGAACAAGGAAATAGGTGAGTCATATTTTTATTGAGTCAGTTTATCAAGTCACTGAGAAGCTAGGAATACTGAGATGGTAAGACAGTAGAAAAATATTTGTTCACTTCACCTATGGCTAAAATGTTTGGTGGATGGACAAAGTATCAAATATCTTTGCCATTTAGATTTTGAATAACTGCAGAGCTTCCTAGACTGTTCTGTCTTCAGAAAATCAAAACAAATAAAAGCAAGTGATAATGAAAAAATTGAGTTAAGCTATTTGACAAGATAATTTATCCTGAAATGATTTTAGCCACATATTTTATACTACTTACTGTTTTAAACTTACTGTCCATAACTGGCCCTCAATTCTCTTCTTAAATTCATCTAGCAATTTTGGTGCTGCTCTGAGAATGCCACAGCAGTAAAGGGATCTTGTCTATTCTTAAGGCTAAAGGATTCATTCATTTTGAAAGAGTATTTTCCTCCCTAACTCATCACCTTCTCAAAAATATAAGAAAGGGTCCTGGCTGGTGTGACTCAGTTGGTTTGACATCATCCTGAAAAGTGAAATGTCACCAGTTTGATTCCCAATCAGGGCACATGCCTGGGTTGGCTGGGTCCCCAGTTAGGGCACATGTGGAAGGCTACCGGTCAATGTTTCTCTCCCTCTTTTTCTCCCTTCCCCTCTCTAAAATTTAAATTTAAATTTAAAAAATATATAAGAAAGGGGGGAAAGCCTAATTATATCACATTTTTTGATACAAAAACACTAAATATATAGTATAAGAAAAGGGAAATTAAGATACAGCATTTGATAAAATTTAAGTATTCCTGATAAAAACTGAAATGGAAAATTTTTCCTTAATCTGATATAGCTATGAATATGTTAAAAATCTACAGCATGGTGGGTGGGTGGATGTGAAAGAGGGTATAAGGGGTATAAATAGTAATGGAAAAAACAATTAAAAATGTAAAAGGTTAAAAAATAAGTAAATGGTTTTAAAAATACCTATAGCAAACATTTTTCTTCTTTGTAACCCACTTTATTGAGGTATAATTGACTTACAAAAAGCTGTATTTAATGTGTGCAACTTGAGTTTGGAGATAAGCATACACCAGTGAAACCATCCCCACAGTCTACAAACATCTTTTTTAACAGCAAAAAGTTAGAAATGGTCCCTTTAAAGTCAAGAACAAGAAAAGAATATTTAATATCACTGTTCCTGTTAAATACAGGATGGGGCAAAAGTGAGTTTATAGTTTGAGTATGTGAAAAACAGAGTTTATTCTTATGTTATTATTTATTAATTATTGTATTATTTTCCATATAAACAACAGTTAGTGTACTTTTGTCCTACCCTGTATTGTATTACAAGTCTGTGTCAATGAAATTAGAAATGAAAAAATAAGGCAAAAGGGTTGCAAAGAAAGAAACAAAACTGCCTGGATTATCTTTCTATGGTGCTGTAACAAATTACCAAAATTTAATGTCTTGAAACAACACAAATTTATTATCATATATTTTCACAGTTCAAAAGACCCCAAAAGGCTAAATTCAGGGGTTAGCAGGGAAGCATTACTCTCCGGAAGCCTTAAGGGAGAATCTGTGTCCTTGCCATTTCCAGCTTCTAGCAGCTGCCTGCATCTCTGGCTCCTTCCTCCATCACCAAAGCCAGCAACATCAGGCCAAGCCCTTCTGATGCCACTGTCTCTCAGGTTCTTCCTCTTCTGCCTCTCTCTTCCTCTTGTAAGGATCCTTGTGATTACACTGGACCACTAGGATAATCTTGGATGATCTTTGCATTTGAAGGTCAGCTGATTAGGAAACTCAATTTTTCTGCAATCTTTATTCCTTTTTGGCATGTAGCATAATATATTCACTGGTTCCTGGGGTTGGAGATGGACATCTTTGGGTGTTATTATTCTTCCTCCCACGCTTCTATTATTCACAGATAACTTGTGTATATAGACAAACCAAATGAAGATAAAATTATCATTTTGTAGTAGTGGCATATAAAAATTTAGTTAATCTAACATGGATATTTTTGATAAAGTAATAATACTATTCATATCATTTTTTTAAGAATATCTTTTTAAATATTTTATTTGTTTATTTTTTTAGAGACAGGGAAGGGAGGGAGAAAGAGAGGGAGAGACAAATTGATGTGTGGTTGCATCTTGTGCGCCCCCAACTGGGGACCTGGCCCATAAGCCAGGCACATGCCCTGACTAGGAATCAAACCAGTGACTCTTTGGTTCGCAGGCCGGCACTCAATCCACTGAGCCACACCAGCCAGGGCCAGATTATACTTTTCATATGCTGTACTAGTAAGAATACTGGAAAATCTTGGTATGTTAACACTTAAATATTTTTGACTTCTGTTTATCTTCAAAATATTATGGTGTGTGGTTTTTGTTGTTTTTATTGATTTCAGCTGGAAAGATGTTCTTGGATTTTTTTTAGTTATTTAGGATTTCATGAGAGGGCATGTAACAGGATACAACTATTACATAATATTTCACTGAATCTTCATACCAGTGAAAAGTAAATATTATTCTCCCTCTTTCACAAATAAAACAACTGAGACTCAGAAAAGTTGGATCACTGTTCATTCAGTAAATAAGTGACCAAGCGAGGATTTTAATGCAGGACAATCGCCACAGCTTTGGAAGCTCTACCACTTTACAGCTCCACTATTCTGCCTCTGGACAGGTACTTGATATCGCTGCCTTTTCCCCCAATTCTGAGAGGATGTGATTCCATGTGTGACTAGTGACAATAAACAACAATAATGCAACTTTATATTTCCATAGCATTTTGTATTTGTAAGCCATTTCCATATCAATTATATTTGATTCTCCCAATGATGATATAAGTTGAATAACAGTGTATTAATATTTTCATTTGGGAAAAAGATTAAGGAGGAGTTGCATAGCCAAGATGACATGGCTCTTAATAGCAGAATATAGAACCAGAACCTCCTCACCCTTAGAACATCGTGCTGTCACCAAGAAATAGATCATGAAAACCCCAAAAACCAGTGTTCCAAAAGCCTATTTGACATGCATTTTCCATAGGATATTTTTGGGCAGGGAAAAAAAATCTAGTCTAAAGTCTCATTACCTTCCTCTGAGTTAAGCTCTTTTCTTCTTTTGTCATATTAGGAATAAATTATTTCTAGAATGTCCTCAGTTGATGTTTGCAAATTTTTCTTGTCGTTCAAAACACAAGTAATTTAGTATTTAAGAACTTGGCTGCTGGAGCTAAATGGCCTGAATTAGAATCTCTGTTTGACCACTTACAAAGTCAAGATACAAGGGGGGACACCCCCAGAAAAGGAAATTATCTTCTGGAGGGTGGGCTCCTTGTAATACAGGCTTCCCCCATTAGGTGAGTGTTCTAGGAACCCATCTGTATCAGGTTACCAGTTGATGGGTGTTGTGAGGAGCTGTCTTTAGCTTCAGTGAATTTTTTTGAAGACTTTCAACACGTTTTCCCATTTCATGATGCATGATATACAAGTGCACCTGCCCACACCGCACTGACTGTTCAGCAGTTTTTGACCAAAACTGGTATGACCCCTGTGCCCCACTCTCCCTCTTCACACTATCTTGCTCTGAGAGAATTTTTTTCTGTTTCCCCAGATGAAAAAAGTCCTCAAAGGGGTTTTGCTGATGTGAAAGAGATGAAACAAAAAAATGGCAGAAACACTAAAAGGCATCAGAATCAATGAGTTCAAAAACTTGTGAGCAGTGAAAAAAAAAGAAGTCTCAATAGGTGTATTGCATCAAATGGAGAGTACATTGAAGGTGACTGAAGTTTAAACATGTAAGAACAAATACACAATTTTTGATAAGTAAACTCCGATTTTGGGGGGCACTCCCTCATATCTAACCTCAGTGGGCCTCAATTTCCTAATCTGTGAAATGGGAATGATATAAGTACCTACCTCACGGTGGTAAGTTAATGCCTATATTCAGTGAGTGAATACATACATAGGCTTAGGTCAGAGCCTGGCCCAGAGTCAGTACTTAATAAACCACTAGCTACTATTCTTTTCAGAACAAAAGCCCTGCATAACTATCATCTTAGTGTAAACTTTACAGTGATAAATTTCCATTCTATATTAAGAAACTAAGACATTTGTTCTTTAAAGCTAAATGCTTCTCTTTTTTTTTTTTTAAATTCAGTGATTATTTTAATCTCACACTGTATTTAGGCATAAGCACCAGTTCTGATAGAAAAGGTAATAAGAATAAGTTGCTTTCTTCTTTTCTCCCACTCCAGCTTTACTGAGGTAAAACTGACATACAAGAACTATATATATTTAAAGTATACATTGATATGTATACATTAAAAATAATTACCACAATCAAGCTAATTATCATTTTCAGCACCTTACACAATTCCCATCCGTGTGACCTACTCTCTTAGCAAATTTTATGCATACAATATAATATTAACTATAGTTACCATGCTGTATATTAGACTTCAAAACTTATTCATCTTACATAACTGAAACTTTGTACCCTTGACCAACAGTTCCTCATCTTCCCTACTCCCTACCCCTTGAAACCACTATATTACTCTCTGCTTTTATGAGTTTGACTTTTTTAGTGCCCACATGTAAGTAAGACATATAGTATTTGTCTTTCTGTGTCTGGCCTGCTTCAGTTACCTCATTCACATTTCCATAACTGCCAGGGTTTCCTTCTTTCTCGTAGCTGAATAATATTCCACTGTGAGTCTGTTTGTGTGTGTGTGTATCACATTTTCTTTACCCATTCTTCTGTTGACAGGCACTTATGGTGTTTCCATGTGTTGGCTACTGTAAATAATTCTGCAGGTAGTTTCCTTCTAATAACTTGAGTTAAAAATACTGAATGTCACCATCTTCCAAGACACTTAAAATTGTCCTCATGTAAAGATAGTTAACTATTGACAGGGAGAGATGTGGGACTCTCAGAAATGAATGATGAGAGGGAAGGCCATCTAAACACAGCGGAATTGAGAAGCATTGAAACAGGCATTTTGCTACATTTTTACCCTGTTGTTTGCACAGTCTAGTCAAACTGCTTGATGAGATAGAACTCCAAATATCTTTCTCAAGCATCTCCACATGCCAGAACACTTATATAACCTTGAACTTTTGTATTCCAAGCCAGGCACAACATGGCGTATTATAATATTAACAAAGACGAATTCTTAACACCTAGATTAGGGTAATGGGCTTTTTGTAAACTAGTCTTTTTCTGGTTAAGTTCAATAGTTCAGACTTTTACTGACATTCAATAAAGGTTAATTTATAAAAATATCACAGATAACTACAAACTCTTCTATCATATAACTCCCTAGCAGTTAAGTGTATGGTTGTGTTCTCTTAAAGATATTTGAATTTGGTCTAAATCAAACTTACGCCAAAGCACAGTGAAAAGTCCTCTACAGAGGTGATGCCTCTCACTCACACATGCTTGAGCTTTTTTCTAATACTAGTGATAGCTTTTCAATGAAGCAAGATAATGCTCTTGTTTGAGGTGCTGTGAGGCCAGTGGCATGAATTTAAGTGATCCACCAACATATCCAATCCTAGTGGGTTCTTCGGCTCTACATACCATGGGCACTGTGACCAAACGATTCAATCAGTTCAGCTCAACAACCTCAGAGGTCAGCTGCCAAGCTCTGTAAAAATGAGACATAAAGGAATTTGTGACCTGTACAGGTAAAAGGGTACTAGTAATGCATGTCATTTAATGAGTGCTTACCACATACCATTATGCTAAGCCATCACACATATTATCTCTTTGAATTTGTACAACCACCTGTGATTTACATACTTGATTTTTGTCATTTTACACATTAGAAAACTGAAACTCAGAAAGATTAAGTAATTCCCCCAAGCTCACACAACCAGAAAGCAGCAGAGCAAGAATTTGAGTTAAGGTACAGTTTGGCACAAAGGAGGCCAAACCAACTCCACTTCTCACTCAACAACTCAAGAATGCTAAAAGGAAACATGGCTGAATTCATGAGAGGAAGCTGCAGATCCACCCAAGTCTCTCAAATGTCTGTTGCCAGCACCTGAAACTAGCCCATATGGAAACTGGATGGTGAACTTCCCCCTTCTCTCTAAGATGAGAACCCAAATTAAGAACCATGATACTTGCTAAAAATGTTTTTTGTCCCCTCTATCACACATATCAAATCCTGTGGTAAATTGGGTCACTATCTCTTGTTGAGCTTCCCATTTCCAAAAGCCAGCCAAAGTCCAATGCATCTCTCTTATCATATAATAGAATCTATTTCTTTGCCTGAGTAAATCTAAGAGCAGGGAGAAGCCAGGTATAGTGGTTACACTGACAGAAACTTCAAATGCGTCTCTGAACCCACACTTCAAGTGCATGCATATATGTAAATATACACATAAATATTTATATAAATATGCATTTACATACAAATTATTAATTACATTAAATATATATTTCTGTGCTTCTGGGTCTCAGGACAGCAGAAAACACAACAAGAACCAACCCTATGTTGTGTTAAAGCGGCTAATCCATATTTCAAAATTTACAAGGATAAAATTAAGATAGAAAAAATGAAGAGCAAGTCTCATTACATGATTGAGATGCTGCTTTTGTTATATTCAGTACACTCTGAGACTATCAAACCATTTACAATAAAATCACTAATGACAGATGTGAATCAGATAAGAAAAAGGATGCCTAAGGAAAAACTGATAACCAGAATAAACTTAATTCATAAAATATTCTGAATTAGAACATTTGATGGTGAGATAACCCAAAAATCTCCTCAAATAATCAGCCTTTCACAGTGAAGGGGGACTGAGGACCAAGTACACATGTAATTGCAGTGTATCACATGAGCTTGGTAATTATAATAACAGCTTCCATTTAATCATACTTCATGATTCAGAGCACTTTTCTATATAGCATCTCCTAAGAATAATTATATTTTGAATTCATATTGAACTTGTCTTTTGAAGTGTGGAGGGCACCTTCACATATAAAATTTAAGCAAGCAGACCTCTCCTGGAGGAAAGTAGCATAGTGTCAATGAAATATAAGAAGGAATTATTTGCAGTGTATTCCAAGACACTAAGAAATGCAACATTCAGGCTTTCAGAAAACCAAAATCTGACTCATAGAGAAGTAAGGAAATGGGAGGTAAAAGATACAAATCTATGTTGGGGTGCACAGAGGGAACAATAAGGTAAACATATAAACAAAATATGGGCATCTTGACAGTTTCAAGGGGTTCCTAGTTCCTCAGGTGCTCCTTGGCTGGTAGATGCCATTCTCCTTGTGTCTTCATGTGATCTTTCCCCTTTTTATAAAAACTCAGTCATGTTAGATTAGAGTCCACCTTAATGACCTTGTCTTAACTTGATCATCTACAAAGACCCTGTTTTCAAAAATAAAATCACATTTCCACAAGGTACTGGGGATTTGGACTGCAACCTCTTTGTGGGGGTGCATGGGGGGACATAATTCAATCTATAATAGGTGAGCAGAAAAGAAAAAAGTGAGTAGAATATAAGTATGACAGGTATCAACCACCCTGGGAGCTTTGCTGTCCATGGTACCCAGAAACCTGCAGTGACACTTGAGTAACTTTCTGGGAGCGATGCTGATACTCCAGCAATAAAGGGTTTGGCATTAACATGTTGTTTGTTTCTGTTGGATACCTTTTAAAAAGAGAAGGCTTTGTAATAAAGAAACTTTTGTTTTGGTATTCCTTGAGGGTGCATATTAAAAACAGATTTTTATGTAGATAAGACAGGAATTTACTTATACTTCAAACTGCACTGAAGTCTACAAGTCAAACTGGGACAGAGAGCTGTCTAACTCGCAATTTTGAGTGGTATGCACCTAAAATAGTTTTTAAGTTATGAAAATGTCAATGGGTAAAACCCATTAAGTTTCAGTTATTCATGCATTCATTGGTTACTTTTTGGCATATCAGGACCACATTCTAACCAACTGAGCTACCCAACCTGAGCTGTGTCTATTTTTCTTTACCTTTTCACCAATCTGTATTCCTTCATTAACTACAAGGCCTAAACAAACAAAAAATTATAACCTGATTTTGAGTATGTAAGGATTTTTCTATCTTGTTCATGCCGAACACTATGCCTAATCAATAATATTTATTTCAATCTAATGCAGAATTCTGAAGGAGAAAGGATTTTTATAGCACATCTCACCAATAGAGGGCAGACCCTGAATGCCCAGAAAAGTCATGTGTCCTTAAATGCCCTTGGGCCCAGTTCCTTAAATGCTCACATAGGATAAAGAAATACAGCTGCAAGTGCTTCTGGTTATGTTAGTGGCCCCAAGTCTAATTCACTTATGTGAAATGTATTTCCTTTGCACATACATCTTATCTCTCAAGTAATGTCCTCTTGTCTTAAAAAACAGTATCAAAAGGCCAACAAATAAGCAAACCAAGTATTTCTACAAGTTCCAAATCCAAATAGCATAAAGGAGAGAACAAAACCAGATATGTACAGCTAGCAGGTTTTTCCAGTAAATCCAAGGAAACATGTCTGTTTGATAAGATCCAGTAATCTGAGTGCTAATTAACATAGCTATATTTCAAACAAAATATTTGCCCCAAGGAGGCTCACCTATTTGAAAACTGACAGTAAGAATTTGAATGAGTGCTCATGAATTTCTGATTTTTAAAAATCAAATAAATTATGTAAGTGCTTTTTTAAAAAACAGCAATATTACATTTTATAAAGTCCCCTTTATTGAATTGATAACAAGTTCTAAAAATTCAATTAATATAAAATTATTTGATTACATTCAAAATGTGAAATTTGCTTATTATTTTTCTCTTTCTCAATATTTTCCCACCCCTTTATTTTATTCAAGTCAAAAACACTCTAGGGCACAACATACACAAAGCCCCAGCTGAAGATAACAAAAAGAGGCTCCTGCCCTCAGGTATTTCAATCTGTATAAACAAAATCAACTCATTAGAATGCCTGGGGAGCATAAAATAACTTCTTTAATGGTAGCACAAAGAAAGAGTTGGGGGGGGGGACCACCAAGAAGAAATCCTGAAACAGTTCTCCAACTCACGAATCTGAAAGAGAAGAAAAGTGCTTTCAGAGACTTCCAGCCAAGACGGAGGCATAGACAGACATGCTGCATCTCCCTCCACAACTAAGAAGGAATACAACTACCTCAAAACTAGAAACAACCAGAAGTTCCAGGAAATCAAACTGCATGGAAGTCCAGCAAACAAAGATATAAAGAAGAAATACTCATCCAGACAGGTAGGAGGAGCGGACCCAGGGCGGAGGGGACATGGTGTGGTGGTGGCAGCAGCAGCAGCAGTGGCAGGCAGGCAGAAAGCACAGTCACACGTTTAAAAAAGTCAGGAGGGACACCTGGGGAGTGTTCCCAGCTCCTCACCAGACTTCACAGCTCATGGGCTCAGCACCGGGGGAAATCAAGCCTCATTGCTTATGACTGTGCAGACCAGTGGGGATTGGGGTGGAGGCAGAAACAGCTGGTCTCCACAGAGTCTGCTTGTTTAAAGGTCCCCCATGGTCCTAGAACATCCTCAGACCCACCCACTCTGAGAACAATGGCCAGGGCAGCAACTAGAGGGGTGCCAGTCCAGTGCAGAAGTGGGAGAGATGCCTGGTAAAGGGGCGAGTGCTGGGCAGGCGGCATTGTTCCCTCTCTGACCCCTCTCCCACATACAGCACCACAACGTGGTGAAACAGGTCGCCCTGTACTGACTAATCCCTAAGGCTCTGCCCCTTACAACATGACTGGAGAGACAGCTCTACCTGGGATGTGGAGGAAGACAAACACAGGAGCCTGTCATAATGAGGAGACAGAGAAGTATGGCCCAAAAGGGGGAACAGATCAAGGTTCCAGTGGGAGAACTAAGTGACGAGGAGATAGCCAACCTAACAGATGAGGAGATAGCCAACCTAACAGAGGCAGAATTCAAAACACTGGTGATAAAGATGGTCACAGGCTTGACAGATATGCTTGAGTATGGCAAGCACATAAGAGAAGAAGTGAAGGCTATGCTAAGTAAAATGAAGGAAAACCCACAGAAAACCAATGGTGAAGGGAAGGAAACCGGGGTTCAAATCAATGATTTGGAACATAAGGAAGAAAAAGACAGTCAACCAGTGCATGATGAGGAAGCGAGAATTGAAAAAAATGAGGAAAACTTACCAAATTTTCCTAAGGAGATGAAAATACAGGTCCAGGAAGCACTGAGGGTCCTAGGCGAGCTGGACCTAGAAGGGGCCACACCAGGACACATCATGATTGTGATGCCAAAGGTGAAAGATAAAGACAGAGTCCTGGGGGCAGCAAGAGAGAGGCAGAGTTGCTTATAGGGGGATGCCTGTAGGACTATCAGCTGATTTCTCAGAGGACACTTTGAAGGCAGGGAAGGACTGCCAAGGAGTATTCAATGTAATGAAAAGCAACCTACAACCAAGATTACTCTATCCAGCAAAGTTATCATTTGGAATGGAAGGGCAGATGAAGTGCTTCCCAGACAAGGTGAAGCTAAAGGAGTTCATCATCACCAAGCCATTATTATATGAAATGCCAAAGGGACTTACTTAAGAAAAAGAAGATCAAAACTATGAACATTAAAATGGCAGCAAACTCAAAACTATCAACAACTGAATCTAAAAAATAAAAACAAAATCCAACTAAGCAAACCAGATAGGAAGAGAATCATAGGTCTGGGGATCATCTGGAGGATTATCAGCTGGGAGAGAGGAGGGGGAGAAATGGGCAAATGGTGCAGGGACTAAAAAGCATAATCAGTTAGTACAAAATAGACGGGGGGAGGTTAAGAAGAATATAGGAAAGGGTGAAGCCAAAGAACTTATATGCACGACCCATGGGCATGAACTAAGGGGGGTGGGATTGCTGGAGGGAACAGGGGTACTGGGCAGAGGGGAGCAAAGGGGGAAAAATTGGAACTACTGTGACAATATAATCAATACAATATACTTAAAAGAAAAGAAAAGAAAAGTGCTCTTATATCACTGTCGTGGTTTTTAAAGCCCTGAATCAAGCTCTTCTCAGCAAGCGAGGACTCTCAGACTGGAGTTTAGCACAAGTTCCGGTACACTTGCAAATGAGTTTGTTTCTGCATATAAGCCTTTTATAACTGATATGTTTTATGTATACGAGAAAGAGCTAGAAACATATTACTGATGACCCTGTTCAGGCAGAGCAGGGACACGTCGGGGAGTGGACTGGAGCGCTGTGGCTGGTTCCTGACAGCGGGAGTGGCTCTGAACGGTGGCAAACCTCCAGGTGAGAGGAGTGGGACAGGGGGGTTCCGGCATACGGGGCAGCTGACAGTCTGACCCGACCTTCAGGACCCTCAGGACGCTCAGGGAAAGAGTGCTGTGAGACTGAGGACAGCAGGTGCACTTCTCCCTCAACCTCCGCTAACGACTCCGTGTGTTCACCGAGGCACGAATGAAAAAGTAAATAGAGGATTCCAAAAAGAGCAGACTTTTAGAAATAAAGTGTATTTTCATTTATTTCTGAGTTTTAAATCAAAGATCTATAATATATTGCCCTAAAATAAGCTCTTTTTACACTCTCTTAAGTTGTCCAAATTTAACGCATATGGATAGTTTAACTCCACATAACTGCCCCCCCAATCTGTCTTCCTCCTTAAATCATTTACTATGCCTAATAATGATCAAAATTTGACTACTATGTATCTTACAATTGTTTTTTTATATAGAACCTGCTCAGATGTTACTGTCATTGTAAGGGGAAAAAAAAGAATGTGATACCTAAGATCACCTGCATCATGACTGAAGGACAAAAAAGCAGGCTATTACTATTACCATTATTATCAACAGAACATAAACTACTGTATTTTTCTAACATTCCTTAATTTAAAAATTCTTTCACGTTTACAATGTCATCTAACTCTATAAAAACAGACTTGGGACAGTGAAATATCTGGCTGTGAGCCCCATAGAAAATGAGGATGGGGACTTGTAGAGCAAAGGTGATTCTGTAATGTGACCACTGCCTGAGCATTGCAGGACATGCCAGTTAGATCCGGGGCAGGACAGAGATGGCTTCCCCTAAATCCTCTCAGACACTGGCCAATCAACATCTTCCCTATGCACCACAGCCTGCTGGTTTGTGCAGGTCCCACAACAGGGCATTACTTTGCCCTGAGCAGGCGTGAGAGACATTTGCCCTCATCTGGGTCAGTATGCCTATCCATTCTGCCTTCTTCTATGTAACCCTTTAGCGCCTGCCATGTGAAGAGGAGGATATCTTGAGGCTGTCAGGGACATGCCGACTATATAACTTCCCTTAATAAACTCTTTAGGTAATGATATCGTCAGCCTCTTCCTCTGGTCTCTCAGCTCTGAAAGTTTTTCCCAACAGGACTAGAGCCCAGCTCTGGGCAGGAGGGGTTTCAGATGTCTCACAAGGTCTCTCACTAGAGCCAGAGAGCTGCCAGGTAGTAAGGAGCCATAAGTATGTTATCAGTAGATTCAGAAGAAATTTAATTCTAGATTAGGAGTGAGTACTTATTTGTGTCTTTTCAGGGCTCAGAATACCACCAACCACCAACAGTGAACGCTTCCTGGAATTCCCACACTACTAGAATTCATTACTTTCTGAATGGGGGATGGGAAAGTCTGGTTTATTAACTCACCAAAGTAACCTAGCAAGTTAACCGAGCATTCACCAAGCATTTACCATGTGTTAGGACTATATAGATAATTTATTTACCTTCCCTCCCCCTCCCCCCAGGGTCAGTTACCCTATTTTACCAGAGGAAACCAGAGAGAAAAATTGCATGGTTTGACCAAGGGCACAGTCATAAGCTAGTCCAGGCCCTGAACCCAGCCCCTGTGCCATTACGAGGCTACACTCCATCACACGTGGGTGTCTCTCAGCTGCAGCACTAAAGAGCTCTGCTCCACAGAGGCAGGGGCTGGAAAGCTGCTTCCTATTCTGAATCTGCTTTTAAGAACCTCTTTATTTAGTATGACATTCAAAAATCTGAATTTGAATTCTTAAAGCAACAGTAGAAAAATAAATTCAAATGTGAGAATATTGAGAAACATTAAAAAGCAGTGTGTGCTCTCCAGAGGGACAGCATGAACACTTGCTATTCAAATTACAAACAGGTTGTTGAAGTTCAAAGAAAAACATAGGGTAAATTTCCTAGAACTGAAAGCATCTTTTTTTCCCAAATAAAATATACTTATGTATCTGTAACATTTTAAATTCCTTTAGCCAGACATCCTTACAAAGGAAAAGGTGAGGAGAAAGATGTTTAAAGCTTCTATGAACCTTTATAAGTAATGTATGTGATCAATTGATTTTCTTTTAGTTAATTTCTCTGGGAGAAAGTGGTATTGGTAGCATGGGAATTCTCAGATCTTTATTTCTATAAAATTCAGCAGCAAAAGTTATTAAAGTGCTACCAAGACCAGACATGTGAATATACATTTAATATATATTAACAACAACAATAATGCTAACACTAATGAAACACTTGCTACAACAGGTGCTTTACCTTATTATCTCATTTGATCCTCCCAACAACCTACTATTTGCTCTATTTTCCATAAGAGGAAGTTGAATAACACCCCAAAATCATACAGCCAGCAAACAGTGGGGCCAGGACTTGAATCAAACAGTCTGACTTCCAGGACCTGAACTCTAACCCATGCATGACATGCCTCTTAACTTAAACCTCCCCATACTCCTGGCCTGCGAGTTCCTTTGTATGACTAAGAAAATTGTGGCGCAAATGGGTTAAGCAGTTGAAAAGAGCCCAGTTTTAATTTCAGGTCAATTAGTCTCCAGAGCCCTATTTCTTCCACCACAATTTTCCTAAAAGGAAAGAGATGCCACAGGGAATATAGTCAATAATAGTGTAATAACTATGTACAGTGTCAGATGGGTGCTAGACTTACCGGGATGATCACTTTGTAATGTAATAAATGTCTAATCAGTATGTTGTACACCTGAAACTAATATAATATTGCATGTGAGTTTTAGTTGAAACATATATTTTTTTAAAAGAATGGAAAAATAAATTAAGAAAGAGATAAAATGAATGAATAATAATAATAAAAAAAAGAAATGCTAAAGTTGAAGACAAGAGACAGGGAGGCTAACTCTCCAGACCATCCTTCATGTCAGCTGGGGCTCTCCTGCCCCTCAGCACCTGGGAAGCAGTGTCTACAAATGCCTGTGTAGACTGCAGAATAAGTCCCAGGAGTGGTTAAGGAGCTATTTTCTTTGGGCTATCTCCACCACAGGCTCCTGCCTCTGCTGAATCCTAGTCCCCACTCTGCTCTGTGGACTCGGTCATGCAATCCTGCCCTGTTCCCCTGATTTCCACAGCAGTCTCAGATAAACACAGATATGTCCCAGACAGACCAGTCCTCCTCGACCTTTTCTTTCACACTAGCCCCATTCACTCCTTCTGATGCTCATCTCTCTCTTCTTCCTGTCCTCTCCTTGAACCCTTCAGCTCCAGAACAAGAATTCCTTCCCTTTTTCCAGGCAGAGCAGTTCAGTATCATGAACCTTTCTATCAAGGACTCTGCTCTGAGGTCTACATTTTCAGACTCAGAACTCTTCTCAAGTTGTTTTGCTTTCCAAGGTAGCACTCCTTCTGAGAGGGGGCTTGGCTGGCTTTAGAGTAGCAGTCACCCATGCCACAGAACCTGCCATAGAGCTGTTTATCAGAAAACGATGGGCTGGAAGAAATTTCAAGGCCACTAAACCAGAATGTCATGAAAAACTCAGTATAGTTAGTTTTTTAAGCATTCATAATATCAAACATAATGTCAAATTAAACATTGCTTTACTTCCATTTTTTAAAAAGCTGATCATACATATTATATAACTTTGACTGCTACTGGCCTGCCTCTGTATCCTGAAGCTTCAGGGTCAAGCCAGAAAGAAAGAACTCTCATTAGCCAAGCACCAGGCAGCCATGTGGCTCCTGAGGCCTGACCGTTCCCAGGAAGCCTGCTTCCTGGAGAACTGCCTAGAGGCGTTGGCACTCCCGTGTTCCATGTTTATTCTTGCAGTCTCACTATTAGTTCTGTACTCAGTCCCCTAAAGAGATGGACATTTCTGGGCTTTTTCACATAAAAGGGAGCTAACATATCAGCTGAATACTGCTGCATCGATGGCTTTTTTTGTTTGTTTGTTTATTTGACTGCGAAACCTCAAACTTTCTCTAGGAAAAGCAGCTGAGGTTCAGTCTCAGCCAAACCTTCAAGGAGCTGTTTTAACCCTATGTCAGCAGAGATAAGCTTGGCAGTGTGAAGAATAGAATAAACACAAAATTCCTAAGAAAGGAGATTTGAAAAGAGGGTAAGAACTATGGCAGGTAGCCCAGGTGCTGGGCAGAATAGAAGAGACATGAACTTTAGATCTTGTCCCAACTCTACCCCAATGCACCTGTGTGGCCTTGAACAAATCATTCGACCTTCTGAGTCTCAATTTCCTAATCTGAAAGTGGAGATAACAATGTCTACCTTGCTGATACAAAGATTGAAGAGATGTTAAGTCAAAGCACCTAGCATATGCCAACCACATGAGGAGGGGGGAACTCTGTAGCTGTGATAGCTACACTGGCTATTCCATTTGATATTTACTTTTTAGTTTTTAATTTATTTTTATTTTATTTTTCCAACATTTGTTTTTTAGTTTTACTTCTTTTAATCTTTTTCCCTTAATTTTTATTTTGTAATGATTTTATTGTATTTTTTCCATTAACATTTAGTCCCTTAAACCTACAATCACCCCACAATTGTCCACGTCCATGAGTCCTTTTGCCTTTTTGCTCAGTCCCTCCACTCTCTACCCTCCCCCTGCTTAGCTGTTATCCTGCTCTCTTGCTATGAGTCTGTCTCTATTTTGCTTATTAACTCAGTTTGTTCATCAGATTCAACAAATGAGTGAAATCATGAGGTATTTGTCTTTCTCTGACTGGTCTATTTCACTTAGCATAATGCTCTCCAGGTCCATCCATACTGTTGCAAAGGGTAAAACTCTTCTTTTTACAGTCAAGTGATATTCCATTCTGTAAATTTTCCATAGTTGTTTTATCCACTCATCTACTTATGGACACTTGGGCTGCAATATTTATTTTTAAAATATTTACTGAGTAGCCATCATGTGCCAGCCTCTGGACCAACCACTAAGGATAGAGTGGGAAAAGGACAGACCCAGTTTTTGGTCCATGGAACTTAATTTCTAGGGAGGAAAACTAGGCCTTAAACACATAATAACAGTGAATTTATTAATTAATTGCAATTTGACAAATGCTACTAAGGGACAGTATGGGATATTATAAAAATCCTAAATGAAGATATGTTAGCGAGAGTTGTTTTCCCAAGGCAAGTGGGGAGACCACCATGAGAAAGCATCACTGAATGGAGTAAAATGGGAGAGGTGGGTGTAAGGTGGGCACCAGAGAGCTTCACACTGTGGTCCTGGATAAGGCCCTACAGAGGGCCCATGTGCCTGAATAAGCAAGCAAAAGGGGGAGAAAGCGAGAGGTGGGGCTGGAGAACTCAGAGCTTGCAGGTCATGTTCAGGATCCTGGACTGTATTCCTAAGAAGACTGGGAAACCATTAAGAAGTGTTCACAGGAGAATGGATGATCCAGCTTCACAGTAAATGTGTCACTATGGCTGTTCTGAGGATGACACCAGAGAGGGCCCAAGAGAAAGCCTGGAGCCGTAATTAAGAGGCTGTTGGCATAGTTCAGTCTCAAAGAGGAATAGTAGATATGTTTAAATGGTGCTGTGTCTCTAGCCCCCTATTACAATGTTTTTCAAACTTGCTGATGATAGAGATCTATGAAGTTTGTTAAAAATACAGGTTCCCAGGCTCCCACTCTAGAGATTCCATTTTGGTGGGTCTGGGAATCTGTCTTTAAAACCACTTTGCCGGTGATCCTTCTCATTGGCAAGTTTGTCCTGTGCTACCCTGCAGAGTGCACTGGGAAATATCCCTTTGTTCCCCTTGTAAAATAAATGGTACTCCTAGAGATTGTGCTTCTCATGGCCCCAACCAGCAAAGGATCCAGGCGTTAACCTAGTTCACATAATGCTTTTCCTACTTAGAAGTTCAGCTGTAACATTTCCAACATTCAAGTGATCTAAATTGGTGTTTTCTTAAAAGTGTGTTCTTTGAAATAATAGTTTTTTGGAATGTTAATAGATGTATAGCTGTCAGGGAGAAAAGAAGCAGGCACACCAAGACTGAGAAAACTGTCAAGAGCAGCTGGAATGGAGAGCAATGGAATGCAGCACCAGCAGACTTCTGCATTTTATGAAATACCTGCAAAGTCAGGGACACCTCTCCCGCCCGTCAGTTGTTCATCTGGAGGCTTTGTTACTTGCCCTCATCCTCTGCCAGCATCTCCAGAAATGGATTCTCTCCTTGGAAAATTCTTTTAATATTATCCAGTTGGAGTAGGAAGAAAGCCTTTTGTAGTCTATCTATCCAGTTATCCTCTCTATCATTTTATCCAGAGAGGCAGGTAGTTAAAAGAGCAGGTCTGAGGCTCAAACTCCCACTGCTCAATTCCAGCCTCTTTTACTTATTAACTGGAGAAGCTATTTAATCTTTTTGTCCTTCAGTTTTCTCATTTGAAATAGGAAATAATAATGGTATATTTGTTTGCTAGGGCTTCCATAACAAAGTACCACAGATTGGATGGCTTGAACCCCAGGAATCTATTTGTTCATAATTCCAGAAGCTAGAAGTCTGAGATCAAGGTGTTGGCAACAGTTGGCTTCTTCAGATGGCTGTCTTCTCACTGTGTCTTCACATGGTCTTTCCTCTGTGCATACCCATGTCTAACCTCCCCTTTTTAAAAGGACATTAGTCATTTGGATTATGGTCCACTCTAACAACCTTATTTTACTTTTTTAAAAGCCCTATTCCCAAATACAATCACATTCTGAGGTATCAGAGGTTGGGATTTCAACACATAAATTTAGGGGGACACAATTCAGCCCATAAGAAATTATATCCACCCAGCAGGGTTAAAAGACCTAATACATGCACCTGCCATAAAGGAAGTGTTCAGTAAATGCTCTCTGTTACTTTCCACTCCTTCACAGTGAGCAAGTGTTACCTGTAAGGTGCTATGATTAAAGTGTTGGGCCATGGAAAACAAGGTTGTACGGTCTCTGCCCTTGGGAAGCTTATATTCTTGTGGGGTCAGACAAAACAGGTAAACAAAAATGAAGAGCAGAGGTGGACAAACTTTTTCTATAAAGGGTCAGATAGTAAATATTTTCAGCTTTGTGGGCCACAACTATTAGGGTGGCCGGTGATGCAGGCTATGAAAGAATTCACAAAGAGAAGAAAGTACAGAGAATAAAGTTTTATTCACTCTCCAAGAAAGGAGAGGGGCATGGTGTGGAAAGATATACCAGCATTGAGGGGTGGGGGATTTGAGCTTTTATTGGATTATAATTTGATTTTAAAAGGGTGGGGAGGTGGTTGCTCTTCTGTGGCCCCTGGGATGTTGGGGCATTGTAACACGAGGCTGCAGTTTGTTGCAATGTTATCTTCTGCCCATGGCTGTAGAGAGCAGTTAGTTCTGTTCTTGCTTGCCATTGGGGACATAAGCTCAGAAGAGTAAAATGGCAGTCATGTTGAACAAGGTCATAGGCCTGCTAGGCAAATGGTGCTGTGATAGCAAATGACACTGACTTTATCCTTTCATTCCCCCCTCTGGTTTTTTTGTTGTTTTTTTTTAATATGCTTTATTGATTATGCTGTTAGTTGTCCCAATTTCTTTTCCCTTTATTTCCCTCCACCCAATGACCCCCCCTCCAATTGTCCCCCCACTTAGTCCATGCCCATTGGTTGTGCATATAGTTCTTCTCAACATCTTCCTGTCTACTCCACTCCCTCCTACTATGCTTCTTAGTTCCTGTACCATCTCCCTCCCTTTCCCCCTTTTCCCCTTTCCCCCTCCCCACTGACGTCCCCCCAAAATGTTCCCCATACCTATAATTCTTTTCCCACTCTCATTGCCTACTTAGTCTGCCTTTGTTTCGATTCCCTAGCTTCTGTTGTTGGTTGTTGTGATACAGTTTTCATTTTAATGTTCATAGTTTTGATCCTCCTTCTCCTAAACAAGTCCCTTTAACATCTCATGTAACAGTGGTTTGGATCTGATGAACTCCTTCAGTTTTACTTTGTCCTGGAAGCACTTTCTCTGCCCTTCTATTCTGAATGACAGCTTCACTGGATAGAGTAATTGTGGTTGTAGGTTTTTGCTTTTCATTCCTTTGAATATTTATTGCCTGCAGAGTTTCCTTTGAGAAATCAGTTGATAGTCTAACTGGGATCCCTTTGTATATAATTCTCTTCTTTTCTCTTGCTGCTTTTAAGATTCTCTCTTTATCCTTAATTTTTGACATTTTGATTCTAATATGTCCTGGCATGGTTCTCCTTGGGTCCAGTTTTTTTTGGAACTCTCTGTGCTTCCTGGACCTGTAAGTCTATTTCCTTCCCCAAGTTAGAGAAGTTCTGCTTCATTATCTTTTCACATAATTTTTAAATTTCTAGTTCTTCTTCTTCACCTTCTGGCAGCCCTCTCATTTGGATGTTGGCCTGATTATAGCCGTCTGGTGAGTTTCTGAACCTCTCCTCATTTTCCTCACTTCTCATCTCCTCTTTCTGCAGTGGTTAACTGTTTGTTCCTTCCCTATGTTCCGATTTGTTGATATGATCCCTAGTTTTCTTGCCCTCACCACTAGTTTTGTATGTGTTTTTGTTCATTTCAGCAGGACTAGCCTATATTCCTTCCCCATCTTGTTTAAGATCTGCTGTTAGGTCTGTAAGCATTTTTATAACCAAAGCTATGAACTGAGCCTCAGAAAGATTTCCTATCTACTGAGCCATTAGATTAGATATTTGCTGTCTAGTCAGCTGCATCACTGAGATCTCTATCGTGATCTGTGCAATCCTGACCATTTTGTGTTTACCTTTGCTTCCTGGGCAGGGCTGTTATACCTCTTACACTATAGGGGGTGGAGCCCTGTGCACTCGTCACAACTGGGCGGCCAGTCTCCTCATGCTGTGGCATTTTCTGTGGGGGTGGGGGGTCCAAGATGGAGTCCTGCCGTTCAATCTCCACTGAGAGACTGGGAGCCTCTTCCTCTGTCCCCACACCATCCAGGTCTCACAGTCCAAGGCAATGGAGGTCTCGTTCCCCAGCTTTGGAATCGCAAGCTGATGGGTCTGGTCTGCAGCCAGGGGTGATCCCCAGGAGCTTCTCGCCTCCCCCTAAATACTGATGTCTGTGCTTACCACTGTCCTGCCTCCATCGCTGCTGCTGCCATGGACAGCACAGCTTGAACTCTCCCCCCTGACTTCGCCCCTCCTACCTGTCTGGACAAGCACCACTTCTTTATAATTTCCTACGTTGGACTTCCACTTATTTTCTGGAACTTCTGGTTATTTCTGGCTTTGCGGTGGTTGTATTCCTTCTTAGTTGTGGAGGGAGATGAAGCTTGTCAGTCTAGGCCTTCATCTTGGCCCCTCTGGTTTTAAAATGAATTTATTCTTAATGACCTGGCCCGGTTTTGGTTTTGGGGAGTAGAGAAAAAGATCTCTTCTTCTGTAACTACTTCAGGAAGGTTAGGAGTGTAGAGCTATACCTGCCCATGGGCCCAGGTATGGGTCATTAAGGAGAGGATGGTTGAATTGGGCAGCCAAAAAAGTGAGAGCTGTGGCAGGATGCCATTTGTGGAGGGAATCTTCTAGAGCCTGGATGCTCCATTGAATGAAGGATATGAGATATTTGAGTAGACGCGACCTAAAAACAAGAATAAATGAAAGGCTGCTATAAGTCCTAGGAAGGGAATTAGCCAGGAACACCAGGACCTGATATTGGTTTTAAAATCCCAGAAAGGGAGAGGCGGAGTAGTAGGTAAATTCTGTATGGCTGACGTTGCATCAGTAGTTCTCAGTCATGCCAAGTCAGAAAATGAAAGAAAAAAATGAAATATTAGCTTGGAAGGAAACTAGAAAAACTAGGATTCAATCAATTTGTGGGTGACAACTGCACATTGTGATTTCTATTGAAACACAATTTACCCCCATCCTAAAATCACCTTCATTTTATTAAAGAGACTGTATAAAAGTCCAGTTTCAATTTGGCCTGATTTTTTGCATGAACATAGCAAGAACAGTAATTTGTCATATAGACTATCAAATGTGCTTTGCTGGAATTTTACAAGGAACCTTCAGATTGAGCTTTAGTCAGTCTCTCAGGGCAAAGAAACCAAGTCACACAGTTGCCATCTAATTTGCCTGAAATACCTATTAGTTTGGTTAGTTTAGGAATCCATTCCTAAAGTTCCTGAGGTCCTCAAAATGTCTTTAGGTTCCTTCCTTGCCATCTTTCAGGAAAACAGCCTTCATTCTTTACCTGGAAAGATCACCATGAACCACATGACAAAGCAAGGTCCCAGGCCATTTCTCCAAGTGGCTTTTATTGGCTTCAAAAGTCTATCTTAATTCCTTAAGGCTTTCTGATAACATCCAGAGTCCAGGTATGACTCTTTCGATCATGACTTTCCAGACAAAGACTTGGTTAATAAAACCATATTTGAAAATTGGTGCTTTTATAAACAGGAGAGATTCTTATTGGGTTTATGCAAACATATTGCCCTGAAAAAAATACTTACTTATTAAAAGTTGCTGAGTTCTGGACAAGTTAGGTAGGGAGAAAAGTATAAATGCTTTAATATTGTTTATGAGGGTATAACTTACAAATTGTTCTAGTGAAAAAACAAGCTTTCTTATATCTGGAAAACAAAGAGTTAAAATTAGCAATATTTTGAACAATGTCATAAGAATAACAATTATCTTTAGTTCATTTAGCTCTATATAACCAATTTGGTTTGTCTTGATTATTTGCCAGTATTTCCATGAATCCAGTTATCCCTTAGGGTTCTATAAATCTTCATTTACTTTAAACATATTACCTACTTAGATACCTGTAATATAGAGTAAGTCAGAGTCCTTTTCATGAACCTATCCAAAGATACATTTGCAAATTCATTAGAGTAAAACAGTGGCTATTTATAAATGACCAAATTTAAAATGACATGGTTGTAGATTCAATTAAAATGTAATTGATAAAGAACTTCACTTCTTTGTAAAATATATTTCAAGATAATTTCTTGATAAGTGTAATTACTATGAAATGACAAAAAAGAATGCTATAAAGCTCAGATTTTTAAATTTAGCACACAATCTTAATATATATATAAAGACCTAACAGTATGTAAGGGTTTTAAATACTATACAGGATTTATCTGAAGTGTGCATTGAGCACTGGAAATAATTCATAAAGTCTCAGAGTGTGATTAAAAATACTCAGAGTACCACTACTTGATGTCCCCACAGGGAACCAACATCCTTGGCTTGTCCAGTGTCATTGACAGGACACCTGTTACCCATGAGAGATTCCAGCTTGAACTTGATTCTGAATCTTCGCAAGTTCCTCCCTGGGGCAGGTTAGAATTTCTAGAAAGTCTATTTTGATAAAAATATATCTATACAAATAAAATGGCTATTATTGTTTTATTTGGCAAAGCCTCCCATGTAATTTTGAACATATTAAATAGGCCTAATTAGTTCAAAAACTTCTCTTTTGTAAGGAGAGAACAAATCCTTGAGGTATTACAGGGGCCCATTGGAATAACTCAAAGTCATTTCTCAGTTTTTAAAATTTAAACTTTAGGGAGGTTGTCATATATACTTAACCAAAAGATCATATCATAAACTTTTTGTAAAACAACACATTTTTTTTGTAATAACCCTAAAGACATTAATCAAATTACAACCGGTTTTAATATCAAATATTTTGTCCAGAACATGGGATCCTGCTTAATTTATAAAATTTAAATAAAATTTTAGGCCAATAAAATGTTACACCTTAGTTATGCTATCCAGAGGCAGAAAACGCACCACATGTAACACACAAACACATACCATGTAAAGACCACACACATGAAGACTGAACACATAAAGACCATACACATAATTTTTGTAGAGAAAGCACAAAATTTTTCTCATTTGCTTTTGACAACTTTTAAGAAGACTGAAAAGGGGGTTGGAAGGTCCTAAATACCAGGCAAAAAGACCTGTTGAGACTCTTAATAAAAGCTTTAAGGACTGTTAATAAGTGGAGGAAATACAGTCTCGACTCCAAGGATAGATCTAGCAGCAGGGAAGAGCCTGGGCGGGGCTGCTTTGTCCCTTTAAAGGTCATAAACTTGGTAACAGAAAATAAATGCTCCAAATGGAGGACTAGAGTTACAGTCCACAACAGCAGAGAAATACAAAGAGATAGGTGTATTTACCCTGTACCTGAGGGTGACCTTACCAGTGATGAGATAACCAGCCAGATGCTCTGGGAATGGATTTACCCTACTCAGACAGGGGACTCAAGTCCACACCTGCCCATGGATGTGTTTACCCTGTGCCCTGAGGGTGGTCTTACCAAAGAGCGGAGCACAAAGGGGAAGGAATGGGTCCCTTCAGACATCAGGGATATCAGTTCGTGACTCACTGGACCCCATGTCCCACGCGTCACCTGGGGAAAGTCATGTAGGGTGACTCCATGTCCAGAGAGCAGCCTTACTTTCTACCTAAGCCATTGACAAAATGCATTTTGATGAAGGATTTATTCCACAGCTGACAGGTAGGTTTCCCCATACTGATGAGGGCAAGAGAAAGTATAATGAAAGCTAATCCAGGTGCCACCAGAGTCATCAAAGAATGTCACCAGAGAGAAGTTAGGTAGAGGAAAGGGTACTGAAGCTTGCGGTTTCTTTTTTCACAAGTTTAAAACTTTCACAATCTTCACATATACTTCTGCAACTTTCACAAACTTTCTTATCCCTTTAGAAATACAGTAGTCCCTCTCTATATCGCGGTTCACTTATCTCAGCCTCACTGTATCAAGGGATTTTAAAAAATATTATATTTAATTATTTATCGCGGATTTTTTGCTATATCGCGGGATTTTGCAGTACTGTATACGTATGTTGTTAAAGTTACATAGGTTTAAGATTGCAGAATATGTTTAAGAACATAAGTAGTGTTTATAAAAGTGTGGAAAAGGTTAATAAGGGCGTGGGAAAGATTAATAAGGGACTGGGAACAGTTTATAAGTGTGTGGGAAGAGTTTATAAAGCCTTAAAATATATATAAATACTAAAATAAATGTAAGGTTCCTACTTTGCGAATTTTCACCTATTTGGGTGGGGGGAGGCAAAAACGTAATACCCGCTATAAGTGAGGGAATACTGTAACCATCTTTAAAATAACCCACTTTCAATCCCTGTCCTTCAAAATTTCATTTCCATGCTTCATGCTTTCTATTACTAAAACCATATAAACTTTTTCAAACTTAATTTGAACTTTTAACTTTTAGAAACCTCAATTTCCAATGATAAAAACTAAGCAACCAGCGTTCCCTAGATTAACTTTTATAAACACATTTCGTGACCTTTAGAGACATAGTTTCCTCTATTGTCAAACACACTCTCACTTTCAAGAAACAACCTCTAATAAAGCACAAGACATTTATCTATGGCTCCAAATCCATTCCACAGCTTCTATATAATAAAAAAGCCAAAAGCAGGTCTAGCAATCTATGTTTCGGTGTTTCATGTTATTTCAAAATACCTAGACATTCAATAACTTTTTATCAGAACATACTACTTTAGAAAGAAATAGCTGAAATAAATTAAATTGATTTGTTCAGATATAGCTAAGGTTTTCTTACTTTTGATAAGAATTATTTTCCAAAAATGTGTATTTTAAAAGATGGCCTAGACAAGAGTTATTGAAGAAGACCAGGTATTTGCATTTCAAATGCTGAATGATAGCTTCAGGAACATTGTATGAGGTAGCTCTTAGACACTGAAATCTGAATTTTGTGTAATTTTTATGTTATGAAATATTATTCTTCCTTTGATTTTTAAGTATATCTTATTGATTATGTTGTTACAGTGTCCCAATTTTTTCCCCTTTGCTCCCCCCTGCCTGGTACCACCCCTCCCTCCAATAATCCCACCCCTCTTAGTTCATGTCCATGGGTTGTGCATATAGTTTTTTGGCTTCACCCTTTCCTATATTATTCTTAACTTCCCCCTTTCTATTTTGTACCAACCAATTATGCTTCTTAATCCCTGCACCATTTCCCCATTTCTCCCCCTTTCCCCTCCAAATGATCCCCATACCTATGATTCTGTTTCTATTCTGGTTTGCTTAGTTGGATTTTGTTTTTATTTTTTAGATTCAGTTGTTGATAGTTGTGAGTTTGTTGTCATTTTAATGTTCATAATTTTGATCTTCTTTTTCTTAAATGAGTCCTTGGACATTTCATATAATAAGGGTTTAGCTTTACCTTGTCTGAGAAGCACTTTATCTGCTCTTCCATTCTAAATGATAGCTTTGCTAAATGGAGTAATCTTGATTGTAGGTTCTTGCTTTTCATCACATTGAATACTTCTTGCCAGTCCCTTCTTGCCTGCAAAGTTTCTTTTGAGAAATCAGCTGAAAGTCTTATAGGCACCCCTTTATAAGTAACACTCTGCTTTTATCTTGCGGCTTTTAAGATTCTCTCTTTATCTTTCACCTTTGACATTTTAATCATGATGTGTCTTGATGTGGTCCTCCTTGGGTCTAGCTTGTTTGGGATTCTCTGTGCTTCCTGGACTTGTATGTCTATTTCCATCACTAAATTTGGGAAGTTTTCCTTCATTATGTTTTCATATAAGCTTTCAATTTCTTGCTCTTTCTCTTCTCCTTCTAGCACCCCTATGATTCGGATGTCGGTATGTTTAAAGTTGTCCCTCAGGTTCCTAAACCTCTCCTCATTTTTTTTCAATTCTTATTTCCTCATTCTATACTGATTGACTGCTTTTTTCTTACTTATGTTCCAAATCATTTATTTGAGCCCCAGTTTCCTTCCCTTCACCATTAGTATCATGTGAATTTTTCTTCGTTTCATTTAGCATAGCATTCATTTCTTCCCTTATGCATCTGCCATACTCAAGCATATCTGTCAAACCTGTGAGCGTCTTTATCACCAGTGTTTTGAACTCTGCATCTGTTAGGTTGGCTATCTCCTCATCTGTTAGTTTGGCTATCTCCTCTTTGCTTAGTTCTCCCCCTGGGACCTTGATCCATTCCCTTTTTTGGGTCATACTTCTCTATCTCCTCATCTTGACAGGTTCCTGTGTTTGTTTGCCTCTGTGTCAAAGGTAGAGCTGCGGCACTTGTTATATTGTAAGGAGTGAAGCCTTAGGTATTAGTCAGTATAGGGCAACCCATTTCACCAGTTGTCGTGCTGTGTGGGAGGGAGGGGTCTGAGAGGGAACAATGCTGCTTGCTCAGCAGTCGCCCCTATTCCAGACACTTCTCCCACTTCCATATGGGACTGGCGCCTCTTTAGCTGTTGCTCTGGCCATCGTTCCCAGAGTGAGTGGGTCTTTGGATGTTCCAGGACCATGGGGGCCCTTTAAACAAGTGGACCCTACTGAAAGACCGGCAGTTTCTTCCACCACCCCAACCCCCACTGGTTTTCACAGTTAGAAGCAATGAGGCTTTATTTTCCCCAGCACTGGAACTGTGAGCTATGCAGTCTGGTCTGGTGCTGGGAGCACTCCCCAGGTGTCCCTCCCACTTTTTTAAATCTGTGACTGCACTTTCCACTAGCCTGCTGCTGCTGCTGCCGCCACACCACATCCTCTCCACCCCTCCTACCTGTCTGGATGAGTATTTCTTCTTTATATCTTGTTTGTTGGAATTTCATGCAGCTCGATTCTCTGGAACTTCTGGTTGTCTATAGTTTTGAGGTAGTTGTATTCTTTCTTAGTTGTGGAGGGAGACTCAGCATGTTTGCCTAGGCCTCCATCTTCTCCGAAACTAAATGCAAGGCTCTCTGACTTTTTTAACCATTTAAAAATGTAAAAATCATTCTCATGATTTTAGCTGGTGAGCTATATAAAAAACAGTGATGGGCTGGCATGGGTCTTAGTTTGTTGATCTTTCTTCTAGAAAGCTGACATTGTCTGTGAGGAAAAACATTCCCTCTACTCTCTTAGGTTCGGAATTTGTGGGCATGCAAATTAAACTTGACAAAAGACAGATTAACAGGAAAAAGGACAAAAATTATTCATTCAGAAAAACGTTACTCGAAGGATCAGATAGAATGTGTAGCTTTTTACCATTTGTTAAAGAGAAAACAACAGGATCAAAATGTTGTTACTTGTGCTAAAACAAAGCACGTGTTTCCAAACCTGGACTGAATACCTTATCTAATTGCAATTTCAGCTTCTTCAAATATGTAGTCTTAATCAACCAGTCTGGAATTTTCTGGTCAAACATCAATTAAGTAATCTGTCATGTGGGCCCTCTCCATTTCCCTCCCCAACTAAAAAGAAGAGGCAATTTTCATGATTAAACCATTATAGTTCTCTTTCCCTCAACCAAGATATCTTAGTCTAAAAATAATCCTTTCTTTTATTCTTACTAGCCCCCCCCCCCCCCCACCTGGCTGGTTTGGCTCAGTGGATTGAGCATCGGCCTGCGAGCTAAGTGTCGCTGGTTCGATCTTCCAGTCAGGGCACATCAGAGAAGGAAAACTCTGACTCCAAAAAACCTCCGCTGCCTTGTGGCATACCTCTTCAGGGGAAAGGCTAAGGGAGTAAACCCCGACAGAAAATCCGGAGCCGGAGTCCCTAAGGCGGTTTGACGTTGTAGTCAACACCGGCAACTCCTGCGGCGCACCTGAAGCCAAGCTGTATTGACTCCGTCTTTCCCTTGGACCCTTCAGCTGCGAAGAGAGGGGGGGTCTGCTGCATGGGCAACAGCAGACCCTCCATATCACCCTGCCCAGGCTCTGTAGCTTCAGCTTCACTGGAGAGGACACTCCAGCGTCATCGCAAGATGTCAATTTAACACGGGAGGAGACAGATACCGTGTCACTCCCGAGTCGGACTGCACAGCCATTCTCGGCGGTGCAGATAGACTCTTAAGAAGCTACACCATCGTCTCTCAAGACGGACGGCTGCCGACTAGCCCCCCTGCCCCACACCTCTCCCTATAAAAACCTCCATTTTGAAACTCCTGAGAGCACCATTCTAGTTGCTGGATGGAATGCTGCCTGATTCATGAATTGCTTAATGAAGCCAATTAGGTATTCAATTTCACTCTGTTGGATTTTGGTTTTTAACACATCTTCCTAGAGGAAATGAAGGGAGGAAGAGCATGTATGAGGGGGAAAAAAAACTACTTTTAGGAAAGATAAACGAGCCTTTAGGAGAATAGATGGCAGATATGATAGTTTTGTAAGTGTTCTGGTGATTATCCCAGTGATTAGAGTTGATCTTCCCTGAGTGTGAGGATTTATGACAGTTGAGTTCTTCTGGTAGGCTCTGTTTTTAGGCAAATATAGGAGGTTTGGGGGTGGGAGGAAGACTAGTTTTGTATCTGTGAATTCTCAAATGCCCGTGGCTCAAAATAATTTTTAGGACCCCTTCAACAATAGAAAAAAGAAAAAAACCTCACTAGAAAGAAACCGAAGTCATATTCTAGATCCCTGTCTATCTGTGCATCACAAAGGGCAAGCATCAGTAGTGGGCTTCTTGAGTTTTTATGTGGTGTTCAATAAGACTACAGTTACCAGTAAGAACTGGGATGAGCCTAGGGTATTTAAAATACAACTTTATTCCACAACCACTCCCTCTCCCCCAAGAAGCCCCCCACTCCTATCCCCCACCACACACAAACACAAGTCTGGAAGACTCCCATGGCCTTAGTTGGGGAGCGAAATACAGGGTAGCAGGAGGAGAGGAATAGGTATATATGATCCTAATGTGCCTGCCATTCACTGGTATACAGAAGGCGCACATGCCCACATATCATATGTAGTCAAATGGCTCATTTAAAGTGGTTTTGGATTCCCAGGGATGGGAGGACCTGTCAGGCTCCTCCTGCAGTGGACTGGGAGCTGGGTGAAGGGTTATACGCACACATTGACATCAGTGAAAACGTTTGGGGGAAGTTAAGACATGTGATCTTCACTCTCATGGCAGGTCTGTCAGGGACAAGAGGGATCCTCTTTGGCTATCATGTGTCATGTCAGCAGAGCATCACACCCAGCATTTGTCCCAGATGGTGCATGGTTTTCAGAAAAGGCAAGTCCCTGTGAGAGGTAGCGTAGAGCAGGATGGGTCAGAGTAACAGGAAATAGCAACTAGTCAAATTAGCCCATTCTGTCTTGAGCATTGTATAATGTAGGGAGCAAGAAATCTTCCTCTGTCCTCAAAGTTCTTCTCGCTGGTCTAATAATCAAATAGGCGTGAGACAGAGTTAAATACGTACACATGTATGGGAATCCAGCATACACAAAAGAATTGAAGACCCACATGCAAGAGAGGTTCAGAGATAGAAAGGGAACATGGGCAATGGCGGGGGGGGGGTGTGGAGCAAAAGGAGGTTTACAGTTGTGAGTATGGAAAATAATACAATAAGTAATAATACAACAATAAACTCTGTGTTTCATATATTCACAACTGTAAACCTACTTTTGTCCTACCCTAAGACCTCTTGCAATAGGGAAGAGTTTAGGTGCATTTGGGGACTTCCAAGGTCACCCCAGGATAAAAAGAAGAGCAGACCTTTAGTAAATAAGAGTTTTCCCTGCTATATAGGTGGGGGCAAAATGTTATTGCTGATAATCTCTTATGGGAAAGGCCTCTAATTCAAATTCTTCTAGTCAATTAAAGGTCGGGGACAGAAGTTGCTCCTGAGCCTATGACTAAAGTTGCCTTCAGCTCAACACTATCTGCATACCACAGACGCTCATCTTGAGTGGCTCGTTCTGAATCCCACAGAAATAAGCTAGAGAATCTCCATTGTTGGGACATACAGTTCACTCACTTTTGCATGTTTATCACTGACAAGAAAATTTAAAACTGCCATTCAGACTCTTCTCATTGGACTACTGAGTGGAACACTTATTGTCCCAAGCTCATAAGGGGTGTGCCATTTCATTTCAGTCATGCACAAGTAAGGTTTGTTTGGCCAAACCCAAATAATTGAGAAATCTGTGAACTTCAGACCTGAACAAACTCAGCAGGGTGAGCCAATCAATACTGTCAGAAGCAAAACTGAGCAAACATCAGCTTCTGGGGAGAAAAGGAGCTCCAGTGCCCATGCCTACCAAATAGTCATAGGATAGAGAGCTTCATGAGAAAATGTATGAAAAAATGCCTTAGATTATGCTGTTGACAAAGAATTTTATAGGGTGACCTGTTGATTTTTATCTATCTTTATTTTGATGCTATGGTGTGTCTGTTTTTTATTTAAAGGCAGTCTTTGGTACTTAGTTAAAATTGTATGTTCTACACTGTGAAATAAGTTAACCAATGGGGAAATGATCTTTTATGCAACATTAACTTGCTTTCCCATGGAACAGAATGAGTCAAGTATCTTTCTCCAAAAGAAATGATTAAAATGTAAGTTGGCAGTCATCACACAAGTAAGAAGAACAGTTTCAAGGGTTATATGGTTCATAAGAACTTTTAGCTTCAAAACAACGTATTGGGGGAGAGGGGAGTATAAGAGGACTAAGTGGTAATGGAAAAAATACAATAAACCATAAATAAAATAGTCATTATTAAAAATAAATAAAATATATTTTATTTAGCAAATTAAAAAGCAAGGTATTCAGTCTTAAAATGTGTTTACCCTTTCAGTTAGTCAGTAAATCAGCCAACAAATATTTATCAGTCTACCATATGCCAAGTGCTGGGCACATCGATGAACAAGACAGATAAAGACCAAACAAAGAGGGAATTAAGACAGAGGAACAGGGTAGAAATTAGGTGATTTTTTTGTTTGTTTGTTTTTTGTTTTTGAGAACTATTGGGACAGAGTAGTCAAGAATGACCTCTCTGAGGCTGGCTGGGACATTTAAATTGGAACTGAAGCAAATGCAAAGTCCTTGATGTGACTCAGAACAAGGAGGGCAGTGTGGTGTGTGCAGACTGGGTTGGTGGGGAGAGGCCCAAACGACCTGGGGAAGAAAGTTGGAGGTCACTAATGGGTTTTATGGATAGAAAGGACTTGATCAGGCTGCATAGGGTAGAAAGGGGAAGCAAGGTAATGAGTTATAGCATGCATAAGTCTCAGGTGAGAGGCAGGAGACTTACATGGGGTGATAGCAGATGGGGTAGCAGTGGATATAGTTATGATGTGTTTTGAAGTGGAGTACACTGGGCTTATAAACACTCTGACATGGGGAGGGAGTTGAGGAAAAGATAGGAATTATCCAGGACTCTTAGGTTTCTGACAGGATCATTTCCCTTAGTTTATTTTCTTCAAGGCACCTATCACAATTAAAGCAACTTAAGCCATTACCTTATTTATTTGTTTGTTTAGTTATTTATTCTGTCCATCCACAATAATGCTGTCCAATAGAAAACTAATGCAAATCACATATATAAATTTTTAATTTGCTAGTAGCCACATTAAAAAAGAGGTAAAATTAATTTTAATAATATATTTTACTTAATCCAATATGTCTGAAATATTATTTTGGCCCTGGCTGTGTGCCTCAGTTGGTTAGAGTGTCATCCCGTACACCAAAAGGTTGTGGGTTAAATCCCCAGTTGGGGAGTGTACAGAAGGCAACCAATGGATGTTTCTCTCTCACATCAATGTCTCCTTCTCCTCCTCTCTCTCTCTAAAAACTCTCAAAAATCAATAAAAACATATTTTTGGGTGAGGATTAAAATTATTTTGACAAATTATGAATATAAAATGAATAAAAGATTTTAAAAACATTTTTCTATACTAAGTCTTCAAAATATGGTGTGTATTTTACTCTGACAGCATATTTCAATTCAGACTAGCCACATTTCAAGTCCTTAAGAATCACTCATGGCTAGTGATTATTTACTTGACAGTGCAGATTTGCAGTGTGAACCCCTGAAGGCAGGTCTATTCAGCCTAGTTCACTTGTTTTTCTCTACTAATTGAAACATTCAGTGAGCATTCAATATGCTTTAAATGAGTGAATAAATATCTGATGATGGAGGGCTTGTTGGAGGCAACAGTTTTGGGGGTGGTGATCAAAGCTCTCATTTTGGACTCAATCAGTCTGACATGTTTATGAAGTGTCTAAGTGGAGATGCCAAGAAAGGAAGTGGATGGGAGAATCCAGGACAGAGAAGAAAAATCTGGGTGGAGGTGGAAATTTGGCACCTTGATGGGATCTGAATCCAAGAAAATCATTGTGAATCACCTTGGGAAAGTGCAGAGAAATGAAAGGGTCCAGACCCCTATCTTCAGAGATACCAACATTTAAGTATTGAGTGAGAGAAGAGGAAAATCAGGATGAGAGTGGTGCCGTCAAGAAATCAAGACAAGAGACGGACACGCTAGGTCTCCCTCTACAACTATAGAGGAATACAACTACTTCAAAACAAAGGATAACTAGAAATTCCAGAAAATAAAACTACACGGAAGTCCAACATATTAAGTTATAAACCAACAGTGCCATTTGGGCAGGTAAGAGTTAAAGTGGGCAGTGCTGTTTGCGGTCGCACCCGGAGCGGCGGGCGGCGAGGAGTCCCAGTGGCCAAGCCCCTGGCGGTGCGCGACCCCGGCGAGGAGTCCCGGTGGCCAAGCCCCTGGCGGTGCGCGACCCCGGCGAGGAGTCCCGGTGGCCAAGCCCCTGGCGGTGCGCGACCCCGGCGCTGGGGAGAGCGGCCGCCGCATCGCCTTGAACAGTGAGGCCCAGGGGGGCGGGAGGATGGATCCCGGTCTCCTAGCTGAATAACTGTGTGAATCCATCTTGGACCCTCGCCCCCAAAGAAAGCACCACAGGGCTGCGAAATAGGTCGCGGACAAGCAGGCGCTGGTCGCTAATTTGTGACGCGTACACAGGCACTGCCCCCACAGCCAACCCAAGAAAACAAAAAGCATCTGTCAAAATGAGGCAGGCAACTTTAGAAATACCGGTAACACAACTCACCAGGCAGCAGATAGAGAACCTGACAGATGAACAGATAAGAAACCTGTCAGAGGCTCAGTTCTGGGCCATTGTTATCAGGTGGCTTACAGAATTCACAAAAGAGCAGGAAAAAGATATGAAAGAAGCGAAAAACTTTCATAACGAAAGGAACAAAACCGCATACGAGATAGAAGGAAAGGAAATAAAATCCAGAGTTCATTTCAACAAACTGGAATATGGAGAAGGAACAAGCAGTCAACCAATGCAGAGAGAGGAAATGGGAAGCAACAACGAAAGGATCAGAAACCTCTGGGACAGCTATAAAAGGCCCAACATAAGAATCATTGGTTTGCCAGAGAATGAGGAAGATGAACTAGAACTTGAAAAATTGAGTGAAAATATAATAAAGGAGAACTTCCCAGACTTGGGAAAGGGAATAGACCTGCAGGTCCAGGAAGCAAGGAGAGTTCCCAAGAGACTGGACCCAGGGAGAACCACTCCAAGACACATTATAATCAAAATGTCAAAAATTAAAGATAAAGAGAGAATCTTAAAAGCAGCAAGAGAGAAGAAAAGAATTATGTACAAAGGGGTCCCAATTAGACTATCAGCTGACTTCTCAAGGGAAACCCTACAGGCAAGAAGAGACTGGCAAGAAATATTCAAAGTAATGAAAATCCAAAACCTACAACCACGAATACTCTATCCAGCGAAATTGTCATTCAGAATAGAAGGACAGAGAAAGTGTTTCCAGGACAAAATAAAACTGAAAGAGTTCATTAGATCCAAACCACTGTTATATGAGATGTTAAAGGGACTGGTTTAAAAAAAAAAAAACAGAAGCTAGGGAGATGAAACAAAGGCAAACTAAATAGGCAACGAGAGGGAAAGAGGAACTGTGGGTACGGGAAGCATATTGGGGGGAGGTCAACAGGGAGGGGGAATGGGGAAAGGGAGGGAGATGATATAGGAATTGGGGATCAAGGTAGGAGGGAATGGAATAGACGGAGAGAGGTTGGGAGGAACTGTATGCACAACTAATGGACATAATCTAAAAGGGGGGGACAACTGGAGGGAGGGGGGCCACCGGGTGGAGGGGAGCAGAGGGAAGGGAAATTGGCACAAATGTAATAATTTAATCAATAAAACACATTAAATCATTTAAAAAAAAAAAAGAAATCAAGACAAAATGTTTCAAGGAGAAAGGAGTAGTCAGCTCTGCTGAGACGTCAGGTAAAAAAATAAAATAAAATAGAAGGACCAAGAAAAAAAGAGCATTGAGATCAAAATAATCCTGGCACATTCCACAATCCCTTTTATATCCTACTGGTGATGCTTTGCATCAGAGAGAGATTCTTTATGTTTGTGTCTGTGTGTGTGTTTTAAATACAAAGAAATTTGGCCTCCAGAGGTCAAGAAGCCCAGATAGTTTCTGAAGAACCAGATCTAGAACCCAAGACTCGTAGTTCAGCATTATATAAAAAACGTATTATAAAGCATTAGGAATAACTAAGGACGACTGGAGGTTTATGGAGGGAGCATGACTATCTATGACTTCATGAGGTCTAGGTGGTTTGAAAGTAGATGTACATTTGGCAACATCTTTTGGGCATGAAACTAGACCAAGATTACATGATTGGAATTTCATGCAATTTCTTAAGTACCCTCCACCTTTCATTTATAACACGATGTTTAACATGCTGCTCCTCAGAGGACTCTATTTCTCAAACTGTCTCAGACAATGCAATTCTACTACCCCTGCAGTCTTTTAATGTAAATTAACAACTTTATTCAAGAGAAAATTCATTTGAGTAAATAAAAAAAATTGTGATGTATATATATACCATGGAATATTATTTGGCCATAAAAAAGGAAATCTTACCATTTGCAACAGCATGGATAGACCTAGAGGGTCTTATGCTAAGTGAAATAAGTCAGTCAGAGAAAGACAAATACCATATGATTTCATTTATATGGGGACCCTGAAGAACAAAATAAACAAACAAAATTGAAACAGATTAATACACAGAGAATAAACTGGTGGTTGCCAGATGGGAGAGGGGCTGCAGGGAATGGTTGAAAAAGGTAAAAGGATTAAGAAGTACAAAATGGTAGGTACAAAATAGTCATGGGGATGTAAAGTACAGCATAGAGAGTGTAGTCAATAATACTGTGATAACTATGTATGGTGTCAGATGGGTACTGGAAATAGCCGGGGGGGTGCACTTTGTAAAGTATATGATTGTTGAACCACTATGCTGTACACATGAAACTAACACAAACAATGAATGTAAACTGTAATTGAAAAATATACATAAATAAATAAGATGGTCATTTACAAACATTTATCAAGTCTGTTGTTACAGGTAAATTAGGCTTTTGCTGTGGCCTTTCAAAACACAGAAAGAAGGAAATGACCTAAATTCTATAACTAAGTAGTTGTGTGACCTTGAATAAGACTATACCTTTGCCTCACTGTTCTTATCTACGGAACAGAAGGTTAAATCAGATTATCTCTAGTTCTAAAAATAATTTATGTTTTAATGTTATTGTTAATTAGGATTCCTTCTGTCCACACATTGAACTTTAAACTTGATCAGTGTGCAGAGATCATCCTAAAGGAAGTGAGGAAACCTAGGAATGAATTCCAGCTTCACCACCATGTAGACGGTAATCATGGAATAGGGAACTAAAATGGGATGACTGCTCTCATGCTCATCTCTCAGGGTTGTTTCTCCAGCTGACCCAGATAAAGCACGTAAGTGATTTGTAATCTGTATAGTACTAGAGAACGTAGAAGTGCAGTTATTGTATAATGAAGTTTGAAACACTATACATTATCACTTCCAAGAAATACCAGCTCAGTCATCATTTATCCTTAAGTCATGGGACTACTTTTCTTGAGTTATGGTAATGGAATACTCAGTGTGAGAAAGGAGACAACTGTTCAGTCCTGGTATCTCCAGAGAGCGCCTATCTTTGCATGTTTACAAAAAAATAATCACAGAGAGAGAGAGAGAGAGAGAGAGAGAGAGAGAGAGAGAGAGAGAGAGAACAAGAAAGTGAAAATGTAGGAATTCCCTGGCAGAGGAAAAAGAAAGGTGAAGACAAAGTTAGGAAAATAAAAGGCGAGTCAGAAGTAACAGGGACGGGGAGGGGAAGTGAACATCAGCAGGGCAGGAACAGGAGCCAGTTAGACGCGGGTGGGTGGCGAATGAGTGGCTAGTTCAGTGACTTGCCAAGCCCGCACAAGCTGGAGGAGGGTGGGGCTTGGGGAAGGGTTAAAGGCTGGGCAAGACTTAAAAGGGAGATGGCCCTAGCTAGTTGATGCCACGGTTTACCTCTGAGGCAAAGGGCAAGGGGACCCAACGCGGGATAAAGGGAGTAAAAGCTTGCCACTGAGGCAGTCCGCGGGCTCGTGAGGAGGCGCGCGCACCAGAGACGCGAACCCCTCGGGGCGCCCGGTCGCCCCGCCACCATGTGCGAGCTGTACTGCAAGCAGGACACTCTGGCGTTGAGGAGGAAGCACATCGGGTAAGGGCTCCCCAGCCCCGAAGGGAACTAATGAGTGCAGTGGGCTGAGAGCTGAAGCCCGACCGCAAGCGGGTGAGCCAGGAACGGCGCCCCAAGATTCCATTGAGGCGGCTGCCAGTGGAGCGCGAGCCGCTGCCCGCCGCACCTGCACAGCTAGCCGCCGGCAGCCCCCAACACGCCCTCCCACGGAGCGTCCCACCACACCTGCGCACATGCGCCCCTTCTTGCAGGGTCGCCTCCCAGGCCCCTCCAGCGCCGTTTGGGTTCTAGTCCCGGGAGGAGTGGGGCTGCGGGCCAGTTAGGGGAGTTGACCCGTGAGGGTTGAAAGCCGCAGAAAACACTATTCCAGGGATGGGTGCTGGGAGAAGGAAGGGTACCTCTCCGCCACTCCCACCAACTTGAAAGGTTTTCAAAACTATGAACTCGAATATTTTTGGTGATGGTTATAAAAACAAATTATTAGGTCTTTTGTTTAAAGTGAACTTTTTCGTATTGCATGTTTAGTTCAGAGGTAAAGGATTAACCAGCCAGTAGAAAAACTTTGAAACCACCATCCTAAGGGTTAAGATGGTACTTACCCGCACTGGTGTCCCCCAAGCTGTGCCCCTCACTTAAGTTTAAAAACGCAGCGTTCTCTCCAGCCTACATTTGTTTTGCCCGTGCTGGAAATGACTTGGTAATACACTGGTGAGCGTAGGGACTGAACATAGTCAGACTTGGCCTCTAATCCTAGTGGGGTGTCATGTTACCTGTGTGACCTCTGTCAAATTAATTTCCTCTTCTGAGGAAGTAGGAATAACAATTCTGCTTCACAGGAATGAGCAAGTGAAATTAATAAATGTGATCTGGGTTTGTTTGTTTGTTTTAAGTAAGAATGAAGGATGATTGCAGCCATTCCAGACCCCTTGCCCTTGTAAAATCAAGCGTCTGCAGTATTTATATGTCACTAGCAAGCGCTGCAGCGGGCGACATTAGAGAGGCCTGGGGGGCGCGAGAAAGAAAGAATCAGGATCCCCTTCGGAGAAATGCTGCGCAGTTTGTCGTACTGAGGCTCCTGAAAGCAGCCCCGGGAGGTGTAAGAAACCGTAAGAAGGTTTAGGAGGCTGGCTAGAGCTTTCTCAGCCCCGCTGTTGGGTCAAAATAGATTCCTCATTACCCGGTCGCCCCTTTCCCTGTTAATAATCACCACTCCCTTCTGTTAGTTTTCACTCCTATATAGTTAGGTTCCAGTGAAAACCTAATGATTTCTGACGTGAGCAGAACAAATTCTGTGAAAGGAGGAATGTAGCCATGGACTAACTGGAAGAATTCTACCTGAAGTCTGAGGGGCAAGGTGGAAAATACTTTGTAACAAGGCAAGGTGAAGTCTGCAGTTTTCAGCCCACATTCATAACAAAGGTCTCTTTGGATTTTAACTTTTAGGTACAAACTAACAGCTGAGTTTGAACCAATAAGAAATTCACATAAATATTGGTTTCATTTTAGCTGATGATGCTTAAATCTTAGGCAGTTTTAAATTTCAGATAACCTATTCATAATAATCAAAATACTTTCTAAACAGTTACATATCAATTTAATATATAAGTATCTAATTAGCCCTCTAAACTACCTCTAATGCACGTGGCAATTTTTGTGTGTGTATACAAAATGACCAAAATAAAAAGAATATATTCACTTTTAGTTTCTAAGTGTCAATAGAGCCAAGATCAGAAATCAGATCTTGTTTCTATGTTGCTAATATTTATACTGCAGACATTCATTCAAGTAACGAAAAATACAGGTGACTTTATTATGCTCAAAAGAGTGGATTAAAGGGTTAGAAGAATAATTGAACTTTACTATTTAAGAATGGAAAATCCATTGGATACAGAGGACCATGCAAAGACATGAAAATGATCTCCCATAAAATCTTATTCATACTATTTAACACTAAGTTGTTTGTATTTAGCCTTTAGTGCTATTTAATTCCTTATAAATCAGAAGGAGAAAGAGGGAAACCAAGCAAACACTGTTTTGGGCTATGACATAAGACAGTCTACTTTCAAATTCTGGATTTCTTACTTACCAGCTATACAACCTGAACAAGTTCCTTAATTTTTTCTGTGCCCCAGTTCGCTTACCTATAAAAATAAGAATGATAATAATCCCTATTTCATATAATTGTTGGGAGAATTAAGTAAGATAATATTCGTAATAGCTGTCAGTTTCTGACACATAGTAAGCCTCTAAAGAAAAAGTTTGGTTTTTCCTGGTAGGATGAAATTTCCCAAAAGAAAATTAGTTACTGGTTCATGTAATTAGATTTGTCAGAGCTTATCCATGTGCTTCTACATAGTGTTGTCAAATCATGGCGAATTTAATATAACAGGAATAAGAAATGTGAGGAGTGTCACAAATGGGGGATTAAGATAAGAGTTTCCAGGCTGACATGATTTTTTTTTTTAATGTGTCACCCAGGTTGTGTTTTCCCTTTCCTTTATGTAATTGTAATTTTCCACTTACAGTGACCTTCGCTGAGAAGGAAACACACCAAGCAGTCCTAGTAGACCAGAGTGTCCCCTTTCATTTCTAGGCCCTCATGCAAAGTCTTCTTCGCTGCGGATCCCCTTAAAATAGTGCGAGCCCAGCGGCAGTACCTCTTTGATGAAAAAGGCGAACAGTACTTGGACTGCATCAACAACGTCGCCCATGGTAATTGTCCTGTCTCGTTGTGCCTTGTGGGATACCTTTATGAGTAAGGCAGACTTGGCACCATTAATATTTGCCTCAGGAATTGCAGAGGCTGCAATTTCTTTGCTGAACAGGACCAGTAGTCTTAGCAGAGAAAAGTTGCAGCAAAATATGGGACAGAAAGAAGATCAACTTTAGTTTTCTTGCTTCAGAATCCCCCTCACTTGCCAGGCATTTAGTATCTTAACTTATTTCCTTGGCTTTTGTCTCCTAAATTTCAGTGGGACACTGTCACCCAGAAGTGGTCAAAGCTGCCCTGAAGCAGATGGAGCTGCTAAATACAAATTCTCGATTCCTCCACGACAACATTGTGGAGTACGCCAAGCGCCTTTCCGCAACCCTGCCGGAAAAACTCTCTGTTTGTTACTTTACAAACTCAGGGTATGTGTCTATGTTTCCCACTCTCCCATTCCCAACAACTTCTTTGTTTACTCTCTCACACATACCTTTTCGTTTTGATTTGTGGTGGAGCACAGATGTCTAAAAAGGTTTCCTGACATTCTTGCCACTTACTAAGTGACCATACACTGGGGACCTGACCAGTCTGGTTCCTGTGCTTTTTAGTCCATGAGCCTGTTGTAGATGGGACAACCAGAAAGCATGTTCCAAGGTTTTTGAGCACAGCCATTCAACTGTTTATTACCGTGGTTTCCTTGGTCAAAGATGGGGAAGGCATCCCGTAAGTATCCTGAAAGGGTATTCAAGTCTTGTGTTCACATGAGAAAACCTAACTAGTCAAAAGACGCTCACCTCTTCTGGTGGTAGAGTAAGTAGCTAAAGTATCCAATAGCTTAGATAGTTTTTTCAAAACATGAATGAGGAAATTTAGCAAACAAAAAGAACTCTACTAAACAAGCTATAACTGCTGTAAGATTTTTGATTGATTTGAACATATTCCCATCACACAAACACTAAAAAAGGAGGAATAAATTAAATAGGTAACATTCCAACTTTTAAATTTTATAAATTCAAATTATTATATATCCATTCTATGGAATATTGTGCAGACATTAAAAGGTATTTTTTGAGCCCTGGCTGGTGTGGCTCAGCTGGTTGGAATGTTGTTCTGTAGATGGAAAGTTCATGGGTTCAATTCCCAGTTGGGGCACATACCCAAGTAGGTTACAGATTTGATCCCCAGTAAGGGAGTATAGGAGAAGGCAGCCAACTGATGTTTCTCTCTCACATCAACGTTTCTTTCTCTCTGTCTATCTCTCCCCACCCCTCTCTAAAAGCAATGAAAAAAAAAAAAAAAGTCCTCAGGTGAAGATTTTTTAAAAGTATGTTTTGAAAATACATGCCTCAGCAGGCACTGGAAGTTGAATCTGAAAGAATGAAAAGAGAGGCTAAGAGTGAGTATTCAAATTACCGCTGCTGAGGCCTCAAGAGCAGCATAGGATCCAGGCCCAGCCTCCATGAGGCCAGATCATCCTGAGGTTCTGTCCCTTCAAGTGCCACATTTCTTTTCATATTGCTATGTATGCGAAACCTCCATTGATTGAGCTGGCCTGAATGGATCGCAGCTGTTTTTTAAAAATGATCTAAGTGAAGCTTTTTTTTTTTAAGAATAGCTTTATGGAGATGTAATTTACATGCCATACAAGTCATCTATTTAAAGTATACCACTCAATGGTTTTTAGCATATGTGCAACAATTACCAGGGTCAACTTTAGAACATTTTCATCACCTCAAAAAGAAATCTTGTACCTACATTAGAAGTCATTTCCCCTTCCCCCATCTCTCCAACTCCTGGCAACCACTAATCAACTTTCTGTGTCTGTGGTTTTGCCTATTATGGACATTTCATGTAATTGGGACCATACAATAGCAGTCTTGTGTGACTGGCTTCTTTTACTTCATGTAATGTTTCCAAGGTGTATCCATGTTGTGGTATGTATAAGCACTTCATCTCTTTTTATTGTGGAATAAATTTTTACTGTATGGAAAAAAAGAAAAGAATATGCATGCGTAATAACATGTGAGAAGCTCACAGTACAATGTTATATTGGGAGGAAACCTACATATTCAGCATAAAATCATATTTTAAATGATATATACGTATATATGTTTAAAAATTAGCTATTAGAAATTCTCTAAATGTTTGATTATATGATTCTGTAATTCACTTTTATCAATGAGATATTTTGAAAACAAATTTTTAACCTGAAGACCTTTATTTTTGTAAAGAATTAAGATAATTTGTTATAAAGCATTCTTGCTTTCAATAAATAAAATATTATAATATTTGATTTTCACTGCTAAAGAATCCTATACTCTCAGAGAATGGTTAACCCCAAAGAACACTGTCCTCAAAGAAGGCTGTCCCCAAAGACTGGAGATGATAAAACCTGGGATAGTACAAAGAATAACATTGAAGTTAAAACAGGCTTCAGTTTGAAACCTGATTCTACTTCTTATTAGCTATGAGAACTTATTCTGGTCACTTACCCTCTTCGAGGCTGTTCCCTCATTCATAAAAAGGAGAATAGTTATGAGAATAAATACAAGCAAAAACATTAAGCATGATGTCTAGCAGATAGAAAACATTCCACAAATGATTATTGTCTTCCCCTGTATCCAAGTAGTAGAGTTAGACTCTATGATCTTCATTTTATAGATAAGAAGTGAATTAAATAGTGGGTCAGTACAACAGAGTTTAGTAGCCAAGTTAACAGTTCCTCATGCTTTCATTCCTCCCAGGGAGGTCAGGCTTAAGGCAGGCTTCTTAGTGTCCTCAAAGTTAATAACCTGCTGATGTGGCTGAACTCCACTAAAGTTTGAAATGAGCAGCATATCCTTCATTTGCATTGTTTCTTCTGTGCGTTGCATTCTTTATTGCAGGCATCTGGGGATCTTGTATTAGAAGGATGAAGTGAGATTGCTGGGTGGGCAAGATTGGAGGTGAAGGAGAGGAGTTCAACTTCTTAATACATTTCTGAGTACAGGGCTCCCCACCCCTTTTTCTAGATTTCTCTTTCTGCAGTTTTAGTTACCCATGGCCAATTGCAATCAGAAAATTCCAGAAATAAACAGTTTATAAGTTTTAAATTGTGGGTCATTCTGATAGCGTGATGAAATCTCGCACCACCTGGCTCTGACCCATCTGGGATGTGAACCCCCTTTGTCCTGCGTATCCACGCGGTACACACTCCCCACCCATTAGTCACTTAGAAGTCCTCTCAGTGATCAGATCGACTGTCTGATCACCCAGGGTGTCACAGTGCTTGTGTTCAGGTAACAGATTTTACTGAATGATTGCCCCAAAGCACAGAGGGTAGTGGTGCTGACAGTTCAGCTGTGCCGAAGAGAAACTGAAAAATCGCTTCCTTGGAGTGTAAAGGTGCGTACAGTACAATAAGATAATTTGAGAGAAAGAGATCACATTCACATAACTTTCATTACAGTATATTGTTTATAATTGTTCAATTTGATTATTAATTATTGTTAATCTCTTACTGTGCCTAATTTATAAATTAAACTATCATAGGTATGAATGTATAGGACAAAATGGTATATATAGGGTTTGGAACTATCCACAGTTTCACATATCCATTGGGAGTCTTGGAACGTATGCCCCTCAGATAAGAGGGGACTGCTGTAATTAAAATTTTGAAATATTTTAAAATAAGTTATGTTACATTGTTCACTATATATTATCTTATAGATCTGAAGCCAATGACTTAGCCTTACGCCTGGCTCGGCAGTTCAGGGGCCACCAAGATGTGATCACTCTTGACCAGTAAGTCTTAAACACAACATTTCTAAGCAAGAAGCTCCTTCAGAGACAAAATCGTCTTAACTCTATCCATAGTAATACCATAAGCACATGTAGAGCAGGGTGGATATATGGCACAGTGATTTTTACTGGTATTAGGGTATCAAGGCCAGGTTAGGCCTGCAGGATACTTAATTCCTTGCAAGTACCTGCAAACATGGGAAGCGCTATTGGGTGCTGTGGTTATGGCCTCATGTGCTTTGCATGAATCAGGGCTTACTTTTCGCACATTAACTATTTATTTAGCCATTACAATGTGTAACTCCATCTTTTTCCAAATAAAAATACAATTGGCGTCTTAAAAATCCAAGCAATCACTTAACTATTGTGACTATGCACTGTACTTAATTTAAAAGATAACAATTTAGAGACCTGTGATTACATCGGACCCTCCAGTATTATCTCTGCATCCCACAATCCTTAATTCAGTCATAGCTACAAAGTCCCCTTTGCCATGTAACATGTTCTTAAATTCAAGGTTTAGGACGTGGCCATCTTGGGGGTGGGGGGTGGCTACCACAGTTGATTTTTCAGTTCTCTTTTATTCTCATTCTTCCCACATATAGACAATTATTCTAATGTATCTGCTGTATGTCTTTTATTTTAGTATTTTTGTAAAATGTATATTATTTTATATGCATGTTTTAATTTTTTAAGTATTGCTATAGATCTCTTTCTGTTTCTCACTTTTTTCCCTCAGTACAGTTTCAAGATTTTATGTTGATGGGGGCACATCTATTCTTCTAATTCAGTGCTGTCTGATCGAAATATAATTTGAGCCAAATAGGAAATTTATAATTTTCTAGTATACATTATATCCAAAATATCATTTCAACATGTAATCATTATAAGAGATATTGAGCTTTCTCTCTCTCTCTCTTTGTATTGTCCTTAAAGTCCAATGTGTGTCTTACACTTCGAGCACATGTCAGTTCAGACTTGCTGCATTTCAAGCTCTCAATAGCTACAACGTGGGGAGTGACTGCCATAGGGAACAACACAGCTAGAACTATTGCATGTCATCCCTCCCCGCCCCTGTGGTGGGTACTGTGACTGCCCTTTACCCCCAGCCACCACAAACAGCGCTGCAATGAGCATCCTTGCACATGTATCCTTACAGACCTTTCTGAGAACTTCTTAGAGATAAGCACCCAGAAACAGGATTGCTAGGCCATAGGGGCACTATAAACATTGTTAATTTGACTAACTACGGCCAGATCCACCTCCAAAACGGTTACAATGCTCACCACACAGTGCATGAAATTTCCCATTTTTCCAAGTCCTCACCAAAACCTAACAGTATCTTGTTTTCTAATCTTTTCTAATTTTTGTCAGTCTAATAGGTATAAAATGATACCAATATCGTTTTAATTTGCAATTTTCTAATTATGAGTTTGAGTATCTCCTCATACACTTATTATACATTTGTGATTTCTCTTATAAAAATTACTGCTCATATTCTTTGCCCACTTTTAAAACTTGGATTCCACCCTTTTCTTGTTGGTTTGCAGTTGCTTATATAGTCTAGATCAGAGGATTTCAACCTTGATTGTGTTTTAGAATTACCTGGGGAATTTTTTTTAATACCAATGCCAGGTTCCATGCCAGGCCCATGAAAGAGATTCACTAGAGGTGCATTCTAGGAAATAGTATATATTTTTAAATTTCCCAAGAGGTCCTAATATACAGACAGAATCAAAAACTACCATTTGGGGAATTAATCTCTTTAAATGTGAAACATCTCAAATATGTATTTCCTATCATATGTCTTTTAACTTTGTCATTGGTATTCTTCAACACAAATCTTTAATTTTGTCAAATCAAATAGATAAAATTTTATCTTATTGTTTGTGTTTTCTACGTTTTGTTAGTATCTCTTTCCCAGCCACAGATTTCAAAGATATTCTTTATTTTCTTCTACTACCTATATAATTACTCCTCATATTGAATGCACCTGTGGAGCCCCCGTGTTACCATTTATGTGTGGATATATCTCTGAGCCCACCTTCTGTCCTAACCATCTCTTTGTCCTTACTCCAGTGCCATACTAATTGTATTACTATGGTTCTATAGCATGGTTTAATCTATGACTTAAACAAGAGTGCTCGTTCTTTGCTTTATATAGTTATATTTGCCTGATATATGCAACTGAATATCCTTTGGAAACCATTCCAAACAGAAACACAGCCCATTATATGATAGAAAGTTATTTTTAAAATTCACTAGAATGTTACTATCAAATGCACTTTTCATGAGGCTATAGAAAATAATACTTTTTACATTTAGGTAACATAGCAGATATAATTTAATTTAAAGAATTTAAGTTCTTTCTGGTGGAAAATAAAACTTTTATGAGGATACATGTATTTGGCTTTCCTTTTATTATTATTATTATTATTACATGAATACAGAACTGGACAAATTAAATGGCCAGTCCTGCCATGGATAATTAGATCCCATACTGTTAAATCTGGCACTGATATTGAGCTTCTCTTTGGATGATATGCAACACTATTTTTTGTATGCTACAAAAACATCCTTCTTTAAGCAATTTTTTTACTGTTTTTTTTTCTTTTCTTTTCAGTGCTTACCATGGCCACCTATCATCTTTAATTGAGATCAGTCCATATAAATTTGGGCAGGGCACAGCTGTCAAGAAAGAATTTGTGCACGTGGTAAGTATTTCAGGATCCAAGAATCAGAATGTTAGTACTGGAAGAATGCCTAGTGATAATCCAGTCCAATCCTTTAATTGAAATGAAACCATGAAAAAGAAACTAAGTTCTAGAGCAGTATGTGACTTGCTAAAGTCAAAAAGCTAGTTAATGACAGGATATGGTTTAAAATCCATTGATGAATAACACAACGAACAAATTAGTGTAGTGATAGTGATATCTGTTCTTCACAGCTGTTTATTTTTCTTGCCCCTTGGTCTTTAATTATTTTTTCCATCAATGATATCAGCTTGAAATTCAGAGTTAAATTAAGTGTGTATGATTATCTTTAAGTTGCTCTATGCTAAATTATTATATAGATTTATTAAGTAAAATAAACAAATAAAATAAACCAATTAACTTGTTGAAACCGTAAAACTGATTTATTTGGTTTAAGTGAGGATCAGTAGACTTTCTTAAGAGAATTGTCAATACCTTCTTTTAAATTTTAAGATCTGGGATCAGTGCTAAGACACTTGAGTTCTCTGAATGGTTATAATTTGCTATAAAATTGGTAAATATTAGTTTATTTTCAATCTAGAATAGTTAATACAGTTTCCATTCATTGACATTTTCAGATAATATAATTATACTTATTGATTTGAATTTGGTCCCTGTGTGAATATAGGGATGCAATCTTGACTTACAAGGATCTAGGACCTAATCCAAGCTCCCACGCCAATGAAAAGATTTCAGTTACTCACAGAATTTAGAAATGTTATGTAAAAACCATGAAAGAACCTAGAGTCACTTCAATCCACATGGTCACCTTTCTAATATACTTTTGTGGGAAAATGCCAAATTTTAAAGGATTATTTTTCCAAGAGGCAAATCATAAGAAACTCTATTATTTGATATATTTAAGGCACCAACTCCAGATACTTACAGAGGAAAATATAGAGAAGACCATGCAGACCCAGCTGGCGCTTATGCAGATGAAGTGAAGAAAATTATTGAAGAATCTCATAAGAGTGGAAGGAAGGTTTGTATTTAAAGTTTTGAAAACATTTAACATCTTGTATAAAGTGGATTTAAATCATTGTGATATATTAAAAAGGTGGTAAAGGACTAGATCTCATTTCCCTTTCTTTTCTGGTTACATTTCCACTTGGTTTATATTTCAAAAAGTCTGTTATTATAGTCATGCCTCTAAGACTATCTATTTTTATTTACCCTGGAAGGGCAATCACTGTGCCCATTCCAGAACTGGTTGCCTGACTCTGACCTTCCTAGTGGATGCAGACTCTGGTCCAAAGGGATAGAGGAGAGAGAATTAAGGAAGGTGATAGGATAGGGCAGGGACGGATTATTCTACTGCAGAGCAGCACAGGGGCTAGTGCCTGATGCCAGGAAGGGGAGAGGCAGGATGGCCCAGAAGCATCAGAAGCAGTGCAGACTCCAGGACCCACAAAGGAGCCTTGGCATGTCCCTTGAACTGGTTCAGCTTTCCTGAAGCCGCAGAACTTGGGTAAGTCATGTCAGAAAAAGTTTCTTCCGATGTGGCCCTGGACCTCTGCGACAGAACCAAAATCCTGCAGAGTAGGAAAAAGACTTTATTTTCGGAGTCTTCACCCTTCTGTCTTCAGCTTAATGTTTAATTCCCAGCCCATCTGAGGGTTACTAATGTGATGTTTTAATGTGATTTTATACATGCTTTGCCTTCAACATGTTTAGGCATCGACATGGAAAAAAAAAATCTTAACTGAAATGAAAATGAGGGCTTTGCCTTTTCCCATTTAGGTATTTTGTCTTGATGACTGGAGAGTCATTTTCACTTCTTAACTGTTCCTTCTTTTTCTTTTCAACCCATTCTATTTTCATATCTTCCTATGTTATACCTATGCAGGTGGACCTAAGCTTAATATACTTTTCCTATTCAAATGTAGCCTTTATCTCTTTACTGAACAGTGAGCATTGCTTCCAGGAAAAACATTTTACATTACCAAGATCATATGGTCTTTTTGCTGCAAAAGGAATTTTAATAATCTTTTGAGCACTTTAGCATTCAATAGTTATTAAATTGATGTTGTCATGTTAACAACTCTGAAAGCCATGAGCAAATATGGAATTGGATACTTTGAAATATTAGATGTGCTTAGAAAGTCATAGAATTGTAGAGAATATTTATTTTGAGTCCAACAATTTCATTTTACAGCTAATAAATAAAATATTTTAAAATGAGAGACTTAGGCTAAGGTAATACAGTTACTAGGAGGTAGGCTGGACTAGAACCTTGGTTCTTTTGACTTCATATCTCAATATCTCTTCATAGTTCAGTGTTACCTATCTCCTACTTCTTTCTTATCCTCAAGAATACTTCCTCTGTAGTTCCTAGTGTGAATTGCCTAATTCTGTTGAGTTAAGCCTGGTTCAGGACAAGAATCAGAAATACAGAACATAACTTGTGTGTGGTCTCAAATAACCCTCCCATTTCATTAGTGCAAACTCCAAGCTTGGGCAGTCCTAGTTCCCCAAGCTGAGAAATGAGCACCACAGTAATGTATTTAGAACCTGGGTGATTTCTCAGATCTTCATATAAAGACTGATCAAAACATCAGTTTCATTCAATTGGTCCCAATGAAAACATTGCATTTAAATTAATTGTAAAGAAATGGAAAGCACCCTTTCCTCTGTTTCTCATGATATTTTAATTGGTACCCTAGAATTGCAGAAACTGATGCTTCAGATCACTTGCTTTTTCATCACAGACATTTTTTCTTTTTAATTAAATGGCCTATTTGCCAAGTGCTGTGGGTCCATTCCCAGCCATTTTTAAAGAAACCTGCTCTTTAAAAGTCCTCTTCTTTAGGTAGTATGAGGGGGACCTAATGGACTTTGACTTCATCTTCTCTTGTCTAGATTGCTGCCTTTATTGCTGAGTCCATGCAGAGTTGTGGCGGACAAATAATTCCTCCAGCAGGCTACTTCCAGAAAGTGGCAGAGTATGTACTTGATGTGGGCACCCTTGATCAAACTGAGGCCACTGTGACAATTCTGTAGGGCCATACTGGTTGTTAAAATATGGAAGTACTTCCAAAATAGCTGGTAAATAGCCAATTCAGAGTGCCTGACACCCCAGAACTCCCAGAATTCCTCCACCTTCCCAAGACCCAGCAAATGAAGAGCTCACACATGGTCTAGCAGGGGGGCCTGCAGGACTCTGCCCCAGCCCCTGGCCTGGCATTCTTTCTGATTGGCCAGTGCCTAAGCTTTACCAATTACTAAAGATTTGAAGATTAACCCTGCTAAACACTGCTTCTTGTTCACTTCTTTCTCTTCCCAGTAAATACAGAATAGATCTAATCTGGAAATTATGTGGTTATATTTCAAAGTCAATGACAACATAGATGTCATTGGGGGTTTTGAACACTGAAATATTTTTAACAAGATTCTAGGCTTCAGGTTAGCAACATTTTTTCTTAAGTTCTCAAAAATCTTGGTGGGTGGGTATGGGGATGCTCAGCGACCTGAAGGCATTAGACTATCCTCTTGTTTTTCAGATATGTACACGGAGCAGGAGGTGTGTTTATAGCTGATGAAGTTCAGGTTGGCTTTGGACGAGTTGGGAAACATTTCTGGAGCTTCCAAATGCATGGCGAAGGCTTTGTTCCAGACATCGTCACCATGGGAAAACCAATGGGCAATGGCCACCCAGTAGCATGCGTGGTAACAACCAAAGAAATTGCAGAAGCCTTCAGCAGCTCAGGAATGGAGTACTTCAATACGGTATATCTTGGTCTCTGACTCTAATGCTAAGAAGGGAAAAGAATGCTTGCTCTTATACTTCTTGCTAATATAGTAAAGATTAAAGCTCAATATTGCCAGCTAAACACCACAGAACCTTAGCCAAACTTTAATCTAACCATCCTTCATTCTATCTGACACAGTTTTTCTTGTATTTTTCCTTTTGTGTCTTTCCCCTTTCTCAAATGTTCTTATTAATTATTCTACTTATAGATGTCTCCCCTGATAAACTCTAGAGGTTATAATATTTCAGTAACAGATGATATTATTTCTTTGTTTTGTATCATATTTAAATTTCTAAAACATCTCTGTTTAGATGATTCACTACTATAAATATCATATGGCTGACATAGGAGATACTAAATTTTTAGCTTTGGGAAATTTTATTTCTTTGGTTTTACCCATCCCCCCACCAAAGTAATAAGCTTTAAGCTGGGAAAAAATATTATAGTTTGTACAGTATGTATAATAGTATTTGTTATTTGTGATTGCTACAAGTAAGATTCAAATCTAAGGACATAAATTATTGGAAGAAACCCATATCCCCCTCACTGAACCACACTCTGAAATCTTTAATTCCCAACACATTGTCTATTTTTTGTTTGGATGAACCAATAAATTTCCTGATAGTCTTTCATACTACTTATGCAGCATGGAGAATATAATTTAGATTTAATTTTCTTTCAATCTTAATGAATAGAATCATGCTGTATTCTAAATCTATGAAATTAATGTCACGAGAGAAAATTTTATTGAAATTATGACACAAATTTCTCATAGGTGAAGCAATGCTACTAATTTAATTATTATTTTTTCTCATCTATCTTTTTTTTCTGAAGTATGGTGGAAATCCAGTATCTTCTGCTGTTGGTTTGGCTGTCCTGGATGTGATTGAAAATGAAGACCTTCAAGGAAATGCCACAAGAGTGGGGAGTTATCTTATTGAGTTACTGAATAAACAGAAAGCTAAGCACCCTTTGATAGGAGATATCAGGTGTGTTTATCATGACACCATTATGTAGTTGTTCATTCTTCCAAATTAAAGTAATTTATATTTTACCTGATAAATTTAAAATAAAGTACATAAAACTAAATCTAGAAAACACTGAAAACATAAAAAACAGAACTTATTCTTAATCTAGAACCCAGATATCATCACTACTGTTAACTTTTGGGTGTATATCTTCTAAAAAATTTTTAAAGATGAAACTGAGGTAATTTCAGCACCAAAAAGATGAAAAGAGGGAACTTGAAGTAAATTGTTTATTAAAAATTATTTAAAATTTGATATCCAGAAAAATTTGATATTATACATATATATATATATATATATATATATATATAACATTTATCATCATATATCATTATCATCATAGTCTGAAGAGGTTGTTTTTAAGCCTTTTGTTTTTTCAATTAAGCGAAAGGAGAAAAAAACTGGATGACAAAAACAATTTGTTTCAAAAACTAGAAAGAGCTATAAACAGTGGATTGGTATCTTGGATTAGTGCAAATCAATTACAATTACCCTTAAAGAGAATCACATTCAGCCTCATATTCAACTAAAGTTTAGGGACCGTGTTAATTTTTTGTGGTGATGCAGCATTCAGTCAAGTGTGTCAAGTTTTCTTTTTTCTCTTCCCTCAGGGGTATTGGCCTTTTTATCGGAATTGATTTAGTGAAGGACCATCAGAGAAGGACCCCCGCCACAGCTGAAGCTCAGCACGTTATCTACAAGTAAATACACTTCCACCCTGTTTGGTGCCTAGGTTCTAGGGTGCCCACCCTCATGAAAGTTTCTTTTACTTCCTACCATCTCTCCAAATAAGGAAAGTTTAACACATGTGCATTTTTTAAATGTGGGCTTCTAGCATGTGGATAATGAAACTGTTCTATGTTCACATTATTCTTAAAGAAACTTACTTGTTATTTGCATGGACTCACATGTATTTCCTGCATCCTCATTAGGATGAAAGAAAAGCGAGTGCTTCTCAGTGCCGATGGACCTCACAGAAATGTACTTAAAATAAAACCGCCTATGTGTTTCACTGAAGAAGATGCAAAGTTGTTGGTGGACCAGCTTGATGGGATTCTAACAGGTCTGTTCACAGATTTTTAAGATGCCTCCTTGCCCCGCAGACTTTCTGTTCTCTACCACAAACCGCAGCCTGACCATACATGACTGTGCCTTGTTATTCATGACAGACATGAAGGAGGGCAGAAATGAATGTTAACTTTTTATTTAGAACTAGGAAAAGATAGCTAGAAAGTAATAACTACATTATGGACTCTTAATTAAATTAAAATTTTCTGTTTGTACTCACACAGCTCCAGGCCTAAGCTTTACTGAAATAGCACACTGTTCTATTTTTATCATTTTTTTTCACTTTTTAAAAAATTGCATGCTGACATTGTACCATGCACTACAAATTCTGCTGTGTATAGTATTTCAACATTGTACTGTGAAAATATGTGAAATATTATTGGAGTCTACAGGCTAACGATTATTTGTTATACGCTGAGTCATTCAATTTTGTGTATTTTACCTATTACAATTTAATTTTTGAGGACTTCTATTTGTCATTCAAAATTATAGCCTATCATAGGAACTTACCTTTTGTTTATGTTTACTTGTATTATAAAATTAGATTAATTTATTTTTCTGTCATGAACATAAATTGATATTAGAAAGTAAACTAGCAATATAAAACCATGTTGAAAACATAAAATGCTGTCAAATGTTAGAATTTTTGTTATTGCTTTAGTTATATTTTTAAGATTTAACTTCTCTTCTCCCTTCTCACTCTTTTAGGGTTAAGACGGGGCTGAGAAGCCAAGAATAAACATAGCATATGAAATAGATAATTAATGTTTGGGAACTTGAGAGTCAGCCCAAGTTATGTGTCCTAAGTCACTGCCTTTGGACAAAGACGATGCTGACACCCAAGCCTGCAAGCATTTCTCACTCACCTGATGGTCCTCTGGCCCCTTGCAGGGCCAGGCTGTGGGAAGAGTAGAGGCTGGGGCAGGTCCATCACTATTACTTAAAAGCCACCTTGCAGCTTAATCGCTACCAATGACGGGCCAAAGCATTTCCTGTGAATGAAGTGAGGGCGGCACAGCTGACATAGGCCCAGTGCCACTTGTACGTGATAGTGATGAAATGCTGCACTAAAAGCTTAAAAGCAGCAATTTGCACAGTGACACTTTAAAAAAACAAAAAACAAACATTTACCTCTCTATTCTTAAGGGTATTTCTACAGATGCCAAAAGGGTTTTTGTTTTTGGTTTGTTTGTTTTTTTGAGATTTTTATGTTCTATCTTCTCCATTGTGCCCTCCTCAATACAGTTTTAGAAGAAGCCATCGGAGCCAAAACTGAGAGTGTGGTGATCTCTGAGAATACACCCTGCAGAACAAAGGTAAGAGCTAGCTACTGTATTTTTAGGAGAAAAGTTGAAAACTTGAGGAATTTATGAAAAAGGAATACAAATTTTTAAAAATTGTACAATGACCTTTAGAATAAAACCCACCTTTGCTAGGGTTGTCTTATTGTTGCAACTTTGGGTGCATCCTTAAATTTCAAGGTGTGTGCCAGCCCACTTGAAAGGAATAAAGCCAAAGAACTGTTCTGATAGGACCATTCCCATAACAACCAAAATCCCTCTGGCCCATAAAGAGGGCCTTCAAAACTATAGAGATGATTACATGTATCCTAAAGGCCTTCTTGTTTGCTCTGAAGACCACCTGACACTGCCTCAGATTCTCACACACCATTCTTTAAAATCAACAGAAGCATTAGCAGTGTGGCTCCAAAATGCCAGAGTCTGATCCTGAAGTGAACTAAAGTCAAAACTTCAAATGGCCTCCGGAGCCTGGGAACCATCTGGCACCCAGTGGCCTACTTTCTGCATTTGATGTACTTCCAGCAGAGGGCCTTTCCATTCTCTCCCTGAGCTACCCAGGGTATGAGAGAGAGCTCCCCGGGTCAGGACACAGTAAGGCAAAAAACTTGAGAGGCTTTGTTGCATAATTTGTTTATGACTTTGCCGCATAAAGGCACAATCGGTGCCTTGAGACTGCCTGCACATTCAGTGTGGTCAGCAGAGTCCTTCTCCTCATTGAAAAACATGAGGCACTGAGTGAGAGCAAATGATTTGCTGAACAGGGCAAACAGATTCTAGAAACCAATGATTATCTGCTCTTTGAGAATAGCTTCTCTGTCTAGGACAGAATCGGAGGTCTAAGAACTGAGCAAGCATTGAAAAGGAGCTTCCATAAAATGGGCTCACCGTGAGAAATCCTACTCTGGAGTTAGCAAAGTTAACACACGTTTCTGAAATGTTGGCTCAGAGTGCCAGATTCAAATGTCTATGGAAGATACTTACCAGCATCAGGGAGGAACAACCAGTGTTGTGTGGGGTTGTGCAGTGTTGGGTTGGATTCTCCTGTGTGCTGTGTTTGTCTGTCTACCAGTGTACCTGTTTTTGGGAGGCTCAGCAGGTTAGGTGAAGTGTCCAGTGGAGTTTGTGTGCCTGTCTTGCAGGTGCCTAAGGAAGCACCCTTGGAATTGCTCAGTGAGGTTGCCCCGGACCAGAAAGAAAATCCCAGGCAAAAGAGAAATGGATTGTGCACGGATAAACATTCACTGCTCAGTAAGAGACTCAAGACATGAGAGATTAGTGTTTTAAAGCAAGATAAATACCCTAAGTTATGAATGGATGGAAGTGTCTTCTTAACAGTTCTCTGCACTCTCTAAAGATAGAATTTGCATTCCATATAGATTCGTCAATAAAAAAGGTAAATGACTGTAAGAATAAACCAAGTGATGATCAAACCATGTCAAGATTATTAGTTCAGCCTTTAGCCTGTTAATTCCTTACTTGAACTTTCTGAATGTACTTAATTTATTCTACTAAATGTAAGCTTTAAGTTGAATATTATGTGGGAAGTTTTACTTCTCATGTTTCAATGTTTGAAATAAGAGAGTAAAGTACAACAGGTTCTTTAAGTTAGGAAACTTAGTGCCTTAAAATATGAATTCTGTAATGATTCCTTTTGTATACATTTATGGACTATAAAAAAATAAAAGATAATGTAAACCAAACATGTTTTACTAGCAAAGTGTTTATCCTTCTTTTGTAGAGAATATTAAGATTTGGGGTGGTAAAGTCAGTCATTTGGGGAAAAGTCACATACAGCAAATGTTAAAAGTGAATGAATAATCCAGACCTCTGGCAGGGAGCTAGGACTAAGTTAATCATGATCCTGGGGTCAGGGAACACGGAATACACCCAGAAACACTCTAAACAGGTAGCTGGAAGAGCAGCAGGAGCCAAAACACTGTGTCCACATTTAGGAGACTGAGCTTTGTCTACTCAGATTGTGTCACCTTGGCAAGTTCCTTACCTGTCAGGTAAGAAATTAACTTTGAACCAAACATCTTTCTTTCCGAACTATCAAGTTTGTCATGCACACCCACACACACACCCCACACTTGTAACCAGACATGAGGAAACCTGGAACCTCAAGAGATTCTCCATTACACGCTGGTGCCACAAAACATCAACTTGGAAGGCAATGGACCGAACTGGAAGAAATTTGAATTTTATTGCCTTCCTAGTAGTTGTTAAATTTTGTGTTTTTTGTTGCATAGAGATAATAATCTTGTTATGGCGATTTCATGACAACTGAGGATGTTGGGAAGAAAGTTAATTGTAAAAAGCCTCCCTTCAGAGTTCATCATAGATAAAAGTACTACAAAAATGCAATATTATTAATACTTTTTACTCCTAAAAGTATAACTGATTCTGGATGCTGGCTGGGTAATGCTGACGTTAGTTCCCAAAGCTGGCAGAGGAAAGGGAGTACGGGTCTCTGTGGTTTGCTTCTAGTAAACAGCTGATGACAAGGTAACTCCTGTTAGCAATGCATGTTGTCTCCCTTCCTAGAGCTGGTATAGGTGCTCAAGGGAGGAAGGACGAAACCCATACCTGTGTTTGTTTTCCAAATATAAAATAATAGAAAGCAAAGACTTCATTCTCCAATACACTCCACTCTTCTTCATTATCTAAAAATTAAGTTTTTATAATAAGAAATTGAGAGGCAGAAATAAGTGACTCCTTTCTGAATGCACCTGCTTGGGATGCCATGGTTAGCTGCCTCATGTGTGTGGCCTCAAAAGAGAAGCTGCGTCACGGGGGGTCCTCGGGAACTCTCTTGAGTCCCCAGGTGGATCTAAGACAAAGATGGTTAGAGGTACAAGAGAATGATAAAGCTAACTACTGTAAAAGATAACAGAACAAGGAAATAGGAGTAGTCAGGGGGAGACTTTCAGGAGAAGAGCTAGAAATGAGGAGTGAGTAAGAAGATCCTCAGGTGGAGGTGCAGCTCAGAGACGGTCTGTGCGGGCACGCGGAGCTCCAGTGCACAGACAGCACATAACGGGAGCGGTGCCGGGCAGGCACGACCAGGCCCTGCCATCTCTGCTGACTTCTCCACTGGCTGGGGCTCTCAGAGACAGTATACCCAGCTTTAACTCTGCAGTGGATCTTTTTTTTTTTTTTTTAAATAAAGATTATATTTATTTATTTATTTTTAGAGGGGGAGAGGGGGAGAAAGAGAGGGAGAGAAACATCAATGTGTGGTTGTCTCTTACATACCCCCAACTGGGGACCTGGCCCGCAACCCAGGCATGTGCACTGACGAGGAATTGAACATGCAACACTTTGGCTTCTATGCCAGCATGCAATCCCCTGAGCCACACCAGCCAGGGCTGTAGTGGATATTGAAGACACTGTAGCTGGGGCCGTCAGTGGGCAGCACTCCTCACCACAGCTTTCCTCTTGAAGGAGAGCTGAGCAGCACACTCCCATGGCTGCTAAACCCACTGGTGATGTGACACAGATCCACTTTCCCACCCATTTGGGAGAGCAGCTCCTCAATGGTTCCTCAATGTGTCTCTCTTCCTGAGGGGATACTTAGAAGAGTGACATTAGTGGAGCAAACCATAACTCCTGTCACTACAAATAATCTCAGGACTACAACTGGTACTTCTCTTCTCCCTCCTCCACCATCAAAATTCCACTTCCCCTCAGCTATTACTTCTGGGCCTCCTAGAAGTGGTGCAACTCAACCCTCATTCCTAAGGAGTGTGAGTCCCTGGAAACCATGCCCTCCTCAGGCCAGGACTGCAGCCCTTGGCCTTTCACAGTAACAATTAAGCAAGGAGTGCCAAGAGACACCAAAACATGTCACCTGAGTCCCACATATATTACTGCCTCCCCCACTGTGCAACAGCAGCCCTACTGCCAACATAGTGACTCCACCCAGTGCTCCCTAGACTCAAGGAGTGCAATATGGTAAGTGTCAGGGGTAGCTTGTAGTTTAACAGGACTTTTGCTCTGTCTCTTAGCAAAAGTGTAGCCATTTGGGAACCAGGGCCTCCAACCTTGCAGAGCCCAAAGTTGTAGGGATGGGAAGAACACAGTTCTCCACTGAGTCATTGATTGTAAATAGGGCCATTCCTGCTTTCACCCCTGGGATCCAAGGTCCTACTGAGGGGACACAGTGCCTTACAGAGATCCATGGTGGGTGCAGGTACTACATTTGAAGGATGCCACCCCATCATTTCAGAGCATTGAGTTGGCCGAAGAGTCCGTATGGATTTTTCCTTAAAATAAGACACTTTTTTTTTTTCATTTTTACCAATAACTTTATTGATTTGGATATTTTGAGTATGTCAGTTATCTGCCACATGGTAGAACATTGCTTGTTCTCAATTAATTCTCAATTTGATTGCTATTAACTTCAACTGGTCTACCTAACCATGGAGTATCAGCCAGCGAGAAATCTCCGACACGAAACTTTGCAAACCACTTTGACACGTTCAGTCACAGCACCTTCTCCATACACAGCACAAATCTTCTTTTGCATTTCAGTTGCATTTTCACCTTTCTTGAAATAATAAAGTGTAATATGCCAAAAATCATGCTTATGTTCTTCCATCTTCAATATTAAAATGGCTACACAAAATCCACTAATTTTGATAAGTTGTTTTAAACCACACACTGATATGACAACTGTCACAATACAATCTCACAAAATTGTTTTGAACGAAGTTAAAGACAACTAAGTGTTACTAGAGCCATCTTAGAGAAAAACACAAATTAACTTTTTGGCCAACACAATGCTACTTCTGAGCTGGCGCTCCAGCTGTGCCTTCATTCAGGATGGTATCCCAGTGCCCTATCAGAGTGGTAGCTTCTGGAGGGTGTGATTGTAATACAACTAGTCAATTCATGGCCATGGGCCACCCTACACATCTTTACTATGAAGTGTGTTCCCCCTTTGGAAGATATGTTTTGTGAAGTGTCATGCTGGTGGGTCTAGATTGTAGTGCTGGCTCATTCTGTGCTAGTAGGAAAAGTAAAGGCAAACCCATCTCCCAAATAGATGCATATTCCTGTGCAAGCAAACCACTGACCCTTCCAGAATGGATAGGGTCCAATGTAGTCAACTTGTCACCAAGCAGCCAGCTGATCTCAAAGAATGGTGTTATATCAGGGACTCACTGTTGGTCTCTGTTGCAGGCAGAGTAGGTGTGCAAAGGGGACAATAGCTAGATTTCTTTGGTAAGTGGAAGGCCATGCTATAACCAACACACTGCCTCCATCTCAGCTACTGTGGCCATTATACTCATGTGCCCATTATGCCTATTGTGGGATGGCCAATGTCAAAGGTTGGCTAATGTCAACCAGCCAGGTCATTTTGTTTACGTGGTTGTTCAGCACTTCTTCTGTGGTAGGCATTAACATATGATAAAAAGAAAATCTTAACATGTGGTATTTATTCCATATATCCATTAATGTTCTTCTACCCAATATATCCTTTGTTACAAAACTTCCAATACTTCTTTCAGGCTCTTGACCAGCTAACCAGGCTATTCACCAGTGCTCCTGATTTCTTATATATGCTAACCTCACTGCTCCTTCCACACAAAATGGATGACCAGCTGCACCACTCAGATTCTACCTTAGGGAGATTTTCCTTTGTCACTATATTTCAAGGCTGCCATTGAGTGCACCTGTAATGTGGCCATCATCTACTTTCCTGAAATGATAAGTCCCTGATTCTTGATAGTGTTTACTTCCCAACCTTCTGAGCAAACATGCCTTACAGAGGCCTCCAGTATTGTAGACACCTCTCTTCATACAGGATCAGGATGACGTCATCTATGTAATGGATAACTGATATTTTTCAAATGCCCAGATGATCTAGATCTTTTCAGACCAAATTATGACAGAGGGCATGAGAGTCAACATAGCTCTGGAGCAAAAGTATAAAGAACATTGTTGTCTGCTCCATAAGAATACAAACCATTTCTGATTTTCTTTTCTGATTAGGTTAAAGAGAAGCATATTCCCCAAATTAATGACTACATATCATGTACATGAAGCCTTATTAATTTGCTCTAGCAACACCACCACATCTAGTTTTTCAGCTGCAATTGGGGTTACTTCCTGGTTGAGCCTGCAAGTGTATCGTAAGTTCCCAGGTGTCATCTGGTTTCTGTAGCAGCCAAGTCAGCTAATTAAGAGGAGAGATGATAGAAATGCCACCCCTGCATCCTTTAGGTTTTTTAAGAGTGGCACTAATGTTCACCATCAATGCCCACAATGTGATACGTATTGTCTTTGATATATCATCTTGACTGGAGAGAGAGATAAGGCAGGTGTGTGGAAGAGCAGTTTCAGAAGCTTCCACGTGGCCTTCTCCATGGTGATAGCTCTTACTCACAAGCAAGAATTCCATGTGGGGGTTACTCCAACTGCCAAGTGTGTCCATCCAAATTATACACTTAGGGACTGGAGAAACAACCACAAATAGACTTAATGAGTGAAGAGCAGTAGGTTTTCCTACCAAGATCTTTCTAACCAGGCTTGGCACGCACCTGATACATGGGAAGACCTCTTTGGCGGCAGTGTAGGCCAGCAGATCTTTGTGAATCAGAGGTAGAGGGGTATTCCTCAGTAGAGCAAGGGGGAAAAAGGGCTCTTTCCAAGGTAAGATGTCAAGATGAAATAGAAGGAATGAAAATTCAAGACCTTCTCCTGATTGTTTGAAATAGAAATCTATGCCTTGATGGATCTAGATTTTGTTAGTTTTTTTCAGAGATATTTGATATATTTTGGTGCCACTATAAATAGAATCTTTTTTTAAAAATTCATTTTTAACTATTTTTGATGTTTAGAAATTTAGTTGATTTTTGAAAATTGATTTTGAATTCAAAAAACTAAACATTTGCAAATTACAAAAAAATCCCATCAATTCCTTTGGATTTGTACCTAAATAATCAAATCATCTGAGAATAATGACAATTCTTTTCAAGCTTTTGTCATCTCTATATATTTATTTTTTCTTTTTGCTTTACTTCAATGGCCAGGAATTTAAATACAATTATCTCTAAAATTGGTGATAGTGAAAATCCTTGTCTTGTTTCCAGTCTCAAAAGAAAAACATAAACATTTTAACACTAAGCATGATATTTGCTATAGATTGTGTGTGTGTGTGTGTGTGTGTGTCTATCTAATAAGATTAAGGATAATCCCTTCAATTGCCTGCTGGTTTGGCTCAGTGGATTGAGCGTCGGCCTGCGAGCTGGGTGTCGCTGGTTCGATCTTCCAGTCAGGGCACATCAGAGAAGGAAAACTCTGACTCCAAAAAACCTCCGCTGCCTTGCGGCATACCTCTTCAGGGGAAAGGCTAAGGGAGTAAACCCCGACAGAAAATCCGGAGCCGGAGTCCCTAAGGCGGTTTGACGTTGTAGTCAACACCGGCAACTCCTGCGGCGCACCTGAAGCCAAGCTGTATTGACTCCGTCTTTCCCTTGGATCCTTCAGCTGCGAAGAGAGGGGGGGTCTGCTGCATGGGCAACAGCAGACCCTCCATATCACCCTGCCCAGGCTCTGTAGCTTCAGCTTCACTGGAGAGGACACTCCAGCGTCATCGCAAGATGTCGATTCAACACGGGAGGAGACAGATACCGTGTCACTCCCGAGTCGGACTGCACAGCCATTCTCGGTGGTGCAGATAGACTCTTAAGAAGCTACACCATCGTCTCTCGAGACGGACGGCTGCCGAGGAGAGGAATCCCTTCAATTGTTGCTTTGCTATGAGTATTTATGAAAGAACAATGAATTTTATCAAGGGGTGTTTATATATATTTTAATGATTACATGATTTCCTCCTTTATTCTATCATGTGGTGATTATAATGATTTTCTCCTTTCTTTTTTTTAAAGCACAGGAAACCTTTCTTACTAACTGCCCACCAATGTTTCCAATCCTCTCTTTGAGGAATGTCTTTCATTATGTATTCTCTTAAAGCCACTTAACATTATCACTTAGGTTTCACTGTCAATTTCTCTCGCATTAATAATCACTTATATTTTGATATATCGCTTTTATTGTATTTTAATTTTTTCTATGTATTATTCCCAAATTTTTATTTTGAAAAATTTTAAACCTTAAGGAAAGTTTCACATAGCAGTACAAATTCCATGTATCTTTACCTGGATTAACCAGTTGTTCATATGTATTTTAGCCATTTACTTTCCTATCTATGTACTACACACATGCTTTTGGGCTTTGGCTAATCCATTTGAGCAATTCAAGATTTAGTTGCTGACATCAAGGCAACTTGCTTTAAATATTTCACTTTGTCTTTCTCTTAAAAAAGACATTCTCCTACAAATCAATTATATATTAAGAACATTTAACATCAATTTATAATATTATCTAGTATATAATTCATATCCAAATATCCTAAATGGTGTCAATAGTGACTTTTATAGCCCTTTTTAAAAATTGAGAATCCTGCCAAGGATACTGCATAGTATTTAGATGTCACTTTTATTTAATTTCCTTTCATCTGGAATATTTCCCTATCTATTTTTTTCTCTCATCACAATGACATTTTTGAAGAGTCCAAGCCAATTGGACATTTTGGAGAATGTCTCTCGGTTCAAATTTGTGTAATTTACCTCATGATTAAATTCAAGTTCAACAAATTTGATAGGAAAATTACATAGGTAATATACATAGATTTATTTTATTTTATTTTTTATTTTATTTATTTATTTTTACAGAGAGGGGAAGGGAGGAAGAAAGAGAGAGAAAGAAACATCAATGTGTGGTTGCCTTTCACACGCCCCCAAATGGGGACCTGACCTGCAACCCAGGATGTGCCTTGACTGGGAATCAAATCAGCAACCCTTTGGTTCGCAGGCTGGCACTCAATCCACTGAGTTACACCAGCCAAGGCCACAAATTTATTTTCAAACATAAAACTAAACTGAAATTAACCCAAATTGGTCATGGTATGGCTCAGTGGATTGAGTGCCCACCTGCAGACTAAAAAGTTGCCAGTTCAATTCTCAGTCATTGCACATGCCTGGGTTGTAGGCCAGGTCCCCAGTTGGGGACATGCAAGATGCAACCAATGTTCCTTTTGCACATCAATGTTTCTCTCCCCCTCTTTTTTCCTCCCTTCCCCTCTCTCTGAAAATAAATAAATAAAATATTTTAAAAATAAAATAAAATATCCTCCTGTGAGGCTTTAAAAAATTAAAATTTATTGTGTCACATCTAAAACCAAACAGGGTTCTAGGAGACCATAATAGTACAATTACTATGGTTGTTTGTTGGTACAGTGTTTTTCATGCTTTCATAGCATATGAACCTTCTGCTTTCAGTAGATCTGAGGTGAGGACTGAGGTTCACTGTTTCTTGTAGTTTCCAGTAAGCTTCCAGGTGATGCTGATGCTGCGGGTATCAGATGACTTTTTGTGAAACAAGGCTGTAAAGCATGAGGAACTTTTTATAAAAATTGATTCCTACATTATATATGATTATGTAAAATTGTACTACATATAATCCTAAGTGCTGAAACTTCTTTTCCTACCTGTCTAAAAGTAGGTATTTTAGGTCTGTATTTTCTCAGTTTTCTCTGTTCTGTGTCAAAGTTTTCTCTGTTCTGGGACATTATTTCAAGATGGATAATGCCATTTTGTTAACTTGGCACTTTGAGTTTATCTTTTTATTTCATTTTTTTAAATTTTTATTGTTGACATTATTACACATGTTCCTGTTTTCCCTCTTTGCGTGCCCCTACCCCGCCCCCCGCCTTACCTCAGGCCATCACCACACTGTTGTCTGTGTCTATGAGTTATACATGTATGTTCTTTGGCATATCCCTTCACCTTCTTTCATCTAGTTCTCCCCATGCCCCTCCCCTCTGACAGCTGTCAGTTTGTTTCACATATACATACCTCTGTTTCTATTTTGTTTGTCAATTTATTTTGTTCATTAGATTTCACATATAAGTGAGATCATATGGTAGTTGTCTTTCTCTGACTGGCTTATTTCACTTAGCATAATAACCTTCAGGTTCACCCATGCTGTCGCAAAAAGTAAGATTTCCTTCTTTTACAGCTGCATAATACTCCATTGTGTAAATGTAGTCAGCGACAGACACAAAAATATTAATGAGGCAAACTCACCCAAGTGACACAATAACAAATACACGGTAATCTACTAGGTAACATTGACCTGAATATAATGAAACATTGGCCACCAAATGCTGGCTTCCACATCTTCGTTTTTTTCTATACCAATACTAATATCATCTGTGAGCTAAAATAAATAGCTCTGCTAAGGAATATAAAAATCCAGAGTGCATTTTCCATCCGCTGGAGAGAAGAAAATTGCAACAGTAACACAGGATTTGAAGTGGAAACGGGACTATTGGGAGGCAGAAAGTACAGATTTAGAAAGCAAGAACGATTTACTTAGTTCACAGTCCCCTCACACATGTTCCCTCAAGAACCCCCTGAGGACTCCTTGATTTTAACCATGCCCCCTCATGCCTCACATCTAGTTTATGTTCTTTGTGGTGTGACAATAATTTTTAAAAAGGAAAAGACAAGATTGAGAGATAAGACTAAGCACTTAAACCTTTTATATATTCACTAATTTGCTTTTATTCTTCACTACTCCCAAAATATTATGCTGTAATATTTCTTTTCTCTCTTTTATTTTTTGGTTTTTCAATTACAGTTGCCCCATGTTTCCCCCATTGCTCTCCCCCATGTAATATTTCTGATATTCCTAATCTATGGTGTTTATTTGGGGATTTCCAATTTGTTTCTTCTCTTTCTTTCTTTTTTTTTCCCCCCTTCATTTAACCCCTCTTTCTAATGGGTTTTAATGACAAAGATTGCTTTTCTAGAAACACCAATTTCCCCCTGATGGTCAGATTCAATCATTCAAGCACTCCTGACATTGTCCAATGGGGTCATGGTAAAAGAGTCCAAGGTAGCAGGGATGGAGGTTATGCATAGACTCACCAACACAGACTTCCACTCACCAAAGTCAGTCTGGCTACAGCCACTGCTGAGTGCCCGGTCTGCCAACAGCAGAGACCAGCACTGAGCCTCCAGTATGGCAGCATTCCCCAGAGGATCAGTCAGCTACCTGTGGCAGTTTGATTAAATTATACTGCTTCTTCTGTGAATGGGTGTAGTGTTTTTCCTGGAGGAGACAGTTACTCTGAATATAGATTTTTCTTTCCTGCCTGGAATACTTCTTTGTGGTTTTACAGAATAACTTTCCACTTTCATGGTACTGCACTGTATCACTTCTGACCTAGTAATGCATATCACAGTAAATGAAATGTGGAAAAGGGCCCAGGCTCATAGAATTCCCCGGTCTTCTTGTGTTCTCCATCATCCTGAAACAATTAGCTCCCAAGAATAGTGGAATGGCCTTTTAAAAACTCAGTTATGGTGCCAACATCTTGCAAGGCTGGAGAGATGTCCTCCAGAATGCAGGATTTGTGAGAGGGGGAATCGAGGGGTGGAATTGAAAGGGACTCCTCACACAACTGCAGAGATCCACTAGAATAATGTTTCCTTCCTAACCCAACAGCCTGGGGCTCTGACGGTCTAAAAGTCTTGGCTCCAGAGGGAATAATCCTTCTACTAGAAGACACAAAAATGATTCCTCCTAGAAACTGAGTCTGCCACCTGGCCACTTGGAGCTCTTCATACCACTGAATCAACAGGCAAAGAAGATTGTTACTTTAACTCATTGGAGTGATTGATCCTGAGCATTAAGGGGAAATGGTACAGCCAGTATACAATAGGGGTCAGGAGAAATGTTTCTGGAGTGCAAAAGAAAAACATCACCCCAATATTTAAGAAAAGGAGGGGAACATTTTATCCTCTTCTGGGCAAAGGGATGTTATGCTTTGGGTTGTATGTAGAATAGATGGATCGTGTTGAGTGGAAGCATGAAGTTAATATTGTCTTAACCTGGAGATTAAACATCATTTAAGGAGATGTGCATAGGTTGAAAGTTGATGAAGGAAGAACTGTGGTGGCTTTATATTGTGTCGACTTTCCTAGGGTGAAATATCTTTCTCTGAATTCCTTTTCCTGTATGTTTCTGGTTAACATGGGCCACAAGACAGACTTTGGCATGAGATTTTGAAAGGGAAAGTGAAGCAACTGTCACTTTGTAGCTAACACACATTGTCACTGATGTGCTGACTTACTTCCTTGGAGTTAGTCAGTGACAGGGCTGCAGCTGCCGCAACTTCCTGGGAAACCCTTGGCCCCTCCAACTCCTAGACCTGAGATATGTGTTGAGTCCCATGACAAAAGGCCCACCAATGCAGGATACACACACCACTAGGGTCAGAGAAGACAAAGCTGACATGGGTTTCAACCTGTCCTCATGGGCTTCTGCTTTGGATCCTAGCTTCTTACTCTCCGTATTACCTTTCCAAATGTTTGGCCTGCTTTACAGAGATTGTAGCACATCTTCAAATACCATCACATTGGTGGTTAGGGCTTCAAGATATGGACTTGGCGTATGTGTGTGAAAGGAGAGGGCATAAGGAGGAACAATTTAATCTATAGTATACCCATAGAGGATAGTTCTGGCTCAAAATTTCAGGCCTATAATGGGTTTGAGAGCATAGGAGTAACGAATCTCTTCCTTCTATGGAGATGTTCAGAGATTCTCTTTGCTTATAATCAAGATTTAATGGGGAATTGTGAGGGTCAGCTCTTCGTGTGGGCAACATAAGAGTTGTGTATTTCTTTACTGCCATTCAGGTCAAAGGGTATTAGTTTGGGACTCCTTAAAACTCAAAAGTCAAAGTTCTATTCTTTGGAAAATCAAGGCCTTCCCAGCTCTTAGAGTCTAGTCAGATGCATAACAATTTGAGGTTAATTTAATGCTTTTTACTCTAACCACTGATGTCCTGATACACCTCCTTTAAAAGGAGAGTCGAGATAATGAATTTTCTCTGATATTCATAGCTATAAAAATAAAAGTCTGAAAAGTTAAGATGACCCTGATACATTAGAACAACAATTTTCAATCAGTGTGCCACAAGAATTTTTAAAACATGCAAAATCTGACTATTTAGTCAAAGGCACTGACCTCTTTTCCCTTAGACTGTTAAATAAAAAATTGATAACCACCAAGACAACAGTAGATGTTGGTGTGAATGAATCAAAATTATACCTGTTATTTTTGTGTGTGTGTGAGAGAGAGAGAGAGAGAGAGAGAGAGAGAGAGAGATTGGTAAACAGTATATTTTTGGGTGTGCTACAGAATTTTAGTAATCAGTTTACATGTGCCATGAGATGAAAAAGGTTGAAAATCGCTGCTTTAGAATAAAGAATAAAGCCTCTGGGGTTCTTCAGATGTAGTTGGGCTTTCCATGAAATGTGAAGTTATTGTTACCAAAAACTACTTCAGAATCCTCAAAAGATTCAATTTGCATATCCAATAGGAAAAATATCCAGTGAATAATACTAAGTTCTGTACTAAATAATAATAATTATTATTATTAAATAAGAAATCTACCATTTGCAAATAACTTCTAGGAGTTTCTCTAAACTTTTCTAATGTGATAAGATCCAACTAGAAAGATAACTTGAATAAATAAGCTTTGCTCCAAAAATGCATGAAATCCTTTCATTGTAATTGTTTCCGTGTGTCTTTTTTGAAAGTTTCACAGGTCAAGTCCAACAGTGATAGAAAACAGTCTTTTTTTAATGGCATGTTTGCATTAGATAGTCCTACATTAGTGTTCTATCTGATATGGCTTGATTCTGGGTGTTATAATTTGGAGTGCAGACAGACATGGCCCTTGGAGGGGGAGCTGCTGCCAGTTGGGGGAAAGAGAAGCAGACTGTCCTCTAGTTGCCAGATGAATAGGACAGATGGTAAGACTTCAAAATGCAAGAGCAAAAAAATGTTCTTATTTCCACCCCCATAATGAAGTCATAAATGTCATGACTTTCCCTAAGGAATTGCCATGGGGTTTTAAACAATGCCTCAGTTTGGGTTTTCCCAAACAGACCCTGAGACCAGGGGCTGGGGCAAATGTTTGCTTTGGAGATAGTCCCAGGAAGCAGAAGTGAGAAAGTGGGAAATAGAGACTGGAAAGGGAGAAAAGCAATAGTGAATGAATAGCCACTCTCAAGTACTTTGAAATCATTAGTTAAAAGCTTTGAAATCATTAGTTAAAAGCTAAATATAGGGCGGGCAAAAGGAGGTTTACAGTTGTTTGCATAGAAAATAATAAATAAGAATATAAGAATAAAGTCTGTGTTTCATGTACTCACAACTGTAAACCTACTTTTGCCCCACCCTATATTAACTTTAACTGACTTCCCATGATTTGAAATTCTTGGCTATCTTTCCTTCTAAAAATATTCCCCTGCTGGGCCTGCTTTCCTTTTTTTGTGTCCCTATGTATAAAGATTGCTTACACTGAAACCAAACGCATCCATTTGGCTCAGCCTCTCCTGGAGCATTTTCTCTGGCTTGAAAGTCTAGGGCTGAGATGTGGGTCTGTTTGGTAAATGCCAACCAGAGAATGACCCTCAAGCCCATCTGCCCTGTGCTAGAGGAGGAAAGGAGAGGTTCCATGGCTCACTGGAGACCTAGAGGCGGGATGGGATGACACAGGCATAATCATCTGTGCCTTTGGCCAATATTTCTTGGACTCCTTCCACATTCCTGCCTAGGATCAGCCACTGCCAGGATGTGAACAGCACAATGCCAACCCAAGATGGTAGGTGCGACATGTCATCAAGGCACATAGAGAGAATGATGGGAACATTGCAAATGGAGCAATAACTAGGTCCAGAGAAATCCTGAAGTCTTCATAGCCCAGAAGATGTTGAAAGAAAAGAACTTACCAGAAGAGAAGGGTAGACACCTCCTTCCAAATGAGGAAAACCATATGCAAAAGCCTAGGGTCTAGAGTAAAAACAAAACAAAATAAAACAAAACAAAAAAGGAAAAGGGAACAAAAGAGGAGGAAGAAATGTAAGGGTTGTGAAGGGAGAAACAAGGCAACTGTAAAAGATTTTGAACATTATCACCTAGACTCTGAAGGGTCTGTGAAGAGCTTTAAGCAAACAGATTTGCATATTTAGACCTTTCTAAGGTGGCTGCAAGGTAGAGATAGAAGAGGTGAGTCTGGAAGCAGAGGAAGAGGTACTGTGATTGTATTAGTTTCCTTTGCTGCTGTAACAAAATTACCACAAACTTAGTGGCTTAAAACAACACAAATGTATTCTTTTAGAGTTCTGGGCATCAGAAGGTCAAAATGAATCCCAAAGAGTTAAAAAGCAAAGTATTGGCTGGACTGGTTCCTTCTGGAGGCTCCAGGGGGAATTTGAGTCCTTGCCATTTCCAGCTTTTACAAATCACCTCTGTTGCTTGGCTCTTGGTCCACTTCTTCCACCTTCAAAATGTATCCCTGCAACTTCTGTATCTGTTGTCCCAACCCCTCCTTTTTTGATCATCTTGCCTCCCTTTTATAAGGACACTTGTGATTACATCAGACCCAGTTGGATTATCTGAGATAATCGCCCCATTTAAAAATCCTTGATTTAGTCACATCTTCAGAGTCCCTTTGGCAATAAGGTAACATTCATAGTTCCAGGGATTCATACAGGGTATCTCTGGGGGCCATTACTCATTCTACCACAGTGATAGTTTCCAAGTGGGAGACAAGTCAAATGAGCTTCTAAAATACACAGGAATATTTTAAAATAAGGGAGCTCTAGAAAGGAAAACTATATTTCATTGTCTTTCCCCAATGCAGAATGAGAAACTTGTTTACAAACAGACAACAGATATACACACATAAAAGGAACTAATATCTTGGCTGCTCTGGCTTTTTTCTCTTCTTATCCAATACTTTCTTTACTTTTTTGTATGTGTGTGAATTTGTCTTCATTAGGTAAAAGCTGTGATTCCAGCGCATCAGTCCCCATGGAGTCATGCAAAATGTAACTGTGTTCTCTCAGTGATGCTTTGATCACAGCACCAAAGTGAGATAATACCTAGTGAAAGCACATTGGTGTGTAGGTACCCAAGGGATATATCTATCTCGACTATTTTCCTTTGAAATCCTTGAGAGCACTAGCTGCTCTCATTCATATTTCTTTCTACCACATAGTGGAGCACACATTCTCCACTGAACACTTGTTGTCTGTTGACACAACGTGCTTCCTCTCTCCCTCCTAACAGTGCTAGATTTTCAAACAGATATACAACACACGTGCACACATGCACAGACACACACACACTAGCTGGTGAAGTCAGTCACAGTTGGTTAAGTCAATCTGCGTTCCATGCCTTGTGCCACAGCTCATGGACCATTGGCCAAAGCTGTTCCCAGTAGAGTGAATGCTGGAACAGAAGAGCTCTCCTAGTATAAGGGGGCAGATCTGGAACTTCTAAAGACACTTAGCTTGCAGGAGGATGAAAGTACTACTTCTATGGAGAGAATCATATTGTTGAACCAGTACCAAAAAACAAACAAACCAAAAAAAAACCCACAACCCTAAAGCCGGATATTCCTCTAGACATTAAATGAGCCAATAAATTCTTTTCATTCATTAAGCGAGTTTGATTTCGGTTTTGTATACTTACTAGCTAATATTTCCTAACAGGTACATATTTATTTCTTGCTGAATAAATGAGAATAAATAAATTAATGACAAGAAAAACCCTTTTGCTACAAGTTTCCTCTTTATTAAAATTTTTTTATTGCTTTTCTATTACAGTTGTCCCATTTTCCCCCATTGCTCTCTTAGCAGCCCACCCCTCCTCCCACAGTCAGTACCCACCCCGTTGTCTGTATCCATGGGTCATTTATACGAGTTCCTTTACTAAACCCTTCCCCTACTTTCCCCCTTCTCTCTCTTCCCCTCTCCCACATGGTAACTGTTAGTCTGCTCCTTGTTTACATGCCTCTGGTTCAATTTTGCTGATTTGTTTGTGTTGTTAATTCGTTTTCTGTATTAGGTGATATCATAGAATATTTTTACAAGTTTCTTCTTAATGCTACTCAATATTTTTAGGGTTGATCTCATTAAAATAGCTGCTTTTTCTCCCTAATGGTCTTTGGTATAATTAGGAAAATTTCACATAATTTTATTTATTTATTTTTTTATTTTGGTTTTTCAATTACAGTTGTCCCCTTTTCCCCTAATTTCTCTCCCCCACCCAACCCACCCCCTCTCCCGCAATCATATCCCTCCCCATTGTCCATGTCCATGAGTCTTTTATACGGGTTCTTTGACTAATCCCTTCCCTTACTTATCACCCTTCTCTCCCTCTCCCCTCCCCCCTATTGACTGCTATTCTGCTCTTTGTTCTATTTAGTTCCTTTGTTTGTGTTGTTCTTTAGTTTCCTGTATTAGGTGATATCATATGGTATTTTTCTTTCTTTGCCTGGCTTATTTCACTAAGCATAATTCTCTCTAGTTCCATCCATGTTGTTGCAAATGGCAGGAGTTCCTTCTTTCTTTCTGCTGCATAGTATTCCATTGTGTAAATGTAGAATTAAATATAATCAGGTAAAGATATTTAGAAGTTATTTTCTAGATGAGGGTTTGAGGGTCAGCAATCCCAATAAAATAGCTGAAAATTAGGGTCCTGGTCTTAGAGAAGCTTTTGTAAGGTAAGCACTGTATTTCCTTAGTTTACGTGCGATTGAGAGTTGGCTTTGGGGGACTGAAAGAGATTGTAAGGATATGAAGACCTCAGATTGATGGCTTTACGAGCTTAAAGGTTGTTCCTTACTACTTTTCCAAAAATCACTTAGTGTAATTAACTATTGAATAAGGAAATGCTAAAATTAATTGCAGACCTAAAAAGTAATTGAGTTCCCAGGTTACTTACAATTATGTTTAAAAGACAGCTAGAAGAACAAAATATCTTAAAGGAAAGAGAATGGCTAGTGGCTCAGTTGGTTGGAGCATCATCCCATACACCAAAACGTCGTGAGTTCTATTCCCATTCAGGGCACACACCTAAGTTGCAGGTTCCATCCCCAGTAGGGGTGCATACAGGGAGCAGCCTATCAATGTTTCTCTTTCACATCTATGCTGCCCCTTTCTCGCTCGCTCTCTCTCTCTCTCTCTCTCCTTCTCACTGTCTCCGTTCTTCTCTCTCTAAAATCAACAAACATATCCTCAAGTGAGGATTTAAAAAGAAAAGGAAGGAGAATGTAAACGATAGAGTGTTTCACCCTCTTACTCCAACTCCCTACATTAACAGTTCAGTTTAATTCCCTCCATTTCTATGAACACACATATAGGCATTTTTGATCCCTTAAAAAAAAATAGAATTGGCCTAAGCCACTTACATAGTGAAAGCCCTTGCAAAATCACCTCCTTCCGACATTTGAACTTCTCCAGACTTGTTCTACTATTCTGCCTCAGTTCTCTGTTTGTCTTACTCCACAGACTCTCAGAAGAAGGTGCAAAACAGCTTTTTAGAGGTTTAAACTGTCTGCTGACTTTTCATGCATGCTAACCACTGTTTCTTCTGCCTTAAATATTTTAATTAAATGTTACTATTTTATCCTGGCGTCCTTGTTGCATTTTTATGCCAAAGGCACAATATTGTAACTATGCAGCTATCTAAGCATAACACATTTTTACATCTGTAGTTCATGTAGTATGTATGTAAACCTGGTTTAGCAATAATATAAAATATCACTGGCAGAACACATGCAAAAACTCACAAACTATAAACACCACACACCTGGTCTTAAACTGTTCATAACTGGTGGGTTATTTCTTAATGGTGCTGGGAGAACTAGGCAGACCCCCGGAAAAAAAATGAAGTTAGACCCATAGTCCATACCTTACACTTGGTTAAATTCCCTTAGATAAAGGATTAAAGTGTTAAAAATAAATAAACTAGAAAAAGCCATGGTAGAATTTTTAAAAATATTTTACTTATATATTTTTAGAGAGAGAGGAAGGGAGAAAAAGAGGGAGAGAAACATCAGTATGTGGTTGCCTCTCACACACCCACAGCTGGGGACCTGGTCCACAACCCAGGCATGTGCCCTGACTGAGAATTGAACCAGAGACCCTTTGGTTTGCAGGCCAACGCTCAATCCTCTGAGCCACACCAGCCAGGGCTAAATTTTTAAAAATATAATCACAAACTGCAAAAAGCCTTTCTGAGTGTGTTGCACAATTCAGAAACCAAATAAGAAAAGACAAAAATTTGTTTTCTGTGTAATAACCCAGTTGTAAAATCTCTTAAAGAAAATTTTATTTGGAAATGGCTATGTGGGGAATTATTAACAAGCTGTAGTTCAAGCAATGTAATTTACACATCAATTATTTATACATACATGTGTGCATATATGTATACATGGGGATTTGTATGGAATGGTGTGGTCCTCAGAGCAACTCCTTCCTTGCCTCTCCCCAGTCACCCCAGTCTGTCCTCATACATTGTTAGAAAGTCTGCTTTCCTCTTTCTCTACCTTTGTTTGCAGTGAGAAGTGGGAGGAACTAGGAAGCGGTAGAAAAGAAAAAGATTGCTGGCTGCCTAATAACAGGGAGCAAAGTCAAGTTGAAAGCTCACTGCCTTGAGAATCTTGAGGCTCTGCAGCCCCACCTGTAAATGCCACCCAACTGCTACCTTGAGCTATCTGTGAGGCCCTGAGTGTGGTTCTTCATGCAGAGGGTGTTTGAAAAAAGTGGAAGAAGGAAAGTGTGGAAATAGGATGTGCTTTATAGATATGGTGTTATTATTGACAACAGTTGCAGTGACATGAGACTTGCAAATCGGATATATTTCTATTCATTCTTGCCAGGGTGGATTCTCTGACTGTCCCAGGGCCCAGGATTTTGGGGAAAATAGTGGGACACAGCAATGTTAACTTTATGATGTCGTAGGTAGGCAGTGGTTGTACTTACTGAAATAATTCTGCTGGGACAACAGAAATGGCTGCTAAAGGTGGGGGGAGCCTGAGTTGACACCCCAAGCCCAGGGTAAGCAGAGTCATCTGGGGGAGTGGGAGGAACTGCTTTCTGAGCCCAGAAGGATGTGGCATGAAAAGGATATTAGCTAGAGTAGTAAGGTGCCCCCATTACAGGTATGCATATAAAAAGGGACAAAATCCCAGCACAGCTATCTGGTGATCTGGATTACTGCCCCCAAGACTCTGCGAGACAGCTCAGCTGGGGCTGTCTCCTTTTCTCTGTCTGAGACCCAGTCATGACTGCTTGCTGTCATAGTCTTCTCATGTTCTGCAGTCAATCAGAATCAATGTTTCTGGTGATTTCTTTTCTTTTCTTTTCTTTTCTTTTTTAAATGAGCCAGGCCATTTACATAACTTTTTTTTTTAAAGGCACACATCATTTAAAGATACATATGAAGTGGTAAAACTAAAATGGAAGGCAAGGGGATAATTATCATGAAATTCAAGACAGTGGCTGTCTCTGGGGGTTAGGTAGCTGCTAGAAGGAGGTAGGATCAAAGTGGGACCATCAGGGGATTCTGATGGAGCTGGTAGTATTCATTTCCTTAACCCAGGTAGTGGGTACATAGGTGTTCACTCATGATTCTTCCTTAAAATGCACATTTTATACACATTATTCTACATTTGATAGTTCTCCAAAATAAAATTAAATAAGGGATGATCCTTCTAGTCCCTTTTGAGCCATGGGACCTGCTTCTGGCCATTTCTGCAAGTCTAGCTAAGTCTGGGTCTCCTCCTTGGGGACAAACATTGTCTACCTGCAAGGCCTCTGCCTCCCCCACAGGGGCAGGACTGAAGACCTTCAGTCCCTGACTCTACCTTTCTTGGAACAGTAATCTGTTTTCTTTTGTCTAGGTTACAATCTCCAAGGTGTCCCCTCCTTCCCCTCCCTCCCCTGTCTCATGTTGGGTTTCCTAGGAGTAGACCCTGATTAAAACATTTGTGTGAGTAGTTTATTATACCAGTACTGGAAGGGAAAGAGGGAGTTGAGCTAGAAAGGGAAGGCAGCCAATCAAGTGCAATTATGCAGAGCAAGTCACAATTCTGGGCAGCTGGGGCTCAATCCTAGTGGGAATTTAGGGGGACAGTGAGAAAATGCCTCAGGGTTTCCCACCCTATGGGCAAAAAAGCTAACTTATGTATTTATCTTCCAGTTCCCATGCATCATTAGCTGAAGGCTACTTGGGGAGAATTAAGTTGCCACCAACTCTGGCTGGCCCCAAGCCTAGACCAAGAGCAAGGACTCAGGCAGAGTCACGGGTCCTTGCAATATGACACCTTACATGCTTACTGAAATGGCGAGGTCTGAGGGCACAGTAGCATCTGCGGAGGCCTGCTTGTCCCAATTGCTCCTAGGCTTTGTTGCATCATTACACAAGCATGAGGTCATTGTAACATGATAAATATTTAATCCATCTAGAATTGAGTATTGTATATAGATTTGAGGTTTTTTTCCCATATGGATATGCCATTGTCCAAGAAACATTTATGGGAAAGACCATCCTTTTTCCACTGATTTAAATTATCACCTTATCAAATGTCTAGTGCCCATATAAGTATGAGTCTGTTTCTGGCTCTATTCAGTTCCATAGGCCTATTTGTCTGCTCTTGGGGCAACACTGCACTGTCTTAATTAGTATGGCATTTAAGTTTTTATATGTGGTAGACTGGGTTCTCTTACCTTGTTATTTTTTTTTTCTAGTCTACATCATCAGTTCTTGGCCTTTTGTATTTTTGTATATGTTATAGAATCAGTTTGTCAAAGTAATTGCTGAAATTTTGATTGGGATTGCTTAATCTCTATTCAATTTGAGGGGAATTGACATATATATAGCGCATTTCATTTATATAAAATTAAAAGCTAAGAATTAATCTGTAGTGTTTAGTGATTGATAAATTTTAAATATAGCAAAGAACTGATCACCACAAAAGTCAGTGAAATGGTAACCTCTAAGAGGGAAGTAAGGGGAATGATTTAAAAGGAATTCATAAGGATCTTTATTTTATTCCTTGACCTAACTGTGGTTTTTTTAATTAAAATCTGTATTTATGATTTACTTTAAAATTCTAACTCTGCCTCTTACTGTTACATTTGTCTTTATCACATTAGCCTTTCTCTCTCTCTCCTCTCTCTCTCACTCTCTCAGCCCCAGTTTTTCTATTTGTAAAATGGAGCTAATCCCTACATCGCAGATTTGTCTCTTCTTACAACATTGCAGACAGCACATAGTACAATGCTTAGCACATGATAGATAATAATAATTAAAAAATGCTGATCCCACCTCCTCACCCCCAGCAATTCCTAGTAGAATCATTCAGAGAAGACAAACTCTACAAAAATCAAAATTACGTATTCAGGAGTCCCTTGCCTGCAGCCTTGGACTTACACCCTGTCCTGTACAAAAAGAATGTTGACTGAGCAGTGAGGTTATCTCCTGTTCTTTCTGGAAATCATGACATCTGTCAGTTTCATCACCTCAGGTGTAGGGCAAAGTGAAGCTTGTTTAATAATGCTTATCTCTAAACCAGGCTCTGCCAGAGTCATCAGTTGGCAATGGACTTCTCCCCACCTCTTTCACTCTGTCCTTAGCTCTAGAGAATGTGAACCTGTAGCCTTTGATCCCTACTGGTAAACAATACCAGATTGTAGCAAATGGTGGTAGTTTTTAAATTAATTCATTCTTAATTGAGATTCCTTTAAAATATTGCAATGGAATGCCTATGAGATATAGAGAGGTGAATAGATAGATATAGATATAAATATAGATATATCTTCACAGCTCTTATGAAATAGGTACCAAAGTTAGTTTCTTCATAATAAAAATTAAAACAATAAGGGTTAAGATATTTTAAGTGGTTGCTAAATATACAAAGCATTTTGCTTAGCATAATGTACTTCAAGTGTATTATTTAATTCAATCCCCACATGACAATGTGTTATTTTTAGCCCCTATTTTACAGATGAGTAAACTAGGTCTGAGAGAGGTTGACTTGTCCAATGTCCCACAACTAGTATATTGTGAGGCCTCTATTGTATATCTAAATTTGTGTAATGAAGTGGTGGATGTATGCTTACACTCATGCATACAAACTGGCTCATATGCCTTCCCTTCTACTTCTGTAATGAATGACTGTCACAATAATGATATGTTCTCCAACCTGTGTCATTTTTCTATGACTGATGGCCACATATCGGCACACTAACAATCATGATGATTCTCCTGCTCAGACTGGCACAATGAATATAATTGATTGTGGTAAAAATGAAACGATGGAGGAAGAGGAACACACACTTTATAAACCCAATCATCACAGGTACATTTGAAAGCCAAATTGTTGCACATCTGCAGGAAATCCAATTACCAATTGCACATCAACTTAACTGTTTGTTGGGTCTTAGAGAAACTAATTGTCTGAGGTCTAAGACCTACCTGACCCAAGACCAGTAATATCCTCTCCTGAAAAATTTGGAATAGGAACAGAACCATTAGTCTCTTTGTTTAGCCAGAAATGTAGCCCATAAAGAGGGGAGCTGTGAGGGAGTAATGTGCCCTGTGCCCAGAGGAGCAAAGAAATCTGTTCACCAGAGAAAGAACAGAGAAGCAGTGGTGCTAAAAGAAGTGGGAAAGCGAGGTTAAGAGAAAGAGCCCATCTCACCCGCCCTCCCAGTTCGCTGCACGCCTGTCTAGGAGTTCCTGAGATGTCCCTTATCCTTTTTAATTCAGATATATATTGGTTAGTTGGCTGGTTGATTTTGTCTTAAAGTAGCTTGAGTGTGGAAGAGGGTTCAAAAGCAAATGCCCCCCTTTTTCTACCCTGCAGCTTAGAAAATTCTGATTCATGATCCCTCCAGCAGAGGCTCCAAGCTTCCTTCAGCCCCTGTCACAGCTCTTCATGCTTTTGTCCAAACCTCCCTTTCAAGCTCCACCTGTGCTTTTTGAATGTTGCTTAATAACAGCTTTCACCAGCACTGTCATGTGGCCCTAATCCTAGATATGTCACATGGCGCCCATTTTTACAACAAACAGGATAGACACTGTCAGGCAGCCTTGCTTTGAGATATCAGCCAGAGACCACACTAGGATTAGACAACGGGTTTACTGAGGAGAAAGGGGAAGGGGGATGGAGGGAAGAGGCAACTCCAGGACCAGCTCAAGGACCTGTAGGAGCAAGGGAAACAAGCAGAGGGAAGGTGACTCCTGGTCTACCTCGCGGGCCCATAGGAGCAAGGAGAAAGGGAAGGGGAATGGAAGGGGGCGTGCAGACTCCTGGTCACCCATGCAGGCCCATAGGAGTCGCCTGCATGAGCCTTTGCAGGGCCATCTCCACACTTTGCCAAACACATATTCTGCTTAGGGTGAGCCTACCCATCAACACATCCAGTAGGTCATTTACTACTCCCTGCTTTTACCCCACTGGGCTAGTCAACATATTGAGCTAGGTCCATCAACATTTCCTCTGGGAATGAGCAAAGTCCATTATCATTTCTGTGGGCAGAGCTAGAAACAGGTTGATTTGCATCTGGTACAGTTGCATACGTCAAAAGTCCAGGTGGGCAGTCCAGCTGCCTCCATGTTCTGACAGACACCACAACCTGCCCTCATTAAAAACAATCACAAAAGTACCACCCTCTAAATCACTAGAGGGGACAAGACACAGTCACTGGCTATTTTCCAAAAGAAGAACTAGAGGGCTCATGTGTGTTCTTGGAGACAAAGAAAAAGTAGAGAATGAAGGGTGTGTAGACCAGATGCACATGGAATCACTCGGGGAACCTAAAAATCATGGTGCCAAGGTTCTACCTCCAAAGAGTCAGATGGAATTGGTCTGGACCCACAGCACAAGGATATTAAAAATGCCTCAACATCCCAGGGGATTCTAATGATCAGCCGAGGCTGAAAACCCCTGTTTGGAGGAGAAACATTGTTGGGAGGGAGTTGGGAAGGTTTTAGGAAAAGATACAGGTGATGAGAATTTTATTGACTAAACTTTTTATTCTCTACCACATCTGGTTTTAAGTAATGACTATCTTTTATGCACCTGCTGTGTGCCAGAAACTGTGCTTTATACTAATTACCTCCATTCATCACAGTGACCCAGGAGTTTTTCTAGCTGAAGAAGATAAAGCTCAGGGAGAAAAGTATCTCCACTAACTCTTCAGTCACAGAGTTGTGTCTTTCCTGATACACCACTCTCTCTACCTCACTACATCAGGGGCACTTGCTAACAATGTGCTCCTTGGCCTTATCTCACAGGGATTAAATAGGTGTAAACACGTTCAAGTATTTCTCCCAAGCACCCCAGGTAAGTCTTATGCACATGATTCACAGACAACTTAGGAGTTTCCAAATTATACTGTTTCCTCAGTGCCAACACAATAGATGCTTAAGAAAAAGGGAAGTGAAACCTGAAAAGTCAGTGTTCATGCTGCCTGTCACTACCAGAACTAATAAGTAAAGACAAGAATTGAATCTTTATGGGCACTTTATTCAGATGCCAGCAATCTGGGAAGACCTTGGGTTATGTACCCTCAAAAACCATCTTAACATCTCATATCAAGTCAACTTTTTTATAAGGGGAAGAAATAGTAGGTAAGGGTTTTGGAAAAAAGGTTATTGGATAAGGGTCATCCTCCAGCAGTGATTTTCCTAGTACTCCTTTATCTGTTGATCAACAATCCTTTATCTGTCTCTTGGACATTTCCTCCCTGGAACACAGTGGCTCAGGTACCATCTCTGCCATTTGTAGACCACCTGGGGCATAAAGGTTGAATTGCTTGTCAACCTTCTGGAGTCACGCAGGTCATGTATTCCAGCTCTTAGAATAACAACTTTCCACATGCATTAATTACTGAAGCCTATGAACTATAACTGTAGCTAAACTCTTTAACTTTTAGTTCCCCTGTAAGAAGGAAGGGAGTATTACAGGGTGAAAAGAGGGGTCTCCCAAATTCCCCACAGCCTGTGGTTTGGGAAATGGGGGAGGGAACCCAGTGGAGCGCAGCCATTTTTCCTAAAAGATACCTTTGCGTATCTATGACGGACAGCTAAGACTAACCGGTTACCACACCCTCTGTGTCACTTGCCACGGTCAGGAATTTAAAAATAAGACGGCAGCCATTTGCAGGGAGAAAGCCATGCAGTTTGAAAAAAGGTAAAGCAGGAGAGAACCATGTGGTTTTGAAAGAGCATGAAGTCATGCAGTCTGAAGAGAGGCCATGCGGCCTAGGCTAGTAAGAAAGCCGGCCTGCTGCTGCTCTCATTGTGCCTCCCTCAGCAGACTCTAAAGCCGCCAAGGACTCTGCTTTGCACACCTGGACTTTCTGAACTTTTACATGCAAAAAGGACTCTGTTAAAACCTGGACTCTACCATGATCCAGTGCAACACGGCACATGTTTTCCTGGACTATTATATGGAGGCTGCTGACATTGTAGCCCAGATCCTGAAGGAGACAGCTGACAGATAAGGGGTGGGGAACTTCTGGGCATGGTTTTGGCTTCTAGCCTTTTGGGGAGCAAGGGCAGTGCTGGGTCCCGTGGGAGAACAGGGCTCTGAGCTGAAGCACTCACAGCCCTCCCCAGGTTGGACTATTGTAAATAAAGACCTGTTTTTTCTCAACACTAATTGTTGGGTTTTACACCGAAGTGCCACGTGAAAGAACCTCATTTTGCTCTGTAACAGAAGGCAGGAAGTAAGGAAGGGAAGGAGGGCAGGAGGGAGGGAAGAAGGAAGAGAAGGAGGGAGGAAATAAAAGAGAATTTAAACTTCCGTAATAAGTAATAATTATTAAGTGAGTAATAATTGGGATACACTTCACATATCTGCAGGGCTTTTTGTCAGCTTTTCTTCCTATCTGATGTCAAAGAGGTAAAACAGAAATCCTGACGATCAAGGATTTAGAGGCAGGAAGGGACAAAGGCAGCAGTGGGAAGTAAGTGGAAGGGTATATCCTTCTGCAGAGCCACCAAAGTGGCCCAGATACCAGCAACAGAGACCTCCAGTTCCAAAGACAGATCTCTTGAGCACAGAAGTGCTCTCTTGTCCATGTACCTATTCTATTGAACTTGGTTTTTACATCCATGCATGAAATATCCATTAACTCATAAAATTACAGAGGTCCAAGCCTCTAATTCCAGCGGCATTTCAGCTCTACTTGAAAATAATAGTACCATCCAGCACGAAGGATTCCATACTTAAAGACAAGGTCTTAGGCAAAGTGGCAAGAACAAAATAGATGTGGGGATGAAACGACTTTCTGCACAAGCAGAAGAAAAATCACTCTTAAGTTATTCATAATCATTGCCCCAAAATTTCTGTATTGAAAGAGTAATAATTACCTAACCCCAGTGGCACATAATACTTTATCTAACCACATTTGTGACCAATAAAGGAATCTGTACAGTCCCTCAGAGTCTGTTCACTGCCAATGGCAGAACTATATTGTAATATTGACAAAGGGCCAAGCCACATCTCTTCCTGCCTCTCCCTCCTCAATTCTCTACTGTCATCATAAATTGCCTGCAAACCCAGCGGAAACAGCTGAACAGGGACCCAGAGATATAACTTCAGTGAACCTCTCTCCTCTTTCCACCAAACACTTGGACACAACCAGGAAATGAAGGACTTTCAATATGTGTTTGTTGAATGAATGAATAAGCGAAAGAATTAATTAACCTAAAAACAGCCTGGGAGTCATTGTAAACAATGCTACATAACAAGGGAAAGTCAAATGCTTGGCATTGACTCAGAAATGCTATAGTAGTTGCTCAATAAATGGGTGTGAAATGACAGGAAATAAAGCATACTTTGAGACACTGACCCAGGTGAAGCATATTTATTCAAAACCCCAGGGCCATGTTTCAAAAATTCACCCATTACTAAAAAGCACCTGGTGTTTTTATTAAGAGAACAAATTCCCCAGGCTTCTGCCATGTAGATTCTATTTCTGCAGATCAACTGCAAGGTCTGGAAATCTGTATTTGCAAAATTCCTAAATACATTAGGGCCAAGGTATTAAGGCAGTGTGCTATTTTTCTTCAATTTAGTGGAGTCTGACATATTCATTCCAGCTAAGATTTATTGAGTTTCTACTATATACTAGGCACAGAGTTAGATGCTGGGCATACAGCATGACCAAGAAAAATCACGTCCCTGGCCATAAGGGGTTACTCTGAAGAAGATTTGAAACCCATTAGGTGGGTTGAGATAACAACTCAAGAGCATCTGAGACCAACCCAAATAAAAACCGCTTTGTAAAGTCCCTGGGCAGTGGATGAGAAAAGGGAGAGGGTAAACAGAAAGAAACCTCTCTAAAAAGGATTAAAATTCAAAGTTCAGGAAGATGCTGGAATTTGCTTCACTGCCTGTTTTCTTACCATCACCACACCCAGGGTGGTGAGCCTGGAAGCATTCCAGTGGTTTGCTTGGGGTCACTTCAGTAACAATGGGGTTAAGGCTAATGCTCCTACCTGACCTCCAGAACAGGAATGTGTCTTTCCCTGGGGCCTGTGGGACTAGACTTACAGAGTCTCCAGAAAATAAATATTGTAATTACTGCAACAGATGAGTGAAGCTCTCCTGGCTTTCTGAGAGCATGCTGTGAAAGTCTCCTCAGGGAGCTGATGGAGAGCCTGGGGCCATGAGTACTTCCATCTTGATCACAAGTCAGAAGTACTTGGGTTACAGGCCTGAAGTGCCAAATACCACCAGTTTTAGAGTTCAGGAGAATAAACTGAAATTCTGGTTTCTCAACTTATTTATTGTTAAGACAATGTAAGTCCTTGAGCCTGTTTTCTTGTCCTTCAGGGTATTTGTGAGCATTATATGACAGAATACATATGAATGCTTAGCAGACTGATTCCTGGGCCGTAGAAGAGAATCAACAAATCACTGCTATTATTTTTTCCTAGATGTGCAAAAATGGATAGCAAAGATCTATGTGTCTATCTATAAATGTCAGTTTTTGTGGCTGCCATCAAGTTTCCTGCCTTTGGAAGCATGGAGTTTCCACACTTATCTTCCAGGTTTTCCATATACAAGATATTCATTAAATGTCCTCATTCAAAGGGTGAAAGCACGCTGACCGAGTGGGTTGAACACCCTCAAAGGAGGCCCCCAGGAAAGACCTAGCTGAAAACATGTTTCCAGAGTCTCCACTTTTGCCTTTGATTCCTGCCAAGTGAGAATTGTTTCTAGCGGCAAATTTGGACCGGGGGTGTTAAGGATTAAGTCAAGAACAATATTGATTTTTTAACTAAGAGAATATAAAGAGTATTGAGCGTGTTGGTGGATCAGAGAACTTAAACTTTGAAGAAAAAAAATGGTTTCAGTGGGTGAAGGAAACACCTGAGGAGCTTGGAACAGGGTGGAAACAAGGGGGATATAGGTAAGGAAAGTCCCAAAGGAAGACAAGGAAAAAAGTTGATCAGAGAGGGCAGAATACCTCAGTTAGGACCTTGGGTACTTTGACTATTGCTTGAGTTTCACACTGGCATGGAATCCTGCCAGGTCAGGTATTCATTGGTTCATTCATTCAATATGTATTTATATGGATGTAACACGTATCTGCTTATTAGAGAATACACAAATTCAGGCCACTTCATGCAATGACTGGCTTTGTGCAGGTTACTTTATCTCCATGCCTTAATTTGATAAAATGAGTATAATGGTACTACTCACCTCATAGATATGCAATAAGGATTAAAGTAATACATGTAAAGTGCTAAGAAGAGTGCTTTGAAAATGGTAAATTCTCAATTAATGTTAGCTGCTGCTTATTATTAACTGAAGGCCCTCTGGGTGTCAAATTAGGATAGACTTTTTTAGGAGATTATGAATTTTTTCTTCAGCCCATCCTCCCTGACACACACACACTTCAGTTTAAGATCAAGTGACTTATGGTCAGCTCAGCTTTCCCAGACTTCAAAATTTCCTTTCCTTCTCCTATATGCCTCATGTAAGGTTCTTCTGTTTCACCTCGTTCTCACTCCTCTCTCATTTTAGCAACTTTAGAATTCCTGTTTTGTTCAGACTAGTCATTTGATTCTCATACTTCTTGCTGTCTTTAATGAGTCCTTGCTTCTCTTACACCTACTACTGAGGACAATTTAAAAGACCCAATAATTTTCTTTTCCTTCACTCTCATCCCTTCTTCTAATATGACTTTCTATTCTTGGGATCTATAACACAAGTTTTAAGTGACCGGTTCCTCATAAGGTGATTAATAGACTAATTCATTTGTATGCCCCTAAACTGATGACTCTCCCAGGACGCAACACAGGATTTACTTATATCTGAGCTATGTCTACAATTTTTTTTTTTTCAGCTTTCCCCGTCCCCATTTGTTCACCATAGAGAATGGAAATCTCATCAGATTCCTGCCGACCCCACAAGGGTATCATTAAGGTTAATGAGGCAATTTCCCAGCAGTTCTTTGAGTGTTGAGCGTGTACGAATATTATTACTGCAAGATTACTGAGGACTTTCAGTGCTTGTAAAATAGCAGACAATCCCCTCAGGCTACTAGGTAAGAATTCTTGACTTAAAATTTTCATATTTTAGTGAACTTAGTTTCTTTCATCTTTAAAGTTTGTTATGCATTTTATTGATATTTGATGAAAAGGTATTCTGAATGTCTCAATGTAAATTAGAATGTATATGTGTACTTACAGTACTTATATGTATTTATATATGTGTGTAAATGCCTGTATTTCTATACCATGTCAGTGATTTTATATATAATGCTAAAAAATCCTTCTAGACATAAGTTTCTGAAAGAATACATATTAAAGACTTAAGAAAGAAACATTTAATCATCACTACATCCTCAACCTGACACTTGAATTCCCCCTAAAGCATCACTGACAAATGCCATCCTATCTATGATTCAATCTCTCCATTGACAAATAGTTTCATTTAGTATAAACTTTGTAACATGTAGAAAATCCTTCCTTCTGTCAGAAAAAGGCTGTGTCATGTTGTCTCCTCTCCCATGAAATCTCCAGCTCTTCCTCCATCCTCATCCAGTGGGCCATCTTGCCACCAGCTTTGCTGAGGATGTTAAAGCAATTGGAAGAGAACCTCCACAGTCTTCCAGAAGCATACACGCTGCATCCTCTCTGCTTTCTGTGGATGGGCGGGCTGTCTGTGCTCCCAGCTAAGGCCATCCTCCATCACCTGCTTTGGGCCATCGCATCACCATTCTCTTTTCTGTCATTTACATCATCCATTTTGCTCTCTCTACTGAATTATTCCCATTTGCGTATTTTAAAACAACTTTTAAACCCACCTTGTCCCCATTGACTAATACTCATTTTTCTCTCCATCCCCTTTTGGCAAAAATCCTTGAAAGTCTTACATGTTCCCACTGGTCCAATCTCTGTCCTTCCATTTCATCACCAACAGCTTTGCTGCTCCTCTGAAACTGCTCTTCTCAAAGCCACCCATGACTTCCACATTGCTAAACTTGCTGATGAATTCTCAGTCTTCATCACACTTGACCTAGCAGGGCATTTGACCAGGTGGATCACTCTCTCCTCCCTGAAATACTTTCTGTATTGGTTTGGCCAGGCTTTCCTCCCTCTTTTCTAGTTGCTCATTCTCAGTCTCTCCTGTCAGTTCTGTCTTTGATGAGTATCATTTCTAGCTCCACCCTCACAGCCAAAGCCTTGTCCAAGCTACTATCATTTCTCACTTATATCATTGCAACTGTCCTTATAACCGGTCTCCTTGCAACTGCTCTTGCAAGATATTCTCCCCACAGCAGCCAAACTGATCCTGTAAAAATATGTCTAGTAGAGTCATTCCTCTGCTCAGAACTCTCCAATGGCCTCTCATCCCATCTGAACTAAAAACAAAGTCTTTACTATGTCTTACCAGGCCCAGAGTGATGTGATCCTGTGTTATCTTTCTAATTTTTTCTCTCCTACTGTTCTGCCCCTTGCTCACTCAACTCCAGCCACAAAGCCTCCTTACAAACTCCTTGAACTTGACCTCCTGGCCTTTATACTTGCTCTTCCTACTCTTCCTCAAATCACCTCACAGCTTATTTCCTCATTTCCTTCATTTCTTTACTCAAGAGTTACCTTCTCAGTAAGGACTCGTTGACCACCTTATCAAAAACTGTAAGCACCATCCCCCCAATTTTATATCTCCTTTTCTGTTTTTTTTTTTTTTCCTGCTTACCATTTCTCATATCTACCCATATTTCATTCACTTGTTTATTATCTGTCTTCCCACTAGAATGTAAGCTCCATGATGATTGGGATTTTTTGGCCTATTTTGTTTACTGTTTTATCCAGTGCCTAGAACAATGTCTGGAAAATAATAAGCACTCAATATAAATATTTTTTAATAAATTACAAATGAAACAGATAAATCAGGCCCTGGTTGGGTAGCTAAGTTGGTTAGAGCATTGACCTGATACACCAAGTTTGCGGGTTCCATCTCCGGTCAGGGCACTTACAAAAAGCAGCCAATGAATGCATAAATAAGTGGAACAACAATTTGATGTTTCTCTCACTCTTTCTCTCTCTCTCTCCCTTTCTCTCTCTCGCTCTCAAAAGGAAAAAAATAAAATAAACAGATACATCAGGGTCTTTTGTAATTGGTAAATTGTTACAAAAATAAAAATCAAATGTTGGCATCAAATCATCTTTGCTGTGGATTAGGACATCTATGTGCCCTGTCGGTTTCTGGTGTTGATGAAGCACCAGCTGGATGACCCTCCCCTCTACCCCTCAGCAGCACGGGCTGCCAACAGTCTTCTTACAGGAGTTGGTATGTGCTCAGGGAGAACTGGCTCTCCACCAGAAGGAGTTTGCCAAGTTTGTTGTTATTAACTAATCAACAAAGGCCAATAGTATTTTGTCCTTTTTCAATATTCTACTAGGTTATCAGGTCTCAATCTTCTTGGCATTTGCCTCTTAGTTTTGTTCCCAAATCCAATCAGTGAAGATTTCTATTCAGACTTAATTAAACTCTTAAGGAACTAGCTGTACTATGTTTTTCTGCTCCTGTAGTTTGTCTCTCAGTGTCAGCAGAACATAAACATTTAAGTAAGATATCATTCATCATTCTACATTTATAGCACTACAAGTTCCAAGTACAATAATGGGTGCAAAGCTAAATAAGAACCAAGCCTTTCTTTTGAGGACATCAAAGTCTAGAGGGGAAGAGAGATTTATAGACTAATTCAACATACTGTTCTAAGCCCAGGAATGGTCAAAGGGTTATGGGAACATTGAACAGAGAACAATGAAATCTGTAGGGAGAAATGATCTTTGAAGGAAGAGAAGGTGCTTGCTGAAAAAGGCGATTCTGCCATCCACAATGATCCCCGCTTCATCCAATATGACACGATACAAGGGTCATCTGCTTGCAAGAACAGTGACACAGTTAAAAATAACTTGACATTTTTTACAAAATTTTATGTTTCATATTCGTGTCATTTGGTCCATCCCTAGGAATAAAATACCATAGGATAAAGTAAGGCAAGGTGCCTCTTTGATAGGTTTTCCCCCTTAGACTCACAGACTATTAGAGGTGAGACTTTAGAGACTAGCTTTGCCCAAACTTGATTCTCTCCACCACTAAGGAAGCCAAGGCCCTGAGAGGGTAACTGCCCTCCCCAAGTGTGCATGGTGAGTTAGGTCATCCTGTCTCTCAACAGGACTTCATTTGAATGCATACCAAGTGAATGAATCAATTCTTGCAACTTACTTTCTGCATTTTCCAAGCCATTCTTACTGCTCTTCAGGCCTGAAATAGGTGACATTGCTCTGACCCATTCTCCTCACCTGCCCCCACTCACCATTCTGGTTGCAAGGGGCCTATGTAGCCAGGAGAAGGCAGTACCAGGAGGTCTGACCCCACCACTCTCCCACACCTAAAGCAGTCTATAAGTGACCCCAATCTTTGTCTTGAAAAAGCTCTAGAGTGGCTTTTAAGGACTGTGACTCAAACTATAACCCTAGGTCTTTGTTGGGGTGTTAAAAGCTCTCACATCTTAACATTAAAGATTTTTTTTTTCAGATTCTCCAGGGTATTCCTCATTGAACCAGATACCCCAAGCTTTGTCCTGATCAGAAATGACAAAAGGGATTGAAAGAAAGATGTCCTTTGTCCTCTCTACTTGGTCATAGCTCTATAGCGCAAAGGCTGACAGCCATGTGTAGACCAACATCATCTGGTGGACATTTGGCTCTTTTGGATTCAGTTAATAGGGAGTTATTTGAAAGTATCAAAGGGAAATAAGGACAGGAAGCCTCATAGCAGTTAAACAATCAGCCTTGTGCCGTCACTCAGGATACCATGGTCGACTGGCCGTCCAACAGTTCCCGAATCCTAATCATCTAGTCATCTTGTCTCTGTTGCCTTTCCTGCTCCCCTCCCTTTTGCCTGCTTCTGTAGCTTTTATTAAGATTCTAGCTACTTCTCTTGATGTTGCCAACTGCCATTAAAAATATCTGATTACATGATTCTCCATGTATGTAGTCATAATTTGACATGAAAGATAATTCTCAACCTCTGAAGCATACCTATACTCATGGGTGTGGAGTTTTTAAATAAGATTGTTTTGTTTTTTTTGACTAAGCCATGGGTTGCTCCTTCAGACCTATATTAAAGGAAGCAATAACACCTAGTATTTATTCAGAGCTTTACCTGCATTTATTCCTTTTATCTCCATAACCTTACTCTGATTCATTTTCCTCCAGAACATTTTTTTCCATGACAAATATATATGTTATATATTTATTTGCTTGCATATGTGTCCATCTCTAGAATATAATCTTCATGAGGACAAGATCGTGTAGTTTACTGTTATATCACCAGCATATAGAGGAATACTTGGCAATTAGTAGTGTTCATTAAATATTTGTTGAACAAATTAATCCACTACCACCTACAATATAAATGCTATGATAGCCTCTTGTTTCAGGTAAGAACACTGAGGCACTGAGGAGTTAAGTACAGTGCCCAAGGTCACACAGTGAGTAGGTGGTGGAGACCAGATTAAAACCCAGCTGACCCCAGCATCCTTGCACTCTGCCACTGTGCTGTACTGCCTCTTGGCATGCTGGCTTGGTGTTCTGGGAAGAAAGCCTTCCTTTCAGCCCCTGCCTATTTGGATCAGACTCAGATTGGGTTTTAAAATAAATGAAATAATTGTTCTCTTTGAACTGATGCTGTTTGTGATCAGCAGCAGCACAGCTCTGCCCCCCACCAGAAGGGGGAATAGCACGGCTATCACTGCAACCCAGACAGTCAGGGGCCATTGCCAGGCTGCCAGGTCCAGAGAACCAAACTGCCAATACAGCCCCAAGATCTCAGTGGAATGGATGAAATACCAGGAAGTTGAAGCAGATTATTCTGCACAGGGATTGCCCAATGGGGCTGTAATATGAACAACTGTACAAAAAGAGCTTTTTGACAGCTGATTCATATTTTTCCAAAAAAATGAACCATCAGCTCTTTATAAACAATAAAGAAACCTATGCTCCACATTGATATCCTGAGTGATGAGTGTCAGGTTCGTTTCACTTGCAGCCTCTTGGAACTGTCACGTCAAGATTGCCTCACAAAACAAACCTGCAGGTATGTCTCAGTCAACATAAACGCTTCAAAGATCTAAATGGCTGGGGTCAGATGTGGTATAGTTGGGCAGTAATACTTTTGTCACAGGTGAACATGTCAAGAGAAGAATAGTGACAGAATTTAAATAGGATCAGAATTACAGTATTTGAGCTGGACTTCTATAGTGCTACTTCCCTTTCACAACCATTTGTGAAATGTAACTGATATTTATGGAATCTCAAATAAATACTATGGTTCTGGCCTAATAGCTATATTCTAATATGCTTATATATTTTTAAAGATTTGTTTACAGATGAATATATATCTTACCAGGGATTTACTTCAAATTCATCTGGTATGGGAGTGGGGCAGCGGCAGTGGGCATCAATGGAACAAGATAGGCTATGAGTTCATAGTAAGTGGAGCTAAACAATGGGTGAAGAAAGGTTTGTTATACTACTCACTCTTTTTTGTTTTTTGTTTTTGCCTGTATTTAAGCATTTCATAATAAAAGTGAAAAGGTCAGCAAACAATAAAAATAACCTTTACCCACAATGTGCACCACACTATGTCACGTATAGTAGAGTGAGCGTGACCAGGTCCCTGCTTAAGGAACTTCAATTGCTAGCAGGGAAAATGTGTATGAAAACATTCTGAAGTCCAGTGAACTAAAGGAATTTGTTAAATACCTGTAATTAGTAATAAGTGGAGTAATTTACATGTATTTTGTAAACTTTAAAGCATTCCTCCAAAGTTATTTCTACTTAAGTCCCAAAACAGAAAACAAGCTCCTATTATATACTAAGTGTTGTGCGTATTTCTCAGATGCAAGTGAGTGAGGCTACACTCATAAAATGTAGCAAGTGCTACAACCAGTGAACATTAGATATGTAGCTAGCGCTATGGTGCAGAAAATTTTGTAAAGAAGAAAATAAGGAACAGAATCAGGCCCTGAACTCAAAACCATTTCCAATTTAGTTTATTCTTTTTTTTTTTTTTCATAAATAATAAAAGGTTGCTATTCCTTTGAGGTCAAATAAAGACACGTTCCTGGAATGCTCCATTGGTTAAGAGCAGAAACCCTGAATCCAGACAGTAGGTTCGTCGCCTAGTATCTGTGCAAACTTTAGCAAGTGACTTGACCCCTCTGAGCTTCAGTTTCCTTATCTACAACTCTCATAGCATCGTTTTGAGGATGCAGCAAGATGGCAGATGAAGAGTTCTGGGAACAGGGCCTAGCACACAAACATCGGCTATTTTTAATACCTATACTTCCTTGAACAACACAGCTCTCCACAGTAAAAGAACATCCTCTGCAAGACACTAATTAGGGATTTAAAAGGTTAAAAATCTTAGAAAATGGGTGGCTGTAAGGCTAGTGAATCAGCACTTTTCCTTATTTACTCCCAGTCCATTCAGAAATACTAATTAACATGCTCAGAGGAAGAGATCCAAGATGAATTTAAATGACAAGGAAAACAACAAACTTTCTTGGTATAGAGGCAATTTCCTCAATAAAGTTCTACTTTGTAACAACCAGGTTCTGGGACTTTGGAAATTGGAGGACTGGGAAGAGAAAGAAAAAGCTAGACCCCAAAGGCCCAGAGAGAATTAGTCTTCAGCTTTTTCTGGTAAATGTGTCTGCTCTTCTCAAAGTGCTGACCAGGCATGCCCAGGACAGAGGACACCCAATCACGTGGTCCAGACATATGACGAGCTTGTTGTGAAGGCTTGCACAGGTTACTCAACCTTTGTTACATCTGAGAAGATGCTTACCCCAAGTGGGGATGTGACCTTTCATGAGGACACATGTCCAAGCTAAGTAAATAAAAGGTCTAGTAGTTCATCCTAGTCTGCCTTCAAGAAGTGATTGAAAGATTTGGCAAATAGTTGATTTGATTATTGAAGCAGTGAGAATTGGTATCACCAGCTGAAGTGCACTCATAACTCAAGACATCTCTTCCCTAGAAATGCAAAAGGACAATATGACCACCACCCTAAAACTAAATGTGGCTATTTAAATAATATAATAATAATTGATATTAGAAAGCCCTAATAAAACTTTGAGAAAAACAAAGAGAAAATGAAATTCCAGAAACACCTGGATTTTTCTGCTTCCTGTTTTGTGGTATCATTTAGTTGGTACCTAGGAGGGAAAAAAATTGATGGTATTAGTATTAGTATCCATTTATAGATAAAATATATTAAGTATTAAAACTGTATTTATAAATAAAACATATCCTTGAATTCTACAGGGCTTCTACCCTTTTTATGATCACAATAGCCTTAATAAGAAGAATTTCCCAGCTTCTGAGTTCCTGGAACGTCTCTGAAGGCCACAGAAGATCAGGCATACTTCACAGAGGAGTCAGGAAATAGGAGTCACTTAACTCTGGGCCTCAAATTGCAGTACTTAAGCTTTGGGAGCCATTTCATTAACCACTGAATCCAGTTTTAAACATCTGGTAAAATGGTAAGTGTTCCTTTGAAACCTTTATCATATGTAAAAGCAATAATTTGAGATAGGCCTAAGAACATTATTATATAAATGTGAAGTAGCAGCAATAGGATTGTATATAAGCTCATGTTAGGCGCTCAGTAAACGCTTCTTCCTATTTAATTATCAAGAGCCCCATCTGCTGGTCAAATGAGAATCACATGTGTAGCCCTGCAAAAGAACCATGTGTCAGAAAATTAGAAAAGATAAAAGGAGTATCAAAGATGAAAAAATACATGTGACCTGATACACTTATTTTACAAATGAAGAAGTTTATTATAATGTTACCTGTATTTAACTAGAAGAAATGAAGTAAAAAAATTTGTTAAAATTATAGTTCACATAGAGTAAGTCTGAAGAAATTTGACTGTGAGACAGACAAGTATGAAATTTTATAAGATAAAAATAATCCACATATTGAACACACTTTCTGATTTTAAATTGCTATCTGCTCTTAGGGAAAATGGTAAATTGGAAGTTTGGATTTGAAGTCAAACTAATGTTCAAATTGAGGTTCCACCCTTGCTAGCTGTTTCTTGGTTGAGATAGTTACCACTCTGGCTTAATATCCTTCATCCTTAAATTGTGAGTCATAGTCCTCTACTATGGGGATGAGTGATCATGCAACTAAGCCATAACAGCAGTCACATGGTAGGAACCCCATACTGGAGGAGGAGGAGGGAGGATAATTGTGGTTGTTGCTGTTATTAATACTGTGGACTAACGATAGCTTTCCTGATGGAAGTAAGATATATGCAAGTTCTTTGTAAATTGAAAACATGCAATACAACTAAAAGTTACAATTATGAGTTAGCTACAGAGAGATAATACACTAATGATTACTCTTTTAGTCATCAATTTAACAACAAAATCTTTTCAAAAAAATAAATGAGGAATATTTCTTGGATAAACTGTTTTACATATACCAGTTTTCATTTGCTACCTGGAAAGACTGTTCTCGGTGCTCTATTTCTCTAAACTCAGCTCAAAAACAGCAATTCCTTCTCTGAGTCGTCTTTCTGTTCCCATATTTAATTAGATGCGAACAGAAGAAGCCAGTTCACACTTCCTGCCTGGAAATCTCCCTAGTGGAATCCATGCATTCTTAGGTGCCCTTTCTGTTTTACAGTTTACTGCAGACAGCAGTGTTAGCAAACACGTGCCCTTTAGTAACAAGGTCCCTTTCTTCAGCCTCCAAGGTCATTTTCCTCACTGTCTCCCAGCTCTCCCCAGCACTTTCCTGAGGACCTGTGGACTGCCATTTGCACTCTCCTCCAAGCCCTTCTAGCCTGTATTCTTTAACTCCTCAAGCCTCTGTCAGTGTCTATCCATCACTCAGTCCCAAAGCCAATGCCCACGTCTATGCCAGTCACCTATTGCTGCATAAAAAAGTCACCCCAAAACTTAGGGCCTAAAAACAACAGTTTATTAATTTTTCCCAAGCCTTTCTAGGCTGACTGGACTCAATGGGTAGTTCTCCATTGATGTGTCTTGTGCCGGGGAAGCCAGGTAGCAGCTGGGGCCCGATGTCCACAAGGCCCCAATCACAGGGCCAGGAGTTGATGGTGGTGGTCCTCTCAGGGCTCAGCTGGTGTTGGCACAAGCAGCCACTCGTCGTTCTTCTGTGTGGCTTGGGTTTCTCACAGTCTTGCAGCTGGGTTCCAAAAGCTGGCATACTAAGAGGCAGGAGACAAAAGCTGCCAGGCCAGGGAAAACTATGTCCAGCACTGGTACAGAGTTGCTTCTGCCATCTGCTCTCTATCAAAGCAAGCACAGGGCCAGCCAAGTTGCAACAGCTAGAGAAATCATCTCCATCTCTTGATGGGGACTGGCAAGGTGATTCTAAATAAAACAAGTGGGGCAGAAGATATTGTGGCAGCCACCTTGGAAACTATAATCTGCCAGTTAAGAATTAAAAAAACAAAAACAAAAACTTATCAACCAAAATAAAAAAAAGAAAGAAAGGAGAGAAAGGAGGAGAAAGAAGCATTAGAAAATGAGACAAATAGTACAAAGTGAAGAGATGTAGAAAAGTCCAGCTATGTAATAATCACAATTCCTGAAAATGGACTAAACGCACAAACAGACAAAAATCGTCAGAGTAAAACACAAATAAATTTAGCTTCATGATACACATGAAAGACACCCTTAAAACCTAAGAAAAATGTTGAAAGAAAATGATAGGAAAATATACCTGGCAAATTCTAACCTGTAGAGGACTGAGTTAGCCACATTAGCCTGAGACTACATAGACTCTGAGACAAAAATTCACTGTCAAATATGAAGAGGATCACCACATACTGATGAAAACTTCAGTTCACCAGAAATGACAATCCAAGTTTACAAAACTAAAAATATATATTTTTATAGTATAAAGGATTGTTAATTGTAACACAAGCAAAATTATTTAAAGTTAATAAATTATTACTTAAGAAATTTCACACATGATCTTTTTCACTGCCTTAGTTTCTCCTGTCTTAATCTTCAAGACAGTCCTTTTAAAAAGAACTTTTATTTGATCCGTAGTTGTCATGTCCATCAGTCTATAATTCTTTTAGTTGGGCTTCTTTAATGTCTACTTGACTATGGACATACCTCAAAAATTCTCCACACGTTTAGGGTAAGAGTAGACGGGTCTGCCTTGTTCTAAATTCAAATCATATTCACTCCTAAGCTATCACACCCTGGAATAATACAGATCGTTGGGATATACCAATATTTAAGATAAAACATATCTTTTTACTGTTAGGTCTTTCATCATTTTATCAGTGCTGTCTTGTAGTTCCTCCCTGCAATCTAATACCTATTTACTCTCTGAGGTATTCCCAACAATGTAGGTCTACAGAAAAAGCCCCATCAAGATAGACCTCAACTGAAAATATTTTTTAAAAATTATGGTCATAATGAAAGCTACCATACACAATTTTAAATTAACAATATGTTAAGTAGTAACTCAAAAGCAAGTAAGACTAAATGATATACTATTTAAACAGTCTTACAAATAAAATAACATTATTATTATTTTTTTTATAAAAGGGCTTAACACAATATTCAGAGCAGTGGCTACCTCTAGAGGAAAGGTAGGGGAGTGGCTCAGAATACAAAGGTAGATTCAGTAGTATTGGTAACATTGTAATTCTTACCTTCTATTATGGGTTCACGGGAGTTTGTCGATTTTATTATGCTTCCCAATTTACATGTTTGTTTCATACACTACTTTGAATATATTACATATTATATAATAAAGTGTTAATATGAAAATGACATGAATCGAGATTTATAGACGAAACAAAGGAATATAAGATATCAAAACTACAACATCATTGAATTAATAATCTGAGTGTTTTCCATACTCCAGTCCTTTTTGAAAAAATGTCCTGTCAGTTTTTTTCAACCAGAATGGTTTCTTAAAAAAAGTGTCTATGGATGGTGTACTTCAGAAGATTTATGGATTCCCTGAAATAACATGCAGAAATGTGTGTGTGTGTGTGTGTGTGTGTGTGTGTGTTGGAGGGGGAGGAGGTAAGAGAAAGGGTCCGTTTTTTTGACAGGAGTGTCTAGAAATAACCAATGCATAGTAGTTAAGGGGATGGGCTTGGGCACCAGAAACACTTGGGTTTGAATCTTGAATTAAAGATTCCTTAGTGTGTGATCTTGGTCAATCTGTTTACCTCTGTGAGATCTGGTTCCCGCCTCACCGTGTTATGCACAGATGATATTTATAAAGAGTTTGGCATAGTTCCTGATAGACAATAAATATGCTTCGATTATTATTCTTCTTATTGTAGTTTTAATCAAATCCTCAATTGATCCATGACCCAAAAGATTAAGCAACAATCTTAGTAAAAGCAACACTTTCCATGATTCTGTGAAACTGGCTCCAGTTTCTTCATTGTAAATGAGCTAAATGCTCATGAGCTCACTTTGTCCACTGCAGCAAACAAGTCCAGTATTAGATTCTAGGAATAAGTAAAGAGCTCACACTTTCAAAAGAAAAACTGGCTTACAAAACTTTTTATTGAAATACAAGATTCATAGAGTGCACACATCCTAAGCGTACAGTTCAAGGGACTTGCCCAAAGTGTGCACAGCCATCTAAACAGTGCCCAGAGCAAAAAACATTTCCAGGAACTCAAGCAGCAATTCTCATGTGCCCTTCTAGTCCCTGCCTCACCTCTCAAGGCATCCACTATCCCGATCTCTAGGAGCATGGGAAAGAGTGGCTTTTGAACAATAATTGAAGTAGAGGATGAAAAATACATGGTGTGCTAGCAGAAAGCACAGGGGATTTAAAGCCAGCCACACTTTAGTTCAATCCCCATTGACGGCTGTGAAATGGACACCATACTACCTACTAGACTGCATCGCTGTGACGATCGGAAGTAGTATGGATCTAGGACCCAGCAGGGCACCTTCCCTGGTGGACTCAGCTGCTATTTCTTCTTATGACACTAAGAGACCTGAGTGATGGATGGAATCCTTGTTAGGATTAAATGAAATGATAGATGTGAGGGCACTTTTAAAAGCTGAAATAAGTTCACATACAAATATGAAGTGTCATGTGAAAAGATACAGTACATTTGCTATGTGGGCTTAAAATTGTCATATCAGTTAAAATAGTTTGGCTGTTTGGGGATTCTGAATTTGAGCTGTTCTAACCTGTTAACCTGGTCAGATCTTGAGTGCTCTGTGGCTAGACTGGCGTCCACACCCTGCTGTCGAAAGAAAACTTTTTCTGAAGTGGAACAACTGCCAACATAAGCACTGACGGCCTGTGTGAAGGTCCATCCTCAACAGGATCATCTAAAAAGATGGGCTTTATGAAGAGGCGATGCCATTCATTAACCAAAGGCAGCTCCTTGGCCTTAGTCCAGTGGTGGTGTCATGCTGCAAGCTGCAGAGAAACTGTTTCCACCTTGCAAAGGTTGCAACATAAATCATAGAACACTTCCTCGAGGGGACATAAAAATAAAAGCAGACATTCCATGCTTCAACTACATTTATCACACATGCGTACCTGTGCACATTTCTACTACTCCCATCCCCAGAGGAGAATGTATAATCATGCATTAAATACAACTACAGAGTGTGAAGGAAGAAATAACTAAAGATACATTCAGAACTAACATTTCTGGAGCACCTAAAATGCTCCAGAACTGTGCACTATCTCATTTAATTCTCAAAGCATCCCTATGACATAGGCCTTATTAGCTTCATTATACTAAGAGGAAAATGAGGCTTGCAGAATCTAAATACTTCACCTATGGTGACACAGCTAGTACTGGGCAGAGCTCGAATATGAGCCCAAATATGATTAATCCCAAGTGTGAGCTCCTAGTAGCTCATGGTCTTGGCCACCTGAATGTATAATGACCATTGCTGAAACCCTGATATTATCATTGCTTATGAGAAGTATGTAGTCACCAAAATGGCTATACCAATCTCAATATAAGCACCCCAGAAGCAGTACATAATCTTTTGGGAAACTTATTTTTGAAGGAGTATGAATGACCTAGAGTTCAGTTAGAGAAGAATGATCATAAAGGAACCAGACCTCATGTTAGAGCCTGAAAAACTAGCAATGGTAAGACGGATAAAATAGAGGTTCCCGGAAGGGTTTTAATATTTGATATGCTGACTGTCATTAGACAGTACAGTTATATATATCTAGATATAGACATAAGGGATGGACCAGAAACCAATGAAATAAAGCAAAATAGGAAATAGTTTTCTAAAAGACAAAGAGATCTGTAGATGGAATGAGTTGCCTTGAGAGGCAAAAAGATTCTCACTATGGCAGGTTCTAAGGAAGTTAGAAGAGACTTCATCATGGATAATGAAGTTAAGATTTGAATTGGCTCACATAGACGAACTAAATTCCATAAACTTCCTAACAGCTGAACTTTGGGTACTCTTGCAAAGCGGCAGCTAGACAACTGGGTGCAGCAGTGCTGGGGAGTGGGTTAGGGAGGGACAGACAAAGATGAGGTAAGGGGTAAAAGTTTCCTTCAAGGAGGTGTCATTAAAAAATTATTGAACAGGCATATTTCCTCTAGAGTGACTGAAGCTGTCAAGTGTAATGATCAAGATAGGCTGGCAGCCATGTTTCCCACCTCTCTGACCTAGAGCAATTAAAGTGACTAGTTTTATAGAGAGAAAAGCATGAAGAAGACCCATAGAATATGTCAGAAATAAGCAGTAGAGTCCTTAGAGTACCATGTTCTCAATTCTGGTACACCTAATGTAACCAAATAAGTGGGTTCTGCTGCCTGTCGCAACAAAAGCCATACTGGTGAGGCAGGTGCTGGTGCAAAAGGAGAGGATTTAGTCAGGTACTGCACAACCTGAGAGGATGGTGGTGTCTCACTTCAAGGACTATCTCCCCTTCATGCTCAGGCCCACAGTTCTTATAGGGATAGGGAAGGGATGACTTTGTTTTTTTTATCCAATTATCTTTCCAGCTTTTGATGCACTCCGTGTAAGAACCTTCTCCCTCACCATCTTGGTCAATGGGGGAGAGTCCTCAGCTATAAAACTGACTATGTATAATAGTGGGGTAGTGGAGAGCAAGGGGGTGGGGAGTGGGAGCAAACATCAGGAAGACTAGCGATGCCCCAACTCTCAGCTCGCCTCCCAGTGCTGGATACAGCACCTGCACATCTGGCCAACCAGCCAGCCAGTAAGCTGGCTGGAGTCTCCTGGGCACCTCTGGGTCCCAGCATGCCCTCACCCTCTGCACAGTCCCCATGTGGCTGCCACTCCAAAGTAACCAGCCAGGCCTGCGCTCTGGATGACAGTTGCCAATGATAACACTAATGCCCAGCAACATCTTGAGTATCGTAACACTCCAATACCCTAATAGCATCTTTGCTTAAGATAGCCTGATTGAGTTTTTCTTATTTGCAATTAAGAGTCTTAGTACATAAGTAAAACTAGGAAAAACAAGTAAGAGATTTGGGGGGCGGGAAGTGTATTTGTACTTGAAACTTTTAGGCCGATTAGTGGCCCATTGTTCCACAAACAAATTAAAGCCTCACCTCTTGCCAAATCGGGGTTTAAGTGCTCCTCACATGAGCTTCCATAGCAAAGAAAACTGGTCCATGTGTGTAAACCCACTAAATTATAAATTCCACATGAGCAGAGGCTGTGCTTTTCTTGCTCACTGATATAACCCAGCAACTGGGTTATAAATTGTCTTTTATAAATAAGTGCTTATTACTGTATTTATTTTTTAAGTATATTTTATTGATTATGCTGTTACAATAGGTCCAATTTTTTCCCCTTTGCGCCCCTCTGCCCATTACCCTTTTCCCTCCACCAATCCCACTCCCCTTAGTTCATGTCCATGGGTCGTGCATATAAGTTCTTTGGCTTCACCCTTTCCTATATTATTCTTAACTCCCCCCTGTCTATTTTGTACCTACCAATTATGCTTCTTAATCCCTGCATCATTTCTCCATTTCTCCCCCTTCCCGCTACCAGCTGATAACCCCCCAAATGATCCTCATACCTGTGATTATATTCCTATTTTAGTTTGCTTAGTTTTTTGGGGTTTTTTTTTGGGGGGGGGTTAGATTCTGTTGTTGATAGTTGTGAATTTGTTGTCATTTTAATGTTCATAGTTTTGATCTTCTTTTTCTTAAATAAGATATTTCATATAATAAGGGCTTGGTGATGATGAACTCCCTTAGCTTTACTTTGTCTGGAAGGCATTTTATCTGCCCTTGCATTCTAAATTATAGCTTTACTGGATAGCGTAACCTTGGTTGTAGGTTGCTTTTCATCACTTTGAATACTTCTTGCAGTCCCTTCTTGCCTACGAAGTTTCTTTTGAGAAATCAGGTGATAGTCTTATAGGAACCCCTTTGTATGTAACTCTCTTCTTTTCTCTTGCTTCTTTTAAGATTCTCTCTTTATCTTTATCTTTATCTTTAATTATGATGTGTCTTGGTGTGGTCCTCTTTGGGTCTAGCTTGTTTGGGACTCTGTGCTTCCTGGACTTGTATTTCTATTTCCTTCACCAAATTTGTGAAGTTTTCCTTCATTATTTTTTCACATAAGTTTTCGATTTCTTGCACTTCCTCTTCTCCCTCTGGTACCCCTATCATTCAGATATTGATAAGTTTAAAGTTGTCCCAGAGGTTCCTAAGCCTCTCCTCAGTTTTTTCCATTCTTGTTTCTTCATTCTGTATTGGCTGTTTATTTCTTCTTTATGTTCCAAATTATTGATTTGAACCCTGGTTTCCTTCCCTTCACCATTGGTTTTGTGTGGATTTTCCTTCATTTCACTTAGCATAACCTTTACTTCTTCCCTTCTGTGTTTGCCATACTAATGCATATCTGTCAAGTCTATGAGCATCTTGATCACCAGTGTTTTGAACTCTGCATATGTTAGGTTGGTTATCTCCTCATCACTTTATCCCACAGGAACTTCGATCTGTTTCCTCTTTTGGGCCATACTTCTCTGTCTCTCAAATTGACAGGCTCCTGTGTTTGCCTCTGTATCTTAGGTGAAGCTGTCACACCTGTTACATTGTAAGGGCTGGAGCCTTAGGTATTCGTATGTACAAAGCGACCTGTTTCACCACGTTGTGATGCTGTATGTGGGATAGGGATCTGAGAGGTAACAATTCCATTTTCTCAGCCCTCACCTCTTTTTGAGGGATTTCTCCCACTGGCATCCCTGTAGCTGTTCCCCTGGCCGTCATCCCCAGAGTGGGTGGGTCTGTGGATGTTCTAGGACCATGGGGACCTTCTAAACAAACGGACTCTGCTGAGAGACCGACAGTTTCTTCCTCCACCCCAGCCCCCACTTGTTTTCATAGTAAAAAGCAATGAAACTTTATTTTCCCCCAGGCTGGAACCGTGAGCTGCGAAGTCTGGTTTGGTGCTAGGAGCGCTCCCCAGGTGTCCCTTCCTACTTTTTAAAATGTGTGACTGTGCTTTTCACTGGCTAGCCACAGCCATCGCCACCGCCACAGCCACATTGCATCCTCTCTGCCCTGGCTTCACCATTCCTATCTGTCAGGATGAGTATTTCATCTTTATATATTTGTTTGTTGGACTTCCATGAAGCTCGAGTTTCTGGAACTTTTGGTTGTCTCCAGCTTTGATGTAGTTGTATTCCTTCTTAGTTGAGGAGGGAAATGCAGCATATCTACCTACGCCTCCATCTTGACTGGAAGTCCCTTATTACTATGTTTGAAGAGTAGTCTTCTATACCAAAAACTAGCAGCACACGATGGAAACAATCGGTCTGCTATGCAGAACACCTGGGTTCTACTTCAAGCTCTCTGGCAAATGAATCTCTATTTACTTACTAGCAAAGTGGGAAAATAAACTTTATTCCAGATTTACACTTTAGAAATATACCACTTACTGAGGACCTCACACTTCCCATTTCAAATGTTAATGACAACCATGGTCCAATATTACTTTTATAAGCAAGATATATATGATTTCCTCTCACTTTAATCCTGTAAAGAGGATGCTTTCTTTATAAATCTGTGGCAAACAGAAATGTGTGGCCCAGATCCCCTCGGCTGGCTCACTGTCTAGGTGTAAGGAGTGGAGCTAGCTGACAGGCTCATTGTTAGCTTTGTTAGGGTCCACCTCAGCTTTGCAGCCAAGATCATGCAACCTCTAGGTGGTCAAAGACAAGGGTCTAGCCATGTCCCTCTAACATAATACTCTTCTGATGGGCAGTCTTTGCTGCTCTGGAGCTCCCCTTTGAGATAACAGAAGCTGTGCTTCACAGAATGACACCTTACCCCGCCTAATTCTGCATCCATCCTTTGCTTTTCACTGATGTTTCTCTCCACTAAACCATATTGCACTTCTAAGTCCATTTTAGCACTTACTTCCTGGAGAATTCTGTGATAAAATTAAGGACTAGTTTGCTTCCAATCTAGTCTATTAATTCACTCTCTCTCTCTCTCTCTCTCTCATTCACTGATGTAAACCATGCTTGGCAGGATTTGTCAGGCTGTGAAATTTTACTTTAGTATCCCCAAAAGCATTTTAAGTCCAGCACAAGGTACAATTACTTTCTCCACATAAAACACTGTAATTTATTAGAAAAATTATTTAAATATTTTTTATTGTATTTAATAAGTTTACTTTTATTTTATTATAAAAACCAAAACAAAACCTTAAGAGCTGTGCCATGGAAAAAATACACTAAACCTTAATAGCACCATCTGGTGTTGCTTAACAGGAACTGTTCACTACTCAATCATTTAGGAAAAGACCTTCTGAAGCTGTAACACTGTTATTTATTTTCTACTTTTAATGTTTTAAAATATGCCCAGATAAGAAAAATGTAATTAAAATTAAATCAAGTCTTTAAAGTAGGTGAGTACATACAGGTCTTGTTTTCCATTTTCAGAGCATTGGAGTATAGTAACCTCCTCTTCCCACATCTCTCATCACTATAGTACAAACTATCATCTTGCTTGATTTTTGTGGCATTTACCAGTATCTGACATTTTATAAACATTTTTATCTTTTGATTATCTGGCACGCCTTCAAGATTTTGATTATCTTCTCTTCCCTCTGTGAGAAAACCTTTGTCTCATTCAGTCTTATAAAATCTCAGTGTGGCCCTAGCTGGTGAGACTCATTTGATTGAGCATCTTCCTGTGAACTGAAAGATTGCCAGTTTGATTCCAGGTCAGAACACATGCCTGGGTTGTGGGCCAGGTCCCCAACTGGAGGTGTGCAAGAGGCAACCACACACTGATATTTCTCTTCCCCTTTCTCTTTCCCTTCCCCTCTCTGAAAATAAATAAAATCTTTAAAAATAAACAAAATTAATGTTTAAAAAAGAAACACTTCAGTGTGGCTTGGCATATAATACATACTCAAAACCTTTTGATTAAATCTTTTTAAACTTACTGAAGAACTACGTTTATTTCTTACTTTACTTTTATTGTTAACACTATTATAGATATCCCCATTCCCTGTCCCCCTTTGCTCACCTCCACCCAGTCCCTACCCTCCCTTCTCTCTGGCCATCTCCACACTGTTGTGCGTCTATGGGTTATGTATATGTTCTTTGGCTAATCCCTCCGCATTCATCCAGACCCCCTTCCCCCTCCCCTCTGACAGCTGTCAGTCTGTTCCATATTTCTATGCCTGTTTCTATTTTGTTCATCAGTTTCTTCTGTTCATTAGATTCCACATAAAACTGAGACATATGGTATTTGCCTTTCTCTGACTGGCTTATTTCACTTAACATCATGCTCTCCAGGTCCACCCATGCTGTCATAAAAGGTAAGATTTCCATCTCTTTTATGGCCATGTAGTATTCCGCTATGTAAATGTACCACAGCTTTTCTATCCACTCATCTACTGACGGGCACTTGGGCTGTTTCCACATCTTGACTATTGTAAATAACACTGCTATGAACAAAGGGGTGCATATATTTTCAGATCAGCCTTGGAATAAGAAAAAAAAAATTACCTTAAAGGAAAACTTTCCTGTAAACCTAAATATTTTAGGATAAAAATTAATTGAGCCACTAGGGAAGTGGAGTTCATGGCCAGTCAGGGAGACGTGAAAGGTCTGGCTAGCAAAACTGAGGGGTAGATCACACTAGTCTAAAGATGTTTTCAAGTGTGCTCAAAATTGTGTTAATTACTTTCAGCTAACACATCACATTCCCAATCGCTCTGATACAGATATGCAGCTGGTGTTTGAATCTTTATGGGGAAGTGAAGTTGCTACCTCACAGGGCATTCTGCCAGCTACATTTTGAGACCTTAGGGCACCAATAGTAGCAAAAGTCACAAGATGGGACTGAATCATTATAGGCCAAAAGGTAAATATCATCAATCAAATAACAGAAACAGGAGGTGTTAATTAGCAAAATTATTTATTTCTGCTCCTTTCATACACCTTATTATTTAGCGAACAGTCTTACACACACATGTGAAATAACGTACTGTCACACACTGTTTAAAGGCAAAGCACCACAGGTAAAGCTCATCAGCTGTTCCGAGTTCTCAGCTTATGGGATCTTGCTTCCTGCTTTTTTATATTAATTTCTGAAAATCAGAAATGTCATCTCCAAAAAATGTGAAGGGGGTTGTACAAAATAATCACTCTATTCCGTATTATAGTTTTAGAAATGGAGTATATTTTCTTTAAGAATTTAAGAACTGAGGGAAAAAACACCGTCGGTATGTCAGTTTAGGTCACAGGAAAAAAGTATGACAAGCTTGTCTCTTTCATACCGAGAAGATATTCTAGTCCGAGCTTTCATATGCTTCCCATGTTTTCTACTAGATGCTTCTTTTCTACTGCTTTTCATCCTTTTCCATATATCACATCAGAGGACTGGTTCAGCCTTTAAAACTTCAGTAACAGGAACAAATCCAGTCTCCACAGATTTCTTCTCAAAAGGGACTTTAACCCATCAGATAGCCCCTACAGAAACAAAGTTTATAAACACAAAAAGTGAAAAGGAAGCAACATTTCAAAATAGCTAAACAAATTTTATGAAGACTCAAATGACAATCTGAAAATATAATTTGTGTGATTCTTTTTTATGGTTCTTGGTTCATATCTTGCCCCTACCTCCCAAATATTTTAGTAGGCCTCAGTTCCATTACTTTTCCTCCTCAAAAGATAAGGTTACAAAACAATATGTTAAACAACACAAAATGAAGGGGGGGAAAGTAAATTTTAAAAATGTTATGCAAATATTAAAGAGTCAGAATCAATTTCCTTTGGAGTCTCACAACTGTAATAAAAATCATAAACCTTTTAATGGAAGGAAGCTGATTTTGATTTTCTAAAAACCCTAATAATACCAAAGGAGATGGTGGGAGGATCAGGAGCTACTCACACCTGGGAAGTGACCCCTTGAACCACCTACCCCCACCCCCTCAGGAAATGTCCAGACAGCAGGGAGGGGCCTTAGCTGCAGCTGTAGAGCAGGCCAGATTTTATGTGGATCAAACAAGAGATCCTTTTACTAAATGTACAACTTAGGCCCTGGAGTCCCTTTTAAGTGGAAGCATTAGCCACTGCTCCCTTCAAAACTTTTTCCTCTGGACCCTGCCTCTAACACTTCGTGGGTAACCCTGGGCAAACCTGACTGTTTCCTTATCTGTCAAGTGGAGTTATCGCAAAGGGTTTTACAGATTATATAAGAAAATCTAAGTCTACAATAAATGTTACTCATGATAATTAAGCTCTTGAAAATGTTAGTTCAGAGTCAAGTTTCTTCATGTGTAACATAAGGAATCAAAAACCTTCATAGGGTTGAGATCTACTGCAGTGCCTGGCACATAGCAGACACTTAAAAAATATTATTTTCCTCTCTTCCAGCTTCTGGTCTCACTTGATCTACAGGGCTTACGATCTTAAAACTCATTCTCGCCTTTTCTTCTGCTGTATCAGCCTGGCCTATCTAAACTCTGAGTACAGAGAGAACCTGTAACTCACAAACCACCTTTGCAACAACCCTGATACAACTCAGTACTTCTCACCTAAGAAAAAAAACTGAATAAAAATAAAAAAGCTCTTAGGATATATATTGATCTTGAAGACCCCACATAAATTTGCTACTATAATGCCTGGTACTTCACAGAAAGCATACTTTAAGACCTAAACTCCATAAGTAAAACAGGTTCAAGAAGATTGTAATAAAGTATCCACTAATATCTGCACCAGTGGAAGCTACTCAAGAGCTAGCTTACACTTTGCAACTCTGAAGGACTCAGGATTCTTCAGGGACAGTTGCTTGTCACATGCACATACTGATATGTGAGCATGCACTTTTGGACATCATTCTCTTGATAGCTGTATGTTGCGGTATACTTGTAACTAGTGTGTGAGCTATGCTTATGTACTAAAAATCCATGGATTATTGTCGACCTAAATTTACATGCAAAAGGGTACTTAAATGGACAAATCTCTGTTCAAAGCTGCCAAACATATATAGTCCTACCTTAGGAAAAACTGGGGGAGCATTAAGAAATAAAGAAAAAAAACCAAATGAACTAATATTCTTATAAGTGGGGAATAAAAATAAACTTGTTGAAACACATGTAGTCCCTTCTCATGGCCCAGAAAATGTACCGATTTTTAATTATTATATTCAGGCTTGTGAGAATTTTTACAAGTAAAATTACTGGCAAATACAAGTACTTAGGTAACTATAAGCTCTATAGGTAAATAAAAGTAAATCAAGAACGCAAAAAACAAGTAGACAAAGAAGCCAGAATGAACTCCTATTTAACCTTTATTTTAAGACACTCATTCTTTCAGAGTCGGCGGCGGCAGCCATCCGTCTCGAGAGACGATGGTGTAGCTTCTCAAGAGTCTATCTGCACCGCTGAGAATGGCTGTGCAGTTCGACTCGGGAGTGACATGGTATCTGTCTCCTCCCGTGTTGAATCGACATCTTGTGATGACGCTGAAGCTACAGAGCCTGGGCAGGGTGATATGGAGGGTCTGCTGTTGCCCATGCAGCAGACCCCCCCTCTCTTCGCAGCTGAAGGGTCCAAGGGAAAGACGGAGTCAATACAGCTTGGCTTCAGGTGCGCCGCAGGAGTTGCCGGTGTTGACTACAACGTCAAACCGCCTTAGGGACTCCGGCTCCGGATTTTCTGTCGGGGTTTACTCCCTTAGCCTTTCCCCTGAAGAGGTATGCCGCAAGGCAGCGGAGGTTTTTTGGAGTCAGAGTTTTCCTTCTCTGATGTACCCTGACTGGAAGATCGAACCAGCGACACTTAGCTCGCAGGCCGACGCTCAATCCACTGAGCTAAACCAGCCAGGGCAAACTCTTTCAGAGTATCTTCTATATATAAGGCAGGTATTTTCTGAGAACACTATGACATGCATGCTTGCATTTAACCCTTGCAACAATCCTAAAAAGGTGGGCAAAACAAATATTGTTCTCATTTTGCAGTCAAAGAATGTGAGACTATGGGGGCAGTTACATGGATTGCTCAAAATCACACAGCGAGAAAAGAACAGAACCAGCATTAAAACACGAGTGTCCCATTCCTGTCCACTATCTTCTCCAATGATCCTAAAACAGTAGTCTCACTTTCTTCATTTAGAAACAGAAATTGTTTATTTATTTTTAAAATGGTGGCCACAATTCAATCTGAAACATGGAACTTTTAGGATTGTTTATCTTTACAAATAATCTTTATATCATGCTTGAGAGCATATAAAACACCCTCTCATTTAATCTTGACAGTAACTCTGAGTCTCATAATTAATTTCACTTAACAAGTTTGGAATCTGAGTGTACACACAACTGATACAAAGTCTCATAGCGAAGAAACTGGAAGCCCCAAATTGTCCTCCTAATTCCTCACTCCTTCTGCCACGTACCATCCTCAGCAGCTATACCTTTTGTTTTGTTAGGATTCCTTCTCTCCTTTGCTAACAATAAACCCTGGGTCCGAGATTTCACTCACTGAGACAACCCAGCTTATTCAGATGCCAGACTCTCTACGACCTTAACTTTTTGAATAAAGCTCCAAACCTGGAAACAAATGAAAGAGAAGCAAACACCTTAAAGGACTGAAAAGGCCAGACCATCAAGCTTTCCTTCAGCCAGGACTGATTTTAGAAAGTAATTAAATAGTTAGGTTTACTATTTCCTCGAATCACAGAATAACCAACAAACTGATAAGGAGCAGGAGAAGGATGAGCTTACAATGATAACAATGAGAAGTGACAGGTTACACTGAGGAGATAAACTAAAAAACTGAAAAACTACTACTATGTCTAATATAAGTGTAAATGTAAAATGACCCTGAGTCAAGAAGGCAAAATCATATTTAATATTCACAGTGTCTAGCAAATAATAGTTATCAAATAATATTTGCTAAATACAAATGTGAATGTTAAGGAGGCAATAAAACACTTTTGGGGAAAAAAAAAGACTTCTGAAAGAGGTCTGTCAAAAATGAGTAAGATAAAAGTTTCAGTACATGTAGGATTAAATTTCACTTATATGGAAGAATCATATATATATATGCATCATCCTATTCCCTAAATGATGTTAATTTAAGTAAAATAAAGTTATATTCTTATTTCTTATTTTTAACACCCACCCCCACCCCCCCGTTAGGAAAATTCTTTTCTGAATTGATCCCATGATCATAGGATTTACTCAGGCGCTCCCTAGCTTTTCTCATCAGGCTTAATAAACACTAGTTCAAATTAATAAAACGGCAATTTTTGCCAATCTGAGTACAGCAGGCCTTCTGTCTTCAATTATATAATAGTATCTGTTTAGTCAATTTTATACAGCTTTACAACAGACTTGCCTAAATGCAGGAGCTCTCTCCCAATCAAACACTAGCTAATTTTAGGCCATTACACCATGACTCAGCAGGCCATCGTTTTTTTTTTTTTTTAAGAGTCTCCTATTTCTTCAAAAATACCCTAACAGTGGAGGCTAAAGATAATCTAATGACCATTCTTTACTTTTAGAAAAACCAATTATAAATTCATACCAAAGTGTTTTACCCACTATACAAACATTATTTCTTTGAGCCTGTGTACACGTAAAAGGTACCTCACACACAACTTCACATACATTATCTTATAAATTATATTAGAAAATTTTTATTTGAAAAATGAAAATGGCTTCTTTGTAACTTTGTGCTAGTACAGTAAAAATATAAGACACTAAAATTGGATTTTTCATTTTAAATGTATTGTCATACATGCAAACAGTTAAAAATAGTTCTATTTTATTAGCATCCACATTTCTTCAAAAGACAAGACATCAAAGTCATGTTTTAATTTATAAAATTTTATCAGTGGAAGACACTAGGTCTTTAAAAAAACATAAATCAGAAACTATAAAATTAGTACAATTTCACGACTATTGTTCCTTCTTTTTAAAGGTTCCTCTTGCTAGAAATGATAAACTCTTTGTCAAATAGTCCAGCACTGGAGGTTATCATTGACAGCCTCGGTTCCCATGCCCACCACCCGCCTGCCTGCAACTGTCTGGGAATTTCCCGTGATAGTGGGGTGCATCAAGCTGAGCCCCGTTTGGCCTTGATCAGCCCATTAGACTTACAGCTGAGAGATAAACTGAATTCAATAGTGCCTTTTTTCCTCCCCTTATAAAACAACCCCCCCTTCCCTAAGAGTTGGATCCATTTGCAGCATGGCTTCCTTCCTGCTTGCTGATTCCCTCAATAAACTTCTTTTTCTGCTCTCTGCGTCTTGATGGTTTTCTGAGTGACTCTGTTCTTACAATCATGTACAGCCATGCCAGCTCAGATCTACCAACTTACCTAATCTTAAAAAACCCATGGTTAATAGTATTTTTAAATCTTTTCATTGTCGTTACTGTCCCACTTATTATGTATCAAGCTGTTTATATATATTAGAATCAAAGATAACACATGTGCAAGAATAAAGATACCTCCCCTCCTTGCTAGTGGTACAAATCACAACCCTATAGTGTGCAATACACAGGCTCACAAACCTGGCTCATTACTGTGTTTGGAGTCAGCAAATATTCCAGAAAATACAATACTGTTTATTCTTCCCTTTCTTTTCTAAAACTGTCCATTGTTTCTCATCTCTCCACACCTGAGATATCAGGCATTAGGAGCTACAGATAAGAAATCATATCAAAGAGAGAACCATAAATTCTTTCCTCTTAAAATTTTAAATCCTAGAGTTACCTGTCTGATAAGTTAAAGAAGCATTTTCTGCCGAGATCATTGCTCTGCTTTGATTACATCTAAACATAATCCACACCTGGAACCCAGACAGTATACCCTATTTCCTATTGTTGACTTAGTCAACAGTCCTGGATAATGGCCTACAGAATGGGGACAGGAAGACAAATGCTTACATAAATAACTGCAAAAGGTGGAGGCAATCCAGAGAATTAAACACTTATCAAAGCATTTTAATAATCAGTGGATAGCTCTATTATTCTAAAAGTCAAATGCCTGAGCTAAAAGAAAAACACTCACATCCTAAGGAGAGGGCTTAAAACCACAAGACTGGGAAGCCTAGGTACTGTAGAATGAGAACAAATCTGATTCTATGGGCAAAACCAGCTCACTTCTGCTGTGTCTCCAAATGTTCCTTCTGTTTGGGTTGTTAATTTTTAAAAGTCTCTTTATCCTCTATGGGAGCCTCCTCTTTTCCTTCTCTGCTCTGGGAACTTCAGCCTCTTCCATATACTCTTCCAGTACATCCTTTCCAGTAGGGGGAGAAAAAAAAAGGAAGCTAGATCACCTTAGTCTTCATACAATTTAGCCAATGTCCAAAATTGTTTCCACTGGACAAAAACCAGAGCCACTGGCAGAGGAGTGTGAAGGAATATCATATGGCCACACTGACATTCAGCTGACAAAGAACACTGTGCTATCTCTTCCCATCCTGCAGGGCTAACAGGGGACCATGACTACAGGGTAAGTATTGGGTTGACACTGGCTCTAGTAGTGCTTAGTGGTCTTTAACTTCATTCAAAATAATTTTGTTAGATTGTATGGTGACAGCTGTCATATCAGCATATATTTTTTTAAAAATATATAACAAAATTGGTAAATTTTTGTGCACCCATTTTAATATTGAAAATGGAAGAAAATATGCAACATTTTCAGCGTATTATGCTTTATTATTTCAAGAAATGTAGAAACGCAATTGAGATGCAAAAAAAATTTCTGCACTGTATGGAGAAGGTGCTGTGACTGAGCGAACCTGTCAAAAGTGGTTCCCAAAGCTTCCTGGTACTACTGCCACTTTGGCCAAATAATTCCTTGCTGTGGGGCTGTCTTAAGCATTGGAACACGTTTAGCAGCACCCCCGGCTTCTACCCACTAGAAACCAATAGGGGGAGATAGCTGGCATACTCAAAATATTCAAATCAATAAAGTTGTTGGTGAAAATGAAAAATATGTCTTTAATGGAAAAAATGTAGTAGACTTTTTGGCCAACCCAATACTTCTGATTTTCCAGGGGGAAGTCTGCCCTTTCTCTTCCCGATGTTTATAGATAATGGACAGGGTAAGCCATAGAACAAGTAAACCCATGAAACGCAAACACATTCCTATATTTCCTTTTATTGTCTCTAAAAATAAGGGGATATCACTTCTAAGAAAACATGATAGTTGACACTTGATATTTAACATATTCCTTAAAAAATGAATTTTCTAGGAGCTAATGTTTGTGTCATATGCTTGCTGAAAGCTCCTGTAGTTACCTACTAATGTATCCTTAAGTGAAATGAGAATACAGGGAAATGTGACCAGACTTAACCACATCTCAAATTAGGAATCTCAAATGGAATTATAAAAGTTGGATTTATCTTTGTTCTAAAGATATTCTAGGTTTTCTGAACTAAAATGATCTAAATATATATACATATATAAATAAAATCCTTTTCCCATCTTTTTAGGGATGCAACAACTCCCCTTTCCAGTCCAAGACTTAATGGGTTTTCCTCATGCTAATATCAAACAGCAACAGCAATTCATGTCTTGAAAATATTCTCTACTATTACTATTACTACTAGAATCCCATCTGATTACAGACTAACCAAAAAGCACTTTAGAGAAACAGTGGTCTATGATTTAGCAAAATAACTAAATTTTCTCATGAACAGGCATGTAGATATCAATTGGTTTCAATTTTGTTACTAAGTATAGCTATAACCTTGAACAAATACCAAATATTTTGTTTAAAAATGTTTCATCTGTTTAAAAGAGTTCAATTAAATCTTCTAAAATTTTATGTAATCCAGGTAATTATTTTACCAATTGTCAACAGAAGTTAAATTGCTGGTTACACAAAGTACTTAATAACTTACGGCAGTTTCATTCTCATGAATACTCTAGCCATGAAAAAACTCAATAGGACACAGACGAATCCAATGAATAGAAGAAGAAATCTATTGAGTTTTGGAATGTTTGGAGCATTGGATCGGTCTAGGATTATGAAACCTAAACCTCCCATTGTAAACAGGAAGCTGGATGCAAGTCCTTCCATAATATATTGTCCATTTACTCTGAAAAAGAAAGACCACAGCGAAATAAATTTTTTCCTTAGATTGAAATTCCCAATTCTGCTAAAACATTTTTGTGTTAATTTCTTAATCTTACCCTTACAACTATTTTATTACATTTCTGGATATTCATTTCAACAAATATTTCTTGAGAGCCTATTATGTATCAAGTACTATTCTAGGTTCTGGGGCTGTAACAATGAACAAAACAGACAAAAAGCTTTGTCTTCATGGAGCAAATATCCAAAAGTTTTAAAACCTTGACTAACAAAACTGTCTATGAAGATCAATACTCACATTTTAATTATTAGCTCAAAAAGACATTATTGTATGTATATGAATCCTTTACACAGAACTTAGCTTTTAAAAATTATACTATTTAAATTCCTCTCAATTTCAAGTTAATTTTGAACTGGTTAGAAATGTTTTTTGCCAAGTTTTATAATAATTACTAAACCCCTAATTTCTAAGGTAAAAATTTGAAAGCAGTGTTCTTAACTAAGGCTGGCTCCACGAACCACCCCGTGCCCCAACAAGAATTTCCAGGACCTATAAACCCCTATAATTAGGTGCAAATTTTTATATATTATCTGTATCTAATTTTTAGAGTTTGGGGGACCCAAAAGCAAATTTCTCTATTAAAGGGATGATTTACACATAGGCATAAGCAAGGAAGGTACATTTTTTTTGTTATCTAATTGCTTTCATTGGAAACTCAATACATGCGCAGGTTCAAAATTCAAACAGCACAAATAATGACACTGTGAAAGGTTTCCCAACCATAGAGATCACATGTCATCTAGAGCCCTCCCCAGAATTTCACAACAATCTTTCCAGAATTATCCTATGCATAAAATGCCATTAATGTAATGTGTAAATACAAATATATAGCTACCTTTCGTTAGACAGTTATCAAGGATGGTAGAAAACAATGCAATATGCATTGCTCAAGTGAACCAAGCCATACTGGAACAGTGTTTCATTGCTGAAATGGAACTCCCAGGTCTCAAAAATTATGTTTCTTATTTAATAACACACAGTTCTGAAATGGCCAGATAGTATAGTACAGGCCATACGGTTTGTGCCATACTTACTATTGTAGCTTGAAAGCAGCCACAGATGGTATATAAACAAATGGGCATGCCTAGTTCCAATAAAGCTTTACTTAAAATTGGTTTTCTGATTCCCAGAATAGTCTACAAATGTATTTTAAGCTGATACCCTACTTTTAATAAATGATCATATCATTATGAAATGTTATTTCCTAATAAATGAATAGATAATATGTTTCTCACTTCTGCACACTTTCTGCCATTTCTGAATTTAGCAATTTAAAACAGCTATTGTCCAAATACAGGTGGACTTCAAAGGTTTCACTATATTTTTAAATAAGCAGGCATGGCCCAGCTACTTTCTTTCCTACCATCAAATCATTCAAAAAGGTATTTTTTACCTGTAAGCCAAGAAAGCTACTGGTCTCTGATGCCCGTGTTCATCAGTCATAGAGCCAACACTTGGAGGTTCAACAATAACATCATAAATTATTCCTATGTGAAAAACAATAGTATAGATCAGATTGAGTTCCTAATTTTTAAAATAGGATTAGTTCTGTCCCTAAAGGTTCATTTACATTTAAATAACACTGCTTTGATACATTGTTATAATCAAATGAGGCTCAGCTAAATTCCTAAACTTCAGCTAAAACCATTCAGAAATTCAACTCAATACTTCAGAATGACTTGTAAAACAGTATTATCTTATAAAAGAAATTCATTCGGTAACTATTACTAATACTCAAGAATGACTCCACAATAAAGGAAATTTAACATTAAAGGTTATGTTTTAGTTCAAAAATATGTTCCACAAAAGCTTGGGTTTGTTTCTATAAATTGAGAGCTACTAATTATCTTGCTTAAATGTAAAGCAAGGAAACATTTTCAAATCACACCATTAGCACTAGATTCATGATCATTAATATTGTCTATCAAAATTTTAAGTTTTCCCAATCTCCCACTGTTGTTTTTCTCCATTGTTCTTCAACATTCTCACTTCCAGCTTTTCTGAAGCATAGATTGTGTCTCTCTCCCCACTGACTAACAAAACAATCATATTCGAATTCCCTAATCCTCCCTCCCCCATCTGCAAACTGGTACCTGCCATCTATCCTCATCGCTTTCCCTCCAGCTGCAATCAAGGAAGAATCCCTCGTCCTATGAAAAGTGGAATCCCTTCTCCAATTCTCATGGCTCCATCCCCTCTTGCCTTCTTAGAAACTGTTCCTTTGGTTACCTCTTCTCTGTCCTGTATTTTCAATCTGTCTTTCCCTACATCAATCTTCCCTTGACTCCGAACCGTCCTAGCTAACATCCCATTTTTATGCTTCCTTTTTGAAAGGGAGTTGGGCTTCCTCCTGGAAAAAAGTCTCACAAATTTGCTGTCTCCCCTTCTTCACTTACCCTTCATTCGTCAACTCACTCCAATCTGGCTTTTGCCACCACTGATATTACTCGTGCTAAGTCACCAACGACTTCCATGCTGCTTTATTCAAGGGCCACTTTTCAGTTCTCATCTTAGGTTTTCCAGTAGCACTTGATCCAGTTTTCTAAATCCATTTTCTCGGGAAGAAAAATGGCTTCTCATGGCTTTTTAACACTTTTTCTTGTCCATGATTTCTTCCTATCTCTCTAGGCGAGCCTCTTCTTCCATAGAACTACTAAGTGTTAGAAAAGTTCCTTATGGCTTGACCCACTGTCCACTTTTTCTACATTCTCTCCCCAATTGAACTCATCTCTCCCCAGGGCTTTCAATCTGATGAGCTAATAACTCTCAATGAGCCAACACTTACCAACTAATGTTAGCACCATCAGAATTAGATATAAGTTCCCCCAAGAACAGGGACTTTGACTATGTTCTTCAAGATCTGACTTATGGCAGAGGTTGGGAAAACATTTCTTATTAACCAACTTCAACAAGGACTTCTTTTCTCAGGGATAGACTCTTACCTGTAAATTCACATATCCAACTAATTAGAGTTGATTATGTTCAATTATTATATATCCCAAAGTGACCTCTGGTTCACCATTCTCCACCAAAAGACTTCATTTTTTTCAATCTTAGAAAATGACACTTTCATCAACTCAGATGCTCAAACCAGATGCCAGTAAGATTTTTTCACACTTCATTCTCCCCCTACATCCAATCAACCCATCAAGACTTACTGACTCTACTTTCAAAATACCTTCCTTTATCTTTTCCTCCATCTTCACTGCCACCAATATCATCTGGCCTAAGTCAACTATAAAACCTACCTAATTGGTCTCTTGGTCCCATATGTGTCCATCCTTCTCCCTCTGCCTAGTAATATACCCTTTCCCCCAACCCATCAGATTTTGACTAACATGTCATTTTCTCAGGAACCAAACTCCAACAGAAATGATATTCCCAGCTCATTTTCTCATAACCGTTTTTTTTCCTTCAATGCATTTGTGGCACTTTTGCAATGAAAATAATAATGTAACAGAAAAAAATGTGATATTTAACAAGTCTCAACCATGACATTATAAGTTTCAGCAGGGCAGCGTCCTATTTCATTGTTGTGCCTGAAACTTAATAGGGACTTGATACATTATTTGCTGAATATTTCTCTGCAATAAATATTGTTTATTTATAAAGGTACACTCAGTTTTTCAAAGTGGCTCCTTCCAGTGGCAAAACCAATTCCTTGTATGAGACACCTCATGGCTGTGGCCACTAAAAGGTGTCTTTTTCATTTCCCCCCAAGGTTTGGAGCAGAGAATCTCCCCCATTGCAATTAACACGGAAAAGGTAGTCAGAATAAAAACCGTGAGGCTTCTAGCCAAGGGAGGTAAGGATTACAGAAAAGAGACTAGCAGATAAAAGCCCATGAAGACCCTGTTACTTATTTTTTTTAAATGCATTTCAAATTTCATTTATTCAATACAGTAGTACCCTTAGAGAGCTGAGCAAGGGTTAATGCAAATGCAATGCTAGGACAATATCTTAAAAACATTTAAAAAATTTAATGTAATTTATTTAAACAAGCATAAGTAAACTGTCACTATTCCGAGGGGACGAGTGTAAATCAAAGAACATTCTAGAACTAAGCCTCATAGTTTCAAACTCTTCCCTCTTGTACAACTACTCTCACAAGTCAGCTATGAAAATGAAGATGTCTCTGACTATTCCCTTAAAAGGAAAACCACTTTTACTGTCCCTAACCTGCAAAACTAAATTTTATAACTTCCAAATTAAGTAACCCCCTTCCCAAAACCGAACAGTAGCACAGTCCAGTAAATCATGGAACTATGGCTTGAAAGGGCGGTGGCTCTGAAAAGACCAGCGGGATTGCCAGCTCACCACTACACAAAGCAACGCCCCTTTTGCAGCTTTCTATATCTGAAAAGAATATAAGACAATCCATAACTTTTTAATAGTAATATTATTTTCCTTATTCCTTAAATTCTCACCTTCTGCTCTCTGAAATACAATACCATCTGCAAATCTATCTCCAATCTCAACTATCTATAAAAACCATGGTTTTAGAAAATTCCATTCATATTCACTGTTGACCTGAACAAAAAGCAACACTGAACCCCTAGGCCTGAGCTAACACACTTAAGAATTCTCAAGTCTTTCCAAGGCTCCAGGGACCCAGGACAAAGAAAAGGTGTAAGTCCCACACTCTCTTGATCACCCATGGAGGTAAAATGGGCCAAACAAGACTTCCCCAGTCTAGATTTCGTCAACTACGGCAATCAGTAAAGAGCAACCATCTGGCCTTGAAAAATATATTCGATTTGGATCCCTAGGCTAAGAAGCTAGAAGAAAAGCAATGGAGTAGGAAAACGAGTGCTACGAAGAAAAAGGGCAGGGCATGAGGGCAAATAAAACCTCTGGGCTGTTAATACTTGGGACCCTAGAATTTCCCTCCACCCTCTGAAAAGATTAAGAGCAGAGCGATGCTTGCCCCGGGGCTACGAGTAAGGGGAACAGACGCCTCCGGTGCGAGGGAGCTCTCCACACCTCGGCGCCTCTCGAGCCCCGCCAGCAAGAGTTACCTCCGGTGATGAGAAAGTAAGACACCACCACCAGAGCGTACACCGTCATGGCCGAGGGCATATGCACCCAGGGTGGCTTCTTCAGCTTCAGGTTAGGGCACTCCAACACTAAAAATGGGACTCGGTACAGAGTCTCCATGTTGGCGGTGGCAAGAACAGCTCTTGGTCTCAGACCCCACACGCCACCCGGAAACAGGCCAGTTCTTCCTTTTCCTCGCGCCTGCGCACGGGAGGGACCGGCAGGTCCACAACACTCGGAGGCAGTTTATATATCCATACAAGAAAATAAAAAACTATTTTTAAAAACTATTTTTAAAAACTAAGGCATTTAAAGCTATGTATTAGTATATATCTTAAACATAACTTTGAATAAGAAGCTCAATTATTGTCAATAAATTAAAGTGTGATTTATGTATCTTCAAGGACCTGCTTGGCTTCTGACGTGGCCCAGCCAGAAAAGCTGAGGGAACCCAGTCCATCTGAGCCCGCCCACCCGCTGACGCTAAGGATTTGGAAGCTGATTGGACCAGGGCACTCTAGGTTCCCCGAACTGGAGGATGAATGGGAAAGCTAGGCAAACGTTAGCGGTTTTTTTCCGGAGCTTGAGAAAATCCTAGATTGCTGAGCTTTTACTACCCGATGCATTAGCGGTGATTGTAACAATAAGAGTTGTTATTAATAAATACTAAAATAATATAGTATTAAACATTTTTAAATATCCAGTCCAGATATATCACAAGTGTCAAGGGGATATCTCCGCCAGACACCTGAAGTTGATACCTTGACATGACCGAAATACTATTTTAAATAACCCCTGTACTCCCCTCTACTTTTCTCCTCTCTTAACCATCCCTATCTCGTAAATGTTAAAACTTTTCAGGCAAAAAATCTTGAAATCAGCCTAGTTGCTCTTTTTTTTAAACTTTCACACCCAAAATATCATCATGTGTTTTTGTCTTTACTACCAAAAATGTCTTTAATTCACTCACGTCTCTTCGTTCCTTTGCTACCACCCTAGTGGCAGTCACACTATCTCTTGCCTGGGCTACATTTGCAATCCAAGTGATGAAAATACGTGATGAAGAATAGGTCTTTGGGGATAGACTAGATGACCTAAAGTGTTTTTTCTTTCTTTCTTTCTTTTTTATACTCTTAAGATTCTGCAAATATCGATTTCCTTTTGGAATAAGATTTAAAAGTGGCTGATTATATAAATCCAGAACACACTGATAACTGGGTTTTTGTGTTTGTTCGTTTGTTACTGAGCCCCTGGTTTTTCACAGGATGACATGAATTGGTTCTGCACAGTTAATGACTCAATTATTGAGAAACTGTTTAAATACCATAATAATGAAAACATTTATAAAACATTGCAATATCTAATTCTAAATACAGATGAAGCTTGCTGATCTTATGGTTCAATACTGAGAGTCTCCCCAGAGTCTTTCTCAGATTTTTAATAAGGAAGGTGCATTAATTAACCTTAGGTTATGAAGGGGTCACTAATAACACCAATAATGAAGTGGTATCCACATTTATATTTGGGACGTTCTTCTGGGGACTATAGAGTGTTTCTGAAATTCTTATAATTTTATAAATACAGAAAACTTTGGAACAATTAAAAATGTTGCCTTGAAAAAAAATGAGTAAAAACAGAAAAGAAAAGTTTATAAGCTTTCTTTATAGCTTCAGGAAGAAAACTAATATTAATTAACCACTGCTTGGCAGATACTATGTTAAGTGATTTACATTAGTTCTTATTTAGTCTTCATGACAATTCTATTAGGTAAATACTATTATCACCACTTTACATGTGACTAAACTGAAACTTTGAAAATGAAATAACTCAAAAAGTATATTATAGTTTGTAATTAGATGGCATCAAAAGGTAATTGCCCTAAGTGTAAGGCAGATTTAAGATGTTTAAAGTGTTATCCTTCTTCCTATATATTCTATGACTAAATAATTCTATATACATAGTGGAAAACACATAAAGTTTTAAATATATAATTTTTTAATGAAAAACAAAACTGCCAAGTCAGAACAGATCACAGTTATCCATATGTTGCATTATCACTGTCACTTTTTTTATTGTTTCAAAAAGTAAGTTTGTTCCAGGAACCAATTCATTATTATTTTTAATATCTTAAACTTTGAAATATACTCCAACTTGGATTTGTAACATTCTACATGCCAGGTATAAAAGAAACATTTCTTGACTAAAATATGCACATCTGTTATTCTCTGTGTCCTAACCAACAATATTCCAATAGAAAATGTTTTGTTTAAGCACAACATAAAGTCTAACTGAAAATCAAAGAAAACATGGGCATTAGATTCTAATCATCCAGTGATTGGCCATTTTATATAGATGAAGAAGGACAAATGTTGGTAGAAACAAAAATTTAAAACATACACAGAATATGATTTTAGGCTACACATAAAGTTTTAAAAATGACTAATTTGTAATATACACAACCAAACCTATACTCGAGGAAAAAAAGGAATATAAAACTGATATTTACCAAGATTTTCATGTTTAATGTACAAAATCTTAATGAAAAGCCTTGAAATTGTGAATGATTCCTTCAGTCAAAAGAGAAGGAAAACCCTACAAGTACGTTTTTAGCTAAATTCTAAACAAGCTAGAGCTACCAAGACTATTAATACTACTGACTTCAGTTTATTTAATATGACTTAGGGAGGAAATTGGTAGCTTTGTTTCTGTAAGATAACATACAGTTTTAACCAAGACTTATTTAGAAAACATTTTGCAGTTCAGTAGAGGGTCTCTTGAACTATGCTCTATCCTTCTGGAGTCTGTATAAGCAGTATATGTGTGTTTCCCCAGCTCAAAATTCATTTCTTGCATGGCACTCTGAGCCAGGCACCCTGTTATACACTCTTATGTCTCATTAGTTAAATAAAAAGCCTTCATAATGTAATATTAAATTATGGGTTTTGTTGTTTTTGTCGTTATTTTAAATTTTGAAAATTAAAATTTCCAAGTAAAATATAGGTACATGGCCAATGGAAATTAATTAACTAATTAATTTAAACAACAGAGACACATATGGAATAAGTCTTCTTTCATCACCATTTGTGTTTTAGTTCTCCTTCCAGAGGCAGTGAGAACCCTTGAATTATTTCTGGAATTCACAACTGGAATAAACATACTTAGATATGTAAGAATCTCCACATTGGTTTCCTGACCCATACAGTGAGGACGCTTATGGTAAGGAAGGCTAAATGAAGTCCATAGAACTGCATTTACCTACCTGCAACTGCAGAGATAGATGCCACCATCAAGGACTTGAAGGATGCTGAGTGGCAATTCCTACCACCTTCCTATCAATTAGCCAACTTGGCCCTTGTAAAAGGAAGATGGATTTGGAGAACAATGGATTAATGTCAACATAACCATGTGGTGACTCCAATTGTAGCTGCTACTCTACATCTGATTTTGTTGTTGGGGTGCATCATCACATACCCTAACACTTGTTAGGGAGCTATTGATGTGACTAATGTTTTTTATACCTATTGGTAATGACCATCAGAAGAAGTTTGCTTTCAGCTGGCAGGGTCAGCAATACACCTTCACAGTCCTGTCTCAGGACTGTATATAAAGTTCAGCCCTGTTGTTATAATCTGATTTGTAAGCAACTTTATCGCCTTCTCATTTACAGGACATCAACTATGCCATTTCACTGACAATATGCTGATTGAACTTAATGATATAAGTAATGACTTTTCTAGGTACATTGGTAACACACATGCATGCTGGAGGACGGAAAGTGAGCAAAATAAATATCAGGGGTCCCCAGTGAAATTTCTAGGGACCCAGTGACCTGTAATATGAGAGGTATCCCTTCCAAGGTAAAGGTTATTTGGTACATCTGACTCCACCTTCCACTAAGAAAGACATAAAATATTTAGGGAACCGCTTAGGAGTTTGGAGGCAGCATATGTTTCATTTGATCATACTCTGTTTACCTATTTACTGAGCAATCCAGTAAGCTGCTAGTTTTCAGTAGGATCCAGAACAAGTGAAGTCTCTGCAAAAGGTCCAGCCTGTCAAGCAAACTGCTCTGTCATTTGAGCCATATGACTCAGCAGATCAAATATTACTTGTTATGTCTGTGGCAGATAAGGATGCTCTAAAAGCTTTTGACAAGTCTCCTTAGGTGACTCACAGCACAGCGTCTTGGAGTTGTGGAGTAAACCTATGGCATCCTCTGCAAATAAAACTCCTTTGAGAAGTAGCTCTGGCTTGCCACTGGGCCTTAGTAGAAACTAAACTATTAGTCAGGTAACCTGAACTATCCATCATCAATTTGCGTAGTCTCATTTATCAATCGGTAAGTGTGGATGTCCACAAAAGCATTCCACCATCAAATGAAAATATTATACAAGAGACTGGGCTCAAGCTGGTCTTGAAAGTACATGTAAGTTGCATGAAAGATCATCCAGATACACATGGCCCACATTCCTGCCTCATTGCCTCTTCTCTCTCAACCTAGTCATATGGCATAGGGAGAGTGTGCTATGACCAGTCAAATGAAGAAAACAATGGGGGCTTGTTTTACAGATATCCATGCACTGTGTGCTAGCACTACCTGGGACTAGATGACTTTGCACTATAGCCTCACTTGGGCAGAGGGGGCACTAAGTTAAGTGATGAGGGTAATTTCCCAATAGGCAGAGCTTTAGCAGTATACCTGATTGTTCATTTTATCTGGAAGGAATAATGGCCAGAGTTACTGGTCTACAGTTATTTATGGGCAGTGGCTAATCATTTGACTAGATGGATGGCCAGGAAATTCAATTGAGGAATTTTTGAGGAGGTCTGGAGGATAGGCATGTGCACAGAACTCTCTGTACAGGTACAAAGTGTGAAGATATCTGTGTTTCCCTCCAACCCACTTTTGAATATTCACTGAAGAGCAACCTGTGCAGAGAAGAATATTCATAATCAGGCGGATAAGATGATTCATCTTATAGACATCCATCATCTTCTTTCTCCAGTCACTACTGTCCTTGCCCAGCGGGCCCACAGACAAAGTGACCATGGCAGCAGGGATGGAAGTTTTGAATGGACTTTCACTCATCAAGGCTGATCTGGTGAGAACACTGCTGAGTGCACAAACTGCCAATGGTAGAAGCCAGCAGGAGCCCACCACATGCTGCTCCACCTGCCCCCACCCCACTTCAGGAGAATGAATCACACACATGATAGCAGGTTAATTACCTAGGACCACTTCCATGAGGCATCTGGTTCTTACTGAAATAGACATATAACACGGGATACAAATTTTCCTTCCTTGCCCAAAATGCTGTTCTCAAGGTCACTTTGTGTGGACTTAAGGAATGCCTTATTCATCATGCTACACAACATAGCATTGCTTCTGGCCTAGGAACTTGTTTGACAACAAATGAATTGTGGCAATTGGCTCATGTTCATGGAATTCACTGGTCTTAACATGTGGCCCATCACCTTGAAGCAGCTGTATGGAAGAGCATTTTGAAAACTCAATTATGACGTCAGCTGGGACAGTATCTTCCAGATGCAGTGTGTGTTTGTAGTGCAGGAGCTGCTTAAGTGTTTGTTATATTCCAGAAAAAAACAAAAAAACAAAAAAACTGAAAGGTCTAGCAGATGTGGACATGCCATTTGTTACTCGCATTACAGGGGAGTGAACCAATGGCAGTGGATGGTGCGAGAGAGACCCCACCTCCCCCAGTCTGAGGCTTTGTCCCAGACAAAGGAGGCAAGTGTCCTACCTGTGACTCTAAACTACATTACCTCAGGGTGTAAATGCAGAAAGAAAAGATCAAGAAGCAGTCACAGGACAAGAAGCTGCTCTCAAAAAGAGATAAGGAGGGAGTTACAATCCATTCCCTGAACAATACACATTCCTTTTGGCCAGGGGCCTCATGGCCAGCCCTCATCAAGGGTGGTGGGGGAGCTATGTCAGCATAGACCCCACGGTGTCATAAGTCATTGATCAGTAAGTGGTACTGGTTTGTTTGTTTGTTTTTTTAGAATCAAAATTTGCAAGTCTAGGAATCAAATGTAGAAAATGGAAATGGTGACTCCCATTGTTACTTCTATTGATCTACTAGTAAAAATTTTTCTTCCCATTCCCTGCAATTTTGGGCTCTATTGATCTAGAAGTTTTAGCCTTAAAAGAGCAATATTTCCACTGAGGGGCATATCACTAGTTTCATTAAACTGAGAGACGGGACTGTCTCCTCAACATTCACCATTTTCATGCCAATGAATCAAAATGCTAGTAAGGGGTGGCACCCTATTGACTAGGTGGATTGATGCTAATGACCAAGGGAAAATTAGATTGCCACTACAAAATGGCAGTAAGGAATAGTATGGATATGTCTAGAATGCAGGCAATCCCCTGAGGTGCCTCTTGGTATTCACATATTCTGTGATAGAAGTTCATGGAAAACTACAATGACCTCACTCCCACAGGCAAGGAACCACAACCAGTTGAGGTTTTTGCTCAGGGCAAAGGGAATAAAGAATGTTTGGTAGAAGAATGTAGCTATGAATGAATATATATATAATGGTTATGACCATGTGAACAAAGTTACTGGATATGGAATACGTCTTATCTAGAATAGGAATGATTATTACCCAAAAATGGATAAAAGGACTTTGTTTTCTCTCCAGAGAGAGCATGTTAAAGTTGTATGAGAAATAGTTGCATTATGTTAAGAGAAAGCAAATTGTTGCTATTGCCCTTATTTTAAAATTATGTTAAATATGGTTAAAAAGTTAAGAAGTTGTCAAGGGATAGATTGTGATGGACCTGTATTTGTGTTCTGTCAATTTAGCTAAACTGGAACTATATTTACCCCAAACCCTTCACTACATATTGTAGTTCTGAATTAGTACACACCCCAAGAAACATTATTTTTAAGAAACATTTTTAAACTAGTGAAACAAAAATCCACTTGATTATCAGTTATTTCTGAAATATTGAAAATATGCAACTGGAATTAGAGGATTAATTAAATGAATTTCATCCATATAGTAGATACTATGCAACCATTAAAAATGATACTTCCCGGGGGGACCAAGATGGCCGCGGAGTAGGAACAGTGTTCTCAGCTCGCTCCTGTTAAGGAGACAGTTCAGGAGGAATAAACTCGGGGAGGAATGACTGAGTGAGTGGGAATATCTGATAATGTGAACGGGGAGAAGATCGTGGGAGCAGCGTGGAGGGGGGTGGAGGGGTTTATCACAAACTGCAGGCTGAGTCATTCTGAGACTCCGTGCGTTTGCAGTATCAAGCCGGAGAGCTCACTAGCCGGGAGTGAATTCTTGTAGGGAGCTAGGGAGAGGATTTGGCCGAAAAAGCCAGAGGAGGGAGAGAACAGTGAACAACCAGGACTGGGAGAAACTGTGTGACCTGAGTCTAGAGAGAAACATCCTCAGCTGCAACCTCCAACGGAAAGCTCGGCATCCCGGGAGCACCCAGCACTTGCGCTAGGGCCCTACAGAACAAAGGAGCAGTTTTGGGGCTAGGAGACGGGCTGCACAGAAAAGCTTCTGCGGAACTCCGACCGGGGGAGAACTGTGTTCTTGAAATCAGTGTTTGCTCTTTAGTCGCGCTAGAATCCCACAGAACAAAAGGCAGGTTTGGGGCTAAGAGAGAAATAGGACGTGCAGGGTGTGTAAGTAGGGAAGAGAGCGGAGGCGGAGGTTCTGGAGGGGAGACGGTTTTAGGGCAAGGAGAAGGGCCCGCAGGGAAGGGCTGCTGCGGAGCTCCAGACCGGCAGAGAGCTCCGGGGAAGGAGAGTGCTGCGCTGACCGACCACACTAGAGTCCCACAGAACAAAGGGACGGTGCTGTGGCGGGAAGAAAGATAGAGCGCGAAGGCCGATAGACAGGGAAGCCAGCGGAAGCCGTAGCTCGGAATAGAGAAAGTTTTGGGGCAAGGAGAAGAGCACAGGCAGGAAAGCCACTGCAAAGCTCCAGACTAGGGGAGAAGCCCTGGGCAGGAAAGGGCCACTGGGCCCGGCACTTTGATCGACTGTGCCAGAGTCCTGCAGAACAAAAGGACGATCTTGAGACAGGGAGAGAGGTAGGGTGCGCAGGCATATAGACAGGGAAGAGAGCAGAAGCTGTAGCCTGGGAATAGAGACAGGACTGGAGGCAGGGCGGGGATTGCTGGCAGGCACAGGCTGACCCAACAGGGGGAAGGAGTAGCTGGACAAGCCTGAGGAGGGCTGAGGCTGCCTCAGGAGGGGACAACTAAAGGCAGCTCACAACAGAGCGGTGGTAGGCCCACGAAAAAAAGACTAGCAACCCCAGAATCAAGCAGAACCCTCCCACAGCCAGCCAACCAACCAGAAAAGATTTGAAACTCATGGAATTTTGAATAGGAGCAGACTCAGGAAGGAAGCAAGGAAAAACCAAAAAACAAACAAACCAAAAATACCCAGAGACTGTGCATAAAAGTTGAATTGAGTTAAAATCCTCATTCTTTTATCTCTTACTCTCTCTCTAACTACCCCTACCGTCAGTCCCTTCTTATTCTCACTCCTTTTCTCCCTTCCCCTTCCCCCCCTTCTCTCCCCTTAGCATTCTCCCCTGCATCCTATTCTCAGTTAATTTTATAATTTTAAGTTCTCGCCCTTTCTCACCCTCTCCTTTCTCTGCGCTACGCACCTTCAACTTTATTAAATTTCTTTCTTTATTTTGTCCCCCTTCAGTCTACATTCATTTTTCTTTCATCTCTTGTCCTTATTTTCCTTCTCTCCCTATACATAATCTCTCTCTCTCCCTATTACACTTTATATTCTAATCTCTTAATATTCAAATTATAATTCTAATCTATCCCCCTCTCCCTTTACTCTCCTTACCCCTCCTCTTTTTCTACCCCACCCCCCACTTCTTTCCCTACCTCTTGTATTTCTCTCCTTCATCCTATCTTTTGCCAACTCTTCAATTCCAATCCTCCCCTCCCTAATATCTCCTCTTCCTCCTGATTTCCTTCCCTCCTCTGAGCTCTTTTCCTCCCAAATCCTCTTGCTTTCCTATCTCCTATTCCTCTCTCTCTATATTCACCTTTTCTCTCTATCTTGCAACTTTATATCATGTTTTAATCTCCTAATCTTTTTTATAACATATAATTTAAAAAAGAATTTTAATCCAGTCCCCTCTCTTCTACCTCCCCTTCTTCTTTTGTTCTCTCTCCTACCCTTCTCTTCTCTACTTTCTCTCTCTCTTTCCTCTCTCCCTTCCTGTCTTGCTATTTTCTACTCTGTATTTTTATCCTTAAAAAATTCTCTCTCAATCTATTTCCTACCTTCTAACCTCCCCAGCCCTCTCTTTCAATTTCTGGCTGTCTGTCTACCTGGATGTCTGTTGTGTCTACCCTACCTCCCACGCTAATCATATAGTATATACCGATTATATAATCCTAATACTATACACTTCCACTTTCTCTCTCCACACTGTAACCCTCGCCTCCTTTTCAAACAGACAGTGTAAGTGTTAATTGCTCTCTTACATAACCTTGATCCCAATTGCTAATATTAATACTCTATCAACTTCCAGCTCAAAAATTACCCTTCCTTCATTTAAAACAACTCCTTTCTGTTTCTCCTACGAAATAAGAGTCCCAGTATCTCCACAAGGATATTAACACGGGCTCATTTGCAGCCTATAGTGGGATTGTATTTGGGGGAGACATTGGAGGGTGTGGGTTTCTTGCCTGGGTTGTGTAATTATGTTTTAGCAGCACCTTCACAAAAGATCTCAAGACAAGGTGGGCAGAGTGACTCTCAATCAACTAACCAGAGAAAAAGATCCACCAAAAAGTAGCTGAAATACAACCAGACAGATTAAAGAAATATCATCAAGGACAACACAGACGGAGATCCAGGAGGGCGGAGGAGTAAGTGGAAGCTACACTAACCCCCTCCCAGGACCAGCCAGGGCTGACTCAGCCCCAGTACAGCAGACAGACCATCCCCCTCCAAGTGGTGTCATAATAAGGGGAAATAAAAGCCCTGCCTACAGGAATTAAGTTGCCACACCCACGGTCCTTAAGCCTGATGGCTGATCACAGATTGAGTATAGTAACAACTAAAGAAGAGAGACAAAGGCAGTAGATCCCTGGAAGTCTCCAACAGGCTGCCTAGGGCCAGTCTGGTACATGATCTGACGCTATCAGAGGCAGATCCAGGAAGAACTGATCATTCTAAGAAGCACCAACAAACAAAAGGAATCACAAAAATGGGGAGACAGAGAAACAACCCCCCATCAAAAGGAAAGGTAGAATCCCCAGAAAGAGTGCTAAATGAAATAGAGGGGAGCAAAATATCAGATACAGAATTTAAAACATGGATTATGGAGAAGCTAAATGAGCTCAGCGGAAACTACAAAGAACTCCAGAAAAACTACAGTGAACTCCAGAAGAACTATAAGGAACTTACTGAGAATTATACCAGCATCAAAAAGGACATGGAAGCTATCAATAAGAGCCAGGAGGAAATGAAGAATACAATCTCTGAATTGAAGAACACAGTAGAAGGAATTAAAAGCAGGCTAGAGGAAGCAGAAGATCGGATCAGCGAGCTGGAGGACAACATACACAAAAACTCTCAGACAATGCAACAAAATGAAAAAAGACTGAACAAGACTGAAGAGGTTCTAAGACAGCTGCAGGACAACATGAAACGTAACAATATCCGTATCATTGGAATTCCAGAAGGAGAAGAAGAAGAGCAAGGGATAGAAAACCTCTTTGAAAAACTAATGACAGAAAACTTCCCTCACATGAGGAGAGAAAGAGTCACGCAAATCCAGGAGGCACAGAGGGTCCCAATGAAGATGAACCGCAACAGGCCCACCTCAAGACACATCATAATTAAAATGGCAACATCCAAAGACAAAGAGAGAATCCTAAAAGCAGCAAGAGGGAGACAACTAATAACATACAAGGGAGCTCCAATAAGGCTATCCTCAGATTTCTCAGCAGAAACACTACAAGCAAGAAGGGAATGGCAAAAAATATTCCAAGCAATGAAAAACAAAGGCCTACAACCAAGAATACTCTACCCAGCAAGGCTCTCATTCAAAATGGAAGGCGAAATAAGAAGTTTCTCAGACAAAGGAAGACTAAAAGAATACATCTCCACCAAACCAGCAATGCAAGAGATGCTAAAGGGTCTGCTCTAAAAAGATAAAGAAACAGAGAGAAACAGAGAAGAACACGAGTACAAAGGGGGAAAATGACAATGAATAAGTACTTATCAGTAATAACCTTAAACGTAAATGGATTAAACGCTCCAATTAAAAGACATAGGGTAGCTGAATGGATTAGAAAGAATGACCCACATATATGCTGTCTACAAGAGACCCACCTTAGAACAAAAGATCTACACAGACTGAAAGTAAAGGGATGGAAAAATGTATTCCAAGCAAATGGACATTAAAAAAAGCCGGGGTAGCAATACTTATATCAGACAAAACAGATTTCACAGCAAAGTCCATAAAAAGAGACAAAGAAGGGCATTTCATAATACTTAAGGGAAAAATCCATCAAGAAGATATAACCCTTATAAATATATATGCACCCAACTTAGGAGCACCCAAACATGTAAGGAAAATTTTGAAAGACTCCAAGAAAGATATAGGCAGAAACACACTCATCGTAGGGGACTTTAACACCCCATTGTCAACAATGGACAGATCTTCAAAGCAAAGAAACACCAAAGATATTGAGGCACTGAACAACACTTTAGATCAAATGGACTTAGTCGATATATATAGAAGTTTACACCCCAAAGAAGCAAAATATACATATTTCTCAAGTGCACATGGAACATTTTCAAAGATACACCACATGGTAGGACACAAAACAAGCCTCAATAAATTCAAGAAAATTGAAATTATATCAAGCATCTTCTCAGATCACAATGCCTTAAAATTGGAAATCAACCTCAAGGAAAAAACTCAAAAACATTCAAACTCATGGAGAATGAATAACATGCTATTAAATAATGAATGGGTTAACAATGACATCAAGGAAGAAATCAAAAAGTTCCTGGAAACCAATGATAATGAACACACAACAACCCAAAACCTATGGGATACAGCGAAAGCAGTCTTAAGAGGAAAGTTCATAGCAATACAAGCCTACCTAAAAAAGCTAGAAGAATCTCTAATAAAAAATTTAACCCTACAGCTACAAGAACTAGAGGAAGAACAACAAGCAAAACCCAGATCAAGTAGAAGGAAGGAAATCATCAAGATCAGAGCAGAATTAAATGACATAGAGTCTAAAGTAACAATTCAAAAGATCAACAAGAGTAGGAGCTGGTTCTTTGAAAAGATAAACAAAATTGACAAGCCTTTAGCCAGGCTCATCAAGAAAAAAAGAGAGAGAACCCAAATAAATAAAATCAGAAATGAAAGAGGAGAAATCACAACTGATACCACAGAAATACAAAGAATTATAAGAAATTATTATGAACAACTATATGGCAAGAAATTTGACAACCTAGAGGAAATGGACAGATTCCTGGAAAACTATAGTCTGCCCAAACTGAATCAAGAAGAAGCAGAAAGTCTGAATAGACCAATAACAGCTAGCAAAATTGAAGCAGTAATCAAAAAACTCCCAGCACACAAAAGCCCAGGACCAGATGGCTTCACAAGTGAATTCTACAAAACATTTAGGAAAGAACTAACTCCTATCCTCCTCAGACTATTCCAAAAGATACAAGAAGAGGGAAGACTCCCAAACTCGTTCTATGAAGCCAGTATAACCCTAATTCCGAAACCAGGTCAAGACACAACAAAGAAAGAAAACTACAGACCGTCGGCAGCCGTCCGTCTCGAGAGACGATGGTGTAGCTTCTTAAGAGTCTATCTGCACGGCCGAGAATTGCTGTGCAGTCCGACTCGGGAGTGACATGGTATCTGTCTCCTCCCGTGTTGAATCGACATCTTGCGATGATGCTGAAGCTACAGAGCCTGGGCAGGGTGATATGGAGGGCCAGCTGTTGCCCATGCAGCAGACCCCCCCCTCTCTTCGCAGCTGAAGGATCCAAGGGAAAGACGGAGTCAATACAGCTTGGGTTCAGGTGCGCCGCAGGAGTTGCCGGTGTTGACTACAACGTCGAACCGCCTTAGGGACTCCGGCTCCGGATTTTCTGTCGGGGTTTACTCCCTTAGCCTTTCCCCTGAAGAGGTATGCCGCAAGGCAGCGGAGGTTTTTTGGAGTCAGAGTTTTCCTTCTCTGATGTACCCTGACTGGAAGATCGAACCAGCGACACTTAGCTCGCAGGCCGACGCTCAATCCACTGAGCTAAACCAGCCAGGGCTACTACAGACCAATATCGCTGATGAACATAGATGCTAAAATCCTCAACAAAATATTGGCAAACCGGATCCAGCAACACATTAGAAAGATCATACACCACGATCAAGTAGGATTCATCCCAGGGATGCAAGGATGGTTTAATATTCGCAAATCAATAAACGTGATACACCACATAAACAAAATGAAAGACAAAAACCACATGATCATATCAATAGATGCGGAAAAAGCATTTGATAAAGTACAACACCCATTTATGATAAAAATTCTCAGCAAAATGGTAATAGAGGGAGCATACCTCAACATAATAAAGGCCATATATGAGAAACCTGAAGCCAACATCATACTCAATGGGCAAAAACTGAGAGCATTCCCCCTGAGATCAGGAACAAGACAAGGATGTCCGCTCTCTCCACTCCTATTCAACATAGTCTTGGAAGTTCTAGCCACAGCAATCAGACAAGAAAGAGAAATAAAAGGCATCCAAATTGGAAAAGAGGAAGTAAAACTGTCATTATTTGCAGATGACATGATAGTGTACATAGAAAATCCTTTAGACTCCACAAAAAAACTACTCAATCTAATAAGTGAATTCGGCAAAATAGCAGGATACAAAGTCAATATTAAGAAATTGAAGGCATTTTTATACACCAACAATAAAAACTCAGAGATAGAAACTGAAAGAAAAATCCCATTTACCATAGCAACAAGAAAAATAAAATACCTAGGAATAAACTTAACCAAAGAGGTAAAAGACCTGTACACAGAAAACTACATAACACTGAAGAAAGAAATTAAAGAAGATACAAATAAATGGAAGCGTATACCATGCTCATGGATGGGAAGAATCAACATCATTAAAATGTCCATACTACCCAAAGCAATTTATAGATTCAATGCAATCCCTATTAAAATACCAGCAACATATCTCACAGACCTAGAACAAATACTTCAAAAATTTATATGGAACCAAAAAAGAGCCCGAATAGCCACAAAAATTTTGAGGCAGAACACAGTAGGAGGAATCACAATACCCGATATCAAACTATACTACAAGGCCACGGTAATCAAAACAGTCTGGTACTGGCATAAAAACAGACATATAGATCAATGGAACAGAATAGAGAGCCCAGAAATAAGCCCAGGTTCATATGGTCAACTAATATTTGACAAAGGGGGAAAGAACATCAAATGGAGTGAAAAGAGCCTCTTCAACAAATGGTGTTGGGAGAACTGGACAGGGACATGCAAAAAAATGAAACTAGACCACCAGCTCACACCATACACCAGAATAAACTCAAAGTGGATCAAAGACTTAAATGTAAGCCGTGACACCATAAAAGTCCTAGAGGAAAAAATAGGCAGGAAAATTTCAGATATCCCATGTAGCAACATTTTCACTGATATATCTCCTAAGGCAAGGGAAATAAAGGAAAGAATAAACAAATGGGACTACATCAACTGTAATAGCATAATAAATAAAATACATTTTTAAAACAAAAAAGGAAGGATAGAGCGTGATGGTAGAAGATCTTTAGTACAATGATGAATTCAGATTTTATATAAATTGTTTGCTTGATAACATTAAAAAATTTTTAATGGAGTAATCAGTTGTGCAATTGGAAGACAGGTGGGATAGCAGAAAGACATGAGGCAGAGAGAACATTTAGGACCTGAATGTGGGAGTCCAGCTGAGAAATGAGGAGTGCCTGTGGTACTGTGGGAATGAGGAGAACAGGGGGATTGGTGGTAATGGAAAGATTATAAGAGACCTATCCCAGGTAGAATCAGTTGAATTTAATCAGCTGATTGATATGAGGCTTGGTCTCTCTAGAAAGAGAAGGCTTTGGAGAAAGTATACTGTGTGGCAGTGGCCCCAGGCAACTGCAGCTGTGTCCAAGAGCTGGACCAACACAGAAGGCTGCTCCTGGAGCCAGAGGAGGAGATGGGAGGAAGGGCCAGGGTCAAGAGTGCTTCAGTGGATAGCAAGAACCAGGCTGGTGCAGAGCTGCTTCTCCCCAGGGACTCTGATTATATGTGCACGCCCTGCTCATCACCCCTACCTCACTCAAAGCCTCTCTGAGGGAGATGCAAGGAGTGGGAAGCTTAGGTCCTGCCATCTGCCTGGTGACAACTATTGCTCTAGAAGGACCCTCCAGGGGGGACCGTGGAGAGGTTGGGAAAGTGGCTAGGGTTAGAGATACAAGAGCCAGCAGTATCTGGGTGATAGTGGGAGTCATATCGGTGTATGTACAGGTTGAAACATGAGATGGAGCAGGCAAGGGTTTTGTTTGGAGGAGTCATGGATCTCCTTGGGGAGCTGATAAAAAACATGAGCTCTCTTCCTAGAAGAATGTCCATACATACCCACCAAATGTAGCTAAATTATAGAGGTTCACAGACTAAAGTTAAGAGTGAGAGGGAAGAGAACTGAAGAGAATGCTTGGGGAAGCACCTTCATGATTATGAGGTTACTACAAAGCAGCTACAGCAACATCAAGGGGCACAAGAGCCACGGAGAGCAGCAGCGGAGGAGGCTCAGATGGCGGGAAACTGACCAGAAGCCACTGGGCACAGCCTGAGAACATAGTATCATGATCAATGTTCATAAATACTGGGCAAATTAATTCATTGATTTCAGTAGCATGGTGTCAGGAGAAGCCAGACTGCAGAGGGGCGAAGTGGTTGGGAATTTTAAAAATAGTAACAGTGATTTAATATAGAATTTATCTTTCCAACTGGGTATGAAGGAATTTTACTCCATCCACTAACTGAATTTTTCTAACGGCCCGCATGTAATTCCTCTCTGTGGCCACAGCAGAGCAGCAGTTCTCTTTTACAGAAATCACAGTCCTGTACAATTTTAACTTTGCCAAAATGTATTTTCGATAACTTGAGATTTTCAAATTGTATTTGCAAACATAAGGGAAAGGCAAACTTATTTAAAAGAAACTCGTCTCAACGCTGTGATCAAATAAGCGCAATGAAACCGTACACAAATGGAAAAGGCTGCTTCCCAGGGCAGGCAAGCATATCTTTAAAATGCAAATGGAAAGAAAAATCTTGTGAAAGCAACATTTTCAGATGAATAAAATATGAAACTCAGAATATTTCTTTTACATCTAGTTGCCTTGCAAATCACATAGCTTATAAAAGAAAAAAAAAATGGGATTGACTCGGGGAACAGGGTGTAGGGTGTGTGTGCCAGCAGGCAGGGAAGAGCAACAGGGGAAAACTGGGACAACTGTCATAGAACAGCAATGAAAGAAAGAAATTTAAAAAAATAAAAAATGAAAAGAAAAGAAAAAGAAATGTGTATGTGTATGAAACGTTTTGGTTATTAAATCTTTTTCAAAAGGAATAATTTCTAGTGAAGCTTTTTTGCGAGTACAGTAAGGTTTTTTAGTATTTTTGATAATGTAATTGAAAGAGCTATACTTTCTTTGTTCAAAAGAATAAACTGATAATATAATTTAAGAGTTTAAAGAGTACTGAGGCCTAGTTAAATTCCCCTCTAGCGAACTTCTTAGATTTACTTTTTCAATTCAGAAATTCATAAAGAATAAATAACAAGAATGACCTACAATAACACTATACAGACAATCCTTGTTCTTTTTAAATATAAGATTACATGTTCAGTTATAAAATTCAGAGTACAGCGATAAAAATGTGAAAATCAAATGCCATCTTCCCCTTACCGCCTTCTCCCTTGCCCATTCCTTCTCCCTTGAAAGTAGTCACCACTAATAGATTCTTGTGATGAAGACTATCTTCCATGGAATGGTTAACCCTAAGATTAGGAATGGTATTTAAAACAACAGGCTTTAATCTTTACAGAAGAATTTGAACCAGAACCCAGACTGCAGTCTGGTTGCACATGTGAAATGTGGCAATGGCTTCAGAACCAAAGGCCTGTGTGAATGGCCAATCACACACCGTCATCCCCCAATGACACCTTTCAGAGGGTATAAGAAATCAAAGTCCCTTCTCACCTCCAGAAATTCTCTTTCCAGAGGTGAGGTATGTGGGGTACATTTGAACAGCAGCTGCTCCTGCTGGCTGCCAGAAGCCCAGAGAAAAGACCACTGTCTCCAGGGCTGTCAATCTGGCCCTTTCATACACACTTACATTGATTTAACAAAACAAAACAAAACAGTTCTAGCTCAGAAATGACAGAGACTCTTTAAAGACATTGATGTATCCATATTTGCACACATTGAATAGAAAAGTATGTTTTATATATACTGAATAAAATATCTAACTTTTAAAGAATGCTGTAAAATATTTTCATATTTACATTATATTAAAGTATTTTTCCCCAAAGTTCGGTTTTGAAAGGAAATACCCAGAGCATTAGGCCCATCAGAATAGATGTCTCCAGTTGTGGTTTTCAGATGCCCTAACATGCTTCTGCCCAGAACTAATCATCAAATACAGCTTGGCAGTTCCAGTGTGTGTGAGTGTGCGTGTGTGTGTATTTCTTTACAATGAGAAAAATCATTTTGGGTAAAACATGATATAGGAGGTTAAGATATCAATTGACATTTTGGTTTACTTCCAACATTATCACTTTAATCACTTAAAATGAGAAGATTTTATTGTGGCCATCTCGATGCACTTTGTTTCTCTGTAACTATATGATAAGGCAGGTCTTGTGCTGGAAGAAAGAAAGGATCATCCATTCTGTGGTATGGATAACACAGGACATTTCACTGAACCCACAGAGCCTCTGAAATTACATTATCTTCATTCTGCAGACGAGGAGACTAAGGGTTATAGAGCATAAGAAACTTGCTCAAGTCACCTAATTGATTAATGGTGGACCTAAGATTTATTTAAAGCCATATTTGTCTGATACCAATTCATATATGCTTTCTACCATATCTTTTTTAAATTTAACTTATTGGGGTTACATTGGTTAATAATTATATAGGTTTCAGTGTACAATTCTATAACACATCATCTATATATTGCATTGTGTACCGTAGCTTGTGAAAGGGCAATCCAGGATTCATTTCATCTTGTTAAAATGCAGATTTTTGGCCCAATTTGCAGAGATTCTGATTGAGAAAGTCTTAGATGGAGCTCATAAATCTGTATTGTAACTATCTTCCCAGCAGATTCTTAAGTGAATCTGAAGTGTGAGAGCCATTGCCTATATCATAATGCTCAGATGTTTAAAACAGAAATAGAAATTCCATACGATAAACCTTATTTGAGCCCCTGATGACTATTTGTAAAGAGGTGCAGTCCCAGTGTGCTCTTCACCAGTGACATATCCTGGCATTACCTATTAGGCTTGTATTCATTTTTAATAGAGCAATCCTTGCTTCCCACAGATTGAATTATCAGCTTCACCTTTTTGAAATTCCTTTAGCGGAAGCTGATCTTTCAACCCACCACCAGTAATTATAAAACTAAAATGTAAACCATCCACAGGAACACACTGACTTATGTTCACACAATGGCTGATGGCAGATGTGTTCTGATATAAGGTTGTAAGAAGAGTTGGAAAGAGACCCAGAACTAGCATTTATTAAGTACCTGCTAGGTGCTATGCACATTTAATCTTTGCAGCAATCATGGAAGAGAGCTATTTTTATATGCATTTTGAAGGTTCATGAAACAAAGACTCAAAGAATTTTAAGTAGCTTCTCAAGGCCAATAATGGATAAGTAGTGGAGCTTATGCTTTGACCTTAATACCAAGCCACATGATTGTGTGTATGGAAGGGGAGTGGAGCAAGGGAGATTGGGGAGATGGGAGACTGTGTATACTCCAGGCATTCTCTCAGGGTAGTGCCAGCATAGTGCCTGGTGTACACCCAGTGCACAGTTAGTGGTTGTGGAATTAATTGCTGTGAATTCTCCATGCCATTACAGAAAACTTTCTAAATGTTAATGTACGTAAAACTCCTTGGTGTCTCCCAATTACACATAGTAACAGTTCTCTAATTTGTTTAGAAAGCAAAACATTTAGAAACCATGGTGCTTTTTTCAGAATACAATAGATTTATATATTATCCACAATTTATTGTTAATCAGATTTTGTGCAATATTCACCATCAAAATTTAAGAAAAAGTATAAATCAACACAGTCACCTATACATTTAGAGTTTTTTTCTAAAAATTAGGAGTATTGTATTACCTCACAGAAGATCAAAGTTTTATGGTTTGATATTTCTTTTTTTTCAAAATGTTGAATTTCTCCAGATAATGTTCAGAAAAAATATATAATCTCCCTTGGTTTTAAATGGTGCATTCCTGGAAAAATCAGTATTTATAAAAACCATGCAAAAACTACTTTTTGTTTATATTTAAATTGAATTTACTAAGGCTTGGATAATAAAAAACAGTTTTCTTACCAACATAAAAACTTGCTTGGATGTTGGAAAGTAATGTAGGACTGGGGATAATTTGTTGAGACGACTGTCCTATACCTTACAGAATGTGTTGCATCAATGCCCCAATGGATTTCCAAGATGCCACATAGGTGCCAGCCATTGGCTTGAACCACTCATTTAAACTAATTTATCAAAAGGCATGTGTGGCCTGCCCTGACTGGGTAGATCAGTTGGTTACAGCAACATCCCAATAAGCCAAGTTGTGGGTTCAATCCACAGTCAGGGCTCATACAAGACACAACCAATAAATGCATGGATAGGTGGAACAACAAATCAATGTTTCTCTCTCTCTTCCTCTTTCTCTCTAAAATCAATTTTTTTAAAAATGAAAAGAAAAGCATACATGGCTGAACTAGATGGTGAGCTCCTGGAGGACCCTGGTGGTATCGTATCCACCTTCAGAGCCCCACCACTGCCCAAAGCAGAGCAGATGCTTAACTCATTACCAGGACAAATTAAATGAATCCATGAACCCACTACTCTAATCTTCCAGAGCAGGTAAGTGACTTAACCAAGATAACAGAAGTAGTTAGTGGCAGAACCAGGACTATATAGAGTCCAGGTTCTTTGCTTCAAGAATAAATGCTCCTTCTACTAACTCAGAGATCTTCACATTTGGTGCTTCAAACCTTCAATCTCCAGGGCACCTGAGACATCCCAAGGAGTACTGGGTGTTGCTAGTTTTAAGGAAGGCAATTTCTAGATTACTAGCTTCCCTATGTACTTGTTGATCTCCCATTTCCCCCTTTGATAATAATTTTTTCTTCCATTTTACAAAAGAAAGAGAACCTCACACCCTGTTGGTGTTCCATGGTGCATTGACTGGATGCATGTAAAATTTGAGGGCAGTAAATGGACAGCTTTAAATACTGGGGTAAGCCCAGCCTCCTTTAAGCAAAACACCTTTGATGGCCGCCCATGCACTCAAGAGCCAATGACCTGCCCTTAACATTTTGCAGGACTTGACACAAGAGTACAAATAGGTGTCTAATATCAAGTCAAATACATGTCTAAACACAAATAAATCAAGCTAGCAAATGGTTCAATAGGATAAGTTCTGGCCTCCCACTTTGACAAACATAATTTTCAAAGATATTAAAGACTGGATTCAACATTAGAATCCAGGGCTTTTCGGAGTTTTTTATACAAAGGTGGTCATGCAGGAGTAGCCTGTTCCCTGTACAGCCCACTTTGTGCTAGACCTCTGGCTCTCCTTCCTACCTGGGGAGCTTCGTGTGCAGGTACCCACAGCTCGGCCCACACATCCAAGCTCCTTTCACAGCCCCTGCAAACACCCTCAGGCTTCGGGTGAACATCTCAGGGGCTCAATCCTCCCAGAAAAATGGGCCAAGAAGCAGTGCTCAGGCCCAGGGATGGCACTTGGGTGACTTGCGCAGGGGTTTCTGGGGCCACATGTACTTATACCCCATGTAGGGGTGTCAAAAGGGAGCATATGTCAGGGTCAGCATGCCCCTCAGTCCCCTGGGCTCTTTGCATGTCTGTTTCCCCTCATTGGAATATAATCTCCAATGAGGCAGCGAGTTTTGTCTATCTTGTTTAACCCCGTTCCTGGAACCGTCCCTTATAAGTAGCAAGTAAGTTATAAGTAATGCTTAATTGACTGATTTTAAAGAGATTAAGAAAAACAGTGGCAAGGCTTTGTGTCTTTCCCTGCTGTACACATAAGGGAGATGTTAGCCTTTGGACTGACTAGACCTTTGGATGAGCTAAATTCAGGCATAACGTAGAATGGGTTGGGAGGGAAAGTTCACAATTTTCACTTAACATCCTGACCCCTTTCATCCTGCCCCAAGTGTCAAAGAATGGATGACTCCTGAGGGAGAGCTCCTTCAGGGTGAAGCAAAGAAAACACAGATGAAAAGGCAGTGGTGCCTTATTTCATCCAGAGGACAAGTGGGTGGCGAGACTCCATGCCTCCTTCTCTGCTTTTTCTTCCTTAGGAATAGAACGGTGGGAATTACCAATCAGGAAAGGACTTACAATATAAAACTTCCACCTGTTACAAGAGCTGATTCTTTTCTTCTTCTTTTTTTAAAATAATTGCTGTCTAGCTTCTACTTGCTATATTTTAAAAGTGATAGAACAGGCTTTTACAAATATTCATAGTTTATTATGTTGAAAGTTATATCCTTTTCAACAATTTAAATTTATAACGAAAAGTTTTAGGTGATAACCTGAAAATGTTCAAGAGTCTAAACACTTTTCAAATTCTTTAAACGATATTCAAGCAAAAAAACTACTTAAAGACTATTGCACTGCACCACAGTTTTAGTGATATATTATGTAACAAACCACCTCAGAATTTAATGGGACAAAACAACAATCAATTTTTCTCTCCATCCTTTGGGCTGACTAGACCCAACAAGGCAGTTTTCTGCTGGTCTTGCTTGAAGTGTGTCATGCAGTTGCCGTCAGATGGCAGCTGAAACTGGAAGCAGGGGTCATCCGGAACAGATAAGGTCACCAAACTACAACCTGCAGACCAAATCTGACCCAGCATCTGCATTTGTAAGTAAAGCTCGATTGGCATAGAGCCCTGACCATTTATTCAGGTATTTCCTGTGGCTGCTTCCACACATATCACTAGAGTGAGTAATTGCAATAGACCATATAGCTTATAAAGTATTTGTAAAACTTACACTGATCTCGTAAACTCTGAAGTTTTCTTCAAGATTATTTGTTCTTTAGGAACATCAAGCTGTAAGCTTATTTCTAATGAGAGAGAAAGAGAGGGAGAGGGAGAAGGAGAGGGAAAGGGAGAGAGAGAGAGAGGCGGAGAGAAGAGGAGAGGAGAGGACAGGGGAGGGGAGGAAAGGGGAAAGGGGAAAGGAGAAGGGGAAGGAGAGGGGACAGGAAAGGAGGGGAGGGGAGGGGAACAGAGGGGAGGGAAGGTGAGAGGAGGGGTGGGGAGGGGAGGGAAGGGGAGGGAAGGGAAGGCAGAGCCCTCATGCTATTTGCACATGCCAAGGAATATAGAAACTGAATGAATATCTGGGAAATTTTTTAATCTTTTCCTCCTTAATAGTAGGTTGATGCCTAAAGTATCTAGGAGATTGTATAATTAAAATATCCTCTAATTCAGAGTAGAGTGTCTTTGCCCCTAACTGAAGTTTATGACCGCTTTTCCTTCACTGTCTCCCTTAGGAAGGAAAAGGTGGCACAAACCTTTGGGGGCCTCGTAGGTAACTAAAAGCTATTTGGTAACAGGACTGTTCCTTCTTAGTGATTAATAATTTATTCATGTATGACCGATTAATTGGGCTCTAAATATTGAGGGTGAATTAGGTTGCATGAACTACTTTTTTAAAAAAAGAAAAGCTGTTCTTAATTTAAGACATTTACACATGTTGGTGCTTATGTCTGGAATGTTCTCCCTACTTTTCACCCTGCTAACATACTTATTCTTGCTCTGAGCTTAAATATCACTTTCTCAGAAAAGCCCCTGTTCACATCCCAGGACATTCTATTCTTATACTGTATAACAGCCCCGTGTACTTTCTTTTTATAATTTTTATCCCAATGTGTGCAATTAAAAATGTATTTATATTCTCATTTATCATGATCTCCCCTATGTACCATGAGAGCACGGTAAGAACCTGCTTTGTTGACAATTGTATTAATAAATACCTAGCAGCACAGTTTCTGAAACATCGTAGTTTCTAATAAATATTTGTTGAGTGGATGAATGAAAGCTAAAGCAACTCATAAATCAATGTAAATGGATGGCATAATCATTCAAATTATCCAGAAACATTAAACATTTACTAAAAATTATTGAGTAGCTAATATTTTGGAAATCAGAAGGCATCTTTGGATCTTGAAATACTGTATTGTGAATCTTATCCTCTAGAAAGAAAACTCATGAAGATAGTTTGCTGTTTTCACAAGTGTAAATGTTTCCATCATGCCAATTTCAAGGCACCAACCTGACATCACAGCAGAGCTGGAAAGAGAAACACACAATTGACTCTGACAGCCAGGATGAGCTGGCTCCACACACCACTGGTTCTGTTGGTAATATCTAATAATTATGTATCTTTAATCAGCAGTAATAATCATAATATTTAACCCTGCTTCACAATCTCACTCCAGAGATGGGTGGATGCATGGGCCATTCTATTGTTCCTCATTTTATTTTATTGCTCTCCACAGAGACTTGCGTTTTTTTACAAACTGAAGGTAAGACTCTAACCAGCAGAAAGATTAGGACTTGCTGAAAGCTCAGATGATAGTTAGCAATTTTTAGCAATAAACTATTATTAAATTAAGTATGTATATTTTTAAAAATATAATCCTATTGCACAGTTAATAGACTACATTATAGTATAAATATGTTTATATCCACTGGGAAATCAAACACTTCATGCAACTCGCTTTATTGTGATTTGTTTTATTGTGATGGGGTCAGGAACCAAAGCCACAATGTCTCTTACGTACGCCTGCGTATGATGTTAGTATGATAAAATAGTTTACAGTTAAAGCTGGATACAGCCCTGCCTGGGAGCCCAATCATTAGGGTAATAAGTGTATGTTATTACACTGCTGAAAATAAAGTTGATTTACTTATTTAATATATGGATATTTTCTGCTTTTAAGGGTGAAAGACCCCCCACCCCCACCCCACATTCTTCTAATACAATCTATAAACAATTCAATGGAAGGAGAAATATTAGACTTTAGAAAGGAACCAGACTACATTCACATGTCTTTTTAGGAAACTGTCAAAAATATTTCAAGTCATACACAGAGAACCGTATTCAATAAAAACTTTTCTTTTTCCTTTTTAAATAGAATCAAAACCTAGAACAGCGTAGAACCCATTTTGGTCACTTGAACAGAGTTGGCACTATATTCACACCAGTGTACGGTCTTCTATAGCTACACAGCACAACATGAACTCTGCACTCCTGGGAGTGTGAGGTTCGGAGGAGAGCACTGGACCTGGACAGTGAGAGCAGGAGGTGGAGAGCAATCAGCAATGGGAGAGTGAAGAAGTTCCGTCTATGGTCAAGAACGTAAGAGGCTAAACTAACCCAGGTGAAGAAATGGTCACTAATCAGGCACAATTTACAACCGTAGTGTCATGGATGTGAAATGTGTTCATGTTATGTATGTTTGTGTTCCTCCAGAATTCATTTATTGGAACCCTAATCCCTAATGTATTAGGAGGTGGGCCTTTGAGAGGTAATGAAGTCATGAGGTTGGAATCCTCATCATGGCTTTAGTGCCCTTGTGAGAGTAGAGACATGAGAGCTTGCTTCACTCTCTGCTCTCCATCGTGTGAGGATGCAAGAAGACAGCTCTCTGCGAACCATGAAGTGGGCGCTCACCAAGAACTGAATCTGCCAGCACCTTGATCTTGGACTTCCCAGCCTTCAGAGCTGTGAGAAATAAATGGCTGTTTTCAAGGCACCCTGTCTATAGTACTTTGTTACCAAAGCCTGAGTAGACTGAGACACTTAGGAGACATCATTGTAACCCTAATAATTAAACTTGACTATTGAAGTATTGTATTTTAATGCCAGCTTATGAATTTTTAAAAAAGCATAAATGAATTAAATGTGAAGAATGCTCATAAGTGCTAAAATAGGGGGAAAATTAGAAATAGCCCAAATATTCAAAAGAAAGGGAATATTTAAATTATAGTACATAGATTTGATGGCATATTCAGTCACTAAAATGATTTTTCAAAAGATAGTTTCACAGGGGCTAAGGGTAAAGGGTGGAAAATTTCTAATGTATGCTTCCAATTTTGATTTGAAATGTCTATCTTATGCCTAGAAAACAAAATGGGAAGACATCAAACTGTTAAAAATGATTATCTGCATACTGACATTAGAGGGATTTTTTTCATTGTTTTTATACTTCCTAAATTGCCTACAAAGATGTTTTATAATAAAAGTAAAAACATTTCAAATTTGGAAAAGTTAAACCATTTAACATGAAGAAGTCTTCGAAAAGTATGTAACTTTAATGCTTTAGTGTTCTTGAATTTGTAAGTTAACCCATTTATTTTGTTGAAATTTGATAGTCCGCCCATTAGAGTCCGTGTTTAGTCATATTGTTTACGGATCTCGTGCCTATGCAGCTATTATTAAAAATTACACTCATGCCTTTCAAAAACTACATTAGTTTACAAAGCAATTACGTCACTGAATATAAACTTTAAGGCATTGTTTTTGAGAGTGTTATTTTAAAAGTATCAATTTTTAGATTCTTATACCAAACACATGCCCCTGGCTGGTTTGGCTCAGTGGATTGAGCGTCGGCCTGCGAGCTAAGTGTCGCTGGTTCGATCTTCCAGTCAGGGCACATCAGAGAAGGAAAACTCTGACTCCAAAAAACCTCCGCTGCCTTGCGGCATACCTCTTCAGGGGAAAGGCTAAGGGAGTAAACCCCGACAGAAAATCCGGAGCCGGAGTCCCTAAGGCGGTTTGACGTTGTAGTCAACACCGGCAACTCCTGCGGCGCACCTGAACCCAAGCTGTATTGACTCCATCTTTCCCTTGGACCCTTCAGCTGCGAAGAGAGGGGGGGTCTGCTGCATGGGCAACAGCAGACCCTCCATATCACCCTGCCCAGGCTCTGTAGCTTCAGCTTCACTGGAGAGGACACTCCAGCGTCATCGCAAGATGTCGATTCAACACGGGAGGAGACAGATACCGTGTCACTCCCGAGTCGGACTGCACAGCCATTCTCAGCAGTGCAGATAGACTCTTAAGAAGCTACACCATCGTCTCTCGAGACGGACGGCTGCCGACGACGACGACGACGATACCCAAACACACTACGTGATCACAAAACAAGCCCATGCAGTATCTATCAGCTTACACTAAGTCATGGAGAAATGAGACGTTAATCTCCCTCAGAATCCAATGCTTTTCAATTACATACCTATTAAAAATCTTTTTGTATCATGATTAAACATTACCCAAATAACTGTATTGCTCTGGTTGCTTAACAATCCTGATTGGAAAGGCATTTGGGGAAAACATGATGTATCTCAATCATGAGACAATATAAAAAGGGGCCTCAGCTATCATTTCTTGTGGTAACGTATTTATTGGGATGAGCTGTCATTCAATCTCAAATCCCTTAATACATGTGCAAAAACCCTCACGAGTGATACTACATCACCTGCGTACTATTTATAAAATGGGGTAACAAAGGTATCACAGGTTTGTCCAGCAGACTAAGTGAAGATGTTAAGTGCTTTGATGTGTCAGGTGCATGGCAAACAGGTGTTGGGTGTCACTATGGAGATGCTATCAGTATTGTTAAAAAGAAAATTTTAACTGCCTCAGTTCAAATGCCAGCTTAGCCAATTTATTTTCTTCAGCAAGATATGGACTAAAAATCTACCAAAGAAGTTAGCCGGCAGTGTGGTACAATAAAGTTTAAGAGGCCAGAAAGATTTAGGCCTTTTTCCTTCCTTAGGAAACAGTACTGCATTTATTATAAAGAGGAAATGCCCCTCTGCTTAAGACACCAGGTCAACAGTAATGTCTAGAGAAAAAGGGTCAAAATTTACAGAATTTTTCAGCTAAGTTTCTAGACTTCTTGGCTTATGCAAGTAGCCTGAGGGCTCCTCTGTCTGCTCTTAAAGGACTGGAAATTAGCTTGACATGGCTTGAAACAATGGTCTTGGAGGACAATTCAGAGAATTTATGCATGCAGAATAGTTGGATGGATGCTTGTTACAGTCTCCACACTGTAAGAATGAACTAATAAAATGTTTATACTTTCAGAAGCAATGTTACATAGTTCAGAGAAAATAAAGGGTGGGAAAGTAGGTTTACAGTTGTGAGTACATGAGTACTATTGTGTAATTTTCTATACAATTGTACTTTTGCCCCACCCTGTACACTAAGGTCTATTATTCTCATGTTCAGATCTGCATTATACATCCAACATAAATATGAATTTGAATTTCACTAGACCCATGACATGAGGCTTTGTATAGTTATTTGCTGAGTTTCAAACTCTCCAAAACAGACCATTTTGAAAATTAAGAAAACAGGGTTTAATGATGTAAAAATAGTTCCATTCCAAATAACTTGTTGAACACTGGATTCTGTCCTATGAATTTTGGTGAAAATAATCCAAGTGGTATTAAGACATTCAGATATAAGGGCCACTCTTCTCAAACTTTCATGTCTTTTAGTTACCATCAAAAACCTCATTACTGTGGTTTTCAAAGGTGTGCCACCAGAACTTTAAAACCCGCAACCTGACTAGTATTTAGTTAGAAGCATGGACCTCTTTTCCTTTCGATAAAAATGACAACCACCAACACAACAGCTATCTAGTGTGAGTGCCCTTTATTAACATACATATAGGTCATGTAATAGGAGTTGCATCTTATTGAGCACATTGCATAAGGTTATCTGATTGGTTAATCCTCATATACAAGGACAGGCACCTGCATTTTTGTATTTATTTGGTTAATCAAATTATACCAATTTTGTCAGATTGGCAAAAAATATATTTTTTGTAGTGCTACACGGAAAAGGTTGAAAATCACTGCATTACTATAGGAGTTTGCCAAGGCAATGGTAAAGTCTAGGATGAAATTGGTTGAGAAGCTGAATGCCTCTAAAACACATGGAGTTAGGGGGTAATTCGAAATAAAAGCACTCTTAAGACTCTCTTCCTGGATGCCTGGATGATTGTGCTCAGCTGCCTGCACTGCCCAGCAGACAGTATTTTAGCTGGAAAGCAATCTAGGTATAGCCTAGGATAGAAGTGGCCTGTCAGAGGGTGGCAGGTTTATTCTTGGGGTGTTCTAGAGGGAGCAGACTCTGAGGCAGAAGCCTGCCATTCTTCCAAAACTGAGTAGCTTTTGTATCTTATATTCTTCTAGTTTGTAAACTAACCCTATAGAAATAAGATAATTAAAACAAACAGGGGGCATGACAGAGCTCAGGTGTTAAAGAGTTTAGCCTTCATTAATAAAATTAAGTGACCAATACATGTGGAAAGCTGTTATTCCAAAATTGTGAAGCTTGAATGAATAGACTCCTTTCCTTTATCACCAAACCTTTGCTTCTGGAATTCTGCCTAGAGGATGGGAGCAGGCAGTAGGAACCCAACTGCTGTTCAGTAACACTGTCATTTAGAAAAAATAAAAATTTACAGATCACAGGGTCACCAGATACAGAATACAACAAACCTGTATACTAACAAATTACAACAGAAGTAACAGAACAAGCCTTTTAATTATTTTTATTACTCAAAAAAAGAGCTTCATTTTTATTTAGCTTTCTGACTCTGTGCTTGTGCCTTTAATACTTTCACAACAATTTTCTGCTCCTCAATAAGGAAAGCACGCTTGATCCTAGAAAGTAAAATATTAAAAGAATATAATTAAAACCCAAGAAACACTGATTGAACAAAGGCAGGAAAAGCACCAGGGAAGAATTAAGCAAAGCTATCAGAGAAGACACTCAGAAAAGTAAATAAAACCCACAAGTAAAAGTAAAAAACTGGAATTATATGGACAGACCCTTTCTGCCTAAGGTCTTTAAAGCAGATAATTCTTCAATTCAATGCCAGCAGTACTTACCCTCTTCTTTGGAGTCATGATAAATTGTAAAATTACCCCACAGTAGCCTGCTCTCTGCACTATAGTAGCTTTCATTTAATAGCATTTCATTATGATCTAGGGCTAATGACATTACTTGATCTGTAAAATGTCTTAGAATGTTTTAACCATGTTATTGAAAATTTCCAGTAAAAACACAGAAAAGGAGTTATGTGCTAGGAACCAAAATGAAGGGACAGAAGATATGACCAAGAGGTAATTATCAAGAGCAAGGATTCTAGAGCCTGAATGTTTGAGGCCAACTCTTACTAGTGTGACCTTGGGCCAGTTACCTTCTCTGTCATAGAGCACACAATACTTCCACACATATTTCACAGGTTTTTATAGATTAAATTTGGAAGGATTTGCAATTTCTCTACTTTGAATTTCCATTTAGAAACAAAGTACATTTTTTATCACTATTAGGGTATAGGACCCGGCAAACAGCAGGTACTACACCATTTATTAAATCAGAGCTACTTCCAGAGTTATAGCACTCATTTAATTCCCACAGAAACTTGTCCCACCGATGCTCCCTATGGTACCCCTGGTTACCTAATAGCCTAGACTCAAAGCCCTCGGATTGCTGATGCAGTCACATTATAGAAATACAACTGATGGCACTCTTACTCAGGACACTTAAAAATCCCCTAAACTTACACAAACCAAAGACCACACAGACTCGCTCAGTGTCACAGCTGATGCTAATCTAAAGGCTGTTACAGATTCAAACCCAGCTCTCCAGGAGCTAGGGCCTGAGAATTGTATGTTTAATAAATGTCCCCATGTGATTGTGTCTGGCAAAGTCTGGGGAAAAGACTGGTAAAAAGCCAAACTCCTCTTGATGGAAATGTATAACCCTTTCATCTCCAATGTGCCTTTCCAATTCCATTTCTTATTCATTTCACACCCTCAGTGTGCCAGACCAAACCTAGGCATGTTCCTTGCCTGCAGTGCCCTTCCAACCTCTAGTCCAAAACGCATTCATCATTCAGGTTCCACCTTGAATACCATTCTTAGATTTCCAACCACTTGCAAATAATTGCTCCTCTAAACTTCTCTATTTCACGGGAGTTATATTTGCCATGAATTTGTATTCCTATAACATGCCTTACCATCCCCTTATGAATTAACTCCTAAAAGGCAAAATGAATTTGCAGAGTTTGGTGTCAGATTTGGTTTAGAAACTTGACCAGACCACTTCACAGACCTATCTGAATAACCTGGATGCAGACTACTTTTCTGAACCAATTTCTTCACTTAAGACCCATCACCTCTCAAATCCTTCCACTTAGGTCTCTGGAGACAATTTAAGTCAGTGAGGTTAAGAGCAAGGGTCAGTAAAGCCTGGCATAAATCCCAGTGCGGCCCCTTAACAGCTATGTGAATTTAACCAACAAGTCTTGGTTTCTTCACAAAAACCAAAACAAAAAAGAAAAAAGTAAGACACCTCCCTGATGGACTTGCAACAGTATTTACTATAAAAATGCTGTGTAAATGTTACCATCAGAAGGTCCACTGCTTCCGCATATCCGAAAGACCTGGCCCTCTACCTGAAACTCTCCTGCCAGCCTTCGGGTTTTAACAAGGGTGTCATTTTTGTTAGCCCTCACGAACTAGAGAAACTGTTCCAAGAGCCCACCTTTTGTTGAAAGAATGGTTTCACTATCCACCCTGCTGCAGTTTTAGCTTCTGGAACACCGAAGGTTTCCCTGCCCTCCTCAAAGCCCATCAATTCCCTCATTTTTAAGAATCAAGCTAAAAATTGTCCATGATCTGGGACTTTTCTTGTCTACCAGCTCCCACTAGTCTCTGCTCCAGCCACAGCAGAACTACATACATTTACTCTGTTCCTACTTTTAACACTTCCCACTCTCCATTTATTTTAATGCCCCAATAACTAATAGTTTCTTAACTGCCTCCCTACAAAACCAACATCATTCTAATTTCCACATCTAGCATAAAAATGGCTAAAATCCTAATGAATTATTTTGAATTAATATTATTTATTAGTTTGTACAGCACCAATTATCCTTAGTCTAGGAAGAATCCTAAAGTATGCAACTTATGTTTAAATGATCTTTTTCATCCTTCTTCTAGGAATGATTAGCATGCACGATTAAGACACACACTTGTTTAAGAAAGCCCATTTGATTTGTTATATTTACCTGTCACGGACACATTTAGCACACATGGATCCACCATAGGCCCTGCTGACATGTTTTTTCGTTTTAGACAACCTCATTAGAACTTTAGGCCTCACGGCACGAACCTGCGTAAGAAAATATGGAGATTATTTTTGTGATGCTTTTAAAGAAATAGAAACTGTGCTAGTTTTGAGTAAGTGCTAAGTGCAAACATCAGATTAGGTTACAAAGGGAAATGCTATACTGATTTATGTGAAAGGCATTTCAGTTTATCTGTCACATTGGCTTTAAAAGAAAATCTACATTCTTAATAGATTTGGATCACAGATGTTTAGTAATTTTTCACTCCCCTAATAGTGACTCCGCCTTCACCATTCCCATACCAAGAAATTAACGCTCAAAACTTCCAATCAACCTGTTCACTTATAGCAAAAGGCTCACTTACTCCGCGAAGTCGGCCTGGGCACACGCCACATGCAGATTTTGGTGCTTTCCCAACCTTTTTGGTATAAAGGTAAACAATTCTATTGCCAGGAGTTCGGGACCTAGAATGTGAGAGAATACACTACAGCTCAGGATTTTGCAGAGTCAATGACAACATGTACAGTGACCCCTCACTTATCATGGATATTAGGTTCTAGAACCCCCCACAATAGGTGAAAATCCATGAAGTAGGAACCTTACATTTATTTTAGTATTTACTGTATAGTACCGCAAAATCCCGCAATATAGCGAAAAATCCACGATAATTAAATATATTTTTAAAAAGCCCACGATACAGTGAGGTCGCGGTAAGTGAACTGCGATATAGAAAGGGACTACTGTATTTTAAATTTTAATAATACTTACAGCCTGGTTTTGTTAGAGGCTGTATTGTAGGACAGCCTCCGGCGGTATGTCAAACGCTGGACCATTGTGAATGCCTAAATTAAGAAGAAAATTTCACTGCAGAAATAATCCACTTTAATACAAAAACACCATCACGTAATTTATGCATTATCCACATCCATAATACCATTAATTGAGGTACCTTATGACAGGGGTCCACTTTTTGAAACTACTTATATGATCAGTCTGGCATATAATAGATGCTCAGGCTTTGGGTCTTGCCCGAAAGCAGCACCTCGGACAACTTACGTGCCATTTAACACCAACCTTGGTACTTAGGAAATCGGTTATACAGAAACTGGGTTGGCCAAAAAACCCATTTAGTTTTTTTCTGCAGAAGACACACTTTTCATTTTCACCAATAACTTTATCTATTTGGATATTTTGAGTATGTTGGCTATCTCCCACTTATGACTTCTAGTGGGTAGAGGTCAGAGGTGCTGCTAAACATTCCCAACGCATAAGACAGCCCCGCAGCAAAGAATTAGCCAAAATGTCAATAGTACCAAGAAATTTCGCAAACTACTTTTGACATTTTTGATCAGTCATGGCACGTTCTTCATACACTGAACAAATCTTTTCTTACCTTTCAGTTGCGTTTTTATCATTCTTGAAATAATGAAGCCTAATATGCCAAAAATGTTGCATATTTTCTTCCACCTTCAATATTAAAATGGCTACACAAAAATTTATTAAGTCTGATTTTTTTTAAACACATTGATATGACAGCTGTCACAATACAATCTAACAACTGTTTCAAATAAAGTTAAAGATAATTAAGCACACAAGTTTGGCCAAGCCAATATGCATATGAACGACTTAAGTTTTTTAGTGAACTAAGCAAAGTAACATGAAAATATAAGATTTCAATCGTCATTTATCCCGAATTTTGTAACCATTTCATCACCGCCATGTTATCTGAAAGTTGTCTGCATTTTTACTACAAGCTTCTTACTAACATTACACTGGAACAACTGTCAGACGCCAAAACCAACACGGACGGCCAATGCGAGGGACCCAATCAACCACTACTGCGTTTGCATCTCCAAAACTACCACAGAAAACTCCTTTTTAACACATTAAAAAAAATCTTCCTTGCTAAGGGCCTTGGAGGCGGGGGGCTGCGGTGATGTTTGAAAGAACAACAGGCCGGTCGTCCGCCCTTCACTGAGACCATCTAAGAGAGCGGGGTTAAAACGTGGGCATAAGATATGAAAATGTTCCGCCATTTCCCATTCTCAACGAGCCGCACCACAACTCGTTTGTCTGCAAACGCCGGACTTCACGGGCGGTGAAGTACCGGGTGGTTAGCTCCAATCCCTCAGGGTTCTGAAGGTTAGGGTGGAGGGGTGTCTAAAGCTAAAACCCGGGGACTTGCACACCACCAACCTTCCTCTGGGGCCTTTACCCTACGCCAGCTCAAAAGACTGCGTCTGAGAGATCCCGGATGCCACAACTCCCAGGATGGCGGCCGATTGTAAAAGGAATAATGATAAGGAGAGAAAAAATACAGCCATACCTAAAGACGCCGTTCCCGGAAGAGGAAAACGAACATCCTTGTAAGTTCAAAAGTCAATTCTACTGAGCAGGACAGGAAGTTACGTCAGACCCCGAGGCGTGTTGGAAAGAGTGCCGCCATGTTGTACGGAAAAAAACGCAGCCCCCCCCCACCCCCCGCCCCACGTGAGCGAGAAGGCGTAGCGCCGCCATGTTATATGGGAGCCGACATGCCTCTTCTCCGTGGGTGAGGGACGCGCTTCTGCTACCCAAAACGACGCCACGCAAAGAGCTTTTGGAAATTGCTGTGGAAACAAATGCAAACGGCAAAGGAGCTGCGAAGGGCAGAGATGGGAAAAAAAAATTTTTTTTGATCACGGACGCTGTCGCACATTTAACCTAAAGAGCGCTATCTTTGGGGTTAGGCCTGGGTTTACATCCCAAGTCTGACACTACTAAATAGGTGACTTTTGAGGAGTTTACTGTCTTTAACTTTCCCTTTTTATTCCTTGCCATTCAAGGCACAAGCTTTATAAATTGGGATTTTAACCCAGTTTTGCTCATTATTAGCTGTGTTACGTTGGGCAAGTCCTCAAATCTCTAAAAGAAAGATACGAGTAACTACCCTGAAGATTTATGTCAAGATCAAAGGCATCATGAAGTTAAAGAGCTTATTTAGCATGTGTCTTGTAGAGAGTAAGTGCTCAATAAATCGTGGCTAATCTTATGGTTATGTACAAAGAGCTACCTGAGGCTTCATATGGTTGGTAAAATTTGAACTGGACCCTAAAGATAAGAAGAAAATAAAACCCTCTAAAACATTACAAGTATGTAAAAGTTTACACTAATTGTGTGTATTTTTCTGAAAAGAGGGTCTTTAACTTTCATTGTATGGTCAAAGGGTTCATGGCCACCAAAAAAGGAAAGAACACGTTGGCCTCAAAAGAAGAATGCTAAAAAGGTCCTTTAAACTTTTAGAATAGACTCCCTGGAAACAGAATTGCATGCTAGTGTATTGGGGAGCTCTCTTAAAAAATACACCCGTTACCCTGACCGAAGTGGCTCAGTTGGTCGGGCAACACTCTGCAAGGAAAAAGGTCTCTGGTTTGATTCCTAGTCAGGGCACGGGCCTGGGTTGCAGTTTCCTCCCGGTAGTGGTGTGAGGCACATAGGGACGTCAGCTAATCAGTTTCTCTTTCTTTCTCCTTCCCTTTCTCTCTCTCTATCTCTAAACAAACAGACAAATAAACACCTGTGAGGAAAGTAGGATCAGGGGACCCACAATGTGTTCACAACTGAGGCCTCAGCTTTTCCCACAGAGAGTTCTGGAATTAGGATGGTTCTTCATAGTTGTCCCAAATAGGCAAGGAGCAGGCCTTTGTGCTCTCACATCAGCCATTTCTTAGCCTGGCTTCCCCCAGACGGTGCGTGAGGCAGTTTCCTGAAGCTGAGAGCAATGTGCAGTGAAAAAGGCAGCTGTAAGCCAGCTGCACTGACCCGGAAGAGAGGATCTGACAAGAGCTTCTCTGTAGTCATTCCAGATACCTTGTAGGTTTTCCTATTAATATTGCAGTGACATTTTTCACAACAATAAAACAAACATTTCTAAAATTTGTATGAAACCACAAAAGACCCCAAATAACCAAAATGATCTTGAGAAAGAAGAACAAAGCTGGAAGCACCACAGTCCCTGATTTTAAACTATAGTAAAAGCCATAGTAATCAAAAACAGTATGGTATTAGCATAAACACACATAGATCAATAGAACAGAATAGAGAGCCCAGGAATAAACCCAGGTTTATGTGGCCAGTTAATTTGCTACAGTGGAGCCAAGAATATAGAATGGGAAAAGGACAGTCTCTTCACTAGTGTTTGGAAAACTGGACAACAACATGCAAAAGAAAAATCGGACCACCATCTTACACCAAACACAAAACTTAACCCAAAATAGATTAAAGACTTGCACGTAAGACCTGAATTCATAAAACTCCTAGAAGAAAACAGGCAGTAAGCTCCTTGACATCAGCCTTAGCAATAATTTTTTGGATTTGACACCAAAAGCAAAGGCAACAAAAGCAAAATAAACAAGTGGAACTACATCATACTAAAGCTTTTGCACAGCAAAGGAAACCATCGAAACGAAAAGGCCAGCTACTGGATGGGAGGAAGTACTTGAAAATCCTATATCTGATAAGGGGTTAATATCCAAAATATATAAAGAATTCATACAATAGTAAAACAAAACAAATAAAAACAGTCCAATTAAAAAATGGGCAGAGAATCTAAACAGACATTTTTCCAAAGAAAACATACAGATAGCACACAGTTGAATGAAAAGATACTCATCAGGAAGACACAAATCAAAACCACAATGAGATATCACCTTATATCTGTTAGAATGGCTATTAACAAAAAGACAAGAAATAATAAGTTGATGAGGATGTGGAAAAATGAAATCCTTGTGCACTGTTTGTGGGAATGTAAATTGGTTTAGCCACTGTGGAAAACAGTATAGAGATTTCTCAAAAAATTTTAAAAAGAACTACTATATGATCTAGCAATTCCATTTCTGGGTACAGTAGCTTCACTTAATGTCATCAATAGGTTCTTAGAACTGAAGCAAAACAATGCATAATGAAATCAATTTTAATGCAGGCTAATGGATATAAACAAGAGTTAAGTTCCTACGGCATCTCATCAATGTTATAACAAGATGGTGTTGTATTAAATGACATTATTTGAGGACCTGCTGTATTTATTCAAAGAAAATGAAAACAAATTTGAAAAAATATATGTAGCCCCATGTTCATGCAGCATTATACATACACACACACACACACACACACACATACACACATACGTACATACATATATTCAGTCATAAAAAAGAATGACATCTTGCCATTTGCAACATTGATGGACCTTGACGGCATTATGGTAAATGAAGTAAGAGAAAGACAAATAATATATGACCTCACTTACATAGGGAATCTAAAAAACAAAAAAAAGGCTCATAGTTACAGAGAACAGAACTGTGATTGCGAGAGGTTGCGGGAGGAGGCAGGGGAGGCTGGGTGAAGGGGTCAGAAAGCACAAACTTACATTTATAAAATAAATCATGGGGATGTAATGTACAGAATGGCCACTATAATTAATAATACTGTATTGCATATTTGAAAGTTGCTAAAAAAATAAATCTTAAGAGTTCTCATCACCAGGAAAAATATTCTGTAACTATGTATGGATGTTAACTAGATTTATTTTGGTTATCATTTCACAATATATACAAATATTGAATCATAATGTTGTACACCTGTAACTATTCGTCGTCGTCGGCAGCCGTCCGTCTCGAGAGACGATGGGGTAGCTTCTTAAGAGTCTATCTGCACCGCCGAGAATGGCTGTGCAGTCCGACTCGGGAGTGACACGGTATCTGTCTCCTCCCGTGTTGAATCTACATCTTGCGATGATGCTGGAGTGTCCTCTCCAGTGAAGCTGAAGCTACAGAGCCTGGGCAGGGTGATATGGAGGGTCTGCTGTTGCCCATGCAGCAGACCCCCCCTCTCTTCGCAGCTGAAGGGTCCAAGGGAAAGACGGAGTCAATACAGCTTGGCTTCAGGTGCGCCGCAGGAGTTGCCGGTGTTGACTACAACGTCAAACCGCCTTAGGGACTCCGGCTCCGGATTTTCTGTCAGGGTTTACTCCCTTAGCCTTTCCCCTGAAGAGGTATGCCGCAAGGCAGCGGAGGTTTTTTGGAGTCAGAGTTTTCCTTCTCTGATGTACCCTGACTGGAAGATCGAACCAGCGACACTTAGCTCGCAGGCCGACGCTCAATCCACTGAGCCAAACCAGCCAGGGACAACCTGTAACTATTATAATTATGTAAATTATACCTCAATAAAAAAAGCAATTGATAACAATTTGATTCTTTTCTTCATGTCAGGAATGGCTGTTTAACTTCTTTTTCAGTTCCTATTAAGATAATAATTAAAATTTTCTCCTCAGATCAATTAATGTAGTCAATAATATTTGGGGGTTGGGTGGAACACATTTTTTAATTTGCACAAAGGCATCAGGTGTTCCTATTTCACTGCTTACTCTTCCCCCAGATGTGTGCATGGCTTTCTCACTTCCTTTGCCTCTTTGCTCATGGTCACTTTTTCAGTGAGGCCTCCCCTAACCATCCCATTTAAATTGCATGTTTCTATCTTCTGGGCCCCCTAGTTCCACCCACACTGTTCTATGTTTTTTCCTGCACTTATCACTTACTGACATAGTATGTGTTTAGTTATCATATTTATTATATGTTGTCTCCATTAGAAGTATTCTCCACAAGACAGGGAGTTCTGTCCTTTTAAAAAATTCTTATGATTGATATATTTTCAATGCCTATAGCAGTGCCTGGCACACAGGAAGCACTGAAAAAAATTATTTTTTAAGTGAATAAATGAGATTGGAACCTATCAAGGAATGGTGTGAGGGAGCATTTGCAATGTAGCCTCCTCTTCAAGATGAGCTTGAATTCAATAATTTTAACATTGTTTCTAGATAAGGTTCTGTTTACAGCCATTGAGACGCAGGGGAAAAACTTCCATTGTAGAACTTGTACGCTTTGTTCCGGTAGTGGGTGTCACAGCCTGCAGTGCTCCATGAGTCAAAGCACTTTATCAACCCTGTGATTAGTTTGAATAGCCCAATTATGTTACACTGCATTTTGTGTATTAAAAGCATTACTTGGTTTAATATAAACATTTAAAATATGTCATTTTAGAATTTTTACTAGAAACCTCAAGTAGCAGGAGTGGCCCAACTTTTTCTCAGCCACTGAGAGGCCTGATTGGCATCCACTGCTCACCCACCACTGCAGCTCCCTGCCTTCTCTGAGCTACTGTTGAGCCCTTTTCTTAATGTGTCGCTTGCATCTTTAATACATTTGCTAGTTTGAGCTGTAATTTAGAGAGAATTTTTGCTACAGAGAATTAAAACATCAGAGCCTTTTGATCATTCTAAAATTTAGAAATAGGAATTTGAGTCAAATTAGATTTTTCTAAGAGAAATTTTCTGAGCCTAAAGTCCTAAAGTGGAGTAAGGAAACCAATTAACTTTAATTTAAATAATCATGTCTTAAGTAGCAAGTGAACCAAATTCTATTGTTACAGAACAACGGTATTAAACCCCTGAAAGTTTGGCTTCCAAATGGCAATGGCTTCATGTCTTACCAAAGAAATAAGTTTCTGTTGGTCACTGTAACCTCTGCTTGTTGTCTTACTGGGCATTGTTATTGAGAAGAGAGGAAGGAAAAGATTGAGAGATCAAAGATGGGATAATTGTGTGAAATTCCCATCATTGTCTCTGTTGTTAGTAACTTTTTTAAACTTTATTTTATTGTTTACACTATTACAGATGCCCCCATTTTCTCTTCTTTGCTCACTGCCCCCCCTTCTCTCTGTCCATCACTACACTGTTGTCTGTGTCTGTGAGTTTATGCATATCTTTGGAGTAACATTTTTTTAATAGTAACAAATTAAAAAGGTAATAATTTTATTTCTACGGAAAAAAATAGTACAAGATGCGTGAGAAAAGCTTATTTTCTTATTCTAAATCTTGTATATAGTATATTATATGGTTTTTTGTACTTGCTATGTAAAAATAATTACATATTTATGATGACTGAGATTATTATATCTAGCTACAATGACTAAATTTCAGCCACTGCCTATAAACATTAAGGCAACCATCAGCACTGTATTAATAAGGTATATATCATGCAAAAATCAGGATTAATGCCTGGGATGTATTTTGGATGAGTTTATGTAATAAAGTAGAAGGAACATGAGTGTAGCGGACAGTTTAAAGTCAGGTCATGGAAGGCTTTTAATGCTATGCTCAAAGGCTTAAACTCTTCTATTTCTTCCTCCTCATGAGCTACCTTTGTGACCTTAGAAAATCAAGTTAACCTCGCTGAGATTGTCTCCTCATCAGTAGTATGGGGATAATAATTCTACATTACAAATACACTGGGAGAAATAATGGAGGTAAAGCTTGTGACTGTGCCTGGCACACAGTGGAAGCTTAATAAATAGTGGCCTTAGTATTGTTTTCTAGAAATGAAATGCTTTCTTTTCCAATTTTGCACATTACTGTTGTGAGAAAACTGTGAGAAATAAAGCTCACAATGAAAACACCGGGACATAGGATTTAAGCAGTAAATGAGGCATTTGTTTATTCATGGATTTGCAAGTCCGGGCGCAGCCTAACAAAGGGCGCGCGCCAGGGCTTAAAGCCAGCCGCTTTTCATCCTAATGCAAGAAAAAAAAAGAAAACCCCTCTTTCTTCTCCATCCCCTTCCTCTCCGTTTTTCCCTATTGGATACTCCAGAGTTACAATCTAACGCGATTGACTAAATCAACTAAGGGTAGCAATTAGCTCATGAATAAGTTTCCTTAACTCACTGACCATGCATAATTCCCAGGTGATAGATATACCATGATGGGTGCCCCTCACACTCTGGGTTATCTCTGACTGTTTATGTCTCCAGTCTCATGTCTCCAGCCACAATTTCCCAGGTTATAAATATCCCTTAGCTCTGACAATCTGTGTCTCTAGCCCTTTTTGAAAGTTTTCTTAACTGCTTACCGCATTCTCTTTTGCTACTAATTATTTCTTACCGGTTTGAGTGTTATTTTTATGTTTTTTTGTACCTCACACTGTCACTCACATCTTGTGCTCACTAATGTTTGCTGTGTTTGTGAGAGAACCTTTTTATCCCAGAGAAGAAGGGGCCAAGTGTGGATCACATGGAGAAGAAAGGGCAGCTTCCCAAAGGTATGGTGGTGCTGTTACCAGAAGAGCAAAAGGCAGCCAGACAGAGAAGAACAGTATCTGCGAAGAGTGGAGGCTGGTGACAGGGACCCTCACCTCCCTTACTTGTGCTTTGCTGTCCTGTGTACATCTCCCAGACAAGGCAGATAGATGCTTGAGGCAATTGGCTCTTAAATATTATTATCCTTATAATGCCCCCAAGCTTTGAAGATTTCCTGGAGTAGGTATTGCTTAGAACTTGGAAGTAAAATAGAGCCTTCTAAGACTCTGAAAACATTTGTCTACATTTTGTTGCATCAGTGGGCCTGTGGTGCTTTATTTTTTCAGTCTTTCAGGATGATTTCAGCTCTGGGTTCCAGGTTGGCATTGTTCCAAGACATATATATTCATGTACATTCAGCTCCTTAAATTTATGATGTAATTACAATTATACACCTGAGAAAATTCATACTTGAAGAACTAAACAGTAAGACGTATCTAAAAAGATGTCAAGATGGTTTTCTTCCACCCCTATACTTATCTCCAAACACAGTAATTCAAATTAATCTAATTCAAACCCACATGGTTTCTCTTAACATTTTAAGAATTACGGAATTCAACTAGAATTATGATTTTCCAAAAAACAAACAAGAAAACCCTCACAGGGTCAGGGAAAGTCATTCTAATCATTCCTGTTCTTCCAGCAGAGGGTGTACAAGTCAGGAAATTAAATAACTGGAACCTAAATTTGTCCAAGTTCACACAGGACCTGAGTGGCATCAATGATTCCTAACTCAGGAACTTAGAAAGGGGTAAATATGGCCTTGAACACTCATTTGATTTATCCCTGATATTTATAAGTTATTTCTATAAAATTTTAGTTTGTGATAGAGGCTACACTTTTTGCACCCAGGATCCACTCACATCACAACCTCCTGGACACCAGTTTTAGACAGATAGATACTCAGAAAATGTACTGAGAAGAGCAGAGAATACCTCCATGTTTCTTATTCTATAATAGGACTTTGCATGCTTGTAGCAACCAGAACACCACTTCACCTGATCCCTTCATTGAAAAGAAGGAAATCAGGGGAAGTAAAATTTATTCTCATATACCCTAGGTTCAGAATGAAGGCACAAAGAAGCATTATAGTACAAAAGGTTGATAATGTAATAAATCTTGATGTTAGATGAAGGTAAAAGCATTCTATTAAAATTTTAAAATAAATAAGGTATTTTTGGTCTGTCCAGTTTGGTTGCCTTGTGGGTCTTGGACACTGGAATCTTCTTCCCATGCACAGCTTGCCTGCAGGGGCCTCAGGAATCCCCAGCAGGTCGAAGGGATGCCAGTCCACCTGCAGCCCAGGGTCCTCTACCTGGTGCTCAGAGCCAGGGTCCAGGATGCAGGGCTCCAAGCTCCAAGCTCCAAAACCTGTATCTTTCCAGGACAAAGTTGATGTGACTTAGGAATTCATGGAAGAGCTTTGACAGTCTCCTTTTCTTATCCTTAAGTTCAATGTATCTTTCTTCCTGCATATTTTCTATTCACAATTGGTTGAAACCCTAGATACGGATCTCATGGATGTTGAGGGCAGACTGGACTGTCATCATTATTATTATATATCTCACACGAATCCCTACATGCGGCAGGGTCAGTGAATCTTGAGCCATAGCTCAAATATGCAATATATATATGTTTTTAAAATTTTGCAAAAGTCTACTTAGTTTCTGTGCTGTGTGCCAATTCCACTGGGTTGAAGATTCTTCAACCCTGTTAATTCAGGGTAATCTCACTGAATTCAGAGTTTCCCTCTCCCCAGGGTTGTGTCTAACTCTTGGGCCCTGGTGGGGGTCTAATGATCAGGGTGGGCATCTTGCCTCTGGTTTGTTAAAGTCACTCTAAATTGTCCTGGGCCAGCAGCCCACCCAGTTCCCTGCAGTGAAGCTGACTCCACAGAGAACACAGATTAGATCCAGTTCTTAACTCCTGGGGAATGTGGTAGCAGAGAATACCTCTAACAAGAAGTCAACTCTCTTTGTAAGCTCAGGGGATGTGGTAGAGTAAGTTTTTAAAATCCTTTACAATGTGTTTTTCATTACTAGTAATTTATTTTTACTCTATGGCCCTTTACCAAAGTAGACTGTGTGGCATCCATTGTTTATTTCAGGGAAGGGTTATTACACCAGACAGACAGAGGAGATGCTTTTAGGAGGTTCAAACATCTGGGCTTTTCAGTATCAAAAGCATGGCGTGAAAGAGTCACAGCATTAACTTTATACCATAAACACTGGATTTGAAAGAATGTGATGTGACAATGAAAGTCAGGTTTTCCAAGCTGAAATGAGACACAGGTTCTCTAGGTTGGAAGGGTGGAGAGAGAAGCAATGGAAACGGAACAGGTACTGTTTGGGGAAGACCACAAAGCTTAATGTCCAAACCAGGACCCTTTTGAAAGTGAAAGGGAATGCCATGAGTAATTTCGCTGGGACCACGGGCCCAAACCAGAGCTGTCCCAGACAAACCAGAGCCAATGTGTGTTCCCCCTACATATGGGTCTCACTCCCACTTCCAAACTTAGCCTGGGACCAGGCAGAGGTAAAGGTTTCTAGAAACCTTAGATATGATTGGGGAAACTGAAAGGAGAGCTCTTATCCCTCCTTGCTTATGAGAAAGCTCCCAGAGATTCACAACAACACAGGAGCTTGGTGACAGAGCACAGCTGTGAGCAGGGCAGAGCCTAGGAGAGTCCCCACTCACCGACCTGGCGAGGAATTGGCCAAATGTGTTCACTGCAAACAAGAGGCCCGGAGTAGCTGAGGACAAGCCAGGCTTGGTGGCGAGGCCACGGGGAAGAGAAGGACACAGTTCCACAAGGGCAGGATGGGAGAGCGGGCACCACTGCAGGGGCCTGTGAGAATCAATGACAACAGGAGAGAACCACACCCACTCTCAGCCCCCTGCCACCAGTGGCCCTCTGTATTCCATCCGCCACACACCAGCAACCAGCCCTGGGGGCTGAAGTGGGGTCCCACACCAGCTAAGCAGCACATGGACTAGACACAGATCTCTTCATTGCCAGCAGACAAGGACTTGATATAGACTTGAAATGATTATGAATATGAGGACACGTTTTGCACATCTGAGTTGGTGACCTGAGATTCATACCCACTTTGCAATGACACAAAATACCCAAAGTTAGAGTTTCAATTTCTAGAGACAGTTCTGTCTCTGTAACTGTGGGAATTGACTGGGTGGTGAGGGTGGGGATGGGCAGAAGAGGGCAAAGGGGGAAAAATTGGGACAACTGTAATAGAATAACAGTTAAAAATGATTTTTAAGAAGTTCCTCTTTCAAAAATATTGCCTAAGTGTCTAGCCTTCCAGGGTCTCGCATTATATAGACATGTGAATCTACACACAGAAAAAGGTCCGAATCTGTGATAGTGCATGTTAAAATAAACAACAAAAAGCACTTCATCTTAGCCCAGGTTTCATTTCTCAGCATCTGCCTTTGAAAAATAATTGCCCATGCACATTAAAAGGGATGTACAAGCATTTTCAGAGTTATATTGTTTATGATAGTGCAAACATGTCAGCCAATAGGGGAGTGCTTCAATAAACAGTTGTATCTCTTCACTACAAACACTAAGCAGCAATTTTTTAAAAAGCTGTTAGGTTTTATATTGTTCTGAAGTGGAAATATCTGTAAGACATAAAATTTAAGAAGTAAGTTTTGGAACAACACATACTGCGTGATACCACATATGTAAACACACATAAATGACAGCCTCAGTTCCCATGCCCTCTCCCTGCCTGCCTGCATCTGCCTGGGCGATAACAATATTTTGGGCCCGGAGTTCCTTGTGATAGCAGGGTGCGTCAAACTTAACCCGTTTGGCCTTGATCAGCCCATCATACTTGGAGCTGCGAGATAACCAAAGGTCGACTAAACTCAATAGTTCCCTTTTCCTTCCCTCTATGAAGCAACCCCCTCCTCCCCTAGGAGTGGGAAGGTGGAGTCACCCGTGGCACAGCTCTCCCCACAGCTTGCTGACTCTCCCAATAAACTTTTTTCCTGCTCGATGCATCTTAATGACCTTCTGAGCGACTCTGTTCTTACATTATGGTGCTGAAACCCGGGATTGGGACATCGGCTTGACTGGCACTCCCGTGTCAGACTCGGGCCCCAAGATGGCCCCAATCCTTGGACCCGGAGCCTCTCAGATCTCCATGAGTCGGTGGCTTGAGCTACCCCTCTGTCTTGCTGACCTCACCTGCCTCCTTTTCTTCCTACCCCTTCCCTGACTGCCAATTACTCCCAATCAACACCGGCCCTCGGATTCATAGGTTGAGTCCTTGCCTTCGTCTCCACTGGTGGTTCTGTTTCCTGGTCTATCCAAGACCATTCTGGGGAGTTGGGCCCTAAATCTGAGCGCTCAGTCAGAACCACTCTCGGAGTCACTTGACTCCTCCGGTCAATCCGGACCCACTCTCCGGGGCCTGATGACTCCTGGGGATGCCTAGGACAAATCAGTGCCTCTCCTCTCAGCCTTAGGCCTTCCACTCACTGGTTGAAATGGGGACACTTGTCTCGACATATTGTGGAGCCAGGAACATTGGCTTGGATTTGCCCTCGTCCTCCTTGTTGGACTCACATTAACCCTAACCATCGCCATGGGAATAGGTAGTCCCTCCCACCCAAAGACACCCTTCTTGAGGGTTTAGCCCATAATCTCAGATCTCTCCAACTAAATGGAGAAGTCAAGGCCTGTCGTCTTGTCTTTCTGTCCACTGTCGCATGGCGCCAATATCCTCTAAATAACCAGAGTCAGTGGCCATAAAATGGTACACCTCACTTTGGAGTTCTCACAGACCTCGATCACTCTCTCCGGCAGTTGGGCAAGTGGTCAGAACTTCCCTATCCTCAGGCTTTCTGGACTCTTCGGAGCAAACACTCTCTCTGCAAACAGCTCACTACCCACCAAATTCTCCTTGTCCAGAGAAAGCCACCTACCTCTCGACCTTCTGCACCCCTTCTAACCCCTTCTTCTTCTTCTTTGTGTGAAAAATACTCATAATAAAACACTGGGACACAGGATTTTAGCAGTAACCAAGGCAGTTGTTTATTCATAGATCTGCAGCTTTGGGTGCAGCTGAAAACCAATTCAGATTCACCGAAAAGGTGAAGCTGGCTGTTTTTATCCTAATAGGACTAAAGCCCCCACCCCTCCCTCCTTCTCCTTCTCTGTTTTTTCATGCTAAACACTCTGGAGTTATAACACAATTAACTAAATTAACTAGGGGTGATCTGGTTATAGGTCTGTCTCCAGCTCTTTTTTGAAATTTCCCTATCTTGTTTGCTGGGTTGTCTAGCTACACTTCCCCAATTCCCAGAGTTGGGTAATGAATGTCTCCCCCCTCCGATTTCAGATATCCTTTGTTCTCAGAATGCCCCTTTTCTGATGCTAATATTGTTAACTCTGGCTCAAAAACCATTTAACTACATTTCCATTTCACTGCCAATTATTTTCTACTGGTTTAGGAGTCATCAGTTTCCTTGCCTCTTACACCTGAACACCTTCCATCCTGCTGACCATCCACCTCCCTAGGACCCTGCACCGGACATCCCCTCGCCCCCTTCAGAACACCAGTCACCTGACTCCTCACAGTCCCCAGCCCTCCAAGACCCCGGACCTTCTCCTCCTTATACCCAATCCCGCAGGCCCATCCCTACCTCCTCTTCCCTGGCTCCCTCAGCCTCCAATTAGCCTTGATCTTCTAGTCTCTATCCCCTCTGAGGGGTCTCTGGTAAAGACGGTGTCATGCAAATACATGTCCCATTTTCTTATGTGTCTCCTTGCTGGGGTGCGCAAATCGAGCTTTAAAGCTGTCAAGTGTGACAAAACTTTCAGAATACCCAGGGTCCGAGTAAAAATCCAGCTGCCTGCTTAACAAGGCTTACAAAATCCATCCAAAAACACACCAATCTAGACCCCACTTCGCCTGAGGGACCCCTCTTTTTACACACGCACTTCTCTAATCAATTGGCCTCAAACATTCAAAAAAAGCTCAAAAAGTTAGAGGCAGACCCTGAGACCACCAAAAGTGAACTTATTCAGGTCGCCTTTCCACTATACAACTGGCAAGAACAGGGGGAAAAAAAGGGGGGTAGGGAGGGGAAAACAATGGCAGAAACTGAAAGACAAGCACTATCTTTTGCTACCTAACGCACTGGAAGACTCCTCCAAGAAGCAAAATAAGCCTAAGGGCAAAGCCTTCACCATCAGGCAGCTTCTAGGCCCCTGTTTCCAGTGCATTCAGGAGGGACATAGGGCAAAGCTCTGTCCAAACCCCCTCTTACCTCCTCCAGGTCTCTGCCAACTCGGTCAAAAGACAGGTCACTGGAGGGTTGACTGTCCAATGGGCTCTAACAGGGGGACTAGACTGCTTACCCTGGCAGCGGATCCGGACACAGGCCTCTCAGCCCCAAACCTCTTTGGACTCTCCACCACCTGACAGGGCCCGAGTTCAGGAGCCCCGCCTCTCACCATCATCACAGCAGAACCCAGAGTAAACATATTGGTGGCAGGTAAGCTTGTCTCCTTCATCCTTGATATGGGAGCTATGTATTCTGTCCCACCCGAATTTGGGGGGCTCCTAACTCCTTCTGCCATATTGGTTGTAGGAGTAGACAGCAAGGCAACCCAACCCCAAAGTATTCCTCCCCTAACCTGACTCACTGGGCATCAGGCATTCAGCCAGTCCTTTCTAACACAGCCCCTCTGCCAACACCACTTCTCGGATGCGATATTCTAACCAAACTGCATGCATCTATATCTTTTGGTTGTTTCTACTCCATGCTCTCACCAGACAATCCCACCCCTCTCATTCTCCTTCTAATTTTAGGGCAGTCCCTCCACACTATTCCAGACACTCCCGTACCATCCTGGCTAACAGCAGTCAATCCCGATGTTGGGACACAAACAATCCTTCTGTCGCTTCCCACCATGCTCTGGTCTCTGTAACCCTAAAAGATGCCTCCCATATCCCCAACAAACCTCAATACTCATTAATCCCCTTGGCCTTAAATGGTCTGAAATCTATTATAGACTGCCTGCTGGGAGCGGGTCTGCTTCAACCTGCCACTTCTCCTGCCAATTTCTCCATTCTGGCAGTAAAAAAACCCCAACGGATCTCACCCTCTTGTCCAAAATCTCTGTGCAATCAATAAGGCTGCTCTCTCTATCAATCCCAGCATCCCTAACCCTTATTCTCTTGTTGCGCATCCCACCTCAAACCTCCCACTTTATTGTCCTAGACCTCAAAGATGCCTCTTCACTATCCCCCTCTCCCTGGCCTCCTAAGACCTCTTTGCCTTCATCTAAACCGACCCAACCACAAAAAAAACCCAGCAATGGACGTGGATGGTCTTGCCTCAAGGGTTCTGAGATAGTCCCCACCTCTTCAGTCAAGCCCTAGCATCTGACTTACAGCAGCTTGACCTTTCCCCAAGCATCCTCCTATAGTACATAAATGATCTCCTCCTCTGTAGTCCATCTGAGAACATTTCTCATCTCCATACTGCCCAAATCCTAAACTTCCTTGCCAGTTGGGAATACCGTGTGTTGTGAAACAAATACCAGTTCTCTCAAACTCAGGTCACATGTCTCGAACTCTCCATCAGCCCCACTCATAAACCCCTAACTCCAGAAAGACAGGACCTAATAACTACCTTCCCCCTACCACATACTAAACAAAAACTCCTGTAATTTTTAGGTCTTGCCAATTTTTCAAAACTTCAATACCTAATTTTAAATCCCTGGCCAAACCTTTATATCAGACAATAGCTTGAGATTTGTCTGAATCCCTAAAAAGCTTTCAAGCCCTCTGTAAGCCTTTTACCACACTCAAAATGGCACTCAGCCAAGTCCCAGCCTTAGCCCTTCCAAACCCAAATAAACCTTTCCTCCTATATACTGACACAAAAAATGGCTTTGCTCTTGGGCTGTTAGCACAGCAATATAGATCTGACCAATGGATTAGAGCCTATTTTTCTGAACCCCTCCATTCCCACTTCCTAAGGTGGCCAGCCTGCCTTTGCACCTTAGCAGTGGCAGCAATTCTCAGTCCAGAAACCCTTTGCCCAGGTAACAACAGTCCACTCCTCTCATACTATTTCTCACCGACTAACCCACCAGGCCATCTCTGCAGCCTCCCCATCCCAAATTCAGTTCTTACACACCCAACTGCTTCAAAATCCTCAAATCTTCCCACACAAATCAGCTCTCCCCTCAACCCTACTCATTACTTGACCTTCCCCACTCCTACACTCATACCCATGACTATACTCACCATCTCTCCTCCTTTTTACACCCATTCCCCACCATACAAAACACCCCTCTACCCCAGGCGAATCCTGGTTTATAGATAGAAGCTCCCACTAAACCGGCCCACAGGGAACAGAATATGCCATCACTGCCTTCGCCTCTGTCATTGAGTCAGGACACTTGCCCTCCAGTAGCTCTTTCCAACAGGCAGAACTTATTGCCCTAACGCGGGCCTTGGCCCTTGCTAAAAATCATCAGATCAATATATACACTAACTCCAAATATGTCTATCACGTCATACATTCACATATATCAATTTAAAAAGAAAGGATATATCTCACCTCTAAACACTCTCCCATCATCAACAAACATCTCATCCTTAAACTTCTTCAAGCAGCTCAGCTCCCGACAAAAGCAGCGATTACCCACTGCAAGGGACATTAAGCCAGGACAGAATCATAGCTCAGAAAAATCACAAAGCAGACACCAAGGGAAAAAGTAAAGCCTATGCATCTTTTATCCTCTTTACAAATCCTACCGAGGCACCCCCTTATGCAGAAGAAGAAAGATGCACCCTAGTTAAGCTTGGAGCAACTCAACAAAATAATTCTCCCCAATAATCATGCTCAACTAATTCCCACCAAACTCTATAACCAATTTCACATAAATGCAAGACCACTACACATTTTATTATCCCAAACAATACATCACACTGACATGCTAACCCAGCTAAAAAATATGTCCCATGTTAGGTGTATTTCTCCCATATCAAACTTGCTCCTCAGGTACCTGAATCTCTTCTAACCTCAGATCTTGGACCCACCATCACCCAGCTCGTCCCCATCCAGGAGGAGACACAAGCAACACCGCCCACGTATTCCTACACCCCCACTAAAAACCTGATGGTAAAAATCACCTGAGCCAAACCCTCCTCTAAATAAGCCTTCTATGGACCCTACTCTTTACTCATCTCATCTTGCAAGAACTTTTATTATACAAAAAGCACCCCCGGACTATCTCACTTTTTAGAATGCATCTTGAATGCCTGACTACAGGGCACCGTCAGCGACTACACCCCTGACGAAATTTACTTTTACACTTTCATCCCTCGCTGACTTACTCAAATCACTGTAATCATGCTGACTCCCCTCACAATTACAGTTATTGCCCTTCCAACCTTTGCAACCTCATATCGACATCCTCTAGTCCCCACAATACAGTGAATAGTGCGCTTAACCAACAAAACCAACTCCTGGATCCTCCCCCACTCCTCTCACCACTCAGACATTGAGGTCACCGCCTTCCCACCCAATCCCATCACCTTATATAAACTTACTGCTCACTTTCTTCCACCCCCCTACTACACGAGATTGGTAGATCTCCCTGAAGTGGCCCAGCCAGTAGTCATGGTCACTCATACTATAGGTCCTGCCACTCTGCATCCACTTCAGACATGTCAACGACACCCACATTCAGCCTCGCTCCTCAGGCGTATTCAACCCTTCCCTTCTCTGCAACCACACCCTAGACCTAGCCTTCATACACTATAAAGGCCGAACAAGAGCTCATACCCATCCTTATATATTGGCCCAAATTCACAATCATACCAACACTTCAGGTTTTCCTGCTACCCCCCACATGGATCATAAATTTTTGATTTAACCAATACAGTAAAATATTTCTTCACAAAATCCTCCATAGTCTTTAGTGCCAGTCAATAAAAAACAAATCTCACCCCACTTACATTGCCATCACCAAAGCAAAATATAGCACTGCTATTTCTCTTCAAGGAATGGGATATCATTTCCTATGTGATACGCAAGCATACCTAATAATTCCTCCTTATTAGACTGGCACCTGCATGATAGTTGCTCTAATATTAAATGCCACTATACTAAGCCCCCAGCGAATGGCCATTTCCGAGGCAATCCCCAACCTTGGCTCTTCTCTTGAGACCTCCCTCTTTTTCCACCCCCGACACAAATGAGACCGGCAGTGGTCTGAATTTGGCAGACATGCGTACAGCAACCTGTCCTTGAACAACTGGGAATAGGGCACTCCATATATAGAGGCTTCTTCTAGTTTGTAGAAATACCCCAATTAGAAAAATCAGTACTAAATCTCTCTTTATTCCTTCAAGAAACTTGGAATGCCACCCTCCAAGCTCTGGAGAGACAGCAAGAGTCCCTAATCAGCCTAGTAGACGTAGTTCTCCAAAACAGGAGGGCCCTAGACATCCTCACTCCTGAAGCAGGGAAAACTTGCACCATACTAAACGAAACTTGCCCTTTTTACACTAACAATACAGACATAATAGAAGAAAGGTCACGAGTACTTAAAAAACACATTAACATTACTGCCCAAGTAGGGAACGGGTATACAGAAAATCCTGATGCAGAACCTTCCTCTCATATTTCTCCTCTCCCTTCAAAGTGATCCTAGTGCCTCTTATAACCCAGCTGCTTCTCCTCTTATTATTTCTCGCCCTTGGCCCTTACTTCCTCAAACTGCCAGTTAACTGTACTCAAAAAACTATCCAATCCATAGCAGCCTCTACTGTCCATAATGTACTCTTATTGAGATCTTTCATATATCAACCCGTGGCAAGAGATGACCCCTGAGGTGGCAGTCAAACCCCTCCCATCGACCTAACTCAGCAGAAAGTCATTATAGAAGAGAGATTCGACGACCCCTCTCCCAACCAGTCTCTACCACACAAAACTACTCTACCACCTCCAAAAACACACGGCATCCCTTGCCTCCTTTTATTAAAACAAAAAGGCTAGAATGACAGCCTCAGTTCCCATGCCCTCCCCCCAATTGCCTGCAGCTTCCTGGAAGATAATGATATTTTGGGCCAGGAGTTCCCTGCGATAGCAGGGTGCCTCAAACTGAACCGCGTTTGGCCTTGATCAGCCCGTCATACTGGAAGCTGCGAGATAACCAAAGGCCTACTAAACTCAATAGTTCCTTTTTTCTTCCCCTTCTAGAGCAATCCCTTGCTCCCCTGGGAATGAGGAGACGGAGCTACCCATGGCAAGTCTCCCTCCCCACTTGCTGATTCTGCCAATAAACTTCTTTTTTCCTGCTCACTGTGTCTTAATGGCCTTCTGAGTGACTCCATTCTTACAATATACACACACCCCACCAATGCATGCATAAAAATCTGTACTCATCTATGCATTCTTATGTGCAAGTAAATGGAAGAATTTAAGATCTGGAAAGATATTCACCAAATGGAAAACAATGGTTACCTCTGAAGCAAGAGCCACGGTTGGGAAATCGAAGGTTAAGGTACATGTTTTCATTTTATGGGTATTGTTCAAATATTTTACATCAAGAATATATTCAGATATTACTTGTATCACTCATTTTTTAAACACATTGCCCTCTTGGAACAGTCAGGAAACAGGAGAAATTGGGATGATTTGAGGAGGGTTTAAGTAAGGAAAATTTATAAAGCTATGGGAAGGGCTCTGGGGAACCACTTAGGACAATGATGACACCCAGTGATGTAACTGTGGAGTGCTGGTACCACTAAACCCACAAGGGTAAGGGAGAGGGCAGTTGCAGGAACCCAGAAGGAGAGAGGGATGTCGTGAGGCCTCCTGGAGGAAGCACTGTGGCCTGCAGGTCTCGTCCGTACAGTCAAGCTCCTGGGCAGGGGAAGAGGGTGAAGCGATAGAGAGAGAAATGCAAGAAGCAAAGGGAATATAACAGGCACAAGACTATCCTCCTTTAAAAACTATGGGTAATAGGAACAACATCTAAAATAATATATACCACATGGTTATTCTTGAGCATTGGGATAATAGATGTTTCAAACTTCTTCCTCTTGCCAGTTTTATTTTTTATTTGTCTGTAATAAATACTTATTGCTTTAAGTTTTAAAAGTTATAGCCACCTCAGAAATTAAAAGAAGTTAGGAGATGCCTGCAAATAGTTAGGAGAGTCAAGAACTAAGGTGGAGGTACCTTTGATTTAATGAAGAATGTGGAAAAGGGACTGTTAATGGGCTGAGATTGGGGTTTCTCGAATTTGAGACTACTGTTAGATATTAAAAAGAGATGTTTGATAGGGAAAAGTTGGTTTTTAAAATAAATAGTGCTAGCATAATTGGCACCCTCACTTCAAATTATATGCACAAATAAGTTTCAGATGTATTAAATGTCAGAATATAAGCATTACAACACTAAGAGGAAATTCAGAAGAATGTTTGTGTAACTTCTGAGTGGCAGATGCCAAAAAGAAAAAAGCAACATATCTGAATACATAAAAATTAGACACATATAAAGGGAGAAAAATCATGGAAAAGTATAAGAAAAATAATATACTCTGAGGTACATGAGATAGAATAATAGTAATTAAATGTAATTATACAATGGGCTGCCCTAATTGATAAAAAAGACAAACAACACATTAAATGTTGAGATGTTTGAAGAAATGTCACTTCACCCCCTCTCCTTTCCAACCTGAATTCTGTATAAATTGAGATATATGGCAGAGTGTAAGGCAGAAGGGAGCCAAATACCACATTTAGTCACGAAGAGAGGCTGGGACAAAATATATAGTCTAGAGTAAGAGAAAATGTCTTTCTAATACTGACTATAAGAAGTAGACAATGCATCTACCTGTCGCAGCAGCACTACGATAGAGCAGACCCCTGTCCATGAGAGAAATTGAGAAGATGGGCTGCGCAGGACCGGCTGAAGTTTCTTTATTTCATCATCAGGCTTGTCCCAAGGCCTCTCCTAGGGTAGAGCAGGTGAAGAGGAAGAGAGAGCACACACCCCACATGACTGAACTATCAGGAGAGGGGATGATGTGTTTTTGGCTAACAACTGACAGAAAAAACAGGCAAAGATATGAACAAGAAATTGACATCAAGTGACACGAAGATAACAAAGGAAAGGAAGGAGTTTGAAGGGGAGAAAAGAGGAGAAACCCTTCAATTGTGTGTGTGTATATGGGTGGAGATAGGATAGAAGGTTGCTCACTAGGGGAGATTGAAAGCCAGGATAGGGAGATGCTCACTTTTAAAAATAGAATTATTTACTATTTAATTTGTTATTCAGAGCATATGTAATTTTTAAAAATCCCAATAAGAGAAAAAGCCATAGAGTTTCTTTTCTAGAAAGAAAAGTGTTACTTTTGTCCAGTGAAAAATGCCCTTCTGAGATTAAGTGTAGAAAAATTGAGCCTTGAAGTTTCTGTTGGACCAAAACTAGGAGGTTCTTACAGACATCAGGAAGGATAGTTGGGGGTATGGTGGTGGCCCCTAATCTGCCTTTAGTGAGATGAGCAAATCTGGTAAGGAGTGAACATGATGCTTTTAAAGAATGGGTTGTGGACAAGGAAAGATGACATGGTAGCTTGAGAGGCATAGATTTGTTCTGTAATAGCAGAGATGTGAGCATATTTATAAAGTAGAGAAGGTGACAACACAGAAGGAAAAAGAAGCTATTCCATGAGCAAAGACTCAGATGAGACAGAGGAAATCTTGACTTGTGAAATAGGTGGGAAGGAAGCAAGGTGAGTGCAGTTGCAGGTAAACATGCAGGTGAGAGGGGAAAACAGTTTCTGATCAGACACAAGGCAAGGGCATTTCCAGATAAGGGGGTATGGGAAATCTGGGGTGAGAGTTCACGTTTCAGAATAGTAGCTGACAATCTGCTTGAAGCTGGACACCAGTCATTGCAGCAGTTGTGGGAGTAGCAGCCATAAGGTTAGCACACATTAGTCTAAGTTGGCCGGTTTGCAATGCAAGTGTATAAGATGATAAGAGACTTGTGGGAGTGAAGAACCTTTGGAAGAATGTAGTTCAATTATAATCTGATAGAATTGGGGGGAAGAAAAGCACTGCTTTCTATATAGAACGCTCTATACTATTGCAGTAACTGCCCATTTATTTTCTGCCACCAGCACCCGCTAAGTCATAAGACATCATCTCCACCCTCTGTCTCTGAGAGGAAAATTATGTGGCAAATAAATCTCCACTGAGTAAGAAAAAAATCGGTTGAGAGAACAGATCACTTAATGAGATAGAGAAGAAGGTATAGTAGGATTCAGTTTAATTAGGCTCACCAAATTCAGGCATCTCCGATCTACCCTCAGCATTGGGCAACCGCAGCACACAAGCAGATGCTGTCCTGTCCTTGCAGAGCCTGGGTGGAGGAAGACAGTGAAGGACATGCTGGCTGTGATCAGAGGGCACATATGGCACATAAGCTTTGGAGGTGGGGCTGCTGTAGGTGACAATTCTATCCAACTATATTTTGATTAATGATCAGAAGTGCCCAACCCAGGTGGGAAAGGAAGACATTTTTAGGCTGACGTTAGAGTGGGGCTAAGAATATAGTGTTCCGTGTTGGTGAGATTGTAAATAGGTGCAACCACTATGAAAAGTAGTATGGAGGTTCCTCAAAAAATTAAAAATAGAGCTGCCATATGACCCAGCAATTTCATGTCTGGGTATTTATTTAAAGAAATCCAAAATATTAATTCAAGGAGACATAGGTACCCCTATGTTCACTGAAGCATTATTTACAATAGCCAAAATATGAAGGTTAGTTAATGTCCACTGACAAGTGAGTGAATAAAGATGTAGTATATATACACAGCTGGGCAAAAGTAGGTTTACAGTTATGAGTATATGGAGCAGAGTTTATTATGGTATTATTATTTATTGTATTATTATTGTATTTACTGTAAATCTACTCTGCCCACCTCTGTATATACAGTGGAATATTACTGGGCCATAAAAAGAATAAAATCTTGCCATTTGCACAAAATAAATAGAATACAAAAAGTATTGTGCCCAGTGAAATAAGACAGAAAAAGAATTATACCATATGATTGCATTTATATGTGGCATCTAAAAAACAAAATAAATAAACAAATGATACAGAAACAAACTCATAGAAACAGAAAACAAACTAATGATCAACAGATGGAAGGCAGTTTGGGAAGATGGGCAAAAAAGTTGAAGGGATTAAGCAGGAAAAATTGCCAGTTATAGAAACAGTCACAGAAATGTAAAGTACAGCATAGGGAATGTGGTCAATAACAGTTTCATAACTATGTATTGTATTGAATGAGTACTGAAACTATCAGGAGGAACAGTTTGTATGGTACATGATTTTAGAACTCCTATGCTACACACGTGATACTAACAGAAAATAAATTTGAATGTGAACTACAATTGAGAAATAAAATTTTTTAAAGATTTTATTTATTTATTTTTAGAAAGAGGGTAAGGGAGAAAGAAATAGAGGGAGAGAAACATCAATGTTTGGTTATTTCTCGGGAACCGTCAACTGGGGACCTGGCCTGCAACCCAGGCAAGTGCCCTGACTTGAAATCAAATAGCAACACTTTGATTTGCAGTCCAGCGCTCAGTCCACTAAGTCACACTAGTAAGGGAGATAAATTTTAAAAAAAAATTTTAATTAAAAACCATCCAAGAAAATTGGCAGAAAATATATTCAAGTAAGAAAGTTTAGTAAGAGAAACCTCTAGTCAAGATAGAGTTGTAGGTAAACATGTTTCACCTTTTGCACAACCATAGAAAGTATTAAAACCAGGCCTCAAAACTAATAATACCTAGATCTGTCAGAATATTCAGGTGTATGGAAGTCTGACAACCAAGGATTTAAAGAAGCCACATTCAACTAGATGGGTAGAAGGGATGGCGTTGCAGGGAAGGTCAGAAGGCAGCACAGCCTGAAAAGGTGGTGGCAGCAGTGGCAGCAGCGCAACAAACAATTGAGAAACCTTCAGAGTGAGTGATCCCAGCCCTGGGCCAGGTTGCAGAGCACAGGTTTCCAGCACCAGGAAAATAGATCCCCATTATCTCTGGCTATAAAAACCAGTCAGGGTTGGGGCATTGGAAAAAAATGATGGATTTTTACCACTTAAAAGGCCACCATGGTCTTAGAACATATGTAAACTCACCCACTGTGGGATTCACCACTGGGAGAGCAGCTGGAAGGGTGTCAGTCACACATGGGAAGTGGGTGAAGCAACTGGAAATGGGGCGAGTGCCAGGCAAAGTGCCAGAAGTCAGGTGACAGCATTGTACCCTCTCTGAGCCCTCACCACAGAGCTACAAAGTGCTGAAGTGGCCTGCCCCATCCTGGCATTACTTAAGGCTCTGCCCCACACAATTTACAGGTACCTTTTCTACATAGGCCATGGCCTAAGACAGGCAGTAAAAGCAGCTCTATCTAATACACAGAAAGAAACACAGGAAGGCTGTCAAATTGAGGAGAAAAAGAAATATGGCCCAAATGCAAGAACAGAACAAAAACCCAGATAATGAACGAAGCAAAATGGATTAGCCAATTTATCAGATGCCAAGTTCAAAACACTGTTTATCAGGATGCTCAGAGAACTCCTTGAGTATGGTAAAAATATATATATATATATATAAAGGAAGAAATGAAGATTACACTAAGTGAAATAAAGAATAACCCCCAGGAAACCAATAGAGAAGAGCAGGAAGCCAGGATTCAAACCAATGAGTTGAACACAAGGAAGTGATAAACATTCAACCAGAACCAAAAGAAGCAACAAGGATTCAGGAAAATGAGGATAGGCTTAGAAAACTTTAGGGCATCTCCAAAAATGCCAACCTCTGAATTATAGGGATGCCAGAAGAAGAGGAAGAGCAAGAAATTGAAAATTAAAAAAAAAAAATGAAAGAAAACATCCCTAATTTGGTGAAGGAACTAGTCTTACAAATCCAAGCAGCACAGAGAGTCCCAAACATGTGGACCCAAAGAGGAACACAACAAGACACTTCATAATTAATATGCCAAAGGTTAAAGATAAGGAGAGAATCATAAAAGCAGCAAGAGAAAACTACAGAGGAACTCCTATAAAACTGTCAGCTGATTTCTCCAAAGAAACTTTGCAGGAAAGAAAGAATTCATAAGAAGGATTCAAAGTGGTGAAAAGCAAGGACCTACCATGAAGATTACTCTCTCCAGCAAAGCTATCATTTAGAATGGAAGTGCAGTTAAAGTGCTTCCCAGACAAGGTAAAGCTAAAGGAATTCATCACCACCAAGCCAGTATTACAGGAAATGTTAAAGGGACTTATTTAACAAAAAGAAGATCAATAATACTATGAACATTTAAAAGGCAACAAATTCACAACTATCATCAACTGAATCTAAAACAAAACAAAACAAACTAAGTAAACAACTAGAACAGGAACAGAACCATAGGTATGGGGATCTTGTGGAGGATTATCAGCAGTGAGGGGGAAGAGGGAGAAATGGGTAAATGGTGTAGGAATTAAGAAGCTTAATTGGTAGGAACAATAAATGACAAAGGAATGTTAAGAATAATAGAAGAAATGGAGAGGCCCAAGAACTTCTATGCACAACCCATGGACATGAACTAAGGAACGGTTGTGGGAGGGAAGGGGAATGCTGAGCAGAGGGGGACAAAGAGGGGAAAACTGGGACAACTGTAATAGCATAATCAATGAAATATACTTAAAAAAGGAAAGTTTGGTAATATACTAAATCCGAGCTCAAAATGCAACATAGCAATTTTATTTCTAAAAACTAGCAAGCAGAAAATAGATTTTAAAGTGACATTTTCATAGGATTGAATGTGTTAAATAGCTAAGATTAATCTAAAAGATAAATACAAGTATCGTATGAAATATATTTGAAACATTGAGTTAACCAGACATATTGTTAAATAGTTTGAAAATCTCAATATTATACATTTGTTTTCACCACAATTTATTTACACATTCATTGTAATTCCAATAAAAGTTCTTGCTGTTTATTTGTAGTTTGACTTGTTGATTATAAAAGAGATATGGAGCCCTTTCCCTCTTTCTCTTTCCAAATATTTTAGTTCAAAGGCATGGGAACAAAAACAGGGAGGTGTGGTGTCCCACAGTGAGGTGTTGGAGCATGGATGGAATGAGGAAGATGTAGTTCTGGGAGGATCACACTGTACAGTGTTGGAGCTCAAGTCAGAGCATCCCTGAGAGGTGAACAACATGGAGCAAGAGATCAAAGACAAACAAGGTCAGGAGGCATCCATAGAAGGGCTGAACTGACAGCCCAGTTTGGGTTTTCAGAGCCTGATGGGGATACATCAGCTACAGAAGAGGTGGTCTGGCACAGGGTGCCTGAGAAAGGATGGGGTGAAGAGGGCAGAAGAGACAGCCCATGTGGGGTGCTGCAATCCAAGTAGGGGTGGGGAGGGTATGTGTGTAGGGGAAGAAACAACAGAGTGGTTACAAACAAGAAGTTTGAACAAATAATCAAAGACACTGATGATGGGAGCCAACTTAATGTCAGTAAATGGAGTTAAAATTGAAAAGGAACCACTAGGATGAACGATGTGGGATTGGATGGAAGTATTGGTAAGAACTCTTGATTTTCAATGTATTTTGATACAGAACTAAAGAGTAATGTTCACATGTAGGTATGTGTATTTATCTATACACATGTGATTCCCTGCTGCTCACTGAGACCCTATGAGCAATGACAACCCCGATAGCAACAGACACATCTACCACAATGGGTGCTTGGATTGGTTTTTAAATAGCACACTCTCCTCCAAGGAATAAGGACTTTTATGAAAAATGGCTGATTCTAGGGCTGGGGCAGAAAACTGCAGGATGAACTTGAAACATCTTGTTGCCCAGAGAGTAAGAAAATGCTCAAAGAACAATGGGGACAGGTTGAAAGACAGCAAGTCAGCTTGAAATGGCTACTGTCAGCCAAATCTGGGGGAAATTAAGTGCTAGACTAATAAGTTTTTCCATGACCCTCATTTTTGTGTTTGGCTAGGCTTTATGTATTTATCAATGTATAAGGAATGACAGGATAAGGATATCATCACTTAACAACCAACATACTAATAATCGATTCAAGCAAGAATCACCAGTGGGTACTAAATCTAGTGGGTGAAATTTTGAGGAGTAACCAAATGTTGGGTTAGTCAAAAAGTTCCTCCCTGCAAGATATTTGTGAAATATAAAAGGTAAATAGTGATTTTACTGTGGACAAACCTGACAGACACTTCTTCACCAAGTGACCAAAGTCAACATTGCCAGTAGTGGAACTGAGCCTGTCCCTCCAGATTTGCTGTCCTGGGAAGAACACAGCATCATCTGTGTGACATTCATGACCAAGTGGCATAACTGATCTGTCTGTTCCATAGTCCTCAAAATGTTAAAGCAATTGATAGGGGAATTCAAGAGTCAAAGCTTTTAGCTTTAGTTATAGTTGATAGGCTTAATTGATAAATGCATGCGGAAAGCTGTTGTTCCAGAAACTGGAATGCATGACCTACATGACACCAGGAAGCCGAAAAGTGTTCCAGCCTTTGTGTCCCAGGGAGTCTGCAAGTGATAGGGATGGTATTTGAGCCATTGTATTCCAGTGAGGGAACATCCATAACAGAGATAAAAAATTGTTCATCGATAGATAAAGAAATACTAGGAAAATTGCTGCCACTCTTATCTGATGAGTCTTTTTCCAAACCCCTTACCTATCCTTTTCTTACCCTTATAAAGTGGCCATCTGGAGATGAGATGTTAATACAGTTTTTATGGTATACAACTAGCCATCTTCTCAGATATTTGACATCTGAGTAAAGTGCCCATAAAGATTCAATCCTTGTCTCTACTTATTGGTTTTGGTATTTACAGCAACACAAAGGTCAGCTTTTCTGGTTATATTATGAACAGCTCTGGAAGCCTAAAGTACTGTGCAATATTGAAAGAGATAAGGGAGACAAAATAATTGGACACAACATCTTAGATTTTGACTATAAAGGCTATTGTTGAGACAAGAGAAAAAATATGAATAATTGTGAAACTAAATATTAATACTGAACCAATTGTAATTTTCTTATTTTGATAATTACACCACAGATCATTTTTTAAATGAAATAAACACTAAAGTATTTAGGAATAAAGAGGTATCATGTCTACAACTTACAAATGGTTCATATATTATATATGATATATTATGTGTTATATATGATAAGTTTTATGGCACTATAACAATTGTAATACATCCAAACATTGATGGTAGCCATAGCAGCAGATATCTAAATGATGTCTGCACCTTTAGAACCAAATATAGTGATAAAATTGAAAACTACAAAAAGCTATCAATTAACACCACTGAAGTATGAGTGACCACTTGGTTGTTTGGGTGTTTAAATAGCTGGTATTTGGTCAGTCTGTGTATGTAAAATTCAATACTGCTGGCTTTTATTTACAAAATCTGCTTGAAACTTAGATGCCAAGAAACATAGTTGAAAATACACTAGAAAGTTTTGTCATTTACATATGATCCAAAAATACTTTTTTTATAATGATTTCACATATCATGTATTTATTATTTATTTATTTACTCATGCATTCATTCATTTATTTAAACCAGTTCAAAGCCTTTATTGGGGAGCCTGCCCTGTCCTGTGGATAACACTTATTAGAAAGTGTAGGAGACAGGACCTACTAAGGAAAAAAGCAGATTGTTATTATTGGGGTTATTAAGGGCATTAGTGTAACTTGGAGTGGAGAGGAGAAACAGGAGAAGAAGGTCTCAAGCCAGGAGGGGTCACTGATAGCATTTATTTCTGCACATTTTATGATGTCAATGTTTTCCTCTAAAACTTTTAAATCTTCTACAACCTGCACAATAGTGTTGACATGAAACAGCACATCTCATTTAACAGAGCGCATGTCCCACCTGCTTCAGTAGCTAAGGAGGAGGGGCAAGGCTCTCTCTGTAAAAATATCAGCGGAGGGAGGTGGACTTGGAAGTAGGCTGTCCTGACCTAGAATGGACTCCCCACCTCTGCCCTGCCCTACTCAAGGCAGGGGCTGGAGAAACATGGCTGAGATTATAGGCCCCGGCCTCAGGCTGCTGCTGAAAAACATACTGAGTTTAAAAGTGTAATTTTTTGTTTTTTGTTTCCTCCGCATTGGAGAGGCCAGCACCCTGGTGTTTCTGCAACCAGTAATGAGTTTGAGTGGAGAGTTAATTACCCTATTGTTCCCAGGACCTAGTAACTCCTAGGTCTACAAGTTAACAGTGTTTCAAAGACTTATCTCCATATTCTTTCTTTCCTTGCTTTCTTTCACTTCTTTCTTTCTTTCTTCCATTCACTTTCTTAATTCCTTTCTTTTTCTGCTCCCCCACAATCTTTCTTCAACTTATGCAGACCATCTATGACTTACATGAACCCTGTGCAACATAAGCAATCTTCTGCAACATGCACAGTCCTCTGTGAAAGACACAATATTCTAAAATAAGGGAGATAAATTGTCTTTGAAATTTAACCAAGCAACTGATAGATATATAATAAACACTTTATCCTATTGGCAGATATACACAGTGCTCAGAAGTGAGCTGTTTTGTAATGTCATAACCTTGACAGCAGCAAGGGCTGGAGAAGAAGGAGAGAAATCAGGCTTGGGCAACTTCAGCTGCTTTGGTTTTAAAAGTACCGGTTTTTTTCTTTTGTATATTGAGGAAGGGGTGCAATTTTCCCCTTTTTCTATCTCTGTTCCTAGTTAAAGTGGGTGCAGAGGGGCCAAGCCCAATCTGAAACTGAAGTTGAATGCAAGGTTTGGGTCAGGTAAGACAAAGAATAGCATCACCTCCTCCTGCTAGAGGATAGTGATCAAAAGCATGGCCTTAGGGGATTAGATGACTGCTTGGCTGGAAAACAAATACAATTACTTCCCAAAGTAGATAGTCCTGAGGGTGGCAAAGATGCAAATGGAACAGTCCGAGAAAGGGGAAAAAGAGTTATGAGTGAGGCAATTTGAGCAAAAAGGCCTAGTTAGGAGAACAGGACCTGGAAAAGCCAGACCTTTCCATTACAGGCTAAAAATCTTGCTTCTCCTCTCAAGAACTAAACCTAAGTGGGGAATGCACCACAGAGATGGGACAGTGGGATTATTTTACAGTGTTCCTCTCCTTGCATGGACTTCTGCTTGTGGCCAGCAGGAAACCTAGCATTATGTCTGGGTCCAAGTCCTAGCTTATGTCCTTACAGGTGTCTTTCTTTGTGGTGAATGCCCTGGTGGCTTTTAAATGCTTGACTTGTGCCTGCAGGGTATGGTACTTTCTTGAGAGAGAGGAAGACATTCACCTGGCAAAGGTAACACTGCCCCTCCTTGCAGCTCCTGCAAGGAGTATTTGGATGCAAACTGAGTTGCTAAAAGTCACTTAGGGTATAAATAAATGCAGCAAGCTTACAACAGACCAATGAATTAAACTGACTTTTCTCCTGGCCAAGTTTAGAGGCAGAAAAGGCTATGGAATCCCTGTGGTGGGTCAAAATGTGCTGTTTTGTGAGAGGGGCTTCAAAAGGCTGTTACATCTTTGGTCATCCCCAACTCTCTTATGTCTCTCAGTTTCTCCTGTCTAAAACAGCCAATGAGGTGCTAGGTGACCAAATGACCAAATGTTATTTTGCATCTCCTCAGATGAGCCACAGTTACATTACAGTGCTAGGAGTTCCCTATGAGGCACCTGCATTTCTTAGGGATCGAACCCAGACACTTCTGCCAGGCCTCCACTCATGTAGGGATGCCTGAGGACTTGGCCTGGAGGGAGGAAGTGTCTCTTTTGTCTTTTGAGCCTGGGCAGACCCGAAACACTCATTTCAGATTTCATTGTCTCTACCTCCAAAGACAGGTCTAAGGTCTAGCACATTTGAATGCTCCATCCCCACAGCGCAGCATCTCCTTTACCCTAAAGTTGAGAGACTGTACTCACTGCATTCCAAAAAGCTGGAGACAGAGTGGAAACTGAGACACAGCTCCATTTATGTTAAATAGTGGAGGGAAGAGAGTGGGAAGTGGTAGGAGGTTGCTGAGGAGAGGAAAGGAGTATCTGGGCTTTAAACTTGACTAGAATACCTCAGCCAAAACATGGTCTTCTTAGGAGCATGAAAGTAGGGGAGTAGTTAATGGTTGCAAACCTCTGCCATCAACCCAGTCGAGATTGAGAAACTGGTGAGTGGCCCAGTGTATCAGTAAGAAAAGATATTGACTTCCCTGCTACTGATAGAGTTACCCAATATTTCATCCTGGATATAGCTATGGGGTTTGTGCAGTCCCTGGGCAGTTTTAGTCCTCCGATGCTAGCCCCAGAAGCTCTGGGAGGTCAGAGCCAGGTGCCATTCCAGGTGGGTAACTGATATCCTGGTGCCTTGAGAGGCACATAAAGCAGTCAAGACTTCCAGTGGTTCTCCAGTCTGCACAGTGGGCACAGCCCCTGAGGGGCTTGTGGATTTGGGCACTGTTTAGCCAGTGTCCAGGCTTGCCATATTTGAAGATACCCACTGGAGGGGTCTGACTTTCACCTTTTGATGGGTTAGGTCTGTGGGACTCTTTCAGAGCAGAAGCCAGTAAATGGAAAGCCTGAGTTCATTATTGGGCATGCTCCTCATCTTGTTAAAGACTTTAAAGGCCAGATTAACACATTTGGTCTGACTGGTTTGAGGGCCTCCTGTAATTTTTTGGCGTTTGTGGCATATATCGGGAGCTGACAGAAATAAAGTGCATATGAAGAAAAATGATGTTCTCTGGGGAATCAGGATTTAGGTTAGTGAAACGCTGGAGGACTTCCCTCAGTCCGGCTAGGAGGCACACTATGATTGTGTCTAGAGTATTGGTATGATCCTGGGCTGCCAGCCACACGCGTTCCGTCTCCCTGGCTAGATAGGTGGACATAGTGACAAAGGGATCTTGCCAGGTGAGGTAACAGGAAGCAGTGAGATTTTGAAATTCCTTAATGAAAAAGGTTGCGTCAGAGGAGTAGGAATTGAGGTGTTGTTCTACTTGGGAGAGGTCAGAGAGAGAAAGGAACGTGAACCTGAATGGGCCCCCGGGGCCGGCAACCTAAGAGGGAGGACTGTGTGAGACTGAGAGGGGGGCTGGTGCTGAGAGGACCTAGTTCTGAGAGGTGACGGAGGAGGTGAGCAATTGTCTCATGATGTGGTGTCTGGGGAAAGCGGTGGGTCACGCTAGCCACCCCTGGGGGATTAGGAGGTGGAGGAGCATAGGGTGGAGGAGAGGAGAGAAGGCAGTCCTCTAGGGGGTGTGTAGGGGTCTCTGGAGTCAGGGAGAGAGCAGTGAGATCAGCAGGATCAGAACGACTGGATTGGAGAGGGGAGAGTGAAGGAGGATTTGGTAAGTGGAACAGAACGGACAGAGGGAGGGGCGCCTAAATAGGTCAAAAAAGGCTTGAACATAGGGAATTTCACTCTACTTGCCTAGATGGTCACAGGAGTTGTCTAGATCAATTAATTTTAGGGGTCAAGTCTCCTGTTCTCAAGCCAAATGGACCCATTGTCTAATTTTTATTGAGGGCAGGCAATATTACAAAAAAATCTCAGTGTTTTAGTTTTGAGGTTCATTTCAAGCTGTTCTGCAAACGTTCAAGACCAGGCAGGTCTACTCAGGATTCAGGCCAAAGGAAGAAAATATGTGGGGATGTCGAGGTATCTGATATGCCTTTATTCTGTGTGCTGGGGCAATCCACACAAGCGGGAAGTCCCATCTTCCTTATATACTAAACGGAGACAAAGCTGGCTATGTGCCAAGTTATGACATCGCTGGTTACAGAAGGGTGAGTGTTCTGTACATATGGGTTTCTAGCTAGTACTGCTGAGTCGTTCCTGCCTGGATATCTGGGTGAGGAAGCCTGACTACATTTTCTCCATACAAGGCTTAAGTCTTGGAGGCTTTTCAGGAGTCACCCAGGGGGGCTGTTCTGCAAGGGCTAGGATTGGCCTGAACATGAGATGGAGGAGGAGTAAGACCTATCTCCCATCTTGAGGGCCTCTCAGGGGGCATCCTGCCCTATGAGCCATCAAAGCAGTGATGGAGGAAGAAGGACGAGGAGAGGCGTCCCTCGGTTTTCTCACCCCGCAAGGGTCCAGGACCCGGTAGCACTTCTCACGCAGCGCTGGGGTTTCAGAGTGCTATGCAGTGACGAGAGGAGCAGAGAGAGGGCTGGAAGTGTGGGGAGAAGGCAAACTCCTTACTCGGGTAGAAACCTGCTGATGTGGGTGCAGGAGCCAGGCGAATGGGCATCCCTGGACACGTCTCGTTCTCAGGTTTGGGCACCAAAATGTTAGGTTTGTGTGCGGAAGATGGCAGGAGACATGTAAAGCAGTTCAAAGCCTTAATTCGGGAGGTCTGAGCAGGCTTGAATGAGTCTGGAGTGACTGCAGCCACCTATTATGTATTTAGTGGAAAATAATTAAAATAGTACATAAATATCCAGTAAACAAATTATTTATTTTTCAATCATATAATTTTTCTTTAAAATTTGTGTATATCCTTGTGATGTTTTCAAAAGTGAATTTTTATGTGCATCTCCCTGACCAATTGATCCTACAGGACAAGCTGTGCAGGGTTCAAATTCAGCAGCATCTGGAAAGAAAATTAAAAGATTACATTCTCTACCTAAAATACACATAAGATTAAGTGTTACGAAGAATAAAACATCTATATTTGACTACAACACACATAAGGTTACTATGAAATATAATTTGTTCACGGTTGCACACTGGATTCATTGCTATTGTGGCTAAGTATCAGAGCTTCTGGTTTTCTTGTTCTTCGTTCATTTAATCAGTAACCATGCGCTAAGGGAGTACGGCAAGCACTGAAGTTACAAGGTGAAGCCCTTAACAATCACATACTGTAAACTGAAAAGACAGATGAACAGGTAGTTTCCACCCAGTCACATACATGATGACAAATATTAAACAGAGCACTATTGGAGCACACAGAAGGGACATCGCAGTTTTGTGTCAATATTGTTGGCTTTTTGGTGGAGGTGATACGTAAGTTGGTCCTGAAGGACAAGGAAAGAGTGTGCGAGATAGACAAATGAAGCAGTTGCCCAGATTAGATGTGGGGAAGAACACTTGTGGAATTAGGAATAGTCTAGTTTGGCTGGATGTTAGAGACAAGGGGCAGAGGAGGGTAGGTAGTATCTAGAGATAAGTCTGAATTATTTGGCAAGAACTAAATGGATTTCAGTGTTTTTATTCCATGCAAAGGAATCTGGAGTTTTTCCTGAGGGTCAAATGTAAACCAATGACAAAGTCAATGACTGGAGACTTAAATGTCGCCCTTAAATGACAGCTGTATGAACTGTAACTGCTTGACTATTACTATATGAGTCAGGTTATTGGGCCTTATATCACTAGCAAAAAGGTGAGAAGTGGATGAAGCCCAGTTTTCTGACAAGAGTTTCAGTGTGCAGTTTGACAGATCCATAGGCATGGCAGAGGAGAGGATGGGGACAGCCAGAAGTGAAAAGAGATAGTGGACATATGAGATTTTTAAAAAGTTATGGGACATGATCAATAAATGCTAATAAGTATATTCTTCCTTGTGAATGTTTATGCTTTCACATTTTTCATTCCCTATGTATAAGAAAATATTTAATATGGTATCTGTTACTCAGACTTGTAAATGGATACTGTTTACTATTTATTTCAGAAATCAATGATATCACAATTTAATTAATAAAATATGGAAACATACCTTCTTCTAGTTTCGTAGTTAGAGTTTTTTTAACTCCTGCTGCATCTGAAATAAGTCAAATATTATTTATAGTATTGAAGTCAAACAAGAGACGTTATTAAAAGAATGATATATAGTTTATGAAACATGTCCTTTAAATAATTTTATTTAATTTTTAAAAGGCTTCATTTATTTATATTTAGACAGGGGGGAAGGGAGGGAGAAGGAGAGGCAGAGAAACATCGATCAGGTGCCTCTTGCACACACTGTGACCAGGGATGGAACACACAACTGAGGCATGTGCCTGGACTGGAAATTGAACTAGTGAACTTTTGGTTTGAGGGATGACACCCAAGCACTGAGCCATGGCTAAATAATAATTTTAGAAACTAGACCTAACTTGGGGATTGTGTGATTAAGTAAATAAATAATTGCATAAGTAAAATCAACTCCCACCTACTTTTATGGATGTGTAAATGCTACTTAGATTAATCCGGTAAAAGGTCCAATTGATATTGGTTTGTGGAACAAACATGACTTCAGAAAAGTGGCGTTTGGTCCCATTGGTACAAAGAAGTTCAAACAAGTGAAGTCATATTTTACACTGATTGCGTTAATTTGCAATCGTGAGAAAAACTGCTCTTTATAAAAGTTTAATCAGGGACTCTGGTCAAGATGGCAATGTAGGTAAATGCAGTACTCACATCCTTCCACAACCTCATCAAAATTACCACTAACCTACAGAACAACCATCATTCAGACCCACCTGAAATCTAGCTGAATGGAAGTCCTACAACAAGGGATTTAAAGAAGCAGCCACATTGAGACTGGCTGGACAGGCAGAGACGCAGAACGGGCTAGTCCCACACCCATGTATGGTGGATAAATATTGGGAAGGATGTCTTGGCTGCAGATATCCTGAGAAGCAAAGGGTCCCAGCCCCATACCAGGTTCCAGTACTAGGAAGAGAAGTGCCCATAACATCTGGCTGTAAAAAGCAGCAGGGATTGTGGCTGAGTGAGACGGAAGGCTTCTGGAGTCCCAGGGGTTCCTCTCAAAGGGTCCACACACAGACTTACTTGGACTCACTCCCTTTGAGGTCCAGCACTGGGGCAGCAGCTCAAAAGGCACAAGAGACATCCAGGGAGAAACTGAATTGTCTGGCATCCAGGTGAGAGGTGGGAAAAGGGGGGCAGTTTTGTGCCAGACAAAAGTGCTAGCAGAAGCCATTGTTCCTTTTCTGAGAAACTGACCCAATACAGAGCGGGTAGGTGAGCAATGTATCTGAGTCTTCATCAATAAGACAGACTCACACTATTTGCCCTGCCCTCGTTATTCCCTGAGACCCTGCCCCACCCAACCAGAGGGCTCACCAAAGCTGTTTCTAGTGGCTTTTTAAAATACAAATGGCCTGTCTTGGCTCATGCTTTAAACTTCCCTAAAATATCTCAAACAAGAAGCACCTGGCCTCAGCATGCCTTGTACCTCTCATTAAGAGGCCTCAACCTAGCACTAGCAGCAGCTGGCCCTGCTTTGCATCTTGTCCTCACCTAAGCACCTCCAAGCCCAGCACAAGTAGATGGCTCTCTACAGACTGATTTGTAGCTCATGCCAGTTGGCCCCGGGCAGAACACAGGTGGCAGCTGACCTTGGTCTGCACCTTCCAGGAGGCCCCAGAGCCAGCGCACCCACTGGGTTGCTCTAGACCACATTGAAGCAACCACCCAACCACCCAACAAGTGACACAGCAAAGGGGCAGACTCAGCTGGCGCCAGACCCCAGTGAAGTAAGTCCTTCTCTGTGGGGTGGGGCCCTGCACAGCTGATCCTCCACCATGGCTGCTCGCCACAGCCAGTCCTTGCAGCCAATTGGCCTGGGGGTTAATGCCTTCCACTGACCTGCCAACATCAATCAATGCTCAACTATAAAAGGAGGATGTACACGGCCCACGCAGGTGCCATACCTGGAGTGCCAAGCCTGTGTGATTGGGGAGGTTGTGGCACTGACCCTCCAGAACACCTCCTACATAGGCCACTCACCAAGCCTGGCAGATGGAGCAGCTCTACCTAATATGTAGAAACAAACACAGGCAGGCTGCCAAAATGAGGAGACAAAGAAACGTGTACCTAATAAAGAACAAAACAAAACTCCAGGAAAAGAACGAAACAAATGAGACAAGAAATCTACAAGATGCGGGGTTCAAACACCGATTATAAGGATGCTCAGAGAACTTAGTGAGGACTTCAACAGCATAACAAACAAACAAACATGGAAACCATATAAGAAGAACCAGACAGAAATGAAGGATACACTAACTGAAATGAAGAATCATTTGCAGAGAACCAACAGGACGTAGATGAGGCTGAGAATCTAAATCAGTCGCTTGGAATACAAGAAAGCAATACACACCAAATCAGAACAGCAAATAAAAGAAGAATCCAAACAAATGAGCGTCATATAAGGAGCCTCTGGGACAACTTTAAGCGTACAAACATTCACCTCATGGGGGTGCTGGAGGGAGGAGAGAGAGAGAGCAAGAAATTGAAAACCTATTTGAAAGACTTCCAAAACTTGGTGAAGGAAATGGATATATAAGACCAAGAAGCACAGAGTCCCATATAAGAGGAACCCAAAGAGACCAGACCAAAAGTTAAAGACAAAAAGAGAATCTTAAGAGTAGCAAGAGAAAAGTAGTTACCTACACGGGAGCTCCCCTAAGACTGTCCAGCTGATTTATCAACAGAAACTTTTCAGGCCAGAAGGGATTGGCAAGACATATTCAAAGTCATGGAAAACAAGGACCTGTGACACATGTGAAATACCATTTACCAGTACAAGGGGCTCGTCAGATTCAGCACCAAGGTTTTTTGTGGCACACCAATCACACAGGCATCTTCCCCGTAGTATGGAGCAAGATTCAAGATTCCCAGAAGGGTAGCAAGTGTTCAGCATGAACCCCTTTGGTTTTATAAACAGTTTGGGCACAGTGAGCCACTCTTACCAGTTAGGGAATGGTGGCAACCCTCCCCATATTCAGGTTTCCAGATGCCAACCAAGGCCAGCTATTGAAGCAGGACTTTCCAAAGATAGCAGTCTTAGGCCTGCTGGGTGAAATTGTTCTGCACAGCAGTTATAGCCCTGACTTAATTTCTCGTGTTGTCTTAAAATTTATTTAACACAGTTTAAAGAACACAGATTGAGGAACTATCATGTCATGCACTGTGTTATGAACACAGACACTGTCAAACACTTGAACATAAAAAAGTTTGAAACCAGAGAAATCTCATCTGTTATGAGATTGTCTGAAATAAATGTTTAAGTTTTCAGTTCTAAGAATAAATCTAATGATCAATATATCTGTTCAATGATATTTGAATTTTATAACAGCATTAAATAACACTTGAATAAAACTGTAAAATTACTTCTGATGTAATGGACAAACATTAACTAAAATGTGAGAAGTCAAGGTAAAAATTAGCAAAACAGATATGTAATATCTATATTACAATGGAATCAAGTGGGCAAGGCTACACTTCATGTAATGGTGAGAGAGGCAACAAATCTAAATATTATGAAAGAGGAGAAAATTTGCTTCAATAACCAGTGCAACTAAAATTACAGACTTAGAGAGATGTTTTATTTTAATTATTGTCCTTAAAGTTAGAATAACAATGCTGGATAAGTAGTTCACAGTACAAATAGTCCAAAGTGTTAAAGCCTGTAAGCATAAAGAGCAATGAAGAATGTTCTTTCCCATAAGATGACAACAATTTTCACTTAAAAATAGAAACTAATGCATTTAGTGTTACAAGATTATTTATTTCATAAAAAGGATTGATCTCTGTTTCATTTAAATAATAAATACCCAATATGCTGAAGTGTTTGGAGGTCACTCACTTATTCTTAGGGGTGAAAAATCAGGGTGCACCAAAACTTTTAAATTGTTATGAACCAAAACCAAACTAAAATCCATTGTAAAAGAAGCCAAATTATTTCCACGTATACCATAAGTTATTAGGCAATACTAGTTAATTTCTAAAATTGAAATTATATGTAGCTTAAAACTTTTTTTAACATGTCAGTTTAGTTACGTTTGTTTGAGAAAAGTTAATGATAGACACCTCTTTCGAATGAGAGATCTGGGGACTTAAAAAAGATTGTAAAATTTGTGTCTCCTTTCTAGATTAGCACAAATAATTAAGGCCTCTATCACTGTGCATTAGTCAATTAAACAACTTAGAATTTCACCAAATTAAACACTAAAATTATATCAGAAACCTAACGTCCAAGGGAAAAAAGAGAATATAACTAACCTTAACCAAGTAAGTCTCACTGCTTTTATTTGACGTCCGTGGCTTTGAAGTGGGAATCACCGAGTTTTCTCTTGGAGTAGAGTTTCCATAGCGTACAAAACTATTGCTAAGATTTCCAACACAAGGCGTCTCCAGTACTGGCCTTGAGTTATCAGTGCTGGATGAATATCTGTTCTGCTGTTTCTGCAGAAGTTCAACGTTGACCTCAGCTAACTTCTTGTTAGTTCTGTAAAGATAGTAAAAATAAATACTTAGTATTGCATTTTTCTCTGAAGTAACTTGGCATTTTTTTAAGTTGTTGCAACAGTAAATGGAATTTCCCATTTAGCAGCATTTTAACATTGAAAATGTGTAGGAGTAGACCTGCTATATACAAGTTTAAGTTCTAAATTGTTCTAAAGAAGTACATATGCTTGGTGGGACGGGGTGGGGGGGGCGGGGTACGGGGGAGGTGGAAGCGGTGGTGGTTCCTAACAAATGAGTAATTCAAAGAAGAGAGCGGAGAGCAGTGGCTATCAGTGATGTACATGGCTTATCAGGTAATACTTGCTGCCTTCTGGAATGGCTGTACTTAAAGATTCTTGAGGATGCCCTTGGACATATTTAATAAACCAAGTTAGAGATTATAAAAAAAAAATCCTTAATAGACATTGTCAAGCACTTACTGTGGAGATTTTAACCACTGGGCACTGGGTCATAATTTAGAGCAACAACCTCTAAGGGAGAACAAGGTAGCCTAGCTGGTGGTCAAAAGGAACTAAAACAGCTCCAGAGGCAATCAGCTTATCGCATTGTTACCAAGGCACTGGAAGTGGGATCTGCCCTTTCTGTCTTACACACACACCCCTGGATAGACCACCTTATTATTTTTAGCAACTTTGTCAATTATGCTGCACTTTACTCCTGTATTAATCTTTCCATATTTAACATGCCTTTATAGAGTAGAAAAAACTATAAAGGATAGTTTGTCTGAAGGCGCCCTCTAGTTATAATAGCAAAGATCACAACCAAGAAAATAAATTTGCCAAGGCCAGAATGTGCCCAGTCCTTAACCTTTTTGGTTCAGTTGTTATCTTCCCCAAAATATTTAAATTCACTAACATTTCTATTTCTGGAAGTTGCAACAAGAAATTTTATAGTAATATCACTGTCTCAATGATAAAGCTTCAAAAACACTTAGCTTAAAGACTAGTAAATCAGGTTAACTGTATGACAGTGGGGGGTGGCGGGAATAAAGTCATGTAAAATCAAAAATGGGGGAGAGATGCAAACTGTCCAGGACAAATATTTGAAAGATAATTTCATTAACTAACATGATTTTCCAAAATTGCACTATTTAGTTAGCTTCCACTTCCTATTAATCTCATGAACCTCGTTTGATAAAAATTATGCTTTTGAAACTAACTAATGAGGTAAATTTGTTTTCTCTGATTCTGTGTTTTGACTTACTTGCTTAGTGTATTTGATAATGACAGTCTATCTTCTACTCCTCCTAGGTAGAGCTGTTTATATTTTTCCAAATCTCTTTCTTTAGAATCTTGAGCAGTTTTCATTTTGGAGAGTTCAGATTCTAGATCTTTAATTTTGAGTTCCAATTGCCTTATTATTAAAACATCACGATTCTCTCTTAACTGCTCCAGATTTTCTGGCGATGCTGCTTTTGTTTAAAGCAAATAAGCAGAATACATTTTAAAAATAAGTATAATCTGAACAATTATATTTGTTTTCTTTAGTTTTGAGTCAACGATTCAGAGAGCAACTTTAAACAAAAAAGCCGAAGTTTAAAATATTTATCATCAATGTCAACTGAATTATAACTTATAAAAATAAAATTACATCTTTTTAAAAAAGATTTTATTTACTTTTAGAGAGAGGGGATGGGAGGGAGAGAGGGAGAGAAACATCAATGAGTGGTTCACTCTCGCGTGCCCCCAACTGGGGACCCAGCCTGGAACCCAGGCATGTGCCCTGACTGGGAATCGAACCAGCAACCCTTTGGTTTGCAGGCCGGCACTCTAAACCTACCTTTTTTATTAGTACTCATGCATTCTGATAATTCAAAGAATTGCAGAGTAAATTTAAAATGTTAAGAATTGAAGAATATAACAATGGCATAGTTTTATAATCAGAGTTTATTTTTTTTTAATTTCTAATATTCTTGTTTTACATCAACTGGTCTTTAAAACAAAATGATCCTCTAGTAAGAATTATTCTGAAAGATCAATTTAGTGATAATAATGATGGAACTGAAATACTGAAAGGAAAAGCAGTCTACCTTCCTTCCTGAAATTTACAAAACACATTGCTATTAAGTAGAGGAAACATACAATGTCTATTTCCAAAATGTACTCTGCAGTGAAATGAATTACATTCAAGATTAAGAAATTAACCTGTAAAAAGAGGTTGACTTCTTCTAATTTTTCTTCTGTATCCTGTCTTACTCTTTCTTCAATCTTCCATTTATACTGTTCTATTTCACTGTATTCTACCATATTCATTTCCATATATCTTTTGAGGTTTATTTCTTCTTGTTTCCACTTCTTTTTTTCATTCTTTAGTTTTTCATATTCTTTTGTACTGCTTTCATATTTAATAGCTCCTGTTGAAGAAATTTATTTTTTTCATCCAGAAAGACATTTTGAAGATGCAGTTTCCAGTTTTGATATAAGATTATCATTTTGCATATAGTTTTGTTATGAAGGTGTAGGCTGAGAACAGTCTAACTCAACACAACTATCAAATTTTGAAATAAATTCAGTTGCAATAAAGTTAATGGTACTGTAGTAGAGACATATAATGTGAAATTTTTAATTAGTCAGAATCAAGAACGAAGTTAAAAAGACCAGGAGTCACAAAAATCACATTTCATGTCATTGGCTTTGTCATGTAATGTCTGCACTTGATTTTATTCCTTTTTTTTTCTATGACTGTTTTCATGTCTTCTTCCACAAAAATATGAGTCACCTCTTAGTAGAAAGTCTCTTGCCTCTTCCCCAATATTAATTCTCCATAACATTTAAAGGAGTTTTAGGGATAGCATATTGAGTTACTTAAGCCTAAGTCAATAAATGCCTCCCAAAATAAGACTTTAAAAATAATAGTTTAATTAGTGACTCTTATATAGATTCTAATGCCATAAGCCTTAAATGAACTACAAATGTTCCTTGCTAACTTGAATTACTTCTAAGAAGAAATGACTCCCAGGGTTAAAGAGAAATCATATCTTCTCTTTAACCCTATATCTCATTTCACTAAACTATAGAAGTTTAGTGAAATGAGCTATACATTTTTTAAAACAACAACAAAAGGCTTAATTTAGTAGTGCTATCTTGCAATTCTTTGTTACTTCCCACAGAATAAGAGAATATACTAAACAACAAAAACTGGCTGGAAATTCCTTCATACTGAGTTAAGAGATGTTGAATTGGCCAAGAAGTCTGTTTAGTTTTTCCCATAAAATAAAAGACATATGAGTATTTTTCATTTTAACCAATAACTTTATTGGTTTGGAAATTTTGAGTATGTTGGCTATCTCCTGTGGGGTATAACATTGATTGTTGTCAACTGATGTCTTGTTTGATTGCTATCAACTTCAACTTGTCTACCTGACGACCGTGGAGCATCGTTCAGAGAGAAATTTCCAACACTGAAACTTGGCAAACCACTTTTGACACGTCGGGTCAGTCACAGCACCTTCTCCATACACTGCACAAATCTTGTTTTTGCACTTCAGTTGCGATTTTACCCTTCTTGGAAAAATTTAGCATAATACGCTGAAAATGTTGTGCATTTTATTTGATCTTCAATATTAAAATGGCTACACAAAAATTCATCAATTTTGATTGGTTTCTTTTTTCCCCACACATTTTTTGCAACTCCGGCGCGTTACTTCCCAGTCCCTCCTGGCTCTGGCCATGGTCCTCTCCAATTTTAATAAGTTTTTTAAAAATGCATGCTGACATAGCAGCTGTCACAATACAATCTAACAAAATTGTTTCAAATGAAGTTCAAGATAATTAAGTGCTATTACAGCTACTTTATGGGGGGGGAAATGAACATTTTGACTAACTCAATACTACTTTCCTTTATTTGGTAAGACAAGGTGAGTGATGTGGAGCTTTTAAAACATGACTACAAATCCTTTGGCACTCCTCCCATGAAGGAGGTGCTGGCCTCAGTAAGAAACTGTTCCTAGTGAATAGAATACGGTAGAACTGCTGGGTGACTTTTGTGTCTGGGTGACACAGCTTCCATCTGACTTCCTCTCTCCAGGGAAGCTCTCACCCTGAGAGCCCAGCCACGTTGTCAGGGACGAAGTAGCCCAGGCCACAGTTAGTCCTCATGTAGGTGTTCCAGCCGGGACTGCCCCAGCTAACATCCCAGCTAAAAGCCCGCTGAAACACACAAGCATGTGAATGAACAAGCCCTTAGATTATCCTAGTTCCCAGCTTCTAGTCATCCCAGCTGATGGCAAGTGGAAAAGAAATGAACTGGCCTCGCTGAGCCTGGCCCAACTGCAGATTTGTGCACAAAATAAATGTTGTCTTGAGCCACTAGGTTTGGAGGTGGTTTATTAAGCAGCAATAAATAACTGGCATAAGATACTGGTAATAAAGAATGCTGCCAACTAAAAACAAAAACAAACAAACAAACAAAGCTCCACACATGTGCAGGAGTGCCTTTGAGACAGGAGGCAGGTGGAACCTGAGCTAATGTGGAGAAGCATGAAAATGAAATACAGAAGGGCCTCCCAGAGATGGTTAGTCAAGGCCTGATGGCCCCTGAAGAGGCTGACAGCAAGGCCTTCCAGGCAAGTGAACAAAAGGACCCTGCAACCTGGATGAAAGGGGACTCTTGCTATAAAAGAGCTGAAAGTAAAATTGATGCAAAAGATAAGCTAAAGAAAAGACTGTTAATATAAAAGAACCAGGACTTACTGGTTTCAAATATCCATTTCTCATTTATAGCTTCTCCCGCATGTCCAACTGTCAACTAATGCTAAAGAAACAAATGGCTTCTGGGCTAAGATCAAATCCAGGGTGCTTCCAGGAAAACATATTGAGGATGGAGCCAAGGCTGGAAAACCCTTAGGACCTCAGAAAGATTAAGATGGTGCCTCAAATTCCTTTAAGGATCTTCAGAATATAAGAATTTTAAAGACACTGTCTTACAATAGGTCCAGGAAGCCCAAGGTGAAGATCTTATCTTAAAACAATTTGTAACAGTGGTTGTTCTAATGGCATGAACCCCAAAGCTCCTAACAGAATTGTCGAAGCAGAAACCATGCTTTCTAGCTTGGACTAAAGGAGACCAAGACAGGACACAATAAAGAGGCCTGTGCATCTTAGATGTTCTGCAGGGAGGAGGCAGGCTGAGGACAGAGCTGCAAGCACAGGTCGCTTCTGATGAAAAGGACAGAAAATGCTCAGAGGAGCGGCCAAGGGCCATGGAGAAGCAGTCCATGGTTAGGACTAAGTTTTCCTTTCCTCCCCCAGTGAGGAAATAGAGAGCACTATGAAATCATTTTAAATCTCAGTACTAAAAAAAATATAGTGTTCTTTGGCACTATTAGATACAATTTCTCTTCTCCCTTACTTAAGCTTGTTTGTATGAAGAGGTAAGACCATCTCATCTTTATGGTACACTACAGTGTTTCTCCATAGCACACAAAGTGACTTGAAAATTTTGAAATTTCAGAAGGAGACAGTCCAGATAGTGTGTGTGTGTGTGTGTGTGTGTGTGTGTGTGTGTGTGACCTACTCCCATTGAGAACAGCACCACAGAGTAGAGCAAAAGCTGCAAAAATGAAAAACCCATGATGATGGTGATGCTTTTACCTATTTTCAAGTTTTTTAAAAAACTGAATTTGGGATGACATTAGTTTGCAAACCGTACAGGTTTCAAGTGTACAATTTAATAAAATACTATCTACACACTGCATTGTGCACCCATGGCCCCAAGCAGTCTCTTTTCGGAACCATTTTCCCTTCCTTTGCCCACCTCCACCTACCTGCCACACCCCCTTACCCTCTGGCTGTCAGCACACTGCTATCTTGTCTATGTGTTTTACATATATATATAAACACATAGACATATGTATTTTTCTCAATCCCTTCACCTTATTTCATCCAGCCACTCCAACTTCACTCTCCTCTGACTGACAGCTGTCAGTCTGTTCTCTCTTATCTATGTTCCTGTTTCTGTTTTGTCACTTTATTTTGTTCATTAGATTCCACATGTAAGTGAGATCATATGGTATTTGTCTTTCACTGGCTGGCTTATTTCTCTTGGCATAATAATCTCCAGGTCCACCCAAGCTGTCGCAGAAAAGATGTCCTTCTTTGTAACGGTCGAGTAGTGTTCCATCATGTACATGTACTACAGACTTGTTATCCACTCATCTACTGACGGGCACTTGGGCTGTTTCTAGTTCTCGGCTATTGTAAATATTGCTGCTATGAATATAGGAGTGTGTATATTCTTTTGATTTTGTGTTTTGGGATTCTTCAGATATATTCCCAGAGGTATCATTGCTGGGTAAAAGGCAGTTCCATTTTAAATTTTTCCTCCATCCTGCTTTCCAAAGTGGCTGTACAAGTCTGCATTTCCACCAACAGTCAACAAGGGTTCCATTTTCTCCACATCCTTGCCAGCATTTGTTTGTTGATTTATTGATGATGGCCATTCTGACAGGTGTGAGGTGATATCTCATTGTGGTTTTAATTTGCATCTTTCTGATAATTAGTGATGTTAAGTGTTTTTTCATGTCTGTTGGCCATCTGTATGTCCTCTTTGGAGAAGTGTCTATTCAGGTCCGCTGCCCATCTTTTAACTGGGTTTTTTGTCTTCTTGGTATTGAGTTGTACAAGTTCATTATATATTCTGGACATTAACCCCTTAACAGATGGATCATTGGTGAATATGTTCTTCCAGTCAGTGGGTTTTCTTTTCATTTTGTTGATGGTTTCTTTTGCTGTGCAAAAGCTTTTTATTTTGATGTAATCTAATTTGTTTATTTTTTTCCTTTGCTTCCCTTGTCCAGGAACTCTATTGGCTAAAATATCACTATGAGAAATGTCTGAAATTTTACTGCCTATGTTTTCTTTTAGGATTTTTATGGTTTTGTGACTAACATTTAAGTCTTTAATCCATTTCAAGTTTATTTGTGTGTATGGTGTATGTTGGTGGTCTAGTATCATTTTTTCGTATATCTGTCCAATTTTTCCAGCACCATTTATGGAACAGAGACAGTGAGATCTGTCGCTCAATCTATGAATCAGTTGGCTAAGTCAGAAGACCCTGTTACCAGGATTGAATGAAAATGGGAGTAAAGTAAGAGGCTCTGGGTTAGAGACTGAAGGTTTGAATGGAGAAATAGAGGAATGAATATTATCTCTGTAAGGCTACTTGCACATCATGTCAGAGTCAGCAAGATATAAGCTGGTAACAGGCTCTATCAAGAAGAAAACAATCTCCACAAAAGTAGAGTTAAGGACATTCCACTACAGTGATTTTCTATTATTACATAAAACATCTGGTAATATGCAAGATGACCAGGAAAAAGTTCTCATAAAATCTGATTTGTGCCATTGCCCGGGGACAGCCAACTGACCTGGAGTCTGCAAAATCCTTCCCCATGTGGGAAGGCCAACCCCACGGGTAGGTAGGCCGACGACCATGTCCAGCTTGAAGCAGCTAGAGGAGCTTGAGACCTTTGCCCATTGTCCTTTCTAAGATCTTAAAGGGTCTTAAGTCTGAGAGGGGGAAATTGTTACAGAGAGGGGGTCCCCCCAAATAAATAAATAAATAAATAAATAAAATTTGATTTCGTACTGGAAAATTAACTTCTGGCAATCATTCACTTTTTGTATTCCCATCACTTCATCAACTATAAGTTTAAATATTCACAAATATGAATGACTATGGCCATTTTAGTGATTATGAGAGTTAACATGCTGCTTTGGGTGACAACAACATGTATCTGCATAGGAGCCAGAATGCCTGGGTTTGAATCCCACATCGTCCAGCTAATTAGCTGTGTGACCTCGAGCAAATTATTTAAACTTTCTGTGTCTCAGGTTCTTCATCTGTCAAATTGAGATAATAATGCTACCTAGCTCACTGGGGTGTTGGGAAGATTAAGTTTAGGGAATATATGTAAAGTACGTGGGCCAAAATAAACTAAGGGTTTGCAGTTACTATGATTATTGTCACTGTATCTTAAGTTCTAATAAAATTTTATACTTTAGGCAGATGGCAATGGAAGTGGCCTTTGTACAAATTACAATAAAAACATCCTTCATACCATTGGCAGTGGTAGCAAATCGAGAGCATGAGGCCCAGACTATATTCCTGTATTTCAGAAAGCTTCCACCAAGCCCACTAGCCAATAGTAATTCTCTGCTTATAACAATTTGTAACTTACTTCCTCTCTGTAGTACTCAGCAGGCAATAATCACAAGCAATGCAAACAGCACCTCCCGGACTGAGTACATCACTTACATGGCCTGAAAGGCAGGGTAAAGCCACTGGCACACAGATATCGGGCTCTATGCTAAATCAACGTTCCCAGATCCATTCATCCCCAGCCACTGTTTATGCTGGGCTGCTTCAGCAAGTCAGTTACTCTGATGAGTAGATTAAGGTGATGTGGAAAGGGATATCCATAACAGAATAGCCCTTCCCAGAGCTTTATAGATGGTAAAGTGCTATACATCTCTAAATCCCAGCTCTGGCTGCATAGTGAAGGAGGGCTTATTTCTGTTTGTTTGTTTGTTTTCTGTCTTACATTGAGGGTAAAATATATGAGCTTCCAATTCAACAATTCTCTATTATATCTATATTAAGTTGCTTAAAATACATTGAGAATAAAAGCTTCCTGATATCAATGTCTCCAAGAAGAGAGTATTGGCGTGGCCCAAAGTAATTTTATCCTAACAGTAGTTAAGCGAAAATAGTTTCAATTGTATACAAGATAAGTACCATCATCTCAATAATATATCCCATAGACAAATTTATACTTAGAAGATCTACACTACTGGTTTTTAAGATATAAACATACAAAAATATAAACACAAGAGCATTTGAAAATGACTAAGCAAAATAACTCAGAATTTATTTTTGTATGAGCTACTTGTATCTCCTTTTGCTTGCAAAGGTGATTGGTCAGAATCCTGTCTTGCAATATTCTGGCGTTCTGCTCTTGAGAAAGCTGCCTCTGGGTGTCATTTTGTTCTTCTACAACCTAGAGGCACATTTCACTATGTTTTTGGTGTCATAAGATTAAAAAAACAAGTCATAATCTTTAGAGCAGAACCTTTAAAAAACTGTTAAAAGGAGGTACCCTTTTTAAACATAAGAATCTTCTCTTCCATGAAAAACTCAAATATTAATTTAAATAACAACTACATTTGTGAAAGAGCAAAAATACAATATAGGGAGACATAATTTTTTAAAAGACATTTGACTACTTCCATTATGTCATCAAGGCAATTTATCTTGAATGTTAATGTTTCAAAAATCCAAAGTTAATAGTTATGTTGATGGATAAGCTGAATTTTCCTTCCTTTTCTTCATTTATAAAACATAAATATACTTCCATTCAAGATGGTGGCGCAAGTGAACACAGCTCACCTCCTCACACAACCACATCAAAATTACAATTAAAATACAGAAAAAAGCATTATTCAAACCACCACAAATAGAGCTGAATGGAAGTCCTACAACTACGGAATTAAAGAAGAAACACATCAAGACTGGTAGGAGGGGCGGACATGCAGAATGGGCTAGTCCCACATTCATGTCTGGTGGATAACAATTGGTAGGGATATTTCATGAGCAAGGGGTCCCAGTCCCACCTCAGGCCTCACAGCCCAGGGTTCCAGTGTGAGGAAAATAAGTCCCCTTAACTTCTGGGTGTAAAAACCAGAGAAGAGTGAGGCTGTGAAGACAAATTGGTAGAGTCCCAGGCAGTTCCTGCAAAAGGGCCCATGCACTGAGTTACTGGACTCACTCCCCCTGAGCTCCAGCACAGGAGCAGCAGACTGAAAAACACCAGAGGCATATGGAGAGGTACTGAAGTGTCTGTATTCAGGGTGTGTGCAGGGTGGGGGATGGTGAGCTTTCTCCCAGACAGAAGTGCTGGTAGAGGCCATTGCTCCTTTTCTGAGCCTTCCCCCAACAAAGCGAGCAGGTGGCTGCCATATGAGACTCGACCAACATGGCTTACTCTGTTTTCCCTGCCCTGGTGATTCCGAGACTCTGTACCACCCAACTTTAGGGCCCACCTAAGCAGTTTCCAGTGGCTTTTTCATACAACTGGCTTGTCCTGGGTTCACATCTTCAGATTCTCCTATATTCTCACAAACAAGTAGCATTTGACCTTTCTGTGCCCCTTGCCTATTGCTAAGTGGTGCTAGGCTCAGCACTAGCAGCAGCTGGCCTTGGTTCACAGCGTGGAACCACTTGGGCACCTCCAAACCCAGCACAAGTAGCAACCAATTACAATTCACTTTGTACCTTATACCAGGTGGCCCTGGTCAGAACACAGGTGTTGACTGACCTTGACCTGCACCTCGTAGAAAGCCCAGAACCTCTGCTCCCAGTGAGCAGCTACAGACCATGTTGGAGCATCACCACCCAACCACCTCCATGAGTGACTCACTCAAAGGGTGGACTCAGAGGGCTCCAGAGCACAGCAGAAGTATGTACTCCTCTGTGGAGTGGACCCCTGCACATCTGATCATCCATGGTGGTAGGAAGTTGGTATTCAGTGGTTATAACCAGTGCTTGCAGCTGACTGGCCAGGGTAAATCCCTCCCATTAACCTGCCAACAGCAATCAAGGTTCAAATACAAGAGGAGGATGTACATCGTCCACAGAATGGGCACATCTCAAGTACCCAGATTAGGTGATAGGGGAGCTGTGCCACAGGACCCTACAGGACACTTACTACATAAGGTCACTCTTCCAAACCAGAAAGTCTTAGTAGCTCTACCTAATACATATAAATAAACACAAGGGGGCTGCCAAAATGGAGAGGCAAAGAAACATGGCCCAAATGAAAGAACAGAACAAAATTCCAGAAAAAGAACTAAACAAAGTGGAGACCAGCAATCTTCCAGACACAGAGTTCAAAACACTGGTTATAATAATGCTTTGTGAACTTGGTGAGAACTTCAATGCATAAAAGAGGACATAAAAACCATAAAAAAGAACTGGTCAGAAATGAAGGCTACACTAACTGAAATAAAGAACAATTTACAGGGAATCAACAGTAGAGTGGATGAAGCCAAGAACCAGATCAGCGATTTGAAATAAAAGGAAGCAAAAAGCACCCAATCAGAACAAGAAGAAGAAAAAAAGAATCCCCCCCAACCCTAAAAAATATGAGGATCGTATAAGGAGCCTCTGGGACAATTTCAAGTGTACCAACATTCATACCATGGTGTTGTCAGAAGGAGAGGGGAGAGAGCAAGAATTTGGAAACCTATTTGAAAAAATAATGACAGAAAACTCCCTTAACTTGATTAGGGAAATAGAAATACAAGTCCAGGAATTGCAGAGAGACTGAAACATTATGAACACAAAAAGGCCTGCAACAGACACATCATAATTAAAATGCTTAAGGTTAAAGACAGATAAAGAATGTTAAGAGCATCAAGAGAAAAGCAGTTCATTACCTACAAGGGAACTCCTGGAAGACTGTCAGATGATTTCTCAAAAGAAACTTTGCAGGCTAGAAGAGATTGGCAGAAAATAATAAATATTCAAAGTGATGAAATCAAGGACCTACAACAAAGATTTTTCTACCCAGTGAGGCTATCATTTACAGTCAAATGACAGATGAAAAACTTCCCAGACAAGAAAAATCTAAAGGACTTCATAACCAACAAACAAATATTCGATGAAATATTAAGGGGACTTCTTTAAGAAGAAGAGCAAAAATATGAACAATAAAATGGCAATAAATGCATATCTATCAATGATTGAATCTAAAAAACAAAATAAATGAACAAGCAGAACAGAAACAGGATCACAGATACAGAGAATGTTTTGATGGTTGCCGGGTGAGAGGGGGTTTTGAGGGAGAGTGTATAAGGTAAAGGAATTAAGAAGTACAAATTGGTTGTTACAGAATATTCATGGGGATGTAAAGTAGAGCACAGGGAATATGGTAGCCAAAGTATATATATGCATGACCCATGGACATGGACAACAGTGTGGGGATTGCCTGAGGGATTGGAAGGGGGGTTCTGGGTGGAGGGGCACAAAGGGAGAAAAATTGGGACAACTGGAATGGCATAAACAATAAAATATAATTTAAAAGAAAAAATGAACATAGCACTTACTAGATGCCAAGAATTGCTGTAAATTAATCACTTGAACTATATATATCACAGTTCATATTTTTAACGAGACAGTATTTTTGGATTATTTAAAACTAAATAATATACATTAAATCAATGGGACATTATAAATATTGATGAAACAGAGTAAAAACATTAAATATTTCTGGAATTTCAGGATGGCTGCAGAGTACCTGCTTCTGGCCCCGACCTGGATTTACAGCTAACTTGCAGAGCAATCAACCTGAACAACCAACTGAAAGCTAGTTGAAATGAAATATTATAGCCAAGGGTTACATAAGAAGTCCCACAGAGACTGCTAAGATGCACAGAGATACAGAATGGGACAGCTCCTGCATTCAGGGGCAGTGGCAGCTGAGAAGCTGAAGGGATATTGTGGCTGTAAAACTCCCTCCCCCTAGGAGCATGGGGTGTCAACCTCACACAGGAATTCTTCCCCCAGAGAAACAGAGATACAAAGAGGTAGCATCTGGTAGTGAAAATCAGTGTAGATTCAGTCTTCCTAGGAGACTCAGACTGCATCTTCCCACGGAAGAGGTCTCCCATTGTTACAGCACTAGCTTGGGTGTTCAGTCTGGATTTGGACTGCTGGTGAGGGCACATTGCTGTACTTGGGGCCCATGGAGGGTCCTGTGGAGGGGTCTGCTGGCCTTTGGTGAAGACCCAGACAGCAACTAAACTGTGTGGCTTGGAAAAGAGGGCTGGTATTTCCCTCACCTTCAGTAAATGGCCGGAGCCCCACTGCCCACCGGTTGAGTCACTCAGCCTACCCTGTCCTGCTGAATTTGACAGCATAAGAAGCCACACAGAGCAGGGACTTTTGTCCCTGTCCTGCTGGCTTTGGTAGTGCAGGGGAGCCATGTGGATCTGGGTCACTCGGCCCAGTCCTGCTGAGACCTGTCAGGTGGAGTGATTGAAGTGCCATGCAGGGTTAGGACCTACGGCTCCATCCTGCTTGTTCTGGTGTTGTGGGGAACCAGGATGCTGTGCAGAGCGGGGATTTGGGGACTGTCTCCCAGGGAGACTTCTGTCTAGGAGCTGACTGGGTGAGTACTGAGCTACGTGGCTACATTGCAGGGAGGCATCCTAGCTCCCCTGTGAGATCAGCTCACACTACTGCAGGAAGGAAAAGAAGTGCCCACTCCCCTCCTACAGGCTTGTGATCACCACCCTCAATAGGAGACTGTTTAGATCACCCCTAACAAGTCCAGGATACCCCCACTAGGTGCAGTTCCATGGAGGGAAGGGAGAGTGGCTCATAGCGGGGACATTCAAAGATTGAGACCTTCAGAGGCTATTGTCTAGGACCAAGATGAAGTGCTCAGTCCCCCAGTGGGGGCTAGGACAGCATCATCCCCAATGGAAGATGCTTTTGACCTATGCCCCTGAGCCCAGGGTTGCTGAGCTTGCTCCTACAAAGGAGATGAATAAGTGCACCCAACCTCAATTTGCAATGAGCCCCCATTCAGGGAATTAGAGTTGGAGACTCTGGCAGAGACAGAGGGGGTTGAAGCAGGGGCCACTTTCTTCTCATCAAGTGCCTGACTACATGACCTCCAAGTAGGGGACCCATAAGCCCTGTTGTCCCAACTCTGATTTCCCTGCCTTACTGAGCTGTCATCCTGTGCATTGCAGCTATCCTGAGCTGATTCCTACAGTCTTTCTTTGGAATGCTCTGGAGGAAAACCAGACAACCTCAGGGGGAGGCAGAGTAACTGTAAGGTGGAAGCAAACTTCAGGGAGCCTCAGTCATTTTAAAGAACTCCCCCAACTCTAAGCTGGAGGAAGCTAACCCTATTACACAGAATGACCCCTCCTATGCATACTCAGGTCCACTAGATATCCCCAAACCAGTTACACACAATGTCTGACAGTGGTCTGTAGTTTAACCCTACTCAAGCAGACCCAGAACCAACAGAACCAGAGATGGACTTCAGACCAAACCAGAGCTCAATCCAACAGGCTGCACAAGTGGCACACCTAAAGGCGGTTTCCAACAGGCACCAAAATCTGCTGGGAACAACTCTGCTTTGGGGAACAGTCCCTTCACAGCATCTCATACACAATGATTGGACGTTTATCCTCACAGTCTTCCAGTCTGAGAAGATACCTCTTAGCCACAAAAGGGCCAACAGCATTCAAGACTCAACTAAAACAGGGAGTACACATAACCCACAGGAAATATTCTTGGAGCACAGAGCTCAGGTGATCTCAGAGATTGTGCTACTGAGCCCCATTAGACAACTTAACCATAGAGTCATCATAACAAGTTAGGGAGTCATGGAAGATCTACCTAATAATACACAGAGACAAGATGGAGAGACAAAGAAAAGTACCCCAAACAAAAGAACAAGAGAAAACCCAAGAAAAATAATTAAATAAATTGGGTGAAATGGAAACAACCAAATACCAGATGTAAAGTTTAAAACAATGGTTATAAGGATGCTCAAGGATCTTGGGGGAACAGTGGATGACCTCGGTGACAGTTCAAACAAATAGATAGTAAGCATTAAAAGGGACATAGAAACCATCCACAAGAACCAGTCAGAAATCAAGAACACACTATCTGAAGTGAAGCATACACTAGAAGGAATCAATAGCAGGTTCGATGAAGCAGAGGATCAAGTCAGGGAATTAGAGAACAAGATAACAGTAAGAACCCAAGCAGAGCATCAGAAAGAAAGGAGAATTAAAAGAAATGAGGAAGGTCAAATAACCTCTGGGACAACATGAAGCACAACAAAATCCATATCGTGGAGGTATACCAGAAGGAGAAGAGAGTGAGCAAAAGATAGAGAACGTGTTTGAAGAAATAATGGCATAAAACTTCCCTAATTTGGTGAAGGAAAACATCACACAAGTTCAGGAAGCAAAAGAGTCCCAATAAAGATAAACTCAAACACACACACACCAAGACACATCATAGCTGAAATGGCAAATGTTAAAGACAGAAAGAATCTTTAAGTCAGCAAGAGAGAGACAGTTAGTTACCTACACAGGAGTTCCCATAAGGCAATCAGCTGATGTTTCAACAGAAACACTTCAGGCCAAAAAGGACTGGTATGAAGTATTCAAAGTGATGAAAAGCAATGACCTGCAACCAATACTACTCTATCCAGCAAGGCTATTATTTAGAATTAAAGGCAAAATAAAGAGCTCCCTAGGCCAAAAAATAAAAAGGCTAAATGAGTTCATTACCACCAACTGGTATTACAAGAAATGCTAAAGGGACTGCTTTAAGAAGATGATGAAATGAAGAGAGGGGAATGTAGATATAAAGAAAAAAGTGGCAATAAATAAATACCTATTAATAATAACCTTAAATGTAAATGCATTAAATGCTCCCATTGAAAGACATAAGGTAGCTAAATATATAAGACAACATGACACATGTATATACTGTCAACTAGAGACCCATTTCAGAACAAGATTGACACAAGTGGAGAGTGAAGGGATAAAAAAAAAAATTCATGCAAATGGAGACAAAAGAAAAACTGAGTAGCCATACTTTATTATCTAACAAAATAGACTTCAAAACAAAGGCCATAACAAGGAACAAAGAAGTTCACTACATAATACTAAAGGGATAGATCCAACAAGAGTATATAACCATTGAACACATATAGGCACCCAATGTACGAGCACCTAAATATATAAAGAAAATCTTGGTGGACTTTAAGGGAGTGATTAACAGCAATACACTTATGGTGGGAGATTTTAACAGCCCACTATTATCAACAGACAAATCTAACAGACAAACAAATTGACAAGTAAACAACCTTAAATGACACGCTGAATCAGATAAATTTAAATGATAGTTATGTAACATTTCAGCTCAAAGCAGCAGAATATACATCCTTCTCAAGTATCCATGGAACAGTCTCAAAGATAGACCACATTTTAGGACATAAAATAATCTTAACAAATTCAAGAAGATTGAAATTACATCAAGCATCTTCTTGGATCCTAAAAGCAAGAAACTACAATAAAAACTCCAGACAGTCAAACACATGAAGGCTAAATAGTAAGTTGTTAAACAATAAACGGGTTAATGAGATCAAGGAAATTTTAAAATTATCTGAAAATAAATAAAAATGAATATACAACAACCCAGCAAAAACAGTCCTAGGAGAAAAGTTCATAGCACTATTGGCCTACCTTAAAAATCAAGAAAAAATTTAAAAACAGCAACAACAACAACCCTGAAACAATCTAATCCTCCACTTAAAAGAAATACCAAAAGAACAAACAAAAAAAGCCCAGAGTTAGTAGAAGGAAGAAAATAATAAATATCAAAGGTGGAACAAATGACATAGTGAGTAAAACAACAATAACGAAAGATCAATGAAACCTAGAGTTGGTTCTTTAAAAACATACACAAGATCGACAATCCTTTAACCAGACTCATCAACAAAAAAGGAGAGGACCCGAATAAATAAAATCAGAAATGGAAGAGGAAAAGTAACAAGTGACATCACAGAAATACAAAGAATTTTAAGAAAATACTATGAACAACCATATACCAAGAAATGGGAACATATGGGTGAAACGGATAAATTCCTAGAAAAATACAATCTTCCAAATTTGAATCAGGAAAAAATCAGAAAACCTGAATAGAAGGATTAAAACCAGTGAAACTGTGCCCTGGCCGCTGTGGATCATTGGATTGAGCGCTAGTCTGTGAACCAGAGTCACTGGTTCGATTCCCAGTTAGGACATGTGGGTTGTGGGCCAGGTCCCCAGCTGGGGGCACACAAGAGGCAACCACATATTAATGTTTATCTACCTCTCTCTAAAAATAAATAAATAAAATGTTTTAAAGAAACAAACAAAATGAAATTGAAGCAGTAATAAAAAAAATAAAAATAAAAAATCCCAACAAACAAATGCTCTAGACTGGATGGCTTCCCAAGGAAATTTTACCAAACATTCAAAGAAGGACTAACACCTACCTTTCTCAAACTATTCCAAAAAATTCAGAAGAGAGAAGCTTTCCAAGCTCTTTTGTGAGGCCAACAATATACTATTCATAACCAGATAGACACTACAAAGAAAGAAAATTGTAGGCCAGTATCCCTGATGAACATAGATGCTAAAATTTTTGACAAAATATTAACAAATTGGATCTAAATGGGAAAGATCATACACTATGATCAAGGGGGATTAATTCAAGGGAAGCAAGGTTGGTACAATATTTGCAAATCAATAAATATGATACGTCACATAAGCAAAATTAGAGGTAAAAGTGTCATGACTATATTAATAGTTGCAGAAAAAGCATCTGATAAAATTCTACACCCATTTGTGATAAAATCTCTCAGCAAAGGTGAAATTGAGGGAACATACTTCAATATAATAAAGGCCAAATGTGAAAACTCTATAGTCAACGTCATACTCAATGGGAAAATACTTAAAAATTAAGAACAAGGCAGGGATGTCTGCTTTCACCACTCTTCTTCAACATAGTACTGAAACTCTTAGCCACATTTATTAGAAAACAAGAGGGAATAAAAGTCATCCAAATTAGAAAGGAGGAAGTAAAACTGTCATTATTTGCAGATGATATTGTTATAGTACATATAGAAGACTAAAGACTCCACCAAAGAAATACTACAAGATCTAATAAATGATTTGGCAAAATAGCAGGATACAAAATTAATATTCATAAATCTCTGGCATTTTTATTACCAATAATGGACTATCAGAAAGAGAAACTAAGAAAAAAATCCCATTTACTTAGAGCAACAAGAACAACAACAACAGTACCTAGGGATAACCTTAACCAAGGAGGTTAAAGACCTGTACTTGGAAAATTCTAGGAGATTAAAAAAGAAACTGGGAAAGCTATAAATAAGTGGAAGCATATACCATGTTCATTGATAGGAAGAATAACCATGATTAAAATGTCCATACTACACAAAGCAATCTACAATTTCTATTAAAATACCTATGGCGTATTTCACAGAACTAGAATAAATATTCCAACAACTTATATGAAACCAAACAACAATGACAACAACCCTAAGTAGCTTCAGCAATCTTGAGAAAGAAAAATGAAGTTGGTGGTGTTACAACATGTAATATCAAACCATACTACAAGCCCACTGAAATCAAATCAGCCTGGTACTGGCCTAAGAAACAGGCATATATATCTATAGACTAGAACAGAGAGCCCTGAAATCAACCCACACCTTTACGGTCAATTAATATTTAACAAAGGAGGCAAGAGTTACAGTGGAGTAAAGACAATCTCTTCAATAAATGGTGTTGGGGAAATTGGACATTGGTACATGGAAAAAAATAAACTTGGCCACCAACTTACACCATACACAAGAATAAACCCAAAATTCATAAAAGACTTAAATGTAAGTCCCAAAACCATCAAAGTCCAGAAGAAAATATAGGCGGTAAAATCTCAGACATCTCACATAGCGATAATTTTGCCCATATATCTCCTAGAGCAAGGAACACAGAGGAAAAATAAACAAATCAGGCTACATCAAACTAAAAAGCATTGGCACAGCAAAAGAAACCATCAACAGAATGAAAGGACAACCTACTGGATGAGAGAACATATTTGCTAATAATACATCTGATAAGGGCTTAATCCAAAATTTATAAATTACTCATCCTACTCAACACCAAAAATATAAACAATCCAATTAAAACATGGGCAGAGGATCTGAACAGATAATTACATATGCATGGCCAACAGACATATGAAAAGATGCTTAATGTCACTAATTATCAGAGAAATGCAAATTAAAATCATAGTCAGGTGTCATCTCACACCTGTTAGAATGGCTCTCATCAGTAAATCCACAAAGGACAAGTGTCGGTGAGAATTTGAAAAAAAGACATTCTTGTGCACAGTTGGCGACAACACAGACTGTGCAGCCACTATGACAAACAGTGTGGAGGGTCTTCAAATATACATAAAAATGGATTGGCCTCATGACCCAGTGATCCCACTTCTGGGTGTATATCCGAAGAAAGCCAAAATACTAATTCAAAGAATATATCTGCACCCCTATGTTCACAGCAGTGTTATTTACAATAGCCAAGCTCTGGAAGCAACCCAAGTGCCCCTCAATAGCCAAGTGGATAAAAAAGCAGTGATACACATAGCCAACGAAATACTACTCAGCCATAAAACAACAGTAAAATCTTATCATTTGCGACAGCATTGATGGATCTACAGGGTACTTTGTTAAGTAAAATCAGTCAGAGAAAGACAAACACTTATGATTTCACCTATATTTGAAACCTAATGAACAAAATAAACACACAAACAAAAGAAAAACAAACTCATAGATACAGAGAACACACTGATGCTTGCCAGAAGGAAGAGGGCCGGGAGACTGGGTGAAAAGGGTAAAGAAATTAAGAAGCACTAATTTGTAGTTACAAAATAATCATGGGAATGTAAAGCAGCATGTAAAATATAGTCAATAATATTGTAATCACTATGTATGGCACCAAGTAGGTACTAAAAATATTGGGGGAAATACTTTGTAAAATATATGATTATCTAAACGTTATGCTATACACCTGAAACTAATACAAACTAATAATAAGTGCAAACTGTAATTTTAAAATATCCAAAATTGATAAAGAACTTACACAACTCAACACCAAAACACCAAACAAACAATCCAATTAAAAAGTAGGCAAAGGACCTGAACAGACACGTCTCCAAAAAGGACATGCAGATGGTCAATAGACATATGAAAGATGCTCAACGTCACTCATCATCAGTGAAATGCAAATTAAAATCACAATGAGATGTCACCTCACAACAGTCAGAATGGCTATCATCAACAAACCAACAAACAACAAATGCTGGCGAGGATGTGGAAAAAGGGGAACCCTTTCACACTGTTGGTGGGAAAGCAGACTGGTGCAGCCACTGTGGAAAGCAGTATGGAGATAGCTCCCAGAATTAAAAATGGAACTGTGTTATGACCCAGCAATTCCCCCTCTGGGAATTTATCTGAAGAAACCTGGGACACTAATTCAAAAGAACATAAGCACCCCTATGGTCCCTGCAGTGTTATTTATAATTGCCAAGATATGGAAGCAACTCGAGGGTTTATATGAGTGGATAAAACAACTACGGTACATTTGCATAATGGAAAACTACTCGGCTGTAAGAAAGAAGAAAATTTTACCCTTTGAGACATTATGAGAACATTATGCTAAGTGAAACAAGCTAGTCAGAAGAAGACAAATACCATATAATTTCACTCATGTATGGAATCTAATGAACAAACTGAACTAACAAGCAAAATAGAGGCAGACAGCTGCCGGGTGGCGGGACTGAGCAAAAAGGGAAACAAACTCATGGACATGGACAACAGTACAGTGTCATGGCGGGAAGGGGAATAAGGGGGACCAATGGTAATGAAAAAAACACAACAAAAATAAATGTTAAAAAAAGGCTTAAGGGGAGGATAAGAAATTAAGAAGTACAAATTGGTAGTTACAAAATAGTCACAAAAATGTAAAGTACAGCACAGGGAATATCGTCAATAATATTGTAATAACTATGTATGTTGCTAGGTGGGTACTGGAAGTATCAGGGGAAATACTTTGAAAAGTATATGACCATTTAACCAGTATACCTGACACTAATACAAAAATATTAATGAATATAAACTGTAATTTAAATTTTTTTTTTGAAGAACAACTGGAGAAGAGGCAAACTTTAAACTATTAGGAGATAAATTCATTAACATCAATCAAAAAGGAAAGCAAATTCCTAAATTTTAGCTGACATAGCATCCTATGATAGTGTATGCGTTGATACAATTGTCTGGTGCATTAAATTCTAATTTGTGCTGATATTCACTTATGAGAGTGAATTAAAAGTTTTGTAATATTTACTGACTTTTACACTGAAATGAAATAAGTTAGAGAGTTATTGTTTGTACCCTAACAACAAAAGGCTCCACTCAGGAAGGTGTGATTCTCTTAATTGGCAGTCGAGACAATTTTATGACTCCATTCTCTCCCTCTATGTAGACCCTGATGTCAATTACATAGAGATCACAAGGCAGCATAAAGCTTTAACCTTGGCATTAGTGAGTAGTAACATGACACTGGAAATTTGGAACCACTGACAATCATGACTCTTCACATGCATTCAACTAAGTGGCCATCAGTGTCACATTGTTCACAATTTTAACTGTTTCATGATATGATTTGGTATTTGATGTTTCCTTCTTTATCATGTAAGGAAGTTATAAAAATCACAAGGATAAAGTTTAGTTGTAAGTTACTACAGATGCTAACAATAATTAAGTCTTGTAACTAGTTAAAAATTTATAAATATTAAATATTCAATGATGATCTATTGACTCTAAAAGCCTACTTTGAAAGGTAACTTTATTTAGACTCCATTGCATTGTTAAGCCATAGAAAACAATATCATACCAGAAATTTAAATTTATATTTTACATACCTGTGGGTGGTTATTCATACTTCTATCAAGCTTTTCTAGATTTTTCCCTGATGTTTCTTCTAAGTATTGTCTTGCAGAAAAATCTGTATATTAATTAAAATGAACTATTTAGAAAAGTTGAAATATAACCTTTGTAACAATGGAAAATACATGATATCAATTGAGAGTTTAGATTAAGCTTAATCTTTAGCTGAGTGTTTACTTCTTTAAGAAACAGTTCTAATTACTGAAAATTTGAACAAATTATTTAGGAAATATTACATGTCATAAAGTTCAAGGAGAAGAATCAGTTCAAGTTTTCATTCACAAATTTATTCACCCAACATTTTTAATGTGTTTTAAATATATATACAGATCTATCTCCACATATGAATATTTTGATGAAATAAAAGTAAGAGCAGAAAAGATTTTCAGAGGGTTGAAGCAGTTGCAGGAAAAAAGGATGGTAGTAGGTGGAATACTTTTCAATAAAGAAAGCAGAAAAAAAAAAAACACCCTCAGAAAATGAATAACATATTTGGATCTATACAAATTAGATCCACTTATACCAGCATTTAAGCATAGGAAAAGAATCATAGATAATTACTAACTAACCACTACTATTATTTTTTTTTGTTCTCCATCAACATAAATCAAATTGTCATTATTTGTTTGATTCTATGAAACACTTTCAATAATATCAATACTATTTCCTTTTCCTTTCATCTCTGACTCTGCTGCTTCTTCCTATCAAAATAAAATAAAAACCCAACTTTAGAAAATGTCATATTCATTCTGTCGCTCAACCACTCACTCAATCACTCAGTCAGTAGGATGACAAAATTTTACCGTACCTCTCAAATCATAGGCACTAACTGAAAGGATTTCCCCAAATATTCCAGTAGAAGTAGAGATACAAAAAAGCAATAAGAAAAGTATCTTTCACTAGTCCTACACCTGAAGTGAATAAGCTACAGTATGGGCACAAAAGAGAATACCAATTCACAGTTCTAGAAGAAAACTCTTTTCTAAAAATTAATTTTAAAAGGCAAGTTTTAAGTTGTAGAAGAAAAATGTTTATGGAATTATAAAATTATGAGGCTTTTTAAAGCATCACTATGATGTATGAAAGACATATAAAACCCTATTTTAAAATTCACATGGTTTACTTATTCCCCTGCCAATGGCACACGAACGGCTCTGATGACCTGTCTGCTCCATAGGGGATGATACTTAAAGATGTATTTTAAAAACCTAGTACATAAAAACTAATAAAACTATGATCATCCAAGTGGAAGATAGAAGGTCTTCAAATATATCTATGATTATCAAGGAGGACTGAATGAAAAGGGGACTGAAAAATCAAGTCGCCAGGATGTCTGAGATGCAGATATACAAGAATTTCCATGTTAGGTTTCACAACCATGAGTACCAAAGATGATAAAGTTCCTTAGGAATAATAGGAAATGTACCCACTGCTGGATATATTTTATAAAGTAAAAATCATCTTTCAGAGATCGCTTTGTATACTCTGTTGGTAATCCTTCCTTGTTATTTTAGAAGAGCAAGCTTGTATATCAGAAGAATTCAGAAACTGTGATTTCCTCCACTTGATGTTGGCATACGCGTCCATGGTGAAACCACCCATGGCTCCGCTATCCTTCCTCCTCCCCCCTCCCATCTCATGCCTTCCTGTGCGTCCTTTCTTCCTTTTGTCCCCCATTCCTGAACAAGCCCTAGAGGGAAGCTCTGTGATAGGCACTCAGAGCACATGGAGAGGGCAGAGGGCGCCCTGTGCCCTCCCAGCACTGCTCAGTCTGATTCTGCCCTGGAGCAGGGCGCAGACTACAGCTCGGAGCCGCTCCATGTATATCGTTGTTTACAATGGCTGTCCATCCATAGTGGACCAAATCAATAACCCATATGACTTGTGCACAATATAAGTCTTTGCAGCAATTGCCCCAGACAAAGGAGTCACTCAGAGAACAACGTCAACTGACGTGTTGTAAATGAGCCCATTCGATGGTTTTAAAATGTGAAACATGACCTCATCTTAAGGAAAATGCTCTTAGCTTTTCCCATTAAGTATAATATTAGCTGTTGGTGGGTCACATATAGTTTTTATTATGTTAAGGTATGTTGCCTCTACTGTCACTTTGCTGACATTTTTTATCATAACTTCCTTTTATTCATTTGGTATAACATGTTACATAAATGCAGATTGGACTATAGTGTGGAGTTTCCTCAAAAAATTAAAAATAGAACTACCACATGACCCACCAATTCCACTCTTGGGAATATGTGTGAGAAATCCAAAACACTAGTTTGAAAAGATATATGCACCCCTATGTTCACTGCAGTGTTATTTACAATAGCCAAGATATGAAAGCAACCCAAGTGCCCACCAATAGAGAACTGGATAAAGATTTAGTAAATGTTTACAATGGAATAGTACTCTGCCATAAAAACAATAAAATCTTACTATTTGTGAGATAGATGAGCTTACAGGGAATTATGCTCAGTGTAATAAGTCAGACAGAGAAAGATAAATACCACATGATTTCATCAATATGTGGAATCTAAATAACAAAATTTGGAAACAAAGAAAACAGAAATACACTCACACGTACAGTGAACAAACTGAAGAGTTGCCAGATGGAAGGCTTACATAAAAGAGGTGAAAGGACTAGAAAGTTACAAAATAACCACAGGGGTGTAAAATACAGCATAAGAAATATTGTCAACAATGTTGTAATAACTACGTATGTTGCCAGGTGGGTACTAGCATGATCAGGGAGATCACTTTAATCATTATGTAATTGTTGGACCACCATGCTGTACACTTGAAACAAATACTACATGACATTGAATGCAACTATAATTTAAACATTAAAAGTAAAATAAATAAAATGTAATATTATCATAACTTGATTGATTATTGTCATGAGAGTATTCTTTATTTAGTGAGGTAAAGTTCACAAAACATAAATTTAGACTTTTCAAAGTGAAAAACTCAGTAGCACTTAGTACCTTCACAATATTGTGCAACTATCTCCTCTAGTTCTAAAAAATCTTCACTACCTTAAAAGGAAACTCCATTCTCATTAAACAGCTACTCCCCATTCCTTCCGTCTCAAGTCTCAGGCAAGCATTAACCTGCTCTCTGTCTCTATGGATTAACATATATTGATATTTCATATAAAAGGAATCATATAATAAAAATGACTTTTAAAGTATATCTCTTAAAAAATAAATTTTTGTTTTTTATTTAGGAGTATTTCAGCTTAAAATTTATTTTTAACTTAATGAACAGAAATTAAGAACCTCATTTATATAATCATAATTTTTAATTTTAATTAATGAAAAAACAAAATAAAATGCTTATTTTCTTTCTTTACAAAAAAAGAAATCTAAAATTCCTATCCAGATTACACCCAAGAGTAAGATAAGTTGATTTAGAAAGTTAACTAAATAGCAAATAGTAAGATGTTAGAAAGAACAAGAAAAAGGAGAGCAAAAATTCATAATTTACAATAAATCTGATAAGGCTTAAGACAGATTTCAATATGCATTATTTATGAACACAGGTTTTGCTAGATAAGTTACAAAATGCCAATTTATTAAATTTAAAAGTGAGGATTAAAATAAACAACTTCAAATTAAAACTTTAATAACACAAACAAGGTGACAATTAAATTTTCCTTCAGTTCTTTATAAAAGTGAGCTATTAAGTAATTCAGAATGAGTTGAGCTTTTTTTTTTTTTTTCCATTACCTGGGTTTTCTTTCTTAATTTGCATTTAAAATTATTTCTATCGTATGTCATAATATGGCGAGTTCTTGCCCTCACTTAAGTCCCCTATTTCTATTGTGTCTTTATAATAATCTCTTCATCTTGACTCTCTTACTAAATCTTTATTTTCATCTCGCCCTTCTTAAACGAATTTTCCCCTTCCTCTTCTTCATTATCTTCACATTCATCTACCTGTTCTTTCCAGTTGCTTTCCAATTTTTCCCTTCCATTATGGCATATGTGAGAACTGTTTGTTCCCACTTCTCTATAAATCCCAATCCTGTACATATATTGCTCTTCTTAATCTATTTGTTTTCTATTATGATCTGGAGGAATTCCATTTTTTTTTCTAGGATCCTTATTACTATAGAAGGATCAGGAGTATAGAATGTAAAAAGTCAGGGGGGAAAAATCACATTTGAAATAACAAAACAGCTTACCCTTGTAAGATCAATGACTGCTAAGGACATGGGAGGAAGTTCAAGTGACCTCTCTAAAGAAAAGCACTGGACTTTCTCTGATGTCTTGGGAAGGGTTTCAGAAAGCACATCTTTATTTTCACTATGAAAATTATTGTCTTTGCATAAGGTTCTATTTTCTGGTCTCACAATGGCATAGTTTGCTTCCACTTCAGTAAAATGAAGTAAAGAATACATGAAAATATCTGTAACTTCAAACCAGTGAATAACACAAGGATAGACAGTCTTCAAATAGCTTACTATTTTCTGGAATTGTTGAAAAGCAGTCAAAATCTTTGCCAAGCTTGGCTTCACGACATTCTAGAAAACAAAACGTATTTTTAAGTATCAAATTCAACAACAATAATGGTAATATTCACCATTATGACGTGATTCCACACAAAACTGGAATCATTCAGGTGTAGAGTCATACCCCAGTCCTGCTATTTACTAACCTCCATCTTCTCATGGGTGAGGGTTATAAAAGATGATGTAGTAAGCCCTTCAATGATATTGTACATCTAAATGAACATTATCCAAACACTATGATACCCATTAGATTATAAAATTTATTCCTAGGTAGCTTAAAGTACTACTGCAAAAAAACTAATGTTAAGAAACTGAAGCTATTTATTTGTTATATTTTGTAATGTGTTTGCATGATTTATATTTACATGAATTATCTCTTGTGTGGGATAAGAGTGAAAGTTTAGTTTTTAGTAGTATTTAGATGGGTTGGGATTGCAAACAGTATAAAGTTGCTTCTATTCTATTTATCGAAAAACTAAGAAGTGATTAAACTTAGCTCTCTCCAAGAAGGAGAAAATAAGGAAGATGTGGGGCCACATACATATTAAATAGAAAGCCATGACCAAATTGGTTGACACAGAGAGATGGACTGAAAAAATAAACATCGAAGAAATGTTTCTGCAATGAAAATATTAGGCTAATGGTAAACTAGGGGGGAAAGAGCAGGGGAAGAGGAAGAAAAGAAGAAAACAGGGTATAGTCAGTTAATCAAGAATAAGCCTAAGACTAGAAAAAATAAATAAAAAAGAAAGCATAAGCACAATATACAATGTAGAGAAAAACATACAGAATTTCAGTATACATGAATATAGTTATGAGCAATACATTAGTATTATTCGATATATACTTTGAGAAAAACCTGTTTTGTACACCTTTTATTATATTATTATTAAAATATAACAGTTAATAAAACAATAAATGTATATAAAATATAAAAGCCTCTGCTTCATATATTTTTATTATAAATTAAAACACATAAGAGCTCAAATACATAAAAGTATATATAAAATGTGTTTTATATAAAAGTATATATAAAATGTGTTTTATATATAAGTATATAAAATTTTATAAAATAAACATATTACATATGAAATAACGCATAAAAATGTAAATATATAAAAATACATAAAATAGGGGCTTTTGTTCATAGTATATCCCTATTAATACTGACTTGTATTATTTATAATTATTTCTTTTGTATATCACTGCACTAAAATGTTTAATTTTGTCTCTATAAAATAAGACATTCAATTATTTGAACATGTTCATCCATGACAACCTAAAATCTGTAAATTTTTATGAGAGAGATAAACATAGAATATAAAAAGTTCTTAACACATCTGCTTTCCATTTGGAGAAAGAATTGATAATCAGAATTCTAAGGAGAATAGTAAGACTTAAAAATATATATTTAAAGGAGTAAGATGGGGCTACGAAAAGGTGAAAAACTTTAATCTGCTATTATAAACTCACAATTAGAGGACCCTAAAAAATAACATAATCCAGTTTCTATGTTATCATATATTTCTAATTTCCTTCATGACAAATTTTCTCAACATAACTCATTCAATTTGTCATATTTCTAGAAATTCAAATAATTTAATTAAGATATTTGATGCCTAATATATCACTTGTAACCATTCAATATGGTTACATTTGTCTGTTTACTTATACACATTCAAGAATATAAAAAATGTGAGAGGATCCAAGATGGCAGAGGAATAACTGAAAGCTACACTAACCTCTTCTCAGGACCAATCTGCAATTACAACTAAATTGTAAAGAAATCACTGCAATAACCAACTGAACAGTAGCTGGAGAGAAGCCTTATAACCAGACAGACAGAAGAAACCACTTCATCACAATGTGACTGCTATGGAGTGCAGAAGAGACACAGAGGGCCGGCTTGGCTCCCACAGGCCGCAGCTGAAGTTCTGGAGGGATATTTCAGTGTCTGGGGATTCTCCCTGAGAAGTGCAGGCAGAGACCATTGTTCCTTAATGAAGCTTCCCACCACACAGACACAGAGACGGCAGGTGGGTGCCATATCTGACTCCATCAACCGAGCTGACACTGTTTGTACACCCTGATTCCCTAAGACTTTGCTCCACTCAACTTATGGACCCACGCAGATGTTAACAGTGGCTTTTTCATATGAATGGCTGATTTGGCTCATGCTTCCTAACTTCCTGAATCCTCTCAAATAAGCAACAGCTGAGCTCCCTGAGCCCCAGGCCCTGTATCTCTTCTGAAGTGGCTCCAGGCCTGGCACTAGCAGTGGTCAACAAAAGTTCACAGCTTGGCTTCACCTGGGAATCCCTAAGCACAGCACAAGTAGCAGCAATCTCCAGGTTGCTCTGTAGCTCATGCAGGTTGGCTCCAGACAGAACACAACTGGGGGCCTGACCACCTAGGGAACCCCAGAACCTGTACACCCAGGGGACTGCTACAGACCATATCAGAGCACTATCACTCTGACCCTGCACAGCTTATCCTCCATGGAAGGTGGAGGTTGGAGGTCATGGTTACCACCAAGCATTGCAGTTGACTTGCCTGGGTAAATTCCTCCCATTGACCTTCCAACAGCAATCAAGGCTCAACTAAAAGAAGAGGGTGTACTCTGTCCACACGGAGGGTGCACCTCAAATATGCAGCTCAAGTGATAGGAAAGACTATGTACTTGACCCTCCAGGACACCTACTACATTAGGCCATGCTACCAAGACAGGGAGTCAAAGTAGGTCTACCTATTGCACAGAAGGAAGCACAAAGAGGCTGCCAAAATGAGGAGACAGAGAAATATAGTCCAAATGAAAGAACGGATCAAAACTCCAGAAAAAGAAGCAAACAAAATGGATATAAGCTATCTACCAGATGAAGAGTTCAAAACACTGGTTATAAGGATTCTCACAGAACTTGCTGAGGACCTTGACAGCATAAAAAAAAAAAAAAAATCAAGTCAAAAATGAAGGATACACTAATTGAAATAAAGAACAATTTACAAGAGAACAACAGTAGAGAGGACAAAGCCGAGAATCAGATCAATGATTTGGAACAAAAGGAAGCAAAAAACAATCATCAGAATAACAAGAAAAAAAAAAAAAAAAGAATCCCAAAAAATAAATATAGTGTTAGGAGCCTCCTGGAAAACTTCAAACATACCAAGATCCGAATCATAGGAGTGCCAGAAGGAGAAAAGAAAGAACAAGAAATTGGAAACCTATTTGAAAAATGAAAGAAAATTTCCCCAGTTTGGTAAAGGAAATAGACAAGTAAGTCCAGGAAGCACATAGGGTCCCAAATAAGATGGATGCAAAGAGGTTCATTCCAAGACACATTGTAATTAAAATGCCAAAGGTTAAAGATAAAAACAGAATTTTAAAAGCAGCAAGAGACAAGCAGTTAGATACACAAAGGGGAATTCCCATAAGACTGTCAGGTGAATCCTCAAAAGAAACTTTGCAGGCTAGAAGAAATTGGCAAGAAATATGCAAAGTCATTGACAGTGGAGACCTACAGTGAACATTGCTCTACCCGGCAAAGCTATCATTTAGAATCAAAGGGTAGATAAAGATCTTCCTAGACAAGAGAAAACTAAAGGAGTTCATCATCACCAGACCATTATTACATGAAATGTTAAAGGGACTTATTTAAGAAAAAGGAGATCAAAACTATGAACAATAAAGTGGCAATAAATGCATATCCATCAATAATTGAATCCAAAAGACAAACTAAACAATCAAGAACAGAGACAGAATCATGGATACGGACAGTGTTTTGATGATTACCAGATGGGAGGGAGTGAGGGGGAATAGAAAAAGAGATTAAGAAGTATAAATTGGTAGCCATGGGTTTGTAAAGCACAGTATTGGAAATGGGGTGGCCAAAGAATTTATATGTATGACCCATGGACATGAACAATGTGGGGCATTGCCTGATGGAATGGGTGGGGTGCTGGAAGGAAGAGGACAAGGAGGGAAAAGCAGGACAACTGTAATAGCATCATCAACAAAATATAATTTAAAAAGGCTGGTGGGAGGGTCAAAAAGTAAAACGGACTGGTCCTACACCCATGTGTGTCAGTTTAGAATCCACAGGGAGTGGGCTGAGCCCCTGTGGATCGAGAGGTTGTGGATCTGATCTTGGTCAGGGCACATGCCTGGGTTGTAAGCTGGGTCCCCTATTGGGGGCAACCAATTGGTGTTTCTCTCCCTGTCTCTCTTCTCCCTTTTCCATCTCTCTAAAAATAAATACATAAATATTTTTAAAAATAAACATGTCCCAAATGAAAGAACAACAACAATGACAACAAACCTTGAGAAAAAGAAATAAACAAAATGGAATCAAGCAATCTATCAGATACAGAGTTCAAAATATTGGTTATATGGATGCTCGCAAATTTCAAAGAAAAACGTGATGAACTCAGGGAGAACTTCAACAAAGACAGTAAACATATAAAAAGATACAGCAACCATAAAAAATAGGTAAAACTGAAAAATACAATAACTGCATTCAAGAAACATTGGATGGAAGCCATAACTGATTAGATGATGCAGAGAATCAATTCAGTGATTTGGAAGACAAAGTAGTGAAAAATACACCATCAAAACAGCAAAGAAAATAAATCCAGTAAAAAGGAGGATAGCTTATGGGATCTCTGGGGAAACATCAACATAAGAAAGTTTATATCATAGAGGTAGAGGAGAATCAGAGAATCTGATTGGACAGATTACACCGAGTGACTGAAGCACTAATCAAAACACTCTCAACAAACAAAAGCTCTGGATCGAATGGCTTCACAGGGGAATTTTACCAAACAGTCTGAGAAGAACTAACACCTCTCCTTCTCTAGCCCTTTGAACAAATTCAAGCAGAAGGAAGGCTCCCAAGCTCATTTTATGAGGCCAGCATTATCCTAATTCCAAAACCAGATAAAGACACTACAAAAAAAAGAAGGTTATAGGCCAATAGTCCCAATTATACACAGGTGCTAAAATCCTCAACAAGATATAAGCAAACCAAATACAGCAATACATCAAAAAGATCATATACCACGATCAATTAGGATTTATCCCAGGAATGCAAAGTTGGTACAGTATTTTCAAATCGATAAATGTGATTCATCACATAAACAAAATGAAGGATAAATACCACATGATCATATCAATAGATGCAGAAAAAAAATCCATTTATAATAAAAACTCCCAGCAAAGTGGGAGTAGTGGGAACATACCTAAAAATAATACAGGCCATATATGACAAATCCACTGCCAGAATCACACTCAACAGGCAAAAACTACAAACATCCCCCTTAAGACCAAGAACAGGAAATGTCCACTTTCACCACTCTCATTCAACATAGGATTGAAAGTCTCAGACATAGCACTCAGACAAGAAGAAATAAAAGGCATCCAAATCAAAAAGAAGAGGTAAAACTGTCTTTATTTGCAGATGACATGATATTCTCTACATAGAGAACCCCAAAGGTTCCACCAAGAAACTACTAGAAGTGATAAATGAATTCAGTAAAGTAGCAGGATACAAAATTAATATCCGGAAATCAGTTCCATTTTTATATGCCAATAAAGAGTTAACGGGAAGGGAAATAAGAAAACAACCCCATTCAAAATAGCTACAAAAAGAATAAACTACATAGGAATACAGAAAACCAAGGATGTAAAAGACTCGTACTCAGAAAACTATAAAACACTGAAGAAAGAAATTAAAGAAGATACAAGTGAGTAGAAGGACATTTCGTGTTCATGGACAGGGAGAATTAACATCATTAAAATGTCTATGCCACCCAAAGTAATCTATAAGATTCGACGCAATTCCTGACAAGATTCAAATGACACATTTCACAGAACTAGAACAAATATTTCAAAAATTTATATGGAACTACAAAATGCCCCACATAGCAACAGTGATCTTGAGAAAGAAGAACAAAGCTGGAGGCATCATGCTACCTAATATTAAACTATCCTATAAGGCCATAAGTCAAATCAGCATGGTATTACCATAAAAACAAACACATAGATTAATGGAACAGAATAGAGAGTCCAGGCATAAACCCACACCTTTATAGTCAGTTAATATTCAACAAAGGAAGCAAGCACCTACAAGCGGCTAAAGATAGTTTATTCAATAAACGGTGTTTGGAAAACTGGACACATACATGCAGAAAAATGAAACTAGACTACCTTCTTACACCACACATGAGAATAAGTTCAATATAGATTAAAGACTTAAATATTATACCTGAAACCATAAAAATCCTAGAAGAAAACATAGTAAAATCTGGGACATTTCTCATAGCAATATTTTTACTGATATCTCCTAAGGCAAGGGAAACAAAAGAAAAAATAGGACAACATCGCACTAAAAAGTTTCTGCACAGCAAAGGAAATCATCAACAAAATAAAAAGACAACCCACTGAATGGGAGAACATATTCACTGATACATCTGATAAGGAGTTAATACCCAAAGGTCACAAAGAACTTACAAAACTCAATGGTAAAGGACCTGAATAGGTACTTCTCCAAAGAGAACATACAGATGGCCACAGACATAGTGAAAGACACTCAATGTCACTAATTTTCAGAGAAATGCAAATTAAAACCACAATGAGATTATCATCTGACACCTGTCAGAATGGCTATCATCAATAAATCAACAAACAACAAGTGCTGGCGAGGATGTGGAGAAAGGAATGCTTTTGCACTCTTGGTAGGAATGCAAATTGGTGCAAACACTGTGGAAAGCAGTATGGAGATACTCCAGAAAATTAAAATTGGATCTGTCCTTTGACCCAACCTTCCCACTTCTGGGAATTTATCTGAAGAAACCCAAACCAATAATTCAAAAGAACATAAGCACCTCTATGTTCACTGAAGCGTTGTTTACAATCGTCAAGACATGGAAGCACCCCAAGTGTCCATCAGTAGAGTGAATAAAACAACTATGGGACATTTACACAATGGAATATTACTCAGCCATTGAAAAAAGAAAAAGCTTTACCCTTTGCAACAGCATGGATGGACCGAGAGAACATTATGCTAAGTGAAATAAGCCAGTCAGGGAAAGACAAATACCTCATGATTTATGGAATCTAATGAACAAACAAAATAAGCAAAACAGAGACAGACTCATAGATAGAGAGCAAGATGACAGCTATGGTTGGGGGAAGTTCGGGTGTAGAAGGATCAAGCAAAAAGATAAAAGGACTCTTGAACATGTACAACAGAGTGGTGTTTGCGGGGGGGGGTGTTGTTACAAAGGGGCTAAGTGGCAAAGGGAAAAAATCTAATTAAAAAAGTAAATTAATTTTTTTAAACCTGACTGAATAAATACATACATTTACACATTTTATATTATTTCAGTTAAAATGTGGAACCCAAGTTAGAAATAGACAACATTTTCCCTAACAATTACATAACACCAAAATAAAAGCAGTCAAAGAAGAAAAACAACTATATATTATATGATAAATAGTTTTGGAACAGATAGACACTAGGAAGATTTCATGATTCTTACAATAATTAATTGGATCCACTAAAAGTTCACTTAGGCTTGAGTATTATAAAAATCATGCTGGTATAATTTAAAAGTCACATTAAAAATCCTTATCCTTGACCAAATTTCCTATCTCCTTTATCGTGGGAAACCTTTCTCCAATATAATTCTTCTATCATTATATATGTTCTGGCCCTTTCTCTTTTTCAGCCACCACCTTCAATACTTGAAGTTTAAAAAAAGCAACACATTATATTTCTACAACAATGGTTTGCTTTGACCAATTTTCCATTACAAACAGAAAACAATGATAGGTAGACCACTACTAAATTTCAATAGTAAGTGCTACACAAAACTAGGTCAGAGCAAGAAAATTAATTCCATGACAGTACACTTTACCTTGCCCCTGGCTGGTTTGGCTCAGTGGATTGAGCGTCGGCCTGCGAGCTAAGTGTCGCTGGTTCGATCTTCCAGTCAGGGCACATCAGAGAAGGAAAACTCTGACTCCAAAAAACCTCCGCTGCCTTGCGGCATACCTCTTCAGGGGAAAGGCTAAGGGAGTAAACCCCGACAGAAAATCCGGAGCCGGAGTCCCTAAGGCGGTTTGACGTTGTGGTCAACACCGGCAACTCCTGCGGCGCACCTGAAGCCAAGCTGTATTGACTCCGTCTTTCCCTTGGACCCTTCAGCTGCGAAGAGAGGGGGGGTCTGCTGCATGGGCAACAGCAGACCCTCCATATCACCCTGCCCAGGCTCTGTAGCTTCAGCTTCACTGGAGAGGGCACTCCAGCGTCATCGCAAGATGTCGATTCACACGGGAGGAGACAGATACCGTGTCACTCCCGAGTCGGACTGCACAACCATTCTTGGCGGTGCAGATAGACTCTTAAGAAGCTACACCATCGTCTCTCGAGACGGACGGCTGCCGACGACGACACTTTACCTTGGTATCAAAACCAGTCTTCATCGTCTGATGCAGGCCATGAATCATCAATTCCAGTTTTGTCAGAAAGCCTTTAGAGTAAAAAAAAAGCCAACAAAAATGAGTGTGTTTCTTTAAAGAGCAACCAAAAAATTGACTGAAACATCAATTATCTGTGTATTAAATGAAGTTTCTTGATATAATTAAAATTTGGCTTGTTTTCAAAAAAGCTTGTAGTTATCCATTTCTGCTTCCATCTCTCCCAACCTACGAACTAACTACTCAGTGAAGACGTACTCGAAGTTCCCACAAAGGGTGACAGCCAATACATTGGCAAAGCCTGAAGTTTACTTGTCTTCACCAAAAGTCCTGAAGGCTGAATTAAAAATCCAGTAAATGGCTGAATTTACATCTCGCTTCCACCACTTACCATATCCAAAGAAGTCACTTTAATTTCTTTGAGTTTCAAATTCTCCATGTGAGCCAGCAGTTGGCCAGAATGTTAAACACAGGTTTACCAGGTTGTTAAACACAGGTTGAAGTACTAGAGTGTGCTTTGATTAATTAATCACTAAAATTCCTTAAAATCCTAAAATTCTATGTCTATACAAAACTCAATTGTCTATATAAAAATGGAGAACATGTAGTTGTCAGAAGTGGAAAAAATAACCCAATGAGAAAGACTTCAAAAAAGGCAGAGAAGAAAGTTAAAAAATACAACAAATGTCACGGAAAGAAAAAGGACTCTAGGAAGAAAAGAAAAAACTTCACACAACTAGGTCAAGTTAGTAGCCTGAAGGGAAAACCAGACTGGGAAGTCAGTGAGTAGAGAAATCAATTAGAAATAACCTCTGAATAGATGCTGAATTTAATTAATATAACATGGTCTATATATAGATATTTTTCACTCACAGAAAAATAATTCATATTGAAAAGAATAGGTATCATTATGCTTAATAATACTAGCCTGATTAGGTTTTCCTTATGAAAAAACTATGGTTTTGTGGCTATAGGTAACTGAGATGTGCCCTAAAATCGTTTTTGTGAAAATCAAATACTAGTTACCACTGCAATTGTCGAGTATATTAAGACAAATGCTTGAGCTTCTTAAGAAAACTCTAAATCGGAGTTAACACACAGCTAGATTTGACGTTCTGAGGTGATCGGATTTGCACCTTTATCTTGATGCCAGTGCCACACAGAAACTTACCAGTGTATGTTGAGAGACAACAGAGTGGATTGGGGAGATAAGCAGGTTGACACTGAAATCACAGTCAGCCACTTGTTAACTATGGAATTATGGGTCAATTAATCAACCTCCCTGAACCACAGTAGCCTAATTAATGAAAAGTAGGCTATAAGGCTACTTTGCAAAGGTATTGTGGTGACTATATAATGCGTGTTAATTACATAATATAGTGTCTAGCCCAGGGCAGAACACTCAAGAAATGTTAGTTTCTTTGCTCTCCATTCCCTTCGTTAACATAACTTTTAAAAATCCATAAAATCCTACCTGCTTGAAGTTTTTTATAGACTCCGCACTCACTATTAAAGAAAAAAGGAAAATACATTTCACATCAATAGTAGAAAAATAAAGAATTTTAAACGTACCAGTTTCTGTAAAAACTAAAGAAAAGATTCATTTTTATAACATGTCCAATTTGTTATTAAATGATTATAGAGGGAACATCCTAATTGAAAAATCATAACTTAAAAATCTTTTTTCTCCTTTACATAAAGATATAATATGAAAATTTAGGGGTCATGACTAAATAAATTAACTTCTTTTCATGCAATATTTCCTTAGATTTTAAATTATCTACAGTCAACTTTTAAAATAATACTGAATACTATTCTTTTAAGAAACACATTAAGAAAGAAAAACTATACATGCAATCAACACTTCATTTTTTTTCCCACTGCTGTTTCATTACCAAAACTTCTTTACTCTCCTGATCTATGGTAAGACTGCCAAGAAAAATTCACTATCAGAAGACTTACCAAGTCTTCAGAACACAGTTGATATCCAGAAATTAGTCGATGATTGCTGTGATAGAAAAAAAAAATGGCGACAAGTAACATTACTATCTTAAGTACTTTCCAAATATATTGAATGCTTAGAGAATTTCAGATAATATCAGAGCTAATATTAAAGCTTTATACCACACACTGCAAATTTGTAAGTGCTACAAACTTTTTCTTAAGAAACAATGTCACATGAAACAATCATTATTTGCAGGCAGTATACTTCTGTAAATTAATTAGATTGACATAATGGCAAGTGTCTTGAACTCAGAAGTCCTAGCACTATAACCAACAGCTATTTGTTCTCAAACAAGTCACTTCTCTTTGGCTCAAAATCCTCCTCTACAAAATAAGAATCTTACCGTCTTATTTAACAAGGTTGTTAGGATGACTGATTAAATGAGGTAATATGCCAAAAAGAGGTGCTCAGAGAAACAGTATAGCCAAGGAAAAATCTGTTCATGAACTTTCTTTGTTGAACCTATTTTGGAATCCCAAACAATCCCCAATGTGAGTTTTCATAGCTTCTAACATTCGTATGTAGCAGGTTTCAGAAAATGTTATTAATTTTAGTTATTAGCTATTCTTTCTTTGTGGTTTGTATTTCAGGGCCTCTCGGCTATTATATAACTCAGACCTAAATTTATTTATAAATATATTACCTCATTAAATCAGATAACATAATACTCCGCTATTATTCTAGCTAATCATACCAAAGGCAGAAAACTAATAAAAGTCAGGACCTGGCCTGGATGACTAGTATCTCTTCTCTACCTGCTCAAACTCTGAACCAGGAGATATTTATGAGAATGATGTTTAATCTCCCTGGCCATCCTCGATTGACTTGAAGATATAATCTTCCTTGTCAAACATGGATACTGATGAGTCATGGGTAGAACCTTAGCGATTCTAATGCCAAATAACCTACTTTTGATTCAGAGCTTTCGGTTGACTTGAGTGATTGATTGTACCACTCTAGAACAATACTAAGATTTTTTTAAAAAAAGAACTCTACCTTTCCAACTGATCGACTTCTGCACCTCTCTCTATTAAAAAATTTACCATTTGTTCTCTCTTTTCACGTCTAGCAAGTGAAAGTGGTGTGAGGCCATCCTGTAAAGCAGCAAAAACAATTTGTAATTTATAGAATTACACATATCCAAACTGAATTGTAATACTTATAAAAGATCCTCTGAACTTAAACATATAATATACAGAAAGTAAATAAAAAGCAGCCCCTTCCTTTTCACTCCTCTGCTGTCACTGGCTGCTCCTTCTCTTTCAAATGCCCTCCTCTCCCACTGCAACATCATTCTTCAGAACTCACTTCAAACATTTACTGTACTGGTTCCGAGAATCTTTGTTCCTGTCACAGTATCCAGCGTGGTATACTGTCATTATTTCATTGCTCCCCATCTAAACTGGGAGCTTCTTGAGGGCTGAGGGCTATTTTTTTTCTCTCTCTCTGTATCTCCAAACCATAAGACATAGCAGTAAATGCTTTTAGTATTTTTATTGAATAACCTAAATGATTATATCTAGGGTAGTATTTCTTAATTTATATGTCAAGGAATATGTACTTTGCAAGAATTATAGTACTATGTCCCAATATAAAAGGGATCCAGAAGGATCACCTGTGTTTAACAAATATTACAAAACTGTGCATTGTATGCCCAGTACTAAAGAAATGTTTAACTTTGCTTAATTCTGATTTGTCAATAGCTTTCTGTAGCAAACATTAACATTTGTCAATGAAAGAGTTTCAGGATACAGTTTTGAGAGCTTTTCAATAGAGGTGAAGGTTTTTTCCAGATTATACACACTTGCTTGCCTCTCTTCTGCCAAAGCTATCAGGACCCCAGATGTCAATGTCAGTCACTCCTGGTCCAAAAGGGTTTCTAAAAAAATAGACTCTAAATTAAAAAAGACGGGCCACAAATAAACTTTGTGGTCCATGGGTTTTCTTTTATTATGAGATGATATCTTTTCATCTGAGCTCTTAGAAAGCAAATTATAAAACTATACTCTCAATTATGTGAACAATCCTGAGACCCTAATGAACATGTACTTTCAAAAAAATTGTTTTTATTCTAATTCCATTTTAATTGCCCTTAAAGTGATTTTTATTTGAGAAAAATATAAATAAGAAATAAAAATATAACAGTTTACTAAGAAAAAATTTAACTTTAATTTATACAAATTATTTTCAGCACAAGGAAAGCTACTAAATCACTCACATTTTTGAGTAACAATGTTGAGGAGGAAGATATGATATTATTTGGAACATGCACACCCTATTCAATTCCAGTCAAGATGAACTTTCTCGTAAGACTGATAGACATTCCAGTGGGAATGTGACAGGATAGCAAGAAGCCTAGAAAATACCTGGGCAAGTGGAATGCGGAAACTGAGACAAGAAAATTGAACACTACCAAACAATTTGAACAACTTACAGCAAGCTGGTGAATCATAAGACTTTATCTCCCCTAACCAAGGACACCTGAGAGCAAATGGTTTCTACCTCTACTCCCTAACCAGAGAAGAAGTAGCTGAAATCACCCTGCTCTGGGAAACAGAGAACAGAGACCCAATTAATGCCATCTTGGCTGCTCAACCCAAAGACAGGTGAAGTCAGGGCACGAGATAACAAAACCCCATTAAAAGCCAGACAGAACCAAGATAAAAGTAAAACAGTATTGCAGATCAAATAATAATCCCAACCCCTCTATATGCTCATTTTGATGCCATCAGCATATGAAAAATGAACCTGGAAAGCTGATGAATATTCAGCTGAAACACTCCCCTAAGACTCTCACTCTCAGGAGAGAAAACCCCCAAAATGAAGGCTATCAGTCGGAGCTCCCTCTAGAGCACACCCATGCCTGTTTCACTTCCTCCTAAACTCTAAGGGTCCCCACGAGTTGTGCAGCCAGGGAAGCTGCAGGCTTACCCCCTGCTCCTGTCTCCAAGGCTCCCTTTGTCTCCGACTTCTGAGTGAGCTAAGAGCAGCCCAGCATTGGCTCAATCCTTTCCTATAACTTTTCTAGGGAACCAGGGCAGAGCACCGCCTAGGCTCTCGCCTGTTGCTTCTTCTATCCTAGGCCCTTCCTTTGCTTCACTGTCCCCAGTTTTAATAAACATACTCTCAAACTCACCTGGACTCCTGTTGTAAAACCTTTCTGACAGCTGTCACAATACAATCTAACAAAATTGTTGGGAAGGAAGTTAAAGAAAACTGTGCACTACTAGAGCCAGTGCAGGGAAAAAATGAAATAAATATTTGGCCAAGCCAATATGTAAAATTGACCCTACTTGCATCAACTGAGGCCGTTCCTGTCAGGGTTGCAGTGGCGAGTGGTAATGTGTCCAGGAGAAAAAGTGGATGAACTGCTTTGCCATCACCTGCACCCTGCAGGTGTACAAGCTCAACCCCACTAGGAGCTGCACAAGGCTGAGCAGGAGCTACACTATCATGTGGAAAACCCCAAGGAGGTATGTGGCTGGCAGAGCGACTATGAGCACAAGTGGATGCCTTTGCTAATGTCAAGACATGACCTCGCTTGCCGCAACCTTCAGAACTCTGGGGTCCTGGAGTGTTCAGGGCCTGTGGACTTCTGCTTCGCTTCTCACCTGCACTCACCCAGCTCCCCCTGCTGGGTATTAGGTCTCTTCCATCCACCCATCCCCAGCAGCCCCCGTTTCCTAAGTCCCTGCATGCACAGGAGCCAGCCCTACCTTCACTTCACTCCTCCCAGGCCTTCAGCCCTTGATGGACTCTCAGCCTCTCACCCACTCCCAGGCACTAGCAGGAAGTTCTTTCTTCCGGGCTGAAGGGTGATTGGAGACAGAGCTTTGCCATTTCCTTGGACACCACATTTGTCCAGTCCTCCCTGACCTGCCTTTGAAGTTCTCTCCATGGTAACAGGGCCTCATATAGTATACTCAGTATATGTGTGTGAGGAACAAAATGCTGGTGGCTAAAATAAAGACATGTATTTCAAATATTTTATAAATAAAGCCTATTGACTTATACCTCATTTCTCGCTTCAATATCTGCATTGTGCGAAAGCAGCCTTGCTACTATCTCTGTATTGTGACCCAGGGCAGCATAGTGAAGAGCAGTGTTGCCATCGATGTCCAGTATATTTGGGTCAGCACCACGGTTCAGCAGAATGCTCACACATTCCTCTTTCTGGCATTGTACAGCCTGTCAGCATATGCTGAGAAATAGATTGTAAATGCTAGGAATTCAAAGTAAACATTCCACAAGTTTCACTAATAATTTACACCTAAATGAGATACTTTCATTTTTATTCTAAGTAATTAAATCCAATCCATCTCACATTGACATAGTTGGCTACTCTATACCTTAATCAGAGCTGTCATGTTTTCTTCGTCAACAAGGTTCAACTGGCATTTTCTGTCTGTCAGGAGAGTGACCACTTCTGCATGGCCATTGGCACAGGCCAGATGTAGAGCAGTCCTGTGAAAGGGACAGATGTCTTTAGGAACCTAGAGTGCACTATCTCAAAACATACAATTATTCATGTAATTGCAAACATTAAAAGTTATCCCTATGCCTCCTAAACAAATATTTAGTATTCTCCCGGAAACAGTACGATATTTATGAGTTCTTGTTACTCACTGCCTTAAGGAAGGAGCAGCTTATTTGAATAGAGACACCATGACCTAGGAATTCAGTTCAACTTCAGTGTCATCTTATTTTAACTTTGTCCTGCATGAGCTATCACTTAGTCTTTCTGTGCCTCAACTTCCTCATCAACAAAATGGGGTTAAAAATAGTAGTGACCTCACAGAACACCATTGCTTGCTTCAATGAAAAGCTATGCAGTGTTTATTATAGTTCATAGCACAATAAATGTCAATAATTGTTAGATTATATTATAATTATTACTATTACTGCAACATTATGAAGACATTTCAACTAAATAAAATGGTATTGTTATACCTATTTTGAAATGCATTTTAAAAATTAGAAAGTGGGACTTCTGGCCAAGATGGAGGCATAGATAAATAGGCTGCATCTCCCTCCACAACTAAGAAGGAATACAACTACCTCAAAACTAGATACGACCAGAAGTTCCAGAAAATCAAAGTACATGGAAGTCCAGCAAACAAAGATATAAAGAAGAAATACTCATCCAGACAGAAGCGACAGCTCTGCGTGGGACACGGAAGCAAACAAACAAAGGAAACTTCCAGACAAGATGGAGGCCTAGCTTGACACGCTCTATCTCCCTCCACAACTAAGAAGGAATACAACTACCGCAAACCTGGAAATAACCAGAAGTTCCAGAAAATAAATGGAAGTACAACGTATGAAGTTATAAAGAAGTGGTGCTCGTCGGGACACGTAGGAGGGATGAAGCTGGGGAGGAGAGGTCAAGCTATGCTGTCCACGGCAACAGCAGAGACAGTGGCAGGACAGCAGTAAGCACAGACACCCATATTTAAGGGGAGGCAAGAAGCGCCTGGGGAGTACCCCTGGCTGCAGACCAGACCCGTCAGCTTGCGATTCCAAAGCCGGGGAAGGCAGACCCCCCATTGCTTTGGACTGTGAGGTTGAAGGGGGTGGGGATGGAGGAGGAGGCTCCCAGTCTCTCAGTGAAGAGTGAACAGCAGGAATCCATCTTGAACCCCCACCCCCACAGAAAAAGCCACAGCGTGGTGAGACGGGTCGCCCGGTTGTGACGAGTCCATGGGGCTCTTCCCCATAGCGTAGAAGGTGTGACAGCCCTGCCCAAGAAGAAAAGGTAAACATAATACAGTCAGGATGGCACAGATCATGATAGAGATTTCGGTGACGCCACTGACCAGACGGCAAATATCTAGTCTAATGGACCAGCAGATAGACAATCTTTCTGAGGCTCAGTTCAGAACTTTGGTTATAAAAATGCTTACAGAACTGACAGCAGATCTTACACAAGAGGGGAAGGAATGAAGGCTAGTCCTGCTGAAATGAGCAAAAACACATATGAAACTCATAGTAAGGAAAAGAAAACTAGGGATCAAATCAACAAATCGGAACATAGGGAAGGAACAAACAGTCAACCAGTGCAGAAAGAGGAAACAAAAAGTGAGGAAAATGAGGAGAGGCTCAGAAACGTATCCGATGGCTATAAGCGGGCCAACATCCAAATCATAGGGTTGCCAGAAGGTGAAGAAGAAGAACTAGAAATTGAAAAATTATCTGAAAAAATAATGAAGCAGAACTTGCCTAACTTGGGGAAGGAAACAGACTACAGGTCCAGGAAGCACAGAGAGTTCCAAAACAACTGGACCCAGGGAAAACCACACCAAGACACATTATAATCAGAATGTCAAAAATTAAGGATAAAGAGAGAATCTTAAAAGCAGTGAGAGAGAAGAAGAGAATTACATACAAAGGGGTCCCAATGAGACTATCAGCTGATTTCTCAAAAGAAACTCTGCAGACAAGAAGGGACTGGCAAGAAATATTCAAAGTAATGAAAAGCAAAAACCTTCAACCATGATTACTCTATCCAGCGAAGCTGTCATTCAGAATAGAAGGGCAGAGAAAGTGCTTCCAGGACAAAGTAAAACTGAAGGAGTTCATCAGATCCAAACCACTGTTATATGAGATGTAAAAGGGACTTGTTTAGGAAAAAGAGGATCAAAACTATGAACATTAAAATGAAAATTGTCTGGGAGCCAAGTGTCGCTGGCTCAATCCCCAGTCAGGGCACATACGAGGTTGCACATGAGGTCCCCAGCTGGGGGAGTGAGTGAGAGGCAACCACACAGTGATATTTCTCTCCCTCTCTTTCTCCTTTTCCTTCTTTCTAAAAATAAAATAAATAAACAAACAAATAAATAAAATAAATAACTAAATTATTTTATTTAAAAAGAAAACTGTATCACAACAACCAACAACAGAAGCTAGGGAACTGAAACAAAGGAAAACTAAGTAGGCAACAAGAGTGGGAAAAGAATTATAGGTATGGAGAACATTATAGGGGGAGGTCAGCAGGGAGGAGGAAGGGGAGAAAGGGTGAGAGATGGTACAGGAATTAAGGAGCATAGTAGGAGGGAGTGGAGTAGATAGGAAGATGTTAAGAACTATATGCACAGCCAACGGGCATGGACTAAGGGGGCAGGGCAACTGGAGAGAGGGATGTCACTGGATGGAGGGGAACAAAGGGAAATGAAATTGGGACAATTATAACAGCATAATCAATAAAGCATATTTTTTAAAAAAGATGTTAAATGCCCAACACAAATAAAAACTTGTTGTAGAAAAACAAAAAAAGAATTAGAAAGTACAATGTATTTCAGTGATTCTAAGATGCTTATTTTCTCACGTTTTAACATCTCTGATATTGGAATGCAATTTAATTCAGAATGTCTTACAACTGTAATTGTCAGCATTTTTTAAACATTCCTTATTGGTACATAAAATGTTGAGCATCATACCATCCATGGTGCCTTACATTAAGACAAGTAATGGTAAATACAAGGGGGTATGCTTTCACCACTCTTATTCAACATAGTTCTGAAGTCCTAGCCACAATGATCTGTCAAAAAGAAATAAAAGGCATCCAAATTGGGAAGGAGGAAGTAAAATGGTCAGTATTCGCAGACGACATGATAGTGTACATAGAGAACCCTATGGTCTCCACCAAAAAACTACTTGACCCAATAAGTGGATTCAGCAAAGTAGCGGGATACAAAGTCAATATTTAGCGATCAATGGCATTTTTGTATACCAACAATGAATTATCAGAAAGAGAAGCTTAGGAAAAATCCCATCTACTGTAGCAACAACAACAAAGAATACTTAGGAATAAATTTAACCAAGGAGGTAAGAGGCCTGTACTTGGAAAACTAGAAAACATTGAAGACAACACAAATAAATGGAAGCATATATCATATTCATAGATAGGAAGAATTAGCATCATTAAAGTGTCCAAACCACCCAGAGCAGTCTGTACAGTCAACGCTATTCCTATCAAGATTCCAATGACGTATTTTACAGAACAAGGGCAAAGAGTTCAAAAATTTATATGGAACTAAACAAGACCCTCAATAGCCTCAGCAATCTGGAGAAAGAGGAACAGATTTGGAGGGATCACAATACTTTATATCAAACTATACTACAAGGCCACTGGAATCAAAACAGTCTGATAGTGGCATAAAACAGACACATAGATGAATGGAACAGAATAGAGAGCCGAGAAATAAACCCATGTCTCTGTGGTCGATTAAGATTAGACAAAGGGGGCACGAGCATACAATGGAGTAAAGGTAATCTCTTCAATAAATGGTGTTGGGAAAACTGAACAGGTCCATGAAAAAAATAAAAAGAGACCACCAACTTACGCAAGAATAAACTCAAAATGGGTAAAAGACTTAATTATAAGTCATGATACTATAAAAATTCTAGAACAAAACACAGGCAGTAAAATTTAAGATAACACATGCAGCAATATTTTTGCCGATATATCTCCTAGGGCAAGGGATATAAGGGAAAGAACAAAAGGGACTACATCAAATTAAAAAGCTTCCGCACGGCTGAAGAAAACATCAGCAAAACGAAAAGGGAACCAACATTTTGGGAAAACATGTTTGCCAATGATATATTGAACAAGGGTTTAAACTCCAAAATATGTAAAGAACTTGCCCTGGCTAGTGTGGATCAGCAGATTGAGTGCGGGCCTGAGAACCGAAAGGTCACTGATTTGTTTCCCAGTCAGGGCACATACCTGGGTTCCCGGCCAGGTCCCCAGTTGGGGGGCATGCAAGAGGCAACAGAACCTGCATCCTGCCAACTATGTAAGTGCCCTTTACCCATGCCTTTCTCTCCGCCTCCAGCAAAGCCCATTCTTTTCCATGAAAACATGTTAAGAATCAACTCTGCCTATATACTAATCAGCTTGCTGATCTTCAATTTTTTTTTTTTTGCCTTTCATAAGTTTATGATCTTTAGTTTTTTTACTACACGGGTGAGAAGAACCGAGTTTCCCACGACAGGTGAACCACAACTATAAAATACTGCATGTACGTGTTCCGTGAGAGGAATTATGAATGAGTCCTTACGTTTTTGATTTTGCTGCTCCTAAAGTCGTCCTGAGCGCTAGATCCCACCTAAGGTCTCCGCCACCGAGGTGCTGCGGGGTCGCAGGAGGGAAGAAGCCCAGTGCCCTCGGTGACAGGAGGGCTGAGCTCCACCTGGCTGAGCCCGAGCAGGTGAGCGCTTCTCCCAGGTCCACCCTGCCTCCTCCCGGTTGACCCCTGGCTGCTGGCCTCCCAGTCCCTATTACCTGCTCTCCTTGTCTCTGTCATCCACGCCATTCAACCGAAACCACAGAATCCACTTCACTTTCGCTACGTTGCCCACCATAGCAGCTTTGTGGATCCTTCCCAGATCTTTGTCTCGGATGTAGTACTCGTTCTCCTGGGTGACACTATTACTACTACTATCTCCCACGTTGTACCTCACTTTGCAGGGGTGCAAGCGCCGCCTCCTCCGAATGGCAAAAATCTTCCAGTCGCTGCACCTTCCCCTCAGCTTTACACTGAGCTCAACACTATCGCTCTCAAGGAGCAGAGTTCCTCACGCCACAGAAGCCCAGCAGGGCAGTGCGGGGGTTTAGAATCTTTCAGCCCAGAATAATGGTAACCAAGCAACGCCCTGCCCCGCCCCGCTCCGCACCGCCCTGTGAAAACAAACAGGCGTGACCTTTCTTTATAGCTTCAGGGAGAAAACTAATATTAATTAACCACTGCTTGGCAGATACTATGTTAAATGATTTACATTAGTTCTTATTTGTTCTTCATGACAATTCTATTAGGTAAATACTATTATCACCACTTTACATATGGCAAAACCGAAGCTTGGAGAATGAAATAAACTCAAAAAGTATAACAGAGTTTGCAATTCGATGACACCAAAGATAACTGCCCTAGATGTAAGACAGATTTAAGATGGTTAAGGTCTTATCCTTCTTTATATATATTCTATGACCCAATAATTCTATATACATGGTGGAAAACACATAGAAGTTTTAAATATATCATTTTTAATGAAAACTAAAACTGCCAATTCAGAACATCACATTTATCTATATGTTGAATTATTACTGTCATTTTTTAAGTTCTTTTTAAAAGGTAAGTTTGTTCCAGGAACCAATGCATTACTATTTTTAACACCTTAAACTTTGAAATATACTCCAACTTGAGTTTGGAATATTCTACAAGCTAGATATAAAAGAAAACTTTCTCAAGTAAAATATACACATCTGTTTTCCTCTGTGTCCTAACCAATGATATTCCTATAGAAAATGTTTTGTTTAAACACAACATAAAGTCTAACTGAAAATCAAAAACCTTAGGCATTAGATTCTAATCACTCAGTGGTTGACCATTTTACATAGATAAAGAAAGACAAATGTCGGTAGAAACAAAAATTTTTAATACTATACAAGAATATTATTTTAAGCTACACATAAAAATTTTAAAATGACTAATTTGTACTGTGCACAACCACATCTACACCCAAAGAAGAAAGAAACCTAAAACTGATATTCACCAAGATTTTCATGTTTAATGTACAAAATCTTAATGAAAAGCCTTGAAATCATGAATGATTCTGCCAGTCAAAAGAGAAGTAAAACCCCACAAGTCAGTTTTTAATTGAATTCTAAGCAAGCTGCAGCTACCAAGACTATTATATTAATACTGCTGACTTCAGTTTACTTAATATGAACTAGGAAGGAAATTGGTAGCTTTGTTTTTTGTAAAATGATAACATACAGTTTTAACCAAGATTTATTTAGAAAACATTTTGGAGTGTAGTTGAGGGTCTCTTGAACTATGCTCTATCCTTCTGGAGTCTGTATAAGCAGTATATGTGTGTTTCCCCAGCTCAAAAATCACTTATTGCATGACACTCTGTGCCAGGCACTCTGTTACACACTCTTATGTCTCATGAGGTAAATAAAGAACCTTGGTAATACAATATTAAATTGTGAATTTGGTTGTCGTTATTTTAAATTTTGAAAATCAAGATTTCCAAGTAAAACATGAGTACATGGCCAATGAAAATTAATTAACTAATTCATTTAAACAACAGAGACACATGGAATAAGTCTCCTCTCACCACGTACATTTTAGTTCTCCTTCCAGAGGCAGTGAGAACCCTTGAATTATTTCTGGAATTCACAATTGGAATAAACATACTTAGATATGTAAGAATCTCCACATTGGTTTCCTGACCCATACAGTGAGGGCTCTTATGGTAAGGAAGGCTAAATGAAGTCCATAGAACTGCATTTACCTACCTGCAACTGCAGAGATAGATGCCACCATCAAGGACTTGAAGGATGCTGAGTGGCAATTCCTACCACCTTCCTTTCAATTAACCAACCCGGCCCTTGTAAAAGAAAGATGGATCTTGGAGAACAACAGTGGATTAATGTCAACTTAACCATGTGGTGACTCCAATTGTAGCTGCTACTCTACATTTGATTTTGTTGTTGGGGTGCATCATCGCATACCCTAACACTTGTTAGGGAGCTATTAGTCTGGCTAATGTTTTTTATACCTATTGGTAATGACCATCAGAAGAAGTTTGCTTTCATCTGGCAGGGTCAGCAATACACCTTCACAGTCCTGTCTCAGGACTGTATATAAAGTCCAGCCCTGTGTTATGATCTGATTTGTAAGCAACTTTATTGCCTTCTCATTCACAGGATATCAACTATGCAATTTCACTGACAATATGCTGATTGAACCTAAGGATCGAAGTAATGACTGCTCTAGGTACTTTGGTAACACACATGCATGCTGGAGGATGGAAAGTGAGCAAAATAAACATCAGGGGATCCTCACTGAAATTTCTAGGGACCCAGTGACCTGTAACATGAGAGGTATCCCTCCCAAGGTAAAGGTTATTTGGTTCATCTGACTCCACCTTCTGCTAAGAAAGACATAAAACATTTAGGGAACCACTTAGGAGTTTGGACGCAGCATATATTTCACTTGCTCATAATCTTTCTACCTATTTACTGAGTAATCCAGTAAGCTGCTAGTTTTCAGTGAGACCCAGAACAAGTAAAAGCTCTACAAATGGTCCAGCCTGTCAAGCAAAATGCTTTCGTTTGAGCCATATGATTCAGCAGATCCAATATTACTTGTTATGTCTGTAGCAGATAGGGATACGCTACGCAGCTTTTGACAAGTCCCTTTAGGTGACTCACAGCACAGAGTCTTGGAGTTGTGGAGTAAACCTATGGCATCCTTTGCAAATAAATCTCCTTTGAGAAGTAGCTCTGGTTTGCCACTGGGCCTTAGTAGAAATTAAACCATTAGTCAGTTAACTTGAACTATCCATCATCAATTTGCATTGTCTCATCTATCAATCTATAAATGTGGATGTCCACAAAGTATTTCATCATTAAATGAAAGTGTTTTACAAGAGATGAAGCTCAAGTAGGTCTGGAAGGTACATGTAAGTTGTTTGAGAAATAATCCAGATACACATGGCCCACATTCCTGCCTCATTGCCTCCTCTCTCTCAACTTATTCATATAGCATAGGGAGAGTGCCCTATGACCAGTTAAATGAAGAAAAAAATGGGGGCTTGTTTTATAGATAGCTGTGCACTGCGTGCTGGCACTACCTGGGAATAGATGGCTTTGCACTATAGCCTCACTTGGGCAGAGGGGGCACTAAGTTAAGTGAGGCAGGTAATTTTCCAGTGGGCAGAGCTTTAGCAGTACACCTGATCATTCATTTTATCTGGAAGGAATAATGGCCAGAGTTACTGGTCTAGACTTATTTATGGACAGTGGCTAATCATTTGACTAGATGGATGGCCAGGAAATTCAATTGAGGAATTTTTGAGGAGTTCTGGGGGATAGGCATGTGGATAGAACTCTCTGTACAGGTACAAAGTGTGAAGATAACTGTTTCCCCACCCCACCCCCGCCCCTGCCACTATGTGAATATTCACCAAAGAGAAACCTGTGTAGAGAACAATATTCATAATCAGGCGGATAAGATGACTCATCCTATGGACATCCATCTTCTTCTTTCCGTAGTCACTACTGTCCTTGCCCAGTGGGCCCACAGACAAAGTGGCCATTGCAGAAGGGATGGAGGTTTTGAGTGGACTTTCACTCATTGAGGCTGATCTGGCGAGAGCACTGCTGAGTGCACAAACTGCCAATCGTAGAAGCCAACAGGAGCCCACCACATGCTGCACCCTCTGCCTCCCACAACCCCCCCCCCCCCACTTCAGGAGAATGAATCACACACATGATAGCAGGTTAATTACCTAGGACCGCTTCCAGGAGGCATTTGGTTCTTACTGAAATAGACACTTAACATGGGATATAAATTTTCCTCCTCTGCCCAAATGCTGCTCCCAAAGTCAATTTGTGTGGACTTCATGCTACACCACACAGCATTGCTTCTGGCCTAAGAACTTGTTTGACAGCAAATGCATTGTGCCAATTGGCTCATGTTCATGGAATTCACTGGTCTTAACATGTGGCCCATCACCTTGAAGCAGCTGTATGGAATAGCCTTTTGAAAACACAATTATGATGTCAGCTGGGACAATGTCTTCCAAGATGCAGTATGTGTTTGTAGTGCAGGAGCTCCAACCTGGGGAGCTGCTTAAGTGTTTGTTATATTCTGAAAACAAATGAACAAACAAACAAACAAACAAGAAAGCACCCAAAAGACTAGCAGATGTGGGCATGCCATTTATTACTAACATTACAAGCAAGTAAACCAATGGCAGTGGGTGGTGCGAGAGAGACCGCACCTCCCCCAGTCTGAGGCTTGTTATAAGGGGTCCCAGATAAAAGAGGCAAGTGTCCTACCTGTGACTCTAAACTACACTATCTCAGTGTGTAGATGCAGAAAGAAAAGGTCAAGAAACAGTCAAAGGTCAAGAAGCCGCTCCCAGAAAGACATAAGGAGGGAGTTACAATCCATTCCCTGAACAATACACATTCCTTTTGGCCAGGGGCCTCATGGCCAGCCCTCATCAAGGGTGGTGGGGGAGCTATGTTAGCATAGACCCCACAGTGTCATAAATCATTGATCAAAAAGTGGTGCTGATTTGTTTTGTTTTTGTTTTTAGAATCAGAATTTGCAAGTCTAGGAATCAAATGTAGAAAATGGAAATGGTGCCTCTCATTGTTACTTCTATTGATCTAGTAGTGAAATTTTTTCTTCCCATTCCCTATAAATTTGGGCTCTATTGGTCTAGAATTTTTAACCTTAAACAAGGAATATTTCCACTGTGGGGCACATCACTAGTTCCATTAAACTGAGAAATGAGACTGTCTCCTCAACATTCACTTCTCATGCCAGCGAATCAAAATGCTAGTAAGGGGTGGCACCCTATTGACTAGGTGGATTGATGCTAATGATCAAGGGAAAATTACATTGCCACTACAAAATGGCAGTAAGGAATAGTACGGGTATGTCTAGAATGCAGGCGATCCCCTGAGGTGCCTCTTAGTACTCCCATATTCTATGATAAAAGTCCATGGAAAACTACAATGGCTCAAAGGATAGAACTGTTAATGGCTCAAACTTTTCAGGAATTAAGATTTAGGTCACTCTCACAGGCAAGGAACCACAACCAGTTGAGTTTTTTGCTCAGGGCAAAGGGAATAAAGAATGTCTGGTGGAAGAATGTAGCTATGAATGAATGTAAATATATATATAATGGCTATGACCATGTGAACAAAGTTACTGGATATGGAATATTACTTATCTAGAATAGGGATGATTATCACCCAGAAATGGATAAAAGCACTTTGTTTTCTCTTTGGAGAGAGCATGTTACAGTTGTATGAGGAATAGTTGCATTATGTTAAGAGAAAATAAATTGTTGCTATAGCCCTTATTTTAAAATTATGTTAAATATGGTTAAGAAGTTAAGAATTTGACAAGGGATAGATTGTGGTGGACTTGTATTTGTATTGTGTCAATTTAGCTAAACTGGAACTATATTTACCCAAAACCCTTCTCTATATATCGTAGTTCTGAATTAGTATGTGCCCCAAGAAACATTATTTTTAAGAAACATTTTTAAACTAGTGAAACAGAAATCCAACTGATTACCAGTTACTTCTGAAGTATTGAAAATACGCAACTGAAATTAGAGGATTAATTAAATAAATTTCATCCACATAGTAGATACTATGCAACCATTAAAAATGATACTGTTAAGTTAAACTATGTCTGTGGTATCATCAAAGATGTTTAATTTACAGGTAAGAAGAATGTCAAATGCCTTGGAACTGGATGTGTTTCCAATAAGACAGTCGTACAGATTTAAAGACTTGTTTGTGGATTATGTTACATAAATTAACATGTGTTTTCTGTTTTCAAAGGGCATAAGCCTATGATCTCATTACCTGAGTGATTGTCTGTACATATAGGCCTCACTTAATCCTGTCTGCATGCTGCCTCCTGAGACTCAAATGTTTGGCTGAACTAAGTGGCTGGGTTAGTGAAGTATGGGGTGGTCTGTGGGCTTCACTTTAAAACTGGTTTCTCTTTTCTATCCTAATGGCTTGGACAGAAAGAACCCAAAGGTCTGAGAGGGGGGAAAACCTAAAATATTTCCCTCAGCCCAAACTAAGTATAATGGGCAAAAGGGTTTTGGACAGGTGAAATGTGTCTGGCACACCTTCCTCTAGAGAAGCCCTTTTTATCCCTAATGTGGACATTGAAAAATTAATACCTGCCTTTTGTCATCAAGTGGTTATGGACTGAATGATGTCTTTTAACCCTGTTGCCAAATCTGTTGCCCCCAGAATACAACAAGAATGCCAGCCTGTTAAATCAAGCACGCCATTGTCCAGGGAGAAAAAAAAATGATACTGTTCATTTTCATTTTCTGAAAAGAACAGATGCTCACAACAGGTTTTAAATGATGAAAATAAGCCTGTCAGATTGTATGTAGGGCATTGGCCCATGTGTTATTGTATGCATTTCCAAGGCATTGTGCATTGAAAAAATAAAGAGGAACATAAAGGTGGTTAAGATCCACATGATGAGATGACAAATTATTTTCCCCTTCTTCGAAACTGCATGTATCTCCTAATTTTTCTTTAATAAACACATACTACTTTTGTAATTAAAATAGAATTTAAAAACAGTACTTTTTCAGAACACCACAGATACCTTGTTTCTAGTCTTATGTCAAAAAACCTCCGCTGCCTTGCGGCATACCTCTTCAGGGGAAAGGCTAAGGGAGTAAACCCCGACAGAAAATCCGGAGCCGGAGTCCCTAAGGCGGTTTGACGTTGTAGTCAACACCAGCAACTCCTGCGGCGCACCTGAAGCCAAGCTGTATTGACTCCGTCTTTCCCTTGGACCCTTCAGCTGCGAAGAGAGGGGGGGTCTGCTGCATGGGCAACAGCAGACCCTCCATATCACCCTGCCCAGGCTCTGTAGCTTCAGCTTCACTGGAGAGGACACTCCAGCGTCATCACAAGATGTCGATTCAACACGGGAGGAGACAGATACCGGGTCACTCCCGAGTCAGACTGCACAGCCATTCTCGGCGGTGCAGATAGACTCTTAAGAAGCTACACCATCGTCTCTCGAGACGGACGGCTGCCGACGACGACGAGTCTTATGTCAGCGTACCTGTCTCCCCAGGTATTGTTTGTTCATGTTGTATTCTGTAAAGGATGAATAATAATGCTTCCCAAATTTGTTTCCATTACTATGCCCCTTCAGACAGCCAACTATAGTATCAGAAACTCAGTGTACTCAATAATATGTTTTTCATCACTGAATTCCCTAGATCTCTCACATAGCTGTACTCAGTAAGTATTTGTTAAATAAATCAGAGAACAAACCCTTGACTCTTCCATTTTATTTGATCCCTCAATGTGTCATCTTAACAATTGCACTTCCTTAATGTCTCTTTACTTTCTTCCCTCCTCTCCCTCTCCACCACCACCTATTAGTCCAGACCCACGTCATCTCCTGCCCTGGTGTTCTTCACATTACAACCAGGTGTTTGGTCTAAAAACAGAACAGATCTCGTGCCAGTCAAGATACCATTCTTACTGCTCACTACAGAGAACTAACCTGCTGGATAAGAAGTAAAATTTTTTTATTCATTACTATCTTCTTTCTTTTCTATCTCAGAGGGTGTTTTTTTCTACATCTTAATACCTGCTTTGAGGACACTGTGGTGTGCTCTGAAAGCATCTCTCACACTTCTCTCCCTCCCTCAGGAGAGATGGGGACCAGTGGTAGTGCTGGTGAGGATAACGTTGACCATTTATTTCTCTTACGTTCATCAAGCATCTATAGAGATAAGCTCTGTTCTAGGTGCTGGGGTATGGGATGTGGGGAGGGGGCAAGAGAAGCAGAGCCTGATTTCTTTCCTCAGAAACCATCATTCTAATCAGGGGAGAAACACAAATACACACAATCAATGTCACCTGTCTGGAAAGTTCATGCTCATTGGAGGTTTGGACCGATTGCCTTGAGAGTTTCGAGATAGGAGTGATTTATTTTCACAGGTAGGAAAAGGCAGGTTTACAGAAGAACTCAGCTTTGAGCTGAGCACTGAACAAGGAGTTGAGTTCCTTAAGGCTTAGGGAAAGGTCTTTCAGGCATGAGGACCAGCCTGAGCAAAGGCAGAGATGTGGGAAAGTCCAAGGGAAGAAAGGTGGTTTTGTGTGACAGAAGAGTAAAGATAGGTTGGAGATATGATTCAAACAGGAAAGATAGAGTGGATTTGCTAGGGCAGGAAAGGTTACCCTGGGGACGAGGTCCTTGTTTCCTGAGTTTTGCCCATTGCTAGATACCTGCGGCTTTCTGCCCTGGTGACCCTGACCCATTGTCCTTGCTCTGCTCATTTCCAACTGCCTGGACCCTGGAAGTGGACTGCAGACAAAGGTTTGAATCTTGGTTCCACAATGTACTAGCTGGGGAATCTTGGATGGTATTCCCATCATGTGAAATGTCTCCAAATTGAAATTAATAAAGATGATATAAGAGCCAGATATGTAAGATGATGGCCTAGGTAAGCACGGTTCATCTCCTTGTACAACTACATCAAAAATACAACCAACTTATAGAACAACCATCACTCAGAACCATCAGAAATCAAGTTGAATGGAAATCTGACAACTATGGAATTAGAGAGACCACATCCATCCAGACTGGTAGGAGGGGCAGAGACATGGAACGAGCTGGTCCCACATCCATATATGGTGAGTAAAAATTAAAGAGGGATATATCATGAGTGAGGGGGTCTCAGCCCCACACCAGGCCCCCCAGACATGGTTCTAATGCCAGGAAGATAGATCCCCATAACTTTTGGCTGCAGAAAACTGTGGGATTGAGTTGGTGGAAGAAATTTCTGGAGTCCCAAGCAGTTTCTCTTAAAGAACCTACACACTGACAAACCCGAACTCACTACCTCTGAGCTCCAGCAGTAGGGTAGCAGCTTGAAGAATACCAGTGACATACTGGGAGAAAATGAAGTGTCTGGCATCAGGGCAAGAGCTGGAGGATAGCTTTCTCTCAGACTGAAAGGTGGGCAGAGGCCATTGTCACTTTTTTAAATCCTCCACCTACAGAGCCACAGAGCCAGCAGGCAGGTGCCATACTTGACACCAACAACCTGTCTAACACTGTTTGCCCCACCCTGGGGATTCCCTGAGGCTCCGCCCTGGCCCAATTTACAGGCCCACCCAAGCTGTTAACAATGGTTTTTCATATGAATGGCTTGTCTGGGCTCATGTGTTACATCTTCCTAAATCCTCTTAAACAAGCAAGAGCTGGACTCCGTGAGCCCCCATATGTCTTTTGAAGTGGCCCCAGGCCTGGCACTAGCAGTAGCTAGTCTAGACTCACAACTTGGTTTCGCCTGGGAAACTTCAAGCCCAGCAGAAGCAGCAGCCATCTGCAGATTGCTTTGTAGCTCAAGCAGGGAGGCACTGAGCAGAATACAGGTTATGGCTGACCTTGGCTTGCATCACCCAGGAAACCCTGGAATGTGCTCACTCAGTGGACAGCTACAGACCACACTGGAGCACCACAACCCTGCCCCTGCACGCAGCTGACCCTCAACAGAAAGCAGAGGTTGGTGGTTGGTGGCCACATCCAGTCCTTGCAGCTGACTCGCCCAGGTAAATCCCTCCCATTGATCTGCCAACAGCAATCAAGGCTCAACTACAAGAAGAGAGTGTACGCAGCCCACACAGAGGGTGCACCTGACTACCCAGCCTGAGTGATATGGGAGGCTGTGCCACTGGACCCTACAGAACATCTACTACATCAAACTATGCTACCAAACAGGGAGTCATAAGAGCTCTACCTAATGTATAAAAACAAACACAGGGAGACTGCCAAAATGAGGAGAAAAAAACCATGGCCCTAATGAAAGAATAGATCAAAACTCCAGAGAAAGAGTTAAACGAAATGAAGATAAGCAATCTATCAGATGCAGAGTTCAAAACACTGGTTATAAGGATGCTCAAGGAACACAGTGAGGATCTTTTTTTATAATATATAATTTTATTTTTTTATTTTTCAATTACAGTTGTCCCGTTTTTCCCTCACTGCGCCCCTACCCAGCCCACCCTGTCTCCCGAAATCATATCCCTCCCCATTGTCCATGTCCATGAGTCATTTTTACACGTTCTTTGACTAAACCCTTCCCTTACTTATCTCCTTCTCTCCCTCCCTCCTCCCCACTATTGACTGCTATTCTGCTCCTTGTCCTATTTAGTTCCATTTGTTTATGTTGTTCTTTAGTTTCCTGTATTAGGTGATATCATATGGTATTTTACTTTCTTTGCCTGGCTTATTTCACTAAGCATAATTTTCTCTAGTTCCATCCATGTTGTCGCAAATGGCAGGAGTTCCTTCTTTCTCTCTGCTGCATAGTATTCCATTGTGTAAATGTACCACCGTTTTTTGATCCACTCATCTACAGATGGGCACTTAGGCTGTTTCTAGCACTTAGCTATTGTAAACAGTGCTGCTATGAACATAGGGGTGCATAAGTTCTTTTGAATTAGGGTTTTAGGATTTTTCAGGCATAATCCTAGCAGTGGAATCGCTGGTTCAAAAGGCAGTTCCATTTTTAGTTTTTTGAGGTAATTCCTTACTGTTTTCCATAGTGGCTGCACCAGTCTGCATTCCCACCAGCAGTGCAGTAGGGTTCCCGTTTCTCCAGATCCTCGTCAGCACTTGTTGTTTGTTGATTTGTTGATGATGGCCATTCTGACTGGTGTAAAGTGGTATCTCATTGTGGTTTTTATTTGCATCTCTCTGATGGCTAGTGATGTTGAGCATTTTTTTATATGTCTATGGACCTTCTGTATGTCCTCTTTGGAGAAGTGTTTGTTCAGTTCCTTTGCCCATTTTTTAATTGGGTTGTCTGTTTTCTTGACATTGAGTCATATAAGCTCTTTATATATTTTGGAGATCAGTCCCCTGTCTGAGATATCATTGGCAAATATGTTTTCCCATATGGTTGGTTTCCTTTTCATCTTGCTGATGTTTTCTTTTGCTGAGCAGAAACCCTTGAGTTTGATGTAGTCCTGTTTGTTTATTTTTTCCTTTATTTCTCTTGCCTTAGGAAATGTATCCATGAAAATATTGTTACATGGGATATCTGAAATTTTTCTGCCTATGTTCTCCCCTAGGACTTTTATGGTATCATGGCTTACATTCAAGTCTTTGATCCATCTTGAGTTTATTCTCGTGTGTGGTGTAAGTTGGTGGTCTAATTTCATTTTTTTTGCACATCCCTGTCCAGTTCTCCCAGCACCATTTGTTAAAGAGGCTCTTCTCACTCCATTTTATGTTCCTTCCTCCTTTATCAAATATTAGTTGACCATAGAGGCATGGGTTTATTTCTGGACTCTCTATTCTGTTCCACTGATCTATATGTCTGTTCTTATGCCAGTACCAGACTGTTTTGATCACAGTGGCTTTGTAGTATTGTTTGATGTTTGGTATTGTGATTCCTCCTGCTGTGTTCTTCTGGCTCAAGATTGCTTTTGCTATTCAGGGTCTTTTCTGGTTCCATATGAATTTTTGGAGTATTTGTTCTGGGTCTGTGAAATATGTCATTGGTATTTTAATAGGGATTGCATTGAATCTGTAAATTGCTTTGGGTAGTATGGTCATTTTGGTGATGTTGATTCTTCCCATCCAAGAACATGGTATTTGCTTCCATTTATTTCTTTCTTCCTTAATTTCTTTCTTCAATGTTATGTAATTTTCAGAGTACAGGTCTTTTATCTCTTTGGTTAAGTTTATTCCTAGGTACTTTATTTTTCTTGTTGCTATAGTAAGTGGTATTTTCTTTTTTGTCTCTGTCTCTGATATTTTATTGTTGGTGTACAGAAATGCCTTAGATTTCTGTATATTTATTTTGTATCCTGCTATTTTGCCAAATTCACTTATTATATCGAGTAGTCTTTTAGCAGAGTTTATAGGGTTTTCTATGTATACTATCATGTCATCTGCATATAATGATGGTTTTACTTCTTCTTTCCCTATTTGGATGCCTTTTATTTCTTTTTCTTGTCTGATTGCTGTGGCTAGGACTTCCAACACTATGTTGAATAGGAGTGGAGAGAGAGAGCGGCCTTGTCTTGTTCCTGGTTTCAGGGGGAATGCTTTCAGTTCGTGTCCATTGAGTATGATGTTGGCTTCAGGCTTCTCATATATAGCCTTAATTATGTTAAGGTATGCTCCCTCTATTCCCATTTTTCTGAGTGTTTTCATCATAAATGGGTGTTGTACTTTATCAAATGCTTTTTCTGCATCTATTGATATGATCATGTGATTTTTTCCCTTCATTTTGTTTAGGTGATGTATTATACTTATTGATTTGCGAATATTAAACCATCCTTGCATCCCTGGGATGAATCCCACTTGATCGTGGTGTATGATCTTTTTGATGTATTGCTGGATCCTGTTTGCCAATATTTTATTGAAGATTTTAACATCTATGTTCATCAGTGATATTGGCCTGTAATTTTCTTTCTTTGTTGTGTCTTGACCTGGTTTTGGAATTAGGGTAATACTAGCTTCATAGAAAGAGTTTAGGATTTTTCCCTTTCCTTGGATTTTTTGGAATAGTTTGAGGAGGGTAGGAGTTAGTTCTTCCCTAAATGTTTTGTAAAATTTGTATGTGAAGTCATCCGATCCAGGGCTTTTGTGTGCTGGGAGATTTTTGATTACTGTTTCAATTTCCTTCTTTGTTATTGGTCTTTTGAGACTTTCTACTTCTTCTTGATTCAGTTTTGGAAGGTTATATGTTTCTATAAATTTGTTCATTTCTTCTAGGATGTCAAATTTCTTGCCATACAGTTGTTTGTAGTAATTTTTGCAATCCTTTGTATTTCTGTAGTATCAGTCGTGATTTCTCCTCTTTCGTTTCTGATTTTGTTTCTTTGGGTCTTCTCTCTTCTTTTCTTGATGAGCCTGGCTAAAGGCTTGTCGATTTTGTTTATTTTTCAAAGAATCAGCTCCTAGTTTCATTGATCCTTTGGATTGTTTGTTTGGTCTCTATGTCATTTAATTCTGCTCTGATCTTGATGATTTCCTTCCTTCTACTTGCCCTAAGCTTTGTTTGTTGTTGTTGTTCTAGTTCTTGTAGCTGTAGGGTTAAATTTCTTATTTGAGATTCTTCTATCCTTTTCAGATATGCCTGTATTGCTATGAACTTCCCTCTCAGGTTTGCTTTTGCTGTGTCCCATAGGTTTTGGGCTGTTGTGTGTTCATTATCATTGGTTTCCAGAAATTTCTTGATTTCTTCTTTGATGTCATTGTTAACCCATTCATTATTTAATAGCATGTTATTCATTGTCTGTGAGTTTGGGTGTCTTTGATTTTTTTCTCTGAGGTTGATTTTTAGTTTCAAGGCATTGTCGTCTGAAAAGGTGCTTGATATGATTTCAATTTTCTTGAATTTGTTGAGGCTTGTTTTGTGTCCTATCATGTGTTCAGTCTATCTTTGAAAATGTCCCATGTGCATTTGAAAAGAATGTATATTTTGTTTCTTCGGGGTGAAAAGTTATATATATATATATCAGTTAAGTCCATGTGGTTTAGTGTATTGTTCAATGCCTGTATATCCTTGGTGTTTCTTTGCTTCAAAGATCTGTCTATTGTTAATAATGGAGTGTTAAAGTCCCCTACTATGAGTGTGTTGCTGTTAATATCCTTCTTGTGGTCTTCTAGGGAATCAACAATAGAGTGGATGAAGCTGAGAATCAAATCAATGATTTGGAACATAAAGAAGCAAAAGACAACCAATCAGAATAATAAGAAGAAAAAATAATCAAAAGACAACAGCAGCAAAAAAACAAACAAACATGAAGATAGTGCAAGGAGCCTCTGGGACAACTTTAAGTGTTCCAACTTTCACATCATAGGGGTGACAGAAGGAGAAGAAAAATAGCAAGGAATTGGAAATCTATTTGAAGAAATAATGAAAGAAAACTTTCCTAATTTGGTGAAGGAAATAAACCTAAAAGTGTAAGAAGGGCAGAGTCCCAAATGAGATGAATGCAAAGAGGCCCACACCCACACACACCATAATTAAAATGCCTAAGGCTAAATATAAAGAGAGAATCTTAAAAGCAGCAAGAGAAAAGCAGTTTGTTACCTACAAGAGAGTTCCCATAAGACTATCAGATGATTTCTCAAAAGAAACCTTGCAGGCTAGAAGGTATTGGCAAGGAATATACAAAGTGATGAAAAGCAAGGACATCCAAGATTGCCCTATCCAGCAAAGCTATCATTTAGAATCAAGGGGTGGATAAAGAACTTCCTAGGCAAGAAAAAACTAAAGGAGTTTATCATCCCCAAATCATTATTATATGAAATATTAAAGGGACATATTTAAGAAAAAGAAGATCAAACCATGAACAATACAATGGCAATAACTATATTTCTATCAACAACTGAAGCTAAAAACAAACTAAGCAAACAAGCAGAATAGAAACAAAATCATAGATACAGAGAATGGTTTGATGGCAACCAGATGGAAGGGGGAATTGGGGAATAGGTAAAAAGGTGAAAGGATTAACAAGCACACACACAAAAAAATTAGTAGTTACAAAATAGTCATGGGAATGTAAAGTACAATATAGGAAATGGAGAAGCAAAAAAGCTGATACGCATGACCCATGGACATGAACAAAGGTGTGGGGATCGCCAGAGGGAGCAGGGGTTGCTGGATGGAGGGGGCAAAGGGGGAAAATTGTAATAGCATAATCAATAAAATATATGTTTAAAAAAGTAAATAGAAGGATAGAGCATAATGGTGGAAGGTCTTTCAATGCTATGATGAGTTTAGTTCTTATATAAAGTGTTAGGTTGATAATATTAAAAGATTCTTTTTAATGGAACTCATCAGTTGTGCAATTGGAAGACAGTTGGGATAGCAGAAAGACATGAGGCAGAGAGACCTTTTAGGACCTGAATGTGGGAGTCCAACTGAGAGATGAGGAGTGCCTGTGGTACTGTGGGAATGAGGAGAACAGGGGGATTGGTGGTAATGGAAAGATTATAAGAGACCTATCCCAGGTAGAATCAGTTGAATTTAATCAGCTGATTGATATGAGGCTTGGTCTCTTTAGAAAGAGAAGGCTTTGGAGAAAGTATACTGTGTGGCAGTGGCCCCAGGCAACTGCAGCTGTGTCCAAGAGCTGGACCAACACAGAAGGCTGCTCCTGGAGCCAGAGGAGGAGATGGGAGGAAGGGCCAGGGTCAAGAGTGCTTCAGTGGATAGCAAGAACCAGGCTGGCGCAGAGCTGCTTCTCCCCTGGGACTCTGATTATATGTGCACGCCCTGCTTATCACCCCTACCTCACTCAAAGCCTCTCTGAGGGAGATGCAAGGAGTGGGAGGCTGAGGTCCTGCCTTCTGCCTGATGACAACTATTGCTCTAGAAGGACCCTTCAGGAGGGGACCGTGGCGAGGTTGGGAAAGTGGCTATGGTTAGAGATACAAGAGCCAGCAGTATCTGGGTGATAGTGGGAGTCATATCGGTGGATGCACAGGGTGAAACATAAGATGAAGCAGGCAAGGGTTTTGTTTGGAGGGGTCGTGGATCTGCTTAAGGAGCTGATAAAAAACATGAGCTCTCTTCCTAGAAGAATGTCCATACATACCCACCAAATGTAGCTAAATTATAGAGGTTCACAGACTAAACTTAAAAGAGTGGGAGGGAAGAGAGCTGAAGAGGATGCTTGGGGAAGCACCTTCATGATTATGAGGTTACTACAAAGCAGCTACAGCAACATCAAGGGGCACAAGAGCCATGGAGAGCAGCAGCAGAGGAGGCTCAGATGGCGGGAAACTGACCAGAAGCCACTGGGCACAGCCTGAGAACATAGTATCATGATCAATGTTCATAAATACTGGGCAAATTAATTCATTGATTTCAGTAGCATGGTGTCAGGAAGCCAGACTGCAGAGGGGAGAAGCAAATGGGAATTTTAAAAATAATAGTAGTGATTTAATATAGAATTTATCCTTCCAACTGGGTATGAAGGAATTTTCTGTAACATATATACATACGTATTTTCCATTAAAAATTTTAAAGGAAAATAACTGTAATTTGCACATTTTTCTACCTTTCCCGTAAAGCTGATGCAACTCTATCCACTAACTGAATTTTTCTTATGGCCCGTATGTAATTCCTATCTGTGGCCACAGTAGGGCAGCAGTTCTCTTTTACAGAAATCACAGTCCCTTACTATTTACGCCAAAAATTATTTTCGATACCATGAGATTTTCAAAGTATATTTGCAAGCATAGAGAAAAGGCAAACTTATTTAAAAGAAACTCGTCTCAACGCTGTGATCAAATAAGCGCAATAAAACCGTACACAAATGGAAAAGGCTGCTTCCCAGGGCAGGCAAGCATATCTTTAAAATGAAAATGGTTTACTTTTTTAATGATGGAAGAAAAATCTTGTGAAAGCAACATTTTCAGATGAATAAAATATGAAACCAGAATATTTTCTTTTACATCTAGTTGCCTTGCAAATTATATAGCTTATAAAAGAAAAAGAAAGTGATTGACTGGGGGATTGCAGGGGTGAGGTAGTGGAGAGCAATGGAGGAAAATCGGAACAACTGTAATAAAACAACATTTAAAAAAAGAAATTAAAAACTGAAAAATGAAAAGAAAAGATAAAGAAATATGTACTTGTCTGGCATGTTTTGGTTATTAAATCTTTTTTAAAAAGGAACAATTTTCAGTGAAACTTTTTGTGAGTACAATAAGGTTTATTAGTATTTTTGATAATGTAATTGAAAGAGCTATACTTTCTTTGTTCAAAAGAATAAACTGATAATATAATTTAAGAGTTTAAAGAATACTGAGGTCTAGTTAAATTTCCCTCTAGTGAAACTTTTTAAGCAAACTTCTTAGATTTCATTTTTCAACTCAGAAATTTATAAGGAATAAATAACAAGAGTGACCTACTATACCACCATACAGACGATCCTTGTTCTTTTTAAAAATAAGATTACATGTTCAGTTATAAAATTCAGAGTACAGCGATAAAAATGTGAAAATCAAATGCCATCTTCCCCTTACCGCCTTCTCCCTTGCCCATTCCTTCTCCCTTGAAAGTAGTCACCACTAATAGATTCTTGTGATGAAGACTATCTTCCATGGAATGGTTAACCCTAAGATTAGGAATGGTATTTAAAACAACAGGCTTTAATCTTTACAGAAGAATTTGAACCAGAACCCAGACTGCAGTCTGGTTGCACATGTGAAATGTGGCAATGGCTTCAGAACCAAAGGCCTGTGTGAATGGCCAATCACACACCGTCATCCCCCAATGACACCTTTCAGAGGGTATAAGAAATCAAAGTCCCTTCTCACCTCCAGAAATTCTCTTTCCAGAGGTGAGGTATGTGGGGTACATTTGAACAGCAGCTGCTCCTGCTGGCTGCCAGAAGCCCAGAGAAAAGACCACTGTCTCCAGGGCTGTCAATCTGGCCCTTTCATACACACTTACATTGATTTAACAAAACAAAACAAAACAAAACAATTCTAGCTCAGAAATGACAAGAGACCCTTAAAAGACATTGATGTATCCATATTTGCACACATTGAATAGAAAAGTATGTTTTATATATATACTGAATAAAATATCCAACTTTTAAAGAATGCTGTAAAATATTTCCATATGTACATTATATCAAAGTACTTTTCCCCAAAGTTCAGTTTTGAAAGGAAATACCCAGAGCATTAGGCCCATCAGAATAGATGTCTCCAGTTGTGGTTTTCAGATGCCCTAACATGCTTCTGCCCAGAACTAATCAAATACATATGTGTGTGTGTGTGTGTATTTCTTTACAAAGAGAAAAATCATTTTGGGTAAAACATGATATATGAGGATAAGATATCAGCTGACATTTTGGTTTATTTCCAACATTATCACTAATCACTCAAAATGAGAAGATTTCATTGTGGCCATCTTGATGCACTTTGTTTCTCTGTAACTATATAATAGGGCAGGTCTTGTACTGGAAGCAAGGAAGGATTATCCATTCTGTGGTATGGATAACACAGGACATTTCACTGAACCCATAGGACCTCTGAAATTATATTATCTTCATTTTGTAGGTGAGGTGACTAAGGGTTACAGAGCATAAGAAACTTGCTCAGAATCACCTAAATTTCTGTAATGGAAGTGGGTCTTTTGACCCACCATTAGTAATTATAAAGCTAAAATGTAAGCCATCCACCGGGAACATACTGACTTATGTTCACACAATGGCTGACGTCAGGTGTGTTCTGATATAAGGTTGTAAGAAGAGTTGGAAAGAGACCCAGAACTAGCATTTATTAAGTATCTACTAGGTGCTAAGCACATTTTAATCTTTGCAGCAATCCTGGAAGATAGCTATTTTTATATGCATTTTGAGGGTTCATGAAACAGAGACTCTGAGAATTTTAAGTAGCTTCTCAAGGCCAATAACTGATAAGTAGTAGAGCTTATGCTTTGTCCTCAATACCAAGCCACATGATTCTGTGTATGAAAGGGGGTGGGGGGCAAGGGAGATTGAGGAGATGAGAGGCTCCCCATCCATGTCATTACAGAAAACTTTCTAAATGCTAATGTACATAAAACTCCTTGGTTTCTCCCAATTGCCCATAATAACAGTTCTATAACTTATTTAGAAAGCAAAATATTTAGAAACCATGCTTAGAATACAATAGATTTATATATTATGCACGATTTAATTTATTGTTAATCAGATTTTGTGCAAGCAGTACTCAGCATCAAAGATTTAAGAAAAAATGTAAATCAACACATTCACCCATACATTTGGAGTTTTTTTCTAAAAATTGGGAGCATTGGATTACCTTGCAAAAGATCAAAGTTTTATGGTTTGATATTTCTTTTTTCCAAAACGTTGAACTTCTCTAGATAATGTTTAGAAAAAATATATAATCTCCCTTGGTTTTAGACTGCCCATTCCTGGAAAATTCAATATTTATTAAAACCATGCAAAAACTACTTTTTGTTTATATTTAAATGGAGTTTACTAAGGCTTGGATAATAAAAAACAGTTTTCTCACCAACATAAAAACTTGATTGGATATTGGAAAGTAATGTAGGACTAGGGACATTTTGTTGAGACGATTGTCCTATACCTTACAGAATGTGTTGCATCAATGCCCCAATGGATTTCCAAGATGCCACATAGGTGCCAGCCATTGGCTTGAACCACTCATTTAAACTAATTTATCAAAAGGCATGTGTGGCCTGCCGTGACTGGGTTACAGCAACATCCCAATAAGCCAAGTTGTGGGTTCAATCCACAGTCAGGGCTCATAAAAGAATCAACCAGTTAATGCATGGATAGGTGGAACAACAAATCAATGTTTCTCTTTCTTCCTCTTTCTCTCTAAAATAAGTTTTTTAAAAATGAAAAGAAAAGCATATGTGGCTGAACTAGATGGTGAGCTCCTGGAGGGCTCTGATGGTATTGTATTCACCTTCGGAGCCCGAAGCACAGCAGATGCTTAACTCATTACCAGGACAAATTAAATGAATCCATGAACCCACTAATTTAATCTCCCAGAGCAGGTAAGTGACTCAACCAAGATAAAAGAAGTAGTTAGTGGCAGAACCAGGACTATATACAGTCCAGGTTCTTTGCTTCAAGAATAAATGCTCCTTCTACTAAATCAGGGATCTTCATATTTGATGCTTCATACCTTCAATCTCCAGGGCACCTGAGACATCCCAAGGAGTACTGGGTATTGCTAGATTGAAGGAAAGCAATTTCAAGATTATTAGCTACCATACACATTTGTTGATCTTCCATTTTCCACCTTTTATAATAAGTTTTCTTCCATTTTACAGAAGAAAGAGAACCTCACACCCAGTTGGTGTTCCATGGTGCATTGACTGGATGCATGTAAAATTTGAGGGCAGTAAATGGACAGCTTTAAATACTGGGGTAAGCCCAGCCTCCTTTAAGCAAAGCACCTTTGATGGCCGCCCATGCACTCAAGAGCCAACAACCTGCCCTTAATATTTTGCAGGACTCGGCACAGGAGCACAAATAGGTGTCTAATATCATATCAAATACATTTCTAAACACTAATAAATCAGGCTAACAAATAGAACTTATCAATAGGATAAGTTCTGGCCTCCCACTTTGACAAACAGAATTTCCAAAGGCCTCAAAAGCCAGGTTCAACATTAGAATCTAGGGCCTTCAGGAGTTTTTCATCTGAACTTGATGGCCATGCAGGAGTAGCCTGTTCCCTGCACAGCCCACTTTGTGCCAGACCTCTGGCTCTCCTTCCTACCTGGGGAGCTTTGTGTGCAGGTACCCACAGCTCGGCCCACACATCCAAGCTCCTTTCACAGCCCCTGCAAACACCCTCAGGCTTCGGGTGAGCATCTCAGGGGCTCAATCCTCCCAGACAAACGGGCCAGGAAGCAGTGCTCAGGCCCAGGGAGGGGACTTGGGTGCCTTGGGCAGGGGTTTCTGGGGCCACATATACTTACCCCCCATGTGGGGGTGTAAAAAGGAAGCATATGTCCAGGGTCAGTTCCCTGGGCTCTTTGCATATGGGGTGGGGTATTGCCAGGGGGAAGCCAGATCAGGGCCTCTAAAATGCGGGGCTCAGGGAGAGGGCTCTCTTGCCCAGGTCCAAGGTCTCTAGTGGTCCAAACAGAGAGCTGTAAAAACTGATACGACCTGGCACCGTTAACTCCCCGACCTCATCTGCTCCTCCAGTCCAGCCACATGGCAGCCTCTTGCTTGCAGATTATTCTCTACTCCAGTGCTCTTCCCCAGATATCCTCATGCTCTTTCCTCACCTCCTTTCAGTCTTTGTTTAAATGTGCCCTCCTCAGGGAGGTTTTCCTTCATTCCCTATTTAAATTGCAACCCCTCACATCCTCCTGCATTCTATTCCCTGCTTTCCTTCTCTTGAGTCTATAGCATATATCAGTCATACCATGAATTTCATTCTTTTATTTATTCCTTCATATATGTTTCCCCTCCTTGGACTGTAATCTCCAATGAGGCAGGGAGTTTTTGTCTATCTTGTTTAACCCCATTCCTGGAACAGTCCCTTATTAGTAGTGAATAAATTATAAGTAATGCTTGATTGATTGATTTTAAAGAGATTAAAAAACAGTGGCAAGGCTTTGTGTCTTTCCCTGCTGTACACATAAGGGAGATGTTAGCCTTTGGACTGACTAGACCTTTGGATGACCTAAATTTAGGCATAATGTAGAATGAGATGGGAGGGAAAGCTCACAATTTTCACTTAACATCCTGACCCCTTTCATCCTGCCCCAAGTGTCAAAGAATGGATTACTCCTGAGAGAGAGCTCCTTCCGAGTGAAGCAAAGAAAACACAGAAGAAAAGGCAGTGGTGCCTTATTTCATCCAGAGATCAAATGGGTGGCGAGACTCCATGCCTCCTTCTCTGCTTTTTCTTTCTTAGAAATAGAAGGGTAGGAATTGCCGATCAGGAAAGGATTTGCAATATAAAATTTCCAACTGTTAAAACAGCTGATTCTTTTCTTCTTTTTTTTTAAATCATTGCTATGTAGCTTCTATTTGCTATATTTTAAAAGTGATAGAAAAGGCTTATAAAAATATTCATAGTTTATTGTGTTGGAAGTTATATCCTTTTCAACAATTTAAATTTATAATGAAAAGTTTTAGATGATAATCTAAAACTGTTCAAGGGTCTATATACATTTCAAAATTCTTTAAAGGATATGCAAGCAAAAAAAAACTATTTAAAGACTGTTGCACTGCACCACTGTTTTAGTGGTATATGATGTAACAAACCACCTCAGAATTTAATGGGACAAAACAACAATTAATTTTTCTCACCATCTTTTGGGCTGACTACACCCAACAAGGCAGTTTTCTGCTGGTCTTGCTTGAGGTTCCTCATGCAGTTGCTGGTCAGATGGCAGCTGAAGCTGGAAGCAGGAGTCATCCGGAACAGGGCAGGTCCCCAAACTACAACCTGCAGACCAAATCTGACCCAGCATCAGCATTTGTAAGTAAAGCTCGATTGGCATAGAGCCCTGACCATTTATTTAGGAATTGCCTGTGGCTGCCTCCACACATATCACTAGAGTGAGTAATTGCAATAGACCATATAGCTTATAAAGTCTTTGTAAAACTTACACTGATCTGGTCAACACTGAAGTTTTCTTCAAGATTTGTCCTTTAGGCATGTCAAGCTGTAAGCTTATTTCCAATGAGAGAGAGAGAAAGAGAGAGAGAGAGAGAGACAGAGAGAGAGAGAGGAAGGGGAGGGGAGAGGAGGAGAGAAGAGGGAAAAGGAAGGGGAGGGGACGGGAAGAAGGGCAGAGGGCAGAGCTGCCAGGCTATTTGCACCAGCCAAGGAATATAGAAGCTGAATGAATATCCAAGAAATTCAGTCAATAATTTTGATTTATTTTCTCCTTAATAGTAGGTTAATGCTTAAAGTATCTAGAGAATTGTATAACTAAAATATCCTCTAGTAGAATGGATGTCTTTGCTCCTAATTAAAATAAAGTTTATGACCGCTTTTCCTTCACTGTCTCCCTTAGGAAGGAAAAGGTGGCACAGATCTTTGGGGGCCTCGTAGGTGACTAAGTTATTTGCTAACAGGAATGTTCCTTCTTAGTGATTAACAATTTGTTCATGTATAACAGATTAATTGAGCTCTAAATATTGAGGGTGAATTGGGTTGCATGAACTACTTAAAAAAAAAAAAAAAAGGTGTTTTTTAACTTAAGACATTTACACATGTTGGTGCTTATGTCTGGAATGTTCTCCCTACTTTTCACCCAGCTAACATATACTTATTCTTGCTCTGAGCTTAAATATCACTTTCTCAGAAAAGCCTCTCTTCACTTCCCAGGAGATTCCATTCTTACACTGTTTAACAGCACTGTGTGCTTTCTTTTTATGATTCTTATCCCAATGTGTGTAATTAAAAATGTATCCTCATTTATCATGATCTCCCCTATGTACCATGAGAGCACGGTAAGAGCCTGCTTTGTTGACAATTGTATTAATAAATACCCAGCAGCACAGTTTCTGGAACATAGTAGTTTCTAATAAATATTTGTTGAGTGGATGAATGAAAGCTAAGGCAAATTATGAAAGAATGTAAATGGATGGCAAAAATAAATATTTTCATAATCAAATTATCCAGAAATATTTTAAAATATGCTTTATTGATTATGCTGTTATACTGTCCCAATTTATTTTCCCTTTGTTCCCCTCCACCCAGTGACCCCCCTCCCTCCAGTTGTCCAAACCCACTTAGTCCATGCCCATTGGTTGTGCATATAGTTCTTATCAACATCTTCCTATCTACTCCACCTCCTCCTACTATGCTTCTAAATTTCTGTCCCATCTCCAGCCCTTTCCCACCTTTCCCCTCCCAGATTACCTCCCCCCAGTATGTCCCCCATACCTATAATTCTTTTTCTACTCTTGTTACCTACTTAGTTTGCCTTTGTTTCGGTTCCCTAGCTTCTGTTGTTGGTTGTTGTGATACAGTTTTCATTTTAATGTTCATAGTTTCGATCCTCTTTCTCCTAAACAAATCCCTTTAACATTTCATAAAACAGTGGTTTGGATCTGATGAACTCCTTCAGTTTTACTTTGTCCTGGAAGCACTTCCTCTGCCCTTCTATTCTGAATGACAGCTTCACTAGATAGAGTAATCATGGCTGTAAGTTTTTGCTTCTCATTACTTTGAATATTTCTCGCCAGTCCCTTTTTGCCTGCAGAGTTTCTTTTGAGAAATCAGCTGATAGTCTTATTGGGACCCTTTTGTATGTAATTCTCTTCTTCTCTCTTGCTGCTTTTAAGATTCTCTCTTTATCCTTAATTTTTGACATTTTGATTCTAATGTGTCTTGGTGTGGTTCTTCCTTGGTCCAGTTTTTTTTGGAACTCTCTGTGCTCCCTGAACATCTAAGTCTATTTTCTTCCCCAAGTTAGGCAAGTTCTGCTCCATTATTTTTTCACATAATTTTTCAATTTCTAGTTCTTCTTCTTCACCTTTTGGCAACCCTATGATTCGGATGTTGGCCCGCTTATAGCTGCCCCATAGGTTTCTGAGCCTCTCCTCATTTTCCTTACTTTTTGTTTCCTCTTTTTGCACTGGTTGACCATTTGTTCCTCCCCTATGTTCCGATTTGTTGATTTGATCCCTAGTTTTCTTTTCCTTACTACGAGTTTCATATGTGTTTTTGCTCATTTCAGCAGGACTAGCCTTCATTCCTTCCCCTCTTGTTTAAGATCTGCTGTCAGTTCTGTAAGCATTTTTATAACCAAAGCTCTGAACTAAGCCTCAGAAAGATTTCCTATGTGCCGATCTGTTAGATCAGATATTTGCCAACTGGTCAGCTGTGTCACTGGGATCTCTGTCATGATCTGTGCCATCCTGACAGTTTTGTGTTTATCTTTGCTTCCTGGGTGGGGCTGTCACACCTCCTACACTATAGGGGGGTGGAGCCATGTGTACTCGTCACTATAGCTGACACTTCTCACCACCCTGTGGCATTTTGTGTATGGGGGCAGGGGTCCAAGATTGATTCTTGCTGTTTACTCTCTGCCAAGAGACCAGGAGCTTCTTCTTCTGTCCCCAACCCTGTGGCTCTTATAGCCCGAGGCAGTGGGGGTCTTTCTTCCCCAGCACTGGAATTGCAAGCTGACTGGTCTGGTGTGCAGCCAGGGGTGCTCCCCGGGTGTTTCTTGCCTCTTTCTAAATATGGGTGTCTGTGCTTACTGCCGTCCCACCATCATTGCTACAGCTGCTACTGCCAGCACAGCTTGATCTCTCTGCCCAACTTCATTTCTCCTACCCATCTGGATGAGCACCACTTGTTTATAACTTCATATGTTGTACTTCCATGTAGCTTTATTTTCTGGAACTTCTGGTTATTTCTGGCTTTGTGGTAGATGTATCCCTTCTTAGTTGTGAAGGGAGACAGAGTGTGTCAGTCTAGGCCTCCATCTTGGCCAGAAGTCCCCAGAAATATTTTTAATTTACTCAAAATTATTGAGTAGCTAATGTTTTGGAAATCAGAAAGCATCTTTTGATCTTGAAATAGTGTGAATCTTATCCTTTAGAAAGAAAACTCATGAAGATAGTTTGCTGATTTCGCAAGTGTAAATGCTTCCATTATGCCAATTTCAAGGCACCAACCTGAAATCAGAGCACAGAGCTGGACAGAGAGACACACAATTGACCCTGACAGCCAGAGTGAGCTGGCTCCATGCACCACTGGTTCTAATAATATCTAATAATTATAGATCTTTAATCAGCAGTAATAATCATAAAATTCAGCCCTACTTCACAATCTCACTCCAGAGGTGGGTAGAGGCATGCGCCATTTTATTGTGCCTCATTTTATTGCTCTCCACAGAGACTGCGATTTTTTACAAACTGAAGGTAAGACTCTAACCAAAAGAAACATTAGGACTTGCTAAGAGCTCTGATGATAGTCAGCAATTTTTAGCAATAAAGTATTTTTAAATAAGTATGTACTTTTTTTAGACATAATGCTATTGCACACTTAACAGACTACAGTATAGTATAAATATAAGTTTATATCCACTGGGAAATCAAAAACTTCATGCAACTCGCTTTATTGTGATATTTGCTTTATTGTAATAAGGTCGGAAATGAATGCCATAATGTCTCTGAGGTATGCCTGCATATGATGTTAGTCAGTGTGATAAAATAGTTTACAGTTAAAGCTGGATAGAGCCCTGCCTGTCAAAGTTCCGGGAGTCCAAGCTCTAAATCATTAGGGTAATAAGTGTATGTTATTACACTGCTGACAATAAACTTGATTTACTTATTTAAATATATGAATATTTTCTTCTTTTAAGGCTAAAAGACTCCCCCCACCACCACCCCACATTCTTTTAATACAATCTATAAGCAATTCAATGGAAGGAGAAATATGAGACTTTACAAAAAAACCACTGACTACATTCACATTTCATTTTAGGAAGCTATCAAAAATACTTCAAGTCATACACAGAGAACTGGATTCAATAAAAACTTTATTTAGTTATTTATTTATTTTAAATAGAATCAAAACCTAGAACAGTGCAGAATCCATTTTGGTCACTTGAACAGAATTGGCACTATGTTCACACCAGTGTACGGTCTTCTATAGCTACACAGCACAACATGAACTCTGCTCTCCTGGGAGTGTCAGGGTGGGAGGAGAAAACTGGACCTGGACAGTGAGAGCGGGAGGTGGAGAGCAATCAGCGATGGGGGAGTGAAGAAGTTCCGTCTATGGTCAAGAACGTAAGTGGCTAAACTAACCCAGGTGAAGAAATGGTCACTAATCAGGCACAATTTACAACCGTAGTGTCATGGATGTGAAATGTGTTCATGGTATGTATGTTTGTGTTCCTCCAGAATTCATATATTGGAACCCTAATCCCTAATGTATTAGGAGGTGGGCCTTTGAGAGGTAATGAAGTCATGAAGTTGGAATCCTCATCATGGCTTTAGTGCCCTTGTGAGAGCAGAGACATGAGAGCTTGCTTCACTCTCTGCTCTCCATCATGTGAGGATGCAAGAAGACAGCTCTCTGAGAACCATGAAGTGGGCACTCACCAAGAACTGAATCTGCCAGCACCTTGATCTTGGACTTCCCAGCCTTCAGAGCTGTGAGAAATAAATGGTTGTTGTTCAAGGCACCCTGTCTATAGTACTTTGTTACCAAAGCCTGAGTAGACTAAGACACTTAGGAGACATCATTGTAATCCCAATAATTAAACTTGACTATTGAAATACTGTATTTTAATGGCAACTTATGGATTTAAAAAAAAAGAAAAAAAAGCAGCCCTGACTCCTGCGGCTCAGTGGATTGAGCACCAGCCTGCAAACCAAAGGGTCACTGGTTCGATTCCCAGTCAGGACACATGCCTGGATTGCAGGCCAGGTCCCCAGTTGTGGCATGTAAGAGACAACCACACATTGATGTTTCTCTCCCTTTCTCCCTCCCTTCCCCTCTCTCTAAAAATAATAAAATCTTTTTTGATAAAATTATAAATTAATTAAATATAGAATAATGCTCACAAGTGCTAAAATAGGAAAAAAAACTAGAAATAGCCCAAATATTTAAAAGAACGGGAATATTTAAATCATGGCACATAGATTTGATGGTATATTCAATCACTAAAATACTTTTTCAAAAGAAATAGGTTCACAGGGGCTAAGGGTAGAAAAAGGGTGGAAAATTTTTATATAATGTATGCTTCCAATTTTGATTTGAAATGTCTATCTTATGCCTAGAAAACAAAATGGGAAGCCATCAAACTGTTAAAAATGATTATCTGCATACTGACATTAAAGGGGATTTTTGTCATTCTTTTTCCATACTTTTTAAATTGCCTACAAAGATGTTTTATAATAAAAGTGAAAACATTTCAAATTAGGAAAAGGTTATTCCATTTAACATGAAGAATTCTTTGAAAAGTATGTAACTTTAATGCTTTAGTGTTCTCAAATTTCTAAGTTAACCCATTTATTTTGGTGAAACTTGATAGTCCTCCCATTAGAGCCTGTGTTCAGTCACATTGTTTATGGATTTCATGCCTCAGGGAGGGACAACCCTGACAGGGAAGGGGAAGCTTTCCCTCCAGAACTATTATTAAAAATTACATCTCACGCCTTTCAAAAACTACATTAGTTTACAAAGCAATTAAGTCACTGTTTTTGAGAGTGTTATTTTTAAAGTACCAATTTTTAGATTCTTATACCAAACACACTACATGATTACAAAACAAGCCCATCTATCAGATTCATTAAGTCATGGAGAAATGAGATGTTAATCTCCCTCAGATCCGATGTTTTTCAATTACAGTACATACCTATTAAAAATGTTTTTGTATCATGATTAAACATTACCCAAATAATTGTATTGCTCTGGTTGCCTCACAATCCTGATTGGAAAGGCATTTGGGGAAAATATGATGGATCTCAATCATCTGAGACAATATAAAGAGGGGCCTCAGCTATCATTACTTGTGCTAAAGTATTTATTGGGATGAGCTGTCATTCAATCTCAACACTCTAAATACATGTGCAAAAATCCTAATGGGTTATATTACACCACCTGCATACTATAGATAACCAAGGTATCACAGGGTTGTTGGGCAGACTAAGTGAAGATGTTAAGTGCTTTGATGTGTCAGGCACATGGCAAACAGGTGTTAGGTATCACTATGGAGATGCTATCAGTATTGTTAAAAAGAAAATTTTAACTGCCTCAGTTCAAATGCCAACCTAGTCAATTAATTTTCTTCAGCAAAATATGGATTAAAAATCTACCAAAGAAGTTAGCTGGCAGTGTGGTACAATGAAAAATGTTCAAGAGGCCAGAAAGATTTATGCCTTTTTCCTTCCTTAGGAAACAGTACTACATTTATTATAAATAGGAAATGCCCCTCTGTGTAAGACACCAGGTCAACAGCAATGTCTAGAGAAAAAGGGTCAAAATTTACAGAATTTTTCAGCTGAGTTTCTAGACTTCTTGGCTTGTGCAAGTAGCCTGGGGACTCCTCTTTTCTCTTGAGATTGGAAATAAGCTTGACATGGCTTGAAACAATGGTCTTGGAGGACAATTCAAAAGAATTTATGCACGTAGAATACTTGGATGGATGCTTGGTACAGTCTCAGCACTTTAAGAATGAACTAATAAAATCTTTACATACTTTTGCATTATTAAGAGTTGTCAAATAGTATTACACAGTTCACGAAAATACAGGGTGGGGCAAAAGTAGGTTTACAGTTGTGAGTACATGAGAGTTCATTTTCATATTGTATCATTTCCTATACAAACAACTGCAAACCTACTTTTGGCTCACGCTGTATATTAAGGTCTAATTATTCCAATGTTTAGATCTGCATTATAGCTCCAACACAAATCTGATTCTGAATTTCATTAGACTCATGACATGAGGCTTTATGTACAGGAGTTTATTATTTGCTGAGTTTTAAACTCTCCAAAATAGCCCATTTGAAAATAAACTAAGGAAGTAGAGGGTTTAATGATATAAACAGTTCCATGTTAAGTAACTTGAACACTGTGATTTCTGTCCTATTAATTTTGGTGGAGCTACTACAAAAATCATCCAAGTGGTATTCAAAGACATTCAGATAAAAGGGCCACTCTTCTCAAAGTTGTCTTCCAGAGTTACCATCAAATTATTCTAGCTATCACTGACCTCTCATCATTGTGGTTTTCAAAGGTGTGCCACCAGAATTTTAAAATGTGCAATACCTGACTAGTACTTAAGGGCATTGACCTCTTTTCCCTGGGATAAAAATGACAACAGCTAACACAAGAGCCATTTAGTGTGAATGCCCTTTCTTGAAACATATATAGGTCATGTAATAGTTGCATCTTATTGAGCACATTGCATAAGGTTGTCTGATGGGTTAATTCTTATATACAAGCATAGGCACCTACTTTCTAGTATTTTTTTGGTTCATCAAAATTAGACCTATTTTGTAAGTTGGCAAACTACATTTTTTGGTGTGCCACAGAATTTTAATGTGCGAGGAGGTGGAAAAGCTTGAAAATCATTGCATTAATATTGATCTGACCAATCACTGGGGAGTAGGGAAGGACTGTAGGAGTTTGCCGAATCTAGGATGAGACTGGCTGTGAAGCTGAATGCCTCGAGGGCATGGAATTATGGGATAGGTTTGAATAAAAGTACTCATGCACTCTCCCCCTGGAGGATAGCTGGATGATTGTGCTGCAGGCATTTTGGATGGGAAAGGAACTCTGGGCACAGCCTAGGATCGGGCTGGCCTGGCAAGAGGGTGGCAGGTTTATTCTTTGGGTGTTCTAGAGGGAACAGGCTTTGAGGCAGAAGCCTGTCATTCTTCCAAGATTGTGTAGCTTTTGTATCTTAGGTTCTCTCAGTTCGTAAACTAACCCTATAGAAATAAGATAATTAAACTAACAGGGGGAAATGATAGAATTCAGGTGTTAAGAGCTTAGCCTTCTTTGATACGCTTAAGTGACTAATGCATGTGGAAAGCTGTTATTCCAAAATTGTGAAGTTTTTTTGAATAAAGACTCCTTTCAACACCAAACCTTTGCTTCTGGAATTTTGCCTCGAGGGTGGTGGCAGACAGCAGGACCCCAATTGCTGTTCTGTAACACTGTCATTTAGAAAATGGAAAAATTTACAAATTACAGGGTCCCAGATATAGAATAAATCTAACCTGTATACTAACAAATTACAACATAAATAAGAGAACAGCCTTTTAATTATTTTTATTACTCAAAAAAAGCTTCATTTTTATTTAGCTTTCTGACTCCGTGCTTGTGCCTTCAATACTTTCACAACAATTTTCTGTTCCTCAATAAGGAAAGCACGCTTGATCCTAGAAAGTAAAATATTAAAAGAATATAATTAAAACCCAAAAAACACTGATTGAACAAAGGCAGGAAAAGCACCAGGGAAGAATTAAGCAAAGCTATCAGAGAAGACACTCAGAAAAGTAAATAAAACCCACAAGTAAAAGTAAAAAACTGAAATTATATGGACAGACCCTTTCTGCCTATGGTCTTTAAAGCAGATAATTCTTCAATTCGATGCCAGCAGTACTTACCCTCTTCTTTGGAGTCATGAGAAACTGTAAAATTACCCCAAAGTAACCTGTCTGTACTATAGAGAGCATTACTTGATTTGTAAAATGTCTTAAGAATGTTTTAACCACATTATTGAAAATTTTCAGTAAAAACACGAAAAAGGAGTTATGTGCTGGGAACCAAAATGAAGGGATAGAAGGTATGAGCAAGAGGTAATTTATCAAGAGCAAGAATTCTAGAGCCTGAATGTTTGAGGCCAACTCTACTAGTGTGAACTTGGGCCAGTTACCTTCTCTGTCATAGAGCACACAATACTTCCACACACATTCCACAGGTTTTTATAGATTAAATTTGGAAGGATTTGCAATTTCTATACTTTCAATTTCCATTTAGAGAGAAAGTACATTTTTATCAATCACTATTAGTATATAGGACCCGGCAAACAGTAGGTACTACACCATTTATTAAATCAGAGCTACTTACAGAGTTATAGCACTCATTTAATTCCCACAGAAACTTGTCCAACCGATGCTCCTTATGGTACCCCTGGTTACCTAATAGCCTAGACTCAAAGCTCTCGGATTGCTGATGCAGTCACATTACAGAAATACAACTGATGGCACTCTTACTCAGGACACTTAAAAATTCCCTAATCTTACACAAACCAAAGACCACAGAGACTCGCTCAGTGTCACAGCTGATGCTAATCTAAAGGCTGTGTTATAGATTCAAACCCAGCACTCCAGGAGCTAGGGCCTGAGAATTGTATTTTTTTAAAGTATAATTTTATTGATTATATTGTTACAATAGTTCCAATTTTTCCCCTTTTCTCCCCTCTGCCCAATGCCCCCCTCCCCCAACAATTCCACCCCCCCTTAGTTCATGTCCATGGGTTGTGCATATAATTTCTTTGGCTTCACCCTTCCTATATTATTCTTTTTTTTTAATTGATTTTTTATAACAATAAAAAATAACAATCCCTCCCCCACTCAGACTTAAGACCCTTTATAATCTTATAAAGGACAATGGGCGAAGGTCTCGTGCTCCTCTAGCTACTTCAAGCTTGAATCCAGAAATCCATAATAAGAGTGGGGGTGTGGAGGGGAGAGTGACCTTCTCACGTAGGAAATGATCTTGCAGACTCCAGGTCAGTTGGCTGTCCCTGGACAACAGCGTGCTTGGTTTAACAGGCTGGCATCCCTGTTGTATTCTGGGGGCAACAGATTTGGCAACAGGGTTAAAAGGCATCATTCAATCCATAACTACTTGATGACAAAGGCCAGATATTAATTTTTCAATGTCCCACATTAAGAAAAAAAGGGGGCTTTTTTGGAGGAAGGTGTGCAAGGCACGTCACACCTGTCCAAAACCCTTTTGCCCACTATACCTAGTTTGGGCTGAGGGGAATATTTTAGGTTTCCTCCCCCTCAAACCTCCTGGCCCTTTCTGTCCAAGTCATTAGAATAGAAAAGAAACCACTTTTAAAATGAAGCCCACAGACCACCCCACGCTTCACCAACCCAGCCACTTAGTTCAGTCAAACTGTTGAGTCGCGGGAGGCAGAGATGCAGACAGGATTAAATGAGGCCTATACATAGAAACAGTCACTCAGGTAATGAGATTATAGGCTTATACCTGATGAAAACAGAACATGCATGCTAATTTATGCAATATAACCTGCAAACCAGTTTCTAAATCTGCAAGACTATCTTATTGGAAAGACATCCAGTTGCAAGGCATTTGACCTATAATTTATAGACCAGGAGCATTCTTCTCCATCCCCAGCCCCTCCGGGCCTCACAGTCCAAGGCAATGGGGGTCTGCCTTCCCTGGCGTTGAGTCACAAGCTGACGTGTCTGTTCTGCAGCCGGGGGTGCTCCCCAGGTGCTTCTCGTCTTCCCCTAAATACAAATGTCTTTGCTTACCACTGTCTCACTGCCAGCACAGCTTGACCTCTCCACCCTGGCCTCAATCCTCCTACCCATCCAGATGAGCACCACTTGTTTATAACTTCATACGCTGGACCTCCATTTATATTCTGGAACTTCTGGTTATTTCTGATTTTGTGGTAGTTGTATTCCTTCTTAGTTGTGGAGGGAGATGGAGCATGTCAGTCAAGGCCTCCATCTTGGCTGAAGTCTCTTGTGTGTATTTACCTCTGTGGAGAATTGTATTTTTAATAAATGTCCCCATGTGATTGTGTCTGGCAAAGTCTGGGGAAAAGACTGGTAAAAAGCCAAACTCCTCTTGATGGAAATGTATAACCCTTTCATCTCCAATGTGCCTTTCCAATTCCATTTCTTATTCATTTCACACCCTCAGTGTGCCAGACCAAACCTAGGCATGTTCCTTGCCTGCAGTGCCCTTCCAACCTCTAGTCCAAAACTCATTCATCATTCAGGTTCCACCTTAAATACTATTCTTAGATTCCCAGCCACTTGCAAATAATTGCATCTCTAAACTTCTCCTCTATTTTATGGAAGTTATATTTATCATGAACTTGTATTCCTATAACATGCCTTACCATCCCCTTATGAATTAACTCCTCAAAGGCAAAATGAATTTGCAAAGTTTGGTGTCAGATTTGGTTTAGAAACTTGACCAGACCACTTTACAGACTTATCTGAATTACCTGGAGGCAGACTACTTTTCTGAAGCAACTTCTTCACTTGTAAAGACCCATCACCTCTCAAAATCCTTTTACTTAGGTCTTTGGAGACAATTTAATATAGTCAGTGGGGTTAAGAACAAGGGTCTCAATAAAACCTGGCATAAATCCCAGCGCTGCCACTTACAAGCTATGTGAATTTAAGCAACAAGTCTTGGTTTCTTCACAAAAAGCAAAACAAAAACAAAAAGTAACAGATACCTCCCTGATGAACTTGCAACAGCATTTATTATAAAAATGCTGCACTTTTTCACTTTTCTTGTCTACCAGCTTCCACTAGTCTCTGCTCCAGCCACACCAGAACTACATACAACCATTCTGTTCCTACTTTTAGTACTTCCCACTCTCCATCTATCTCAATGCCCCGATAACTAATAGTTTCTTACCTGCCTCCCCTACAAAACCAAGGTCATTTTTATTTCCACATCTAGCATAAAGATGTCTAAAATCCTAATAAATTATTTTGAATTAATATTATTTATTAGTTTGTACAGCACCAATTACCCTTAGTCTAGGAAGATTCCTAAAGTATGCAACTTTTGTTTAAATGATCCTTTTCATCCTTCCAGGAACGATTAATATGCACAATTAGACACACACTTGCTTAAGAAAGGCCATTTGATTTTAGAGTTATATTTACCTGTCATGGACACATTTAGTACAGATGGATCCACCATAGGCCCTGCTGACATGTTTTTTCATTTTAGACAACCTCATTAGAACTTTAGGCCTCCTGGCATGAACCTGCATAAGAAAATATGGAGATTATTTCTGTGATGCTTTTATAGAAACCACTTAGTTTTTTACTAAGTGGTAAGCACAAACATTAAACTAGGTTACAAAGGGATATGCTATACTGATTTATGTGAAAGGCATTTCAGTTTATCTGTCATACTGACTTTAAAAGAAAATCTACATTCTTAGCAGGTTTGGATTATGGGTGTTTAATAATTTCTCACCTCTCCTAGTGGTGTGACCTCACCTTCACCACTTCCAAACCAAGTAATTAATGCTCAAAACTTCAACCTGTTTACTTATTCATAGCAAAAGGCTCACTTACTACACGAAGTCAGCCTGGGCACATGCCACATGCAGATTTTGGTGCTTTCCCAAACTTTTTGGTATAAAGGTAAACAATTCTATTGCCAGGGGTTCGGGACCTAGAATGTGAGAGAAGAGATGATAGCTTAGCATTTTGCAGAGTCGATGACAACATGTATTTTAAATTTTAGTAATACTTACAGCCTGGTTTTGTTAGAGGCTGTATTGCTGGACAGCCTCCAATGGTATGTCAAACACTGGACCACTGTGAATGACTAAATTAAAAAGGAATAAAATTTGATTGCAGAAATAATTCACTTTAAAACAAAACATCATTACATAATTATGCTTTATCCATATCCATAATATCTTTAATTAAGGTACCTTATGAAAGGGGTACCTGTTTTGAAACTACTTATATTATTAGCCTGTCACATGGTAGATGCTCAGGGTTCCGTGTCTTGCCCGAAAGCAACACCTCGGTCAACTTAAGTGCCATTTAACACTAACTTTGGTACTTAAGAAATCAATTATTCAGATATTGGGTTAGCCAAAAAAAACCCATTTAGTTTTTTTCTGTAAAAGACACACTTTTCATTTTCACCAATAACTTTACCTATTTGGATATTTTGAGTCTGTTGGTTCTCTCCCACTATTGGCTTCCAGTGGGTAGTGCCCAAGGGTGCTGCTAAATAGTCCCAATGCATAAGACAGCTCCACAGCAAAAAATTATTTGGCCAAAATGTCAACAGTACCAAGAAACTTCGCTTTTGACATGTTTGATTAGTCACAGCACCTCCTTCACACAATGTACAAATCTTTTCTTGCCTTTCAGTGGCATTTTTACTTTTCTTGAAATAATAAAGCATAATACACTGAAAATGTTTCTTATTTTCTTCCTCTAATATTAAAATGGCTATACAAAAATTCACTAATTCTGATTTTTTTAAAAACACATGCTGATATGACACCTGTCACAATACAATCTAACAAAATTGTTTCGAATGAAGTTGAAGACAACTAAGCACTAATATGGCCATCCTTTGGTCAATCCAACATGCATATGAGTGACTTAAGATTTCCAGTGAACTACGTGAAATAACACAAGCAAGATTTGAGTCAACCTCATTTTTTGATCCAGAATTTTTTAACCATTTCATTACAGCCACGTTATCTGAAAGCTGCCTGCATTATTACAAGCTCCTAACTAACATTGCACTAAAACAACTGTCAGACGCCAAAACCGACACGGAAGGCCAGTGCAAGTGACCCAATCACCCACTATTGCCTTTGCATATCCAAAACTACCACAGAAAACTTCTGAACACATTAAAAAAAAATCTTCTTTACTATTGGCCTTGGGGGAAAAACAGTGTTTGAAACAACAGGTCAGTCATCCGCCCTCCCAAAGCCTGAGAACATCTTTAGGAGCAGTGTTAAAACTTAGGTGTAAGATATGAAAATGTTCCGCCACTTCCCAGAGTCTCAACGAGCCGCACCACAACTCGTTTGTCTGCAAACGCCGGACTTCACGGGCGGTGAAGTACCGGGTGGTTAGCTCCAATCCCTCAGGGTTCTGAAGGTTAGGGTGGAGGGGTGTCTAAAGCTAAAAGCCGGGGACTTGCTCACCACCAACCTTCCTCTGAGGCCTTTGCCCCCACACCAGCTCAAAAAACTGTCTGAGATAATCCGGCTGCCACAACTCCCAGGATGGCGGCCGATTGTAAAGGGAGTAATAAGGCACAAGATAACACAGCCACAGTTAACGACACCATTCCCGGAAGAGGAAAAGGAAATCAACTGAGCAGGATAGGAAGTTACATCATACTCAGAGGCGTGGTGGAAAGAGTGCCGCCATGTTGTACGGAAAAAACACACTCCCCTCTTGGGCGAGGAGGTATAGTGCCCACACTTTGTACAGCGGCCAACGAACCTCTCCATCGTGGGTGAGGGATGCGCCTCCACTGCCCACAACGACGCCACGCAAAGAGCTTTCTGGAATTGCTGTACAAACAAATGCAAATTGCAAAGGAGCTGCCAAGAACAGAGGTGGCACATTTAACCTAAAGAGCGTTACCTTTGGGGTTAAACCAGGGTTTACATCCCAATTCTAACACTACTAAATAGGTGACTTTTGAGGAGTTACTGTCTTTAACTTTCCTTTCTTTTTCCTTGCCATTCAAAGTGTAACAGAACCCCTGGGCTGCTCTGATTGAAACAGAACCCATGGGCTGTTTAGTTAGGGGCCCGATTGCTCGCCGCCAGAATTATAACTCTCAATACCAGAGTTTAGTGAAAAGAAAAAGAATTGTTTATTTGTATGCAGTTCTGCCTCCCCCTCCCAGACCTGGCCAGTCTTAGGAAAGTCAGAGACACTGTTTCCCTACTTCCTAGGCACAGTTCAGCTTTACCTGCAGCTGCCAATCACTCAATTCTGATTGGGGAGGTCCTTTCTGTGCTGTGGTGCCCTCCAGCTCTCAATGCAGGACCGCCTGGATTCTCAGCCTCCTTGTAAACTGCCTTCTTCCTGTAAACCACATGGCGAGAGCCTCTTCTTAAAGCAGCCTGGAGAGCCCCCTCCTCCAAGCCACCTGGAGGGAGCGCGCCAGCTAAAATATCCACAGCTGCTTATATATCCCTGACTGCATCCTCTGATGCAGTGGGTGTTGCAAACAGTTCTGGCCATTCACAGAACCTTACGCAAGCTCTGTAGGCTCCTTCCATACCATCCCACAGTCCAAGACCCATCCCATTTTCCTGAGCCTTGGAAGTTTCAAAGCCGATCTTTGTGCAACAAAGTTTCCAGCCTCTAGCCCCACGCATGGACAGGCATCCTGAAAGCTGCTTCCTTTTCCCTATCTCCCAGCTGCAAACTCTGGGGTTTGTTCTTGGACACCCCTATTTCTGTAACAAAAGCACAAGCTTTATACATTGGTATTTTAACCCAGAATCTGCTAATTCTTAGCTGTGTTACATTGGACAAGTCCTCAAATCTCTAAAAATAAGATACTAGTATCTACCCTGCAGACTTATGTCAAAATCAAAGACATCATGAAGTTAAAGCACTTATTTAGCACGTGTCTTGTAGAGAGTACAACCCTGGCTGGTTTGGCTCAGTGGATTGAGCGTCGGCCTGCGAGCTAAGTGTCGCTGGTTCGATCTTCCAGTCAGGGCACATCAGAGAAGGAAAACTCTGATTCCAAAAAACCTCCGCTGCCTTGCGGCATACCTCTTCAGGGGAAAGGCTAAGGGAGTAAACTCCAACAGAAAATCCGGAGCCGGAGTCCCTAAGGCGGTTTGACGTTGTAGTCAACACCGGCAACTCCTGCGGCGCACCTGAAGCCAAGCTGTATTGACTCCATCTTTCCCTTGGACCCTTCAGCTGCGAAGAGAGGGGGGGTCTGCTGCATGGGCAACAGCAGACCCTCCATATCACCCTGCCCAGGCTCTGTAGCTTCAGCTTCACTGGAGAGGACACTCCAGCGTCATCGCAAGATGTTGATTCAACACGGGAGGAGACAGATACCGTGTCACTCCCGAGTCGGACTGCACAGCCATTCTCGGCGGTGCAGATAGACTCTTAAGAAGCTACACCATCGTCTCTCGAGACGGACAGCTGCCGACGATGTAGAGAGTACATGCTCAATAAACGGTGGCTAATCTTAGGGTTATGTACAAAGAGCTACTTGAGGCTTCATATGTTTGGTAAAATTTGAACTAGACATTAAAAATGAGAGGAAGGGAAAAAAACCTCTGAAATATTAAATAGTATGTAAAAGTTTATACTAAGTGCCTGTGTGTATTTTTCTGAAAAGAGGGTCTTTAGCTTTAATTGTATTGTCAAAGGGGTTCATCGCCTTCAAAAAATAACACTTTGCCTGGCCTCAAGGGAAGAATATTTAAAAGGTCCTTTAAACTTTTGGAGTAGGCTCCCTGAAAAACAGAGTTACATGCTGGTGTATTGGGGAGCTCTCTTAAAAATACAGCCATTGCGCTGACCTACATGGCTCAGTTGGTTGGGCAATATCCCTGCAAAGTGAAAGGTTGGGAGTGTGATTCCAAGTCAAGACACAAGCCTGGGTTGCGGTTTCCTCCTGTTAGGGGTGCAGGGCCTATAGTGGAGGAAAGCAATCAGTTGCTCTCTCACATGGATGTTTCTCTCCCTCTCTTTCTTCTTCCCTTTCCCTTGCTCTAAAAATAAATTTAAAAATTTAAAAAAAGAACACACCCATGAGGAAAGTAGGATCAGGGAACCCACAATGTGTTTACAACTGAGGCCCCAGCTTTTCCAACAGGGCTATCTGGAATTAGGATGGTTCTTCATAGTTGTCCCAAACAGGCAAGGGAGCAGGCCTTTGTGTTCTCACATGAGCCATTTCTTAGCCTGGCTTCCCCTAGACGGTGCGTGAAACAGTTTCTTGAAGCTGAGAATAATGTCCAGTGAAAAAGACAGCTATAGGCCAGCTGCACTGACCCAGAAAAGAGGACCTGACAAGAGCATCCCTGTAGTCATTCCAGATTCATTGCAGGTTTTCCTATTAAAGTTGCAATGGAATTTCACAGAAAAAAACCAAATATTTCTAAAATTTGTATGAAACCACAAAAGACCACGAATAGCAAAAATGATCTTGAGGAAGAAGAACAAAGCTGGAAGCACCACAGTCCTTGATTTTAAGCTATATTACAAAGCCGTAGTAATCAAAACAGTATGGTATTAGCATAAAATAGATAAATAGAACAGAATAGAGAGCCCAGGAATAAACCCACACATATACGACCAATTAATTTACTACAGTGAAGCCAAGAATACAGAATGGGAAAAGGACAGTCTCTTCACTAGTGTTTGGAAAACTGGACAACATGCAAAAGAATGAAATCGGGCCACTGTCTTACACCAAACACAAAACTTAAAATAGATTAAGGACTAGCATGTAAGACCTGAATCCATAAAACTCCTAGAAGAAAACATAGGCAGTAAGCTCCTTGACATCAGTTTTAGCAATAATTTCTTTGGATTTGACACCAAAAGGAAAGATAACAAAAGCAAAATAAAAAGTGGAACTACATTATACTAAAGCTTTTGCGCAACAAAGGAAACCATCGAAACAAAAAGGCCAGCTACTGGATGGAAGAAAGTACTTGAAAATTCTGTATCTGATAAGGGGTTAATATCCAAAATATATTAAAATACTCATACAACTGAATAATAAAAACAAAACACAACAGTCCAATTAAAAGATGGGCAGGGAATCTAAACAGACATTTTTCCAAAGAAGACATACAGATAGCACACTGTTGAATGGAAAGATAATCATCAGGGAGACACAAATCAAAACCACAATGAGATATCACCTTATAACTGTTAGAATGGCTATTAGCAAAAAGACAAGAAATAATAAGTGTTGATGAGGATGTGGAAAAATTAAACTGTTGTGCACTGTTGGTGGGATTGTAAATTGGTTTAGTCATTATGGAAAACAGTATGAAGATTTCTCAAAAACTTAAAAATTGAACTACTTTATGATCTAGCAATTCCAGTTCTAGATACAATAGGTCTTCACTTAATGTTATCAACAGACTTTTGTAGCAAAACAGTGCATAATTTTAATGTAGGCTAATTGATATAAACAAGAGTTAAGTTCCTCCAGCATCTCATCAACATTATAACAAAATGATGTTGTATGAAATGACATTAGTTGAGAACCTACTGTATTCAAAGAAAATGAAAACATGAATTTGAAAAGATATATGTATTCCCATGTTCATGCATACATACATATTTTCTGCCATAAAAAAGAATGACATCTTGCCATTTGCAACAACACTGATGGCCCTTGCGGGCATTATGGTAAATGATGTAAGTCAGACAGAAAGACAAATAACATATGACCTCACTTACATGGAGAATCTAAAAAAGACAGGCTCATAGTTAGAATAGATCTGTGATTGCCAGAGGCAGGGGAGGGGAGATAATGGGTGAAGGGGTCAGAAAGCACAGACGTATTTATAAAATAAGTAAGTCATGAGGATGTAATGTACAGAATGGCCACTATAATTAATAATACTGTATTGCACATTCGATAGTTGTTAAAAGAGTAAATCTTAAGAGTTCTCATCACCAGGAAAAAAAATTCTATGTATGGTGATTGATGTTAACTAGATTTATTTTGGTTATCATTACAAATATTGAATCATTATGTTGTACACCTGTAACTATTATAATGTATATACATTATACCTCAATAAAAACAGCCATTGATAACTATTTAACTCTTTTTTTTTTTTTTTACCATGTCAGGAATTGCTCTTTAATTTAACCTCCTTTTCAGTTTCTATTAAAATAATAATTTAAACTTTGTCCTCAGATCAATTAATGTAGTCAATAATATTTGGGGGTTGGGTGGACCACATTTTCTAATTTGCACAAAGGCATCAGCTGTTCCTCTTTCACTGCTTACTCTTCCCCCTAGATGTGTGCATGGATTTCTTACTTCCTTTGCCTCTTTGCTCATGGTCACTTTAGTGATAGTTAGGGGCCTCCCCTAACCATCCCATTTAAATTGCATGTTTCTATCCTCTGGGCCTCCTAGTTCCATCCACACTGTTCTATGCTTTTCCCCGCACTTATCACTTACTAGCATACTATATGTTTAGTTATCATATTTATTATATGTTGTCTGTCTCCATTCGAAGTATTCACTAGATAGGGAGTTCTGTCCTTTTAAAAAATTCTTATGATTGATATCTTTTCAATACCTATAGCAGTGCCTGGCACACAGGAAGCACTGAAAAAAAATTTTTTAAGTGAATAAATGAGATTGGAGCCTATCAAGGAATGGTGAGAGGGAGCATTTGCAATGGAGCCTCCTCTTGAAGATGAGCTCGAAGTTAAGAATTCTATCATTATTTCTAGACAAGGTTCTGTTTACAGTCATCGAGATGCAGGGAAAAGACCAAGAGGCTTCTATTGTAGAACTTGTATGCTTTGTTCTGGTAGTGGGTGTCACAGCCTGCGGTGCTCCATGAGTCAAAGCGTTTTATCAACCCTGTGATTAGTTTGAATAGCCCAATTATGTTACACTGCATTTTGTGTATTAAAAGCATTACTTGGTTTAATATAAACATTTAAAATATGTCATTTTAGAATTTTTACTAGAAACCTCAAGAAAAGTAGCAGGAGTAGCCCAACATTTCCCCAGCCACTGAAGGGCCTGATGGGCATCCACTGCTCACCCACCACTGCAGCTCCCTGCCTTCTCTGAGCTACTGTTGAGCCCTTTTCTTAATGTGTTGCCTGTATCTTTAATAAATTTGCTAGTTTGAGCTGTAATTTAGAGATAATTTTTGCAACAGAGAATTAAAATACCAGAGGCTTTTAATCATTCTAAAATTTAGAAATAGGAATTTGAGTCAAATTAGATTTTTCTAATAGAAACTTTCTGAGCCTAAAGCCCTAAAGTGGAATAAGGAAACCAATTAACTTTAATTTAAATAATCATGTCTTAAGTAACAAATGAACCAAGTTCTATTGTTAAAGAACAACGATATTAAATCCCTGGAAGTTTGCCTTCCAAATGGCACTGGTTTCATGTCTTACTAATGAAATAAGTTTCTATTGGTCACTGTATCTTCTGCTTGTTGTCTTACTGGGCATTGTTATTGAGAGGAGAGGAAGGAAAAGATTGAGAAATCAAAGATAGGATAATTGTGTGAAATTCCCATCATTGTCTCTGTTGTTAGTAACTTTTTTAAATTTTATTTTATTGTTTACACTATTACAGATGCCCCCATTTTCTCTTCTTTGCTCACTGCCCCCCTCCCCTTTCTCTCTGTCCATCACTACACTGTTGTCTGTGTCTGTGAGTTTATGCATATCTTTGGAGTAATTCTCTCTCTCTCTTTTTTTTTAATAGCAACAAACAAAAAAGGTAATAATTTTATTTCTGGGGGAAAATAGTACAAGAAAATGTGAGAAAAGCAAGAAAAGCTTATTTTCTTATTCTAAAACTTGTATATGTGTATTATATAATTTTTTGTTTTACGTGCTATTTAAAAATAATGTACATATTTATGATGACTGAGATTATTATTTATAACTACAATGACTAAATTTCAGCCACTGCCCATAAACATTAAGGCAACCATCAGAACTGTATTAATAAGGTATATATTATGCAAAAATCAGAATTAATGCCTGGGATGTATTTTAGATGAGTTTATGTAATAAAGTAGAAGGAACATGAGTTTAGCAGACAGTTTAAAGTCAGGTCATGGAAGGCTTTTAATGCTATGCTCAAAGGCTTAAACTCTTCTATATCTTCCTCTTCATGTGCTACCTTTGTGACCTTAGAAAAGCGAGTTAACCTTGCTGAGACGGTCTCCTCATCAGTAGTAGGGGATAATAATTCTATTTTACAGATACACCCAGAGAACTAACAGAGATAAAGCTTGTGCTTGAGACTGGCACACAGTGGAAGCTTAATAAACAGTGCCTGTAATATTGTTTCCTAGAAATGAAATCTTCTCTTTACCAATTTTGCACATCACTGTCACTCACATCTTGCACTTACTAATTTAGTATTTGCTGTGTTTGTGAGAGCACCTTCTTATTTCCTTGTAGTGTATTTTGGAAGAGACCTAAAAAAAAAAAAAAACGACGATAGAATTCACCAAAGTGGAAAATACCATGTATTGACAGAAAAAGGCAAAAAGAGTTAAGAGTGTTAATATATAAAAGCCTTGACTTTCTGAAGATACTTTTTTTTTTCAAAACATAGCTACTGCCTTTGCTGGCAACATGACATGTGCCTTGTTCCAATTATTTATGCTAATCAAGACTATTTTTTTCCTGCAAAGGATTTTGTGAAATGGTGCTGTAGAAAAATCCAGTGCCTTACCACACTGCTTGCTCAACAGCAATTTTATTTTGTAGCAAGAGGAAAATAATTTTGCAGAATGCTCCTCCACTCCCTCATAGGAAATACAAAATATCATGTTTGTGTTGAAACTTTTTCTTCCAAAATGTCATAACCTCATAGAAAGAGAATTAAAATTCTGTTATTTGAATTTCCATCTAGCCACAAGATAAGTAAAATTATCATTGAAATTCTAATTAAGTGGGATGATTGACTAAGGTAGCACATCAAAGAAGAGAACAGAATATGGTAAGTCGAAGACTTATTAATTAGTCTGCGTGGAAGAAATTCCAGGGATGTCAAGCTGAGCCTGCTGCAAGGAGAAAAAAAGCAGACAAGAAAACGTTCGTTCCTTTGAAGTTAGGAACTGAGATAGTGATGGAGGTAATTGTATCTGACCGGATCCAGTAATGAAGAGCTGTAAATCAAACCTCAAAATCGAAGGAAAGATTCAAGTAACGAATGTGGCTGCCCACCCCTGCTGTGAAGAAACAGAATGCAGAGCGCACTAATTGACCCAGCCTATTTCCCAGTTCTCTGTTATTATTTATTAATTTTTAATTTCTGAATTATTTACGTCCTGGGAAATTATTCTTGACAGCCTATTAGGTGTGCCAGAGTTAATGGAGGATGAAAGGACTGGTACCAGAATTAGCAGGGATGTAATCACGGGCTACTGGATTTAAAGATTTTGGAAAGAAAAATTGATTTCACACAGTGTGTCACTTTATACTACTTTAGGGATTCGCCAGATATTTGATTAATTGGGGAATAACCAATTCAAAGTATATTTGAAGTGTAAATGAGTCACACTGCTCAGCCGTTTATTTTTCCCCCTTTCTGAGAGATCTGAATTTTCTTGAAGCTGATGATTAAAAGCGATGAAGACACACTTGCAGGCTTTGAGTGCACACCTGTTTGATTTGTATTAAATGCAGAAGGGAGGAAACCCCTGAGCTACAAGAGAAAATATGTTCACTTTTCTTCTTTCTCCTTTCTAATCTCTTTATGTGATTTCTCTCTGGCACGTGACACAGTAGTAGTTACAACCTGCAACCATGAAGAACAATGCTCAAGACAATTTCTCATTTGTTTTATGGCCTGTGAGCACAAGCAGAAAGAAGCAGTGGTTGCTAATGAATAGAAGAAAAACATATTAAAAGAAAACAATGACAAAATGAATAGGGAAGAGGATTATTCTATCGGTTAAATGAGTGAGGCAGAACTATGCTATCACCATCCCACCTGGAAGCTCTGTGTCACTCTGTTCTGTTTCTGATCAACCTCGTTAGCTTTGGTGTCTCTCTACTGCTGCCATCTTTGTTCATGTCTCTTTGGCCTAGTCCTCCACTGGCCTCAAGTCACCTTTTCCTCTTCCATCATATTCTACACCTTCTCTAAGTTTAATAGGCAGACACCACTCAGGGGATCTTGCTGCTCTGTAGGTTTAGGTTCAGTGGGTCTGGGAGGGCAGAGGGACTGAGATTCTGCATTTCTAATAGACCCCAAGTGAAGCTCGTGCTGCTGGTCCTCAACTGGTCTTTGTGCAGCAAAGCCCTACAAAACACTGACAAACTGACCTCCTTTAAAACACTGCTTTTAACCATGTAACTGTCTCATTCAGAAACATTAAGTGATTCCCAGTATCTACAATTAAACACAGATTCTTTAGCGTGGCATTCAAGGTCTTACTAAAATGATCTGGGCATGTACTACATTTCCCAGCTCTGTGCTGTTGTTTATACCATCTATTCTTTCTGAAATGCTTCTGTCTTTTGGAAATCCTACCAGTGCTTCAGGCTTATTTCAAATACCACATCCCTAATGCTGGCTATTCTAACCTTCTCCCACTCAACAAGACAAGAACTCTCTTTCAAATTCTCTCTCTCATACATTAGTTTTACTTTTTTCTTGCCATGTGGTATCTTCATCTTGTATTATTGCTATAATATCCTTATTTCTCCCTATGCATGTATAGGATTGTGAATTATATAAGGGTAGTGACTATGCCTTATCTGCATCCTCCTCAAGTACAGGTGCAGCACACAGAGTGTGTATCTGACAAATACAAGGTCTTCCCAGCAAAGTTCAGCCATTGTTAATATAATGAGAATGGTTTACACAACATTGATATAACCTGGAAGCCAAGGAGAGTAGACTGGAATGCGCTTGTGTAAACAATGATGACTTCACTGTACTAGTCAATGGGGGCAGTAGACATCCATTGAGTGAGTGTCTGTGCTGTGTGGCCATCACGTTCAAAATGACTGAGTGAGTAGAGCAATGTATCTGCATCGAATTTTGCATTAAGCTTGAACATTCTTCCATGGAAACTATTCAGTTGACTCAGAAGGCCACAACTATGGCAGGTTTATCATGACAATGTGCCCACTCATGCATCATGTCTGGTGCAGAGTTTTTTGGTGAAACATCAAATCACCCAGGTGACTAAGCCTCGCTACAGCCCAGATTTGGCACCCTGTGACTTCTGTCTTTTCCCAAAACTAAAATCACCTTTGAAAGGAAAGAGATTTCAAACTGTTGATGAGATTCAAGAAAATACAATGGGTCACCTGATGGTGATTGGGAGAACTGTGTGAGGTCCCAAGGTTCCTACTTTGAACGAGACTGAGGCATCATTGTCCTATGTACAATGTGTCTTGTATCTTCTTCAATAAATGTCTATATCTTTCATAGCACATGGCTGGATACCTTCTGGACAGACCTCATACTTAGTTAAACTAAAATATGTGAGAATATTCCCTCCGTGATCATTCCTACCCTTGCAAATTTATAGTATCTCTGGAATTCTTTAAAATATTCCAGAAATTCTGATATTTGCTACTTCATTTACTCATTCATCCACTTACCTGTTTACTCATTTGAATGTTCTCTTTGTGCCAGGTGCAGTGCCAGAAACTGCAAATAAAAAATGAAATCGTCTTTGCCCCCTCTAAGCTCCTCCTCACACACACTTTTATGTCCTGCTCCATCACATTTCTATTTTCTTATTCTAACCTTCTAACCCCCAAATATAACTTATCTATGCCATATATATATATATATGTATATATGTATATATATATATATATATAATATGTGTGTGTGTGTGTGTGTGTGTGTATATATATATATATATATATATATATATATATATATATATATATGTAAAATCAGAACTCTTCTTGATGATTCTTGTAGCTATTGTAGGCCCAAACACCACAACACCAGAATAGGGACTACCATGAATCCTGAGGAACTTTCTGCTCCATCTAAACTTTGTATATATTTATCCTCCTCTCTAAAGAATTTAATAATCCCTAAAGCCTTGTCCATCCAACCGCAATACCCACCTTTTCCACCATCCCCCTGTACCCCTTTCTTAGCATCCTACCAGTTCTCAAACCATTGCTTCTACCTGTCCTAGCCTCCTGAAGGGTAAGGCTCCATGATGTATTTACCAAACTTACCCCAACACCAAAATTGTTCCCAGTTTTTTTCCTCTTCTTTTCTTCTCTCCTCCTTTTTCTCTTTGTGTATCTCATGCCCTTACCCTGCTATAATTTTCATTCTTAACCCCTATACCCTACCAAATGCTGGGGGAAAAACATTTGTTTTTATTTTTAATTTTAGAGAGGGGAAGGGAGGGAGAAAGAGAGGAAATCAATGCAACAGAGAAACATTGACTGATTGTCTTCCTCTGTGCCCTGACCAGGACGAGCCCGCATCCCCGGCATGTGCCCCAGCTGGATACCCAACCAAATGAGCCACACCAACTGGGATGGGAAAAAAACTTTTAAAAAAAATCTCCTCATTTCTCATCTATCATAAAGATTCAGACAAAGATTAGCCACAATAAGCAATCTATTTTTCAATCTCCAGATCAAATGTGATAGTTTGATCTCTTCCTTTTATGTATTCATTGTTCCTTACTCTGTTAGAGATATCTGTATTGTAATACTTTAACTTTGTATTATAAGTAGTTTTGACATATGTTTTCCTTGCAAGATGGTGAAATCCTTAAGGGGAAGATTATTTTATGTACTTTATCTTCTTTCAGATCTCTCTGCAGAAAGAAGCAAGGTATAAATGTATAAATAAAATGCATTTTATTTTCCTTGAAACTCCAATGTCCAGCACATAGAAGATTTTCTATAAAGAATCATTGAGCTCTGGCTGCTCCATCCCTCATAATGGTCTATCAGTGAATGAAATAATTTTGAATTTACTCAATTGTCATAGGCTATTTTCATTGACCTTAGAAACCGCAGTTTCAAACAGCTGGTAGTCACACCACTTGGAGCAGTGGAGTCTGGAGGCTGTCTCTAAAGATCCATAGCTGTTCATTATTGGTCAAGCCCCAATGCAAGTCGTACACTGAGAGAGCTTTTTTACTGGATCCCTGGCTATGTGGTGTATATATTATCCAAGTTACTCAGCTTACAAAAGCAGACAATTCCAAAATTAATGGGCAGATTTTCACTTTATAAAAGTTCTAAAAGACTTCCTGAGAACAACCAACATCTTTAAAGAAAAGGTAGACAAAGTGATTTCCAATGGTAGTGTATATAAATATTACTTATAAGGCCAGAACCTGTAGCTGATAAGATAAGGCAAAGGAAAAGTATAAAAACCCCTTTGGTGGGTTTTTACCTGATACTATAAACATATAAACTTTTGTTGGGAGGTTTATAACTGATATTGAATAAGGAATAAGGAGTGATTCAAACTATTCATTATGAAGGAATATTACAAAGCAAAACAAACAGTATGGTTCTGGTGTAGAAACAAACTAAAGGAACATAATGCAGAGTTCAGAAATACATCTGTGTGTAGAGGGGAATTTGCTATAAGATAAATGTGGCAGTACAAAAAATGGAAAAGCGTGCCGTGTTTGGTATTAAGAAAACTGGCTCATTATCTGGAGAAAAAGCTGGACTTCTGCCTCATATTTTACAAAGATAGTTTAAAACCCTATGTGAGCATACAGAGCCACTAGAAGAAAATGAAGAATATCTTTATGATATTTAATAAACCATGAAAGCACAAATAATAAATGAAAAACTGATGATTTAACTACATCAATATTAAGGCCCCCCCCCTTTTTTTTTTGGTTCAACTAAGTACAGTAGTCCCTCTCTATATCACGGTTCACTTATCGCGGCATCACTGTATCGCAGGTTTTTTAAAAAATATTTTATTTATCGCGGATTTTTTGCTATATCATGGGATTTTGCAGTACTGTATACATATGTTGTTAAAGTTACACAGGTTTAAGAGTGTAGAATATGTTTAAGAACATAAGTAGTGTTTATAAAAGTGTGGAAAAGGTTAATAATGGAGTGGGAAAGGTTAATAAGGGACTGGGAATGGATTATAAATGTGTGGGAGGGGGTTATAAAGCCTTAAAATATATATAAATACTAAAATAAATGTAAGGTTCCTACTTCATGGATTTTCACCTAGCGCAGGGTGGGGGGGTTCCTAAAACGTAATACCTGCGATAAGTGAGGGAATACTGTATACTAAAACCAAAGTTAATGGACAGAGCTGCAGCAAAACCAGTGGGTATTGAGTCAGTGGAAAAACATCAAAAGTCCCAAGCAGTTCCTCTTAAAGAACATACACATGGACTTACTCAGACTCACTTCCTCTGAGCTCCAGCACCAGAGTAGCAGCTTGAAAGGCACCAGTGGCATACTGGGAGGAACTGAAGTGTCTGGCATCAAGGCAGAAGCTGGGCGATAGATTTTTCCCAGACAGAAAGGCAGGCAGAGGCCATTGTCACTTTTCTGTCACTTTTCTCCACCACGGAGCCACAGAGTTGGCAGGCTGGTGCCACATCTGAGTCTCCATTAACCTGGCTAACACTGTTTGCCCTGCCCTGGAGATCCCCAGAGACTCCAACCCACCCAAGCCATTTTTCCATAGGAATGGTTGGTCTTGGCTCATGCTCCACAACTTCCAAAGTCCTCTCAAACAACCAATAGCCAGCCTCAGTGAGTCCCAGGCCCAGCACTAGCAGCAGCTAGCATAGATTCATAGCTATCTTCTCCTGGGAGTTTCCAAGCCTAGTACATAGCTCAGGCAGGATGGCTCAGAGCAAAACACACGTGGGGGCTGACCTTGGCCTGCACCACCCGGGAAACCCAGGGCCAGCACACCCAGTGGACAGCTACAGACCATGTCAGAACACCACCACCCTGCCCCTGCACAGCTGATCCTTCATGGAGGGCAAAGATAGGTGATAAGTGGGCACAGCCAATTCTTGCAGCTGAATGGCCTAAGTAAGTCTCTCCCATTGAGGGACTTGGTTACCAACAGCAACCAAAGCTCAACTATAAGAGGAGGGTGTACTTAGCCCACATGGAAGGCACACCTTGAGTACCCAGCTTGGGTGATAGAGGAAGCTATGCCACTGTACCCTAGAGGACACCTGGTACATTAGGCCACACTACCAAGACACAGAGTAAAAGAAGCTCTACCTAATACACAGAAAAACACAGAGGCTGCCAAAATGAAGAGACAAAGAAACATGGCCCAAATGAAAGAACAGATCAAAACTCCAGAAAAAGGGCTAAGTGAAATGGAGATAAACAATCTATGAGATGCAGAGTTCAAACCACTGGTTATGAGGATGCTTAAGAAACTTAGTGAAGACCTCAGCAGAATAAAAAAGATCCAGTCAGATAAGAATAATATACTAATTGAAATAAAGAACAATTTACAGGAAAACAACAGTAGAGTGGATGAAGCCAAATATCAAATCAATGATTTGGGGCATAAGCAAGCAAAAAACAAAAAACAAAAGAACAAAAAAGTGAACAAACAAAAACTAACCAATTAGAACAACGAGAAGAAAGAATAATCCAAAAAAAATGAGGATAGTGTAAGGAGCCTCTGGGACAGCTTCCAGCATTCCAACATTTGCATCATAGGGGTGCCAGAAGAAGAGAAAGAAGAAGAAATTGGAAATCCTTTTGAAAAATAATGAAAGAAATCTTACCTAATTTGGTGAAGGAAATAGACATGCAAATCCAGGAAGCCCAGAGAGTCCCAAACAAGATGGATGCAAAGAGGCCCACTCCAAGACACATCATAATTAAGGTACCAAAAGTTAAAGATAAAGAAGGAATCTTAAAAGCAGCAAGAGAAAACCAGTTAGTTATCTACAGGGGAATTCCCATAAGACTGTCAACTGATTTCTCAAAATAGACTTTGCAAGCTAGAAGGAATTTAGCAAGAAATATTCAGTCATGAAAAGCAGGGACCTACAGCCAAGATTGCTCTACCCAACAAAGCTATCATTTAGAATCAAAGGGTAAATAAAGTGTTTGGCAGAGGCAGGTATGCTTATGAAAAGACAATATGGGGGAACTTACAGTGTTGGATCTATACAGTATCTTGACTATGGTGGTTGATACACAATATGCACAGGTGATAAAATTATGTAGGAGTTAATACATTATATACACACAAATGAGTCCAGAGGGGAAATCTGAATATAATCTGTGGACTGTATCAATGTCAGTATCCTGGTTGTGATATTATTCTAGAGTTTTATGAAATACTATCATTGGGGAAAACAGGAATCTGTGTACAAGAAATACCTCTGTATTATTTTTTACAACTGCATGTGGATCTACAATTATCTCAATAAAATTTTCAAACAAGAAAAAGTGAAAGAGTAAAGGGACCTAATAAAAGTATCACTTAAAGTGATAAAATGTTCATATTAACAGATTGTAATAAGTTATTCATGTCTATTGTTTTCCTTATAGCAACCATGAAGAAAACTATACAAAAAAAATATACTATAAAGAAATGAAAAATTCAAAAAAAAGTTCACGTAATCCACAGGAAGTTCAGAAAAGAGAAACAGAGGAAAGAAACATAAGCAAATAATAAAATGGCAGGCTTAAGCCCTACATCTGAATAATTACTTTAATGTTGGTCTGCATGCACCAATTAAAGACAGAGATTGGCAGAATGGATAAATTTAATTTCCAATTATTGTTCATTGTTTAATAGATATCACTGTTAACTCGTGCTGTGTGCATAAATATTAAAATAGACACATTACAATGTTACATTAGTACATAGAAAAAAAATCACTCAAACTTCCAGAATCAATTCATTGACACTGGCTACACTGGAGATGTGTTTATTTATAAGAAATGATGCATGTGTCCAAAATGTGCCTTATAATAAAATGATAATACCACCTTACATGATGCAACAGTTAAAGTGGTATGCTTTCACCCAGAAGTAACAAAATGCATTCAACTCACACTTCCTTGGCCAAGGGAATTTTTTGGTTTCTTCTATCTTCAAGGTGAAAGTAAATACTAGGAAGTGCTGGCAATTCATGTCTTCCTACCATGTGCTGAGGAATAAGACTGGAAATATTTGATGTTACTGTCAGAGATTGGTTATTGAATGAGAGAAAGAGAAAATAAGAAAGTAGGAGAAGATTAAGAAGGCAGAAGAAAAAGTAAGGGAAAGAAAGAAATGAGTGACAGAATGGATGCTGAGGTTACATCATCGGTCTCTTAATCCTGTCAGAGGCCTAGGCTGTCTTGTCCTCCAGGTACCTTACTGATGACACTCTTGAGCTGAACACAGCCACAGAGCATGGTGTCTGTGATGACACCCATTAAGGTCAGCTTACAATGATTTATGTTAGGGTGCAGAAACCTCTTGAACACACCATGTCTTCTTTCTTGAACTTTTTTCTTCCATTTTGGAGGGATGATATCCTCACTAGAGGAGCTTCTTGAGAAAGAGTACATAGAAATTAAAATTTTAAGACCTTGCATATATGAAAATGTCTTTATTCTTCTCTCATATGTAAAAGATAGTTTGACTGAATCTAGAATTGCAGTATGAATACTTTTCCTGAGAATTTTGAACGCCTTTCTCCCTTATGTTTTTGCAAAGAAGTCTGAAGTCATTGATTCCTGGTCTTTTATATGTAACCTGTTTTTCTCATTTGAAACCAATAGAATCTAATCTTGGTCCAAGTGTTCTAAAATTTTACAATGATGTTCTGTGATACAGATCTACTTGAATCTATGGTGGGGGTGGGGGGGCACTAGGTGCGCCTATTTCACCTGGCAGTTCATGTCTTCAGTTCTGAGAAATGTTTTCCAGGAAAAACATCCATTACTACTGTCTTTTGATCTACTTATTCAGAATTTTCTTCACAGAAATCTTCCAACTTTAATTGAAAATATCTTATTTCAGCTATTTTTAACCTCCAAGAACTGTTTTTACTCTCTGAATCTTCCTTTATATAGCACGATTTTCTAGGTGCACAAGGGTAATATTTTTTTTGAAGATACTAATACTTTTGTTAAAGTTTACTTCTCTTTCTATAGTCTCTACTTTCTCTACGTTGCTTTTTTCTATTTATTCGGTTTGGTCTCTCTCTTCCATGTTAGCAGTCTTCCTCAAATATCTGGACATTGTCTCTTATGTGTTCATGGTTAAGAATGAGGAACTGAAATCATAACTGGTTGCTCTGAGTTTTTTGTGGGGCTTGCTTACTTTGACTAACACTGTCAGGTGATCTGGATGGGCTATTTGTTGGTGAACTCCTGATGTCAGTATTTCTGAATCTTTCCTCCCAGGTTGATTATGTTTAACAGAAAAAGATTTTCCAGTCTTCTACCTGGAAGGAAATGGTAAGGCTGCTGGCATTCTGGGATCCAAGTCAGGGAAGAGAGAAATGTTTTTAGGACTTAGCATTCAATATGCATTCAGGCACGCAATCTCTGTTGGTTTGATAATACATACACTTTCAGTCTTACCTGATGTCCCACTGTTCAGAGGCCTTCTGCTATACCTGATTCTGAAAATGAACTATTACATTCAGGTGGGGAAAGGCAATTGCCACACAATGTGCAGTGTGAGTGGGGATATAGAGATCCTAACCAAAGGAACAATTTCCCCCCACGAACTTCTTGTAGCCCCCTCAATATTTTAACCTCCCTTTATACCAATTGCAGAGGTATATGGTGCTGCCAGGTGTCAGTCCGCTTTCCAGATTCTAAAATTTTACTGCTCTTGTATTCTCTCTCATGTGGGTTTATGCCTTTTAAAGAAAATCTCTTTACTCAAGTTTTAGTGGAATTTTTCAGAGGAACAAAATTAGATTTATGATTCACTCTACCATCTTAACTCAGAAGACCATTTAGACCTACTTTTACTCCTTAAAAATATGCAGTGAGGCAGAAGTTAGAGGATATTGAGATAAAGTGTCAACAGCAGATTGTGGTAAGTTATGCACAATTTCCTTTATTCTCTATCCATGGCAATATGAAACACTAGTTAGATTTAACAAGTGTTCATTGAGCCCTCTACTTTAGAGAAAAATAATTTTGAAAATTTGAACAGTCTCAGCAACCATATTTTGGTTCTTGAAGCTGACACAGTGGGGTTTTTCTACAACTCATGTCCAAACTTTATGCACGAAGTGGTGGGTTACTTAAAGAACACAAGACATATTATTACCTCTCCTAGGACAGAAATGATAGCTTCCTCTGAGAGCAAATTCAAACCATTCTTACTCATTTGTGGAAAGTTCAATGTCCAAGTTATCTCTAATAAACACATTAAACAGAAAGCAAGCTTAATTTCCAAACAAGAAATTTTTCTTATTTTACTCATTACACAATTACATGTGTTAATTATTGAAATATGGATAAATTGTATTCTGGGAAGTTGCGCTCATGAACTTAGTGTAAAGCACAATAAATAAAAAGTCAAAATGTTCCATTTATTTCCCATAGAAAAGGAGACAATATATGATAACTGCTATGGATACATCAGGACTATAAAATAGGAATTTTGCCAAAGGTCTCTCAGACTGATCTTAATTTACATTTATCCTTCCTTCCTTTCTTCCTTCCTTCCCACAAACATGTTTTTGGCTCTAGGTATGTGCAAAGTTCCGAACTAGTGATTGGAGCTCTAGCTATGAACGAGACAGTGAGGACTTGCCCTGATCTCAGGATAACATGTGAGCTGAGGTCTGAGAGAAGTAAAAGATGTTGATCAGGCAAAGGGCAGATAGGGGGCTTAAGAAAACATGTCAGACCTAAGTGACAGTGAGCACAAATGCCCAGAGGCAGCCCTGGATGGCCAGGGCCCAGAGACAGAGCGACAGAGACAGAGACAGATTAGAGATGAGACTTGGGCAGAAAGCAGAGTCCACTTCATGTTTGGTCATAACATTCTTTCCTCAGAGAAAGAAAAGAATTCACAGCAGAAACATCAGGCAGCGAATTTATTTGCTCAATAGTTCAAATGGTCATTTTGCTTCAATATGACAATACATTTCAACTAAAACATTTTATTGAGGACAAGTGTTCAAATATGTATATATATATACATATGTTAATTATTTTAAATTATTTAATAATATAATTGTTTTCTATATTAATATATGATAATATATAAATGGTCTAGGCTTTTATTAGAATACAAAATGGGTCACTAACCAGTGTACAAAAACAGGATCATTAAGAGGGCTCAGGAAAAAAAAGAGAGTACTCAACACCATCCATTGTGTTATTTGCTAACATATCTACTTCTCAATATTTTTGTTTTGTTTTTAGTACAACTCTTTGTTTAAACGATAAAGCTTTTTTAGCTTTCAATATTGCTTAATAGCTAAATGAATATGCTGTCCTAGATCATGAGGTTAGTACTCCTTATTTTAATATTAAATAAAAGGATTCATTTTCATTGAAGCAAGCAGGGAATTAAGCTTACAACTTCAATTATCAATAATTAATTCCCCACACTGCAAGCCATGCAGTTTGCATTTAAATTCCCAATGCTCAACAGATAACAAAAATCTATGTTGATCACTTTTTATTTTCATCATTTAAGGAGTACCTCTTATTTCAAGTAGGTACATGTATTTCTAGATTACAGTAGAGAACAAATACACCTTCTAAAAAAACTAGGCAGTTAGAGCAGGGAAGACTTTTAAGCATGACAAAAACAATTCTGGGATCTTTTCATTTCTTTTGCTTTTATTGAAGAAATTCCTAATACTGTGTACGATTAGCTACCTTGTATATACTAACCTGTTATTTATAAGTGGATAATTTCTCTGAGTTTGTATTTCCTAATGCATTAAGCTATTTTTTGGCAGCTTTTAATTATCTGAGACAGAGAGAGAAGGTAATTGAGCACATGATTTAAAATGAGGCAAAATTAAGTCCTGCTCCAACGCCAACCTCAGAAGCAGGCATAAGGATCAGAAGAACTTCTCAGAGAGGGATGCTGGACATCTGAGCTTATCATCTTGATGAGCTCATCCAACAGACTGAGCTCATGAGGGTGTTCCACGTTTTTGTTTGTTTGACAAGTTCTGAACTGAAAAAAGGCACCGGGGTGTCACCAAAGCAAAAACACAATCAGAATCCAGTTCTTAGACATAAAAAGAGATGCTTGGAATTAGGTTTGACTGAAAACAGTCACACTTGTGTGGCATGCAGGAAATAAATCTAAGAAACCTTGTTTTTCAAGTTTAAAAATAATTTTTTTAACAAGGTTACTTTAATTTTATTTTGTTATTTGTATTATTATTTTATTTTATTTATCTGTTTTTGGAAAGAGGGGAAAGGAGAAAGAGAGGGAGAGAAACATCAATGTGCAGTTGCCTCTCATGCGTCCCCAACCGGGGACCTGGCTTGCAGCCCAGGCATGTGCCCTGACCGGGAATTGAACCAGCGACACTTGGTTTGTGGGCCAACACTCAATCCACTGAGCCACAGCAGCCAGGTATTTTTCAAGTTTTTTAAAGAGTATATTTTATTGATTATGCTATTACAGTTGTCCCAATTTTTTCTCTTTTCCCTCTTCCACCTGATACTCCCCATCCCCTTCAGCAATTCCCCCCCTCCTTAGTTCATGTCCATGTGTCATGCATATAAGTTCTTTGGCTACTCCATTAATTATTCTGTTCTTAACATCCCCCTGTCTATTTTGTCCCTACTAATTTGTGCTTCTTAATCCCTGCACATTTCCCCTCATTTCCCTCCTTCCCCCTCCCAACTGATAATTCTCCAAATGATCTCCCTATCTGTGGTTCTGTTCCTGTCTGATAGTTTGCTTACTTTGTTATTTAGATTCAATTATTAATAGTTGTGAATTTCTTGACATTTTAATGTTCATCATTTTGATCTTCATCTTTTTATTTAATTCCCTTTAACATTTCATATAATAATGGCGTGGTGATGATGAATTCCTTTAGTTTTACCTTGTCTGGGAAGCACTTTATCTGCCCTTCCATTCTAAATGATAACTTTGCTGGATAGAGTAATCTTGGTTGCAGGTCCTTGCTTTTTATCACTTTGAATACTTCTTGCCAGTTCCTTCTTGCCTGCAAAGTGTCTTTTGAGAAATCAGCTGGTAGTCTTATGGGAACTCGTTTGTAGGTAACTCTCTGCTTTTTTCTTGCTGCTTTTAATATTCTCTCTTTATCTTTAACCTTTGGCACTTTAATTATGATGTATCTTGGTGTGGTCCTCTTGGGGTCCAACTTATTTGAGACTCTCTGTGCTTCCTGAACTTCCTTCACCAAACTAGGGAAGTTTTATTTCATTATTTTTTCAAGTTAGATTTCAATTTCTTGCTTTTCCTCTTCTCCTTCTGGGACTCCTATGATTTGGATGTTGGTATATTTGAAGATGTCCCAGAGGTTCCTAAGCCTCTCCTTGTTTGTTGTTTTGTTTGTTAGTTTCTTTTAAATTCTTTTGTATTCCTGCTGTTCTGATTGAATGTTTTTTCCTTCCTTGTGTTCCAAATTGTTGATTTGATTCTCAGTTTCATCCTCTCCACTGTTGGTTCTCTGTAGATATTTCTTTATTTCACTTAATACAACCATCATTTATGTCTGGTCTTTTGTATGGTGTTGAAATACCCAATGAGTTCTCAGAGCATCCTGATAACCATTGTTTTGAACTGTGCATCTGATAGGTTGTTTATCTCCATTTCATTTAGTTCTTTTTCTGGAGTTCTGTTCTGTTTTTTTACTTGGGTTATATTTCTTTGTCTCCTCTTTTTGGCAGCCTTCCTGTGTTTGTTTCTGTGTGTTAGGTAGGGCTGCTTTTACTCCCTATCTTAGCACACCTGTTAGCTTGTATGTGGTAGAGCCGTAGGTAATTGCTGGGGGAGGGCAACCTGTGTCACCGCTTTATTACTCTATGTGGGGAAGGACTCACAGAGTGGACAATGGCACTACCTGGCCTCTGGAGTTCTGCCCAGAATAAAGCTGTCTTCCCACTTGTAATTCACATTCTCCCCACATACCATTGGTGCCCTTCCAGCTGTTGCCCTGGTGCTGAGTCCCAGAGAGGTAGGTCTGTGTGAGTTCTATGTTTGTTATGGGTCCTTTAAGAGGATGCAGTTTTTTCCCCCATCCCAACCCCCACTGGTTTTTACAGCCAGAATTTATGGGGACTTATATTCCCAGGGCTGGGATTCTGGGCTGGGTGCTCTGGGATCCCTTGCTTCTGAAATATCCCTCCCATTTTTTACCTACCACATGTAGATGTGGGACCATGTGTTCCTGTCTCTGTGCCTCTCAATGTCTGTGCCCCTCTTACCTGCCAGGATGAATGTGGCCTATTTAAACTCTTGGTTGCTGGACTTCCACACAGCTCAATTTTCTGACAATTCTGGGTGATATTTGTTTTGTAGTGTAGCTGTATTTTTTGTTATAGTTGTGCTGAGAGGTGAGGCCTGTTTACCTGCACCTCCATCTTGACTGGAAGTCTGTTTTTCAAGTTTTAAAGACATTCAAATTCTTCCTGCTTGTAAGTGTTAATTTTGTCCCAGATAAATTTCATAATTTATAATGGAATTGATCACATTATAGTAAAAATCTCATTTAAATGGAACTCAGTGAAATGAAACCATAAATTAATGGGAACTAGCTTTTACATTTGGCTTTCAGGAGAAATAATGAAATATCAGTCATTTAATAAAAAGTAATAACTACAATGGCAAGTTCTAAGGTTGCTACATATCCATTTCAATCTTCAATCCATGGCTGTACAATAACTAAACATGTCCAGAGTCTTGACTTGCATACCCTACAAAATCCTTAATATGGTAATAACTAACACACACACACACACACACACACACACACATTCAATTCATTGTGTTATACTTCCCATTTTAAAAAATCAAGCCAGCATCAACCAATACGTTTTTAAATGATTCTATTAATGAGGGTTGAGGCAAAAGGATTTTCTGGCTAAGTGAATCTTAGTGATTAAAAATAGTAATAGCTATTGAACCTAGTAATCAAGCATTCTGATTACTCAATCAACTTTTTCCATCATTAGATAAAATATATACAACATTGGTGGAGACCCAGCCATCATATAAAATTCAACTAAATTTTTTCAAATGCAAGGAGAAAAGGGAAAGATTCTCTGAATATTATTATACAAAACAAATAAACAAAAAGAGATATCATGCTCCCGCAGTCCAAGTACCACATCTACTAAAATTTAAACACAGAGGCCCACCACTGGCCTTGCTGTGTATATGCTTGATGCATTGTTGTTAGCACAGCCAAATATTTCCACCTAGGAAATTAAATCTAAAATATACTATATGATTTCTGCCCACATGACAAACTTAAAGAAAGCATGACTTTTATTTTAATGGAAGAATTTTTGTTAATGAACCAATCTGATGATAAAGAAAAGATATAGGAGGAGATTTGTTTTGCTTGGGAATGAGGAACAGTTATGTGAAATTCACTCGTTGGTATCTGGCTTCCTGAAATTTTCAGGATCATGCCTTCAACAATAAAGGTAAAGCACTCATCTTAGACCCTTTGCTACCTTTCTGCTCAACACTATCTGTTAGACACTTCATGTAGGGCTTTGGCTTCTTTTCAATAGTCCGAGGATGTTTTAAGCATGGACAAGCCAATTTAACCCAGGAGCTTTATTGTGGTACCATAACAATGCATGTTTTTAAGCACAATGGGTTTTATTAGTACAAAATATCCCTATAGGACCACACAGCCCTGAGACTCACTCCCTAGTCATAGATAGCCGTGGGGAACAAAGAGAAGAGAGAAGCCTTAAATATACTTGGAAACATTGGCCAACCCCGGAGGTCTGGGATGTGGAGCAGCTGAACGCTTAACGGTTTTGCTATGACACAGCTTTTCTTCCCTGGAAGAGGAACATGGGACACTTGTGCCACTTTCCAAGATTCTGTAAATGACAAACTTCTGAAGACAACAGCATACCACTGGTTAAAAACATCTGTGTAACTTTATAAGAACTCAAAACAGATTAGATCAGAATGGCCAGTAAGGTCTTTGTTGTTTCCCAGTTGGAACCAGAGGCTGTCTCAAGGTTAGCAGTCAGCCAGAGCTTGGAGATGTACTGTCTTTCGCAAGTCAAATGGACAGTATTCATGGCCATTGTCTGTCACTCAAGCATTTTGAGTTGTTTTTCCACTAGAGATGATGATCTCATGCTCCTCTGCTCTATTCTCCCTGTTACTAAATGATCGTTTTTGAGGTGAATACATAGATAGGGGTGCAGACTTTGGCACTGCAACATCAGCTCTTATTGCACAATGGTCCAGGGAGTTCTAGTGGCTGAAAATTTACCATGGTCATAAAACTAGTTAATCAAACACAGTCTTGAACTCAGATCTCTTGTCTGCTGATTCCAGAATTTTTTTTACTATACAAATTATTCTAATGTTTAAGATAGATTCTTTTTTTTTTCACTGTGATAAGTGAAGCAATGCCCCCTCCCCTCAAAGTTTACATTCTAAACCCTGGAACCAGTGAATATGTTTTTGTTTCATGGCAAAGAGGAATTAGAGTTGCAGATGGGATTAAGGTTGCTAATCAAATGACCTTAAAATAGAGGTTTTTCTGGATTATCAGGGTTAATTCCAATGTATTCACAAAGGTCTTGAAAGGTGAAAGGAGGGAGAAAAGTTAGTGTCAGAGTGACATCATATGGGAAAGGTTTAACTGGACATTTGTGGAGGCAAGACTATTCCATGATGTGACCTTGCAGTCTGGACCTGGGCCAGAATGTAGATTACTTACCACAAACCCCCCTTAGAGACTGTCTGATCATCATCAATGTTCGTTCTGACATAAGTCAGCACCCCTCCCATGCCTCCCACTATGTGCTGGTTCCTAGAACAGGCCATTGTCCTGACCTGCTCAAGCATGTAAAGTAATTTCCCATACTTGGTAACATTCACGTACTAGTACCTATGACTGTCCCCTTTTACCCTTATATAATTCTTTGGCACTTGCCAATCAGCATGGGGATTCGTTTTGTTTTGCAGGTGCCCAAGACATGTGTCATATGTAAGTTTCCCTTAGTAAACTTTCAATTACCAGACTGAAATGGCCAGACTCTTTATCTTTTCCTGCTCTCTGCTTACAGAGGTAGTTTCAGTTCTGGAAACTTTCCCCAGGATTTCATGTACTAACATCACTGGTTTTAACAATGGAAGGGGGCCCCCAGCCAAGGAATGCAGGCAGCTGCTAGAAAATGAAAAGACAAGAAAACACATTTTCCCCAGAAAGGCAGTGTCTGGCCAACATCTTGATTTTAGCCCAGTGAGATTCATTTTGGACTTTTGACCTCCAGCACTATGAGATAATAAGTCTGTGTTGTTTAAGCCACTAAATTTGTGGGAATTTGTTACAGCAACAATAGAAAACCAATACACTCTCCAAAGTGTCTAAAACACACAACAAACTCAATAATACATCCTACCATCCTACTGTTTTTAAAAACTACCTATTATTCCTTGGAGATTTGATCTTAGCAAGTTGTAGCAATTAAGAATAATAGCAAATATGCAAGTATAATACCTAGTGTGTGTCAAGAACTGTTCTAGATGTTAGATATGTTAACTCATTTAAATCTTTTCAGAACATTATGAGGTAGGTTCTATTATCAGTCACACTTTGTAGAGAAGAGAACTGAGGCACGGAAAAGTTGTGAAATTTGCCTGAGGTTGCAAAGCTAGAAAGTTGCAGAACTGGGATTGAACCCAGAGAGTCTGGCTCTAGAGTCTATCCACTGCTATGCTGTCTGCTCTCAGTGATAGTGGGTCCAAGAGCATCCTTTCCCAGAGTTGACATAGATGATCTTGTTCTTTATCCAAGAGCTGAACAAAATTGCTTATGGATATACATTTTTAGTTCATAGATTTTTTTTCTTTAAAATACTTTTAGCATTTGCCTGTAGGCTCCCTATACTGCTATTTAGCATTTCTCTCTCCTTAGCACTGATACACAAAAACTTTACCTTAACTTCAATTCCTAAATGTTATAGTTTTACAGATATGGATTATTCATGAACCAGTCACTATGTCTGTGGTTTCCCTGCCAGACTGTGTCTGTTCCTTCTTGCCTTTTGTCCTCTTCAGATACATTACCCCACCTACTAGTCTGCACACAGTGCAGGGTAGAGGAGGTGAAAATAAAAGCCATAGACTTAGTTACTTGTTAAAAAGCTCTGACAAAAGAATAGTGTGCCTATCGTGGATTCTTTTTTCTATTTGTTTTCAAATTAAATTTAAGCTTCTGGTGTTCCTCTAATGTTTTTTTGTTTAGACATTATTTTCTTTTAAGTCTTCATTGCTAATAGAAGCTTTTGAGATTTGTTAATTTGATTCATTCATGCTATACCACACTCTCCATTATCACAGATGATCAAGAATTTGCTTTAATCATAGTTTTTTTTTTCACTGTCGAGACTCAGAAAACCAAAACAGACATCAACATCAGTTTTTTCTTCTTTAAGTCTTCCTTCTCATGTTAAATAGGCTTCAATCTATGTGATAACCTGGAAGGGGAAATAGGTTAGCAATGACCAATATGTCAGCAGAGACTGTTCGAAGTATTTTTGAAAAGGAATTTTTGGAAAAGTCTGAGCTTTCTGGAAGAGTTTGGTGATCTATGAGCAGATGTAGATGTTCATTAAGAACTCACTAGAGCTGTTCCTGCTCTATTGAATAAAGAACTGCTTCATGATAAATTTCTTCTGAGCTCTGTGTGGAGGAACTTGGGTCTGGGCAGCACCATGTACTTCAACCATATTTCAAAAGGGTGATCTTTTTCTCAATCCTCAGAGTTTTCAAGAACAAATCATTAAAACTACATAAAAGCACAGATACTGTGAATGCACCTTAGCCTAGAGATGAAATCAAACCCATTATATTTGATCCCCATTTGAAAAAGTAAGAGTTTCCAAAGTCAAAACATTGAGCAATATGTTTGAAGTCATTGAGGGATTAGACAGAGTCAGATCTTAGAAATATCTCCCTCTCAGGACTTTGTTAAGGTGAATCAACCAGTGTCTCCTTTTATTTCTCTTTCTAGGCCAGTCCCTGCAAGGTTTCAGTCCTGTCAATTACTCTTCTCTACATTGCCTATCAATTATGTGTTGTGTAGCTCTGGGGTTGTGATAGTTAAAAGAAGATCGAAATCAAGCTCTGAGGTTTTGTCTAATTTCCTTAGTACTTGCCTCAATTTTGTGTTTAATTTTTGTTTTGCAGACTAGTTACACAATGGGTGGATTTTCTTTTACATCAGAGGACGTTGCACAAAGTTAGAAAATCCTGGTAATTAACAAGGACTCATGAAATCAGATCTCTGGTAGGAACTTAAACCAAATAAAATATCAGTTGAGAGACTATTTGACATTCCGCTGAGATTTTGTCTAGTTTCAAGCTTTCAAAAATACAGTTTAAAACACACACAGCTTCAGCTTCAAATTGGTTTGTGAGGTGCACTTTTCAAAACACTGGTCGGGTTCACAAAGGCTGGGCGGCGGGGAGACATTCAGGTGATACTTAATTTGATTCATTCCAGCTTTCAGGATTTAAGTTAAGGTAAAGTTACTGTGTCTGCCATTTTTGACAGCCAGGTGAGTAGAAAAGAAAAATACTTTCAGAACTCAGAGATTCAGAGAATTTCATGAGAAAAACAGAATCCATGTGCCTAAAACAAAGACAATTGAATATCATATTTGTAGATGGTTATTGTTTACACAATACCTTTTACTTAGAATAGTTCTTTAAGTGTTACTACATAGAGTTTATATTCATTATACAATTTAAAGACAAAATGATAATCTCTTTTGTTATATGAGTAATGGTGGGATTATATTCCTTTTAGCATGATCCTGACAAGGCTATAGAGACTTGTGGCAAGATTGTTATGTGTCCACCAAAATCCATCTCTTACTTCCTGACCAGACAGCTAGTCTACATTTCCCAGCCTCTTCTGTACTTAGTTGTGACTATGTAACTGAGTTCCAAATAGTGAAATGTGGGAGGAAGAGTGGTACATTACTTCTAGGCCCATGCTCCCTTCCCCCAAACTTCTGCAATAATCTTCATACTCTCTCTGATGTCCATCCTCAGACTATGTAATCCAAGAGAAGACTCTGAGACCCCAGTTATTCTGAAGTAACCAGATGGAATGACCACATCAGACATTTTATTAGAGAGAAATTATTATTGTGTGGAGCCACTGAGATCTTGGGGTCTGCTTTAATGGCTAGCATTACTTGCTTGAACTAATACAGAAATGGTCTTTGCAATCAAGATAAAGATAGTGTCATTAATAGCACGCCTGAATAAGTAAACCTGCATTACTTTTACAAGTTAAACTGAATTTGAAGTCTCAAAATCTATACTTTTCTATTGCCAAAGCATACAATAACAAAAGAACTAGTTGAAAATTCAGCCAGTTGATTATTTTGCTACTTGTTTTATCTAATAACTTGTTTGTCTAATACTTATTTATTTTTTAATATGCTTTATTGATTATGCTGTTACAGTGTCCCAATTTCTTTTCCCTTTGTTCCCCTCAACCCAGTGACCCCCTTCTCTCCAGTTGTTCCCTGACCTCATTCCATGCCCATTGGTTGTGCATATAGTTCTTATCAACATCTTCCTATCCACTCCACTCCCTCCTACCATGCTTCCTAATTCCTGCATCATCTCCCTCCCTTTCCCTGCTTCCCTCTCCACGCTGACCTCCCCCCCGTAATGTCCCCCATACTTATATTCTTTTTCCACTCTCGTTGCCTACTTAGTTTACCTTTGTTTTGATTCCCTAGCTTCTGTTGTTGGTTGTTGTGATACAGTTTTCATTTTAATGTTCATAGTTTTGATCCTCTTTCTCCTAAACAAGTCCCTTTAACATTTCATATAACAGTGGTTTGGATCTGATGAACTCCTTCAGTTTTACTTTGTCCTGGAAGCACTTTCTCTGCCCTTCTATTCTGAATGACAGCCTCACTGGATAGAGTAATCATGGCTGTAGATTTTTGCTTTTCATTACTTTGAATATTTCTTTCCAGTCCCAACTTGCATGCAGAATTTCTTTTAAGAAATCAGTTGATAGTCTTATTGGGACCCTTTTGTATGTAATTCTCCTCTTCTCTCTTGCTGTTTTTAAGATTCTCTCTTTATCCTTAATTTTTGACATTTTGATTCTAATGTGTCTTGGTGTGGTTCTCCCTGGGTCCAGTTGTTTTGGAACTCTCTGTTTTTCCTAGACCTGTAAGTCTATTTCCTTCCCCAAGTTAGGGAAGTTCTGCTTTATTATTTTTTCACATAATTTTTCAATTTCTAGTTCTTCTTCTTCACCTTCTGGCAACCCTATGATTCGGATGTTGGCCCGCTTATAGCTGCCCCATAGGTTTCTGAGCCTCTCTTCATTTTCCTCACTTTTCATTTCCTCTTTCTGCACTGGTTGACTGTTTGTTCCTTCCTTACGTTTAGATTTGTTGATTTCATCCTTGGTTTTCTTTCTCTCACCACTAGTTTCGTATGTGTTTTTGTTCATCTCAGCAGGACTAGTCTTCATTTCTTCCCCATCTTGTTTAAGATCTGCTGTTAAATCTGTAAGCATTCTTATAACCAAAGCTCTGAACTGAGCCTCAGAAAGATTTCCTATCTGCTGAGCCGTTAGATTAAATATTTGCTGGCTGATCAGCTGCATGATTGGGATCTCTATTATGATCTCTGCCATCCTGACAGTTTTGTGTTTACCTTTGCTTCCTGGGTGGGGCTGTCACACCTCCTAGCTATAGCGGGAGGAGCCCCATGCACTTGTCACAACCAGGCGACCCTTCTCACCACACTGTGGTGTTTTGCGTGAGGGTGAGGGTCCAAGATGGATTCCTGCCATTCACTCTCTGCTGAGAGACCTGGTAGCCTCCTCCTCCATCCCCATGCCCTCTGGCCCTCACAGTCTGAGGCAATGGGGGTCTGCCTTTCCCAGTGTTGAAATCACAAGCTGATGGGTTTGGTCTGCAGCCAGGGGTGCTCTCCAGATGCTTCTCGCCTCCCCTTAAATACAGTTGTCTGTGCTTACCAGCGTCCCGCTGCTGTTACCACAGCTGCCGCTGCCAGCACAGCTTGACCTCTCCGCCCGAGCTTTTCCTCTCCTACCTGTCCAGATGAGCACCACTTCTTTGTAACTTCATATGTTGGACTTTCATGTAGCTTTATTTTCTGGAACTTCTAGTTATTTCTGGTTTTGCGGTAGTTGTATTCCTTCTTAGTTGTAGAGGAAGATGGAGCATGTCAGCCTAGGCCTCCACCTTGGCCAGAAGTTATCTCCTCATCTTGATAGGCTCCTATGTTTGTTTGCCTCTGTGTCTTAGGTAGAGCTGTCACTCCTGTTACATTGTAAGGGGTGGAGCCTTAGGGATTCATCAGTACAGGGCGACCTGTTTCACCACGTTGTGCTCCTGTTTGCAGGGGAGGGGTCTGAGAGGGAACAGTACTTCTTTCCCAGCACTTGCCCCTTTTCCAGGCACTTCTCTCACTTCCATATGGGACTGGTGCCCCTCTAGCTGTTGCCCTGGCCATCATTCCCAGAGTGGGTGGATCTGTGGATGTTATAGAACCATGGGGGCCCTTAAACAAGTGGACTCTGCTGAGAAACCAGCAGTTTCTGCCTCCGCCCCAACCCCCACTGGTTTGCACAGTCAGAAGCAATGAGGCCTGATTTTCCCCAGTGCTGGGACTGTGAACTGCGCAGTCTGGGGAGGAGCTGGAAACGCAACACCAGGTGTCCCTCCTGACTCTTTAAAACATGTAACTGTGCTTTCCGCAGGCCTGCCACTGCTGCTGCTGCTGCTGCTGCTGCTGCTGCTGCTGCCACCACCACACCGCATAACTCTCCACCCTGGCTCCGCCCCTCCTACCTGTCTGGATGAGTAGTTCTTCTTTATATCTTTGTTTGTTGGACATCCATGCAGTTTGATTTTCTGGAACTTCTGGTTGTCTCTAGTTTTGAGATAGTTGTATTTCTTCTTAGTTATGGAGGGAGACATAGTGTGTCTGTCTATGCCTCCACCTTGGCTGGAAGTGTGGTTTGTCTAATATTTAAATTAAAATAATAGGTATTTAAATTCAAGAGACTCATTGTTTTTGTGATATAAAAAGTTTAAAAGTCTCACTTTTCATTTATATAAAGAACTTGAAATTTTTATTTTTAATTTGTTTTCAGCCACAGTTAAATTAACAGAATTTGCATCCTTTTTAAACCCTCAACTTATCTGAAAGCATTTCCGTAATCAACTTAAAATAACATTTATTTTAAGAGTATCTCAAAGATAAGTTAAGTTTGTGCCCCCAATTTTTTGTTTGCTAGAGACATGTCCAAGAGAGTCTAGAATATTTTAGGGAAAAATGATAGGGAACATGATATAAAACAGTGAATTAACATTTATTTTAAGAGTATCTCAAAGATAAGTTAAGTTTGTGCCCCCAATTTTTTGTTTGCTAGAGACATGTCCAAGAGAGTCTAGAATATTTTAGGGAAAAATGATAGGGAACATGATATAAAACAGTGAATTATTTATTATAACATTCATTATAAGACTATCTTGTGAAAAACAAAGGAGTAACAGGACAACAAAACCTTTATGAAAAATATGCTTTCAAATAATTTTAAGATACGGTAGGAGAAAAAAATGGACTTAAAAATTAAGCTCAGTGGTAGAACTTAGATGCCTTTGGGAACACAAATAGAAAGCTTCTTATTAAACAAGGGTAATTTGTTCTGGGTCCACACTACAAAATGGTTTCAAGGGTTTTAAAGTAGGTCATTTATGTACTTTAAAATGTTTGGTGGACAGTAAACTTCCTTAGCGCATTCATATGAGAGGTAGGGTGCACCCCAATACTATCCTTGGGATTTCAAACAAAATCAAAGCAAACTGAACTATATCATCATGAGACAGTCTGTTTAATCAAAATGCTTTAAATTACCATGTAGTACAGGATGAAGAAATCATTATTTTTATATTTTATTATAATGCTATTACAGTTGTGCCAATTTTTCCCCCTTTGCCCCTCTCTGTCCTATACCCCATTCCCTCCAGCAACTTCCTCCTTAGTTCATGTCCATGGGTCATGTATATAAGGATTCTCCATTTGCTGTACTATTCTTAATACCCACCCTGTCTATTTTCAATCTACCAATTATGCTTCTTAATGCCCACACCTTCCCCCCAGCCCTTGTTCTCTTCCTTCTCCCTCCCAACTAATAACCTTCCAAATGGTCCCCATACCTATGATTCTGTTCTTGTTCTGGTTGTTTGCTTAGTTTGTTTTTGTTTTTTAGATTCAGTTGTTGATAGTTGTGAGTCTGTTGTCACTTTGATGTTCATAATTTTGATCTTCTTCTTAAATAGGTCCCTTTAACATTTCATATAATAATGGCTTGATGATGATGAATTCCTTTAGCTTTACCTTGTCTGGGGAGCACTTTATCTGCCCTTCCACTCTAAATGATAGCTCTGCTGGAGAGAGTAGTCTTGGTTGTAGGTCCTTGCTTTTCATCACTTTGAATACTTCTTACCAGTCCCTTCTTGCCTGAAAAGTTTCTTTTGAGAAATCAGCTGATAGTCTAATGGGAACTCCTTTGTAGATAACTGTCTGCTTTTCTCTTGCTGCTTTTAAGATTCTCTCTTTATCTTTAACCTTTGGCACTTTAATTATGATGTGTCTTTGTGTGGTCCTCTTTGGGCCCAGCTTGTTTGGAACTCTCTGTGCCTCCTGGACTTGTATGATGATTTCCTTCACCAAATTAGAGAAGTTGTCTTTCATTATTTTTTCAAATAAGTTTTCAATTTCTTGCTCTTCCTCTTCTCCTTCTGGCATATGATTCGGATATTGGCTTGTTTGGAGATGTCCCAGAGGTTCCTAAGCCTCTCCTTATTTTTTTTTTTTTTTGAATTCTTGTTTCTTCTTTCTGTTCTTGTTGATTGTTTATTTCTTCCGTTTGTTCCAAATCATTTATTTGAATCCTAGCTTTCTTCCCTTCACTGTTGGTTCCTTGTATATTTTTCTTTATTTCAGTTAATGTATCCTTCATTTCTTCTTTAATTTTGTGGCTGTACTGAATGAGTTCTCTGAGCATCTTGATTACCATTATTTTGAACTCTGCATCTGATAGGTTGGTAATCTTCATTTTGTTTAGTTCTTTTTCTGAGGTTTTGTTCTGTTCTTTCATTTGGGTCTTTTCTTTTCTTTTTTTTTGCCTCCTTAATTTGGCGGCCTTCCTGTGTTTGGTTCTGTGTATTAGGTAGAGCTGCTTTTACTCCCTGTCTTAGTATTGTGGTCTATGTAGAAAAGGCACCTTTAAATTGTGTGGGGCGGAGTCTTAGGTAGTTGCCAGTGCAAGACAACCCACTTTACCACTTTGTGGCTCTGTGTGTGTGTGTGTGTGTGTGTGTGTGTGTGTGTGTGGCAGGGTCTTGGCTTCTGGAGGCCTGCTCGACACATGCCCTGCTTCCAGTCACCTCACCCACCTCCAGTATGCAATTGGTGCCTTTCCAACTGCTGCCATGTGGATTACATATGTTCTCAGCCCACGGTGGCCCTTTGAGTGGTGAAAATCTGGCAGTTTCTTCCACCACCCCAAACCTCACTAGTTTTTACAGCCAACGGTAATTGGGGTTTATCTTCTTGATGCTGGAACCCTGGGCTGCAGTCTGGTCTGGAGCTGGTATTGCTCACTCCTAAGATATCCCTCTTGATTTTTATCTACCCCATGTGACTGTGGGACCAACCATTCTGCTGCTGCTGCTGCTGCCTCCTCTCCTTGCCACACCACCTTTTTGCCTGTCTCGGCGACTCCATTCCTCCTATCCATCTGTATGAATGTGGCTTCTTTAAATCCTTGGTTGTCAGACTTCTATACAGCTTGATCTTTTTCTGACAGTTCTTGGTGTTATTTTTTTTCTTTTTCTTTTTTTTTTTTTTTTTTTTAGATCTGGTTGTAATTCTTTCTATGGTTGCTCAAGGAAGCAAAGCATGTCTAGCTATGCCTCCATCTTGACTGGAAGTAAAAAATCATTATTTTCAGTAACTGAACTATTTGTGCTAACCACAAACTAAAAGCTCTAATATTGAAGCATGATATAATAAATGTATTGTAAAACATGTTAAACATCAGGTTACAAAGAGGAATTTAAATGAAAAAATTTATTTAAAATATCGAGATTTTACCTTAAAGATTTCTCTTAGTCACCTATTTCCTATTGCCAACTTTGCCAAGCCAGAAAAATATTGATCAGAAATAGTCCCCATCTATATAAATAAAAACTAATTGTGCCCCTGGTTGCTGTGGTTCAGTGGATTGAGAGTCAGCCTGCGAACCAAGTGTCGCTGGTTTGATTCCCAGTCAGGGCACATGACTAGGTTGTATGTCAGGTCCCCAGTTGGGGGCACGAGTAAGAGGCAACCACACAGTGATGTTTCTCTCCCTCTCTCCTTTCCCTTCTCTCTAAAACTAAATAAATAAGTGAAAACAAACAAACAAACAAACAAATAAATAATTGTGGCATCACCACTTAGTCACCTTCTTCGTCTTTGTAGACAATACAGCTCTCCTGTCAACATATAAGTAGAGTAGGTTGTTTCAGACACCATTCCATTTAAGAGTTTTACTTTGAGTACTTTTATTACTGAAAATAAGCTTATTTTGACTTAAAAGAATTCATCCATAGTTAAGTGGGGAACTCTTATAGCATTTGTCATGATTGTCTTTCCATTGAAAGAACTTACTGTCTGACAATGGAATATCAGAATAAAGTTTCCCATTTGGTTAAAATATGATCTATTTCAACATGGGCCACTTCTTCTTAAGAAACATCAAAAAGTAGCCTAAGAATTGTGTGCCTCACTCAACTGATCTGTATCATGAGTAAGATAAAGAGCGTCCCCTGGGAATCTCTTCTGTAGGCTCACCTAATATCACCTAAGAGGGTAGTTTGCTTTAATATATTAGTTATAACTTAGGAGAAAAAAGAAAAAGTCTCAGCTCTGAGGTGTGATTTAAGATGGATTTTAAAAAATGAGATGCAGAGTATTAGCAATAGAAGAGACTTTCTTGACTTTTTGAGTAATAGTAAAAGTTTGAATTACTTGATTTTTATTTGTGCAAAAGAATAGTTACAATAGGAAAATTTGTTTTCCATAGGTTAAATACATGGAAGTTATTTGATGAATTAGAAAAACTTTTTTGCTAATTTTGTGGGATGTTAATTTGGGTCTTTTGTGTTTTATGATTAAATGTTTTAGATTCTATTTTGCTAATAATAATCTCAAACATTAAATTCAAAAGAATTATCCAGTTTTATATGAATAGCTATGGCTAAAGAGGGCTGGACCCAGGAATCTTTGTTTCATTAGTTTTATTTTCTTATATATATTTCTGACATTTTGTGTACAATACATATATGATTTTAAGGATTCTCTTTTAGGGACCCTGGGGGAACTCCTGCCACAGAAAAAGTATTTATGTATTAATAAACTATGTCAGTTACTTTTTTCCTACCATGTTATAAACTAGAAAGTTGAATCTTCCAGCTTCTAAAAAAACTAGAATGTTTTGATCGTTAGTCCCTTGAGTCCTGTACTCAGTTGAAGTTTTATTTTCCCATTCTGGTCCAGTTTTAAGTTCTTTGTCTGCAATTCAATCTCTTTGTCTTTAATCATTTTGGATTGTACCAATGACTTCTCAGTAATAAAAGAAATGGGGAGCCAGACTTGGCATGGGACAAGTCTTTTCAACTGGAGTGAGACACTACATGTAAGTTGCTTACCCACAAAAGGGCCCACTGTCAGATTAAATTAATGACCTGCATGTTTTAATCATTAAGGTAACAGCAACATGTGGATTCTTTGCCTCTGTTTTCATCATTTTTATGTTTTTGCCTGCTAGATCATGGAATGATTTTTGAGAACTCTTCCCATTTCATTGGGGAGAATAGCATCTTTGTGGAGAAGAGATAAATGTTTCAGAGACCTAAGGAACACTAAATAGCTTTACAGTGAAATGTATAGCTACCTCTTTGTCCTTCAATGACAAGATTTGGAGGGACAGGGGTGTGGCCACTATTAGCAAATGGATCCAGCATGGGTTCTAAATTGCAAAAAGTTCAAGTGAAAGATGTGAAGTGTAAGTCTCAGCAGCTGAGTCTAACATGGATTATTTTGTGGACTTTGCACAGCATTTGGAACCAGGTGAGTTGAAAGAGATACTGCTGACTACATCAGCAGGGGCTCTGAACACTTTGCCTCAGCTGGAGATTGCTTTATGCAAACTTTCAACTCACTGGCTGGTATATGCTCAGCAAATGTTGGTAAGAGGACTTGCTATTCTCAGGAAAGTCCTGGTAAGCAGATCAGGACACATGGCTCCTTGGTCTGACAGACCTGATAAAGCATGGTTCAGAAAACAATGTATATAAAATTTCCCAGCTACTTATGCTACGGCTAAGTGAAACTTAGAGCACAGTTTCAAAATGAGAAAAAGAAATCCAATATACCAGTTACTTTGTTTGGGAATGCCAAACACATGGGTTAACTGGTTTTTCACTAAATCTGCTAACTTAAAACAATCATTTTGTGAACTCAGTGGAACTATTGCACTGCTCTATATGTTACCACAGAGATAGTTCACAGCTTGAACATAGCTTATTCTCTATGCATTATAGTGAATCACATCATTCAGCTGTAAACAGAGCCAGCCACATAGTTGTCTCTGTGTCTTCAGGTCTTCACATAATTGATGCTTCATAAGAGATTATAGGATAGAACTGGTGGGATACAGATAAACAGAGTTCCTGCTTTCCTTTAAGAAAATTGGGTGAGACCAAGGGGTATGAAAGGAGAGTTTAAAAATATAAAATTTATAAATTAGAAGGGGTCAACACCCTTATTTTACAGATGAGGAAAGTGAAGTCCAGAGAAGTCAGTGATTTGGTCAAAGTTACTTATCTGGTGGCAGAGCCAGGATGAAGATGACATTGGAACTAGCATTTATCAGAAACTGCTTTAGGCCAGCCACGTGTTAGACCTGTGCTATCCAATAGCGTAGTATATTAGTCAAGGTTCTCCAGAGAAACAATATACAAGATTTATTATGAGGGAATTGGCTCATATGATTAGGGAGACTGAGAAGTCCCAAGATCTGCCATCTATAAATTGGACACCCAGGAAAGTTGATGGTTTAACTCAGTCCAAGTTCAAAAGCCTAAGAACCAGGGAAGCCGATAGTGGAAATCCAAGTCTAGGGGCAGGAGAAGATGAGATGAGATGTCTCATCAAGAAGTGAGGCAGGAAAAAGGCGTGAATTTCTCCTTTTTCTGCCTTTTGTTTGATTCACTTCCTCAACAGATTGGATGATGTCTACCCACATTGGGGAGGGCAACCTACTTTTGAGGGCACTGGTTTAAATGCTAGCCTCATTCAGAAACACACTCACAGACACCCCCAGAAATAATGTTTAATCTGGACTCCAGTGGCAGTTAGGTTGACACATAAAATTAACCAACACAGTTAGTTTGAAATATGACAAGAGAGATCATGGTACTGAATCTCAAATTTCACTTAACTTTAAAAACTGAAGCAGCATAAAATATTTTTTTACTAAAGACAACTATTGCTTTGGTAGACTCACATTTCACATTAATCAATGGAAATTTAGTGTCTAAACTGAGATGTGTAGTTGGTGTAAAAAACAAAAAATTTGGGTGATTCCATATGGAAAAAAAAAGAGTGGAAAATATCTTATTCATAATGTTTTATATTGATTACATGGTGCAATAATAATATTTGGTGTATATTGGGTTCAATGAAATATTAAAATGACACTTGTTCTTACTGTTTTTATGTGGCTGCTAGACAATTACAGTGACACAGTGTGGCTTGCATTTTATGTCCCTTGGATCGCACTGTGCTAGACACTTTATTTTGTTTAACACAACAACTATCACCATGTTACTTGCTCTCTGCAGTTTACAGATGAGGAAACTGAGAATGAGAGGAGTTAAAGTATTTGCATAGAGTCAAACCACAAGGGAATGACAGACTCAAGATGATACCAGGTCTAGCTGACTAGGCAGCCAATGCTTTTTCTAGGGATTCTTGCTTTCCAGATACTGGCTAAGCATTCAAATAGCCTTTTTTTTTTTTTAATGTGTTTTATTGATTATAATGTTACATTTGTGTCAATTTCCCTTCCCTCTTCTCCCCTCCACCCGGTGGCCCCCCTCCCTCCAGTTGTCCCCCCCTTTTAGACCATGTCCATTAGTTGTGCATATAGTTCTTCTCAACCTCTCTCTGTCTATTCCATTCCCTCCTACCATGATCCTTAATTCCTATGTCATCTCCATCCCTCTCCCCTTTCCCCCTTCCTGCTGACCTCCCCCCAATATGTTCCCCATACCTATAGTTCTTTTTCCACTCTCGTTGCCTGTTTAGTTTGCCTTTGTTTCAATTCCCTAGCTTCTGTTGTTGTTTCTTGTGATGCAGTTTTCATTTTAGATTTCATAGTTTTGATCCTCCTTTTTCTAAACCAGTCCCTTTAACATCTCATATAACAGTGGTTTGGATCTAATGAACTTTTTCAGTTTTGTTTTGTCCTGGAAACACTTTCTCTGCCCTTCTATTCTGAATGACAATTTCGCTGGATAGAGTATTCGTGGTTGTAGGTTTTTGCTTTTCATTACTTTGAATATTTCTTGCCAGTCCCTTCTTGCCTGCAGGGTCTCCCTTGAGAAGTCAGCTGATAGTCTAATTGGGACCCCTTTGTACATGATTCTTTTCTTCTCTCTTGCTGCTTTTAAGATTCTCTCTTTATCTTTAACTTTTGACATTTTGATTATAATGTGTCTTGGAGTGGTTCTCCCTGGGTCCAGTTTTTTTGGAATTCTCTGTGCTTCCTGGACCTGTAAGTCTATTTCCTTCCCCAAGTTTGGGAAGTTCTGCTTTATTATATTTTCACTTAATTTTTCAATTTCTAATTCATCTTCTTCGCCCTCTGGCAAACCAATGATTCTTATGTTGGGCCTTTTATAGCTGTCCCAGAAGTTTCTGATCCTCTCATCCTTGCTTCCCGTTTTTTCTCTCTGCACTGGTTGACTGTTTGTTCCTTCTCTGTGTTCTGGTTTGTTGATTTGAACTCTGGATTTTATTTCCTCACCATCTGTCTCGTATGTGGTTTTGTTCCTTTCAGTATGAGTGTTTTTCGCTTCTTTCTCATCTTTTTCCAGATCTTTTGTTAATTCTGTAAGCCACCTGATAACAATGGCCCTGAACTGAGCCTCTGACAGGTTTCTTGTTTGTTCATCTGTCAGATTCCTCATCTGTTGCCTGGTGAGCTGCGCCACCGGGATTTCTATAGTTGTCTGCCTCATTTTGACAGATGCGTTTTGTTTTCTTGGGCCGGCTATAGGGGGCAGTGCCTGTGTACTCCTCACGACCCAGCGACCGGCGGCGATCCGCAACCTTTTTCGCTGCGCTGTGGCCCTTTGTCCTCACAACCCAGCGACTGGCACCTGTCCGCAACCTATTTCGCAGCCCTGTGGCGCTTTGTGTGGGGGCGGGGGTCCAAGATGGATTCACACAGTTATTCCACTAGGAGACCGGGCTCCGTCCTCCCGCCATCTGGGCCTCACTGTTCAAGGCGATGTGGTGGCTGCTTTCCCCAGCGTTGGGGTTGCAAGCTGCCGGGGTTTGACTGCAGCCGGGATTGTTCTCCCTGCCGCTGGAATTGTTCTCCCTGCTGCTGTCCCTGGTGTGACTGCAAATAGCACCACCCACTTTTGCTCTTCCTACCTGCCCAAAGGGCGCCGCTGGTTTATAACTTCATATGTTGGGCTTCCGTGTAGTTTTATTTTCTGGAATTTCTAGTTATCTTTTGTTTTGAAGTAGTTGTATTCCTCTCTAGTTGTAGAGGGAGATCGAGCATGTCCGTCTAAGCCTCCATCTTGGCCGGAAGTCCCTCAAATAGCCTTTTGATATACAAAACTGAGTTGCTGATTTTAACCTAGTGGTTCATCATTCTTTCATTTATCTCCATAGGAAAAAAATGGGAGAGTTCTCTCGGCTGACTACTAAAGAACTTAAATTGGCCAACCTTTAAATTGGATTCTGTTCTACCTGTGTCTCTTAAAAATTCTGAATATCAGGCACATGTAATTAATTTATTTCAGGTAATTGTCTTATATTTTTGTTTGCTTTAATTTTCAATGCTCTTAAAAAAGTGTTTCAAACTCAACAATTGTGCTTCTGATTAAAATTATATACAAAATAGATGTATCCTTTTTTAAAAAGATTAGTCCATTTTTATATGAGAAGTGGGCCATATGTTTGGAAAATAACTAACATTATTTCAGAACTAAAATTATTTCAAAAATTAAAATAAATCTTATGTTTTAATATTTGTTTTTCCTTGTTTCCAGTATAAGTCTGCTTTTTGCTCAGGCAGGAAAAACAAAAAGATAATCTGGCAGCTCTATGTAGAGTATTTTCTGCAGGGCTAAGATGGTTATTTCTTACTACTATTTCAGACTTGGAAATTCTATCACAATTTTACTCAGAGTTCTACCATTGGTTAGATGCAGAAGCCTAAAGATATGGCACAAAAGCTTGGATGTATGAACTCATAAACACGGATTTTGATAAAAGAGTAGTCATATTTTCCCAAAGACTTTAAATTCACTTCGAATCTATATTGGTAGACGACCTGAAAATACCCTCCTCTTAGCTTTCCCAGCTAGAAAACATGTCGTCATTTTACTGCAATTGAATTTACTGTCAATAGAGGGCGCCAAAGGATGAAAAAGTAATTATTGATGGCTTTGGTTTATTTCCCCAGCTCAAAACACTATTAAAAAACTAATTAATGAAAATCAATTAAAACCTTTGAAAAGTCATTTTTCACCTCAAAAAAAGGGGGGATTCCGTATTGCTTTCCATATGTGTAATGTCGTCTCTGCTTATCTAGGCATGAATGGTCAAACCTGGAGTCGGTGTGGGTTGGTGCATGGGTGGTCTCTGAAGGGCAGAGAAAACTATTTTTGACTCTTTTACAAGAAAGCAAGGTCCAGCAGCTTCACTTGAACTAGTCTTTTAATTGTTAGCAAATTAAGTGTCTTCACTGGGAAGTAAATTGACTCAGCAAATATCCCAGTTCCTGCCATGTGGCAGGCACTTTGTTAGTTTTGGGGGAAACCAGGTACTAAAACAGACCTGGCTGCATGCAGCCTACAGTCTATCGGGCAACAGAGATATTAACCAAACAATCACACAGACATATATCTTGACAAAGTGTTGTTTGAGCTGAGATGTGAAGACTGAATAGAAGTTAACTATTTGAAGCAGGGGGTGTTGAGGAAGAAGATTCCAGGCAGAGAGAAGAGCAGGGTCCCCCATCTGGAGCCAGGAGGGAACATGGGCACTTCAGGAATGGAAAACCAGAGTGGATGGAGCCTGAGAAATGAGAGGGGAGTGACTGAGGCTGGGCAGGGAGGCAAAGTAGTACTATGTAAGAGCTGATGGCAATGCTGTGCAAGGATTTTGTTGTCTATCTAACGCAAAGCCCTTGATAAATGGATGATAGGATTAGATTTATGTTTTTAAAATGAGCACTCTAGCTATTTTGTGGAGAATGGATTAAAAGAGGGAAGGATCACAAGGAGCCAGCTGTAGCACTGCCAATGAGAGATTTTAAAGACTTGGACCAAGGTAGTGATGATAAAAATGGAGAGATGTGATCAGGGAAGGATATCAAATTCGTTGGACATAGCTGTGGATCAATGGAACGCGGTAGTGAGGGAGAGGATATTGGTAAGGATAACTTCTAGGTTTCTGGCTGGCAAAATTTCATAGGTTTTTCAAACTTAGAAAACATAGCTGGCAGTGTTTGGGGAGTGCTATCATTTTAATGTGAGGCAAAACCCAGAAATTTCAACAACAGACAATCACTGTTGGGCAACCTTAGTTCAGGCTGTTGGTCCTTCCATCAAGTCTCCAAGCTCTGTCATTAAGTGAACATTTCAAGAAGAGGTAGGAATGACCAACAAAATTTGTAATGGGATATCTAAATACATAGCCAATGTTAATATATTCATACTTATAGGGATAGGAAAATATTTGGAAGAATATAACTAGGCTGTTACTGTTGTTATTTCTGGAGGTGGAAGGAGATGACAGGAAACATCAATTTCAAGTCTAGGTGTTACTGCATTGTGTGAAAAAATTTAAAGGAAACCTTAATTGGCCTTCTAATTAGCAAAACCCATAAAATCACCTCATTACCAATAAAAAGCCATTCAGCTGGGAAATTTAAAGCCCTTTGTGGAACCCCAGTAACCTCTCCTCTCCATTAAATATCTCTCCTGGAATCTAGAGACTCTTTTCATGTGGGGATCTTCTAGCCCCAGAGAGCAGATTTCTCTTGCTTCAGCTCTTTAGAAATACTCAAAATGAACATGAGGACTAGTAGCTAACAAGGCTCTCCCAGCACCCTTTTTGATCTTTTCAGTAGCAAATGTGTCATTTGTAGCACAACAGTCCCATTATTATGTGAGGCTAAAAATAGAGCCACTCAAAGATGCTTTTGAGACTCCCTGAATTCCAACTACCAATCTTTCTCTCAATTCTTCTATAAGTTCTGCCATATCCCCGGGGAAGTCATTTCCACCTGCTTGGTAAATAATTAGCCTAGCTGCCTTTGGCTACAGAAAGGATTATAAATTTTTAAGCACTGCAAGTGATTGAAACTGTCTATTTGATTTCATCTAAGCCTGCAATGCTTTGGGTGAAAACTTATCTCTAAGCACAAAACATCCTTGGGCAGATAAATGTTCTAGGTATGAAAAGAATGGGTATTGTTTAGGCTGCTGTGGTCAGTGGGCATTCAGAAACACGCTACCTAGTAAGACAGTAGTTAAAACCTTTCCAATTTTAGCGCACACCAGTTAACGTTTCTCCCAATGAGAGAAATAAAAGATATTTCCCCAAAAGAACGTTTTTATGCTTATAGGATTTTTTAAAAATAGACTTTATTTTTTTACAGCAGTTTTAGGTTCACAGCAAAATTGAGTAACATTACAGAGTTCCCATAAACCTCCTATCTCCAGACAGGTACAACTTCCTTTCAACAACCCCCACCGGTGATACATTTGTTCCCATTGATGAACCTATGTTGATGCATCAAGATCAGACAAAGTCCAGAGTTTACTTCAGGGCTCATTGTTGATGCTGTAGGTTCTACAGATTTGAACAAGGACATGTATCTGCCACTGTTTCACTGCCTGAAACCCCCCCCCCCCCACCTCCCCTAACTCCCGGAAACCACTGAGCTCCATAGTTTTCTATAAGGTGGAACTCGTACAGAAATTTAAAAATTATTCCTCTAATGGTAAGTTAAAAATATTAAAGTTTTCATTAATATAATTGTTTGTAATCCTTACAGTGAATTCTTGTGGTTGCTATGAAAACCCAGTGTCCTACGTAGACCATGCCTGTATCTAGCCAGTCGTGCAGGGAGAACTGGTGAGAACTGCAGGCCGGAGTCAGGAGGAGAGGGCTGCTATGTGGGGCGAGGGCTCCATCCAGCATCCTGCAGGGTATTTGCTCTCAGCTCTTGTTTTGAAAATAGTAACGTGTGGTTATTGATTCACAAAATTAAACACTACAATTGTGCATAAGGTAAATGTTGTCCACGCTTTTATCCTCCAGAGATAACCACTATAAATGGGCTCATAGTACAGTTAGTGTTTGACAACACGCTGATTTTATTGGATAGTAATCATGCTGAGTGTTCCATGTCAATTCATAAAGATCCCATCTTTTTAAAGATTCATAAACATTTATTTAATTCTCTATTGATGGCTACCTGGATTATTTGCAGGTACTTGCTGGGAAATATCAGCAATGAAGATTGTCTCTTTGAACATCTGTTTGATTATTTCCTTAGGCTAAATCCCTAGAACTTACAGCACTGGGTCCTAAGGTAAACATTTAAAATTTTGAAACATATTGCCAAATTACACTCTCACCAAAAGTTTATAAAATTATATTTTCTACATCCAAATTAAGAGAAAGAACAGTAATCTTTCATATTCGCCTATTTGTTAGGTTAAAAAAGTTTAAATTTTTATTTCTTTATTGAAATATTAATGACATTGCATTTATATTTTAATGCTGGATACATATTTAGTTTATGAAAATTTAATGAGCTATATATTTGACATACGTACTTTTTTGCATGTTATACTTTAGGTTTTTATTTGGCGGCTAGGATTTTTTGTGTATCTCTGAGGCTCCTTAGGGCTGCAAGGAACAGAAACTCCAAATTCATTAAGAAGGCTATAGCTAGGGTGGTATAGGGTTGATTCATTTAGTAGATCAGCTCACCATCAGTCATCCTCAGAGCTTTGGCTTAGTTCCTCTCATGGGTGCAAGATGACAGCAGCAGCTCCAGGCCTCCCGTGCAAATGCTGAAATACCCAGCGGGAGGAGATAGACTGTTTCTCTCTGTCTTTACTACTGAGGGAAATCTTCCTCAGATATTTTCCCCCTCCTGCAAAAGCTTGCTCTGTCATGTATTGTAATTGGTCAAAATTCTATTGTGTGTCTTTATCTCAGTCATTGGCAAGAGGAATGAGAACACTATAACTTGTCTAAATGAATGTTGATTCCCCACCTATGCTAGTTATACATGATCTTGCAGAACTCCCACAACTCTGTAAAATAGCTACATACTCTATTCCATTAGTGAGGAACTGAGGCTTCGAGATGTTGAGTCATCTGCGAAAGGTCAGTATTGTACTTGAACCTGGGTCTTTAGGACTCCAAAGCCTATGAATTAGTTAATTCCACTACATTAAGATAAAATGTATTTTCCAGCCCTGAGCAGTGTTGCTCAGTTGTTTGGGTATCATCCTGCGAAGCCAAAGGCCACCAGAAAGGTTGCCAGTTCTATCCCCAGTCAGGGCACATGCCTGGGTTGTGCCTTGATCCCAGTCAGGGCATATAGGAGAAGCAACACATCTCTCATATTGATGTTTTTCTCCTCTTTCTCCTTCTCTCCCCCTCTTTCTAAAAATAATAAAATCTAAAAGTACATATATATGTATATATATTTCCAAATAGAAAATAGGGAATTGTAAAATAAAAATAAAAATAAAGCACTAAAGTATGTAAAGGTGTGCTAATGCCCTCTTTTTATTGAGGAAACTTAAGAAAATTAAATTTAAGTCCACTTTTAGACCTTCGCCTTCACACAGGCCATAGTCCTGATTGGACATGCTACTTTAGAATACGTCAAATTATTCTTCTTCTTCAAGGAATCTAAATCCAGAATACAGACTTTTCCCAAATATTATTTTCACGAAAAAAGCCATGTGCATTAAAATTTTATTATGCATTTATAGTCTTCTAGTAATACCTTTATGTATATAGTAGGCATCTTGTATTTTTTTAGATGAATATAAATTTATCTAAAATAAAATTTTTTAGATGAATGCAAATTAGTTTTAATTTTTATACTGAACCAGCCAACTGGCTGTGCTCTCAAACAAGGAGCTCCACCCCACTCCACCCTGCTCCACCCTGCTCCACCCCACTCAACCATGCTTGTCTCTGAAGTTGGGAGCAACAATTACCTAGAGGGTTTTTTCCTCTTCTGTTTCCACGGAGATTCACTCAAGGCCTTGTCCAGATGTAAATGTAGCACATGTGGTGTTGGAGTCCTGACTTTTCAAATCTTCTTTCCTTTACTAGAATGGCTGGGGAGAGCAAAGGAAATTGTAAAGGGGCATTATGGTTTCTTTCTAAGCTGAGTTGAATCCTGCCAACATCATCAGTGACCAAAGTCACTGCCATCTGTCAGTTGTGGGTGGCCCAAGCTCGTGGTCTCCTTCTGCTCTCAATGGACAGGTAACTTGCATCCAAAAAACCAACACAACACATCTGGAACTTATTGGTAGACTCAAAAGAAAATCCAAACATGAAATCAGTCACAGAGATAGAACGCCCTGCTTTTTCTTGGAGCTGGTATGTGTTGGGTTCAGGCTTGTGGCATATGTGTAGAACAACTCCAGAAAGTTTTCCAAAGGTATAGGCCAATTGAATGTACTTTTCTGAAGCACAACCTTCTAACAAAAATTGAAAGGGGGGAAAAAATGCCCAAACCACACACACTTAAACCAACTCACGTCTTTGGTGTGCCACATAAAATAAAACTGCCTGTCATGAAGATATTTGAATTTAAATTGTTGCCAGTTCTAAGGAAAAGGTAGGGTTAACTGCCTGAGAGATAATCAGCATTCTAATTAAGTACCCACGTCTAACACTATAATTAGTAAACACAGGTGGTACAACTTCTTGTTTCCTCTTCCTTAGATATAGTAGAGATTACTTAGATGACAGGATGGGGGAAAAATAGAAAACATGTAAGGAAGTAACTTTATAAATAGTCAGAATATAGTATAGTTTTGCATCAGCATGATAAAAATAGATGAGAATCTTGTTAAAAATTATTTTATTTTTCAACAATATACGTAAATATCTCATTTTATTCATCACAATGTTAGAATTTACATAGCAACATCCTTCATAAACACTTCAGATAGCAATATACTTAATTTCAAATATAAACCATGGCTGCTATGGTAAGAATACAGTCTTATGAAGAATTTAGGTGAGTAAAAGAAATGGAGAAACTATATTTAAAAAATGCTCTGGGCCCTGGCTGCTGTGGCTCAGTGGACTGAGTTCTGGCCTGTGAACCAAAGGGTTGCTGGTTTGATTCCCAGTCAGGGCACATGACTAGGTTGCATGTCACGTTCCCAGTTGGGGGCGCTTGAGAGGCAACCACACACTGATGTTTCTCTCCCTCTCTTTCGCCTTTCCTTTCCCTTTCTCTAAAAATAATAAATGAAATCTTTTAAAAAATAAAATAAAATAATAAAATTATAAAAAAATACTCTGATGTATCCCTTAGAGAATCTGAACAGGCAGCAGTCAGCCAGAGGCTTACAGACATACACTTTTCTCTGGAGGTTTGAGCCTAGTGTGGGGCAAGGGAAAATTCATGAGCTCTAGCATCAGACAGACTTGGATTTAACTCCTGACTCCGCTGCCTACCAGCTGTATGACTTTGGGCAAGTTACTTAAATTCACTTGAGCTTTGGTTTCCTCGTCTATAAAATGAGAGTTGTTAACGCCTTCTTGGTAAACTATCTGTGAGAATTAAATAAGATAATGTATTAAAAACACATGAGGCATGGCAGATGCTTTGCCATTGGTTTTCATTTCCTCTCCTGTGTCTCGGTGTAGTGGTCACTGTTTTCCACGTTAAACCTATGGGTTTCCCAGACACAATGGTGCCTTTGGCAGAGTGGAATCTGGTCTCTTCTGCTTGCACTCCTTTTTCTCTTTCTTTTCCTGAGGTATTCCCCTTTGGTGAAGAAACCTTTCCTCATTGCTAAAAGAAATTCACAAGCTACAGGGCTTGATTTCTCCCCCTCCAACAGAGTGTGAGGAGAAAAGAACAGCAAGGGAGCTTGCCTTGAAATTATTGAAGGTCAATCAGAAATTGTGCTTGTCTATCTTTAAGCTTCCGTCTTATTTATCTATCACAAAGTGATTTAGAACATCCTAACTCTGTCTCCAAATTACCAGTTGTGCTTGTCTGGGTTAAGATAATGGTATTTCGTTCCAATGTTAACACTGCAATCATGAATTCCTGTGTATGAATTTTTCAAGGTATGGCCAAGTCTACTTGTTTTATACCTTTCAGAGCACCAGCTACACATTTGGGCATCCATGAAGTAACTGATAAATTCTAAGTGAGCAGGTGAATGAATTAATGAATGAATAACTTTAGAAAAATACTTCTTCACTGTTTGAAATCTGTGCTCTCTTTTGATTAATACCTTGCAGCCGCCAAATGTTATACTTTTCAAAAGGGTCCTGCCTCAAAGAAAATGAACTATAGTTTTCTACATATCCCACCAGTTAAAACTTGGTGGAGCTTCACTTTGTCTATTTATTTTCCCCATATACCCAAATTATACATTAAAAAAATACTATTGGACCTGCTTTCTCCTGCCCAAGGTTCTCATTTATACCCCATGTCCCCAAGGGTATCTGTACCATTTTTGATCAGAGACAAGAACATACATATTCAAACATCTGCCATGCATAAGATAGGTTAAGTAGTAACCTATGCTTTTGATAATGACACAAACGACAGCTTTGGAGAAGCTTTAGTGCTTCACCATCACGAATTACATCTAGCAGTTCAAAACCAGATTTAAAGCAGACCTCCCAAGAAGGGTCCCAGTAGCCTAGTCTGAGATGGAATGCATGGTATTCTTCAACTTCTTTTTCTTAAAATCTGTCCAGCTTATGCCTTTTCATGTGCTTTTGAAGTAGAAAAGAATCGTGTCTTCTACTAAAATATTTCCTGACTCAGGCATTTAGTATTATTAATGAAGACTGAATGGCTAGAGTTTTAATTTTTAAAAATGCTTTCAAAGTGAACTATAGGATTCTAGGAGCTGAATCTTGGGCCCATAATAGCTAGAGGACTGCCTATACTTTTGGTGTGCAAGTGTATAAAATGAAAAGGTAGCATGTAATTTTATAGCAACCAAACACATGTTTTTCCCCTTTCCTTTGGGATGAAAATTCCTTCCTGTAGAAACTAAGGTTATGCCCCTATTTTTGAAGCCCATGGAGGGACACTTTGATGTGCAAGAGGATCCTGGTGGCATAACGGATACAGAAACCAGTGTGGGAATAGGAGGAGCCTCCAGGAACAGGAAAAGGCATTGTCCTAAGGAGGGGTTATTTCATCCCTCTCTGTCGTCATTTGGGCTGTCTGGCTTATTTCCTCCCCCAGGTTGGTATGAGTTGGAAGGAGAGTCCTTTGTTAAAGAGGTCAAGAACAAGGCTGTCCATTTTGTGGGGTGGTTATGGCTGAACTTTCAGATTTCAGATTTTATGAAAGGTGACCAAAAAAAAAAAAAATTAACTTGGGCTTCATCTAAGCAACTGGCTGGGAAGTGAAAACTCCAGTTAACTGGTGTGGGTAAGCAACATCAAACAACTTGGTTGGATTGATTTTCCAAAGAAATGCTTTAATTGCCCAACAGTTTAGGCATTATGTAGGTATGTATAAGACTGAAAACTTGCCCACAGCTAGGTTCCCTGAAACCAAAAATTTGTTAAAATAAAAATAATTTTATTTTAAGAGTTTCTTATGATAAGTGAATAGCCGCTGGTCAGAAGCATAAAGCAATGCTTAGAGTTGGGAACTTTTGTGACCTGGTTTTCTTGGTTGGCATTAGCAATGCCCCTGTGTGGGTCCCTTCTTACTCAGGGGCTTTCTCAGCACACAGCAATCAGGCTGTACCTTGCAGTTCCCTCTGGGAACACTGATGTGTGGGTCCTGGCAGAATCTTCAGCCAAACCTTCGTCATCTGGGAGCAGTATGGGAGAGTGGCCAAGGCTAGTTTCATCTGGCACAGATCCGAGGCCTTTGGCCACATTCCTTTCACTATACTTAGCACTGAACCCTTTCAGAGTGCTTGAGAATGCTTTGTATTTATTAGTTTTCACACCAGTACATGGTGTAGAGCAACTGTAATATTAGACTTCCTATTTTAGAGACCAATGAGCTGATGATCGAGAAGCTTAAGGGATCTGCACATCATCACCCAGAAAATGAGTGTTAGAGCCAGGATTAGGCTGCACAGATAATGTATGGGGCTCTAGTGGCTGCAAAGTCCACAGAGAACATTGGCTCCTGCTCTCAGAACCCAATTTTCACCTCAAGAACCCTGTAGGAACATCTCTCCTCTCAGGCCCACAAAGCCCAGCCAACCATACCTCAGGACATGAACTTGGTATGAACTGCTAGAGGCACTTGCTGAGCCGAGTTGGACTCAACCCAGTTCTTTGTTTCTGGTCACATACAAAGACCCATGAGAGTTTGAGATGAGCAGGGTTTTTTTTTTTTTTTTTTTTTTTTTTTTCCTAATCTGGAATATTAGTACATAAAAACAAAACCAAAGTGCCTTAGGGAGCATAAGCTGAATAATAAGTCAAGGCAGATCTTCTAAGGACCTTCAATACAGTATGGCAAAAGTACTAGACACTCGCCATGTGCAAGACACAAAAATGAATAAAAATAGTCCTGACTCTCCAGTTCACAGCCTTCTGAGGCAGACAAACAGGTACATACCCAATCATACCAGAAGACAGGCTGTGTAATGGCTACAGGAAAAAAAGAAACAAAAGTTAGGGGTGTATAGAAGAGGAAGGAGACATTGATTCTGACCAGTAAAGTCTGGAAGGTTTCTCGAAAGTGGTGACAACTGAGCTGGACTATGATAAATCAGACTTGCAGAAGCAGAAATGACTTCTGAGGTCCAGAGAAGTAGGAGTTGCCTAAGATCAGAATCAGCTCTACATCCATCCTTCCAAATTGCTTCAGAACCATCACCTAAAAGCTACCAGGGAGACATGCTATACTGTAAGGTGCAGATGTCTTTATTTTTTGCTCTATTTTGCTCAAAAAGCCTAGAATGAGAGTGCAGAAATGACCCATTTTTTCTCATTTTGGATAATTTTGTATTTAAATTCTCGCTATTGTTGATTTCTATAATAAGGAGACTTATCCAGAACCTTGCATTGACAGACTTTGATTAGGAGAAAAATTTTCAAATAGATCAATTATGCATTGAAATCCATTTATGTTTCCTATATTACTTATAGGTGTTTCCTGAACTATTTCAAATTACTAAATTATTTTTGGCCAAAATCAAATTCCCTGGCTTTTCTATTTATTTACGTCAGAACCAAATGAATTGATGAGGCCAAGTCTATTGTTTCTATTGAATTAGATTAAAAGGTTATAAACATAGGATTAGAGTTAACTGTAGTATTAAGCTGGAGAAAATGGCTATAATGTATGACAATGAGGGTTTTTTTTCAAATGTAAAAATAATATACTTCTCAAGGTACCTAGGTATTAATTACAAGGAGAGAGGCTTCATAAGTACTGTCTTTGAATATCTTCCCTTTAAAAGTGATTTTCTGAGAAATCTGTAATGCAAAATATTAGCCAGTTCTGGTTGGATAGATGTGTGTGCTTGGTTTTCAGGTATCTGCTTGTGTGAAAGTTTCTGCTTAATACCAGTACTTATAGCTCAAATTTCAGGATAAGATATTGGGTATATGTGAATCTCAAAGTAAGAATATATAGTTGATTTTGTCCAAAAAGCTTATTACGTGGTATTGGGTAGTATGTTTTCATGGCCAAGACCCATACAACTCTATCCTAAGCTTAACTGATTCGTTTGATTAATCATTACTGAGCACACAGGATGTGTCAGGAATTATACTACATGCTGGGCAGGCAAGTCATTTGTCATCCTTGCTCCAATGAAGCTTATAGTCTTATAGGGTAGACAGACAATAAACATACAAACAAATCAACACTCAATTTTATTGAATAGAGAGGCCACTGCTTATAAGACATATCATTATTTTTGAATCACTTAGAAGTAAAAATCATGGTCAATTATATTATAATTTATCTGAATTTCAGAGATGTTAAAATGTGGGGAAAATGTATATCTTAGGATCACTGAAATACAGTATTCTCAAGGAAAAAAAGGACTGTAATAGACTATCACTGGGGATCTTTTAATAGGGATGGACTTTGATGAGATACATTTTAGCTTAGACCTGAAAAATAAAGAGAAGTTGGTCCCACTACTCCAGTCCAAGAAAGAATATTCCAGGCAGCAGTCACAGCCTCAGGCCACAGAAGCAAGAAAGCACAAGGCAGGTTTGGGATGCTTGAATTCTACCTCACAGGTTGGATAGCAATTGTCCTGGGGTTTGCCCAATCCCCCACTGAACTACTTATAGAATTCAAAACCATTGAGACATCTCCTTCCCCACATGACCTTCTGAGGCAGTTATAGTCCTGGTGTTGTTCTGCTTCTGCAGCTGCTCAGCACTCCTGCTCCTCCTGCTCCTGGCTGCATGGGCCGCCTCCCTGCTCTCTCCCACTACCACTGAACCCTGGCCTGCTCCCCGATGGAGGAGCAAACCTCTCAATCAAAGTGAATGCCACTCTTTGGAAATCTGGGGTGGTCTGACCTGATATTTTAGTTTAGTGGCCACAGATATTTTAGGCCCCCAAGAGGTAGTCTTGCTCTTTCAATTTTACTGGCCCCTCTGTTTAAGGAACTTGGACCAGTTTCCCCTGGGACTGGTCTGGAGGTGCCCTTGAATAACACCACAGTGTTTTTATTCCTTCCCACAAAGGACCAGCTGGAGCCTCAGACCAGCATAAACGTTTTGGCGCTCTAAATCTGAGAGAGAACGCTGCTTTCCTTCAGCATTCCTACTCTTCCAGGTCAGGTAAAAGCTTTTCTTCCTTTGTTGCTTAGGACTTAGATCTTGGTGCTGCCTCTGATTTTCTTTATTTTTCTTTCCCAGGAGAGTTCAGTGCCCTTGGGCCTTAGAATTACAAAACCCATAAGACCGCCTGGATTTTCAGACTAAGTCTCATTTCCCTATCCTTCCCTCCACAAAAAAGAGAAGTAGAAAGAGGAGACAGGCTTAAAATCTGCATTGTTGCTTGCTTAGCTGTCCACAGCCTGCATGCGAGCATGCTGGGGCAGCTGTCATAAGCCCTTTGCACAACTTTTCTGAGATGTTCACAGTCTCCCTGAGGAACTACTTGTCAATCCCTTTATTTATATAGGGAGGAAACATAAGTCATCTGCAAGATAATCTTATGACACATTTGAGACAAACATAATCAGGAAATCATTTTTTAAAGCAATAGTAAAAATCAATGCACTGGTGAATGGATAAATAAAATGTGGTATATCCATACAATGGAACGCTATTTAGTAACAAAAAGAAACTTTCCAGAACATGGAATAACTTCAAAGATGCTATGTTAAGTGAAAGAAGCCAGATGTAAAAGACTGTGTGTTTTTGTCATTCCATTTATATAAAATGCCCAGAAAAGGCAAATCTATAGAGGTAGAAAGTAGATTAGTAGTTGTCTTAGGTTGAAATGGATATGATCGCACATGAGTATGAGGAATTTTTATGTGGTGGCAAAAATGTTCCAGTACTGCATTGTGGTTATGGTTATACAGTTCTACATATTTACTTCAAAAAATCATTTAATTATAAATTTTAATGGGTGAGTTTTATGGTGTGTAAATTATATCCAAAGCAGATGTTAGAAAAAAAGAAGTATGATGTAAGCATCCACTGTGGCATCAGCCAACCAATTCTAACTCCACTGGTGTTCACGGTCTGTGTGCTATAAGGCATTTCAACAACTTAACTAGATTCCAAAGATCAACATTTCAGAAGCCCTGGGTATGTGCCAATGATAATGTTCAGATATAGCCCTTTATATAATTATTGCAAAAATAAATTTGACTTGAAATGGGTGTAGGAATGGAGTCTCATTTTAGATAATACTATCTGCCCGTGTGTGTGTGTGTGTGTGTGTGTGTGTGTGTGTGTGTGTGTGTTTATTTGAACCAACCTGAGGGCAATGTTGAGAAATAAGATGTCAAATGCTCTGATACTATCTGTCCTTAAAATTGAAAATCAATCAAGGTAAAAGAAAGAAAAAATAGATGTAAAGGGAAGAAAGGAAGTGCACCAAGCTATAATAAACCAACTATGATTGTCATATCTTTTTGCACCAGTTATATTCAAATAATGTATCAGTAATATAAAGTCTGGAAGGAAAACACATATCTTTCCTTAGCTCCAGATTCTGCTTCTTTGTCAATCAGGGACCCCTGGTTCATCTGAATAACTTTAGCCATAGGTCCAGTTGTTCTATATGTGCTCACTATAGTGGAGGGCTGTTGACTTTGGTGACTGACTCTAACAGCAGAAACTGGGATAAGGTCCTTCTCTCCATAGTGGCCCAGTAATAGGACTTTTCAAGAACAGTCTGATTCACTTTCTACTGCTAAGCTCAATGAAAAGGATTCCCAGCCCAAGCGGCCAAGGGTAGAACTCTTTCCCAGGCTGCTAAGCAATCTCCAGGCAAAGCTAATGGGTTTAATTTTGTTAATTACCACTGGGCTGGTGGTAGCAGATACCTGGCTGCCATGGAATTGCTAGTTGGGCTTCTGGCTATTCCTGAAGGTTAAATAAGGACAGGACAGGTCAGAATGTCCTGACTGTGACTAGGACTAAGGTGGTAGAGACAAACCTTTCTCATTCACAGCAAATTGTCAAAGAAAAGTGATTTTTTAAATTGGGTCATGCCCAGTCACAAAAGAATTTCTAGCCAGAATCTGGCCAATCCCTTAGTGTTACAGTTTTTAGCAACCAGATCTTTTTACATCATGCCCACACTATTTATGAGGGTGCAAGGTAAATCCAGGTTGGGCAGGTCAGGATGCATTCAGCTTTCTTCTATTCATAACCGAAAGTACCATAACACTTACCTGTCTCACTGCCAGGGACAGACACTGGTCCTCTTTCACTCCTCCTACAATAGCTTTTGGATCAAGTCACTGTAGGTCTCCTTAATGTATTTTCCTAATTCCATACCTCTTGGAAAAAGAGCAAGAGTTGTTGATTTTTTGTTTTCCTAAAGGAACTCTGGCTCCTTATCTTACCTGCAACCACTTCTTCAAATCCTAGTTTTTGCAACCTCACATCTTCTTCCTCCTTAATCTACTCTACCATAGTTTCCATTCTTACCAAAGTGTATACTGATACCAGCTAGCCAAATTCAATGGCCAAACATTCTTTCTGACATCATCTTACTGACCAATCAGCACATAGCTAACCACTCTCTCATTCTTAAAACACGCTTTGCTTCCCTGATATTATGCTCTTCTATTTTTTTCTCCTTTTGGACATTCTTTCTTTGCTCAACTCCTAAATTTTTGAGCATTCCAAAGGTCAGGTCTTAGTTTTACTATTTGTTTCTGTCTATGTCCTCTAATAGGTAATCTCATCCATTCCCATAGTTTAACAAACCACTCAAATGATGATGATTTTTAAATTTATTTAATCAGATATACTGAGCTCCAAATTTACAGATCTACCTCAATTATATGAAACTTGATAACTAATAATCATTTTAAACCAGAAATTTTTATTCCCTTCCCAAATCTTTTCCTCTCTTTATCATTTCAATGTATCTATATAGTTGTTCAAGCTAAAAACTTGGAAATCATCCTTGATTCCTTTTTTCCTTTTCCCTTACTCATATGTCCTGTCCAGTAGCAAATCTATTCAGCTCAACTCAGTCAATGTAAGAAATGTTCAGACTCATCAAGAATCTTTATGAGGAACTTCTGGTCAAGATGGAGACATAGGTAAACATGCTTCACCTCCTTGTGAAACCATAAAAAAAATTACAACCAGATCTCAAAACCAATAACATCCAGAACTGTCAAAAAATCAAGCTGTATGGAAGTCCAACCAAGGACTTAAAGAAGACACATTCATCCTGACAGGTAGGAAGGGAGTAGTTGCACAGGTGGGCAGAGAGGCAGTGTGGTGGTGTGGAAAGGCGGCAGAGGTGGAATGGACAGGAGGGATACCTTGGGAGCAAGTGATCCCAGCCCCAGGCCAGACTGCACAGCCTAGGGTTCCAGCACCAGGAAGATAGACCCACCAGTGGGTGTTGAGGTGGTGGACGAAACTCTTGTGTTTTCCCACTTAAAGAGCCAGCAAGATCTTAGAACATGTAAACCCACCCATTCCAGGATTCACCACCAGGGCAGCAGCTGGAAGGGTACCAATCATACACAGGAAGAGGGTGAAGTGACTAGAAATGGGGCAAGCATTGGGTAAACTGCCAAAAGCCAGGTGGCAGCATTGTCCTCTCTCTGAGCCTTCTCACATAGCCACAAAATGGTGAAGCAGGCTACCCCACCCTGGCAATTAACTAAGGCTCTTCCCCACACAATTTACAAGTGCCTTTTCTACATAGGCCATACTACTAAGATAGGGAATAAAAGCAACTGTATCTATTACACAGAAACAAATACAGGGGGGCTGTGAAATTGAGGACACAAAGAAATATTAAAGAATAGAACAAAACCCCAGAAAAAAACTAAGCAAAGCACAGATAGCTAAACTATCAGATGCAGAGTTCAAAATGCTGTTTATCAGGATACTCAGAGAACTCCTTGCGTATAGGAAAAAAAAAAAAGGTAGAAATGAAGGTTACATCTAGTGAAATAAAGACTAATCCACAGGAAAGCGACAGAGAAGGGAAGGAAACTGGGATTCAAACCAACAATTTGGAACATAAGGAAAAGATAAACACTCAATCAGAACAAAAAGAAGAAACAAGCATTCAAAAGAACAAGGATAGGCTTAGGAACCTCTGGAACATCTCCAAACATGCCAACATCCAAAGCATAGGGATGCCAGAAGGAGAAGAGGAAGAGTAAGAAATTGAAAACTTACTAGAAGAAAAATAATTAAAGAAAACTTCCCTAATTTAGCAAAGGAAATAGACATACAGGTCCAGGAAGCACAGCGAGTCCCAAACAAGCTGGGCCCAAACAGGACCACACAAAGACACATCATAATTAAAGTGCCAAAGGTTAAAGATAAAGAGAGAATCTTAAAAGTATCAAGAGAAAAGCAGACAGTTACCTATAAAGGAGTTCCCATAAGCCTGTCAGTTGATTTCTCAAAAGAAACTTTGCAGGCAAGAAGAAACTGGCAAGAAGTATTTAAAGAGATGAAAAGCAAGGACCTACAACCAAGACTACTCTCTCCAGCAAGGCTATCATTTAGAATGGAAGGGCAGATAAGTGCTTCCCAGACAAGGTAAAGCTAAAGGAATTCATCACCACCAAACTACTATTACAGAAAATGTTAAAGGTACTTTATTTAAGAAAAAGAAGATCAAAATAATGAACATTAAAAAGGCAACAAGTTCACAACTATCAACAATTGAATCTAAAAAACAACAACGAACTCAACAAACAACAAGTACAGGAACAGAATTGTAGATATGGTGATAATTTAGAGGGCTATCAGCTGGAAGCGGGAAGGAAGAGAATGGGGGCTGGGGGGGAAGGTGCAGGGATTAAGAAGCATAATTGGTAGATTGAAAATAGGGGGGATGTTAAGAATAGTATAGGAAATGGAGAATTCAAAGAACATATATACATGACCCATAGACATGAACTAAGGGAGCAGGGGGAATTGTTGAAGGGAAGGGGGATACCAGGTGGAAGGAGGCAAAGGGGAAAAATTGGGACAACTGTAATAGCATAATCAATAAAATATATTTTAAAAAAAGAACTTTTATGAGTTTATTTGAGCCAAATCAATAACACTGATAGGAAGCAAGAGCTCAAGCTCTAGAGAATGAGTTTTACAATTTATTTTGTAGTACATGTGGAATTAAGGAGAGAATATAAAGGAGATTACATGAATGTGGGAGAAAGCGAGGCAGGGAAATTTCTATTACAGTATTCCCTCACTTACCGTGGATATTACGTTCTAGACCCCCCACCCCCACGAAAAGGAACCTTACATTTACTCTACACTCTTAAACCTACATAACTTTAACAACATACGTATACAGTACCGCAAAATCCCGCGATATAGCAAAAAATCCGCGATAAATAATTAAATATAAGATTTTTAAAAATCCCAGGATACAGTGAGGCTGCGATAGGTGAACCACAATATAGAGAGGGACTACTATATTGGATTATGAATAATTAGCAAGATTATGTGCTCTCTTTAAGGTGGTTATGTTTCCAGGGGTTGGAAAAGGAGGCATTTCAAAGATGTGTTAACCTAGACGCACAAAAACAATGGACAGGGCTTGATTAAGAAAGACTAAGATAAACCTTTACTAAAGAAGTCACAGGCCTGGGGTATGCTACTCACCATGACCTTCCCAATTTTGGAATTTATGATCAGATCACTCTGAGAGGTTACTTTCAGTCACTGGGCTTGTCATATTTATTATAGAGACTCTTTCATCCACACCTTCAAAATCTATCTCAAATCTATCTGTTTCTTCTATTCTCTACCTTTATTATCTTAGTCCAACCCTGGCTGGTTTGGCTCAGTGGATTGAGCGTTGGCCTGCGAGCTAAGTGTCGCTGGTTCGATCTTCCAGTCAGGGCACATCAGAGAAGGAAAACTCTGACTCCAAAAAACCTCCGCTGCCTTGCGGCATACCTCTTCAGGGGAAAGGCTAAGGGAGTAAACCCCGACAGAAAATCCGGAGCCGGAGTCCCTAAGGCGGTTTGACGTTGTAGTCAACACTGGCAACTCCTGCGGCGCACCTGAAGCCAAGCTGTATTGACTCCGTCTTTCCCTTGGACCCTTCAGCTGCGAAGAGAGGGGGGGTCTGCTGCATGGGCAACAGCAGACCCTCCATATCACCCTGCCCAGGCTCTGTAGCTTCAGCTTCACTGGAGAGGACACTCCAGCATCATCGTAAGATGTCGATTCAACACGGGAGGAGACAGATACCGTGTCACTCCCGAGTCGGACTGCACAGCCATTCTCGGCGGTGCAGATAGACTCTTAAGAAGCTACACCATCGTCTCTCGAGACGGACGGCTGCCGAACGAACGATTATCTTAGTCCAGTAACCATCTAACCAGTCTCCTTGCTTCCATGCTTGCCCTCTTTCATGACATTCTTCACACAGCAGTCAGAAAAACCTCTTAAAGTATTTTTTTATATTTATTTTTAGAGAGAGGAAGGGAAGGAGAAAGAGAGGGAGAGAAACATCACTGTGTGGTTGCCTCTTGAGTGCCCCCAACTGGGGACCTGGCCTGCAACCCAGGCGTGTGCCATGACTGGGAATCAAACCAGTGACCCTTTTGTTTGCGGGCTAGTACTCAATCCGCTGGGCCACACCAGCCAAGGAGAAAAATTTTTTTTAATGCAGTTCAGATTATGTTCCTTCTCTGTCATTTCTAGGAAACAAAATCCAAATTCCCTTACTTGGTGTGATTTGAGTTTGTCACAGAAGCTTCATCCATTTGTTTTCTTTTTATCAGGTGTAGAGGTGTAGATATTTTTATCTTTTCATGTAAATCCTTTTACTTTTCAACTCAATCCCAATCTTGCTGGCAATAGAATACTTCTTGGTCTATTTAAGAACTGGTTTAGTGCACCGAGAGAGAGTAAATTTTCCTTTCCTTGAATCTGGACTGGCCTGTGCCATCTTTGGCTAATAGAGTATGACAGTTCCAGTCCTGGCCTTTGAGAAGACTGGCAGCTTCTCTCTTGTTGTCTTGGAGACATGTAAGGAGTCTGACTAATCTGAAGTTGTCCTGCTATTAGGAAGCCCAAGCATAAAAAGTTGAGAGGCTATGTAGGCAGAGAGAGAGGTTCCTGGGTAGACCCCAGCTATTTGAGTTATCCCATCTGAGATCTCAGACATTGAAGAGCAGAGACAGTCTGTCCCGTCTGTGTCTGTTCAAATTCTTGGAAACGTGAGATACAGTTGTTTCAAGCCACTAAGTGTTGAGGTTGTTTATTATACAAGAATATAAACCTGGAACATATAGGAAGTAATTTGAGACCTTAAATGTGTTGAAATGTCTTCTTTTTATTTATTAGTTATGTAATAATTTGACTGGGTATAGAATTCTTGTTTGGAAGAACTTCCTTTAGAACTTTAAATGTACTTATATTACTGTATTGTTTTCTAGCTTAGCAGCTGCTGCTGTTGAGGAATTTGATGCCATTCTGATTCACATATCCTGGTATGTGATCTGTTTTGGGTTTTTTCCTTCTGTGGAAGTTTTAGGTTTTCTTCTCTGACCCCAGTGTTATTAAACATGATTAACAGGTTTTGTTGTGGGTCTTAGATTTCATCTTCTTCTAAGTTCACTAAGTTCATCTCATCCATCTAGTTTCCCCAGTTTTTATTTTTCTATTTACCTATCACCACCATTTCTTATAGGTTAATGCCTTTCTAAACCATTAACTATAATATTAATGGAATTTTGGGAAACTGACTGTAACAGGTTGTACAGGTTTTCTGAACTGTTTTGTAACTACTTATTATTTTATTTTATTTTTTCACATTGTCTCCCAAATAAATTGTAAACTCCATGACAGTTGGGAATATTCTCTCTTATTCAATACTTATTCTCATTTCCTAGTACAGTGCCTGGCACATAGTTGTCATTTAATAATCATATTTTGAATGAATAAATAAAGAAATACCTGAGGCAGGGGGTAGGAAAAGTGGCAGGGGCAGACACATAGAAAGCAAATATAAACTGCATCATCATTTTGTGAAGACCAGTGATTTTTAAACAAGGGTGATTTTGTCCCCCAGAAGATATTTGGCAAAACCTGGAGGCGTTTTTGATGAACACAACTGGGAAGGGAGTAGTTCACTACTGATATCTAGTGAGTAGTGGCCAGGAATGCTGCTAAATGTCCTACAATGAACAACACAGATGCCTATAATCAAGAATTATCCAGTTCAAAATGCCAATAGGCTGAGGTTGAGAAACCCTCATATACATCAAGCTCAGATATAGCTAATATATATAGACTGGTCTCTTACATATACATCCCATTTTCAAAATACCACACACAGGTGTCAAAACTTCCAACTTTATGCCCTCTTCAGTGTATAGGCTCAGTGAAGTACTAAGTTTGGATGTCCTATAGCTCACTTTGATAGCAGCCTCTTTTTAAATGTATTTAACATATTCACTTATTTTTTTTTGAAAGCTGAGATTAGTGGATAAAGAATGCAGTAGGAAAGAAATTCACAGAATCCCCACTAATTCATTTTATTTTTTTTCCAACATGCAATGGTAAGTAGATTTAATGGTGTCTTTCATTTTTTTTCTCAGCTGCTTTCCCACTTTCTCAGAGGAAAGTGCCTACCCGGCTCTTCACAAGAACCAAATAAAGTAATCATAGCACTCTAGGGCTAGAAGAGGCCTCATTTTAAGATAAAGTAATTGAGCCTCATATAGCTAGCTCAATACAGAACTAAAATAAGAATCTAGGTCTGTCCTAAAAAGTAGCTATATTCTGTTGTAGCATGTTTTTTGGTTTAAAAGTAATCAAAACAAAAAACAAAAATCCTTTTACTACACAGATTCACTTTCAACACCACAATAAATAAAAATGCTTACTCTTGTCTACTTTCATCAAAACTGAAATCACCTGGGGTAATCATTCCATGTCATCCAACCATTCCAGATGCTACACTACAGACACAGTTGATTATGACCTCGTAGACAAAGGATGAATTTGTAGTTATATGTTGTGACATGCAGCCCATTCAGGAGCCTTGCATAAGCTATATTTTGATGACAGCTATGTTTGCCAAGTGAATTCACTCAGGCTAAACTCAGCTATTAGTCATTGTTGGTTATTTAATGCTCTATCATCCCTGAGCTCCACCTCTCTCTTCCAATGCCACCATTGAAGGCCAAACTAAGGTTGGCACAAAATGGACTCTGTGCTTTCTTCTCTTCAGTCCTTGTTCCACTAGTGGTGTGTGATATATTTAAAGAAGTTAAACATGGACAACGGGGAGGGATATGATTGCGGGAGAGGGGGTGGGTTGGGTGGGGGAGAGAAATTAGGGGAAAAGGGGACAACTGTAATTGAAAAACCAAAATAAAAAAAAAAATAAAGAAGTTAACCATTTTGCTGTTGTTTCTCTCTCTGTAGAAACCAGATAGTGGCTCTCTTCTTCATTTCCTTCTCCCCAAGTTTCTGAAAGTCAATAATACTACAAAGTTTCTTCAGATAAATGAAAGCCTTGAACCAAATCCATGGAGTCTGCCTGCTTCTCCCTTCACAGCTCTGTGGGATGAGAATTCAGTCATTCCTTTCTTTTTCCACCTTGTCCACAGGAGCCCTGTTCCTCCTGGGCCTGCCGTACTTCTCTAAGTCTTAATGTTTAGTTACATTTCTGGGCTGGGCTTTAACAGAAGTTGCCTATCTTTCTCAACAGGCCACAGACCAGAGTGGATAATCGATCATCATCTCTGACCATGGCATTGACATAAATTTCTTTTCATCACCAAGGAGAATCTGGATACCAGCTACTTCTCTATCAATCCCCATTTAACATTTCCCTCTTCCTTATTTATGTTCATTTGCTTGTATCATTTATATGCATAACTTTTCACCACTAAAATGTAGTTCCTTGAGAGTAGAGCCCTATCTTTTAAAAAATATTTATATTGATAATATACTGCCTCATCCGCCACAACTCATCCCAACTGTGTGATTTGGCCCTAATGAGTTTAGGGTAATAGGTGAAGCTGTAACTGATGTGCTGTATGTCATAGTCCTCAGTTTACTTATTTACCTTATGACTTCTTTATTTAGGTAACTAAATCAGAAGGCATCCATTTCTCTACAAGGCTGTCAGTGATAGAATCATAAGGAAAAATTATTGGCTTTTAATATAAAAATATTCATCCTGAATGACGGGAAAGAGAGTAAAGGATAAGCGGTAGGTAGAATCAGTTTTTCTCCTCTGGTTCACTCTCCTCACCAGCAACTAAGTATGGAGCAAGAGTAGGGGAAGAATCAGAGAGCTTCAGAAATTGGTCTGTCTCTGGGCCTTGCCTCCTGCCCCAGCTCTGAGAGCTTCAGGGTATCACTGTATTGAGTTCACTTGGCCTTTGTTGATCACATCTGAAACTCATCTACATCTTAGATAAACACATCAGAGATGGCTGTGTGGGGTAGAAGGATCAGGGTGAGTGCCGAGGACAGTCCAAGGTCCTGTGGGAGCCCTACGATTCGAGATGACTGACCTTCCTGTGGTTCCATGAGAAAAGTCCTAGAAGTTAAGAAGAGAGGGAGAGATAAGAAAAGGAGGGAGAGGAGAGGAGAAAAGGGTAGTGCACAGAGAAGGAGAGAGGAAATAAGAAGGGAATGAGGGAGTAAGGCAACTAGAGAGAGTAGGGAAAGAAAAGGAGAGGAAAAGGGAAGGAGAGTTGGAAAGAAAGGATTATCTTCTCTACCTTCTCTGCCTGTTTAGCTTGAGTTGAGATTTTTCTGCACACCAGCAGAAGGTCCTCTGAGAGAGAGATATTAGGTCAGAAAAATTTTTGTTTTTTTTAATTTTACTATGGTAAGAACATGTAACATGAGATCTACCCTCTTAACAGATTTTTTAAGTGTACAATACAGGATTGTCACCTATAAGCAGATCTCTGGAACCTATTCATCTTGCATAACTGATAACTTATACCCATTGACTAGCTACTCCCTGTTTGTAGGTCTAAAACAGTTGCTTATTAGCAATTTCATATCATACAACAGGCAGGACCACATTATAATTTTTTAAAAAATCCTCGCCCAAGGACATTTTTTTAATTGCTTTTTAGAAAGCGAGGAAAGGACAGAAAGAGAGAAAAATCAATTGATATATTGTCTCCCTTATGTGCTCCAACCTGGGATTGAACCCACAATGTAGGTATGTGCCCTGACAGAGGATCAAACCCACAACATTTTGATGTACAGGACAATGCTCCAACCAACTGAGCCACCCAGCAAGGGCCATATTATGACTTTTGAGAGCATAGGACACTTCCTCCTTTAAAGAAATTAAAGATTATAGTGTATGATTTTGTTGGAATAAAGATAAATATATTAATATTATATATTAAAATGTGTTCTTCAACTTAAATTTCATTTTATTCTTCTGATTTCTAAGGAACTAAAAACATTTTTGTGGGCCCCTAAGAGTGTTGTGGTCTGTAGGCACTATACCCACTGTACCTGCTGGGGGTGTTGGCCCTGCGAACAGGACACAAAGGGGTGGGGGATCTGGAGCTCCACCCCTCTCCCAGTTGGGGGTCAGCCCTCTCTTTCCTCTCTGGATTTTGTAGATTCTTTTCTCCTCAGGAGGGCTGTGCTTCTCTTGCCTTGGCCTTTTACAGGTGAATAAATCCCTCTAAACTCCAACCACCATCAAAAAGTCCTGCTCAAGTAATTAGTAAGGCTATTTCCATTTCACCTGGGAACTCATTGCAAATGCAGGGCTTTGTGCTGCTATGTAAATTAGTCTGGCTACACATAGTAATAGTAAAGACAAACAAACAAAATCCCCAAAGCATCGCACCCACCATATGGATACTGAGTTCCTGACTGCCATCCACACTATCCCTGGCGGCCAGGGAAGTGAGCTAACAACTGATCTTGGTAGCTGGTACATTTACACATTGGCAAGGTTTCAGACTTCCCGCCCTTTTCCCCCCTCCACTAATTGCCCTTCTAAGATTGTGGCAGAAAACACACTGGCTCCTGCTTTGAAGACCACAGGGGCTTGTGTGAGTGAATGGCATTTTATTACTCTGCCCTTTAGAAATTAGCCTCCGTACTGTCAGGCCCACCATGGAATTTCCCCCCCTTCTTCAGATGTCAACCACCCAAATTTCAGTAACACTGGAGAATGATGCCACCCGGGTGATTTGACTGCATGTGGATCAGAGCTGCCTCTGGGCAGCTTAGGAGCCAAGGCTCTGTCACTAGAAGGAAGCTGAGGATTAAGAGAAAATTTGTGACATTTCAGTTCAAAGATGCACCAATTAATCAGTTACTTTTGGTAACACACACACACACCCCTAGTTTTATCAGAATTGCTTTTAAATTGATATGGGTAGAGGTTTGACCCAACTCAGAAACTCTTAGTCTTTGAAGTGCAACACCCAATCTCCTAATTCCTACCCTGCGGAGTGTGCCAATATTTTTAAATTAGAGCACATTGAAATTGATTTTGTTTCAGTAATTATTTTGACAATTTTAAGGTACCTTTTGAAACTATTTGCAGCACTCCAGACCATTCAAATCTAAGGTTGGAAAGAACATTTGTAGCTATTTGTCCCATCTCTGAGTTAAGAACACAGGTCTTGCCCTGGCTGGGTAGCTCAGTTGGTTAGAGCATTGTCTCCGATATGCCAAGGTTGTGAGTTTGATCCCCAGTCAGGACACATACAAAGATCAACCAATGAATGCATAAATAAGAGGAACAACAAATTGATGCTTCTATCTCACTCCCTTTCTCCCCGCGACCTTTCTCTTTCTCTTCCTGCCTTCCCCTTTCTCTCTCTCTAAAATCAATTTTTTTTAATTTTTGAAAAGAACATAAATCTTTGCATTTTCAACTTAACAGTTGATTTTGAAACCATCTGGAAACTTCAACTTAATTAAATATTTCAAGAATTATTATAGGATATCTTTTGATAGTAAAACTGTGCTGAACTCAGTATTTCCTTAATGATTATGAAGACATTTTCTGATAGCAAAATTATGAAAATCAATTTTCACTATGATAGTACTGTAACTAATTTTTAGGTCAATGGAGCCTACTGGAGACAGAATTATAGATAAAGTAGAACTATGTTTCACTTGGGAAACTGACTAAAACACCTGGACATTATTTACATATATATTATTGAATGAGATAATATGTATCAATGAACCACGCACCAGGTTGGCCCATAGTATACTTTCAGAGAATAGAATTTGAATATTATTTTTACCTTGGAGATTAACTTCCTAGCACTGTTTTTCTATAGGCTTCCTCTCTATCAATCTCACTCACTGAACAATACTTATTAAGCATATACTATTCTATTTTCTTCCATTTTAAGCCAAACATTTATTCACATTTTATCAGCTCTAAAATTGTGGTAAGTTTTTGCACTGATGGTAGCTTACATTACTGTCAGCCAGAGCAATCAGGCACCACATGGCTATCATTCCCAATGGCACAGTCAGAAAACTGAGCCTCCTCATGTTCCTGTCAATTGACTTTTTAAGGACTATTTTCAGAAGGCACGTGAACTGTGGTCTTTTGAAATCTAACACTTGGTAAGATCAACACAGCACTAGCCCCCAAACTTGCAAAATGGTGGGTCTCAATGGCTTGGAAGAAAATCCCAGAGATAATATGGAGCACTCTTGTAAGAAATAGGCATCGCCACCAACTGGGACGGAACACATGATATTGTGGGAAAAGTCATGGACACCAACCACTCTGAATAAAAAGGTAATCCAAACAGTGTTAGACTTGGAATATGAAGTTTAAGAAGTCGAACTGATTTAGTATGCTTATATTTTCCTTTTAATGTGTGTGTAAGAGAGATATGATAAATATTTGCATCATAATTCTCTTGTACTAAATAGAAAAATGTCTAAATAATAAAGCATAATGTCATGGTTTCAGTAAACATGATGCCACCATTTTTGGAGGCCTTTTTCCTGTTTCTTAATGGTGTATAAAACGGTGGTACATTTCATCATGAAGAGTGCCTTAGATTTAATGAATTCTGAGTACCTGCTAGACTCTGTACTAGGCTTTGCAGATACAATTAATTAAGTAAATATTCTTTGAATGCCTAGCATGTGCCCCAAACTTGATATGCGCTAGGAATGGGCCAAAGTCTCATGAAAGCTTTCCTGGCTGGAAAGACAGACATTATATACAATGTTTCCAGACAAGGAATAAATACTCTGGAGGAGGGAAATGTATAATGTATTACGAAGTATATTATAATAGAGTTAAACACCGGTGTCTAAAACAGAATCCTTGTTCTCAAAGAACTTACAATCTAGTGTCAAAGTTAGAAGGAAATTTCAAAATTGTTCATAAATGCCATGAACTCCTGAAGTCTGGAAGAACTGAAGGGCAAATAAGGATTAGCCAGCTGGAGAGCAAAGGAAGCATATTCAGAACAGGACCACCATGTTTAAAAGCCAAGTAAGAGGGAGGCTGGCGAATTCTTTCAACTGTAAGGAGTTCAGTAGGCAGAGCTGACCAAAAAAAGGCTGAGATCTGAGCCTAGAAAGTAGGTAGGGATTGGAAGATCTTGAGGTTAGGGTGGGTTTTCTGGTCTTCATCTCAAGAGCTATGGGGTTTTGTCCAGGGTATAGGCATGTTAAATTTTGTATTTTAGAAATATCACTCTTGCTTGAGAGTGAAGAGTAATTTTCTCTCTTCCTCTCCCACGCAAGCAAAGAAGCCAATTGTTGCAGGAATTTAAGCAGTTGACAATGGTAGCCGTGTTAAGTTTCTCAATTTTCCCAACTTGATTGGATCTTTATCTCGTGTGTGGGCTTTGTAATAAAAGGTTGACTTCAGAAACCTATGAACACTGCCCAAGGGGTGTCCCATTACAAACATTACAATCATTTTTAAATGAAGTCCTGTCAAGTTATTTGACCAGATAAGCACATTGATAAAACCACTGATCCAGTGAGCAACTGATCAATAAAAATGCTAGCTCAATTACATGAAAAAGTCAGAAATCAAAGTGTGTGGTTGCTCTCCTGAGCTTTTTTGAGACTGAAGAATTTCCATCTGAGATTTATCAAAGGGTCTTGAAAGCTGAAGAATGGGTTGATGAAACTCAAATGGTTTTGTCTTTCTGTCAGAACTCAGCTTCTATAGGTTGTAGCCCGTTGTGTAAAAAAAAAAAATCATAATTTTACCCGAGCTTCCTTTCATGGTTTAGAAGGAAGAAGGTCCCTAGCAAGCACAAGACAAATACATGTGGGCAATGTGTCTGTTTAAGCAGATGTAAATGAAAATGCCAAAAGGCTCAAATTCAAAGGGAGGATTCTGTACCTGAGCAATGGTGTTTTATGGAATACCCACTGCTTTGGAAAAGCACTGGGTTAAAGGTTTCTTTAGCACGGCAAGGGAGACAGTTTCAGTGCATCCATGCCTCTCCCAGACAGCACCACCACCATGCTGTCTTCTCTGGAAGCCATGAAAGGCACAGACACCAGCAGGATGAGCTGTTGACTGAGCCATCGTGGAAGGCTCTAGATCCAGGGAGAGTGCTGACAGCTGTTCTAAGTGTGCATGCCTTTTCTGAAAGTAGTGGCATTTTTCTAAGCCACCTCTTGCAGGGAAATAAGGATGGAGTAACCAAGTCATCTTAAGACATTTTATCCTCACTTGCTTTTGTATTTCTGGGTGTGCATGGATTTATCCCTGCAGGAAACCATCTAAAGAATGTGGATAATACCTACCAGTGTTGTGAGTCACCCTGTCAAGAGAGTATGTACAATCCGGCATCCTTGTAAGTTATTTATCATACCCTGAGGCTTGATGGAATACAGTTTCCTTGATGAAGAGATAAAAAGGAGCAACATAAAAGCAAGGTAAAAGAACACTTCATTAAAACTGAATCTACCTTCTGGTCGTCACATTTTTTTTGCTTTTTTAAAATTAGTATTACTGAAATTTATCATCACAAAATTTACCTTGTAGAAACTGTTTTCAGAAAATAAAGAGAACAGTGAGGAAGGGAATAAAGTTGGAAAGGGACAGAAATACAGAGAGATGGAGAAAACTTGAAAGATCAAGAAAGAAAAAAGAAAGGGTGGGGTGGAAAGAGAGAGAGAAACTAAAGAAACTGACTTTCATAGACCTGAAATACTGAAAATACCATTAAAGAGAACAATCTCCCAAGAATGGAAATAAACAACTCTGAAAAAGCAATAGCTTTTTGCTGTTGAAATCAGTGGGAGGAGTTTGCAGAGAAAAGCATCCCCCTGCCCCCCCACACTCCTAAGGCAAAGCTGTAAAATGAGGTTATAGAGAACAGGATTAGTCAGCAGGAGCAATGAATGAATTCTAACTTGGATGAACCAGTACTGTACTTCCATCTGAAATCCCAGGGAATGAAGCAAAGGTTTCTAAGGGCCTTAGCTCTTGAATTCTGTATCTCTTGTGTTGGGGGGGGGGGGGGGCGGCAGTGGAGGTCATCTAGCCACTAAGAGGTAGTGGGCTTGGTTGGGTCCAAAAAAGGGTGAAGAAGGAAGATAATTAATGTTTTATTCTGTGTTGAAATTTTTTCAAATTCTAGTTTGTTTACTCTCCCTCTCTCATTGCTTTACTAGAACAGAATCTCAGGAGTAAATGAGGCCCAGGAAGAACAGCTGATTTTCAGTGCAATATTAAGGGTTATCTAAATACAGCAGTGCAAGAGATAAGTGTTTTAATCTTGTAATACTGTTTCAGTTTTAAAGGACTTAAATTTGAACTATATAAATAATATATGGGTACAGTTTTTTGTAAAAGATGAAAATATTACATAGGAGGCTGAACTTCCCTTTCACCATCATTCTTAATCCCAAACCTCCCCCAGCCTCTCCCACTTTATTGTGTTTATCATACTTCCTTTACAGATCTTCTTCATTTTTTATAAGTTTTTCATGTTTGTTCTACAGATCTTTTTCTAAGTTGAAACTATACAGTATAGTTTTGTGTGCATGTGTTTTTAATATAAATAGTGTGGGTTTATAATAACTTTTTATTAAATAAATTAGTAAAATCTGTGTAAGTTTAAGGTGTATAGCATGTTACTTTGATACATTCATATATTATAATGATTGACAGTGCAGTGATATTTATCACATTACATAATGATAAAACAGTATTTTTGTCCATATTCATTATAACATGCATCAGATTTCTATTTATTACTTGTTGCAAGTTTGTATTCTTAAACACCATCACTATTTTCAGAGAGAAGGGAAGAGGAGAGAGAGAGGGAGAGAAACATCGTTGTTAGAAACATTGATTGGTTGTATCTCATATGCCCCCAAATGTGGATCTGGCCAGCAATGAAGGCATGTGCCCTGACCAAAATCCAACTGGCAACCTTCTGGTTTACGGAATGATGCCCAACCCTCTGAGCCATGTCAGTCAGAGTAGCACCATTATTCTTATCCCCTCCCCACTCCCTCCCCTCCCCTGGTAACCACCACTTTATTTTGCTTTTTACAGGTTTAACATTTTTAGATTTCACATATTTGATATCATACAGTATTTGTCTTTCTCTGTCTGATTTGACTTAACTTGCTTAGCATTATGTGGTCAAGTGTTATCCTATTGTCACAAATAAAAGAATCTTCCTTTCTCGTGGCTAAGTAATATTCCATTGTTTATATGTACTACATATAATTTATCCATTCTTCTATTAATGGGCATTTGTGTTGTTTCTGGATCTTGGCTATTGTGCATAATGGTGCAATAAACATGGGGGTGTACTTAGCTCACTGAAATCCTGTTTTCATTTCTTTTGGGTATATACCCAGAGTGGAATTGCTGAATCCTATGGTAGCTCTATTTTTAATTTTCTGAGGAAAATCCATATAGCTTTCCATAGTGCTTGGACCAATTTACATTTCCATCAATAATGTATAAAGATTCAGTATGAGTTTTTTTATATTGCCATAACTTAGATGTGTGTCCTTATTAGTAGTTAAATCCTGCCTCATTCTTTTAAACTGTTTTGTAGTGTTCTGTGGCATAGATCAGTCATTGTTTATCCATTCCCCTATTATTTACAATTATGTGGCTTTCAGGTTGTTGTTTATTTGTTTTTAACTCTTGAAAATAAATGCTGCAAAGACCATCTGTATACATGCCGCCTTGTGCATGCACCGATGTGATTATTTGTTTTTCTAAGGTAGAAATAGTTTGGTTTCTAGTCTTTGGGCCCCAGGTCTTATAGGGGCAGCTTGCATTCAGCTACCTACCACAAAGAGTCTAAAAATTGCCTCAAAATTGAAGGGAAGGTAAGACTTACTCTTTCATCTTAGAAAAACATTAGCCCATTTCCCAGCTACCTAAAATGACTATTAGTTTTCTACTGTCGATGATTAACTATTAATTAAGAATGCTATGTATGATATCACCCCCTAAAACACTCTGATATATCCTTTCTCTTTTTCATAGCTTGCATGTTAAATATGCATTTCAGGAATTAAAAATGGTAGAAATTTTATATTTACATGGAAACATGTGTAAACCAAGACTTTGATCATTATACAAAGAGCCACTCTATAGGAATAACTTTTTTTTTTTTTTAAACTAAATGAGCACAATGAATACATAAGATGGCAAAGGGATAAAAAGGAACAATGTTAAAATTGGAGAGCATAGTGATTATATAGTCATTGCATAGTCTATACTGGCAGTGTCAGGATCAATCCAGTCACAAATCCTTCAGGCAGCTGTTTGTATGCCATCCACTAATGAAGCTCTTTGAATGCTCTGTTACTAATGTGATGAAGCAGGAAAAGGAATAAAGAGAGCAGGCCAAAGGAGACACATCCTAAAGAAAGATTCCCTTTCCCCAGCCACTTGTGGAAATCCATTTCAGGTCAACTGGGACCAATTGTTAGTTCTGGCCTCGGGCAAAATTCCTATTTGCAGTCAATAAATTAATGGGTGACACCTTGAAATGGGTTGCACTTTATCAAATCAATGTCTGTTGTGGCACTCTATCCTCGAGCCAGATTCCCATTGAAGGTCGTAGGTTGTGATTGACTGAAGATACGGTTAGATTCTTAGAACTTTCTTCTATTTTTAAAATCACTGCTAAAAAAGCAAAGCATAGTATTCCAGCACTAACATTTTCTCTTTATTCTTGCTCATCCTCTCTTTAACTGGCATGGAAAAACTCCTGATATTATAGACTTTATTTATGCAGAACTGCATCATGTACAGGCTTCTTTATCTTACTGATTCTAGTTTAATCTGTTTCTTCTAAGAAAGTTGCCCATGAGGCCAAAGAGGGAACTATTTCATTACAGTAGCTCCTTTTGAAACCTCTAGGCAGCAGGAAACAGAGAAGGCTGCTCTGTTGGTTCAGCTGGCTTTTACAGCTGAAGATAACATGCACCACAAATCTGTTGAAGTTCATGTTTTCTTGGAGGGGGAGGAGAATTCAGGGAGCAAAATAAAGAGAAGTTAAAGTTTAATATTTCTTAACTGTGTGCTCTTTTCCAGGTTTTATTCCTGTAATATTCTCAGTGTGTGGCCAGGCCCTTCATAACACAGTCCTATTGAAGAAGGAGAGGGGAAAGGAAAAGGGAGGAAGGGCGGAGGTAGGGATTAAAAACTAGCCTTTGGGGGAAAAAAACGACCACTGCTTTTAAGTACCAACCGTGACCTTAACTGGATAGTCAGAGCCTCATGGAATTGAGTCGGCCATTCATTCTGAAACTGGGATAGAGAGCAAGCATGGGTATGGCATCTGTTGTGAGGCCAGAAGAGAGAAGTGACCCATTTAGAATCTTGTGTGAAAAAATTGGGTTCCTGAGCCATCAGAAAGTTGATGGACTGGGAGCTTTCCTTTCCCTGAGAGTGTACTGGGTAATGTCTACTGGAAAATTTAAAAATATGAGAAACAAAAATGGTTGAAACATTGGAGTGAAATCTTTTTCGCATTTTTGGAACCATTTTGTGAAACTAAAAAATGGGAGAAAGATTTTTTAAATCTCTGGAAGAAGAACAAGCATTGGCATGTCCTCATTAAGTATGCAATGCTGTTTCTCCCACCAGACTGGGAGCCTAACAAGCTTAGCTGCTTGGGAGAAGTATATTTTATTTTCAGGTTGGCCACGCTATTTCCTGCTTCTGGAGCAAAAACCAGTGCAGCTACTGTAACCTGACAATATTTTTTTCCCTCTGAATATCATAACCTTTTAAATAACAAGCATGCTGCTCTTTCAAGGGCTCCAAAAACATGGATGGAGAAATACAACAGTACCATTTTATCCCTTCCTCAAGAAGAACACCCCTTTCTCTAGGTCTATACACCATTGCCGGGGTTTTTGAATGTAAATGTAGATGATGACAGTTGTTTTGATCTCTCGAGAGTAAGAAAACATAACTGAAACACACAATGGTGATCAAGTCAAATAGTCTTAAAAAGAGGCAATGAAAATATGGCCAGCTATACTGTCTGAACTGGGTGAGGGTCTGTCAGAGGAGAGCAGGGTGTGCTGGCCAGGGCAGAGGGAGAGTGGGGAGGTAGTGATGCCATGATGGGAAGATTCTGAATGGTGAACAATGACAAATGGCAGTTCATGTCCATGGAAAAATATTTCTTCAGTTCATGACCTTAGATTTTTTTATAGTCAAATGCCCTTATTTTACCAAATGACTTGCTAGGGCGAATGCCACAGTCAAGCCAAGATTCAAAGGCTCTTGTCTGCCAGGTTGGTATTTTCCATTGCTTTGAGTTGGGTATTTTACCATTCAGGTTAAAACACACAGTCTCTGTCTTCTAGTAGCTTACAGTTTAAAATGTCTTATTTCCCAGAAAAAGGAGTAGTTTGGGGAATGAATTAGCAATGAGATGACCAAAGAAGATGCTTGCTTCTAAGCCTGTGTCACTGGCCTAAGAAAACCACTGTGTCTAAGCCTAAGAAAACCACTGAGTAATCTGCTTAACAGAGGAGCAGACAGAAAAGGGGGGACTGGGGCAGCTTCTTTAGCATTTTAAGAGTTAGTGGTTATGTATTAAACCAATGTAGATTCTTTATTGTGCCATGAGGGATATGCGAGTATTCAGACTTAAGGCTAAATTTCTCATATGAAAGTATGACATTGGAATAATAGTCCTACTTGCCCTATTTCTGTATCAAAGGTCAGTGTAGTTTCTCACAGTGTAAGACGCCCTGGCTCTGTACTTCGTTCTTTACAAGCAGGCACCGCATGTCAGCTTCTTGAGTGACTTCTGGTAAATCATCCTCAGATGATTCCTGACGTTCACCTCATAGAGCGTTAAACTTCCTTTCACAAACCAAGGGCTACACAGAGGAGAGAGACTACAAAGGAGGGTGTTGTTACTTATTTTATACCAACTGAGAGAAGAGTGCCAAAAGGAAAAAAAATACTGTGGTATAATTTTAAAAATTAGCTTCATAAGAAATTTTTACAGATATTTTCACTACTTTTTTTCTCTCTCCTTTCCACCCCAACTAAACCATATTTAAAAGCATCCTTATTCAGATAAGAAAGACTATTATGCTACTGTACTCCATGTTTAAGCCTGGGAACATAAAGTTTGGGCAGACGTGATGCAGATAGGGGTTGGTTATGTTGACTGACTGGATTCCCGGCCTTGGACCAGAAGGAATTGGGGGCAAAAAGGTTTCCTGTGGGGCTGCCCTCATCCTTCCCAATAGCAGAACTGAAAGAAGAACATGATGGAAGTAAAAAGGAGCTTCACCCTCATTTCTCTGCCCCAGCTACCTCTTTCAGAGACAATGAGAACAGCCAGATCCATTAATGCCTCTGAGAATTCCCAGAAAATGGCAGCAAGAAATAGTAAACCTATATTGTTGGAAAGCAGAAAGAAACTAGGAACACAGAGTTGAATTTAGCTAATATCTATGTAGAAAACTACAGTACCTTCTTTTAAAAGATTTGGGTATTAACCCCTCAAGAATACTGTACTGGTCTGTATTACATCTTTCAACCTTTTCCTGATGCAATTTTGCAGAGGTGAAGACATGTAGTGAAGACCTAATGTCTAGCGAAAAGCGGAATGAGCTTCTGGAAACTTCCATGCTATTAAATTAGAATATGCAGACAAGCTGATATAGTGCATGTTTAAACAGTCCAGAATGAGGCAATATTAAAAATATTTATTTTGGTACCCAAAGTAGGTGCTTTCATTTATATGAAGGGCCCATGCCAACCCACTCAAGTGTCTTTCTGTACATTGTCATGCTGTTTAAAGGGCCAAGGACCTCTTGAGAATTAACCTGCTTTGTTTACTAAAAATAAAACTTTCTTGTGTCCCTTTTTGGAGGGGGTGTAAAAATAATTTGTTAGCTGTCAAGATAGCCAGGCAGAAGGAAAAATGGCTTTCCCACTCCTTTATAATCTGCTCTAATGACATGGTAACCAAATAATCAAGCTGCGCTCAGTCTCACAATGTATTGAATCAGAGTCCCAGGGCAGAATCTGGCCATCTGTACTTTCCCATAGCTCCTCAGATGATTCTGTTGCACACTTAGTGTTGAGAAACCACTTGTCTGAAGTCTCACCAGTTTGAACTGGTAGAAGTTGGGAGAAAACTTGGTCAGAAAGGGAACACAAGGAAAGACAAACATGTAAATGAGCTATGAAATATAAATGCACTGCTTTCTGAATTGCGTCATTGGATTAAGAGCATGAAAAAAAACTTTGAGAGTTCAATTATTCTATTCATGGGCATCCAGATAGGAACATCCTCCAGGAACTCATTTTTTAATGGCTTTCAGTGCTAGGTGTCCAGGTGTCTTTCTATAATCCATTCAAGAACACTGCAATGGATGGAAAAGCAAGTAAGTTAAGTAGATAGTAGTAAAAACTGTTCCAGAAAGAACCTATTTTTACAGAAAATAAAAATGGAAGTAAAAGCTCAAGTTAGGATTGCTTTGCAACTATGCACTATGGGTAATATTACAAATAAGACTGACTTCTCAAAGCCAATTTATGTGTGCTCTTAGAACTCCCTACCAAAATTTTTCTTCTTAGCTAATGCCAGAGAGGGTATTTTAGCCATTTCTCTGATCTCTTGTAAAGGTACTCATCTGGCTAGATTTATAGGTAATTTCCAGGTTGTAACAGCAATAACCAATAACTTATCCATATTTAAAAGCTGTAATTATAGAGGGAGAAAATTAAAGGTAAATCTTTTAGCTTCATTGAAATACAAGAGGATAGAAAAGCTTTAATAAGGAAATACCAAAAACAGTCATAGAAATGTCGAGTTTGAAAATATAAATTGTTTTCCTAATTAAAGGGATTTAGGTATGCATAATAATAAGGACTACTTTCTTTTAACAGCTAAATAGGCAATCAGGTAGGCTGAACTCCAAATCTGATAGTCTTCTCCCTTTGGCACCTTTAGGGTAATTTCTTTCTTTTTTCCTCACTGCACCTAGGAGGCAGTGGAGATACTTAATTAAGGAAGGTGCAGGTGGCCCTGTGTCAAGACCTGAAGGTGGGATTCCATTTGGTTGATAACAGGTCATCATTGTATGAAGTGGGGTTCCGAACTCATTTGGGAAAGTGCTGAGCCCAAAGAAGGAAAGCAGTCACTGAACATTGACAAGTGAGATCTGATAGGAAATGTAAACCAAGAAGGAGGGAACAATTCCTTAGCTTCCCCACTTTATGAATAGTAAGACTTTCCCAGCTCAGCCTACATTCAGCCTAGACTTTTCCCAGAATCACATTAGAATTTTCATGAGCCCTAGGTGCTTTTGCCTTTGTGGGTTCCTTTTTTCTATTAAAAAAGATACTAAAAATTATATTTTATGGCTGTGTTGGTATAAAGACAAATATACAGGATGGGGCAAAAGTTGCTCATATGGAAACTAATACAATAATTAATAAATAATAATACAAGAATAAACTCAGTTTTGTGTACTCACAACTGTAACCCTTCTTTTGCTACACTCTGTATTAATAATATATGTTAAAATATTGTCTTTAACCTAAAACTGTTTTTCTTCTGTTTTTAAAAGAAATCATATCCTCAAAAAACTAAAAATGGAACTGCCTTTTGAACCAGCAATTCCATTGCTAGGTTGATATCTGAAGAATCCTGAAACACCAATTCAGAAGAACCTATGCACCTCAATGTTCATAGCAGTGCAATTTACAATAGCCAAGTGCTGGAAACAACCTAATGCACGTCTGTAGATGAGTGGATCAAAAAACTGTGGTTCATTTACACAATGGAGTACTATGTAGCAGAAAGAAAGAAGGAACTTCTACCATTTGCAACAACATGGATGCAACTATAGAGATAATTATGCTGAGTGAAATAAGCCAGGCAACAAAATAAAAATACTGTATGATATCACTTAATACAGAAAACTAATGAACAACACAAATAGATGAGCAAAATTGAACCAGAGGTATGTAAACAAGGAGTAGACTAACAGTGACAAGGGAGAAGGGGAGAGGGAGAGAAGAGGGTAAGAAGGGGAAGGGTCTAGTCAAAGAACATGTATAAATGACCCATGGACATGGACAACTGGGTGGGGACTGACTGTGGGAGAAGGGGTGGGCAGGGTATGGGGAAGCAATAGGGAAAAAAGTGGAACAACTGTAATGGGAAAACAAACAAAAAATTTTAGTTGGGGGAAAAATATATTTAAAGAATGGAAATGCAATATTAGTGAATATTAGAAGGACAAGGATTTTCCTTCACATTGTATATTTTTCTCCCTACCTGAGCTCTCCAGAATTTGGCACTCTGAAGAAGTAAGTAATGACATAAGATTCTTTGCATAAAACTAATAAGACCAGTTGTTAATAGAGGTTTTGTCGACCAAGACTTTGACTGGAATGTCGTGCCTAAAGGAGACATGCTTGGAATCTGGTTGTTACCAAAAAGCCCTGAGGAACTGGGATTGACTTTCAAAGGTAATAAAAGCCCAGGGAAAAAAAAAGGCCTTGTACCTTGATTGATTGTGCGGTCCATGGCAATCTCTCCAGGGAAGGAACAAAGGTTGCTTTCCTGAAAGATGACTAGAAGGGACCTTAAGACACAATGGAAAACCTGAAGCATTTGGAAAAGGCAGGTGTTTGTAGTCAAGGCTGAATGGCAGATATGTGACTCAGCTCCTGTGCCCTGAATAGCAGACTGAAAGTCACCCTAAATGTTCCTAATGTAAGTTCCAGCAAAGCAAACTTAAAGGTCATATGTGGTCATTTGCTGCTCTTGTAGTATTTATGCAAATGAACAGGATAAATTAAAAATGGACTTAATGCAGTCCCTTTAATGATAAGGAGGGTAATATTAAGGAGAAAAATTGTGATTCAAGAAAAATCACAATGCTCAGTGGTAGACTATAAAATAGTGCAGCTGTCTTTAAAGTTTCTTTTCATTTAAAGTTTGTTTTTGGGTGGGTTGGGTGGGGGAGAGAAATTGGGGGAAAAGGGGACAACTGTAATTGAAAAACCAAAAATAAATAAATAAATAAAGTTTGTTTTCATTTGAAAGTTAAACTAGGTCTGTGGCATCATCAAAGATGTTTAATTTATAGGCAAGAAGGATGTCAAATGCCTTGCAACTGGATGTCTTTCCAATAAGACAGTCTTACAGATTTAGAGACTGGTTTGTGGGTTATGTTGCATAAATTAACATGTGTTTTCTGTTTTCAAAGGGCATAAGCCTATGATCTCATTACCTGAGTGCTTGTTTGTACATATAGGCCTCACTTAATCCTCTCTGCATTGCTGCCTCCTGAGACTCAATGGTTTGGCTGAACTAAGTGATTGGGGTGGTGAAGAATGGGTGGTCTGTGGGCTTCACTTTAAAAGTGGTTTTTCTTTTCTATCCTAATGGCTTGGACAGAAAGGGCCCAGAGGTCTGGGGGGTGGGGGCGGGGACCTAAAATATTCCCCTCAGCCCAAACTAAGTATAGTGAACAAAAGGGTTTTGGACAAGTGTGACATGCCTTGCACACCTTCGTCCAAAGAAGCTCTTTTTTTCCCTAATGTGGGACATTGAAAAATTAATAGCTGTCTTTTGTCATCTAGTGGTTATGGATTGAATGAAGTCTTTTAACCCCAGAATACAACGAGGATGCCCTTATTAAACTGAGCATGCTGTTGCCCAGGGACAGCCAACTGACCTGGAGTCTGCAAGATCCTTCCCCATGTGGGAAGACCACCCTCCCCTCCACATCCCACTCTTACTCGGGACCCAAGCATAGGTAGGATGATGAGCATGCCCAGCTTGAAGCAGCTAGAGGAGTACAAGACCTTCGTCCATTATCCTTTATAAGATTATAAAGGGTCTTAAGTCTGAGGGGGGGGTTGTTATTTTTTATTGTTATACAAAATTAATTAATTAATTATTTTTAAAAAAGAATAATATCGGAAAGGGTGAAGCCAGAGAGCTTGTATGCACGACCCATTGACATGAACTGGGGGAGGTGGTATTGCTGGGGGATGGAGGGTACTGGGCAGAGGGGAGAAAAGGGGAAGAAATTGAAACTATTGTAACAATATAATTAATAAATATATACTTATAAAAAATAAATCACAAATTCTATTTTAGAAGTTTTGTGGGCCCTTAGGACTGTGTCTACTGCTTAATGGAGTCACCTCTTATTTGATGGGGTAAGTGAGGAGGGGACTAGCAGCATAAGAGCAGTATCAAGGGAACAAAGCTCATAGGGCTTTCTAAGTCACGCACACCGGTAAGGATGTTGGAATTTATTTTCATAAGTGAGATGGGATGTTCTTGAGGTTTATGGACAGAGAAGTGACGTAATCTGATTTACATTTTAAAAGGATAGTTTCTTTTGTACAGAATATACTATAGAAGGTAGAAGGTAGTACATAGAATATACTATAGAGAGTCCAGTTAGGGGGCTATTCTGATATTCTAGGAAAGAGATGATATGTCTTTCCCTAAGGTGATGGTAGACATGGTGAGAAGTGATTAGATTATGAATAGATATTAAAAATGGAGGCAAAAAGGATTTGCTGAAAGACTGGATGTTGAATGCAATCAACAACATTCAAGATGGCTCTAAGCTTTTGCTTGAACAACTAGAAGAGTGGATGTGTCTTTTTTTTTGTTTGTTTGAGATGGGAAATTACAGGGAAAGCACATTTATGGAGGAAAATCAAGAGTTCAGTTCTGGACATGTTATACTTTAGATGTTTATTAGATATCCAAGAGGAGATGTATGGAGTTTGGAAAGTGGTTCAAGCTAGAAACAGAAATTTGGGAAAATCTACTTTCAGGTAATATCTAAAGCCAGGGGAGAAGTTGAGATCAGAGAGAACATGTTATGTAGATCCAGTAGAGAAGACACTCAAGGGTTAAAATCTCAGGTCCTTCAATATTTAGTGGTTGGGAACATGAAGAGGAACCGGCAAAGGAGACCTATTAATAGTGGCTAGTAGAATAGGAAGAGATCCGAGAGTGTGTCCTGGAGACCAAGTGAAAATGCAACCAGGTCCATATGAGCAGTTGCTTTTGAACTTTGACCATATTTGTCTGCTTAACACCACATGAAATGATGGTCAGACCACAAGCTTCCTCCCTGATGGGGAAGGAAACTATGTTCCCACAGCCAAAAATGGGATGGAAAATCAACCTAACGTTTATTTTATTCCCTTACTCCCTACGTGACTTACCACAAATAAAAGACATTTATTTAATCTCTGGTTAAGTCAAGACATAAGTATTTCTGAGAAGGAAGAATAAGCCCAGGGTGTAAATCCTTCCTCAAGGTGGGGAAGTCCTCTCTATAGGCAGATGACCCCTTCTGGTCACATTTGATGAGGCTTTTTCTCCCTTATAGCTTCATCAGGATTCTGGACATCATAGAAGGAAATGATGAAAATTATGTAAAAATGACAGCATGAACATGGTGGACATACAGATATGCAGGAGAAGCTCAGAAAAAGGAAAGCATAGCTTACACCTAGGAAAAAAAGTGCAGTCAGAAAAAACAAAATGAAAGAGAAAAAACATTGTTTTTTTTTTTTGCTCCAAATAAAATCTTATACAACCAATAAGTTACGTTGAAATATGATTATCACAAATTTAGTCAGACATTGATGGTAAGTCAGCACCAGCACCCAAGGCTGTTAGTACAGGGTTTCAAAAGGTTTTTAAAGGACAGTAGAAGAAAGTCGTGGGTCACATTTTATATTGCAATATAACCTTAATTTTTAAAAGAGGGGTAGAAGAAGAATCAAATTGCCATTATTAATGGCTGAGAGGCAGTGTCTGAAATTTCTGAGTAATTTAGAATGAAATCTTTTTAAAAACTGCCTGCTTCTGAGAGTAAATTCTGATACTAGAATATAAAAACTATATTCTGTTCAGTATGGTTAAATTATAAAAAGACAAAGAAGGAAATGAGATTATGATTAATATATATACCAATCTTATAATCTTATTATTTCTCACCTTGCCTCTTTATAATATATATCAGAATAAAGTAATATAATCACATTACAAAACTTTGAAAACATATAAAAGAAAAAGAATCACCCTAAATGAAGCCACTTCATACAATCATCATTTTGGACTATTCCTTTTAAATCTTTTTCCTAGGCAAATTAAAAAATATGTATAGTTATAAAATAAATAAACTTGCATATCATATTTCCTCCACAGAGCATTAAGAAATGAGCTTTTACATATGAATAACTGCCTTTCTAAACTTGGAATTTCTTACAGCACGATCCCACCAGCCTTTGGACTACAACACTTTCATTGCTCCAAAAATTATTCTCCACTAGCAAATGACAAAGGAGTCTGTTAATCGTCTGTCATATAGTACATTCTCTTTTTTCTTGGCAACTCAAATCCAAATTTTGTTCAGATGTTCACACATCCTTTGTTGACATCCATTCCCAATTTCAAAGTGATTGGGCTTTGCTGAGTCTGGTGGTCCATTCCTCTGGGTCTGAGCGTGTGGCTCAATTCTCTCCAGTGAGATGTGAAGAGAAATCTGGCAACAGCTTTTTAAGTCATGAAGAAGAGCTAGATCTTGCAACCAGGAAGAGAGCTAGCCAAGGACAAAGCTGAGATACTGAAGTTGGCAGAAAGGAAAGAGAGGGAAAGAAGGAAGTAACTCTGGTATTTGTACTCTACTTAGCATCCTATTTAAATATTCTTTATTGCTTAAATTGATAAGTTGAGATTTTCTGTTACTGAAGCCACAGACCCCTGCCCTCAAGTTATCCTTTCTCTCCATTAGGAACTAGCTCTATCAGTTGGGTTTCTCAGAGAGAAGGGCCCTTGACTGTGGATATTGCCCAAGACCTTGCCACATTATAATTAATATTTAATTTTCTCTAATCTATACCTTTTCTCATTTCCATAATTTCAGGAAAGAAGTTTTAGGTGTCTTTAGCATTTGGTATTAAAAGTTAGAAATCTTACCTTTGGTATTTATTCAGTATGTGCTTGAGCACTTCCTTCAGTTTTGTATTAAACATTGCTAGTACAAATAAGAATGCGGCATAATATCAGTCCTCAGTTGGTCAAACAATATATATTGATTACCAGTCATGTGTCAGATGAGGTCATCTCAGAGAGCAGAGTCGGACAGGATGAGACAGACATATCCCTCCAAAACCCAAATTCAATAATGTAGTATAACAGTGGCATAAATAAAATATTCTAGGACTCAAAAAATGAGAGATGGCTTATTGCTGAAGAGCCACGACATTTTTTACAAAGGAAATGATTAGATTTTGATGTACTTTGGTACAGAAATATTTGAATTAGGTACCAAAGAATAAATAAGTTTTCCTGGTGTGGAAGTGGAGCTGGAAAGGGCATCTTTAACAAAGAGCTCAATATGAATAAACACAGAGTCATATTAAACATTTGGAAACATTGAAAAGTTCAGGGGGCAAGAGATCCTTGTGACATGAGAGTAGAAGATGAGGCTACAAAGATTGGTATCTGATTGCATATAATCTGGTATACCAAGCTAAGAATTTGGGGTTTCATCTCGTAAGCAAGTAAACCTGTGCGCCAAGGGAACATGGGACATTGCATTAAACAGACAACTGAAGGTAGAACATTTATTTGAAGTCTTCTGGTTTATCTGAATTCATGTGAATTTTGCAAGCCTACACTATAATATATCTATATTTGATAACATAGACAATATATTTTTCTAAATCTTTAAGTAAAAGTGATGACTAAGGAAGACATATCCAGGTTATCCTATCTTTTAGTTCTCCAGTGCACTCACAATCTTTGCGGGTATGTACCCCAGATTGAGAAGCACTCTGTGAGCAATGAAAGGCTAAAGATTGCTTTTAAGAAGATGACTTGACTTTCGATAGTGGGCACACAATGCAATATGCAGATCATGTATCATAGAAATGTACACTGGAAACCTATATGATATTATTAACCAATGTCACTTCAATAAATGTAATAAGAAATAGTCAATTATAATTTTAAAAAATTAATTAATTTTAAAAAGAAGCAGAGAAGGAATAGGAATAGGTTTCTCACCTACCCTTCTCTCAGGATGGCATCTCTGGTTTCAGAATGGTGCATGAAATGGGGGAGGGTTGGGGTGGAGGGAGACTGGTGACATGTGAAAGGAGAGAAAGCACTACATTAGACTTGGTGAAAAGTGGAATTTAAGCTAAAGTAAATATTAGCTGTTCATCTCCCCAGCATCCATTTCCCCTCCTTCTAACAAGAGCCTTGGCTTAGTGTGTAGATCTACTCCCTTCCTACTTTCTGCTTACATGGTCTGCCTACGGCTCTATACCCAGCCACAGCAGTGGAGCCTATGACTCCCTGAGCCAATCATCACACTTCATCATGGAGACTGATTCAAGGGCACTCATGCGACCCAAGTGAGTTCAATCAGAGCCAATCACAGAAAATATGCTAAGAATGCTGGGAGAAAAAAATATGCTCTTTTCTTCTGAATTAGAAGCACACAGCCCCAGAAGCTGTTGGAAACCTTATTCTGATTACTTGGGTTATAAGGGAGGAGTAAAAACCAGAGAAAGAAATATGAAGCTTGCTTCAATTTAGCCATCTCAGTTGTGTGAACAAATAAATCTTTATTTGTTTAAACCAATTTGATTTATATTGCTGTCATTTGCAAGCAACAGAATCCTAACAAAGACAGAAGGAAAGAAAAAACTACTCTTTTTTTAAATGTTATATTTGCTGATGATATATGTATCACATGTCAAATTCCATGAAGAACTTGGAGGTCTGAAGAACCCTATATTTTTTAAGTTTCTAAGAATAGGGTTACATTCTTAAAATTAGATATTTAAGTAGATACAATTATCAAACGTTATGCTGGGGATCTCTTTTATACAGAGACACACACGCACTTACACACAGACAAACACAACTTCAATTGCATGGGGAATTTTTGCATAACAGTGATTTTGTGGAAAGCAAATGAGAAACGGAATCATATCCAAGGCAATTCCTCTTTGGCAAATCCACTGAAACCTACTTTTGAAGCCGCTTACTTAAAAAACCCACTTTTAATGCATTAAAACAACAACTGAGAAATGGAAGTAAAAAATAAAATTCTACATTAAATAAAAGTTTCAAGGCTATAAAACTTCTGAGATAGGCCAGATCTGGTCTAGGCATTGAAAGAATTAATCTGGCACTGATATTGCTTTAGCAAGATAAGCTGCTGTGGAGTTCATTGCCTCCATTTCATGGTGTGCCCCCACTGATTCAGCCTGATCCTGCCTTATTGGTTGCTATCATTTGGCACTCCATATGGAAGCCTACTGACCCCATTAACAATGATCATATCTTCAGTCCAGACATTTCAAGTTGGACATTATTTTCATCCCTGACAGAGCTAATATATCAGGTTGCAGTTTACTGTTATAAAATCAAACCAAAAAGCTCATAAAATTTCTGTCCTTCTCATGGTGAGGGTTCTAAATGTAGGGTGTAGTGTGGTCAACAGTAACCAACCCACAAAGAAACAAACTTTATTTTGGTGATTCTGCGGAACAGTTGGATGAAGTTTCCTCCAATAAATGCTCCAAGAACAGATAAAGTCTTGCAGAGCATTAAAACATAAGTGTTTTTGGGTGATAACTCTGATAGCTGTGTAGCAGATGGACTAAGTGGGGATAACTGTTGGAATAGATAAGACTTGTTGAGAGCAAAGGTCATGGGTATGGAAACATGAGGCTTATGGAAAGAGCCTTAACTTTAAGTGCCCACTGTGTACTATACATTGTGTTTTCAGGCAAACTCCATGAAGGCAGAAATTTGTCCATGTTGCTGGTTATTTGTTGAATGAATGCATGAATAAATGGGTGAATTACTTTGTGCAACCAATTCTTACCCTGCTCTTCTATCCTATTTCCATAATAACCTTTAGCTTATACAAATCCAAATGCCACTTCCTCAGACTAAACTATACTACATTAGCCTGTTGTCCCCTGCACTCCTCCTTCATAACATTCATTACACTATTCAGTGTCCGTTTCCTATTAGAATATAAGCTCCATGTGGGCTGGAATTATGCTGATCTTGTTCCCTGCTGCACCTAATAAACATATTGAATGAAGGCACTCTGTAAATCTTATTTAGCTGAGTCTTCTTATCACCATTTTACATATGAGGAGCTCACCAAGAAGCTAAGTGACTTGTACAAGTTAATAAGATGCATCTGGCCATGTGTTAGATACATGGACACTTCCAAAGCAGACTATTCTGAGAAATGCTCCAAAAGTTATTTTTTTAAATTTATAGGCCAATTTTATTATTTGTATGGCCACTTCCACATATAAGTACAATTTTCAAGATATATTTAATAAAGAAACCACACACATTCACCACTTTTTGTTAAACAATCTGTGTCAGTGTCTCAGTGTTGAGTTATAAATGAGCAAGCCCAACAAAATAATGTATTAATCTGACATTAGCTCTTAGGGGAAATAAAACTATCATTTAAAAAAAAGCCAAAATAAAAACTTTATACTCCTAACCAAACAAGAATAATAAAAATGATAATGGTAATAATAGCTAACTTGCATTAATTACCAGAATGTGTCAGAGCTGTGCAAAAGCATGCCATTGACTCTCATTCAGCTCTCATAACAAAAATATATGGTAGAACCAATTAATATTTCTACTTTATAGGAAAGTAAACCATCTGGAGTGGGTAATGATTTTCCTAAAGTCACATGGAGAGTGAGTAGCAAAATTCAGACCCAAACATGACATGTCTGCCACTCAAGCCTGTCCCAGAGAGAGAACAAAGCACAAGACACTGGGTACTGCTTTACACTCAAGGCTCCTTAGAAGGACAATTTGTAGCAGAGCACTGGAAATTTGGCAATTTCCAGGTATGTTTGACTTGACTTCAATATTGTTGATCTAAAGCACTTTTTAAACCTTGTTTTGTTTTTTTTTTTTTGAGATTTGGAAGCATGACTAAACAAGTCTTTAAATCCATCATTTTTGTGGCAGCAAAGCTGTTTAAAATGAATGTATTTCTTCTTCAGTAATAAGGAATCATTTCACCTTTTTTCTCTCACCTCACCTCAAAGGCATTTCCCATCAAAGTGCTTAAATTATCGGTACAAGTGTAATCTGGTAGCTCCCAACCTTGACTGTGGGTTAACATCACTTGGGAAGTTTTTGTTTTTGTTTTCTTTACTATTGATATTTCAGGCAAAATAATTCAGAAGCAAAGCTAAACAACAACAAAATTACCTCCATATCAAGTATGTGATTCTAGCTTTCTTCAATTGTATCAACAACTTTCTGAGTTAAATATTAGTAAACTGAGTGTAGAGAGAATGCTACTGGTCAAAGTCACACAGTTGTAAGTGGCCATGCTCCTAAACACTGGGCTATATTGCCTCACTTTATTGAAGACACCAACACCATTTCCAAAGTAATTCCAACTGGATCATTCTACATTCACTGATTGGTTTACTCCTTAAGATGGTCAAGCTCATCCATATTTCCATTCACAGAAGGCATCTTTATTTTTCTTGTTTCTAAATTTTTCCATTCCAAAAGCTTCTGTGCTTTGGGGAAGACTGAAGTATACTTTACTGTTCTTATAGAATATTATACAACAATATTGTTGTTCAAAGAGACAATCAAAGAGTATGCAGCTAAAAGCAGAAAAAAATATTGTAGAAGTGTCAGAATTCATTAATAAAAACATTCTGTTAGTCTGAATTTTGTGATGTTTATAGTATTAATCATTTATATGAAATGATTCTTAAATATTTACTTTCTTACCTAATTGTAATGTTACATTCTATTTATTAAGAGAGCTCTTCAAATGGTGTAGGCATTAGACCTTACAGAACAGGACCTACTCCTGGGGAGGGGGACCACCATGACCTTGGTCTCTTAACATCATTTTCAAACTGAGGTTCTAATCTATAAATTGAGGCAACATGCAACTACAATCACCTTCTAGAGGGCTATTTGCCATTCCAGAACTGGATTAGAATGTCATGGATAATAAACTATCTTCTTAGCTTATATCAGCTGCCACACTGTCCTATCAAAAGGAGTCTTAGACTGACTAGAAGGTAAAAAATGTCCAATTAGCTCTCTTTATCCTCACTTGGTTTCAGAAGGAGTAAGTCCACAAATTAGTCATGAAATGAAATTGACATGACTCAGGACTATTGAAAGAATCCAGTATGGTATTTCCTTAGACTGCTGTACCAGTTAAATTGGACCTGTTATGTTTTCTATGTAAACATGTATTATGATAAATGTCCCTTAATCAACAGAATACCAAAATATGTTGCACTTAATTTATATGAAGGTGATTTATTCAGCCACCTCAGTTTTCTGGAAAATATTTGATAGCTCAAGATAAAATAGAAAAGGACAGTTCAAAATGTTGCCCCAAATTTCATTAGTCAAAATAGGTGCATTTTAATCATAGATGAGCTATACAGGGTCTCACTCTTAGTTTAGACATGCTTCTACTAAATTTACTTATACAATTGCCTGCCATCAGGTTTCAAAGAAGTAAACAATTAAAAAACATGGCTACAGAAAGATTGAACTACTGTATGTGGATGTTAAGTAAGAAGGAAGAGAGGCAATTAAAAGGAGACACAAGAATTTAACAGGGATGGGCCATTTCTTGCAGGGGCAGACAGTCCCACGTGCCACAATAGTGCCAGAGGACTTTGTACAGTAAATGGTGTTCATAATAAACAACTCTGAGTCATGCATAAAAGTTTAGTTTCCTTTAGTATTCCTCTGAAAACATTAAAATTTATGATGCTTAAAATTTCAATTACCTAGAATATTTACTTACACATATATACCAGTTTACTTTACAGTAATGTGGCTTTAAAAATAATAAAACTATAATAAAGAGCTGCATTAAGACAGCATTCCACTTTAACACATTGTTGACCAGCAATTTTATACAAAAGCAATCCCATATCACCAGCTATTTTTTCATAATTGAATATGAAAATGAAACAATCTAAATAAGCTTCAGTACACTTTATTTATATATAATTTATTGAAATGAAACTTCGTACATATCTTCTATATAACTTTTAATCACTTTTTTTGGTATGATAAACTGTATAGCAGTTTATTCGTGATCAAGAACGCGCTCTGTGATTTTTCCCAGGCACTGTTTTTTTTTTTTTTTGTTTTTTTTTTGAGATTTAATGTGTTTTATTGATTAAAATATTACATTTGTGCCACTTTCCCTTCCCTCTGCTCCCCTCCACCCGGTGGCCCCCTCCCTCCAGTTGTCCCCCCCTTTTAGATTATGTCCATTAGTTGTGCTTACAGTTCCTCCCAACCTCTCTCCGTCTATTCCATTCCCTCCTACCATGATCTCCAATTCCTATATCATCTCCCTCCCTCTCCCCACTCCCCCTCCCTGTTGACCTCCCCCCACTATATTTCCCTTACCCACAGTTCCTTTTCCACTCTCGTTGCCTGTTTCATTTGCCTTTGTTTCATCTCCCTAGCTTCTGTTTTTTAAACCAGTCCCTTTAACTTCTCATATAACAGTGGTTTGGATCTAATGAACTCTTTCAGTTTTATTTTGTCCTGGAAACACTTTCTCTGTCCTTCTATTCTGAATGACAATTTCGCTGGATAGAGTATTCGTGGTTGTAGGTTTTGGATTTTCATTACTTTGAATATTTCTTGCCAGTTCCTTCTTGTCTGTAGGGTTTCCCTTGAGAAGTCAGCTGATAGTCTAATTGGGACCCCTTTGTACATAATTCTTTTCTTCTCTCTTGCTGCTTTTAAGATTCTCTCTTTATCTTTAATTTTTGACATTTTGATTATAATGTGTCTTGGAGTGGTTCTCCCTGGGTCCAGTCTCTTGGGAACTCTCCTTGCTTCTTGGACCTGCAAGTCTATTCCCTTCCCCAAGTCTGGGAAGTTCTCCTTTATTATATTTTCACTCAATTTTTCAAGTTCTAGTTCATCTTCCTCATTCTCTGGCAAACCAATGATTCTTATGTTGGGCCTTTTATAGCTGTCCCAGAGGTTTCTGATCCTCTCATTGTTGCTTCCCATTTCCTCTCGCTGCATTGGTTGACTGCTAGTTTCTTCTCCATATTCCAGTTTGTTGAAATGGACTCTGGATTCCTCATCATCTGTCTCATATGTGGTTTTGTTCCTTTCGTTATGAAAGTTTTTCGCTTCTTTCATATCTTTTTCCTGCTCTTTTGTGAATTCTGTAAGCCACCTGATAACAATGGCCCAGAACTGAGCCTCTGACAGGTTTCTTATCTGTTCATCTGTCAGGTTCTCTATCTGCTGTCTGGTGAGTTGTGTTACCGGTATTTCTAAAGTTGCCTGCCTCATTTTGACAGATGCGTTTTGTTTTCCTGGGCTGGCTGTCGGGAGCAGGGGGCAGTGCCTGCGTACGCGTCACAAATCAGCGACCGGCAGGCGCGCGACCTATTTCGCAGCCCTGTGGTGCTTTCTGCGGGGGCGGGGGTCCAAGATGGATTCACACAGTTATTCAGCTAGGAGACCGGGATCCGTCCTCCCGCCCCCCTGGGCCTCACTGTTCAAGGCGATGCTGCGGCCGCTCTCCCCAGCGCCGGAGTCGCGCAGGAGTCGCGCAGGCCAGGGGCTTGAATGCCTCCAGGATTTTTCGCCGCCCCGCCCCGCCGCTCCGCAAGCAGCTTTGCCTTCTTTAACTCTTACCTGCCCAAATGGCACCGCTGGTTTATAACTTCATATGTTGGGCTTCCGTGTAGCTTTATTTTCTGGAATTTCTAGTTATCCTTTGTTTTGAAGTAGTTGTATTCCACTATAGTTGTAGAGGGAGACCTAGCGTGTCCGTCTAAGCCTCCATCTTGGCCGGAAGTCCCCAGGCACTGTTTGCCTTGATTATATTATTTCCATTTCCTGCTCACACATCAAAAGAGTTAAGGACTTCATCTCCGATTAGAGACCATGTAAGATTAAGGATTTGTTGTGTGAAATTCAAAATCTGCATAATCCACACAAGATGAACAGTGAGTGACTGGCTGCGGTTCATGTGGGCGCAGGGACATCGAGCCCCTTCTTTGTGTGGCGGACGGCGCTGAGCTTTCTGTTGCCTCACGTCGCAGTGGAAGCCCCCACTAGATGGTGCTGAACACGCAGGGAGGGCTGGCCGCGAAGCCTTGCTTTCTGGACCCCGCTGACCCTCACCTCTCCTTCCGTGTGATTGATGTTCTGAGAGACCTCGATTGTTTAGGAATGTCTAAGGATAACAAAAGCCCTTTCAAACATTAGACAAACACAAGCAGAGGTGGGTAAACATCATTAGCAGACTCCTCCTTTGTCTGTTATTAAAAGGAGTGAAGCCTAGTAGCACCAAAGGCAAGCTGGTGTGCCTTCAGTTATCAGCTCAGTAACAAGGCACCTCTTGAAACACATGGATTATCTGTTTGGGGTAGAAGGCAGTAAGGGGGAGGTACGGTGTAGAAGAACATTCAAGAAGTGTGTGTTGCAGGGGGAGAGATGTCAATTCGCCTTTGACAGCAAACCGGAGGGGTTGGACACAAGCAGCCTCGAGTCAGACACCCTTGTGTTGGAACTGCACATTTCATAGTAAAAAACAAAAAAACATAAACCGGGAAGTTATTTATACAAGACTGAAAGTATCATATAGTTACATGAATAGTTTCTTGTAACAAGCGACACGTGTATCAAGACAAGAAATCAACTTTTCTTTTTTCTCATTAAGAGCTTTCAACCCACTGGAAGGAGCATGCTCCTGGCTGCCTTAAATACAGCCCTGCTAACGCAGAAGTCTGCACTTAATCGCTGCTTTTCAAAACACAAGTCTGATTTCGGGCCAGGCAAAAACATGGGGGGAAGAAACTCTTGGAATAAAGTAATCTTTGTTTCCACTTTAGCACTGGAAAAAAGCATGTGGCGTTTGATTAATGTTGATACTTAGGTGTTCATTTTAGAGCAACTTGGGGGATCTAGTGAGTTGAAACTAACTCCTTACCTTACAAATCTTCAAGAACTTCAACTTGAAGGAATTTAACTGAAAATAATGCTGTCAAAAAAGGAAGTTAGGCATTATTACTTTACTGATATTCTTGCCAAACCAACAAGAGCAGAATTTCTCGACCAAGGCCATGAATCTACAGTAGTTCTTTCTACAGTTGACCAGGACTTCCATGACACTTTCCTTAGTGCATGCTCTGGGGGAAAGCCGTGGAGAAGTGTGCATTGGAATATTTCCTCCAGAGCCCTATCTGTGTGCCAGGAAATGTAGGGGGTGTGGATGGTGGGACTGTGTTTGGGGAGGCAAAGGGGAATGAGATGTATATATAATACCAGAAGAAGGGGTAAGATCATAATCAGAAGCAAATGTAGCTGTGGGCCTGAGGACATTGTAGGCAGGAGTGAGAAATGTCTGGGGAAGAAGGATACCACGTCAGGAGCAGGAATTAGCATGGATGTGTGTTTCTAAGCAACCCTGTTTTTTAAGGTGAACTTTGTTTTAGCATGGCAACTGAGGAGAGGGTCAACAGGTTTGAGAGGAGGGTAGGGACAGGCCAAATACCATGCCCGCCATGCGTTACGGCTATAACAAAGGTCAAAGGACACAAAATTGTCCTGGTGCATTTTCACAAGTACTGTGCTATGTAACCACCAGCAAGGCCTCAGTTTCAGGCTGGTGTATAGCTCCCAGGCAACTAGGCTGTATATAAGAATCTTGGAGGGGGGGAGCCTGGGAATCTGTATTTTTGAGAACCCTGGTCTAGAGTAGCGCCGTCCAATGGAAATAAAACACAAACCAAATATGTAATCTAAATTTTTCTAGTAGCCACATTAAAAGAGTAAAAGAAACAAGTGAAGTTAATTTTAATATATTTTATTCTCCCATATATATCCAAACTATTCTCATTTCAACATGTAATCAATATAAAACATTGAGATAGTTAACTTTTTTCATGCTAAGTGTTTGAAATCTAGTATACATTTTCCACTTACAGCTGGACTAGCCACAATGATTTTCCATTTTTTCTAAAAATCCTCACTGGAGAATATCTTTTCTTGATTTTTAGAGAGAAAGGAAGGGGTAGAGAGAGAGAGAGAGTGAGAGAGAGAGAAACATTGATGTGAAAGAGAAAGATTGATCAGTTGCTTGTGGCATACACACCGTCCGGAAATCAAACCGGTCAATGGAATAGCCACATTTTAAGTGATCAGTAGACACACATGTCTAGTAACTATTATATTTATTGGATAGCATAGGTCTAAACTGGAAATCCTAAGAGGGCAGGGACCTCATCTATTTTCTTCCTTGCTTTTCACAGTGTCTGGCATTTAGTATGTACTCAAGAAATATTTATGGAATAGACTAATAATGTGCCAACATGAAATTAAAGTGATAAAATATATATTCATTTCAAATATAGTATTTCCAAAAGATTCTAATGATTTTATAGATTTTCCAAAACAGACTCAGCTATTATATTCAATACTGAAACTCTTCACAAGAAGGAAGCCTTTTTGGACCTTTGTGACTTGTTGGTCTGGTTTTCAACCTGGAACATCTCAATTATGTTATCCTCTGTGTGTGTGATCTGATCACTAAAACCTGAAAATACTTCTAAAGTCAAAACGCTGCCTGGTCCCCTCTCCATCCCCAGTGCATCTTCACTGCCTGCCTCTCTTCACCCCTTCAAGCCTGCCTCACAGCCACTGGTCACTCCAAGTCCCTCGTATTTCTGGACTTTAGTGCTCTGTAACAGGAGAGTTCCTTGGGATTCCTCAGCCTGATGGCATCTCTCTGCTTCAGCAACAGTTCCAGAACACTGAAAGAAGCTCCTGGATTATTCATTCAGGGTTTTATACTCTTCAGAATTGAAAGAGTTTCTTAGGATTAACATAAAGTCAGAAAATATTGATAACACCAAAGAAAAAGACAGTAGAACTCAACTTCAACAAACCATAAATTTTTAAGATAATACCCAGAAGCTGGAGAGCTAGTTGTTCTAATTTACAAATATAAAAGTCTATTTTTGTTCCAAATTGTAAATGCAATGCTTAAAAGAAGTCAATATAAACACAACACTTTAGAAAAACTAAATAGAGAAGCACATGAGTCAGTATTCCAAATACTTTGTTATTTTTTTCTTATTCACACACATAAACACATTTTTAAAATGGGAACTCAGTTTACCTACTGTTCTGTGTCACTTTTTTTCAATAGACTGAATTTTGTGACTACATTCTCATGACTCCACCCAATAATTTATCTTATTGTTTCTGGTTGGATACATAAAATTTCATGGTAATGTGTAGTCTTATTGATGATCATTGGTCATTAAAAATGTTACACTAAAAATGTTTGAACAATAAAAATACTTGATGGGGAGGGCAAGCCTGACTTCAATAGCTAATACCCCTAAGTAAACAGTGAAGGAGAGCTTGAGCAAAATTCATAAATTTTAATATTCCATGGATGAACATGTTTAATATCCCATGGATAAGTATGTTTCTAGGAGCCAGGAATTCCATGGGTGGGCAGTTAGAATACTCTGTCCAGAGCTGAATTAACAAAAGCACTCAAAGTTCTAGGTCAAAGTCATCAACCAAGTATTAGACTGACTGTTCTAACAGAATAGCAACCAAGAATGCATCTAGCAAACAGCACAGCTGGCTTGTACTCTCAGCTATGAATATCTGGGCCCAGAGTTCAGATGGGATTGTTTGGGGTATTGGTGACACCAGTAAGCGGTGGGATGGCCTATGGGGGTGAGTCATCACAGCTCCCACTCAGCTCAGAAAAAAGCAAACTATGTGTTTTAGGAGTAGAATAAAGACAGTGATTCTATGTTGGCGGCCTTTTAGGAAGTACTCCATATTCTCAATTTTGTAAATTTTAACTTACAAAGACCTCAAAGCAAATATTTCTTAGTGATGTGACACTGGGAAAGTCACTTAAACTCTCAAACTTAGTTCTCTTGTTTGAAAAATAAGGCTTATAGCACTTGCTTAAGCACTTTAGTAAGAATCAAACAAGATAATCCATGTAAAGAGCTTAGGACAGGGTCTGGCACATGGAGAACACTCCATACCCACTAGCCGCTGTTATTATTTTAAAGGAAGCTAGGAAGGAAGAAGAACTTATCAAATCTAAATAGTCTTTCAGGACTTACAGCCAAGATGGAGGCCTAGACTGACATCCTCCGTCTCCCTCCACCACTGAGAAGGAATACAACTACTGCAAAACCGGAAATAACCAGAAGGGAACAAAGAGAAAAGAAATTGGGACAACTGTAACAGTATAATCAATAAAACATTTAAAATAATAAAATAAAATAAAAATAAATTGTGTTTCACACAAGACAAATATATTCACTGGTATATGAAAGTCAAAGAATGTACCTGTAGGAGGAAAAATTGGCCCATGATTTAGTGGAAACAGGTTCCCACCAAATCCTGACGAAAACAATGTTCAGCTTCAAAAGCATAATACAAGACTAAAGCAGACATCAGATGGGGTGCTGAAAGTTGTTGCTCAGAGACAATAGTTTACCTCCCACGTGGATTACATCAGCTTTTTAAGTGCTAAAAGTCAGATCACAGTCAGGTACTGTACCTTACTTTCTGTCCCTGAGGGCGTGCTAACCAACTAGGGCACCTGGCCAGAAGTCAATGATCCATGTTCTAACGGCAGCTCTGGCAATGCACATCCGTTGGATCTCTCCAGGGATGAACCAAGCTTGTTCATTTCCTGTTTAGTTTCACATGGGTGGTGATTATTTATGGAGTAGCAGGAGGTAAATTTCTTTTTCTTTTTTTAGGTTGAGCAAGCAGTTATGGGTTTTGAGGTTCATTCTCTAAATAAAAACAAAACTAATAGTTTGATTAATCTAAGTTACTCCCTCCACAGTTGCTGTGTGGCCACTGAGGAAAGCGTCATTACCCTTGGCATTGGGGGTATGTCACAAACATAGCTCCCTATGGTATCCTGGGACCATTTTGTAGGATTCTGTGTGACGGCCCTAATTTCACTTTATTTTTCCCCAGCCATTTCCTAGTTTCTCACTCTCTTCTGCCTGGTCATTGGCTTTTTCATGGTCTGCCACCACTCCCCTGTCCCATCACCCTTCAGAGTTTTTCTAGTTTCTATTTTTCTCACTCCCCCCAAACCCCTAGGATCGGGCTTTTCTCTGCAGGACCACAGCGACTGACTTAAGACTGCACACAGCAGATAAGTCTCAGTTGGTCCTGGTCCATTGTGGTGTGAGGGCCAGCCCCAACTGCTGTCTTTCTTAAGAAACAAAAACAAAACGAAAGTGTTGTAGAGACTCCAGTGGAATCTCCTATGTAGTTTCTAGAGTCAGCACTTAGCCAAAAAATGCTCTTCCTGATTTAGTACAAGATGTGATGAGGTGACCCTTTAGAGGCCTATTGCTTTCTTCCATCCACATGGCATAGGCTTCAGGCGACCAGGTCACATGGAGCTAACTGCATATATATCCCAGATTCTGGACAAGAAGACATACCACATGCATGTTTATTTATTCAATAAATATTTATTCTCCATCTCAAATCATATTTCGATTGGGTTCAAACATGAATGAGAAGAATGAAAAAAGCAACATGGAAAAATTTAGGAACAATTAGAAAAAATTATTTAAAGTCACGGACAAGGCCCATTCTATTCCTCTTTAAATCTTGGCATCTATTCCCATATTCTTCTTTCTCAATTGGACCCATTTTCCATTTATCAATCAAACCACTCCAGAGAAGGTGGCTATGACCAACCGTGGCTCAAGGGGTGACACATGAGACCTGGGCTTAACCAATATTGTGTTCCTTCCTCTGGTCACACTACTGGCTCAAAGGAATACATGTGACTCAAGCTGGTCCAATCACAGTGAGTCTCAGAATTTTGCTGGAAATTATGGGGCAAATAAACTCCACTTGGGAGCTCCTGGCAGCCAGCTTGGAACCAGTAGAGGATGCTGCAGGAACTATGGAAAGCAGAACAGAAAAATAGATGGCAAGAAAATGTGTTCCTTGTTTGACATTGTTGAGCCACCAGATCAAACCCAGCCAGAAACTACCCCAATCTTGGCACTTTTCAGTTACATGGGCAAAAACATTTATTTTTAAGCTATTTTGAGTAATGTTCATTTCTATATGGAACAATATATTATAATGATGTGTGCCACATAGTAGGTACTTAATAAATATTTGTAAAATGAGTGAATGATTGAACATCTATACCACAGTAAAGCTTTAATAAAGATTAAAAATGTCTTTGTTTTATCTATATTTCAAAAATTATTAAAGCTAGAAAAATGAGAAAATCAAAACTAGAAAAAAGTCATCAAGTTACATGAAAGGCTTGGCAAATTTGGTGAAACCCAAGTTAGTATGCCTAGAGATTCTTGTGAATGCATCCTGTAGTAACCTTTTAACACAGAAGGATGTTACATAATGGAGATAAATACCTTGATCATCCCACCTAAAGCTACAACCTCCCCTGCAACACTCTATAACACCTTCCCTTCTTTATTTTATTTATAGCAATGATTACCATGTAACATATCATATCTTTTTATTTATTTTACTCAGGTTTGTATATGTACTATTTTAAGTTCTATGGGGTTGGGGATTTTGATCTCTTATTCACTGCTGTATTCTCAACACCAGAGCAGTTCCTGATACATAGCAAGCACTTGGTAAATATTTGACAAATGAATGAATAAATTATAACCTTCCTTAGTAGTCAGCAATAAAAACAGATTGCACATAAATAATTATTTAGATTAATACGGGGTCTTCTGCTTCAGGTTAGCTAAGGGAATTCACATAGGATCCAGAGATATCTAAGCTTTGGGGAGCTCCTGTTCTACTAAAGATTGAATGGGAAGTATTAATTTCATTTTATTCAAAAACCAGAGAGAGACTTAGTTGACCAACATATTACTGTGTTTTCTCACCTCTGTTCCCACCACTTTCATCTATGCCTGTCTCTGATTTGAGACTCCTCAGAAGCAATCTTAGTGAATCTTTAAAAATCTTTTTTGAGGCTAATAAAACAAACACAGGTGAGGCTGGAATACCAACAGTTGCATTTTACGTTAAGAGTAAACAATTCCTTTAACTCACCTTCCATTTTTCAAGGTAAACAACACAGCAAAATTTAAGGAAGGGGCTTAGCTCTCAGGAAATGTTTTATCAGGATAATATAATATATTTTAGGGATAAGTCCTAAGGTAATTGTGTAATCTGTCGGATAAATTCATATCAGAGATATAGTCACAATGACTTTATAGAAATGTCATTTTTTATTTCCCTAGTCAATCCAAGAGATACATTTCAAAACACTGCAGGAATTTACCATATATTACATTTTATCTGGACATTTCCAAGCTTTTCCCCAATTAGTGACATTCTTGTTTCTATAGAAACTAGTGTACTTTAAAGGGAAAAGTGGAGAAAAACTTAATGATCAAAATGAGAAAGCCATGTGACAGAGTCAAATATATGAGGGAAGGATTCGCCAAAGAATTCTCCCTTAATTTAAATCACTTTTGATTGGAAAAAAAATATCTTCAGGGTGTAGCTCATGAATAGTTTGTCATAGATTTATAGTCATGAATTACTTTCCCCTCGAGCTTTAAGCACCAGATCATGCTATAACTGGGCAGGATCAGATGAAATGGGGAAAATGACTCCTTAATTAAGTAGTGATAAGCATTTAATTATGCAACATGACTTAACATGACTGCTTAATATAAATTTGGAGAATAAGTCTCGATGTTATGTTGTAAGGTGATTGGTGTTGTCTGGTAAAATCTGTAACATTGCAGGATATAATTTCACAAGATCAATGAAGTAATTTAATTTAATCTTTCATGACAAATTTATTGTAAAAAGTATTTATGTCTATATATACATACACACATACATATGAAAAATGTGGATAAAGAAAACATGAGCAGAATAACTATGCAGCATTGGGATCTAACTATCAATTAAGATTCTTAGGGCATTTCAATTAGCTTAAGAGGGTTTCAGTGTGATGCAGGTATATGGAAGAGGATGAGGCAGAAACAGATAGGGAACAGGCATGAGTACAACATTGTGTCACCTACTGTCTCTAATTTGTCACACATGGGTACTCCTCCTTGCATAGCATATCCTGGGACTGAATCTCCATTTGTCTTCACCCAGGAGATGTCCCAGTTGAGTGGTGCTGAGGGAATGATAATTCACAGCATACTAGGACTGGGTTCATGCAGAGGGAATTGATCATAAAGGTCTTTATGTTTTGCCTGAAGCCAGTACTTCAGGGTAGGGTACTCAGTGGTAAGCTGACACATATTTGCACAAGTAAGTTAACTCTGCATCTTGGTTCACTGACTGGCTTGGTGAGAACAATAAATTGTCAAACCAATTTAAACAGAAAAGGAGTGAAAGAAATGGAGTAATGGGGAAAGGGTGGAAGAAGAATTTTATATCTTATCAATATGCTAACCTTACAAAATTTTTACGAAAAATGTATATATTTTATATTCCAAAGGCAGCAGAGAAAGACTAATTCAAATAATTAGTTGGGTTAGTCTAGATGATGCTCTGGTAACAAATTAACCTCCAAATCTCAGTGGTTCAACACAATGCAAACTTATTTCTCTCTCACACCAAGTCCAAGGCCAATTAGCAGAGACTTCTCTCCTGCCAGAGACTCAAGAATCTGGTTTCACGCCACCTCCTGATCTGTTCTCTCCACACGTGGCTTCCAAGGTTGCTGGGTAACTGAAATGGAGAAGGCACTCTGGCTTTTAAGTGCTTCAGCCTAGACACAATGCATGTTATTTTTGTTCGAAGTCATATTGCTAAAATCCAGTCTGGAGAGATCTTGGGAATGGAGAAAAGCACCTGTATATTCTGCAAATGCAAACTGAATTCACCATAGAAATGAAAAGAAATGACAGAAAGTGGGTGAGTAAAGGAAAGGATAAATAAATGAATGAGACTGTTGAGAAATGTAAAGAGATAATAGACCAGGAGACCAAACCCTAGTCTCTCCCCAATGGCATTACTCTTACTTTACAAACAATATTTTTTTCTTAATTAAAGTAATAAATGTGAACATTTAGAAAAAAAATTTAGAAAGATTATATGTATAATTCCACTCCTCCCTCTTCTACCATATAATTATAACATGCCTTTATATTTTCTTTTTCTTGTTTTATTTTTTGAAGACCCCATCAAATGGTCCCTCTTAGACAGAACTCCTTATTCTCCCCACTGGGTATACACTGGCCCTCTCTCTATAGGGCACTTACCACATGGTTAACTCCAAAGCTTGTCTGTCTCCCCTGCTGGACTTGAGTTTCTGTGCACCTTTACTTCCCCAGGGTCTGGCATGGATCTGTCATAGAGCTGAATGAATGAACGATGCTTGCAGGTATAAGTAAAGGAGTGAATAAATGAATGAATGATTTTTGCTCTTTAAATTTTGTGTTAGAATTAGATATTTTCATGCCTCTCTCCTCTGAATTCTGTATTAAAACTTAACTCTTACTTCTCCAGAAGACTTTAGGGACCCAGTCTTGTAGGAAGCTGGGATGTGTGTAGGTCTGGCCTATAAAAGACATGCCGGGGAAGGGTGGGGCCATTGGCTGCAGTTAATAACACATACATGTAGAACAGGGGCCAGCTGCTAATGCAAGAGATAAGAGTGGAAACTGGGGGCTTTTCAGAGGGCCACGAGATAAGAAAAAGAGTAGAGAAGACCCAGCATGACAAGACTGAGGTAGAGCTCATCAGAAACAACTAGGCTGTTCTGACTTCCAGTGAATGAGAGACCAGTGGGCAGATTCCAGAAGGTAGAGTCGGGGTCCATGAGGTCTTCTAGAAGAAGGACTTGCTCTGAAGCTAAGCATACTGACAGAACATGCCCTTGTGTTTCCCGGAAACAAAAATACGGCCTTGGATGGAAGACTAAACACCTTAGCAAGAATGAAGATGCGATAGTGAATACAAAGGACTGGGGTTGAAGATGGGAGGGAGGGACAACTGGGAAGCGGAAACAGGGAGAGCAAGGGCTGTTTGTTTGTTGAGTGAAACCCAAAGCTTTCAACTTGTGCCAAACGAATTGAGTAACTTGAGGCTTTGTGATTGTAACTCACCTAATCTCTGAGTCACTTGTACTTTGAGATTCCCTTGCCTTGTCGTATAAACAGTTTGCCTGAACTGATGGTGTTTTCTAGGCCAGAGAGGCTTCAGGATGGAAGAGACATGACTGGAAGAGAGAATGGGGGAGAGGCCAGAACCCCAGGGAGCACCCTGCTTAAAGAAAACAGTACTGATTCTCCCAGGTGATATCAAGAAAAATATTTAGAGAAATAATAGAGAGAGCTCAGAAGGCCATCCTTTCCACCTGAGTGTGTTTCAGAGGTATTTATAGCACCTGCTCTTCTTGTTGGGGTGCTCCCCATCCAGAGGAAATGGCTTGATCCTGCTTTGGCTGTGCAGACGCAGCTCTTCCAAGCTGCTGGGGTGAGTCACTGGCAGTGCCTAGGTTATTCTGACGCAGCAGGGGGAAAGACTGCCAGTCCCTGCAACCGTCATGAAACTTAGAACATCCTTGATGCTATCAAGAGAAAGCAGCCAACTGAAATGTCCTTCCAAGGGAATTACAATCCTCATTAAGAATCTGGGAAAGATGAGTGGTTCAACAAATTTGGTGAGGCAGGTTCAAGACCCTATGAAAGTGGGAGTGGGAGTGGGTGGGGGAACTTTTGCCTGTGAGAAAAAGTTCTCCGACAAGTAACTGAAGGTAAAAAGTTCATGATCAAAACCCCCAATACTTAGAAATCATATACTCTAAATCCACGTTGTAGAGTGTAGAGAACATTTTTTATAAACTTGACACAATTACAATAATACTATTAATAGTGAACTGATATCAAATCACAGCAAATCTAACCCAATAATTGAGAAAACTGAGGGCTAAAAAAGTGGTGATTTCCTCAAGGTCACACCATTAATTAAAAGGTGGCACAACATGTTCAGATATGCAAATGACCCACTAATATGTTGCTATGGGGCCCCTACCCTTCAAAATATCAACCCCAAAACAGCTCTCCTGAAAACTAGTAATCCCACTCTCAAACTAACAAACACAAATAGGACCCATCACATACAAGTAGCAACCACCAAAAACATCAAAAAACAAAGAAAACTCCTCTTAGCCTTAAGCCGCATTTTAGAAAAAGTGGTATAACGACACAGGCATTGGCCAAAACTTACAAGACGGAAGGGATTTGCATTTCTTTTTTTTTTTTTTTTTTTTAAGATAGAAAGATTTTCTTTATTAATGACCCCAACCGTATTTTAGATACAGGAGTTCTGAACTCAAATACTTAGGAGAAAACAAGTTAAGATTGCATTATCCTGCAACTCATTACCAGTAACATTGCAAAGCAAAACAGCTTGGAAGGAGGGTGGAAGGGAAGCGGAGTGAGGGAGGGAAGATAAAGAAAAGGAATTAAGTTGATCACGTGGATTTTTCTTTCTTTTTTTTTTAATTCTTGGGAACTATGAAGTCCTTGCAAGCACAGCTCGTTTCTGCAGATTATTTTCCAAACGTGTACAAAATGGAACCAAAATGGAGAATCCCTTAAGAACCTGAAGAGGTGCAACATTAAAAGCTACGATTATCCAGTAGCAAGTGTTCCAGCCTTCAGTTGCCAGCTGCTTCCTCTTCCGGTTCCCAAGAGTTAGCGGGATGAAAACGTCTTCCCCGTGATTGTTTTCATTTCTTTCTTCTCAGCATCTGGGCGTGCGCGGTTCAGCACCTTGAGGAAGTCAGACGTTTTTGCCCGCATACGTGTGTGAATATAGGCCTTCGAGCACTTGATGTGGTAATGCAGGTAGTCCCGGAACGTGTGGATCAGGTTGATGGTGTTGTCTCGAGCACTGGCGTTGGTGTGGCGAGGGAACAGCACGAAGGTAATATAGCCAATGTTGTCACCCACAGCAGCATCGGTGTCTTTCAGCTCCAGAGGCGGTTCCCTGTGGCTAAAGAGGACCTGTGGGGCTGTGTGGCTGGCTCTGCGTCCTTCTTTGAACTCCTGCATGAACACCTTTCCAATGACCACATCATCGTCATCCTTAAACACTGTGCTGAAGACTACTGTGACTCTGTCCTTTTTAGACTCAACATACATGGTCTCATCATCTCTATAATGGATAACTGCCCTGTTTTCGCCTTCCTTGCCCTCTTCTTGGAACTGGAAGTACTTCTCAAAGACAGAGGCAAAACAATTTCGTTTCAACATGCCAGCCTGATGCACAATGGAATCCTTGGATGCAGGCAGATTTTCAAGGTCGTATAGCAAAGAGACATTGTACCCTGATTCTGGATTTACCAAGTAACTCCCATACACTCTCTTTAGTAACTCATCAGCACCATGTGCCTGAAGTTCCTTGTAGAATTTCAAAGAAATACTGACCATCACTTTTGTTTTGTCTCCATTAGGATTTGAAATATGATAGAGGACCCCATCAAGATCTGCAAATGTTACTTTTACTGCTTCTGGTTTGTTTCCAGCGGCCGCGTTCTCGAACTTGAGCGAGAGCGTCTCCTCGATGATGCGGTTGTTCACCTCTAGCAGGATCATGGCGGCGGCTGCCCCGGGCAGGGAAAGGAGAAACAAGGGCGGGTCAGGGTAGGTAAGGGAGGGAAGGACAGAGGGAGCGGCCCTGCTGCCCCTGAGGAAGGGGGCTGGGTGGGGTGGGAGGTCAGGGAAGAAGGGGAGAGGGACCGGGGTAGGGGGAAGGGGAAGACGCACGCACTGGCCCCCGCACGGACTGACTGTCGGGATTTGCATTTCTAAACTTTGAACCATCTGAATCTTGGAACTTGGCCAATCCTACACATGAACATTGATTTGCTGTTTGGTGTCTATGAAGCCAGGTACACAGTCTTAGGGAGAACCTTGAATGGAGCCACCAAAAAAAATGGAGCGAGGGCACTTCCTGATTCCTCTCCTTATTGTATCATCATGATGTACTGGATCCTTGACATTCATTATCCTGCTTAATCTTCACAGTTGCCTTATCTATTTTACAGATGAAATTACCAAGGCTCAGAAACATTAAGTATCTGTCAATTCACTTAGCTAGTGAATGCTTAAGCTGAGACTTGAACCCATGTGACTCCCCAAAATCTTAGCTTTGCTCACAACTACACAGCCTAGGAAACACCTGGGGTTCAACTCAGCTGTGTAAGTCCTCAGGTCACCCACATGAGTGAAAACTTAAGGCTCACTTGTGAGAATAATTTTCTGGCTTCTTCATCCTGATAAGAGCAAGAAAGAATGTCACTCACTATGGCTCTCCCAGCTTAGTGATAGATCTGCCCAGAAAAGTAACCTTGTTTACTTCAAAACGATGCGGTTGGTTCAGTCTTTAGCTGCCAGTTCAGTAGTCCCAGCTCCCATCACACCAGGACTGACAAGCCATCCAATGGCTCTCTTGCAGGCCTCTTAGGAAATGATTCTGTCCCCAAGCAGCACCACCCTGGCAGCCGAGTAAGAGTGAGGGAGAGAGCACAGCTGGAGAAAGCAAGGGCAAGCTTGCTACCAGAGAGCCTCCCTTTGGAGCACGCCCTTCTTCTCTCTAGCTGACTTCAGAAGCAGTCCATGCAGTAGTTAAGTTCTCAGGGATTCCACGCACTTGACTCTTCTGACCATTTCCCATTCACATTATTGCTGAAGGAGGGATCCTCTGTTCTATATAGTAAAAGATGGCTGAACACATGACATCTAACACTGGACAGAGAAAATTGACAGCAGTGCATTAGTGGCACATAGTCACAGCCTACGGGAGCAGGACACTGCATGCCACACAGGGCCACACTTGGGAGCAGAAGGAACATGAAGGGGCTGTGGGAGGCAGGCTTTGTAATAACAAGAGGGTGTGGTGACTCCTGATTCCTGTAGGAGGATGTGACTGGCTTGTTTGAATAATTTCACAAGCAGGCAGGGTGGCAAAACCTATTAGGTTGAAGACCCAGTGGGGGTGCAGCTGGTTCAGCTAATATGGACACTAGCCAGGTGGGAAGCCTTTCCTACTGGATCAGAGGTGGGATGTATCTGATGAGAACAGAGGGTATCACAATTAGGTCTCTGGAGCCCCAAGAGGCTCAGAGGTGTTAAGGCAGCTCTTGAAATTTTAGGCCTTAACAGTGCATCATCCGAGATCTCCAGTTTCTGCCCCACCTTGTCCTGGTTGTATGACCTTAGGCTAATTATCTCCAAGCTTAATCTCCTCAGAAAAATACTGTATAGGACTTTCCCCCTTAAGGCTACTCTGAGAGTAATGCTGAGCACAGTACCTGACACATATAAGTACTGAGTGGATGTTATAGGCACTCTCATCATTGGAAACAGTAATAGTAATGGATGGTTTCTTCCAATTTTGTTTTTGGTTGAGCAGGTATTCGAGCAGGATCTTGCTTTTAGGTTATTTGGGTTATTTAGTGACCTCAGCAGTCACATGAATAGTGCAGACATTACTGTGTTCACATCACTGCCTTGACTTTTCTTTGGAAGCAAATGTTTCCCTGGCATCATAAGACAGACATGGAAGGGGTCAGCAAATAGCTTGAAAGGCTGAGAGGGAGAAACAACTCTAGCCAAGGCCTTTCTATTAAGATGAAGATTTAGACTATTTAAAAATTTTCTTTTACTGTCTACAAATATTTTTATTTTGATCAGAAATAGAAACAAAGGGATTAAAGGAATCAAAAGAGTGATTTGTAATTGGTCTCCAGACGGCACTCCTGTTTCCATTTGTCAAGAGCAAGCTGGTGAGTAAGACTGCACGGAGGACTTTATTAGCAGTAGCTTTCCTCCTGCAGCCTGGGATTAGAGGAATACTTTAACCTTGACACATTCATTTCATGATCACAAAGCCCTTCGCCTATCAGTCTATTTTCTCATTTTCATATTGCCCTGATCCTGGTAGAAGCTTTTAAAATTACCAAAGAATGGTTTTGTATTCCTCTCCCGCTGTCCCCTCCCCCTCCGCATCTTCTCCTAAATGTACATACCAGTTCGTTACTAAGACAAAGAAAAGCAAACCCTCAAGGATATGAATGTGACAACATTTTTTACATATATTCTAGAAGGCTGCCAAAGAGAACAGTGAACATGCTCTCAAGTAAGAGTCAATGCAAATAGAATTGATTTCCAAAGAGAAATTTATTAAAATCAACAGATTTCAGGGAAAACATAAAAGAGAATGTAGGAAAAATATCAAATATATTTAGCGATCAACTCATGTGCAAGGAACTAAGAGATATTTGAGATATTTTATCCAAGTAAAGATTATAAAAAAGATATATAATCTCGTTTAAAGAATCCATTGAAATTGTTGTGGGGTGGCTGCCACTGATGTGCATAAATCTCTGAGGCTCAAGTATACAATTGACATGTATATTTGCTAATATGAGATCTTTATTCTGAGTTAAAGGTTAATTGTAAAACACTTGACTAGTATCCCCAAAATACAACTACCTTTGTTTGTCTGATAGTTGAAGAAATCTACCCACTATACACCAATTTTTTTATAATTATGGAGTTTTACTTTACTTTTTTCTTTATCCAGCAACATTTTTGACTTGTTTTAGATTAAAGTGTAAGTCTCATTAATTATGGCATTTACTCCTCAGCTTGTAATTGGTATCTGGTGCTTCTAACCCATAAGAGCTCTTAGTGTTGTTTCAAGGGGGCCTAATGAATTTGCCTGAGGTAAACTAAAATGGAAAGTACCGACTTCCTTAAATAATTTCAATTATTTCTTGTAGCTTCCGCAGTTTAAGATTGTTTCAGTGTAGGGGTTGGGAGTGGTGAAAGGTAGGTAGTACATCTGATTACCTCCCAATCAGAGGGATGGAGATATGGGCTCTGTATTACTGGCAGGGACGTGTGCCAAAATGTAATCAAATAGGAAACTGGGTGCCAATGGTAATTTTTTGAAATGTGCTTTTATGACATCCTCCACAAAGATGAAAGTGGTGTTCCCTAAAACAAACAAACAGGGCTGGACTTGGGCTAAAGCTATGATAGGAAATTTATTTATGTCTCCCCAAACCCTACTTGAAAGTCAGTGTACATGACTTGGAACTTTTAATTGTTCTTGTTTCTGTCTGCAAATAAGGAAATCCTGGCTTTCTGTAAAAAAACTCTAGATCCTGACTATTGGTTTCTTTTCAAGGTTCTGCCACACTAATTGCTTTCTGTTTGATTCCGTGCCCTTCTGAAATTGAAGGTTGCCTCCAGGCAGGAGAAAAGCTGTGGTGGTGACTTGTGGGTTTGGGGACCAGGGTAACCCACAGCTGTGGCTGCAAGCCAGTCTCATTATCGCCCGGCTCGGCAGGGCAGACCAAGCGGCCTGCTTTACTGCTTCAGATCTGAGCCTGTGGCTGGAAGGGGTAGAATCTCAAAGCTTTCTCTGCATTATTTATCATTTCTGACTGATAACAGCACCAATTTCTTCTATGAACCAAACACTGATCATTATGGTTTTGTTTTAATGTGGTATTTGGTATTGTATTTCACTGTTCTTTCACCGCAGATTTACAAACTGGAAATATATTCAGGGCTATGTATTTCACAGGAAATAGATGTTTCACTTCTTTTCAGCAAAAATATGAGCTTATTGCTTCTGCACCAACATACCCCTAAGGTTGCTATGTGATTGTTTCCCCTTCAAATCTGTCCAAATGGCAGTGGTGAAAGTTGAAGTGACTTTACTGGTGTCTGAGAACACATATATGTTCAATGAAGTCAGAAACAGTTTCATCAGTTGTGTGACTCACAACTGATTTCAAAATTATAAATTCAAAGTATAAATAAATGAATTGTGTTGTAATCCAGAAAGACTGACTCTGTGGTATGTAGGCATCCTTGCTGGATGAAAACTTTACAGAAAATGGTAATTAGCAGGGAAAGCTGTAGGTCAAACTGCCTAGTTCAAATCCCAGCTCTGTCACTCACCAGCAAGGAAGGTCTGTCCTTAGTGCTTCAGTTTCTCATATGTCAGCTGAAGGTTTTAATGGTACCTGGGACTTATAGTTGTTAACACACCTTAGGGTGCTTAGATCAGCACTGGGCACCTGGTGGTGGCTCAATAAATACCAACTGCCATTACTTCCCTAAAATGTGCTAGTAGTTAAAAAAAATGCCCATTAAATATAATGGGGACTTATCCTTATCCTGTACTCTGAGTCATCTTTGAGGACTTTAGTGATAGCAAGGCATGCCCTCCTGGCCCCCTAGGTGACCTAACCTCCTGCCCTCCAGGTGGCGCTGTTTTAGCCTACAGCCATTAGCAGCCCCCCTTCCCCATCCTGCCTTGTCCCCCTCCACCCTACTTCCTGCCCATCACTTTATGGAATGGAAACCCCATGTTAGATATTTCCTCACACAGGAAAGTCTGACAGACACCCTATGGCTCTGTGCTTTACTTCAGTTTTACTTTTCCATTTATGGGGAAGAAAAGGGATTGAAAAGTTAAGCTGAGGCATAGTTGTACATATAAATTCATGAAGTCCTTATTAGAAAGTAAAACCACAGCGTGGGAGTGACCAAAATAAATTGTATTGTCATAAAGCAATTAAGGGAAAAATCAGGCAATCAAAAGGTGATAAAAGCTTATTAAAGGGCCTGAAAAACATAGCAGGTTGTAAAAAAATTAAATTCTCACACACAGAAAAAATTCAAATACATGCAATTGTCCCTCTGTGTCAAAGAGTCAGATTACTGATGCATCTGAAGAGTTAAAATAAAAGCTTGAAAAATGTGAGGTGCAATTTATTTCTCACCTGTGCTGAGATTTGAAGATTTAGATTTCCTAAATTCTTTTCTTTCCTTCACAAAAAGTCTTACAAAACAGTGACCGTAGGTTCTTTGAAAATAAGAAGATACATCCTTTAAAGTGAAATGCAAGAGCATGTAGTGAATTTCACATAGATTTCCACTTTTCAACTAACTGAGACCATTCTGGAATTATAGCTTTTAGATGTCAAAAAAAATCTTACTCTAATGCCATTATTATAAATGAAGAAACTGAGGCTTGAGACCTTTAAAGCCAAGTTTGCATATGGCTGATGGGTTAGTTAATAGGAGCAGATCTGATTCTACAGACCAGATTGGTTCCCTCTTCTCCGGCTCAGAGTTTTTTCCATGAGGCTACCTTGTTTTTCTGCTATAATGTTGGTTTTTGAAACATTTGTTCTGTATCAGAGGTTGGCAAACTTTTCCTTTAAAGGGACAGATAGTAAATATTTTAGGCTTGGCAGGTCACAGGCTCTTTCTTGCAACAAATGCCCCTCACCCCAACCCATTATAGTGTGAAAGCAGTCACAGACAGAATTTACAAAAATGGGTCAAGGGTCTTATTTGGCCAGCAGGTAGTAGTTTGGTGACCCTTGGTCTATATCATTTCTTCAGTAGTCATTAAGGAGGCCTTAAATAACCTGAACCAAGATTTCTAGATGTTATACGTTGTTTCTAATGGGAAGATTGATCAGTTCCCTTGGTTAGGTGTGTATTTTTTCTGAGCATTATTCTAAGTTTTCTCATGCCTTCCTCAGTGAGACCAGTCCTTGGTACTACAGGTGGCAGAAACCCCAATCTTAGATTAATCTTACCCACTTCTTCCTGATTCAATAGCAGGCATTCACACCATGCAGACTGGGGCTGGTACACAGTGACCTCGCTGTTGTCCCAAGACAGGCCTCTCTCTGTGTCCACAATGACCCATCTGAGCTTAAGGCAGGGATCTAACTACTCTTCCTACTTTTCTGCAACTGGGTAAACAATTGTCTTAACACTTCAAGTAATCTGTCTTTTTTGCATTGATTAGAAATGCCACATTTATCGTCTATGAACTTTCCTTATGCACATAAGTCTATTTCTAGATTTTCATTTGTTTCATTAATCTCTTCATCTATTCCTCCATGGAATATCTTCTTTCTACTTCCATAGTATATCTTCTCCACAAGGAAAGTCTTTATCCAGATTTTCTTTTGTACCTTTTAATAAAAATTTATAATTTTCTTCATATGTGTTGTACATTTTCATCATGGTTTTTACATAAGCTACAATTCACTAAATTAAAAAAATAATTTTTATTCATTTTGTTTTTTAAAGAGAGAGAAATATCGCTTTGTTGTTTCACTTATTTATGCATTCATTGGTTGCTTCCTGTATGTGCCCTGACTGGGGATCAAACCCACAACCTTGACATATTGGGAAGATGCTCTGACCAACTGAGCTACCCAGCCAGGGCAACGGTTCACTGATTTCAAAGCAGCAAACAGGAATACAAGTGGCTGTAGCCTCTGTAGTGAAAGCAAATGCAATTGCAAACAGAGCCTGAGAGTGCTCTGTTATTTCTGTATCCTCTTTGGTCCTGGAAGCGACCCGCTGGTGTGCTCCAAAACAAGAAGACAGGGTACACAGAGAACCGACATTTTACAAAGATCCTGGACCCAGTCGAGGAGTAAGGCAGTTTTAGCCCACTTGGCGAAATGTCTCATCAGCACGCTAGTGAAGAGGGTCAGAAGCTGCCTCTGACGGTAAGGACTGCAGGGACCCTGCAGCACGCAGCACTCTCCTGTCAGGTTGCATGAGCTTTTGGGTTTTAATGGGATGAAATCGATCCTTCTGCATCTCCCTTTGTCCACAGCGGTGATCTGAGAGCTTCCCTCCTTCCAGATCACCCCTGACCCATTCTGGGTAACTGGTACCTACACTGGTTCAGCCCAGTTTGCCTTAGTGTAGTTGCTTGCTTGTCATTCTTGCACTCACTTCTGTGCCTGTGTTTATTTGAACTGATTTATTGGGTATTATATGCATTTACTATCTGATTCTAGTCCCTTGACTTCTCTTACTTTGCTATTAGATTGGTCTCTGCTTGGCCATTTCGCTGTCTGGTTTTCTATGCTGGGGCAACACCCTGACTGCTCTGGCAACCACTTATTCCCCAGGAACACCTGCTTCTTGGAGCCTGCTGGACTCCTGGGCGAGACTCCCAGCTAACCCTATGCCTCTGTCTTCCCCACAACTCATTCTTGTTCTAGTTAATACTAGTAGCTATTTTAAATTATTCCTCTGTGTGTGTTTTTACATTAACTATATACTAAGAGATATCAAATGAATTCCACAGAATAGAGTCACTTCTAACTAAACCTCTTATCTTTAAATGAAGTGCCACAGATATTATGAGGAGGCTTATCTAAACCAGGTAGATAAAACTAATGCACACAGTCACTCTCCTGGCACTCACACTGGGTATATCAGGTGACCAGTGGCCCTTAGACTAAGGTGGATGCTACCTATTGCTGGTTATGCCACCTCCAGTGGCCATTCACATAGTATTTGATGGATATGTTTATGTATAAATATTCCTATTGCATAAAGTGAGATACATGTATACTAGGGTGTGATGAGTAGTCATAGTAATATTACCAAAAGGTTTCCAGCTTGTACATATAATTTGAATTCCCACTAATATGGAGGTTCTCAACCATGGTCTTAGATTACCTTGGCAAGCTTTTAAAAGATACAGATGTCCAAGCCCCAGTTCAGACCAATTGAAACAGAATTCCTAAAGATAGGGCCCAGGCATAGGTATTTTTATAATTTTCTAGATGATTCTAATGTGCAACCAAGGTTGAAAACCACTGTTTCAGCACAACTTTTAGAGGTATTAGCTGACCTGCTACATATCTTGTTGTTATTAGATCTCACTCTCTTACAGGAACCCAGTCTGTGACTTAGGTCATGCTACCTAGCTTGGTATTCAAAACTTGGACTTCTTTTTGTCCTTTCTCTCTTGTGCTGATCTTCCAAATTCAGAAGAGATAGATCAGAGAGAATTATGTATAATTTTTAAGAGGGCCACAGGGACTTCAATGTCTGCACTATCTTTGAACAGTCTCGTAGGAATTTCAACAAAATGAGAAGTTCAATGAGTATTAGTGGAACCAAAGCAAGTCCACAGCAATACTATTGTCAAAACAACGCTGTATCACTTCTGGCCAAGATGGAGGCATAGATAAATAGGCTGCATCTCCCTCCACAACTAAGAAGGAATACAACTACCTCAAAACTAGAAATAACCAGAAGTTCCAGAAAACCAAACTGCACAGAAGTCCAGCAAACAAAGATATAAAGAAGAAATACTCATCCAGACAGGTAGGAGGAGCTGAGCCGGGGTGGAGAGGACACAGTGTGGTGGAGGCAATAGCGGTGGAAGCAGCAGTGGCAGTGGCAGGCCAGCAGAAAGAGCAGTCACACGTCTTAAAGTCAGGAGGGACACCTGGGGAGCATTCCTAGCAGCTCATGGTCCCAGCACCAGGGAAAATCAAGCCTCATTGCTTCTGACTGTGCAGACCAGTCGGGGTTGGGGCAGAGGCAGAAACTGCCAGTCTATCAGTAGAGTTTGCTTGTTTAAAGGGCCTCCCCGGTCCTAGAACATCCAAAGGCCCACCCACTCTGGGAACGACAGACAGGGCAGCAGCTAGAGGGGCTCTAGTCCAGTGCAGAAGGGGGACAGATACCTGGAAAAGGGGCGAGTGCTGGGCAGGTGGCATTGTTCCCTCTCAGACCCCTCCCCCACATACAGCACCACAACGTGGTGAAACAGGTCGCCCTATACTGATGAATCCCTAAGGCTCTGCTCCTTACAACATAACAGGAGTGACAGCTCTACCTAGGACACGAAGGCAAACAAACACAGGAGCCCATCAGAATGAGGAGACAGAGAAATATGGCCCAAAAGGGGGAATGGATCAAGGTCCCAGTGGGAGAACTAAGCGACAAGGAGATAGACAACCTAACAGATGCAGACTTCAAAACACTGGTGATAAAGATGCTCACAGTATGGCAGACGCATAAGGGAAGAAGTGAAGACTATGCTAAGTGAAACAAAGGAAAATCTACACAAAACCAATGGTGAAGGGAAGAAAACCGTGGTTCAAGTCAATGATTTGGAACATAAGGAAGAAAGAAATGGTCAACCAGTGCAGAATGAAAAAGCAAGAATTGAATAAAATGAGGAAAACTTCCCAATCTTTGCGAAGGAGATGGACATACAGGTCTGGGAAGCATGGAGGGTCCCAGGCGAGCTGAACCCAGAGGGGACCACACCAAGATGCATCATGACTGAGACGCCAAAGGTGAAAGATAAAGAGTCCTGGGGGCAGCAAGAAAGAAGCGAAGCGTTGCCTACAGGGGGGGTGCCTATAGGACTACCAGCTGATTTCTCAGAGGACACTTTGTAGGCAGTAAGGGACTGGTAAGCAGTATTCAATGTGATAAAAGGCAACCTGGAACCAGGATTACTCTATCCAGCAAAGCTATCATTTGGAATGGAAGGGCAGATGAAGTGCTTTCCAGACAAGGTAAAGCTAAAGGAGTTCATCATCACCAAGCCATTATTATATGAAATGTCAAAGGGACTTAAGAAAAAGAAGATCAGAACTATGAACACTAAAATGACAACAAACTCACAACTATCAACAACTGAATCTAAAAAATAAAAAGAAAATCCAACTAAGCAAACCAGAATAGGAACAGAATCATAGGTCTGGGGTTCATTTGGAAGGTTATCAGCTGGGACGGGGTGGGGGGCGGCAATGGGGATATGGTGCAGGGATTAAGAAACACAATCATTGGTACAAAATAGACAGGGGGAAGTTAAGAATAATATAGGAAGAGGTGAAGCCAAAGAACTTATATGCATGACCCAGGGACATGAACTAAGGGGGGTGGGACTGCTGGAGGGAAGGGCGGTACTGGGCGGAGGAGAGCTTAGGGGGAGAAAAAACTGGAACTACTATAACAACATAATCAATAAAATATACTTAAGAAAAAAAACCAAAAAAACACTATCAGCCAGATGTAGTCAAGAACACTATAGTTAGTCTATGAAGAAAATTCATTTGTTAAGGGATAGAATGAAGATAGGAGTGACCTATCCCTGCCAAGTGATTGCCTCTATGAAGCCCATGCTGTTGCCATTGGAGGGCCAGACATGGCAGGATCTGTCTGGACCCCTGGAAATTCTGTTAGCGTGTCTGCCCCTCCCCACCCCCACCCAAGGATGCCTTCACCACCAACTTAGTTAAATGATGTCCTTTCTGGGTGGAAATCTTGACATCGTACAAGGTTATGCCTAGCTACAAGCACTGCTGGGAAACAGTGATTTTTTTCAATACTTGGAAAGAAAGACAGATAATATAGGAAATTTCTAAAACAAAGGAAGCCCATTCAACATACACAGTGGTCTTAAAGAATGACAAACACCCTTTTGAGCTTTTTTTCCTTCTTATCCTTGTATGCTCTCACTTCTAATAAAAAACTACCTGGAAAAGTCCTGACCTTCATCATCTTTATGTCCATGTGAATTCAAAACTCTGGCCTTCTCTCTCCCTGCAGCACGTGTACTTTATCTCATCTCTAACAATGGAGAGGAAGAAAGGCTTCCTTCTCTGCTAGAGAAGCTCTTGTTTTCAGTGGTGTTGGAGGGGACGGGGTTGTTAGTAGGTGTGTAAAAAGAATGAAGAGAACCTCCCTCTTAACTCGATTCAAGACATTCAACCCTGGAAAAGTTCCCCGTCACCCCACATACTTTCATTTACACACAGCATGACCCTGAAGTCCTGAGTCAGACTTCAAAATTAAGAAAGTTTACTGAGTACTCAAAGCAAAATTTTAAAAAGCTATGTCAAAATACTAATAGAAGCTGGAGCTATGAGGAAATGCTGGGAAAAGAATACTGAGAACATATGAAGAAAAAAATTTTTAATACAATAGATTCTATGAAGAGGGTGGAACTCTTTCTGTTGGGGATAGGGAGAAAAGCGTATATGTTTTATAGAATTACAGGAGGGATTTTAGTTAGACCAAAGGGACAATTTCCCCATAATGTTGCCCTCAGGAAACTCTCTGATTTTCCTGGCCCTTCAGTAAAGGGAATTCTCATCCACACAGATGGCTTCCAGGAGGACTTGCATAGAGAGGATATGGTGACCCAATAATCTCTTCAAGTCTCTTGTAGGTTTTGATGCTGTGAAAAAACTTTTTCCCAGTCCTGCACTGGAAACCAAATTAGTGTCTGCAAGCACTCTGGTGAAGTTTGTACAATCAAATGAAGCCTCTGGGAAGTTGGTGGGATAAATAAGCCCAGCTGAGAACCTGCCTGCCCACTGATCCAGCCTCACCGGCTCCTCAGAGCACGACCATTTGCATCCTTCTGGTCCTCTGTCCTCTTCCCCAGAATGGCCTTCTGCTTCTTGAAAAGAAGCAGAAAGTCTGAAACACAAACTTCAAAGACAAAAGAAATTACATTTTAACATTTTTATTTCATTAAACTGGGACCAATCATGAAAGGTCATCAGTAAGGAACAGACAAGATAAACATTGGTCTGGATGTCTTCCAGAGAGGCCAAGGAAGGCGTGGCTTCAGAGCAAAGCACAGCATAATTCAATGTGCACTGGCTGCTGATGGTGCCTATTTGATTCAGTTTTCACACAGGAGGGAGTAGCTTTCTATTGCAGCATTTGGTTGGTGTTGGACCAGTTTTACTGAAGGAGAAAATTTGCATGTAGGAACATTTACTGTTTTACCAAGCTATGTAAAGGTGTTGACCTTTCTAGAACTTCCATGTTCTAGTCTTTGTGTTTGGGAGCCTGTGTTAGATGCCAAAGAATAGTCATAATGTAAAAAACCAGGGATCCAAGCAAATATTTCAAAGGATGTGTTTATTTCCACTATAAAGTATTGAAAAATCAATGAATGGAAACAAAAATCTACTGATAATAACACCCAGCACCTGTAAACACATTGCCTCAATTTTACCTTCATAAAATACCTATGATGTAGTTATTATTGAGGAAAATGAGGTGCAGAAATGTTAAGGAATTTGTTCATAGTTATAAGCTGATTTATTCATACTCTTTCCACGTAGCTACACTAACATTTGGCAGGCTCCGCTGCAGTCAGCAACTGTCGGGTGTTATAATGGGCACAGTGAGTACCCTGCCTACCCTCTCAGCCTTACCACTTGAGTGCATACTGCTCAGTTTCTAAGTTTGCAGTTCTTCGGCTGAAGACTTTCTCTGGCTGACGCTGGAGCCCATTTGGCTCCTAAGGCAGGTCCAAAATACCTGTGTGTGAGTGCTCCACCACCAATGACCAGAGAAGCTGGGGCATTGATATCCTAGGCCCCTCATTCTTCAGGGAGGGCCACCCTAAGGTATGTATGCTGTATTGACTCCGAGTTCCTCAGCAAGAATAAGCTTCAGTTGTCCACAGTGGGGACTTGCTTGATAACAAAGGAAGGCTCTCTCCCTTCTCACTTCACCACTCCCCTACCAGGGTTTCACAGTATCATCCAAATAAACCGCTTGCATTTGGACACTTGTCTCAGGTTCAGTTTCCAGAGGAACTCACACTAAGGCAGGCATATGTGTTTCTTGCCACTCCTAAATGGAGTCTGGCGCTGAGGTAACTGGGATGGTTTGATGTCAGAATTGGCCCGAATTCCCTAGCCCTCTCCGTAGCCCTACCCTTTGGATGTGAATTTGCAGTTCCTCCCATCAAGAGATGGAAGGTATTTCCCCAACCCTTGTGTCTGTGTTGGCCTTGAAACATACTTGGGCCAATAGAAGAAGGCAGAAGTGACAATGTGTGAGCCTAGGCCCCATGAGGCTTTGCATGCTTCTCCTCTCTCTCTCTCTCTCTCTCTGATGTATACTACCTTCATATAAACAGGTCTAGGCCTGTGTGTGCTGGAGGATAAGAAAACGCATGGAGCAGAGCTCCTCAGAGACTACAATCACCCGAGTGCAGCCAGCCCTTAGCTGACTCACCGGCTCACCACAGATACACGAGTGAATCCAGTCATCCTCAGCCAAGTCTGGCCCAGATCAGCAACGCCACTTAGCAGACCCAGAGACTTCAGGCAAAAGTTCATATTTATTGTTGTAAGCCACTGCTCATTACTATGCAGTACTTCTGTGGGAATAGATAACTGATACCTTTACTGGAAGCGCTTCTAATTTCTGTTCTTTTTACTCCGTTCCTTTTGCTATAGTATTATTGTACACATTCACTTCCTCTCCTCCTCTCTACTAGGGCTTACAACTATATTAATACTTCCTCTGATCACTAATCAAGCAGGAATTACTCAGCAACATGTATAAGATTGTGCCACTGATTTAATGTAACCTAAAATTACATAAAATCTTTTTAGACCTATCCTTCAGTTACTCTGCTTATCACACTTTGAGTAGCTAGAATATTTTTATGTAACATGATCATAATATAAAGAATTGTCTCAAGAGGGAACATAGAGCCCCTCAGAGGACACAAGGGGAAATGAAGATTTTCTCCCAGAAGATTTGTTTTAAATCAAAAAGAGAAGAAGGGAAATAAGATAACGCTTTATTTCTAAATATTCAGTAACTGAGCTCCAACTATGTGTTGGGCACTGTTATGTGCGGGAATACAAGGGTGCATAAGAATATGGTTTCTGCCTTTGAAAGACTAAGGTTCTAGTGGAGGATTATGCTAGAAAAAAGAACAGTTAAGTAATTCTTCATATTCTGAAGGCTTGAGAGAGGATAACAAAGGAAGGCTCTTTCTCAGGTGTATTTTCTCAGGTGGGATGGGGTTTAGACAAGCAAGAGAGTTACTCTGAGGCTGGTGGCTTCCCTGAAGACAGCTTGAAGGAGATCAAAAGCAGGAGGATCCAGTGGATTGGGGCTGGTACTAGGGGAGAGGAGGGAGGGTTAGAAATAGAACAAGGTAAGGAAACTTCACCCCACGACCAAGCTTTATGACATGCCGTGAATCCTGAGGACCCGGGAGGCTGGTGATGGGGAAGTGCATCCCAGAGGCTCTCCTGTGCTCCAGATGAGATAAAGCTCCCAGGGTTGCTGAGGGGAATGGGTAGTTCACAGATTTACATGAAGTCTACTTACTTAATAGCAATCCATGTGTCATTTTGCATTTGTGTTAATTACACTTTTTAATAAAACTTTGGGTTAAGAGTGCTTATCTCATATTTCAGACATTCCCAGGAGTGCTTAGAAGGGGGCTCCAAGTAAGAAAAATATGCCATTTGGCAATATTCCATCAAGTTAATTACCATAAAGGAGTTGTGACAATTTGCACAGAAGGGTTTGCTACAAATATTAGAATCAATTCAGAAGATAAGTTACCTCAGTATTGCCCGTCTTCACCTCCCACATGGAAGCTTGCAAGAGATTCAATCATTTGCCTTCCAAGATTCCAACACCACGAACATGTCTCTTAAAATCTGACTTCCCTTTGGGATCCCATAGAAATCTAGGTGCTAACACCATGAAATAGACAATAGGTTTTTCTTCACTCCTTACAACAGTCACCAACATAAATGATTCCATTGAAGCTCATATTTCAGGACAAGCTCTGTCACCTTCTGAGGCACAGAAAATAATACTACTATGTTGACCACCTCTACCAGTTTGTTTTTTTACCAGTTTAGTTTAGCTCAACTATATTTCCAGTGCCCAATGTATTTTATTCAATAAAAGAGTGTAAGAATTATATACTGTGCTACTCTCAAGAATAACAAAACCAATTAAAAACAAAAATGAATACTGAAATAAAAAGAGCACTTTTCTCTAGGTTCCTGAAGAAACAATGCATTTCTCAACAGATGAATTTCTATATGACATAGAGAAAGTATATTGATGTGGCCGGGAGTGAAATGAGGCTTTAGAACAGGTCAGGACAAATGTCCCAGCTCTCATAATTTGAAAGTCTCTGGGCAGCTACCTGTACCTCTTGCCTGAACCACATTCTGCCTGTCTGTCCCTATTCAGAAGAAGCATATATGACCCAGGAAGGAGATGAGAGAAGCAGGTCCCTTTCTTTGCCAGGCCTGAGCCCTGGAGATTTTAAATAACAAAGGACTGCATTGAGAGAGAAAGCAGTAGTCATAGTTCTTTTTTTTTTAAATGGATCATAGCTTTTATTTTTCCTTGTGGTCTTCTGTCTTGGTTCTTTGATTCTACAAATACCTGATTATGAAATACTAACATTATTTTCATTTTCTCTTCAGATTTAGTTTGGTTTGAGGTGTCTGCCTATAAAAGGTTTGGGATTTGCTGTATTGTGAGTGATACCTGGTTAAGTATTGAGTGAAGCTACTGAAGTACCAAGTTCTGTGACTCCATTTACTTGTAAAATCCCAATTATCAGCTGTGTATTGACACATGGAGAAAAATAATTTTGGGTTTCTGTTACTATAGGTACAATTTTTTCAGTTATTTCCAAAGAAGACAATGATGTACCTTTGATATTTGATAAATATCAAAAGCATTTGGCTTAATTTTAATTTTGTTCTCATGGGCTTCCTTTGAGACCAATAAGACATGCTTGAAGTGAATTGAACTGTGGTACCCAGTACTGTGGGACTATGTAGCTATGCTCTGCTGGAAAAAGAAACAGAATCAGTGGTCATCCGCACATTTGACCCCAAGTCTCTGTCTATCCAGCCTAGATAAGAGGCTCAGAGTAGGAAATCACCCTAACAGTTTTAGAATCTAACCACTCATTCTGATCTTGTATCTCCATTTTCCTCACCTCCCCCAAGATGTCCATCCCACAGAACAGAGACTGCAAACTGGCAGCCCACAGAAGTGTTTTGTTTGGCTTTTCTAGTATTTAAATGTTTTTTGTTTTTTTTTTTTTAACTTAGCTTGTAACATTTAAAAATTGGAGAAAACCAGTTAACTACATTGGTGCTATATTCCTGCTGGCATCAACAGCCTGGAGTGTAGGAGCTGCTCCCCGATTTAGACAAAGTATATGCTTTCCAGCTCACCACAGTTTCCACCCAGACTGCTGCTTACTCTTTATGTTGGCTCTGTATGCCTTGGAGTTTCTAACTCCTGTGTGATCCCCTACTCACCGACTTGACATCTTGAGGAACCAACTCTAATCAATATAAACATCCATGTTTTCTAAAAAGGAGAATTCACCTTCTGTTCTTCAGCTATAGTCTTCCTGCTAAAGTTTATGTTTTCTTCACTCTTCTAATTGGTGTCCCCGCAATCTTTTAATACTCTAGTTCATTTGAGTCAGATATTGTTTGCACTCGCTTAGGGTACACATTTTTTAAAAAATAGGTCCTGTGTAGTTAGAGCAGGAATAAGGAAAGAATATGGTCTCTACGTAGGAGTTAATAGCTCATTAAGTAAAGCAGAAAAATAGATAGAGGCAGATTAATGTACAGGGGTTGATAAATACATCAGGGTGAACACTCTTGTGCATTGCAGGAAGATTAATCTTATTTGCCATTGGCTAGCTAGTTCTGCCTATGTCAAGAGGACAGCTGAAGACCTTTCTAACATTCTGTGCTGCTAGATCTGACTTGGGAGAAGAATATTTAATTGTTCATATGGGAACTAAGTCTGATATCTTTGATGGTTAATATCAAAGTAAATTTTTTAAACCTACTATCATTTTTCTGGACTCACTTGTTGTTTATTGTTCTTAGCTCAAATCATGGAAAGGCTAACATTGACTTTACATTCATATTCAAAATATATTGGCATTATGGTTGCTTTTAGGTGGTCTGAATGCTTCCTCAAACTTGGACAGGGCCCACCCAGCTGTTAGGAGAGAGATTACCTTACTTCTAAATGATCAGATTTCCACTTACAGAGTAATGTAGGACTCCCTTCACAGTACCTCTCAGTAAATTTAAATATTATTAAGTTTTCTATATATACACGCACACTCACATATACATACACAGAGAGGAAGAGAAACAAATGGAGATATCATAAATGTAGAAAAGATTACCTTAAACCATTTTTTGTTTTGTCTTTTGTCTTGTTTTTTCTTTTTTCACATTAAACTATTTGAAATGGGCTTGAAATGGGTGTTTGTCTACCCCTTGTCACAAGCAGACAGTAGCGAGTATGCACTTCGCCATCTTACTGAATATTTTCATGAAGTAGAAGAAGCTGGTCTTTCCCACTGGGCCACACAGGCTCCCCAGCTGTTTCACATTAACGGACAATGGCATGAAGCACATAGTTACTGAGCAAATCCATTATTAGTTGGGGGAAGGGGAATCATTTCGAGTAAAATAAAGGACAACACAAATCTTTAACACAATTCAAATTCTACTCCAATTTCTGAAAGTCTAATCTATTTAGTTAACATTTTAAACTGTGGCTTTTTAAAACCTAACCCTATTAAAGAGTGACTTAGGACTGGCAACAAAACTATCATATCACACAAAAGGATTTTTTTCTGGTACTATTTCTAGCCTGAATGGAAACTGAAAGCTTTCAAATGCTACCAAGACTATCTAATTTTGCTAGATTTTTTTGCCCAGTATTGAGGCCTGTGGGTTTGGATAAAAGTCAGAGAAGTCTGTGGTAACATCTCCAAACATACATTTTCATGTAAAAATATTATGAGAAAAAGAGAGAATGGGAGTGCAAAGATATTAAATTAAAAAAAGAAAAGGTGGTTCCAGTCTTTTATAAGTTCAGATGGTTTTAGGTCTTGTCCAAAGTAACATTGAAATGAAAAGTGAAACAATTCAATTTGCCTTAGACATGCTAGGGGGAAAGCAAAGTTACTCAAATTCAATCTGTGCAGTCAAGGGATAGGCGCTCATTGTGGTCATTCAGAGGAGTCTCAAAAATGACAAGATTATGGAGGACACCTAGGACAGTGGATCATGGGAGAGAGGCTTGGGAAATGTACCCAGGAATCATTGAATCAATCATTCCTTGAATTGGTGCAGACATCTACAGGAAGGAGAGAAGTGAAACCAAAATGAGAAAGACCAAGCCCTAGAGACAGAACTCAACACTGGAATTCAGATAGTCTCCACTGATAAAATAAAAACTGCTTGTACTGAATGAGTATTGGTGACCTTCACTTCATAAAATGGGCTTACTTTCAGAACTGATAGGTAACTGGAATTTGAGAAAAGGGATTCCTATTGGGACAAAAATGGAAAGATACCTCTGAGATACCTTCATAAAGCAAGCATCCATTTATTAATTTGGTTATTTTGTGAGTCTGAATTTTCTTATGATGAGATTTCAAAAAGAGGCACAACTGTTGTTTATGTATCTGACTGAGGCACTTGAAGGGCAAAGTTTATGTCTTGGTTAATTTATTGTTGTTTATCTATTTCGTGAAGATGTTCTTTCTACTCTACTTTTTAAACCCAGTTAAGAGCTGCTTGCTATTCATTTGGCATGATAGTTATTATGTAAATAAATTATTATTTTTAAGAATTTTTTTGTGGAGTGTGGCCTCGAGATAGAACAAATACTTAAATTAGCCTTCCCTCCAGTCCAATGAGTCACTGGAGAAGTGGGTTGGGGGAGGTGTTCTCTGACCTGAAGAGAAAACATGGGGGTGGGAGTGGGGAGGAGCTGGCAGAGTACAGGCAAGATTAACAAACAGGCTTTAAGAATTTGTGATAGACAAATTCTGCCTTTTGGGGAAGACATGTGAAATCCAATCCTCCAAGCATTTCCTTTGGAATCACACCACAGGGCATCTTTCTATTTGCTTTTAGCCACAGCTATTGACTCAAGGAGGTGGTGTCAATTGCTGTGCTTCCTCTGGCAAAGCTCATTTGGCTGCTGAGCCATCTTTCAGGACTGGGAATCTAAAGATGGGTGTAGAAGAGAGGAAACTGGAGGGTGCAGACAGACCGACAGGGGTTTGAGAAGGCAGCCTCCCCAAGGCCAGGTGCTCTTGGATTCAGGAGCAGACCCCGCTTGTTTGCTATGGCTTCGTCACAGCATAGCTGCCACTTCATCCAGCCCAACGGAGGAGACCCGAGGGTCTCAAGAGGGTGGCTGGAACCACTCATTTGCTTAGTGCAGCTCGCCTTCCATGAACTGACAGAATCAGTATGAGGGAGAAATTCACGGCGGGGGGTGGGGTGGGGGGGTGGGGGTTGCTACTTAGAAGTATTTCTTTTTCTCACTCAATGTTCTCATTGGCAAAGTGCTGATGATACTATTCATCACAAGTGATATCAAAAGGGTGAATAGAAATAATATCAGTGAAAAAAGCCCACCAAGGCTCTAGCCCACAGGAGACACATAATCTACTGGTATGAGTCTGAACCTCACTCCTGGTGTGAGTGCTAAACCCAGACCGTGGCGGGGAGGGGCATCTCCACAGCACAGTGGGAGTCCGTCATCACTTACACATGCCCCACTCCCAACAGCAGCAGTGCAAGCCTGCCTGAATTGGCCATTCTTACTGCCTCTAGGGTGCTAGTGACTAAGCTTTGTCTCTCAGCTTCAAATTCATCCTTCTATTCTCCACGCTGGGGCTTCAAATCCATCCTTCTATTCTCCACTACATTCTTCCTTTGTCAGCTAATTCTCTGTGAAATCAGCCAATAGAGAAGACTAGAGGAAAATTGGAAGGCAGGAAGAGGGAAGCTTGGCAGCACAGTTGGATCCCATCTGCATCGTGTACCTGAAACTCCCAGAACCCACGTTGGTGTTTCCACCCCCTCTCTCCCTCAGACAACATCAGTCAAGTGAGGCCCTTCTCGGACATCAAGTCTTAGATCCATGAAAGTCTCCTAAGTGTTCTAGGTTCTGATAGGTCCTCCCTGTGTTTTCCTAACTTTAGAAGTGACAGGTGCTTCTTGCGGTCTATATTGCTGCATTATCTTGGTACACACTTTTTGAATTTTTTTTTCTTGAGCACCTGTTCTCTTATTTTCCTACATTTTTAACATAAAGCTTAGGGTAGTATACACATCCTGATGCACGTTGCATTTTCCATGTCACAATATATCTTGTAGATATTTGCATATAGAGTTCTTTCCCATTTTTATGGTACTTGCATAATATTCCTTAAGGGTGATGTACCTTAATTTATCTAGTCTCTTGTTGTTAGACTTGGGTCGATTTCAATGTTTTGGCCATTTAAAAAATATTTCAATGAATAACATGGAAAAATTACACACACCATACATTATTTTGCACATGTGCATGTATAACTGTGGCACATGTTTTCTGAAGTGGCATGGCCTGGATCATACTCATTTAGATTCTGCTGAAGTGCCCTCCATAGGGACTAGACCAGTTCACATTCATGCTCACAATGTATGAGAACGTCTGCTTCCCCTGCGCTTCACCAACAGTGTTGTAAACCTCTTCCAGAGTTGACAAAATGAGCCTTTCATTGCACTTCCGAAGTCATAACTATGATAGCTAAAAGACTCTTTTATGGGCCTTAAAAATCGAGAATATTACTTTGCTGTTCCATGAATAACCTGTTTCTCCAGGCAGAGGTTCCACGGGGAGTGAGCTCCTCTCTGTTACACCCATCTTATCTGCTCTCTCAGCACAGCCAAAGTGAGGCTGCCTGGGGATCAGAACTCTGGCTTTGAAGTCAAAAGCCTGAGGGTATCTCTGGATGTCAGTTTGACCCCCTCCTCATCATTACCTGCAGATTTCTTTTCAGTGTTATTCTTCGATATTTTTATTTCTAGGAATTTGACCTTATTTTGAGGCCTGGGGACCTGTAGGAAGGTCTCACCAGGAGAAGGAGTGGGGAGAGCAGACTGACTGGGGAGGGGCTCGAGCCCAGGTGATTTATTACTGAGGCCTGCGGAGGGCAGTGCAGCTGCTGTGAGCTGGGAAGGGTTAGGGTTGGTCCCTAGGGAGGGAGAATGAAGACCCACTGATAGGACTAAGGGAGACAGAGCTCTGAGGAGGAAGGGAGAAATGACACAAGACGCCATGCTAGCTTCATGTACTTGGTGAACAGTAAATAGAAAAGGGAGATTGAAGAAGAGTTTTCAGTTTATATTTGTATTTTTGACTTGTTTTTCTAAAATTTTAAATGAAAAATTTTAAAACGTGCAGAACTGTTGAATGAAAGTATATTGAACACTCCTAAATGTATTGCCTAAGTCAAACAGTTATTAATACTTTGCCATATTTAATTTATACACATACACTATACAGAGAGAGAAACTTTTGAAAGTAAGTTGCAAGCATCAAAAAAATTCATCTCTAAAACATTCAGCATACATCTCCCAAGAATAGGACGTTCTCTTTCTTTCTTTTTTTTAATTAATTAATTTGTTTGTTTATTTATTTATTTTTTAGAGACAGGGGAAAGGAGAAAGAGAGGGAGAGAAACATCACTGTGTGGTTGGCTCTCACTTGCACCCTCAACTGGGGACCTGACGTGCAACCTAGTCATGTGCCCTTACTGGGAATCGAACCAGTGACACTTGGCTCACAGGCCGACGCTCAATCCACTGAGCTACAGCATTCAGGGACTAGGACATTCTCTTTCATGAATACAATACTGTTACCATATTTAAGAAAATTTACACCATTTCTCTAATAGCATCTAATTTAAAGTCCATGTTCAAATTTTCCACCTTGAACCCAAAGTACCTTTTATAGCTGGTGATTTCAAAGTAGGATCCAATCAAGTTCCATGCAATGCATTTGCTTATCTCTTTCTAGTTCTTTGATTCTAGAAATCCTCCATTTTATAAATTATATTGACTGCTATTATTTACTATCTTTTTGAAGATACTAGGCCACTTGTTTTATAGAGGTCTCACAACCTGGATTTGCCTGATTATTACCTTCTAGTATCATTTAACTTGTTCATCTATCCCCAGTGTTTTATGTAACAGGAAGTTGGGTCTAAAGACTTGGTTACATTCAGGTTAAACATTTGGGGGCAAGAATAAATTGCAGGTGATGTCTTATACTTTATGTTTTATCCCATCAACAGGTATATAATGTCAGCTGTTTCCACAACTAGTAACACCACATTTGGTGCCCATTGTATTTCTCCATTGTAAAGATACATTTTCACGTTTGCAATTAGCAAGTAGTCTGAGGGGTGAGGTTTTGGCACTTTGCCAAAGGATAGAAGGCTAAGAGAGTTCTATCTTTCATTACAATTTTAATTTGGAAAACTGACCTGTGGAGCTTTCCAGTGGAAAACTGGTGGCGTTTAGGGAGTTGAGGCTCAGAGACCAGGCTGGGAGCCACTGGTGCCGGGGTGGCCGCTGAAGCCAGTGAAGAGGATGAGATCACTCAGGAAGAGTGTTCAGAGAAGAGGACTGGGCATGGCCAGTGGGAGCAGCAGAGATTAGAAAAAGAGTCCTGAACAAGAATATGAACACATAAACCTGGGAGATAAAAGTTTCAAGTGGGGCGTAGAGGGGCAACAGCATCCAGACCTACAAAGGGACTCATAAGGTGAGGCCTGGAAGGAGGTTATAGGATGTGGAAAACCACCAGAAGATTCTTAGCAGATTGTTGAAGACAGAATCGGCTTGACAATAAGAGCAACGTCTGAATCAGACAGAGGCCACCTTTTTCCAAAAAGCTGGATGTGGGACACAGAGTAAAAAGTGCATCTTCAGAAATAAGGGATTGTAGTCAAGGAGAAGATTTTATTTGTGGTTGCTTGTTCGTTTGTAGCAGGCAGTACTTTTTTTTATCCTAATTTAGGGCCAAAAGTAAGGAACCAGTGGAGAGGGAGAGACTAAAGAGGTAAGGGGATAATTTATAGGTTAGAGGAAAGGGGAAGGGGCTTAACTAAGGACACAGGTGTTGCCTTTGGAAAGAATTGTCTCCTTCAAGACCAAAGTAGTCAGTAAGGATGTTGGGGAGGGAAGATGGAGGAGTTCTTGCCTGATGATCTCAATTTCCTCAATGAGGGAGTAGATTCTCTCAACTTCCAAGACAGCAGACATGGGGATCAGGGCCTCGAAAACAGTGGAGAGTTTTAAACAGCTGCTGTTGAGAATGGGAAAGGGAGCCCACACATGCTCGTGTGACAGCAGGGACGGGGGTTGTGAAGAGGCCACCAAAAATGTAAATGGAAGGTCTGTTCCTTTCACATCTGTAGCTCATTAAGGAGCTCATGGCTCTGTAAAGGGTCCTCCTGTGGCTACAGCTGCCCCTGCTATAGGTTTAAAAAGTGGGGTCCGTGGTGCCTGGCAGTCAGCGTCCCAGCCTGTCTGGCAAACTCTCCGCAGACAGCCCTGCTGCCCCTCACGCAGGGCCAGTGAGACGCTCAGAAGTCACACTCACTGAGACCCATTGTGGCATGTCAGAACCCACAGAAAATGTTCCTCCTGTGCATTATTTATTACTTTCCTGCATTTATATAATATCCAGCTTCCTGAAAGTAATTTGTTTTGGATTGTGTAGAGCTGGGCAGCACATCAAAGGTATGCTAAGCAGTGGTAATAAAACATTGAGGTTTATGGTCACTGAGGTATTAAATATCACTCATAAATTACAGGGTGAGTATTTTAAATGAGCTATGGCTCAGAGAACAGTAGGCATCCCATAGCTGCACATATTAATTGCCACTACTGCCTGCCTTATTAATTATCAATAGTTCCAAAGGCTTTGTTGCTGTTGTTTTCTTAAGAAACCACTCTATGTCCTTTCTATGGTTCTGTGCATGTGTGTGTGAGTGGACGTGTTGTGTGCCTAAGCTGGCATTAAGCATAACAAAAACGTGAAGATACTTTGGAATACTGCAGAGCCTGACAGCCCTTCATTTAAAAATGAAACATCCCTCTGTGTTAACCATGGGCACTCTGGCTGCTGTTTAACTTTTTGTGTTTAATTATTCAATCTAGAAATTGCCAAGGAGTCCCAGAGGACACCCGAGTCCTGATCTTGGAAAGGGGCTGGTGTTTTAGTAGAACTGAGTCACTCACACTTTGGGAAATTAATCATTTAAACCAGATGCTCCAGAAACAGAGTCATCCTAAATGTGTGGAACCTTGGGGAACTCCCCCAGCTTGGTGCAGTGGGAGCCGCTGGCTGAGATGTTAAGGAAGTAGGTGGCCAAGCATCTAAATCAGGCTGGACTCCTGTCATTAAGCGGCCCTGACCCTTGCTGGTCAACATACCTTTCACTGCAGGTGGCTCTATGCGGTTACCTTTGTCGAGCAAGGCCACTTTAGACTTGTTTACTTTGATTTCAATCATATGGAAAGAGAAATCACAGAGAGGAAAGGTAGGTGAACAGAGTTTCTTAGCACCACGGTTAGACCTGCTCTGTGCAATGTGGAAGTCAAGAGCCATACCTCACTAGTGAGCTTTTGAAATATGGTGAGACTAAGGAATGGAATTGGTCCTGTTATTTCATTTCAGTTAATTAAAAGTTAAATTAAAAACCAATACTCAATTTAGTTAGAGAATTTTTATGTATATTTGGTACATGCCTCTGCCTTTACAATCTAAATTTTATGAAATCGAGATGTAGAGTAAGTGTTTCTAAACTTAGCCTCCAAATAGATACATTCTAAGTGTAAAATGCATACCAGGTTTTAAAGACTTAGTGTGAAAACATTTTTAAAGTCTTACTAAAATTTTTGATTACATATAGAATATTATGAATGTGTTTATTTAAATAAAATTTATTATATAAATTAATTTCACCTGTTCATTTTTATGTTTTAAATGTGACTACTAGAAAATTTTACATTACTTATGTTGCTCACATTACATTTGTATTGGACAGCTCCAGGTTAGAACAAGTATTTCTGGGAGGGGTATGAGGATCCTTGAGGCCCATTTCTACTGAATTCTACATAAATCTTGACTGTAGCAATTGCTTGGCACTAGAGGGGCAAAACTTTCAAGAAAGTGCTGAAATACTTACCTAAGGGAATGCCAAACTGGAAATTCAGACTCTACACCCAGATTGAGTGGTTGACTTTTTCTATAATAATAACCACCAGTCATCTTCTGAATATTTTAAAACTTTATGTAAATGATATTTTTCCTTGTAGGCTTCCACAGACTTTTTTTTTATGGTCCTAATATTAAATTTTTTGAGAGTTATCAGTAGAGATACAGAGTGATATTTGTAGCTCTAGTTAGATCAACTTTACTGCTGTATAGTACATAGTATTCCATTATATGAATACACCACAGTTTATTTACTGGCCTCCTTTACATGGACGTTTAGATTGTTTCTACCATTTAGGTTGTTTCTCACCATTACAAACAAATGGTGCTATGAATGGTCTTGTTCACATTTTTATATTCACATGTCAAGAGTTTCTCTGGAGTGTAAGTATGGAACTGAAATGTTGAGCCTTGGTGGACACACATCTCCAACTTTACTACATAATATTATAGTATTCTCCAGGGGTTGTATCAGTTTATATTCCCAATAGTAGTGTTACTTCACTCTATTCTTCATGTGTAATGTTCTTTAAAAAAATATTTAGCAACCTAAAATGTGAAACAGTGTCTCTTTACTGTTTAATTTGCATTTCTCTGGGCATTTTTAAAATATTTATTGATGAGTCAGGCTTCTTTTTTGTCATGTTTGTTCACAACTATTGCCCATTCTCTAGTGGGTAATTTGCTTTTTCATATGAAGGACTCATCTACCAGTCATCTTAAAGCAGATACACAGGTGATAACTGAGCTGTTCAGTATCTTATCTTTGCTCCTTTTTCTACATTTGTTTTTCCTTCTCTGTAAATGATTATTTTTTAAGTTTTTTGTCTGAGATCAAAGAAGGACCACTCCTTTTCCAACTCCTCACCCTCTCCTGCTGTTTCTGGTAAGTGGAAGGAACGGAATGAGAAGGCAGGATGCTACAGCAGCGAGCCCTGAATGCCAGGACAGAGGACCAGGCAAGGCAATCTCTGTTTCCTCAGTGTGGTTGACAGCCATTCTTGTGTGCTCTGCCTTTACTGAGGACAAAAGCTGCTGTTTGCAAGAGAAAATAAAACAGAAATTACCACATGTAGTATATGTAAGTATTCAAATGATCCCACTGAGGCTATAAAAAGATAAGAAAAATAAAATAATTTGAGAACTCTAAAATTACCACTAGTTTAAAGTAGTAAAGGAAACTAGTTTCAAGACAGCAAAAGTGCTTTAAAAAGCATCTCTTGAATCTACAGCTAAATGTCAGGTTGGATCCACAGGACTGCAGTGTGTAAGCTGACAATAGGCACAAAGCTCTCCTAATAATTCTAACTTAGGTCTTCATGACCCTTGTGAATCAGTCTTTGAAAGCTTTCCTATGGTCTGTAACAGCTTTTGTTCCTTAGGACACTTGGTATCCTAAGTATAGATAGTTATTAAATGTTAATAATGATAACTAGTATTTATATAACACCTTTCATCCAAGGACCTCAAAGAACTGGGCAAACATTAACTCACTAATTCCCATAAGAGCCATGAGGCAAGAGTTATTATATTCATTTTGCTGATGAAGGAACTGAGACACAGAGCACTTAAGTAACTTAACTTACTGAAGGTCACATGAGACATTAAAATTTTAGTGAGAACAGGTCTAGCTAGACCTCATGCTCTCTGTTCATGTTTGTCTAAAAAGTTATCTACTTTTTTCCAAAGACTTGTGGCTTTTTTTTCTTTTTTTCCACCTTCTATTTTCACCTAGTGAATTGTATTAAATACACAATTATGGAACGGAAAATATTTTAATGCTTAAAAGCAAATCTCCAGAGGGCAGCACAATATCATATAATTTTTGGAGGCACGTGTATTGAAAGAAAGAATACAGGTGTGTGGCAGAAGAGGACAAAAAGTTAATGTAAGATGTACCACTGGTTTCCGATAAAGGAACTGCAAGTCATTCTCTAAAAGAAGTTGCCTCTTATTTCTTTTAAATTGACTAAGAAAATCCTATCATCTCAACAGGTAGTTCTACCAGTCTACTGTGACAAGAAGATTCAGACATTCTTCTTTCTGCTTGACAAGTCCGGAAGACCCTCATCAGTTCATTTGCTACCCATTTTAGTAGATTCTGAATTTCTTTTTATACTTAACTGACAGCTGCCTCATTGGTCTTAGTTCTGCCCTCTGGTATGTGACAGAAGCCCTGTCCCTCTTTGACATGACAGACCTTCATAGCTCTGGACACTGATCTTTCACTTACTTCAAGCTCTTTTTCCTGCAACCACCAGAGTCTGGGCAACTCTAACTCATATGTTGCTGTGCGTAGGTGCACACCACTGTGTTCACCCCTGTCTGACACACTCCAGTTGACCAAGGTCTCTCTTAAAATCTACCCAGAACTGAATGTCCTATTCAGATATGGTTTGAGATTGGACAACAGCATCTTCTGCTAACCATACCATAATTCTTCCTCTTTTCAAAGTTGGGGTTTAATCTTCTCTCACCTATTCTTCTTCAAGCAAAAACAAAATCAAACAAAGAAAGCAAAAATAACCCAGTTTGCTGTGTCATATCTTGAAGATTTATTTCTCATTATTTGAATAATTTCCATGCCTATTTCCTAACACTCTTTTTTCTAATCTATTTCTAAATTTCATAGAAGTGGACACCATGATCAAATACACTTTAAGTTGATTAAAAATGGTGAGTTTCAATTTAAGTAAATCTTAACTTTTTTCCTCATCAGCTCTTAGGTTGTAACTTTGGTAGATGTGCGTGTAAATTGGGTGTATATTTAATATTTGTCATGCAAGTTATAAGCTAAACACAATAGTGGGGTTTATCATTTATTCTTAAAATAAAAATTGTGTGAGTGTGTGTTTCTGATTACAAAAGCAATGAAGTTTAGCATAGTGGCTAATAATCCAAATTCTGGAATCAGATACACATGGATTTGAATTCTGGCCATACCACTTAGGCAAGTTTATTTAAACTCTTTAAACTTTAGTTTCTTCATGAGTAAAGTGAAGATAATAATTGGGTCTCTCTTATAGGATTATTGAGAAGACATTATGTAATAATGAACATAAAAGACTTTGCATGGAACCTGTCATGAAGAAAGCACTCAACAAATATAAACTATTTTTATTGTGGAAATATTTAGAACACACAGAAAGAAGGACAAAAGAAAAGTCACCTGTAATATCCATCTTACTCCAGAAATATTTAGAATATATTCTTCAACATTTTTCTATACTTTTGCTACTCCCAAGAATAAGGAGTTCTTGCAGAATAAACAAGGTTATGAAAATTAGCAGTGAAGTTTCCTATGTATCATGACAAACACTAAAACAAGAATATCAATACTATGATAGACTTCACTTAGCACTATAAAAAATACACACATAGATTGTAATGTCATTGTTATTAGAAGTTGCCTAAAATCACATAATGGATAAGCTATTCTGTCTTTTATAAAAATAAATCAATGATAAAATGGGTATAGTTAAGGAAAGCCTCTCAGGACATGTATACACACTGATGTCCTGGCCAGGGAAATGTATATGTCAAAACCAAAAAGCATCAGGTAAATTGTGGTTTTTCAGAACTTTTTGTGATCTTACATAACCAAATTATAGATCAAATTTTGGTGAAGTAATACTTTGAAATGAGTACTCTCATCAAGAGATTTAAATTCCAACAGTAGTTGATTCAAATTTACTTACCAAATTTATTTACGGGATTTATCTTATTGATAAATAGATTTAAATTTGCATTAAACTGGTTTATTTCTTCCTTTCCCCTAACACTTCCTTCCCATAATGTGACCTCTACTCTGGGAAAAAGGGTCTATGATTTCCAAAGCAATATTATTTTTGGCTTCTCTGCTGCACCTTACATGTGTGAGTGGGTCATCAGACAAGCCTCCACTTCCACTTCACATCCCCTTCTCACAACCTCCAGCAACTGCTAATAATATCTGGCCATTTCCCTGCAGGGCTGGATTCCTGCCAAAGTGGGAGACTCCCAGTACCAGAACCCTGAGGCAACCTTACCAGCCCTTTCTCAACCCCCTGAGCCACACCTTTCCCATGTAATAAAACTTCTAAACCTGGCACTGAAGCCAAGTCAGGCTCTTGCCTTATTCAGCTCCTCAGCCACAGGTTGGGCCAACGTCTCAAAGGCAGAACATCTGCCAGACAGTCCTGGGAGCAGTGAAGCCCTCCTGAGACTTGATTGGGTGCCAGGCCAGAGGAAGTGGGGCCGGTGGGGTGTGGAGAGGGGAGCAGAGCTTGAGACACCACCATGTTTTATGGCACAACGACATCAGCATAGAGGCAGATGGCTGTGGAGGCTGTTTGAAGAGCAAGCCTGTGACAGACCTAGAGGGTGTGGGCTCTGTGAGTCATGCTGATAGGTGTGTTACTACCTAAGTGATGTTGGGGGGTGAGGGTGAGGGTCTGGAATGTAACTTAAAAGGCAGTAATGAGCCATTATCCATAAACATCAACTGCTTCAAGTAACAAGGTACTGAAAAAGTGAGGGCAAAAAGTGGTTTCTTATGAAATCTCTTCTCTCTGCTTTCTGGCCACAAATGAGTAAATATAAGTGATGTGTAAGCAGAATAAGTAAGAAAAAGGGGCTGGGTGCCACTTCTGTCGGGAGGAAGCCACATAGTTCTTAGTCTACATTTCTCCCATGCCCCATTTTCCCAACACAATTCCCCTGACTATTATAGGCAAGTTTTCCTTATTGGTGTCCTGTTAGTTTCTAAGAAAATCTTTCTCTTTCCTGCCATCCTGACCTAGGATGTAAAGCCTCCCTATTTCTTCAAGTACAATCACACTACAGGGCAAGGGGTCTATCATTGTTCCCTGTGTATTCCTGTCTTTCAGGATCATGAAGGATGTATGTACAATCTGCCTGGGGCCCTGGGCAGTAATCAGGAGCAGTTGTATCCAGCTTGTCATGTGCTGACTGGGCAAGTCCATGAGGTGAGCAGTAACTGTCTTCAAGGCTGGCTGCCCCTAGCAGCTCTTGCTGACAATGCCCTCCACCAGCCTCTTCTCAATTGTACAAGCCCATTTCCATCCCAACCCAGCAACCTCAGTGGAGTGCCTCTCGGACACCCCAGGAAACACTTTAGCATCACCAGAATCGCCTTGCAGAGGCAGACCCAGGAGGGAGCCCTGAGCAACCTGACCTATAAACAGGATAGTTGCAGGTTCCAACATTCATCATGTGCATCTCCACCTTCTGCTTCTCTGCCTATAGAGTCAGGATGGTTTACAACTTGAAACCTGCTTCACTATGTTTCTACTTGACTCTTAGCTCTATTATTATCATCAGTAGTAAGACTAATAACAATACCAATATTTACCCATACCTGTTACTTTTTCAGTGTTTGTAGACATTGCATATTATCTCATTATTATTGTTTTGTGATAACTTTACAGACAGTTGATTTATTTTGAGGAAATTCAGTATATTGTTAAAGAGGATCAATATACATCTTAGGATTTTAAGTTACTCTCTTCACACAAGACATTGGATGCTGTTGTTATTCATTAGCCCAAACTTTGGCTACTGTCTAATTATGAGACTAGTTTTTTCCAACATAACTCTTTGTTTCACTAAAGGCTTTTTTTTCTGAGTAGAAGAAAGGAGGAAGACACTAATATTTATTGAGACCTACTGCATAGCAGATATTAGGTCTCAATACCTGGCCTTCTTTTCATAGCTGACCTCCTAAGTTCTCTGCAGACGCTAAGAGAGAGCTCTTATTATGCCTGCGTTATAGGGATGAATTTGGTAATATTGCCCAAGGCCACAGAGCTAATAAGTGGCAGATCCAGAATTTTAACTCAGAATTTAAAGTAATTCCTGGCTCAAAATATTCCAATGATGAACCTGAATTTTTGAAGTTAAATGCAAGATTCTTAGACACTCAAAGCCATAGGTATTCAGCACTTTAATTTATTCAATAAACCAAATGAATTATATGAAACCCAGTCATGAAGATGGGTATCATAGATTAGAAATAATCTTGTAAAAAATACTGCACAGAAGGTACCACTTGTAAGTTTAATTATTTACTGGAAACACTTGACTTTCAATTATATTGCATAAAGAATAACTAGGAAGTATGTCTAAATTACTGGGGTAATGTCAATGTTAACAAAGATTTTTTTTTTAAATCTTCACCTGAGAATTTGTTTATTGATTTTAGAGAGAGAGGAAGGGGGGTATAGAGAGATAGAGTGGGAGAGAGAGGGAGAGAGAGAAAGAAACATTGATCAGTTGCCTCCTGCACGTGCCCCAACGTGGGATCAAACCTACAACCTAGGTATGTGCCCTGACTGGGGATCAAACCCACAACCTTTTGGTATACGGGATAACTCTCCAACAAATTGAGCCACCCAGACAGGGCAACAAAGGATTTTTTTATTGTTAAATAATTTAAATACTTCAACTTACATTTTCTAAATGATTCCCTATATTTCTTATCTGTTTTTAAACTCAAGATTCTGAAATTTTATTACCTAAATCATTTCTGCACCAGATAGTAGCCATCTCTGTACAGGTGACAGAAATATAGACAAATATCATGCAAATGCTAACTACCATGTTGTCTGCTTCATACTTCTACCATACTAGAAATGGACAAAATCTCAAATCTACCAAGTATGGATTTTAGAGTTAAAAAAAAAAAAAAAAAAAAGCTTGAAAATCAAGCTCAAGCTGTAGGGGAATACTGCCAAGAGCCCTTGACCCTATGTAGTGGGCATCTGTTGTTTTTGGCCTTGGACAGATGATTAGACCTTTCTGTACTGTGGTTTCCACACTGGAAGGATGGGACCAGATAGTTACTACAGACCTTTACATTTCAAAACTCCATGATTCCATGGTTCACGGCAAGGTCATAGACGAAAAGTTCCACTCTTGCTTTTTTCTGTAACCGTTGTTTGAGCTTCCCAGAAGCCCTTTCTCCTTTTTTCATTAACAGCACATTCCCCCACTCTTGCTTTGGTAAACTGCCCCTGTCTCCCCATCATCCCAACAACTGCTTGTCTTGTAGTGCTGCTGTGGCAGCCACTGAGCACACTCCACCCACTGGACCACAGGGATGAGCCAGTGGTGCAGATGTGGCCCCAGCAGTACCAACCCAAGCCTTTCTTTGAGATTTTTTATACAGCAGTTGGCACGAATATTTACCTTTTCCTTTGGAGTTCTGGCCATAGGATGAAGCCCAGAGCTGCTTGTTTATGCCTCCTAACATGCAAAGGAGCTAGTCAGCAAGAGGCCATGCCTGAGACAGAAGCCCAAATGAGAGAAGGGGAGGAGAAGACAGATTCCTGATGGTCTCCAAGTCCCTGGATATGGCTGACCCTGAGGTCAGCTCTGTGATTATCTTCCTGTGATTTGGTGATGGAAGTCTGTAATGAACACTTCTTTACTCAAGTCTTATATGTTTGGAGTCTCTGTTACTTACAGTCAAACTAGCCCTAAGGAATATAATTCTCCACCTTCCTCCAAATCCCGACATTCTCTATTCCAATTGAGTGAAATTTTGTGAAAAAGTGTTTATGACTCTGACAGCTCACCACTCACCACCCACGTCAACGCTGTAAAACATGAGTTCAAATTTTAAGAGATGGGTCTCTTTACTAGTGAACCAAAGAAATATTTTCTTCCACAAGAATATCTGAGACCTTATTCAGTAACCTGATTTTTTTAAAAGAAGAAATCAAGCAAGGAAATGTCAACATACTAAGTCACTGGCTAGAACTTTTGGAATGAAATTCAGGGCTGGGGAATATCCTTTGTTGTGCTGGATTTGACACTAGATCAAGAGGAAATAGGGCCTTCTCCCAGCGGTAAGTGCAGTGGAGCAGGAAGAGAGAGGAGAGGAGAGGGGAGCAATACTGCCAGACACCCCTGAAAACTCAGATTTGGCATCATGGAAATGTTCTCATCAACCTTGGAAAGCTCACTGAGCAGTGCCTTCTGTGTGAACACCCAGATCCAACCCAGAGCAGCCTTGGCTGCTTATTGCAGGGAAACTGGGGGGTGCATGTTTGGGGGGAGTAGTTCAGTACCTCCAGCAAGTACAGTCATGCACTGCATAACAATGTTTTGATCAACAGCAAACCGGGTATACAATGTTCATCCACTACGATTATAATGGGGCTGAACATTTCCTATTGCCCAGTGACATAGTAGCCATCCTAACATCATAGCACACACAGCCCATTACTCATGTGTTTGTGGTTATGCTGGTGTAAATAAACCTACTGCTCTACCAGTTGTATAAGAGTACTGCACATACAATTATGTACAGTACATAATACTTGATAATGATAATAATCAGCTATGTTGCTGGTTTTTGCATTTACTATATTATGCTCTACTTTTTGTCATTATTTTAGAGCATATTCTTTCTGCTTATAAAATGCTGTGACAGCATGCCATGTTATGCTGACAAAAATACTTCATACAGCTCAGTTACTGTGTCCTTACTTGCATCATTTTCTCTTGCGCTTGATTTAATCTTGTGTTGTTTTGTTCACCATGGGTCCTAAGCATACAAAATCTACAGCTATTGTTGCCAGTAAGAGGCCATGTGACTGGGCTGGAAACAAAATGAAAAGTGATTAAAGACTACGAAGGTGAAAAGTCAGCGATGGTTACTGCTTGCCAGTCAGGCATGACCCGTTCTTCCATAGCTATGATCTTGAAGAACAAGAGCCAAATAATGGAAGCTGTTAAAGCCTCTGCTTCATAGATAGCAGCAAGACTAACAAAAATTCAAGAAAGTCCTCTCTCAGACAGAGAGAAACTTCTAATGGACCAGACACAGAAGCATGCCCTTTTGAGCAGCACAGTAATCACAGTCAAAGCAAAAACTCTGTGATGTTGAAAGAAAAGGTTGGACCCAACCATGATATGATATTTACTGCAGCTCTGGATGGTTTAAGTGATCCAAGAGTCATTATTCATTACACTGATGTCAAGTGAGTGGTGAATCTGGGAGTGCTGATGTGAAGGCAGCTGGAGAATTTTTGGAAACTCAAGATAAGCTGATTGTGGAGGAATATTACTTGCCAGAGCAAATATTCAATACAGATGAAACTTCTTTATTCTGGAAACTGATGCCTGAAAGGACTATCATCCACAAGGAGGCCAAGTCACTGCCAGATTTCAAGGCTTTTAAGGACAGGTTAACAGTCTTGCATGAGGACAGTGCTGCAGGCTACAGACTGAAACCCTCTGTGATCTGAAATAGTGAGAACCCCAGGGTCTTCAGGCACACCAATAAACACACACTGCCAGCCTACCATAAGAGCAATAAGAAGTCATAGATGGTCAAGCTCTTTTTCCAAGATGCCCTCCTGAATTGCTAAGCCAATGAAATGGAGAATAACAGACCTTTCAAGATTTTGTTCTCTGTTGATAATGCTCTGAGACAGCCTCTTTCTTGGTGATCTTTATCCCAATATCCAAGTGGTGTTTCTTCATCCAAACATGACCTTTTTGGATCAAGGAGCTACAGCAGATCTAAGGTTTATGACTTAGAGGTGATTGCTACAACTGAAAAAACAAAAAAACAAAAAACCGAGAAAACGATGATGCAATTCTGGAAGGATTATAATATCTATGACTGCATCAAGAACCTTGCTTGGGCTTGAGATGATGTCACCAAAAAGTGTATAAATGTTATCTGGAAGAAGGCATTCAAGAGGCTCCTCCATGAATCCAAAGGGTATGTCAAATATGAGGTTGCAAAAAGCATCGGTGCTGTGACTGAGATGGCAAAAAAACGTCCACCTGGGTGTGGGCGAGGGCGACGCTGAGGAGCTCCTGCAGGCGGTGCCTAAGGAATCCACTAAGAAGTTGTTGAAAGTGGAATAGCAACATACCGCTGAAGAAGAGGCAAGAGAAAAGAAATTGAGGAGAAGAAAAAGAACAGACTTCCCCCAAAATTAACAGTGAAGGATTTAGCAGAAACTTTTTTAGACCGAAATAAGCACCTTGAAATGTTCGAAAATATGGATCCCAACACCAAAATGTTTTCATTAACAGAGAGGAATACTCATGGTGCATTATCTGCTTACAAGCAAATCTATGATGAAAAAAGAAACAAACTAAGCAAAGTAGCATATTTCTGAAAAGAGTGACACCTCCTCCAAAAGAGCCTTGGGCTGGTCCTTTGGAGGAATTCCCTGAAGACGTTCCAGTGGAACAAGATGTGGGCGGGGGAAGATAGTAACACTGATGGTCTGGAACCTGTGTATGCCTACGTTAATGTGTATGTTTGTGTCTCAGTTTTTAACTGAAAAGTTTTAAGGGTAAAAAAAATTTTGATTTTAAAAATAGAAGAAGAGCTTATATATAGTATAAGGACATGAAACATAAAAATATTTTTTATAGTTGTACAATGCGTTTGTGTTTTAAGCTAAGTGTTATTACAAAAGAGTCAAAAAGTTTTAAAAATTTACAAAGTCAAAATGTTACAGTAAGCTAAAGTTAACTTATTATTGAATAAAGGAAAAAATTAATAATAAATTCAGCATAGCCCAAGTGCACAGGGTTTATAAAGGACGGTCATGTATAGCAACGTCCTAGGCCTTCACACTCACTCACCACTCACTCACTGTGTCACCCAGAGCAGCTTCCAGTCCTGCAAGCTCCATTCATGGTAAGTGTCCTATACAAGTGAATCACTTTTTGTCTTTTATACTGTATTCGTATTGTCCTTTTTCTCAGTTTTGATATGTTTAGATACACAAATACCACTGTGTTACTGTACTCAGTATAATAACATGCTGTCCAGGTTTGTAGCCCAGGAGCAATAATCTATGCCTTGGCGCCCAGGTGTGTAGCAGGCTGTACCATCTAAGTGCACTCTGTGATGTTTGCACAATGAGGGCATTGCCTCCTGATACATTTCTCAGTCATTACATGATGCACAAATGTAGAGAATCTATGGGAACACTTTGTCTAATGGCAAGAGAAGAAAACCATGTATGAAAAATCCAATCTATGGCTTAAATGCAGACTGGAAGGAGATGTCTTTCTGCCTCACTCGTAAGAACAACTCTAGAAAACCCAAAGGAAACCACCATGCCTGTGTTTGGGGCACGGCAGAACTTGTAAAGACACAAAAGCCCCTGAGTGGATGAGAGCACATCTTAGCCCCACAGGTGGCTCCTGAGAGAGAAAACCAACTAAAGCTACTCTCCACCACAGATATTCAAAGATAAACAGTTGTTTTCCATTTAAATACAATTTATTTGCTTTAAATACAAGTAAGCCTGAATCCATATTGCAAAATTACATGTATAAATCCCAAGGCTTCAAATCCCCTTTTCCTTCCCATATCATTTCCACAGTAAGAACAGTGTGTTAGTCTCATGGTCAGGATTTGAATCGTACTAATATAATGATCACTGCATCGCACTAATTATGTTTTAGAAATTAAAACTTTAACACAGCCACAAAGGACTGTATAGTAAGTTACTCTATGCACCACTATTTGGGTTATTGTAAATTCAACTCTGATGGATTTATAGGATTGAACACTCCATATCTATTATTTGTGCCTCATTCTTTTCTCCATTGCCTTAAGCATTTCCTAAAGTTACACATTGGTACAGGGAGCTACCACTGAAATGATCTGACTTAACCTCCTTGTCTATTCAAAAAAAATTGTTATTGAATTTATTGGGGTGATATTGGTTAGTAAAATCATATAGGTTTCAGGTGTACAATTCTATAATACATCATCTGTATATTGTATTGTGGGTTCACCAACAAGTCAAGTCTCCTAACTTTCTTGTGTTTTGAAGACCAGGACACTAAGGCTCAAACAGATGGCAACTTGCTTAGGATCACCAAGGTTGCTAATGGCTGGACCAGAGTTAGAAGCCAAGTCTCTGGAAAAACAGGTTCTTACTCAATACATTGCTCCATGAGCTGCTCTGTGGAAGACAGGCATCCTGACAGGAGAGTTTACAAGAGGAAGTAAAGGGGACAAGCTCACCAACTCAAACTGACCAGGTTGGATTTGAGGGAGCAGATCAAACCTGGAACAAGATGAGGACAAATAATGTTTACTCAAGTGAACATGACCAGGGGCTTTGATAATAGTTAACATTTTCATAATACCTTTCATCTGTAAGGTCTCAAAATACTGTAAAACTAGTATGATTAACTCAAATTTACAGGTAGTGAAACTGAGGCACTTGGTGATATTAAAAACTTGCCCAAAGTTATACCAAGAAGCAAGAGTTGAACTTAGTCTATGACTTTGCTGTGAACCCTGGAGTCGAGGAGGTTTGAAACATAAGTCCATAGTAATTGTCCAGTTCTACCCTCTATTTGGAAACCAAGGTACAGAAAGGTTTAATGATCTGCCTAAGGCCACAAAGCTAGTTAGTGAGGCCCCCTGGATCGCAGAGCTGGGCTTTTCCCTTGTTTACATGGCCTGCTCAGGCAGATGTGAAGAGCCCCAGGAGGGACTTCCTGCTGAGGCCTCCTAGCTTTTGGGCTGCAAGATCATGCTTCTTCCCTCATTTCTCCTCAAGGGATGATTAGCTCAAGGAGACAACCTGTCCTTCCTGGATGTGAAGATCCAATGTGAGACCCAGAGTGAGAATAGCACAGATTAAGGCAGGCCACTTAACAGCCTGATGAGTGGCATCTCCCAGACTCTAAGCTGCACCCACTGCCTCAGAGGTTGTCAGTCAACACACTGGAGGTCCAGCAGTAGCCAAAATGGCCTGGCACCATTTGGTGGCTATGGATTGGACTTATTGATTCCATTAGATTTTTTTCTTCTTTTAAGAGTTTATTTGTTTATTTTTAGAGAGAGAGGAATGGAGGGAGAAAAAGAGGGAGAGGGACATCAATGTGTGGTTGCTCCTCACACGCCCCCAACTGGGGAACTGGCCCAAAACCCAGGCATGTGCCCTGACTGGTAATCAAACCAGTGACCCTTTGATTCACAGGCCAGCACTCAATCTACTGGGCCATACCAGCCAGGGCTGATTCCATTAGATTCTTAATGGTATCTTCTCCTTCAACTTGAAAACACTTAGGATTCTTCCCCCTGCAGGACATCCCTAAGCAAAGAACACACTCTTACTTTTCCTTTAAATATTATTTTGGCAACCACAAGAGATGGCAACTCTGCTACAGTTGAAAAATCTGCTCCACATCAAAGCCACCCTTTCTTTTCCCCAGATTTACAGAACTTTTAATTCCCAGCCCTCCTAAGTTCTCCAAACACCACCAGTGTTTACATTTTTTTTCAGCCTACACGTCTTTTCCTGCTTAAGAACCATATGCCCCATCACTTTAGTCATGGGGCTCACACACCCTGCTTCCTTCCTTTCCTCTGGCTCTTCTGGCCTCTGACTCAGTTACACCCACCCTGGCTGGTGGTACATTAGGGAACACTGAAAAAGTATTGGTTCTTGCCAGTGCCCTCTGACATGGTTCCTTTGTTCAGGACTGAAAATACTGCAGCTACTCAGTCACCCAAGAGCCACAAGTACTCCTCACTGCTGATGCTTTTGTGCCAATATTTCAATAAGTGCTCTCTGATGCTGACCACTGTAGACTGTGTCTTATCTGAAGTCTACTTTTACTGTTCTTGTCCCTAGTGAACAAGAGTTAGGAAGTTAAGTGGTGATGATTGGGCCAAAGAGGTTGTCATCCATCTCTTGCCTCAAAGTCAAGATAGAAACCCTAGTCCACCCAATGACACTGGGAGGAGAAAAGCAAAAGCTTTATTTGGGGTAGAAAATCCATTAACAGTCTCCTTGGATCCTACTAAAATCTAAATTTGAGGAAATGAATTTTCCAGAGAATTCTTCATTCTTTCATAGGAAAAACCTTTTAAAAAATCAAATCATGTCATCTCAGGTAGTGGCTGGACTCAATTTAGTCATTCAACAAACTATTTATTGACTATCTACTATGGCTGGGGACGGTGTTAAGTACTAGAGATAATGAGTAAAAGATATATGGTGCCTACCCCAGAAAGTTACAGCCTCCTAGGAGACTATCAGTTGGATGTCCATTGAATGCCCACCTCATCCAACTAAGTCTAGTTGGTTAGTTGACATTTTGGTAAATTAAATATTCATGGAATACATGAGGATATAAGACTATCTTATTGTTGAGACATTTAGTATTAAGCCCTGCTAAATCTGAAATTTGCAAAACTTCCTGCCATTGGGTAGGCTTCCTGGCCAGCAGAGGGCGCCACTGTGCACCTGACCAGCGAAAGCATCCACAGACAGCCCTGTGGCGGTCTCTAGGATTCGGGGAGGCTAGAGGAGACTTCTCACCTGCTTGTGGGCTAAGGAGCACTGCGAGTGAGCCCAGTACTCTGTGCTATGTACATATTCACCCTGTCAAGTAGGTTTTATTGTTTCTGATTTATGGAGAAACTGAAATCCAGGGAGATAAAATTACTTGTTCAAGGTCAATAGCTAATTCCAATTCAGATCTGTTGACTATAAGTTCTTGCTTTTCTCATTCATGACACACTATCTCTCAAATCATAGAAATTAAGAGCTACAATGCAATAAGACTGAACATTTGCCAAAGTTATTATTTGTGTAATAGAGGAGCTGTCCTTTTACAAAGAAGCTGTTTGTTAGTTAGAATCATAAGGTTGGGGGTCCCTTCACTTCTTCTTTTCTTATCTGAGGGGTCTCTAACTACAAGAAAACTCAGGCCCTTTTGAGATTGTATACACATACACAGATATGTTTATATGTATGTATATATACCTGTATGTGTAAATGTATATAATGTAGGCATACATATGCCTACATTAGTTTAAAAAGATATATTTCACATGTGGATCTACTATTTCATTTTTGTCCATCCTAGACCACAACAAAAACACCAACACAAAAACATGAATAAGAGGGAAATGTAGGATCATTCACATGGGAAATGTTATTTAGAAATCATGTCCCTGAGCTCTACTTGCTCTGTCTCTCTGATCCAGTTTATCCCCAGTTCTCAAGACAATGTAATAATTTGTCATACCCTGAAGGGGAACAAAAAAAAAAACCCAAAACTGTACTTCAAAGCACAGAAACTTCTTATTAACTTAAAAGAAATGATCAAGCAATTTAATATGAAAATGAGTCAAACTTACTAAAAAAAAAGAAAAACTAATTGGAGGCCTATTGAATGAAACAAAAGAAATAATTTAGTTTTTTTCTTCTTTTTTTTTTAAATAGACTGTTTTGGAAGAAAATCAGTCTTTTTAAAGAAATCTTATGCTTGAATGTGGTCAGGTGTTTGCAACATGGGTGTGGAAATTGCCCCCTCCTCCAAACTGTGAATATCAAATGGGCTGGAAGCCTCCAGAAAAGTTTTTGTTAACTCCATGCTGTTGTTTGGCTGTCTACAGCATCAGCATGACTATTGTCATGTGATTTTTAAACTATAGATCTGTGAAAGACTGTAGGAATTTATAGCACAAATGGAATCATCCTGCCATGATATGGTCCGGCTGATGGAAGGGCACTTGGTGTGCGATAAAAATTGTGCTCAGGAGACACCTGTGAACAGGAAGTGTCTTTATATCAGTGTCCATGGGAACCCATATCCAATGGGTCACTAATGGGCACATAACCAAGAAAACCGCGATGGCACAAGGTCAATTTTGGAAGAAGCCAAGGACAGAGGTGTGGCAAAGAGCTATGTATTATATCAAGTTTGAGCTGGGAGCTGAGCAGTAGGAGAAATAGAAAGCCAGTGTGGGAATAATGGGCTGGCTATAAAATGGGAGCAGTGAGGAGGGGATAGAGACCAAGATTTTTTGTTTGTTTGTTTATTTGTTTGTTTATTTATTTTTAGAGAGAGAGGAAAGGAGAAAGAGAAGAAGAGAAACATCACTGTGTGGTTGCCTCTCACGCGCCCCCAACTGGGGACCTGACATGCAACCTAGTTATGTGCCCTGATTGGGAATCGAACCAGCGACACTTGGTTCACAGGCCAACGCTCAATCCACTGAGCCACACCAGCCAGGCTGAGACCAAGATTTTAAATAGGGTTTGGGATAAGATTATTTTCTCCATACTAACAAGAGTAACTTTACATTATTATTGACTTATATGTACCCACTATACTACAGTCAGTACTGAGTATCAATATTATATACTTATTTTTAAGCTAAAAGCCTCCAATTCATGGCTTGTTAAACTAATACCAGTGTTAGTGCCTCCAAGAATACTTCCCCACATGGGAAGGAGTAAAACTACAGTTGACATCAGTTCCATTTCACAGAAATACTGAGAACCTAATGAGGTACAGACAGACCAGGAGCTAGGGAAAGACACCTTAGCTAGAGTGATAGTATATTCCAATTAAGCAGAGTTACTCCCCCAATTAAGCAACTGTCATGGCCATTAAGAAACTCAAATAAGTTTGCTTGGTGCTGGCCTGATTAAGTGCATTTACTGACTTAATGCACCATAGTGGTTACTAATAATCTTCAGCTCTGGAAAGTACCATTTGCATGGATTCTTGAATGAATGAAGCTGACACTGGAAATGAAAAGGGTATCAGCCTCAAAGGGAAACATTTGGATGGCTAAAATAGGTCTTGTTGAAACTGCTAATCCAGCTGCCTAAGCTTTTCTTGGAATTCTGGGCCATTCCTTCTCGCTGGCCGGCTCATGTCCTGTGATCTAACCATCTCTCAGGGGCTCTCTGGTCAAGCACTTTGGCCCTGCTTCCTCCTTTTGCTTGGCTGGCAACTCTCACATAGACTTCAATGGCAAAAAGCTGTCAACAGTTCATAAAAGGATCAAACACCTTAAGACGTTGTATACAAGTCCTAGGGATGTTTTCAAATACACTTCCTTTCCTAGTTCCTCACAGATAACCTTTGGCATGCAGTGAAATAATTTGGAGGGCGGATAGCCGGTCGTGATCTGGGGAAATTTTTCCATCCACTAGTTGTCCCCATGCAGGGTTTGGTTGGGGAGACATTTCATCCATGAATGGAACCTTGTGCTATTCCTATTAGCAACCTTCCTCTTCCCAGGGAACAAAGGTCAAGGAAAGGTCTTTCAAAGGAGGCCAATTATAAAGGCCTGGGCTTACTTTTGTGTCTACCTTCACAGCTCTTAACCAATCCTCCCCAAAGAGGAGCAAAGGAAAACACAGCTTTCCAAGAAGACTGTTCCTTTTGTGCCAGCCTACTTCCTAGCAAAAAGAGTTTCAAAATGAAGTAGTAAAGGTTGCTGTGTTGTTGTTTTTAAAAATCTCCAACTCTGAAGCTAAATACTGTAAGAGTGTTTAAAGAGGACCTAGAAGATAAAGAGCAAGAGTATTTTGTTGGCCTCACCTCAATGGCTAAAGGGTCCTTCTTGCCCTCGGGGGCAGAAGGCAACGAATAGATAAACTGGCCAGAACAAGGTGAGACTGACCTGCTTATTATTCAGAGAATCGCTGTTTCTGGTCAGCCTCTGAGAAACTGTTCCTAAGGCCTCTTTTGCATTCCTCAAGATTTTCTGCATTAGGGTTCTTCCTGTGAGACACAAAACAGACAATGATTTGAGTGACTATTTTCTCATTTCTCCCAAGGATGGCAGGGAGCTAGTGCCATTCTGGAAGATGCATAGAAGAGAAGTTAATCAATTTATATAGTGAATAACTTACAACAATTTGGGTTAACTCCATCTCCAAACTGGCTCAGGAAAGCTGTTAGAGAAACACCACACCTAAAGGCCCAGGCCTGCAGTCAAAAGATGGATAGATAATACTTAGATAGATAGATACAAACAAATAGCCACTCCAAGACGCACAGGAGATTCAGTGGTTTAAAAATAAATGCATGAACTTGAAATGTAACCTTCACATAGTCACAAAGTTTAGGAAAAATTCTTTCAGATGAATCTAAGAAAAGTTCCAAGAGTCTTTTAAAGCTTTAGATGGGAGGGGTCACAACAAAAGCAAACAAAGGCGCTCCACTTCGGATTCAAATGACCAAACAAGCACATTTCCCACAATATTAACTCCATAGCAAATCATTCATTTCTCTTTCTTTCCAACAACAAACAAACATTTTGTTGGGCACTACCTAGGTAATGGGCATTATGTTTCAGTTATAAGTTAGACACTGTCTGTTGTCCAGGTGTCATAGTCAGAACAGGGAGGAGGACAGGTATATAAGATGGCCCTGAGAGCAAGAGGCAGAGGTGGGTACAATAAATATTAAAGAAAATAAACCTTTATGAGTTGGTAACCACCTGTATTCTGGTGGTAGGCTTTTCCAGACCTTAAATGGGAAATACATGAGGTCCGATTGAGTTGCTGTGGTTGTGGTTGTTACTGTTATGTGAGTGGGGGAGGAGATGGTGAGGCAGAGCTCAGTGTTGGAAGGATCCGAGGTTCCAGTAAGGCATCCAGGTGAAGGTATATAGTGAATAGCTGGACACAGGCCTAGATTTCAGGAGAGAGCGTTCAGCTGGAGATGCAAATTGGAGAGTCATTAAAGGTTTTTGCATGTGTTCTGCTCATTCATGGAAGATGTCTTTAATGGGTAGAGGAAAGGTTGTTATTTTTGTTAACTTGATATAACAAAAGCTACATTTTTGGTATCAGCCTCTGTCCTGTATATTCGAAAGGTGATGTAAATGCAGCCATCAGCGAAACTCTTGGCCTAGACTTTAATCCACGGAAACCTCTGCAGGCTGGCTACTTTTGGCACAGCTTCTCTTCCCCCTTTCAAACACTATAATTCTCTAGTTTTTCCCCAGCACTTGACTTCCCTGAGAGAGATCAAAAAATCATCTGTGCTTCAATATGTGTATTTTTGAAATCTGTTTGATTATGCTGCCCATTGTAGGAGATTAAATAGGAATATTCTCTAATAGATATTAATATAATTACTATCCAAATAGCCAAAGTTTTGCCATATTTCTAACAGCTTAAGCTATATATCTATATATGACAGAAGAGATAACTATGAAATTCTAAACACTGACCTTTCTATAAACCATTACAGAAAAAATTATGTGTAACAAATATTGAAATATTGCATTTATTGAAAAAAATCAAGAAAGTTATGTAATTCAAAAGCAAAATTTAGCACAAAGTAAAAATTAAAAATTATAATATAATAACTTTTACCTAAATAAATAAATGAAGAAATTATTAGTGATAATAGTCAAAATTATATTCAATAATTTATTGATACAGAACAATCAATGAGTTTTATAGATTAAAATAGCAATTATTTCTAAATGAAATGAAATAATTGACTCCAATATCTTCATAAATGCACCTCAGAAACACTGGGCTCCTTACTGCTGAGCTGGAACCCACTACCGTGCTGTTCATAGCATAGAAGAGAAAGCAGGGTTTTATGAGAAGTCAGACAGCTCAGTGATTGAGAAGGTGGGCTAAGGAGTCAGACCAGCTGGGCTCAGATGTTGGGTAAATCACTTAACATCTATTTTTTTATCTGCAAAATGTGGATAGCATTTGGACTTTTGGTTAGGGCCAGTATAAAGAGCAAATGGGACAATGGAGAACCTGGTATGCAGTAAATGTTCAGTACATATTATAAGGTTGTGATGATGATGATGACTGAGTGAGGTTTTGGATCAAGACGTGAATCAAAACCCCAGGTTACTGAAACAGGATGTTCAACAACAGTGTAAGATACGTGGTTGTGATGGTGTGCTACAGAGGGAGCGTCAGAGCTGCGGTATCTGGCTGCACAGGCTGTGTACTGCGCACTTCCAGAGGCCCTGTTCACAGAGATCGTGACAGCACAGGGCTCGCTGCGTTTATGCTGGTACTGGCCAGAAATTAGCCCAGGAGGACAAGAACAACCCTTTTCATCACTCCTTGAATTTTAAAAAATGTTGCTTTTTCCTTATATAATCTCAGAACTCCTAACCCATACACAATTCTTTATTTCTGCTACTTGATCTAAATTGACTATATTTCCTTCCATAAAAATAGGTATCCCAACCCTGACCAGCGTGGTTCAGCTGGTTGGGTGTTGTTCTGCAAAGTAATAGGTCACTAATTCAACTCCCAGGCAGAACACGTGCCTGGGATGTGGGTTCTGTCCCATCAGGGGTTGGGGGCACATGGGAGAGAGACAGCCCACCAATGTTTCTCTCTCATTGATGTTTCTATCCTTCTCCCTCCCTTCCCCACTCTAAAAAAAATAAAAAATAATAAAATAAAAAGAATTTAAAAGGTATCCTACCTGAAACCACACCTTACCAAAAGAAGTGTGGATAGAGAACTCTTACTTTTAAATCTGATTAACATATTAATATACAGGTTTCCCTTGCTATCTGAAAGTAGAGCATTCGTATGAAAACTTTCATAAGCTGAAATGGAGTAAAGCAAATAAATTACCATTAATTTATATGGAAAAAATTTTGAGTGTTCCAAGACCCCCAAAATAACGTAACAAATCATACCAAATGCAGTTAATTATGTCATTTCCCATTAAGCCTAACACCCTTAGGAGGCCCCCAATAAATCAGGACACAGCGCAGATGCTCACAGACATGGTTCAAAGCTCTGGCAGCTTGATGTTGAGAGGCTGAGTGTAGCTCCCGGGGAAGGAACAGGCGGGGCCACTCTCACTGCTGGGGTGCCACTGCCTCTACAATGGTTTGCTGCAAAACAAGCTGAATGCCATTTTTGCCTTTTTTCATAAAAATAAATTTTTCTTTGTATTTCTTTCAGTGAGAAAAAACAGTACTGATGTTGGTCTTTCGTAAAAGCAAAGTGGTATAATGAGGTCTTTCAAAAAGTGTGTGTAGGGAAGACACCTGTATATCAGTTAATACGCATTGGAAAAAATGTTCTAATTACTCAATTGAATTTGCCTCCTACACTGGTGTCTGGACTTCTAATTTCCTAAGAGTATCAGAAAAATCAAACTTGAATTTCATTTAGGGAGATGAAAAAATCCTCACCTGAATGCATGTTAAAGGGACCATGGGAAACAACATAAAGGTGCATTTTGATTGCATGCCACTGGTTCACTCATTTAATATACCTTTTATAGTGCTCTCTACAGATGCACTGGCTGGTTTAGCTCAGTGGATTGAGCGTCGGCCTGCGAGCTAAGTGTCGCTGGTTCGATCTTCCAGTCAGGGCACATCAGAGAAGGAAAACTCTGACTCCAAAAAACCTCCGCTGCCTTGCGGCATACCTCTTCAGGGGAAAGGCTAAGGGAGTAAACCCCGACAGAAAATCCGGAGCCGGAGTCCCTAAGGCGGTTCGACGTTGTAGTCAACACCGGCAACTCCTGCGGCGCACCTGAAGCCAAGCTGTATTGACTCCGTCTTTCCCTTGGACCCTTCAGCTGCGAAGAGAGGGGGGGTCTGCTGCATGGGCAACAGCAGACCCTCCATATCACCCTGCCCAGGCTCTGTAGCTTCAGCTTCACTGGAGAGGACACTCCAGCGTCATCGCAAGATGTCGATTCAACACGGGAGGAGACAGATAACGTGTCACTCCCGAGTCGGACTGCACAGCCATTCTCGGCGGTGCAGATAGACTCATGAGAAGCTACACCATCGTCTCTCGAGACGGACGGCTGCCGACGACGATCTAAATCAGGATTCCAGAGGAATGCCTCCAGGGCCAGGCAGTTAAAGACACATGTGAACTGAGCTTACTATAGTCACAACAGAGAGAAAACCCCTCATCTCCAGGCATTCGTATTCACATGGTATTGAAGCACTGCATAGCACAATAAAACACATCTGGGGGCTGAGCAAGCTAACCAACTGTGCGGCCTTGCTTGAGTCAACGCATCTGTTTTCTTAATATGGACAAATGAGGGATGGAACCATTCTCTCACTGTGACTCAGGGATAACGATCACAGAGACCCCGTTTTCTCAGTCTACCCCAGACACTCTGACCTCCTGGGGCAGACTGTAGATGCTGGTCTGAAAAAGAACAGCCTGCTCCCCAGAAGTAGCCCATCTCCTCTCTTCCCACTGCTCTGTTCTATGGTCTCCTCTTTATTTGACTATATAGCTTTTTAAGTTACTTAATATCTGATTGTTGTAGAATACAGCATTTGAAAAATATAGACTAGCAGAAATGAGAAATAAGTCACCTACAGCTGTATCTCTGAGTACACACACACACACACACACACATTTGGTTCTCCTCTGCTAGGCACTCACATATTAATTATCTAGAATAGAGATCATTCTGTACATGCTCTTTTATAATGTAACCTACATTATTGATGTTTTTCATCAATGTGTTTTAAAAATGTAAGTAAATGTCTCATTTTAGAATAGTTTACATAAAAGTTGCAAAGATTTTACAAAGAATTTCCCTATACCTGGCACCCATTTCCTCTATTGCTTGCATCTTATATTACTATATATGTTTGTCACAACTACCAACTAATTTTGATACATTACTATTAATTAAACTCCACACTTTATTCATATTTCACTAATTTGTCCCTGATGTCCCAGAAAATCAAAAGAGTACTGGTTAGGTGTTTTACACAATGCCGCAAAACTTGGATTTGTCATTTTTTTTAAAAATCATAATTAGGTTAGGATTATGGCTTTTTCAGGGAGGCAGACCTCAGAGGTGAAGGCCCAGTCTCACACACTATATCAGGAGCACATGCTGTCAACATGACTTATGGCTGTGGATGGTAAATTTGATCACCTACTTGAAAGAGTATCTGCCAGGTTTCTTCAGAGGGAAGTTGCTTTTTCATATCTTACTCTTTGAAAGCAATTTGCAAAGCACAGCTCACTCAGGGTGGATGGAGTTAAGCTCCACCACCTGGAGGGAGGAGAATCTGCATAAATTATTGGGAATTCTTCTGTATGGGAGATTTGTCTCTTCTGCACTTATTTACTTGTTCTGCCATTTTTTATATTAAAATGGATGTATGGCTATTTATTATAAACTTGGATTTTTAATCCAATACTACATTATTTATTTTTATTGCTCAAATTGTTGCAGTTTTTTGGCTATCGGGACCTCTTTCAGGTTAGCTCCTGTGTTCTTTTGACATACCACTGTCCTTTGTTTTTTTGAGTACTTCTTAGTTCCTGGCACTTAGAGGTGTTTCGGGCTTGTGTGCCATATTTCCTGTCCTAGCACTAAAATCAGCCATTTCTCCAAGGAGCCCTGGGTCCTTTTATTGGAGAACAGTATTAGAAACCAAGACCTGAGTGAAACATATGCTCACTGCTACTAGGATGCCACTGTTTCTGGTCCCCGACAGAAGGAAGAACTAGGAAATACATTAATGCATACTAATCAATGCGTACACACATATCCATATGTATTCCTGCACCTACTCATTGGTATCCATATAGAGCTAAACATGGGTTCATGTTAATGTCTCTAACCCTAATCCATTACTACACGGTTCATTCTGTACCCACTCCCACTTACTTATCTGTTACCTCTCTTCAACCGTGAGAGGTCTGCCTTCTATCTGTTATCCTCTTATTTATCTGTTCAATTCCACTTAACCACGTATGGAAATTTTAGAATTAGTAAACCAAACCCCATGATAAACAATTTAACCAACTAGAATATAGTGCTTATGTTCAACTCCTTTTGTTAGAACACCGTTTTCCAAAGTTTATTAGGTCAACACCTTTTTCTCCCCATGAGCAATCCCCTTCAGTGAAGTTAGTCATATATTTGTAATAGTTATATTCTTTTGTCATATTCTATCCAGAAATTTTCTGACCTCTTAATGTTTGAAGCTTGCATGTATTAAGGTTCACCATGTACTATAAAGTTCTCTGGGTTTTGACAAATGCATAAAGGTACGTATGCATCACTACAGTAAAACACAGATTAGTTTTATCACCTTAAAAAATTCCCAATCCCCCCCCCCCCCCAGTTGAACACTCCCTCTTCCTTTGTTTTCCCTTCTTTATTGAATTTATTGAGGTGACACTGGTTAACAAAATTATACAGGTTTTGGTGCACAAGTCTACAACACACCTCTGTACACTATACCCGTGTTCACCACCCCAAGTCAAGTCTCCTGCCCATATCCTCCCTCCTGCACTTACCCTCACCTCCCTCCCCCACCCCATGAGCTTTTTCTCTTTTTCTTTTCTTTCTCAATCCCTCCACCCTTCCTCCTACCCAGTCCCCCAACCCACCTCTACCCTCAACAGCCATCAGACTACTCTCTGTCTATGGGTCTGATTCCTTATATTTTTAACAACCACTGTTCTATATTTGATCCCTATAATTTTGGTCTTTTCCAGAATATCATATGAATTGAATTATATGTTATGTAGCCTTTGTGGTTTGACTTGATTCACTTGTAAAATGCTTTTATGATTTATTCACGTTGGTGTGTGAAATCATAGCTGATTCCTTTTTATTGCTGAATGGTATCCCATTGTATGGACATACTGAAGTTCATTGGTTCCATTCACCTAATGAAGGACATTTTGGTTACTTCGAGTCTCTGACAATTATGAATAAAGTTTCAAACAGTTAGATAAATGACTAGAAGTGTGATTTCTGAGTCATATGGTAAGTCTATGTTTAATTTTATAAGAAACTGCAAACTGTTTTTTTAAGTGGTGTACTACTTAGCATTCTCACCAGCAATAAATGAAAGTTCCTGTTGCTCTGCTTTCCTTACTAGCATTTGGTACTGCTACTTTTTTTTTTTTTTTTTTTTTTTTTTTGGATTTTAGCCATTCTAATAAATGTATAGTGGTAACACTTGTTTTAATTTGCATTTCCCTAATGACAAGTGGTATTGAACATCTTTTCATAAGCTTATTTGCCATTTGTGTATCTTCTTCAGTGATGTGTCTGTTCAAATCCCTTGCCTATTTTTAAATTAGATTATTTGTTTTCTTATTATTGAGTTTTAAGAGTTCTTTATATATTATGGCTACAAGTCATAATATATAACTTTTTTTTCCTTGACAGAAAGGTTACTTGCACATGCTTTCTCTCATGTATGGCTTTTTTTTCACTCTGTTAACAGTATTTTTATAGAGCAAAATTTTAAAATTTTGATTAATCCTACTTTACTCTTTTTTTCTTTGCCAGTTGTGCTTTCGATGTTATAGCTAAAAACATTTTGCCCAGCTCAAAATTATGCATATTTTCTCATATTTTTGTCTAGAATTTTTATATTTTTACATTTAGGTCTATGGTACATTTTGAGTTAATTTTTATATAATGTGCAAGGTAGAGGTCAGGGTTCATTTTGTTGCACATGAACCCTAATTGTTCCAGAACCATTTTCTGAAAAGACTATCCTTTCTCCATTGAATTGCTTTGCACTTCATAAAATAAGTCAACAATATTTATGTGGATCAACTATTTCTGGCTTCTCTTTTCTGTTCAATTGGTCTACATGTCTATTCTTTTCCTAATTCCATATTGTCTTAATTACCATATCTTTGTAGTAAATCTTGAAATTGGGTAATGGGAGTCGTCAACTTTGTTCACCTTTTTCAAAATTGTTTTTGACTAATCTAATTCCTTTGCTTTTGTGTGTGTGTGTGTGTGTGTGTGTGGTTTTTGATAATTAAAAAAATAATACTTCTGGGATTTTGAATCTATAGATTAAATTGGGAAGAATTGACATCTTCAAAATATGTTTTCCAATCCTTGAGTATGGTATATCACTCCATTTATGTAGGTCTTCATTGATTTCTTTCATAATGGTTTTGAAGTATTCAACAAACAGATCCTGCACATATTTTGATAGATTTATAACTATTTTTTTGCTGCTATTGTAAATGATATATTTTTTTTAATTTTGAAGTTCAAGTCTTCCTTGCTAGTATATAGAAATACAAGTTATTTTTTATATTGACTTTGTATTCTACAACCTTTTTTGAACTAAACAACAACAACAACAAAACTCACTAATTCTAGGAGCTGTTCCGTAGATTCTTTGGGTTTTCTACATAGACATCCACGTGCACCTAGAGACAAAGTTCTTTCTTCCTTTCCCATCCATATGCATTTTATTTCTCTTTCTTGCCTTATTGTGCTAACTGGAAAGCCCAGTCTGGTACTGAAGAGGAGTGGTGATAGAAGACAAACTTGCCTTCTTTCTGATGTTATAGGTCTTCCTTACTGCTTCTGTTCCTCTCTCAGCTATTATTCTGGGCCCAGAGCTAGAAAATGTTCATACCTCCATAAAACCATGATGAGAAAGGCTGTTAGAATCCTAATCTTTTCGATATGAAAGGGACCTTAAAGACTTTCAATATTCTTATTTTGAGAATAAGAAAACTAAAATCTAGTGCCCAGTGTCACTTGCTTATTTATTTGTTACAGAGCAAGAACCAGAATGCAGGTTTGTTTATTTTTACTCCAGCACAGCTTCTACAATGCTGTGGATGCTATTTGATGAGACAGATCAGACACACCTCTCATCAGAAAGTGAATCTCAGTATATTTGCCTATACTCTATAGGTGGACCTCCATGTAATTCTGTGTTCAAGCCCATCTTCCTTCTGATATGGACTCCCAAAAGACTCTCCCTGGAAACCAGATTCAATGTGGTCATAAGACTAGTCCTACCTTCCATGTAACCCCACTCCCTAAGATCTCTCTACCATGGCCTCTATCTCTTCAGGTCCTCTTGAGCAGGTCCTCTGAGTTCAAATAAAAGAGAAGGATGGGAAGGGCAAAGTGAAGTAGGTAAATAATAAAGTGCATATCACACACCAGGGGAGAATGTCTATGACTGCCTCAAAAACGCAGGAAGTTAAAAACTTCTGAGCAAGAATAACAACACAGATGATAATTTGAAAATTCTTACAAAGCTTACTGAAAGGACTGCATTTATTTGAGGGTTTATAGTCTGGCATGCTACATTATGAAATAATTCTCATTACTTTATAGTCACACATCATATTCAATCCTTTATAATGGCAAATAAAAGGGAAATAATAACACCTATGTTTGTATATTGCTTTACAGCTTACTAAGCACTATTACAATCATGATATCATTTGATCCTTATAGTAATATTGCCAAGTAGCCATGGAGGACTATTATTAATCCCATCTTACAGATTAGGAAACTGAGGTTTAGAGACATTATATATGTGCTCCAGATCACAGAGCACAGAGAAAGGGTCCAAGGCAGAAATCCAGAGTTAGGGACAGAGTGGTGCTCTGTGAGGCACTAAGCATGGCCAAAGGTAGGTAAATTTTCTATTCCATGAATTTAAGATTCAAATCAAGTCTCAAGTTTGGGTACTGAAATGGACCTAGAAGGCATACGGAAATGGTGCAGCATATGGAGGGATCAGGAGGTGAAAATCCTCTGCAAATAGGGAACAGGTTGTGTGGCTTTAAGATAGGTATAATTTTTATAACAGTGTTGCTATAAAAAGGAAGAAGTGAGTGCTAATGAAACAGAAAGTCGAAGGAAGTCTTAGAAAGGTCACAGATAGCCAGATAACTTGAACTCCATTTTTGCCTACTCAGGAAACAAAAAGAAAGAAAGAACTTTCAGAAAGAAAAATGACAATGAGGGAAAATAGCAATGGAAACACATTCCTGTGACTCTGTCTACCCAAACAACCACTATATCTAATCTCCACACAAGACATACACAAATAATTTCAGAAGAACTGAATATACACATACTCCCAGGCTAAGCTATTGTGAAAATTTACATAATTTTAGAAGTTTTCTAAGAATGACACCAAGACAAAAATCATAAAGAAAAATATTTATCGATATGACTATATAAAATTTAAATATTTCTCTCTTACATAAAAATAACATGAAATACCATAAACAAAGTTGTAAAAGGACAAATTGGAATAATATTTGGAAAATATATGTTTGATAATGTCTTGTTTTTAAAAGTCTCTAACAATTTTGTGATAATAAAATGAGCTATGATCCCATCTGAAAAACATGGGCTTAGAGTATGACCAGGAAGTTCAACTCTGAAAAAACATGAACAAGGTCATGAAAAGTAGAGACATTTATTAAAGGAGTTACAAGATACAAGAAACACTGTACATAGGACAATAACACCTCAGTCCCCTTCAAAGTAGGCACCTTGGAACCTCACATAGTTCTCCCAATCACCATCAGCTGCCCTGTTGTATTTTCCCGAATTGCATCAATGGTCTGAAATCTCTTCCCTTTCAAAGGTGACCTTAGTTTTGGGAAAGCCAGAAGTCACAAGACACCAAATCTGGGCTGTAGGTGGGCTCAGTCACCTGGGTGATTTGATGTTTCACAAAAAACTCTGCATGAGACATGGTGCATGAGCAGGTGCATTGTCATGAGGAAGCTGCCAGTCACCAGGTGCCCAGAGCTGCGGCCTTCTGAGTCATCTGAATAGTTTCCGCAGAGGAATGTTCAAGTTTAATGCAAAATTTGGTACAGATTTGTTGTTCTACTCATTCAGTTATTTTAAATATGATGGCGACACAGTACACATGCTCACTCCATGGTGTCTACTACCCCTACTGACTAGTACAGTGAAGTCATCATTTTTCATGCATGTGCATTCTAGTCCACTCTCTTTGGCTACTAGGTAACATCAATGTTGTGCAAACCATTCTTGTTATATTAACAACGGCTAGACTTCTTCTGGAAAGACCTTGTATATAGCCAGTAAGCTATGTGTTCTACCCTTATTTGTAAAACATATCAATCCACACTAAAATAAATGCATTTTATTGATGTGGGAAAATATTATAATGAGTGTATAAAAGAGGTTACAAAATCTTACATTCAGTATTGGTTTTTTTGAAAGAACAGAGGTACTGAGACCTAAACAGTGGTTACCTGTAGACAGCAGGATAATGGATACTTTAATTGCAAAGTATCTTTTTTTCTTATTTAATTTTAAAAATAATGAGAATGAATTACTTTTGTAATAAGGAAGTGAAGTTAGCCATTATACCTGTAAGCAGAAATATCACTAACCATTACACAATGGTTTCTATTTAAAAATCACATTTGACTTATAGCATTATGATTTTCAACCCAAATTTCAAGAACACACTCTGCCATGAAATGGGAAAAACCTTTGCATACAACTCAAATCATTGTATGCAAATGATTTGAGTTGGCTTGTTCCCTACTTGGTGTTCCTGCCCTTCAGGGTAATTCACATTGGTAACTTCTGGCTTCCTAGATATAATCATTCTACTAGGAAAAGAGGTACCTAGATTATTATATAAACAAACAGCATAATCATAAATGGTATCTTCTGCAATTTGGGATGTTGCCTATTTTTCTTTCATAGCAGAATTAGATTTACATATATTTTGTATATGCTACATTAGAAACTTAGAACATTTGAAGAAATTTTTCACAGTGGTCAAATGTAGACTTTGATGCCACCGATTACTCCCCCAATTCAGAGCCTTCTCTCTTCTCAATCTTGCCTGAGGCGTCCCACCACACTGAGCCTCCATTAACCAGCACAACCTGCTACTCACACTATTGTTTAACCAGATACAGATACAGAGAATGAAAACACATTCTCACAATCAGCAAGGGACAAAACCAGAATCCAAATAAAAGGCAGTTTGAGAAAACTTAATTTACTGCCTCTGAATATTCCAGAAGTCAGATCACACTCATTGTTGAAGAGGGATGATCTGATATATATTTTAGGAGACTTTGAGATCCCGAGAGTATTCTTGTTCTCCATGGCCTCTCATGAAAGACAGTTTGGCAGGACACTTCACTTTAGTGAAGGTCAGGGTAGCAGATAGACTTTACGTACCCAACCTGCTATGTTTCTTGGGATAAAGACAAAAATTCTCCTTAAGAAGGCATTGTTAGCAACTGTGTTGTGCATCAAGAGCATGTGGTTGTAGTGGAAATGTCTGACTCTGCTCCCGCTTAATCACATACATAATAGGCCACTTTGTGTATTGGGCCACTGGTCAATGCCCCTTCTCACCGGCAAATCCCCTCACTACCATTGTCCCAGAAATAGAAAGAACCCTTTTCTGGATGAAAATGGTTTCTTTTGTTCTCCACCTCCAGATATTCCACTGCATACGTGTGTGTGTGCACATGCGTGCATGGGGGTGATTATGAGGGTCTCTCTCATTTGGAAGCCATGCTGAAATGCTCTTTTGAATCTGGCAGGACCTGGCCGGTAGCAGTGGAAGATATTTCATAATAACGATGATGCCACTCACACTTTTCATCTTCAAAGCACTTTCTAAACAGTAATTAATTCCCATAATACTCATGAGGTAAGTAAGTAAACACAATTATCCCCATTTTATAGGTAGAGAAACTGAGGTGAAGTAGCCAAGCAAATGGCCCACAGCCAAAAGGAGACAGTGTCAGAGCAGGGATCAAAGGGGAGAAGCTCCCTGCATCTGCTGGTCCCTTCCAGCTCGCACCACCTCAGACCGCCTGCGCTGAGGGAAAGTCACCATGGAGCTGCAGGTAGGCTGAAGGAGGCTGAAGGAAGCTGAAGGAGGGCAGGATCTCCCAGCAGGCCCGGCTCTGGCCTCACTGCCCTGGCAAATGAATGCTGCTATTCATCCCGTGGGCAGTTTGTGGGCATTTACTTCGAGATCCTTGCAAAATAACAACAACAAAAACCCTATTGAGCCTCCTTTCTCCCCGGACCACGTATTTCCTGAGGTTTTCCTTGAAATCAGGGGATGCATGGTACATATACGCCCTCAGGAAGCAGGATTATTCAGCCCACCCGACAATTCTTGGGAGGCTACAGTCAGAGACGTGACCACAGACCGGGCCACACGGCAGGAACCTTCCCCTCCGGGGTTTCTGGCCGAGCTACCTCACAGGACATTTAAGAGCCATCTGGCTGACTTCACACTGGAACACCCATCTGGCTGCTGCCTCCCCATCCCTGTGCTCAACACGGACACATCTCAAGTAGCTGGCAATTACACTGAAACCTTCTATTACTGCTACAGAGGGAGGCCAGGAGAAAATATGGATTGGAATGAAATGAAAATGGCTTATGAAGGACAGACCCCCATCTCAGGGGAGTGAAAGTCACAGACCAAACTCCCACACCACCCCCGCAGTGAATTCTCCCCAGGGCTCCAAGGACATACCAAACAAGCTCTCCGATGCTTTTCACCTGCCAAAAACGCTGCTACCTATTCCTGTCCTGAATCTCTCCTCTCACCACCTCAGATTTCCTTCAACAGCCTAAAGGTTGCCATGACCACCCACCTCACATGTGTGGTGAATTTAGAAGCTGCTGCTTTCAGCATTATCTAGATCACGATGGTGTCATGACTTGGCCCCTAATGAAAGCACTGAGCCTTTGAAGTGCTGAACCTAACATAACAAACAGTTATTCCATTCAGCTGGATGCTCCACTTTGGCTCCACATCTTGCCTCCCATTTGGCAGCACGTACCCTACAGAGCTGTCTCCCTGATTCTGCAGGGAAACCAAACCCAGGGAAGCTTGGAAGGTCTCTTGGAGAAGTTTGGCCCAGAGAACATAGGGATGGCACCCAAGAAAACAGTGACACAGATGCTCTGTCAGCATCAGGCACGCCCAGCAGAGGCCTTTGTCTGGGGTCTCCTGTGACCTCTCCCTGGCTGGCTGCAGATAATGAAACGATTGTTCCACCTACTTCAGTCACCTCTAACCTGCTGCAGGAACAAGTGGGTCGAGTAAAGTACAGGTTTATACAGTTTATTATACAGGGCCTTCCAGTGAAGAAGCAGACCCATAGAGAAAGAAGTCCTCAACATTGAATAAGGCTCATTTCATGAATATGTAGGTGACATCAATCAGACAAGGCACCTCCACGGTTAGGAGTAGCCTACTTGGTCCAATAATTGCAAAAATAAAACAATCCTAAAAATAACCAATAAAGATGAACAACATGGTTACAATAATGCCTTTTCCTTTGGTTCTTGGATGGGCAAAATACCCTCATCTGACCGAACAGTAAATTAAATCCACAAGAAGAATCCTTCCCTGTTGGCTCTGAATGGACTCCATGTCCCCCTCCTACACTAAGCCCCCCACTGGCCCGTGGCTGAGCGTGCTCCAGACTCAGGCATCACACACACATTGGTTCTCACCACAGCAACACTCCAGGTGAATGCTGGAGAGGTGGGCAGAGCAGAGAGGCATAACTTTTCACCACATAAAAGAGGCAGGATCCGGCTCGCTGCCAGAGCGCCGGCTGCACAGTGACAAAGCGTGTCACACCTTGGGTTTTGAAGTTCATAAATACATCCACAATGTTGATACTTCAGGGGGTGGGTGGGTGGGAGTTGGATTTCTGTTCCTCCAACTCTGTAATTAATTTATCCAGCAACAAGGCTATAATGATGCCAGGAAGAGAAAAAGAACACCTGGGGGGCTGTCTGTGGCCTTTCCTCAGAATGACTGGGTATTATGGGGTCGGGGCTGCAGCCTAGCTGTGTGTGACCTCAGAACTGTGTGTGTGTACACATGTATGGTCTGTGAATGGTGCATATGGTTTGTGGTAAAGAAGTATGTGTATGTGTACAATTTGTGTGGTCTGTGTTTGTATGTGTGTGATGTGGGTGTAGTGTTGTGTCTATGTGGTTTGGTTGATGTGTGTATCCACCTGTGGTGTGTGTGGTGCATATATATGTGGTATGTGCTTATGTGCAATATAAGAGTGTGAGGTGTGGTATGTGTGCTATAGTGGTTTGATGTGTGCATGTTTATATCTAATGTGTGTGATGTGTGTGTGGTCATATATGCATGTGAAGCATGTATGGGTGTGGTATGTAAGCATATGTGATGTAAGGATAAGAGCTGTGTTATGAATGTGCTGCAGTGTGTTGCATGTGTATTACTATGTATAATAAGCACAAGCTTGTGTTACATGTGGGATATGTGTGCATTGTGGGGTATATCATGTGTGTGTCATGTGTGGCTCATGTGGGGTATATGAGTGTGGGGTGTGTGTGTTATGTGTGAGATGTATGAGTGTGTGTGGCATATGTGGAGTGTAGCTGTGTGTGTGTGTATGTGACACATGCACAGGTTCAGCCGGCCAGCACTTGTGCAGACAGGCCCAGCCCTTAACTTTTTGATGTTAGCGCGGAAATATCCTAGTGCAGCTGGCTCGGGGTCCCGACACTCTCGCTGCGAGAGCTAAATCCCGGGGTAGGAAAAAAAGTGCTGTTCAAGCACCACACCCAAGAGAAGGGTTCCAAGTTGAGGATATTTATCTGAGACTCTATCAAGCTTCTGCCTGCCCCACGGGCTGCACTGCAGAGCCCGGGTCTCGTCAGTGGAGTTCAGAGAGGGCTGGGAGACGGGGAGATCCTGATGCCACCCACAGAGGAGTGCTGCAGAACTCCGGCCGCATGTTCAAGCCTCGGCCTTGGCACTTTCCAGTGACGTGAACAAGGGAGTTCAGCTTCAGTTCTAACATTGATAAAACATACATACTGCCGTTTTCCTCCTAGTTGGGGAGTTTCATAATATACACTACCCAGTGATTACCATTTATCCCCTTGTCTTCAATGGTGGTGTGAGCTTGCTTAGGAAATGGGATTCTTTGTCTTTCTTTTGGCTTCAGAGGTTTGGGTCCTCACCTCATACCCTAAAACACTCATCTCCAAAGCTGGAAACTAACCAGCAAATAATATGGCTTGTGATTTGCTCTTGTCCCATTTTCTGTTTCCAGTTCCTACAGAAAGTGCTAGAAGGCCTGAGGACAGTAACTCAGCTTTCTTGCTCTGCGAGTGGGAAGAGAGGAAACATAAGTTCACTGAGACTCTAATTCAAACCCAACAGGGCCAATACTTTGCCATGGGGTGGTATTCAAGTGCTTTAATGGTTAGGGGCATGGGCTTTGAAATTTCTGCATATCAATCCCTATGTAATTTTGAAAATATTATTTAACGTCTCTGAGCCTCAGTGCTTTTCAGTCTCCAAATCAGAGCTCAAAATAGTACCTCATTCATAGAATTATTTGAGAATTAAATGAAATAATAAATAATAAACTCTAAGACAGTGTCTAGCACATAGAAAGTGGTAAAAAATACACTTTACAAGATGATTCTCCAACTCCCCTGAGTAGATTAAACCCACACAGAAGGAGGTTCAGAGAGGTGAAGCAATTCACCCAAAATCACACAGTTAGTAAGTGGTGGGCCTGGCTGTCCTGCTAACACTCTACTTGGCCATACTCTTTGCCTTCTGTTTCCACCACTTAATGCTGCCTGCGCTTGCAGCCTTCAGAGACTGCTTCCCTGGGAGGCTGCTGAGTGCCAGAGACACTGTCATTCATTTAAGCTTTAGTCCTGAAAATATTCTAGGAGGAAGCCTAGGAAGTACGACAAAAGTGCAATAGACTGGCAAATTGAGATTATTCCCTTCAGTGGGAGCTAAAAAAATGCCCTGGCCTGTATTTGTAGATTGGTAGAATCCTACATGATCTTTTTGAGATGGAGAATTAGTTGCTGAGTAAAAAACAAACCTGATAGCAAGGTTCCATCGCTATCCTCACCCATAATAGAACCTACTATGCTCTTTCAAGCCTCCATGCCTTTGCATAAGCTGTTCCCTCTGAAAAAGACACCCTTCCTCCTCCCTCCCAACCACCACTTCTACCACCCTACTCTCTGCTCTCACCATACTTTGAATAAACCCCTTTTGTAGTATTTAGCACACTAACTTAACAATTTGTTTATATGTCTAATCCCTGCCTCTGGATTGTGCACATCCAAGGACAGGTGACCTGTTCCACTCACCATTGTTTCCCCAACACCTGGCAAGGGTACCCGGTGAGAAAGCATCGCCAGAGCATGGCACAGACCCAACACTTGATGCAGCATGTGCAATGTTGGTCCTGGCACAGAACAGAATGAGGTGTAGGCTCAGGGACAGGGCCTGCACGTCACCAGGATCACCACAGAAAATAGAAATCACTGCAAGTGTTCACAGCAAGGGGAATCTCATGCAGTGAAATTGTTCCACAGGTGTTGGAATGCCTAAGAAGCCAAACAGGAGAGAGGAGACACCAGAAATTAGCAACAGATGTGACTACTACCAGTCATAGGATAGAGGGACAAAGACAAGAGGTAGCAGTTCCCAGAGCCTGAGAGCAGAGGCAACCTGACTAATGGAGGGCCGAGCCAGAGATGGCCCGTCGTGAGGAGCAGGGCCACCAAGCAGACATAGCCATGGCACGGGCAGAGCGCCTTCTTCCACCTTCCAGCCTTGGGCCCGTGCCATGGCTGGCCTCTCCCAGCCACAGGGCGCCTGGGGCAGGAGTCTGGAAAATGCCTCGTGCAGGGTCAGGCCTTCTGACAGGGAGCAGAGCCTGGGCAGGAGGGCATGGAACTGAAGGTAACAGACCCAGGGTGGGCTTATATACAAAATTCTAACACTGATACCTTTGGGTAATAGGGTTAAATATAACTTTTATTTTGCCTTATTACATTCTCTAACAATATTGCACTTTGTAGGAGGGCTACTGTGGAGGGGATTCAAGACCAGGCCAAGAAAGGGCTGAAAGGTACAAGTCAGGGTCATATACACTCGCTGGTTTCAGGGCAGGTCTGTGTATTGGTTATCTGTTGCTGCATAACAAATAGCTGCAAATTTAGTGATTTAAAGCAATACATGTTTCCTGTCTCCAGTTCCTGTGGGTCAGGAGTGTGGGCCTAACCGAGTTCTTGGTCAGGGTCTCATAAGGCTTCAGGCAAGTGGTGAGCCCAGCTACATTTTCATCTAGAGACTCCGGGGGGCGGGAGGAAGCCCACCTCAAAGCTCATTCAGTCTCTTGGCAGAACCCGCTTCCCCATGCCTGTACTACTGAGGGTGGAGCTTTTGGTTGGTGGTCACTGGAGGTCATCCATGGGCCCTGCAGCTGCTTGTGGTTCGTAGCCACATTGGCTTCTCCAGCAGGGCCACTTAATCCATTAATCCCACAGGAGAGAAGGGCATCACATAATTTAATCACATGCATGATGTCCCATCCCCTTCGCCACATTCTAGTGTTAGGAGTAGGTCCCAAATCAGGCTTGCACTTGAGGGGAGAGGACCCCACAAAGGTGTGAACACTAGAGGCAGGAATGGGGGGGCACCTAGGGTCTGTTGGCGATGGTACATCTTACACTGTAGCTTTGTGTCCATCAGTTCTGATTTCCTTCTTTTGTAGACTTGAACTTTTACTCACTAAAAAGTAAAATGATAGGAACGGTTTCTGAATGTTTTATCAGAAATGTTTGCTTTGAAAATTAGCATTAAAATCCACTGGCATTTCAATTAGTGAAAGCTCAGATATACCACAAAAATTTGTTAAAGCAAATCCTATGTCAGATTAACTTTTAATTTTGGCTATCCAAATTCATCTTTAAAGCTTCAATATTTTTGCAAGCCCTTTCACCAAGAAATTCTAGTTTTAGAAATTTATTCAAATAAAACTGTCATGGATGTGTGCAAGGATTTAATTACAAAGATGTTAACCACAGCACTGCTTATAATTGAAAAAAAAAAGCAAACCTAAACTACAAACAACCTATTTTTTTACAATAGGGTATTGTCCATATAAAGCAATCATGCATTCAGGCAATAGAATGTAATGTTTCTTTTGCATATGATGTAGAAGACATTGAAGTACACGTAAAAATATTTACTCTATAGCTAAAAAGGGAGAAAGATCTTAAAACAGCACATATGCCACGATCTCATTTTGCTTTGTTTCAACATGTATAAACATGGAATAATGGAGAGTTACACAAAATTGTAACAATGAATATCTTTAGGTAATGTGATTAGATGTGATTCTTATTTTGCCTAATATTTTCTAAATTTTCTCCATAAAACCTATACTTTTATAATAATAAAATGTTAATTTTAAACATCTAAGTTATCATAAAAAAATATTAAGAACAAAGGGGATATTTAAAGCAATCTGAAAAATTACTAACTTTGGGTTGTGTTTCTCCTATATGGTAGTTCTGTTACCTCAAGCAAATCACTTAATCTCACTAGCTATGGTTGACTCATGTGCAAAAGAAAATACCATTTCCTCTAGCTAATAGCAGTGTCTACCACAACAAGAAAGATGCTGTGTAAGAAATTGCTTGCTAATTGTAAAGCATGAATTACAAAATATTTTCCCTTTGACATTCAAATTAAATAAGATACATCACAGAGAGAGAGGTATGAGGAAGGATCTAGTGGTTAAAGTTGTCATTCTGTGAAGGACTTTCATTCAGTTATAACCTCGCTTGGGGTCTGGGCTCACTGTGTCTTGCACACGTCTTGTTTCCCATCAGTTGGCTGCCTCATCGTGAGGACACAAGTTACCTCTCTGCCTCGGGTTTCCTACCAAAGCCTTGTGAGGTAAGCATTGTATTAGGTTTAAAGGTTTTCCACCAGGCCTGTTTCTACGAAGGAGCTGATGGTGTCTAAGGCTTTGTCCAGCTCTAATGTTCTATAATTCTGGGAAAGTATGTTTTTTCATGAGTAGAATATAGCCAAAGGAGGTGCATCAAAATAGGAGAAAAATAGGAATCAGGGTTTTTCACTTTGAGGAGGTTGCAATCCAAGCTGGTTACACTTCTAAGTAAGAAAAGATTATTAGTGATATAATAGCAAACCTTCCAAAGCCCTCTGCACTGGTGTCGTTGATGACACTAGTGTGAGTAGTGGTGTTGGAGAATACAAATCATGTGGACCCTGGCATCAGACTGGCTTAGGTTCAAATTCTGACTTGGTTTCACCACCTGTATAATCTTAGCAAGTTATTTCCCCTTTCTGAGCCTTGGTTTCTAATTCTCATACGACTCTTATCTTATGTGGTTTTGGGAGAATTAGGAACCAGTACAGTGCCTAGCATGTAGATATTCAGGAACCAGTAAGTATAATTAGTATTTGGAATTCATTGGAATAAAGTAACCAGAATTTTTTTTTAAGATTTTATTTATTTATTTTTAGAGAGGGGGAAAAAGGGAGAAAGAGAGGAAGAGAAACATCCATGTGAGAGAGAAACATCTACTGGTTGCCTCTCATACATGCCATGACCAGGTACCAAACCCACAACCCAGGTATGTGCTCTGATCTTTTTTAGTATGTACATATAAATAAATAAATTTTGTATATTTATCTTTATCCTGCATTCTTGCTGAACTCACTTATTAAATCTAGTTCATTTTTGTAGGTTGCTTAGAATTTTCTACATAGAACATCATGTCTTCTGAGAGTATAGCTAATTTTATTTTTTCCTTTCTAATCTATGTGCATTTTATTTTATTTTCTTGACTTACTGCACTGGCTGGGACTGTTGGAACTATACTGAAGAAAAGTGGTGAGAGTGTGTATTTTTGCCTTGTTGGTGATCTTAGGGGAAAAGCATTCAGTTTTTCACCATTAGCCAAAATGTTAGCTGTAGGATTTTTGTAGATGAGGAAGTTGAGGAAGTTTCCCTTCATTCCTATTTTTTCTGAAAGTTTTTTTTTTTTATCATGAATAGTGTTGAATTCTGTCAAATACTTTTTATGAATCAATTGATATAATCATGATTTTTTTATTCCTTAGTCCATTACTATGGTAGATTATGATTGATTTTCAAATATAGAGCCAACCTTGCATCCCTGGAATAAATTATACTTGTCATAATGTATAATTATTTTTTATATCACTGAATTCTGTTTGCTAATATTTTGTAAAGGGTTTTTGTATCCATATTAATGAGAGATAGTGGCATGTATTAACTTGTTTTTTGGTACTTACTTTGTCTAATTTTAATATGAGGGTAACACTAGCTTCATAAAGGAAATGGGAAGTATTCTCTCCTCTTCTATTTTCTGGAAGAGATCGTGTAGAATTGGTCTTAATTCTTCTTTAACTATTTGGTAGAAATTCCAGTGAAATCATCTGAGTCTGAAGATTTTGTTGGAGTTTTTACATTAGAAATTTAACTTCTTTTAACAGAGAGCTATTCAAATTCTCTGTTTCAGATTGATAAATTGTAGTAGTTTTTAAAGGCGCTGGCTCATTTTGTATAAGTTGTTCATTTTATGTGTATAGAAGTACTTGTAGTATTCTCTTAGCTTTTGATGTCTACAGTGCTTTTAATGATATGCTCTTTTTCATTCCTGATTATTGATTTTTTAGTTTCCAAGTGTTTGGTGATTTTCCTGTTACCCTTTCTATAATTGATTTCTATATTAATTTTATTATTGTTAGGAAATACATTTTGTATGATATATCTGAATTCAATAACTGAAGCAGAACCATTAGGATATACATATGTTTATATTCATTGTGTTTCTATTTATCTACATACCTAAATTATAAAATCTATGTTTTTAAATGTATATTTTAATAAGCATTTTTAAGGTAGAACTTTACCAATACAATTTCCTTTCTTTCTTTCTTTCTTTCTTTCTTTTTTGCTCTAGGTTATAATATTATAAATATATAACTTCTCTCAGTCTACTGGTGTTCTCACCAGTTTGAGTAAAGTATACTTTACTTAGCTACATTTATGAAATATGCATCTTAAATGTTCCCAAATATATTTTAGAACCACATCAGAGAGTGTTATCCTGCTTGCTTTAACTATAAAACTCAGGAAAAGAAAGTCTACAATATATACTTATATTTTTGGTTATCTTTATTTTCTTCCTTTGCCCTGGCTGGTTTAGCTCAGTGGATTGAGCGTCGGCCTGAGAGCTAAGTGTCGCTGGTTCGATCTTCCAGTCAGGGCACATCAGAGAAGGAAAACTCTGACTCCAAAAAACCTCCGCTGCCTTGCGGCATACCTCTTCAGGGGAAAGGCTAAGGGAGTAAACCCCGACAGAAAATCCGGAGCCGGAGTCCCTAAGGCGGTTTGACGTTGTAGTCAACACCGGCAACTCCTGCGGCGCACCTGAAGCCAAGCTGTATTGACTCCGTCTTTCCCTTGGACCCTTCAGCTGCGAAGAGAGGGGGGGTCTGCTGCATGGGCAACAGCAGACCCTCCATATCACCCTGCCCAGGCTCTGTAGCTTCAGCTTCACTGGAGAGGACACTCCAGCGTCATCGCAAGATGTCGATTCAACACGGGAGGAGACAGATACCGTGTCACTCCCGAGTCGGACTGCACAGCCATTCTCGGCGGTGCAGATGGACTCTTAAGAAGCTACACCATCGTCTCTCGAGACGGACGGCTGCCGACGACGACGATTTTCTTCCTTCCTAATGCACCAAGAGTTTTTCTTTTATCATTTCTCCCTTTATCGTTTCTGGTTTCCATGGTTTCTGATGAGAAATCTGCTGTCATTGGAGTTGTTTTTCCCATATAGGTAAGGCACTGTTTCTCCTTTGCTGTTTTCAATGTTGGTTCTTTGTTTTGTTTCCAGAAGTTTGACTGCAATGTGTCTGCTGTAGGTTTCTTTGGAAATTCTAGTGGAGGTTCACTTAGCTTCTTGAATCAACATATTTATGTCTTTTGTCAAATTTGGGAAGTTTTCATTATTATTAATTTTTTTGAGTGTTCTTCAGCCTTACCCTCTTTCTCCTTTCCTTGCTGGAACATTAGAGATAGCAATGCTAAATCTTTATTTGTATATTTATAGGTCCTTGCATCTCTGTTTTCTTTTTTTTTTTTTTTCAAATATTTTCCTCTGTGTTACTCAGATTTATCTTTATGTTCAGTTATTCTCTCTTCTGTCTGTTCCATTCTGCTGTTGAGCCTATCCATTGGGTTTGCTTGTAGTTGTTAGCTATTATATACTTCATTTCTAAATTTCCATTCATTTTTTCATTTTTTATTAGTTTATTCTTTCTAATTTTTATTTTTATCATTATTTTTTAACCCTCACCTGAGGATATGCTTATTGATTTTAGAGAGAGGAGAAGGACAGAGAGAGAGAGAAAGACATTGATGTGAGAGAAACATCAATCGGTAACCTCTCATACACACCCCAACCAGTCATTGAACACACAGCATAGGTATGTGCCCTGTCTGGGGATTGAACCTGCAACATTTTGGTGTACAGGAGGATGCTCCAACTAACTGACCCACCTGGCCGGGGGCTCTATTTTTTATTTTTTAAAACATGTTCATAATTGCTCATTGGAGCATTTCATGATGGCTCCTTTAAGAATCTTGTCATGTAAGTGTAACATCTCTGTCATCTCAGTGTTGGCATCTATCGATTGTCTTTTGTCATTCAGTTTAAAATCTCCTGCTTCTTTATCTTCTTGCTACAATGAGAATATTATGCTATGGGGCTGTGGATCTCATTTAAACCTCTGTTTTTATAGGCCTGTGATATCTCTCTAGCAAGGGAAGAGGAAGCATTGCCTTATTACCAGGTGGGAGTAGATATCCAGCTTCCCCTCTTGGCATCTGTTGACATCCAAGGTGGGGGTGCTCGTCCTTACTGCTAAGGAGACATGGGAATTATGCTCCTCACTAGGCCTCCACTGATTCCTGGCTGGCAGGAGTGGGAATGTCTCCTTACCGCTCTTCAGGTGGCCTCCACTGACACCACTGGAGGTAGTGGCCTTGTTATCTGTGGGCTGTGGGGAAAATGCTGACTCCCTAGTCAGCCTTCTTGGGCACCATGTCGGCACAGGTTGGGACATCTCATTACAGGTGAGTGAGCATGGATATCTAACTAAGGTCTCCATTCATCCTAGACCACTGTGGGTAGGAGTAGGACTGCAATATTTTTTCTGTGATTTTTGGCCAGAGTAAAGCAATTATTGTCTAAAAGTTTTCTGTTTCATTCCATTGCCCCATCCTTGGTCCACCGGTTAGAGATAGCCAACTTTTGTTGGGACTATTTTGTTTGTCTGTGCCATTGATGTTGTCAGTTGCCAACTTCTTTGGCTCTAGGATCCGTGAGCAAACAACAGCAACAACAACCAAAACCCCAGGAAACTCACCGTGGTATTGTTTCTAAGGCGCTGAACCCCTCAGCTGGTTTGTCCTCTGTCTTCACCTTTCAGAGTCTTCTAATATTTGCTTTATATGTAACGTTCAAGATTTTTAGCTGGATTACTGGGAGGAACAGGGAGAAGTGTGTCTACTCCATTTTCCTGAAAGCGGAAGCCCGTGGTTTACTTTTAACAGGGACTCAAACAGCACAAGTTTTCCCTTGAGCTATAAAGCATGCAGATCTAGCGACTACACAGAACTAATAGAAGACTACAATTAAGGAAAGCTTTAATATTTAAATTAGCTAAATAAAATCATTTTATGTGTAACTGGAGAAACTGAATAATGCCTGTGTATTATAGGCTCAGAGTTGTGGAGTTAGAAGAGCTTAATTAATATTTTAAACTAAGTGGCCAAATAGAAGTGTCTTATGAGCTACCAGAAGCATCAAAATGAAATTAAGACCCAGAGAACTCACAATCTACATTTTATTGTGTGGAATCATCATTTTTTCCTCTGTTCTCTTCCTTCCTTCCTTCCTTTCTTCTTTGTTTCTTTCTTCCTTCCATTCTTTCACTTTTCCCTTTTTTATTTTAAGACTTTGATTTTAGGAGGCTTTCTTTTTTTTTTTTTTTAGTTCTACATTGTTGCTTCCTGCATTTATTTCTGACTCTGCCATCAGACCCAACTGACTGAAACTACCACTTAGAAAAATGCCACAAATCTATGGATAACTGTGAACTAATTGTGAGAAAAGTTTAACTATGTGCAATTCTATAGACTCCTGTGAATGGTGACTTGGAATAGCACTCCACAGCATTTTGCTTTCAGACTTTTCTATAAATCCTGTTTCCAAACTTCATTTACATCACATCCTCACAAATTGGGTCAAATTTTTATTCTGCCTTTTTAACTTGGGACTTTATATTTTCTTAAATCAACTTTTTTAAACCTTAGTTATAAAAAAGTTATAAAAAAGAAAGAGAAAATTGTATTGGTAAAGTTCTACCTTAAAAAAAAAAAAAAAAAAGAGGCGCCAAAATCTCCTGTGGTAACCAAGTTCACAGCTTGAAGTTTTAGAGCTGGAAGGTCTCCATGCAGTCCAGCCTGCCTCCCTATCCCTGACTGCACTTTAACGTCAGTTGTTGGTTTTATAAACATGAATCTGACAGTGCACTGAATATATGACCCATGGTAGAGAACCAAAACTTAACTTTATTTATTGTCTCTTCTTTAAATTTCTGTCTCCTTTAATCTTGTCTTCTTTCAAACCTATTTCCCTGCTACTAGATGAAAACTTGCAGGCCTCATGGCTTTTCTGCTCATTCTGGGATAACAAACCATCCTAAAGCCTTGAATCAATAAAGAGGATGAGTTCAGTTAAAGGGGAAAACCAACTCTTCAATTTTCAGTTGAAGACCAGACTGCTGCTCCCCTATTTCTCCTTGAGGCTTATGGCTGGAGGCTGCCTGCCTGCCTGCCTGCCTGGGGGTGAAGGGCAGTGTGGGCGGCCTCTGCTCACTTCCCTGACCACATTCTTCCCTGCTCCTAGCCACTTAAGCCAACCCCAGTTGTGTGACACAGGAGCCAGAGAAGCCAGGAAGGTGTGGTACAATCCTTCCTTGTCACTGGCCTTGTGCCTTCTGGCACTAGCAGGTGCCTGAGACTCACCCTTTCCCAGCTCCTGTCCCCAGGGGCTCCCTGTAGCGACCCCTCTGGCAGCCTTCCCCTTGGGCCTGCTTTTGGAGTCCTCTCACTCTTCCAGCTCATCCTCTTGTGCCAGCTTTGAATAGACTGCAGTGCGTTCCTCCTCTCAGACATGGCCACATCTAGTCCCTGAGAAACATTCATGTGTCCTTTATGATGAGAACTCAGATGTGCAGGCCCTTCCCAGCTCAGGATCACACTACCAGGTCAAAGCCATTCACAGCCCTTCTTCCCACACTTCCCCAAGGACCCAAGCTCTCCGTCTTTAGTCTGCCCGTGCTCTGACCAGTCTGCTGGAAATGCTTCCTATAATCCAGTGGAGGAAAGACCACGCCTCTCTTGGAGTGAGTGGGATCACGGAGTACCCACAGTTCTCTTGGAGGGAAAGTTCCCACAAACACTTCAATCAGGCTGAAGGGGCCCACAAATGGTACAGCCAACTCTTGTTTGTTTTTTATTTTGTTTTGTTTTTCCTTTAGAAAGTCTGCAAGTGATGGTCTGCTATCTCACTCTATTTTTCTCCTTAAAACTCTGATCAATGTTAACACCCAGCATAGAAGAAGGGCAACTTTTTGTTCCCCCAAGTGATTTATTGGTATTTTGGGGCTGTTACTCAATTTTCCTCTGGCTTATTCTTTCAGAAGCTCAGTGATCTCAATTCTTGGAGTTATGCAGATGTCCCTTGAATCCTTTAATAGCTCTGATTTCTCCCCTCTCACTCCTCTAGTTTCACCACACTTCAAATAATTTGTACATCAGAAATAAATACACAAACTACTCATATGATTTTTGTACTTTTTATTTTTATTCCACTCAGTATTTTTGGTAGGTAATACTTTCATTTATTTAAAAATTCAGAAATTACAAAAGGGTATACAGTGAGAGTTTCTTTTATTTTTGTCCCAAAGCTGCCCAGCACCATCCTCCACCCTCAGGAATGAGGAATCTTTGCAGGGATACTCTGTGTACATACAAGCAATCATGTATTTACATTCTGCCCCGCCACTCACCCTCACACTTTCTTCTTTTTCACATTTGCTCCCCCTCGCTTTTTTTCCTTCTAAGAATAACTTTGAGATCCTCTATATGAGAGAAGAATTTCTTCATTCTCTTCCTGGCTACATGATAGACCTTTGGCTGAATGCCCCACAGTTCATGCAACCAGTTCCTTATTCTTGAATATTCCAAACTTTATCATAAATAATGCTGTAATGAGTAATCTAAATACATCATTTAGTTCATGTGAAAAAGTATACCTACAGGATCAAGTCCTAGAAATTGAATCAGTTGTCAAAGCATGTGTGCCATTATAAGTCTAATGATGTTGCCAAATTACTTTCCATTGGGATTGTCTTAATTGATTCTTCCTGGCAGTATAGGAGTACCTATTTCCTCACACCTTCCCCATGGAGCACTATTACAACTTTTAATTGTCGACAATCTGATTGGTGGTATTTTATTTCAGTTGAGTGAGGCTGAGCAAATATTGTTTATACATTTCAGCCACTTGTATTTCATTATTTTGTAAACTGTCTTGCACATGATATTTGAATGCTTACCTGGATAGACCTGAAAATGGTGGGAGGATTATTGCAATGGCCGCGTAGGTGAATGGTAGGAGATCCTGTCACAGAGAAGGGACCAGGGCTCAACATGTGGAGCTTCAAGAGTCCCTGCAGCAGGAAGCATGAACTATATGCTACAGCACAATGCAAACTTGGATGGTGGTGAACTTTAGCTGGGTGCAGGGACAGGTCTTAGGTCATGTCTCCTTTGCAGGCAAATCCCTAGAAGGGTAATGGCTTCAAAGAGAGACTTATTACCAGATATTATGTTCCAGCTGAACATAGCAATCAGGAAATTGCAACCAAGCAAAAAAATCTTGAAAATATTTGGTACTCCCTATGATAATACCTCATAATCTATCAGCACTAAAGAACTACCATCATGCAGTTTGGAATCTAGGAAGAAAAATATATGTAGGTAGTTAGGTAGATAAACATACTGAAGATAGATATAGCTGTATGACTATACATATGTATTTATGTATAAGTATGATACATAGTATATTTAACATATATAAGATACACATTTATAAGTTATCAAGTATTTTGCACCTGTTTAACAGTAAATTAGTTCGTCCTAAAAGCTCAACCCTTGATTGTTTAATGGTAGAATTTTTATCAACTATGTAAAATTTTACACAACAAACAGCCACAAAAACAAAACAAACTAGCAAAAATTATTTCTGCCAGTTTTGTGTGTATATGTGTGTATTAGGGGTGGGGTGCTCTTTTACTATAAGAAGCATTTGCTTGTAAATGTAGATAAGTCACTGGTCAGAGATCTTAAGCAGTGAGCAAATTTATTTAAACTTTTTATAAAAATGTATTTAAAAGGTAGACTTTTAACTTTTCATTTACTCAGCAATGTAGGCAATACTTGCAAGGCTTTGAAATTAGACAGGCAGAAAGATTTCTTCCCAAGCCCTGTTAGCTGCTTTCACTCATCGTGGGCAAGCCGACTCTTGAATAACCTCAAGTCCCTTCAGCTGTGATTGCCCGACACAGATGGGCTGTGATAACCTCAACGCTGTTGCAGTTCGCAGATGTGGTTCTTCGGAGCCTTTAAGACCCGTGGGCCAGTTGAAGCTGTAGGGTGCTTTGATAAGTGCTTTGCCATGTGGTGGGAGACAACAAGAAGCCAACACCTGAAAATATCCGGGCCTTGAGTCCAGAGGGGGAGGGAGTCTGGAAGCCATGTGCCTCCAGTTAAGAATAGGACTATGCACAAAACAATATTAACTTTAGAAATGAGATGAAAGCCCATGTGTGCTAGCTCTCACACAGAAGGGGAGACCCAGTGAACCTCCCACCCCCTTCAGCAGTGCTTTTAGATGGAAATGATTTCGTTGAATACTGACACAAAGGGAAGATACAAACACAGCAAAGAGCCTTAGTGAAGAACAATTACATGCAAGTAGGTTACATGAAAATATAGTCTCAAGAGCATGATATCTTGTGAATATTAATTAAGGAAATTATTCTCAGAGCAGCTAGTGTTTAAAACAAGATCTAATCTCTGCTGAGTGGGCCCGCCATCCCATCTCTCACTGTTTAACTTCAAAGGGCTTCAGAGTTGAAGCAAATGAGATTATTATTACTTCAATCTAGAGAGGAAAGCTTTTCTGACAAATCTGAGAGTAAATTCTAGAAATACCAGTTAATACAAAGAAGAAAAATATTCCACACTCACAAATGTCTATATGCTAAAATGTTTCTTAATCTTTTTATCTGATTTACTCTGTCTCCCTAAAAAAACTGCATATTTCAAATACAGAGCTGGAGGAGGTTATGGGTCAGCTGAAGATATAATTCTATTAAACTGTTCTTTGATTTGGGGACATTAGAAATAATAATAATAATACTATTAACAATAGCTAACATATATACATCTGTGTGTCTAGTACTGTTTTCCTTACCATCGCTCATTTGATCTCTATAAAAGCCCTGTGAGATTTGCATGGTAAACAGAGGTGGGAAGGGTATATGTATTAATTTGCCACAACAAAATCTCATAGACTTGGGGGGAGGCTTAAACAACAGAAATTTATTTTCTCACAGTTCTGGAGATGAGAAGATCAAGATCAAGAACAAGATCAAGGTGTGAGCAGGGTTGGGTGCTCCTAAGGCCTCTTTCCTCACCTTGCAGGTGCCACCATCTCTCTGTGTCCTCACATGGTATCTCTTTGTGTACCTCAATTTCCTCCTCTTACAAGGACATCACCCAGATTGGATTAGGGCCTACTCTACTAGCCTCATTTTAATGGAATCACCTCTTTAGAGACCCCATATTCAAATACAGTCACTTCCTTAGGTGATGGGGATTAGAGCTTCAGCACACAGGCTTTCATGGGAGGAAGAGGGAACACAATTCAACCCATAACAATAAAGTAACCATCCCATGCCCCCATAACAGCTCAGATTTGGAGCTGGGATTCCAGTCCTGGTACAGAGTCAGATGCTTAACCATCATGCTATGCTGCCCTGTAGGTACAGCCAGTGTAAGATAAGGCAATGCATGTCTATTTAAGATAATGGTCTGATGCCCCATACAACTGAGGGCAGGAGGACAAAGGCAAGTCATAGAGATATACAGAAAATAACCATCTTATTAGATAGGACCAATAAAAACAAATCATATTCATAGGTTATTAATCATATTAATCATATTCATAGGGTATCCATATGAATTTGGCAGATGTGTATTTAAAACATGTTGGGGAGAAGATAATCCATTACCTAATGGTAGAGCTTCAACTGTTGGCGAAATCAGTGCTGCTGCCATTCGGCTCTTCTTACACAACAGTAAACACATGCTGGGTATAGCTGGCTATTGACGTGCCCAGATGCTGAATGGATACAGTTACAATGGGATGAGAAATGCAGATGGTGAATAGAGACAGAATGACTGTGGGTGTGGGCTGGACGTGGGTCAAGGTGGGTGTGTCCATGTGGGTTCTCCAGCAGACTCAGGCTGCCATGGTGCCACAGTGAGTGTCAGTGGTAAGTGGAAGTATCTCCTGCCATTTGGGGATCAGCCTGAGTCTCAGAAAAGTCAGACTGCACCAGCCTCATCATCTGCCATTCGCCTTGCACACTAGCCTGGCAAGCCCACTCCTGGTTTACCCCATGTGCTGCGCAGGGCCCCATGTGCATGCCGGTGCTCATGCTGTTCCCTCTGATATGAATGCCCTCACCACCTCCTCCTCCCCCTGCCTGCCTCATTGCTCCAGCAGGTAAGACCCTCCTCGTAATTTCTGACTACCGCCTATCTGGAAATTGAGTCTCTTCTTTTACTGTCCCATTGAGCTCTGTTATTTTACTCTATTGCAGTGCTTTTTATTTTTATTTTAGTTGCTGCATGTCTCTCCTTCACTTAACAAAATATTGAAAACATGAACCAAGGTGTTTGCATGTTTATTTCAGCTGGCTCCAGATGCAGTGCCAGGCACATTGTTGGGACTCACCATAGAACTGTAGAATAAATGTCCTTTTCAGACAAATCTGAAAGTCCTAGAGATATGTTTTCTTTGGTCTGCAACCATTTAAAAATAATAAGTATGGTGTTCGTGTTTATGATTCTGGAGATCTCACAGAGTAAAAAATGGAATTATTGGCTTCACTTTAAAAATCAAAAGACCTGGCCACACTAGGCTTGAATCCCATGCAGCAATGAGTTGATGCTGAGTAGTGGCTCTCCCCTCTGGGCAATATATACACTCTGCAGTTTGCCCCAGTCTCTTCCCTTCCCTAATTATTTTTGCCTCACACCCTGCACTCTTCACTTGCTTATAAAACCCACCTCACCCCCCCCCTTTTTTTGGCATTTTGCATATCTTGATTTCATGAAACGAAGATCCTCATCTCCTTGGGACTGCCACTCCCAGCTCATGTACAAGAGTGATTTTCCATCATTCGGCTTTTGCCATAGCCACGTCTCGCTCCCCAGTCTGTTTCAAAAGGGCAAAAGAGGTGGGAGAAAGATGCTTCTTTTGGTCAATGGAAAAAGAGCTAAAGAAAAGATCTGTCTTCTCCTGGTATATCAGGTACTGGCTCTGGTGAGAGGCAGGATACTAGCCGGGGTGGGCAAACAAGGCATCTGGGAATGGCAGTTCCTGTATTTCAGCCAGCAAAATCCTTTTCAAAGCCTACTTTGCATATAAGATGGTTCCGCTCACCACATTAGAGTCACAGGGAATACTTACCTCTGGAACTTCCTTTCTGCAACAGTAGCACCCTGTTTAAGGGAACCGAGAATGGAATATGATCGTCTCATATATATGCTGCCATGAGGTTTCAGACGACCGTACTGGCATGAGCTTTCAACATTGAAAAAATAAATGAAAGCTCTCTGGAAATAATAGGAGCACTGTGTCCTGGAACCCGAAGAATAATAATCCCAGGCCATCAGTCATCCAAGCTGAAAACAGTTTCTTCCTCTCTCCTGGCTGTGCCTGAGATGACAAGACACAGATCCTAAGTGCAGGAGTGATCTGAACCTGGCCAGGGATACAGAAAACACTGCTCCCACCACTGCTGAAATCCTGGGGAAGACAGGGGACTTTTCCCTTACAAACAGTGAGGGTCACTTTCCATGTGTGAATAGGAAGCATACTTTGGGAAGACAGATCATAATTCACTAGCCCCAAGTATCTAGAGGATTCACAAGAATATGAACCTTGTAGAGAGAAGTTACCTATGCAGAAGCCCACTAGATTCTCTCCACTCATGGCCTCCCAACAAACTGAAGCAGCAGGCACTGTCCTGATACCCATTTCACAAATGGCAATGCTACCACTAAGCAGAAGAAGCAGTCACCAAGCTCGTGAGCAGCAGATTACAGTCTGTCTATGTGATTTCAAAGCCCTGGCTCCTAGCTTTCACTCTCTGTTACTTCCCCGTTCATTTGCTTCATAAATATGTATTTATTGAGCACATACTATGAACCAGGCACTGTTGTAGGAGCTTAGGATACAACAAATCAAGCAATAGGCCCTCCAAGAAGTCACATTCAATGCAGTGTACACTGCAATGCTGTCAAGTGCACACACCAGAGTTGGGAAGATGGTTTCCAGATAGGTCTCACTTCTAAAGTCCCTGGTGAATGTGTGAATTTGGGGAGAGGTTTGAGCTGAGCTGCTGTATATGCATTTTTAAAGTAAATTCAAGGGGCTCAAACAAGTTCCTGCTGAACTTGAAAATGAAGTTGGGTATGTTCTATCACTTTTTCCTGGAGGGGAAAAAAAATCCCCCACTTTTAATTCTCTTCTGAACTCAGCCACATGTTGAGATAAGGAGGGTGGGGTTATAAATCAACTCAGCTCCCTTGGGAGAAAAATTATAGTAATAAGCTTTTAAAAAATGATAATAATAAGCTATATGATTTCAAAGTGACTCACCACCACTCCCTCCCCCTCCTTTATTATTTTTTTTTTACAACTGAAATTGATTTTGAAAGGAAAGGCAGTGGAGATTTTCGTAGAATACAATCCAGACATTCTCAGTCTAAACCCTCTCACCAAAGAGACTGCAGATCTGGGAGCCTGGGCTCTGTTGATAGTGCCCTGCTCTGTGCCGACATACTACACCCACCACCACATGTCAGTCAGCATGCCAGAGAGCTCATAGATGAAGGAAATAAAGCTAGAATGATATTAAGACTGAAATCAATACAGCTTTCTTTTACATTCCCCAATAGTCTCAATAACTTCAAAGAAGCAGATATGAATATAATTAATGAGTAGAACAAGCACCAAGTGAAAAATAAATCTGGCCCTTGTTTTATGAGCACGGCCAGAATGATGGGTTGGAATTGCAGACATTTGTCGGCAATCGGACTGCTCAGTCGTTTCTAAGTGGTACAGCCTTTGGACCAACTGAAGCTGCCAGCCTGAGTGCCCCTTAGAAAGAATACATTGCTGGAACTACTTGGTACCCAATTAAACAGAGCCCTGTACTTGATGCATTCAGCTGTGTTAAAATTTATGTTTGAACCAGTATGAGGATGAATCCTCATGCCAGATCTCCATCTGGCTTCCTCTGCAAGCTAATCCTGCTTTAAAATGTGTATATTCTTAGGAAACTGACCAGTCTGAATAGCAACAATGCTCAGAGGAAATTCACACTTTTATTTGGAAAAGAAGTAAGAGCTCTGGCTAGGGAATAGGCACAAAAGCTAGGAAAGCACATGGCTTTGCTGGTGGTTCTAGCTCTGTCTCTCATTCTGTGGCCCCTTATGGAAATCCCTCAAAGTTCTGATCCTCAGTTTCTTCATCAATAGTAGCGTTAATGATAGCAATAACACAAGTATTTACTGGGTGTTGATGGTATATGAAACTGACTCTGTTTCAAGGCTTCATACATTTCTCTCTTTTGACCTTCACAACAGCCCTATGAGGTCGTTCTGTTACACCCCTTTTTACAGATGAGGAAAATGAGGCTCAGAGAGGTGCAATGACTCATGCTTTTATGTGCATGAAAGCCAGCATTTTAAGGGAAGCCGCCTGCTCTGGCCTCCACTCTTAAGCATTATTTTCTTAGGACTGGCAGTCAGGAGGTTTCAGATATGAGTTCATTTATCAACCCTGGCCAAGTTTATTTACTCTGTGTTTCAACTTCCTGGTCTCTAGACTGATAATAATAATACTTGCCTACCTCACGTCCTCAATTTAGTATATGTAGCATGAAAAAGTCAAAAGAAGAGGAGGAAATGAATGGCAAATTGCAAGTGTCTCTTTATATGTAACAGAACCAGAAGCAACTGGTAAAAAAAAATTTCTAATTGCTCATAGCCTACTTATGGCCTTATGCGACACCAAGGCCTGGGTACACTTGTCCCTTTGCTGCTAAACCTTCTTAGCCCACTGTGGCCAATTTATGTGACTACTCAGGTATAGGGTAATGAGTCTATATAGAAAGAGTAGAATAATTCTGGAATTCTTCATGAATATAAACTGTGGAATCAAACGAAGGCATTCAGGCCTTGGAGTGACTGTTAAAAAGTTAGATTATTAACAGACTTCATATTTGGGATCAGATGCACTAGTTCATGCTCTATATTATTGGGCTATCATTTGGCCCAGAGACAACCCTATTTCTAAGACATTTTCCCTGAAAGGACTGCAGACAAATGAATTTAGCCAGAAAATGTCTTGGCAGGGGAAGCATGCTCATTACAAGACTTAGGCAGATAGAAAAAGAAGTAACAGTTTGTTCTCGTGATTGTCACGAAATATATACAAATGTCTTGATATTCTTTCTTTTAATTGAGTTGGAAAAAGAGACATTGCACCCTTAAATTATAGTCAGATAAAAATGTGTGTAAATTTTGAACCAATCTGGCTACTGCTCGGTCTTCACAGGGCAAGGAGTAAGTGCAAACTCAAGGAAGGCCATGGCCATGTCTGAGAGAGACAGAGTGAGGGGGACCTACTCCTCCTCAGGTCTGACCAAGGAGCTGGCCCCAGGCAGAAGCAGTGTCCTGGGTGCCCTTTGTCTGCTCCGAAGGTATGAGCCTAGCAAAATTAAAAACATCGGGCTGGGCCCAGTGGGCTGGGGGTGGCTGAGGGTGGGGGGAATGATAGCTCTTATGAGCCACCTTCTACCCTTTTATATGTGGTAAGGAAATCTAAGATCCAATCAGTAGCCTTAATTGAAAGGTTCAGTGAGGGAGATCATGCAGCTCCTCTTCCTGCCATTAATTTTCATTTTAGCCCCCTCGGGCATATTGATGGGTGTGAAGGTGATGTGTGGGGACCAGCCATTCTGATTGCTGTAGCTGTGGAAAGAGGGGGAAGCTCTTCCACACTGAAATCTGCAAAGCCCCTGAAAAGCAGGTGTACTTGTGGTGTGACTCAAGTACACAGAGCCACATCCCCTCAAAGCTGTCCTTCTCAAGAGCCATAGTTCTCTGCCTCTGTACACTGGCTGCCACAAAGCCCCTGCTCCTACCCAAGAAGGGATATCTGGCCTGTGGCACTGTCCCTCAGCCACCTTTCATAAAGGTCACAGTCATAAGAAGTGGGTAGGCGTGAAGGGGGTGGACAGGGGAGACCTGGATGGGAAATGGGGAAGGGTCCGGAAGATTGGGAGATGGGGAGAACGTGAACCAACAGAGTAGCAGCAAGGAGAACTGTTTAGGAGCTTTAAAGGAACGCCACCTAATCTTTATCCTCCTTTATTTTTGCAATGTTGCTGAATGCTCCTATTAAATGCTAAGTTAAAATCTGTGGTCGTGCTAACTGAGCCACCACTTTGGTGCACACTACTTGCTGTTATACAGGATGAGCTTCCTTCTGTGGGAATTAAGACTTTAATAGTGTCTTCTTTGTGCTTTCACCAGTTTAAAGCCAGTGCAAAACATAATTATGGCAAAGGCTGTTAACGGATCAGGTGGTGGCTTTTGCGGCCTTACTGTGTGCCAGACTTTCCCTCCATTTGGCCCTGCTGACTATCATCTTCTAATTACGTGTTCCACTTTTTGCTTGACAGCTTTAGAAGTTACAAGGATATTATCTGAATCCAAATTAAATTTCTTTTATCTTTAAAAAAAGTGAAAAAAAAAAAAAAAGCAGACAAACTGAACATGGAAGACATGTAAAAGCATCTATGGTTTTCAAAATCTATGAGAACAAAATCAACCCCAAATCAACTCTAGCCCTGCCTTGGAGTCAGTGTCTTCTCTGCTTGAGGATTTGCACCAGAAAAATAAAATAAAATAATCACACTTACTCATCTAAGAGTGGCAATTGGTGGATTTAACAGTGCCCTGAAAATGAGACTCCAGGGTTTAATAAAGCATTTCATTCAAAGGTTCGTTTGGCTAATAAAACCCCGGTTTTTCACTCGTGTTTGAAGCTTGTCTATTATTCTCTCGCGTGTGGTGTGAACCAGTTTTCTGTGAGCTGCGGCCGCTCCTGAGGATGTTTATGAATGGCACTTATTAGGAAGGGAAGAGCGCATGAATTCAGATCGTCCTTAATGCCGAAATGAGCTGTAATGAAGGCCTGAGATCAAAGTGCTCGAGGATCCCCAGCCGATGAACAGGCCGCCATGCTTGCTCCAGGTTACTGCAGAAGAGGGTTAGGAAATTTCACTTAAGTAGCTGGAAAAGGGTCCACAGGACAGCCTGTCCTGCACTTAATTGTTTATGAGACCTATGGAGGAGAGACACTTTTAACAGATATGGAGTCTCCCTCAGAGAAGACAGGAATTATCAGACATTTTCTACAGGGGAGAGGGAAAGGCTTTACATTCGTGGTTAAGAAGAACAGAAGCAAGGCCTTTCTTAACTCTGGGGTCAGGGGGTGAGGGAAGAACACAGACCCAGAGAGAGGGGAAGAAAGGGAAAGGAGAAAGGAGGGGCAAGCCACCTTCCCCTCAACCCTTAGAGTAAGCATGGACCCTCCTTCCAGGGGGAAGCACATCTCGCTTTTTCTAAATACTGGATGAACACGAAGCCAAACAGAGCTCCGGAGCTGCAGCCTGGGTCCCTCCCTGCTGTGCGTCATTGCAGCAAGAGGCTGGGGGAATCTAAAGCAGATGCGGCCGCGTTAATGCTCCGACGTTTCACTCTCCTTCTTGAAAAGATGTCGAGGATTATTTGTGTTATGACTCTGGAAAAAGCAGAGGCATTCTTTTAAAGCATGAATGAAAAATGAGTACAAAGAGTTAATTTGAAACCAATCAAGCCCTGTGCACCTCTGCTGCTTCAGAAATCCTGCTATTTTAATGATGAATTTATTTTCAAAGCAGTGCTGATTCTTTGGAGGGGAATTCCACCTCTCACAGCTGCATGGTGTGCCCTGCAGTGTTGGGCTTTTTCGCCCACCTGCTCTTTGTGAAACAGTGTGGACTTCCCAGGGCTGAGCGTGTGCCAAGATGGCTGAGCCGCCGCCCAGGGCCCGTCCTCAGCCTGCAGCCACCTAAGTGTCAGCAAATACACCACAAACCCCTGCAAAACGGGCAAAGCAACTTGTGGAGCCACGCAACCACATGGCAAAGCCACAGACTCCCTCTCACCTTGCAAAGGACCCTCTTGAATTTTCTATGGTTGATCTGTTAACCTAACTTGGCTTCTCCACTGCCCTGTTCAAAAGCAATAGCATTGAAAATATTATTTGCAAAAAGTTTTCAAAACATCACACCTAAAAACGCTAAACAAAATTTCTATTTTGTATTCCAAGTACAACTCCCAAAGAGACCAGAGGATTCTATCTACTTGAACTGGAATAGTGCTGATATGTTTGCTTTGAAATACCACCTAGCCAAGACTCTAAAAGCTCCATGTAATAGCTTTTGGTTCCCTTAAAAAAAAATCTTTATTCCGATAAAGAATTATAATGTTCTGGAATTTAAATGTGGTTGCTATGCATTTGGTTATTAACAACGAATTTCTGGATTAATGCAGAGGCACATTGACTAGGGCAGAATACTGTCCCTTAATCCTTTGAGGACATCCATAGTTCTCTTAGCTAGTAGGACAATGAGATCTTACCTTTGGTGGTAAAATGCATCCTTTTCCCCTCTGTAAGAAGATTTCTCCTTCTAGCTTCTAGAATTATCTGAGGTCCATCACTATAATGTTACAGCAAGCATAGTAAAACAGAAACATTATATCGAATTATCTATTTTATAATTATGATTCATTGGAAAAATGCACAATTTCTTCTAAATCAAGTTTCATGAAATGTAAATGGAATAATCTTTATCTTTTCTTTCGATCTTAATACCTAAATTTACACACCTTTACAGTTCTTTCAAAGTTGACCAATAATCTCAAAATGAGGCGATGGACAATTTGTCTGCATGTCATGGCATTGATAGTAATAGTAATAGTAACAGTAGTAGTAGTAATACTAATAGTAATGCTGGACTAAAGGCAGGGGACTAGATTTTACTGAACTTTATTGAATACATTTTGATATTATTACCCTAGAGCATCAAACTTCATGTGCTTTCTATCAGTCTTTGCTGCGAATAAGACAAAGATCACTGTTTATGCTATAGCATCATATAATTTAGAAATCTATAAAATGCAGCTCACTAGTGTTATTCAGACAGCAATTTAAATATTTTCAAGATACAGCATGCTTCAGTGAAATATTCTATTTGTTTCTATTGAACAGATAGAATTCACATACCCCCAGATCCTTGTAAGGAACAGAATTTTCAGGATACCACCTTCAGCTCACATACTCACTTCCAGCCTTAAAGTCATGGTAGACCTGCTAGTGACTGTCCTGTCACATGTGCAGGCAGCCAGGCTCTGTGCAGACACACCTGTTACAGAGAAAATTTCCAGACAATTGGGTCAATGGCCATATGGCAGTGGTGTTCTGTTCTCCCCACACTCTCCTTTGCCAAGACTTGAGTTTAACATACAATGAAATCATCTGAATCAATTATTTTAGTTCAATGTACCTAAATATTTAAATATATTCTTTCCATTATAGAGCTTAATTGCTTTTAACTGAAACTCTAAAGCAGAGTCAAATAGGAAGCTTATAAATCCTGATAGTGAACCTACCAGTTGTGCTTCCTCTAATTATGGATTTCAGACCAAAATCTACTTGTTGGGGTATAAATGAACAAGCCCCCTGACTCCGGATGCAATTCCTCCACCGTGTGCCAAAGGCTAGGAAATTATTCTAGAAATACCAGAACAACAATTTGGTATTTTGACCCACTTCATATTTTAAGAATCTCAAAGTTGTGCTATGAGTGTTTTAAAGATCTGCTTATAGGTGTTTGGCAAGACTGGACCATTTACAGTGGTACCCTCAAAGCCTAGCATGGTGTATCGCATGCAGTAGGTTGAAGCAGAATGGATTATTTCCCAGCATCCATTCCACCTCTCCTACATGAGGTAGCAGCTGTGTAGTTTGTATGGGATTGTCTACCTATTCTCTAAATCTGGGGTGGACCCTACATAGTATAGACCAATCAGTAGAATCCCAAATTTCTATCCACAGTGATTGTTTTAGAAAAGGCACATAACCCAAATTGGTCCAATAGGAGTGAAGCCCAGAACCTTGCTGATTAGGGGAGAAATTCTTGCTGATTAGGGGAGAAATTCTTGCTGATTAGGGGAGATATGAGCTATAAAGTAAAATAGCTATTTTTCTACTAGGAGGAAAAAAGTCTGAGAATAAAGGTAGTACCCAGAGGAGAACAGGGCTGGAAGGAGAGTAAAGAAAGAGAGTCCTGGCCAGATCATTTCTGAAGCTTGAAATGCCTCTGGACTTTTCCAGCTATGTAATCCAAGAAAAATTATCTTTATTGCTTAAGCTACCTTGAGTTTCCATTATTTGCAATCAAAAGCTTCCAAATTATCACAAAATGGTTAAATAAATATTTCTTGAATGACTGCATAGTTATATATAGTGTAACTTAGTCCACATAAAAATAAAACATCATTAATCACCACATTTCTGTTACTAAAATTTCATTAGCAAGCTCTAAGAAAAGATTTGATCATTGTAAAGCACTATGTATTTTTTATCCATGGTTACAGACCATCACCTGAGAGTGAAAGGACAGAAAAAGAAGTTATCAATTCCTGGAAGATTTCTATATGTCCCCATAGACATAAAAGATGTTGCATGTACTCACTACACAAATAGGAAATTAGTGACAACATTTTTAATTGTTAAAGTAAAATGCTTTAAACAAATGCCCTAATGGTTCACTGTAAGGAAAACAAGATCATCTCAAAAATGGTGATTTGTTCTACGCCATCTATTCCCTCACCTGATCTCCCAATGACTAATGGCTCACAGGTGTGAATCAGTGGACCAGGGCACAGACTGGCTCTAAGCCATGTAAAGACCATCTCCATGCTCAGTTAATGGTTCTCCCACAGATCCTAGAGTGTGAACTCAAAGAGGGCAAGAACTGGACTTATTCTCCATTGTGTCCCCACACCTAGTATGTGACACATGGTATGTGCCTGTGTGTGTACAGTTTGTGGCACACAGTAGGCTCTCAATCATTATTTGTTGAATAGAAGAATGATTATTTATGACTTGAGTCTCATTTGCACTATTCTTATTCTGAGCTCCATATAAGAAGTATGAGGAAATAAAAGACATAATTTAGTTAATTTGCTTTTTTTCCTCCCAAGCTGCTTTTGACACCCATCAGGTTCTTGCATCCCTCTAAAGCATCTTTAGGATGTCCTCACACAGCCTTAAGGCATTTTTCTCAACAGAAAATGTGTTGTCTGCCAATAGAGAGAGGAGAATCAAATGAGTTCTTAACCTAAAAGGTGGATATGTGATCTTTTGGGGGTAACTGCAAGACCTTAAGGAAGTCATTTTACCTCTTTGGGTTTCGATTTCCTTATTCCTAAACTAGAAGGAGAGAGTTGAATTGTGTAAGTAGCTTTTTGAGCTCTGTTTTATGGAACCTGGTGTATTTTGCAGAACAGAGAGAGACAGAGAGACAAGAGTAATAAGGCCAGGACCCAGGGTTCTCTACTCCCACATAAGCATAAGAAGTTTCTGAAGCTGAACAGAGAGAAAGAGAGAGAGAGAGAGAGAGAGAGGAAGAAGGCCAGGCCTGGGTTCAAATCTCAGCCCTACTCTTTACCGGGTGCATAATCTTGGGCAAGTGACTTGACTTTTCTGCACCTAACTTTCCTCACCTGTAAATAGAGATGATAATAATATTGTTTTATAGAGTGTTATGAGGATTAAACGAATCAATACGTAAAACCTAGTACATGAAAAATATTATATAAATTTTAGACCTTATTTGTTTTATATATTCAAGTTCCCCATAATGTTTAAATTTAAATTTTTAAAGGTCTTCTTCTGCCAACAAAACAAAAATAGTTAAATTTTTTAAAATGTTCAGAGTCTTTAATTAGACTGTAATAAGAAATACTAATTACAAAGGGTCTGGTGAGCTATTACCCTCTCCAGCTACTGCCCCATGATTGTCATTAATACCACACCTCTCTGCCGCCAGCCAGACTCTCTCCAGTGTTTAACTCAACACAGCAGACTCCCGCCGCCCATATGAGCTGCCTGTTTCTCCTAAAGCTTATTCTGCGGTCCCATTCAAATGGTCTCCGCAGAGCTGTGCAGCTGATGCCTGGTACTTGGCAGAGAAGGACTCCGTGGCTAATCGCCTACATTCCTGTGAAGACTGAAGGAAAAGATAAATTTCCTTAACAGTCAACATTTCAGGGAAGGCATTTCTTAACAGAATATGGTGACTATCTGGAAAGATAGAAACACCAGGCAGTTTAAATTTTGCCAGGGAAGAGTGCCTGGCAGTTTGACTGCATTAAAATCTATTTTCCCTAAGATCCCATATGAACCAAAATAAAACTTGTATGGTTATGGTACTTATCCCCACTAATAATCTTGTTCAGAAACTTCTTTCCCTGTGGTTTCACTTCCAGAAAATCCTAATGACTGCAAGGCATCAGTTTCTTCCCCTTACCTGGGGAAGGAGGTGGAAGTTACTCGGCGTAATTCTCAGGAACTGAGCTCATGGCACAATCTAGTTCTTGCCTTGCCCAAGCTTTCCACACCCTGGACTGACTACTGATAGCATCCTTCGGCAAGCCCCACTTTCCTAGTTTACTCCCCTGATGTTGAACAAAATTTGACTTACATATAATTTTTTTAAATATTTTTCCCTCTTTCTCCCTCCATTGTTTTGTTTCTCTTTTCAAGCTCACTCCGTATAAATTTTAAAAAATGCTTCTTCCTATTTCTCAGGACTAAGGTTGGACAGGGATGTCTCTATCCCAGAAATATGCTAAGATTAATCCAATTTGCAAGGGTGTGTAGGAGCTGTAAATATTTATGGGCAACAGAGAAGAAATTGACCCAAGCACAAAAAGTAAAGGAACTGGGCAGAGGAATGGCCAAACAGCACTGACCCCAGATGTCACTCTCTGGGCACCAGGTGCAATTACCCACAGTGCCTCCCTTTGGAGGTAAAAAGTGGCAGGAGGGTGAAAGTCTATTCTGGCATCAAGAGCAATAGAAGCATTCTCCCTCTCTTTTCTGTACCATGACCCATTTCTAACTATGTACCAGCCAGTTGGAGGTTTTAGGGACCAAGTTAGTAACTGGAAACTTCCCACTCGGCCAACCTGCCTGTGTCTGGATTAGATGACTGACTTCTTCCAGGAAAGGAGAAAACAGATGCCCATTATCTGCTCCTCCACCCTCCATAGCTTTTTCCATACTCTTGGCCAAGCGCATGTGAATTTTTTTGAGGTCTAGGGTTTAAGAGTGGACATGTCAAAAGCCACAGTGAGTTTCTAGAATATTCTACTTCTTGGTTCCAATGTAGACAGAATAATTTAGAAATAAACACATTGGCTTATCACTAGGTGATTTATTACTAAAAAAAATGTATTATTATAGAGAAAAACTTCCACCAATTGGTCAGTAGCCTCTTGTTGCATTCTACTAGGAATGGGGAATTCACTACTACCAAAGGCAACTCAATCATGTTGGCCCAGTTTTGTTCATTAGAAAAATGTTTTGAAATCAAATTAATATCTGCTTCCCAATTAAACATATTTATTGCTCTTTCCTACTTCTTAGGGTTTTACACAAGTCACCATATATTGTTACTTTGTAGTGTGCATTTGCGGGGTTTTCTTTTTATTTGTTCATGTCTGTCTAGGATCCTGACTCTTCTTTTGGAATTACTCTCAATGGTGTGTGTCTTAAAGGAAGGCAGAGCCCTACCCCCCCACCGCGAAGCCGAAGGGGACTGAGCATTCCTTCCGCACCTCCCCAGGCTCCTGCACATGGTCATGTAGCCAGTTGGAAGCTCTGAGCAGGAGTTTTGCTAGTGAGAGGAGGGAGGGGCAGGCACAGTCCAAGACTATACAAGGAAGCAGAGACGGGTCCAGCAGCCGTGGCCAACTGTGTAGTTGAGGTGCTGCCCAGGAGGTACCCTTGGTTCATGGTTCTTGTGGCAGAACCATGGTCTGTGCTCTGCTGCCAGCCTCTTGGCTCTTGAATGTTTTCCTATCAGGGTCCCCAGTCTTCTGATGACCTTTTGAGTCACCATGAACCTCACAACAAATTTCTTTTCTAAGTGAGCCAGACTCAGTTTCTGTTGTTACCAACCATGAGCCCTGACTGCTACACTTTCTTTCAAATATTTGAAGATCGTTATTATATACCCTTGCTGTCTTTTTTTAAACTTCCTGCTTCCTCCAACACTTTTCCAAATGGTTCAGCTTGCTGTCCCTTCCCTTGCTGACCTATAGATGTGCCCAGTTGTCTGCGCACCTTGATGGGGCAGGACTAGCGGGCTCTACTCTCTCCTTCTAGATTTAGATGGAAACTTCTAGTAATGTTAATGCTACCTAGGACTTGTAATCATATCACACAGTTGACTTGCACTGAGTAAAATTGGATCCCCAATTCTTTTTATTTTTTTATATTATAGCTAAGCCATATCTCCTTCATTCCACTGTGTGTGTGTGTGTGTGTGTGTGTGTGTGTGTGTGTGTGTGTGTGTGTGTTTTAAACTAAAGTCCTAAGTCATTAACAGGGTCAGAATTTCTCTGTCTTGGGGGAATCTCAAATCCTCCAACAGTTAAGGGGTGAGTCCTACTGCACATATTTGTTCAGGGGTCAGTTCTTGACCTGCCCCCTTTTCTGTTTCTACTACCTCCCCAGGGGGACTGGACAGCCTGTGTGAGTCTACAAATTACACAGCTGACCATCTTTCATGGAAAGCACCTGCTGGCATGACCACCACTGAGTCACCTGTTCAGGCCCTGCTTCAAATACACTTGCTGGATGTGGGGCCCAGGCGGTTATTGTGTGGCTTCAGGCATAATGTCTATTCTGGTCCTTGCAGATTGACTTCTAATTTCTCTTGACCTCCAGGTTTATGTCTCAAACAACTAAACCCCGTCTTTCAGTGCCTTTTCTGTATTGATCCTGGACTTGTGGGAATTGGGGGAGGGGGCATAAAAAGGAGGAGATTACAATTGTTGGGTGCTGATTATATACACACCATGATGCTAAGATACCTTATCTTAGTCACTAGCTCTCTATGACAGATATGATTGTCCCAATTTTAGAGATCAGAGAACTGTGTCTCAGAAAAGATAAACAATATCAATTTAGTGGCAAATTTAGAATTCACACGCAGGTGTTCCCTGGACTCTCCTGGCCCAGTTCTGACATAACTAATGAAACTGAAGCATGTGAATGAGAGGTTGGAGCAGAGAGCCACTGAAGCCTGACACAGTCTCCTTCTGGATTCATTTCACCAATTAATAAAGAGTGTGAGTCTTAAGGGTGACCCGCAGTCGTAAGTCATTTCTCCCAAGATATAACCTTGTTGCCTCTTCAACCCCTTGTATGAAAAATAGGGTCAACATGCTTAGACAGTTACTCATCCTGTGTGGTCTTCATCCTCAAAATCCTTACCAGTGAAGGTTATTTCACCAAGATAGTGATATGCTTTGAGCAAGAGGGTCCCCCCAGTCCCACACAACCCCAATCTGAGGACCAAAAATGCTAAATTAGGAACAGGTCTAACCTTCTTTCTGGCCTCACAGTGGCCTCTGCTGAAAGTAGGGAGGAGACCTGGGACCTGCTTGATCACACCTTTGATTCCTCTCGGACTTCCCTCCAAGCAGCAAAGCCATTTATATGTACACAGTCTGAAATCTTATTTATGGTCAGTAGCTTGAATCATTTCTGCAACGAAACCTTTTCTGTAAAGTGCTTATAAGTAGAAAAATTATCCGATTCAAATTTTGTTTTATAAATTCTGCCAAGTAGGAAGGGAAGAATAAAGGTCCAGGTAGTCCACAAACTAGAAAATTGGTGTCTTGTAAGAGCTGATAGTATCTTCTTGGAGGTAACACAATGCCAACAGCATTGACATAGTTTTGTTTTGAAACCTCCCATCCTGGAACCACAATTGCTACCACATTGGTGGCAGAAGGAAGATGTTTATCCTTCACAAAGACTGTGAGCTCTCCAAGCCTTTATGTAATCCCACAGGCCACCAAGGGGCCAGCCACATGGTGTCTGCAGATGCAGAGAGAGGCCGACAACTCTCATACCAGGAATTCCTCCACTGTCCTCCAGTGTGAATAACAGGTCTCTTCCCTTCTGGGTCCTTCATTTCCTTCCAGCCCAGAGAATCCGAGGCTCTGTTACTGACTGCCAACTTCCTACTCAGACCTGACAGTACTTTGTCACTCAGATTCACAGACCCTCCTACTGTCTGTACTTTTGTTTGCAAAATGAGCAATTTGCTCTTGGTTGCTTGGCTCCTTTGTGACGTCAGCCACAAGGGCAGTTCAGCAAGGGAGACATCTGGCCAGTGAAAGCAGAAGTCAGGTCTCAAGCACACAGCCTGTGCCTGGCCCCACCTGGATTCCATCCGTGGTTTTGTTACACAGACTTGCTCTCCAGAAGCCAAGTGCCAGTTCTCCATGTATGTTATTTGCAGTGAGAGAGAAATCCACCCAGAAGAAAATATTGTTGATGAGATGTTTGGGAGGTGTGGGCAAAGGCAGTGCCCTCTGGGAAGCCACCTTCTTTTGAAAGACTTAGTCTTCTTCTCTTGAGAGATAAGGCCTGGCAGTGGAGGAAGGAGGCGGCAAAAATTTGTCCTAGCTCACACTCCAGGAGTGGAACAAACCAACGCACTTGTCAAGTGATAAAGACATGGTGAGGAAATACAAAACCACAGCCGATGCTCATTGCCTCAACGGCTACGACATTATCTCACCACTCATTTAGAACATATGTTCAGCAGCAGCATGAGGATTTGGGGTCTCAACTGTGCTCTGAACACAGAGGGGAAGAGGTGAGAAATATTGCATGGGAAAGGCCATGTGACAAATGCTCCAGAAATTCTGAGACCTGCCTTCCCCTCCCTTCTTCCTCCCAATGCCATCCCCAGCATCTCTACCACATGCAAACTATTTTGTCATCAAGAAGCAAAATAAACACATATGGCCTTTCCAACTACCTGTATTCGACATTTGCAAAGAGTGGGTAATGCTACCTTACTCTCCTCCCTGAGTGCCTCCCCCAACCCCCTCTGTCAAGGGGAGAAGGTGCAGACTCACACTCTTATCAAGCATTCAAACGATTTCATGGGAACACTATACTTTGTTCTATTCTGGCTTCCCTCATGAGGGGTGGGGGGCGGCACATCTTCAAACGCCTGCTAGCTTAAATGGTGACAGCTGCATGCAACGGGCTTGCTTACAGCCCGCCTGGTGCAATGAGAGATAACTGCAGGGTAGGACTTCAAAGACGGACCCACTGCAGTCATTCCAACAGCCTGGGGCTGCCGCCTCCAGTTGGTGGCTCCCTGCATGCAACAAGTGAGCCAAGGGAAGCTAAGAAATTAGACCTTTCCCATACGCACTGTGAGTTATGATGCTAGAAGGCAAGAATGAGCTGAGAGAAGTGTTTAGGACTTTCTGCAAAGTCCTAAACACATTTGTCTCAGACAAATGTTTGTGTCTTAGGCAGATAGTGAGGAGAACCAACTCATTAGAGCATGTCAGTTTGACCAACACTCATTTTATAACAGATTATGAATTACATTTTAAAAGATGGAAATGAGCTGAAAACTTTGTTTTGTATTTGTGTGTATTTCCCCGATCACCTAAATTACCCATCTTTGTGGAAATCATTTATTAAAAGTTGGCTCCACGTTAAAATGTCTGGTGGCCTTTGATCTTAGACTAAGGGGCCGTTATGGGAGAAACTGTCACACAGAAGATTCAAGAGATGACTTGAAATCCCCGGTTCCTTGCAGTGGGTAGCACAGATGGCTGTTTAAGGAACCACATTAAAGAGGCACTGTGAAAGGTAGTTATTTCCTGTCTCCTCCATCTGGCAGGTCCTAAAGAAATGCACCCCAAGGAGCAGACTTGCTGTGACATTGTAGAGACGTATGTGGCTACTGACGCTCTTGGTGAGGCTATTTGTTTTGGTGAATTGCCCCCCTCTTCCCGCCACCCAATGCAGCCCTCATTCTTCCTAACGGAACACAGGCAAGTTTATATAACCTCTAAGTCTTGGTTTTCTTATCTGTGAAATGGGAATAAAAATATCTTATAATAACTGTAATAAGATAGTCTTGTTTCAATTAGGTTGAGTAGGTTCAACAACATAAAAGGAGCCTGATTAATAAATAATGATGTATTCATATCATGGAATGCATGAAATTCAAATGACGGAATATAAGATCACCAAAAATGTTTTAAAACACAAGAAAATATCACACTGTGATTATTAAGTGAAAAGAGCAAGGGTTATGTAGAATAAATGACAATTCATATAAACTTGGTCAGCATATAAAACATTTAAGTCATTATCACTTTTTACCTCTTCCTTGTCCCGAGTTCAAATACCATCTCCCTTATGAGGCCTTATTCAGTTGTCCCAGCCAGAGATAATATCTCCTTACAGTTCCATGTTCACTCTGCCTTTGGCGCTTACCACTGTAAACCTTGAATTATACTAATTTATGTCATGTTTTGTATCACAAATATTCCTCTTCTTGTTTTCCTTCAATAAAGTTGAATTGGCCCTGCAACTTGAAAGGAAGATTAACTGCCCTGGCCAGTGTGGCTCAGTTGGTTGGAGCATCATTCCATAAAAAGGTTGTGGGTTTGATTCCTGGTCAGGGCACATGCCTGGATTACAGGTTCGATCCCAGGTCTGGGCATGCATGGGAGGCCACCAACTGATGCTTCTCTCATATTGATGTTACCCTCTCTCCCTTCCTCTCTCCCTTCTCCTCTCTCTAAAAAGCAATGAAAAAAATGTCCCTGGGTGAGGGAGAAAAAAAAAGAAAGGGAGTTTAACTAATAAATTACAGTGTATCCATATGATGAAATATAATATAACCAACAATGCCTTAAGACATAGGGAAAATGTTATATTGTAACTGTTAGGTGAAAAAAAGTTACATGGAAAACTGGTAATACAGTATGTTTGCAGTGATAAAAGAAAACCCTACCCCTTTAAAAATATTGAAAAAAAAAAAAAACCACTGCTAGGAAATACGCTAAATAATAATAATGGATGTTATTTGGGCATAAGTTTGTAGCTGACTTTTTATTGCTTTGTTTCTTTTTTTTTTTTTAATTTCCCCATTTTTACTAATAAGGAAAACAAAAAGTAATATGCTCTTTTTTTAAGGGTAAATTGTGAGGTATGACTATGGAGTAAAAAATAAATAAAAAGCAAGAGTTAGGGGAGATTTCTTGAGTTTCCAATTTTATCTGTTCATCCAACAAACATTTTTAGAAATACTATAAGTATAAGGCTTTGATAAGTATTATAGGAGAAAACAGATTTAAAATTGGCTCTGACCTCAAGAGCCTAAATATTTAGTTGGAGAGATGAGACATACAAACAGGAGTAAGAATACAGGTAGCATTAGAGGCAGAAACAAGGTGAGTGACTTCGGCAGCAAGAGCTGCCTGAGGGAGTTCTGATGTGTCCACTGTGCTGGGGAGGGCATCACAAAGAGGCTGAAGTAAGGACTCCTTAAGCCAGGACAGGTTCCACAGCCATCCCTGATTAAAGAAGTCAAGGATGGAATGATTAAATTAAATCCACATACCTAACATTTTTATTTCAATCATTGATTTCAAACATTTTTCCCATCAATTTTCTTCCAGAGTTGCTAGCAAGTAGCAAAATAGCTTGAGTGTGAATTCCATCAATTTTTGGTTGGCCAACAGTGAAATGCCAAAAAAGACAAGTAGCAGAAGGCAAAAAAGAAGCAGGCCTGACTATCCTCAACCAGATTTTCCCCCCACAGACCATTAAGAGTTATAAATTTTGATTTTTTTAAATACAAAAATGTTTTTAATTCTGGATAAATTTTATGGAAATTAAGCTTTTCCTGCAATGTTTTTCAATAGGAAGTTTATCTGATTTTCTCAAGGCTAATCAAAGTAATTTAATCCTCCATTTGTTTTAGCCAAAATTTTCTCCAGTCTCTATAAAGTATTTTAGTGGAATTTATCATCCAGATATCCAAATTTATCTCTTATATAAAGAGGTAAAAACGGCAGTTTTACTCTGTTGGAAATTGTATACCTGTCCACAGTTTGTAGATTTTCCATTCTACTAACTAATGGAAAAGTTGATCATCTCAAACCATGGTAAGTCCAAATAACTGGTTATTCCTTTGTATCACATGTGGGAAGGGTGATGAGAAAGAGGAGCGGTACCCTAATGGTCCTTTTAGAAGAAGCAATTGTACTGGTGCTGTAAGAGGTGGTCCCAGGGAGGCAGAACACATATGCAGGTTGGTCAGAAACCCTACTAACACAACCTACTCCACCAATGTAATCAAAAGACAATTAGGACAGAAATTCACTTTCAAGAGAGTAAGAGGCTCCCTTGTGCAAGGTCAGAACTTTTTGATATTTCCTACTAACTCTCAACCCAGAGATTTGGGCTTTCAGCTACTTTCAGAAGGCTCTCCATACCAAAAAGTTCACTAAGTAAATACAGATTTCTGGGTTCTGGAGAAAACTTGGTGACAGTGCTTAAATGGAGATGTTAATGGCACCGTTAGCTACAGCTTTTATCAGGTTCTTAGATGCAGTATCTGAAGGCAGTATTCTTGAGAATTCTCATCTTCATGTGTAGCCAGGGGTCAACAATGACATCCCAGTGCTGAATTCATCCCCACACACGTGACCAAATGGCCTTGTAGTAGAAACAGTCAGTGATGGCTGGTGCCCGTAGCAGCTGAATCCTGGCTGCCATTCAGAACTCATCCAGCCCTCCCTCCTTCTCTGAGGCTTCCCCCCAAACTTCTGTTTCAGAGACAAGGCCAGAGGCTGCCTCACACTCAGCCAGAAGCTTGGTCAGATGCTGGAGGTGTCTCAGCGCAAGAGAGCACAGTGCACAGCTTAATCTTATCACTCCTTGATTTACAGAACTGAAACTAGAGCCTCCGAGGCAGATTTACGAAAACATTTTTTCAAGCCATTAAAAATATGCAATAATATTATCAGTTACCATTTATAGCTTCTGCATTTCTAGTAACTGGCATTGTTGTTACTTCAGGCAAGCCAAAAAACAAGCATGCCAGGAACTGACATGGTGTGTTATGTCACCAAAACAAAAGCACTCACACCGATAAATGTCAGGTTGGCTTCTTTGTGGGTTTCCCCCTTCCTTGTGCTAGTTATAGCTTTTGTCTTCTTTTCCAGTCTCAGTATGTGGTAAGGTGTTGAGCAACACAAGAAGCTGGAGTCTCTTTCAAAGATTTCTGCATTCTAAAGGCAAGAGTTTATGAAATGGCCGCAACTTGAGCAGATTCAAGAACTGTTTCCTTTGTCTTAGATCTAGTAATCTAGTAATGTTTTTAAATAATTGATATTCCTGGGAATTGTGCTCATCTGGCGTATTCATCATGCAGAGAGGAAAAGGCATGATCATTTTTTGCCGTGAAAACCCTGGGTGGTCAGGGCTGCTTGAAGGAGGGGAAGACAGTAGAGACTTTCTCCAGTGGCGGTGAACAAACAGAAGTAGGTGTCAGGAGGAAATGCGAAAGCAGAGGGTGGGTGGTGATAGGACTCTGAAAGACAAGGTTGCAGAAAGCCTCATTCTTCAGTTTTCCCACCTACCAATCTCTCGCTCTTGGCATCTGTTTCCCTTACTGGCTGATTTATTGCCATTACAGACAAAATAAGAAAAGGTAACATCTGCTGGGGCCATTTTCATTGGTTTTTGTCTTCCCTAAACCTAACACGCATTACTGCTTTTGTAAAAGAGGGGCTAGTATTATTCTTGGGTTTACGTATATGCGTGCAATTTGTTTATACTTATTTATGCTCTGAGTAGATGGCACATGCTGCCTGAAGTATAAACAAGTGTGGACATTTATTAGACACAAACAACTATGCGTGGTGGTAAAGACTGCTAGACATTTACTCCAAGTCTCTTTCTCTTTTCTTTTCTGGACACTCACAGCTAGAAACACTTCGAAGAAAACCCACTATGACCAGGAGCACTCACTGTGGACTCTTTCATGAGCAAGAAATTAACTGCTACTGTGTTTAAACCATAATACACTTTTGGTTCTACTTATGATAGCAATTTACCCTAACTTAACAAATACTCTTAAGTCATGTCTTATATGAACACACACACACACATATACACATGTCTATCATATAAGAACAGTATCTTCAAAGATCTTCTGAAAGTTAGAAAAAACATTTAGTGTTCTAAGAATATATTACATCTGAAGACTATTTCCCAGTTGTCAAAGCGCTTTCATGTATACTCTCTCATATAATCTTTCTAGCAATTTTGCAAGGCAAGTAATCACAGTTGACTGGTGAGAAATCTTGGCTAGAATGGTGAAGTGGCTCTCAGAAAGTTACAGAGCTGGTAAGAGAAAGAGTTGTAGGCTGGGCCTCAACCCAGATTGCTCTCCTTGGACGGCCCTTTCCCCTGTTGTACACACCTAACCAGAGCTCAGCTCGGGCTTTCCCCCTGTCGACTTGCCTGGCCACCTCCACCCCAGTTAGAACTGACTGTCTGTTCTTTTGTGACCACTTAGCCCTGCACGTACATCCACTGAGGTACTTCCCACATTGTATTATACTTATTTATTTACATGGACTCTCAGAGTCCTGAGTGAAGGAAGCAGATCTTATTACTTCTTAGACCTACCACAGAATGTAACTCCAAGTTAACTGCCAATCCACCAAAATGGTAACTAATATGGCTTCAAAAGCATGAGAACAATTTGAAAGAAATAATTGTGCAAAGCAATGTTTCCTTTGATAGAATTTGAGCATGATTAACAAGCCCAACAAATTTTTTAGAAGTTCCATATGAATCAGCGAGGCCTTCCTAATTTTGAAAGCTAGCTGCCACACAGATGATTCCTGGTTAGGCCAGAATTGCTTTGGTCCGTTTAGACTAAGTCAGTTTGGACAATGGCAGTGATATGAAATATCACTGTAAGTGAGCATTAACACAAACACATCCAGCCACATATTAATGAGGGAAAAGAAGACACTTTTTAAATGTGTTTATTTTTGTTAAAGAAATGCTTCACATGGCCCCATAACCTGCATAAGTTAGGCCATGGTATTAACCTATTGTCCACTTGATTATAAGTAAGGCACTTTGGGGTAGAAACTCATTTCCTCCCCATGAGCCATGGAGGCAGTCAGACTTAAGTCTTGCAGGGCTGAAACTCTGGCAGTGAAATTACCAGAAAGGACTCTCATGTCCTTCTACCAGAAGTCTAAGACTTAGCAGGGATGCTCCAGCTTCGTGAAGGCAGGTAAGGATAGAGGAAGGATACTTGTCTGCTGGAACCCCATGGAAATTTCTAAAAATCCCACCAATTGTCATTCCCAGAAATAAAACTGAGAAGGATGAACACAACTCTTGCCAATGTTAGTTTTCTAGAACATGCCTGAGGCACAGTTAGTGAGGAAGAAAGAAGGAAGAAGGGGATCAACTGGGGAGCATTCCTGGCTAAAAGACAAGATTCCAATACGCTGTTTAGCCTTTGGTTTCAGTATTTCCAAACTCATAAAGATTTCAGCTCTTTTAAAAGGGGAGCCAGTTGTTTACAATAGACTATTCTGGAGGGAGTGGGTGTGTCTCATTAGGCAAATATTTGCCCATAGGAGGTAATAAAATTGAATTAAGCTTTTACTCCACTGTTATACATGGTCATCAATGTGATTAGCTCACTCAAGTCTATTTTCAGACCCTGTCAGGCACAAACATTGACAAGAACCTGGCATTTCTCCTTAAGAATGTATAATTGACCTTTCAAGTCCGTAATCTTGTTTATCAGAGCGGATGGCAGGGGTTTATGCAGAATAGTTTTCATACCTCTTTGATTTCAGCCCCCTGAGAACCCAAACACGCATCCCACCCAATCCTGTTTTATTTTTGCCATATCCTGTGTTGTTGAATGGGCCTCTTGTAAAAATTCAATGTAACTGCCCCCACCTCCAGGTTTTTTTTTTTTTTTCTGATGTTCTAAACAAATCTTACATCAGTTTTGTAAAATATGCAGCTCTCTTACATTCCTCAGGCAAACTTTAAAGGTCACAGTTCTAAAGAGTTGGGGAAATCTGTTTGTGTGGACAAGGACCCCATGGTAAAAGTGAGAAAGCCCTATAACAGAGATAGAAGCAAGCTTTATGGGTTAATTTTCACTCCATACAATATTGGATAGAGGTGGATAGGAGTGTACAGACCTGGAGTTTTCTTAGACATTCACCCTCTCCTTATTTAACTAAACTTTCTGGCAAAAAAACAAAACAACCACACTGACCAACAGCCCTCTTTTTCATTATTGCCACAGTGAAATGGAGCCAGAGGACCATCAGATACCCAGGAGGAACCGAAAGGACAGTGAAAGAGCTAGAAAAGGAAACAGGATCAGGGCCTGCTTGCCCCTATCAGAGCCAAGTCCAGCTATTAAAACTCCCTTAGCATTTTCAGTGTGTGCTTTAACTGTTGGGCTCAGCCCCTTCCCATCTCCAAGTAGCATCATGTGAAACCATTTTTTCCTTTCATAAACATTCATAAAACAATGTTTTACACTTGCACACATCCATGCTTTACCTCTAAATGTGCTTTCACGTCAGTTCAGGTGCTAACAAGAATCCAAACCACTCTTTGTGTGAGTCTGAATGATATTCACAACCAAAGAAAGACACCAAAGAAGCTCTCAGCTCTGTTGCTATAAAACTAATAAATAGTGCAATAAACACAGAAAGCATTCCAGAGACAGCCTGTACTCAGGAGTTAGATGCGGTGACTCAAAGCAGCAGGCTCCCAATATTAAGCATAGTGGGAAGATTGGGGTGTGAGGCTAGGAAAGGGATTACATGCCATAAGAAAAAGAAATTATGTTGATAATGATTGCTGCAGTCACTGCCAACAGCGTCAGCCAACTTGCCTGCAGCTTCATCAAACTGTGCCAAACGTAGGTCCAATGCTGGCAGGGCTAAGAACACTCTCCACACAGATCAAAGGAAGACCCTTAGAATAACTTCTTAAATTCAGTACAAATATTGTCCCCCAAATCAGAGATATCCAGACTCCTGGACTGAACACATATTAGAACAATTTCCCAGATTACTGTTTTAATAGGAACCTGGGGCTGATCCTTCAGGCCACCTGAGACTCGTTTGTTCATTCATTCCTTACACTGCTTGGGCACTGACAGTACACAATGTATTTTGCTGTTTCTGCACAGGATCCAAAGTTGGCAAAGCTGAGAGGCAGGGTAGCGTTGCATTTAAAAATATAGGCTCTGGTGAAATCCAGATCTTCAGTTGGTCACTTAGTAGATGTGTTATTTACACCACACCTACCTCATAGGGTCACTGTAAAGATGAAACGATAATGTGTGTACAACACTTGGCTGAGCCCCTGGCACACGGAAGTGTCTAGTCCATGTTAGTCGTGATTTTAAATCAAGATTTCTAGAGCAAAGGCAAAGTTTCTGAAGAAGGAGAGAAAGTATTATATAGGGTCATCCAGATCCTTAACCGTCCAACATATCCCCTCTTCACACACACAATACTCAGAACTCTCAGACTTTCTTCAAGTAAATATTTGCAATTAAGTTTATTTACTCATTTGTGCTCAATGTGTTTTTCTTAAACCATCTGGGAGAAAAGCAAGCGGGGTAGGAGGCTGTGTGGGGCCCACTGTGGACTGGCATTTGAGCCCCAACAAATACCCTGTAGTCTGCCAAGAAGGAAGGACTGCTGGCACCTCGGGAAGAGCGTTAACTTACCTCTAAACTACACCACTGTCCACCTGAAGAGAAAGTCAACCAGCTATCACGCAGGGAAACAGAAGACAAGAAAATAGTCATGTGTTACAGATGAGAGGGTTTTTACACATCTCTGATGTCCTGGACACCTCTGGCTCTGTCCAGGAATGAATTTTCTCAGCAAAGCTTTGGACTCGCTGAGCTGTATGCCGCCAGAGCTACCTGCAAAGCCTTTTCCTGAAGTGATGGACTTGTCTTTTGCAACCAGTTAGCACCTGCTCTCAAAACTTGATCCCTCCTTGATTTGTTTCAAGTAGAGCCAGGGGATCAGGACTTAATTAGCAGTGATATATCTCGTACTGATCAGTTCCATCCCGCTTCCCCGGGGGGCCCCAGGTTTGTCTCTATTTGGAATGCCCGTGCTAGCTGGGCGGCTGGTGTTTGCAGCTCTCTGGCAGACTCGTCCGTGAGGTCTGGGGGGCGGGAGCTCCCCTGGTGGTGCAGCAGACCAATGCGGCCTCCCGAGAGCTGCCACTGACCTGGGGACCCAGCCACGGGGCCTCATCGAGTGAGAAGGTGACTGACCAGAGGAGCGGGCGCTGGAGCAAGCGCAGTGGGAGCCTGAGTCCCTTGTGTTTGCAAATGGCCCCGGGGCTGCTGAAGCAGGATTTTTTTTTTTTTTCATGAAGGGAAACCGCCTTCTGCTCTGTACCAGCTTGAAGCCAAAATAACATGTTTTGGCAACCGTTATTTGGCAATTAGGGCCTCAGCTCACTGAAAGCATTCTTCCATGCAAAATATGCCTTGGAAAGAAAACCCTAAACCACATCTGAGTGGAAATATAGGAAGTGAACAAAGGGTGACAGAGCAGTGAGAGTCAGAAAGGGTGGGGGAGGGGGCTGAGGCTGGGCCCTGCAGACCGAGGCTCAGCAGGGACGCGCGACAGAATGTTTCCACGGCCCTGACTCCAAGTCTGGCCCAGTCCAGGGAGAGGGCACAGGCCAAGGTCGGGGATCCTGTGTGTCCGAGGGGGCTTGTCTTTCATTATCCATCCAAGGGGCTCGCTCAGGATTTAAGCAAAGGCCAACTAGTGCAGTGGGGCGTTGCCTGGGGTGGTGCTGTCGCAGGGGGCTCACACCTCCTGGTCACCTCCCAAAGGGTCTGCAGGGGCAAGGCCGGCCCCACTGGGACACTCCCAGACCGACGCCTCCTCCGGTGCCCTTAGCTCTTTGCTCCCTTTCAGCCTGGCATCACCCCATTTGAGGCGAGGATGTGGCAGAAGAAGAGACTCCTTCCCCCAGTCCACGGCACCCACATTCTTTGTCGAAGAGGGAATCAAGCGGAATAGACTCCTTCAGGGTACAGCTGGATAAAAATAAAGGGCAGCTCTGACACATGCACACTGTTCCGGATCCCTGTGCCGTTTCCTGTGTGTTGATTGAGATACCACAAAGGTACATGTTGCCACGTGCTGTAGACTTCTCTCTTATAGGAAGCACTTTCTTCCCTTCTCTTGCCCAACTACCCCACCACCACCACCACCATCTTTTTGGTGAAAAAATTAGGGTAAGATTTTTGAAGGCAGGATAACACGACTCCGCAGTGGGCAAAACAAAACCCCTTCCTCAAGTGCAGCAGCAGTAGAGGGTGAGGGAATGCGGGCCACGATGCTGGTCTCACCTTCCTTAAAACCCCAAAGGAACACCTGAAATAACACCAAAAGAAGTGTAAATGGTTTCATTGTTGACTCTGGTGTCACCCTGTCAACATGCACATATCCCATGAACAAACACTGTGTTAATTTCACAACAGTGAACTACTTTTCCCTCAGTATTAGGTTAATTTTCTGATAAGTTTTTTCTAAAAGTATGAATGTTAGCACAGAAATTTGCTAATCCTGGGTTGCTTATGCATAGCCATTGGATGAACCATTTTTAGTTTAATCAGAAATGTGTCCATTTTGCATGACCTATTTTTATCCACTTGATAAATATGATTTAATCATTACAATGGCATTTCTTTTTTTTTTTTTTTTAAGATTTTATTTATTTATTTTTAGAGAGAGGGGAAGGGAGGAGAAAGAGAGGGAGAGAAACATCAGTGTGCGGCTGCTTCTCACACGTCCCCAACTGGGGACCTGGCCCACAACCCAGGCATGTGCCCTGACTGGGAATTGAACCAGTTACTCTTTGGTTTGCAGGCTGGCGCTCAATCCACTGAGCCATACCAGCCAGGGCTACACAGTAGCATTTCTGAATTCAGCTTTCATAATATAGACATAGTGTTGGTATTTTAAAATCAAACTATTATTTATTTTTGTTGCATATCAGATTTAAAGTTTCTAGTGGTCATAGACTAAGATACTTAAATTAAATGTGAATAATATCTAGCACACCATCTTATAAATCTAATGTGATCTATAATTTTGCATAGATAATACCCTCACCCATATTTAAATGAATGAAATCAAAATATTGTCAACTTTTTTCCATTTGTGTATTATCCTTTTAATGTACATATAGAGTGGCAAGGTAAACCATACCATGCAGACTTGGAAGAAAAGTCTAGTTAACTTGGCACCAGTCTTGCCAACTTTATGTTCTTCCTTTTCTGGGCCCTCTTTGCTGTGTCTTTATGACCACAATCTGGAAGAGTTAGAGAGGCTTGGTGGTATGCCTGCACATTTTGGCTTGCCTTTCTTTTGAAAGTTATAGGAAGAGTTCTGCATGCAACTTCCGAAGAGGGACACAAAAAATCCTGGAATTATCTTCTGGAGAGTGAGCCCCTTATAGTACAGGCTTCCTCTACTAGGTGAGTGTTCTAGTGTATTGGTGTACCAGCTAGTGTTGTTGTGAGAGGCTGCCTTCGGCTTCAGTGAAATTTGTTTGAAGACTCAACGAGTTTTCCCATTTTATCATGGGTGATTAACAAGCCCACTTTCCACACCAAGCTGAGTGTTCAGCAGTTTTTGACCAAAGATAGCATGACCCCAATGCCCTACCCTCCCTATTCACCTGATCACTTCCCAAGCCACTTTTGTTTCACCAGATGAAAAAAGTCCTCAAAGGGAAATGTTTTGCCAATGTAGAAGTAAAACAAAAAATGGTGGAAGCATTAAAAGGCATCAAAATTGATGAGTTCAAAAACTGGTGTGGGCAGTGGAAAAAAGTCTCAATGGATGTATTGCATCAAATGGAGAGTACTTTGAAAGTGACTAAAGTTTAAGCATGTCAGAATAAATATACAATTTTTAATAAATAAATTCCAAATTTGGGTGTCCACCCTCATAGTCTAGACCCTGAAAAAAAGTAAAATATATAACACTTCCCTCTGGGCACTAATTAGAAAAATATTGATCTCTACTATTGAGGTCTCAAGGTTCTAAAAGGGTTATTGTCTTCAAAGTCAGCTCTAAAAACTCCATCCCTTCTTAAGCCAGCAACCTGCACTCACATGGGTATATTCTACACACAGGTACAGCTGACTTTTGGAGGGCAATGTGTATCTACTGCCATAGAGCATATGATAGCTCTAGAAATTTACTGCATATATGTTTTGATATAAATTTCTGTCACCTTTAGAGGTGGCAGCTAGAATATTATGGCAGAATGCTACTCTACCCTTGGAATAGAAGGTATTTCTACCCCAACAGAAACAGAAGTAAGCTCATTTGCCAATATTTGAAAAGCTTATAAGAATAAAAGGCATGGATTCCTTTCCAAATAATTTTTTAAAATCAGTTACTCTTTGGAACATCAAAAGCCATGTAAATTTATATTGTATAGTATAGGAACTAAATAACTAATAGTTAAATGAATAGATGAGTATTATAATCTGACAGACCTCACATCCATAGCTTCTAAACCAACTTTTGAGGTTCTAGATTTTTGCAGGTGCCTGACTCTTGCTGTATCATTGAGTGACATCCTAGTGTATTCACCCTTAAATAATTCAATACCTGGGTTAGAAGAAAAATGTCCCTGAGCTGATTCTCCTTATTAATTGGTTTAAACACATTCAGGAGGCGGGTTACCTAAATGCAAACTGCATTTTCCTTAACATGCGTGGTGGGTTACCTGCTAGAATTTTCCTCTTTGTCCGCCTCTCACAATTAAGACCATTATTGTAATAACACTTAGCACAGATGTCACTTGTCCCTAGCACTCACCTTGCCTTATTCTTCTTCCTTGCCTGAAGTCACTATGCTTCAGGATGACACTGTTAAACATGTCTAATAAGTTATTATAGTTTTTATGAGGTTGGTGGAAGGCTACAACAGTTTTAAAAATTAAGCTAAAGAAAAAAAATGAAGGATGAATTTCAGATATACCCAGTGAGGCACAGTGGGGAAGTGGGCACTTGTTGTCATCCTGTAAAACTGTCGAAAATGCAGTAGGGCAGGAGCTCAGCCAGAAGAAGAATCTGACTCGGCAAAGTGCCTCATTAGAGCAGTGATGGAATTGAACTCCCAAGATTCGAACTGCATTCTTCTCCATAGGAAGGGCTCCCAGAACAACATAAATATTTGTGTGGCTCTCTTGAAAAATTGTAACCACTTTGCTTTGCCTTGGGAAAAGCAGATTTTGCTGGCTTTGAGTAAATAATTTAACCTCTGCAGTTTGGTGTCTGAATCTATAAAGAAAAACAATTTTGTAACACTTCCCAGAGACCTGAGAATGGTAGTGAGCTGTGGTTAAAGGGCCTTCAGTGCTTTGGACAGAGCTTCAATGGTGAGGTTATTGTTTTTTATTGGAGGTGAGATTATTACTTCTTTGATTGGAATTCATATGTATGAAAAACCAAAACTGCACGGCTGTATTGTTCTTAATTCAAAGAAGTTGGTGCACTTAGTATGCTAGAGGAATATTTTATATGCTTTATTCACTGAAAATAACTCCTTTCATATGACCCCCATAGTGTCTTTTTGTCCTACCCAAGCTGGTCAGAAGCTAGGCGGTCTCTGGCTCCTAAGAGCAAGGGTTTGTCTCTGTCTGTATGTGGGAACAGCAGCATTTTAATTCTCTACACAGAGTTTGAAAGTTGTCTCCTTTACTTCCTGTTGACTCAGCTATCTTCTTCCCACATTTTGGGGTTTGTGGTAAATGAAGAATTTGTATTTGGCCACTGGAAACAAGGCTTTTGAATAAGCAGAGAATCATGTGGACCCGATGGTTTTTCTAAATGATCTGAAATTCTCTTTTGCTCATAGATTCATCAACATTAATAAGAATTATATGAGTATTTGCTAGAAGTGGGACCTCAGTGTTAGGAGAAGGCTTAACTAAATACTACACAAAATTCAGCTTTAAGATTGCTCACTTCCTTGATACTCTTTCAAAAACAAATCAGCCCTTGTGAATGATGCACAAAGCCTTGTTTTGTTTCTACAACTTTTCGCCCTCTTGACAGGCAATAGGCTCCACCAGAGGAAGAAATACTTAAATTCATAACGATAAAATAGAAGTTGTCTGTGCGAATCCAAGTGTACACTGCAAAAGAACTTAATGTACATTTGACCCAGTTCATTTGATCATTTTCAAGGATTTTACAAATACTTTTCTATTTCCCAACTACTTTTTATTTCTCTTTCCTTATTCCTTATTCAGTTACAAAAAAAATCTTTAGTTTGTAAATATCCTAAATTGAAAGAGCGAACATATTGTAATCATTTAAAAACATTTTAACTTTTTTTAAAAAGATTTTATTTATTTATTTTTAGAAAGAGAGGAAGACGGGGGAGAAGGAGAGGGAGAGAAACATGATGTGCAAGAGATGCATCGATTGGTTGCCTCTCACATACACCCAGTTAGGTGGGGACCTGGCCCAAAACCCAGGCACATACCCTGACAATGACCTTTTGGTTCACAGGCTGGCACTCAATCCCCTGAGCCACACCAGCCACTGCTGAAACATTTTAACCATTTTTAAGTGTATGGTTCAGTGTTGTGCAATGTTCCCCACCATTGATTTCCAAAATATGTACCACCTTCTTTTAAACATCATATTAATGCTATCGTCCAAAAGAATTGTTCTCACTCCCTGTACAAGACTGGGAATGATTGGACCCCAGCAGAAGATTAGGAGGTTTGTTGGGGGCCAGATCTGGCTAGGGGTGGTTGGAGTTTGAACCCCAGTAGTGGAGGCCTGTCTTGAGTAGAAGGAAGAGGCAGGCATGTGGGCAGACACAGTCAAGTCTCCACATAGCAGACGAATATGATATGTTAAGTCTGAGGGACACAGCGGACTGTAACGGGAGAATAAGTGGTGATGCCAGTGCCAAAATTCTCTAGAGAGACAGAGAACAAGGTACGAGGTGCAAGACAGTCAGAAAGCTGGGAAGGTAGATCTTCAATGAGGAAGTGTCTGTGAGTCCCTGTTAGTCTCTCCTTTCTTAGCTGCAGGACAGGAATGTCTTTTAAGGTGTTGTTTCCTAATTTATTTTTCTTCTTCATTCTTTTGAACCCTTGCTTCCCCCCAATATTTACTAGGGGGTAATTAACTCCTTTCCACCAGTCATGATTTTATACTTCATCCTACTCAAAGTATTTTGAAACAGAGCACGTGGAGTTGGAAGGACTTGGTACCTCAATCTTGCTAATAAATATGGGAGTCTTCTTTCTTTCCTCCCTCCCCCACCCCATCAAACCTATCTTTTTGCTCCTGTTATTATACGCTGGACTTTCATAGTGGCTGTTGTTGCTTGGTAAGTGGAAAAGTAGGCAGGAATTTTGGGGTGGGCTTGGCAGAAGGATGTGAGGGAGATGGTGGAGTGAGCATTTCCGGACCTTTTCCGTGAAGCGGCTCATTAGAGGCTTAGGAAACTGTGAAGCCAGAGGCTCATGAGCTCATTGATCAAATGTGGCCCAAAATAATGGAGAAAGCTACTCTCTCTGCCCTTGCACATGAGCGAGTACTACTTTGATATCCCAAAGGTGGCAAGTTCCACGACTTTGTCATGGGTATTGCTTTTCCCATCCTGGGTGGTGGCAGAAGAAACACTCTTCAAAATGGCTTCCTGGCCGGCAGGTACAGACACTTTGGGACCAAAGGCAGAGAAGAGTGGAGTGGGTGTCATGTGGTGACAATATCTGACAGCCCTATTTGTGGGCACAAGTAAGACACCCCCTAGGGAGTTTCACAACTAACCTATGGACTCTTGAAGGAAGGGCTAGAAACCTACTGTACAGTACTATCACAAGGGTGGAGGCTTTGAGCTGATACATTATATGACTGCAAATATATTCACGTTGTTCCTAAATTTTCTCTGCCAAATGACAAATACAGTAATTATTGTCTAAAATATGAAACTTAATGTTCTATTGCACAATAATGTTTCAATAAAGGTACTGAGATTCTTCCAGTCAGAAGTATCTTATAAAGATTTGCAAGTCAAAGATATGACATTGTATTATTTTAAAATGGCAAAGATACTATAAAATTTCATTTCAGTGTAGGACTCGCAAAAGTTAACTCATTGAACTAAGAAAGATATTCTCAGATCCAATTATGAGCCAGGTTCTCGGGGTAAAACTATGAAGGAGGGTCTATTCGTTCAACTCAGAGACACAAATTTGAGAATTATCTGTGTAAGAGAGGAGACCTGGAGAAAGCATCAGCACTCGAGGACTGTACAAAGGAGGAGTCCCCAGGGTGACATAAGAGCAATTGGAGAAGAGTGTCCTGCACAGCCTAGCTCTGGGTTCTCTCTGCACTCCATTCCCCAGTCAGGGCATTAGGGGCATCTGGATGTCTTCCATGCCTGCAGAAGGAGCCAGGGGGGACCCAGACTATATCAGGGCTTCCCTGTACTTAAGCAGGGCATTTTTCCTCAACTGTGGCCACTCCACACAGGACCACTGTGCCAGGTAACAGTCCTCTTTTAGAATCCCAGCTGAGAAGGATTACACAATTCTTTCAGCTCCAGGACTCCTGAATCTCCCGGGGAGATCGCCATTATTTCTTCCTCCCTCAGCACACCTTCTCTACTCAAGTTTCAATCCCTAGTCATGTCTCAACTCCCTGGTGTTCCTCTGCCTTTTTCATCAGGTTGTACCCCCCAGACCAGGACGGGTTTCTGTTTTGCTTTGCTGTGTTCCCTCCGGTAGGACAGGAAACCACCATACATCATGGTGTATCATTTATCTTTCTTACTCTGGGGTTATCTCTCTCAACTGTGCTCTAGTTCTCAATTCTGTTTCCTTGAAACCCACACATCCTCTCTTCTCTCAACAAAGCCTGGCTCTTGCAAATGGAAACCTTGGCTTTCAGATCTATTTTCCCTAAAATGAGCTTCAACAGCCTATTTTGGAGAAGCTCAACACTGACTCCTTTGTTTTTGGCTGGTTTCTGCTGCCTTCCCACTGAGGCGAGGGACTCCCTTCCCTTCAACAGATGGCAGCAGGAACTACTGGGGAGGAAAAATACATCCAATAGTACTTTAAAATATTGTCCCATTACAGAAGAATGTGAGGCAGCAGCTGAGGTTGAAAACCCTAAATTCGTAGCAGCACTAATCTCACTATCGCATGATCTTCTCTGGCAGCACTCAGAAGGCTGAGTTTAAGCAGAGAGTTGGACAGATCCAGGCTGGGTGTTAAAGGGGAAGTTCTTTGAGAAGACAAGGGACAAAGGAATTGAGGCTATTGACAGGACAGTGGTTACTGAGTAGTGGAAAAAGCAAAGTGAGAAAAAGGCTCGAAGAAAATAAAGGTCAGGAAATGCAAATTTATGAATATTTGAAATTGATTGGGAAGTAATTGAGTGGGAGTGAGTGACATTCTTAAATTTATTATTTTAGTGATGAAATAGTTTATGGAAGTCCAATTCAGATGAGGTCATGCCCAAGTGTGTAGAAAAATATCTTGCCACTCTCCCAATTAGGCTATGAATACTAGAGTCACCCAAAACCCACTGCATTAATTCCTTTTGCATTCCCATCAGAACTGCTCTGTAAACTACCCAGGATGGTTGCTGCCAGTGGGACAGGACTGTAGCCTCCAGCCTCCTCACCACTCCCCACCAGAACAACTAGTCCTCACTCCTCTCTGGGGGGAGGGCTCTTTCAAACAAAGCCAGGGGGAGAGTAAAATGTTGGCAACACCAAGGTCAGCTCTTGTGAGTCTTACACGCTATATCTTCACTGCTGACCTATGGGAAAGAATTCACAGATACAAGTATCAGGTTGGTGCAAAAGTAATATCTGCCTTTTTTAAAAGGAAGTTTTAGAAAGTATTTATTAAATTTGTGCCTCTTCTTGTAATTTTTTGATGTCACAGTGACTAATTTATACCTTATTTTTCAGATTATTGAAGTATTGTTCATAATCATCCACAATATTTGCACCCATGTTTGTCCCATCTAAAGACCACATTAGAAATGTTTTACTCTATGAGTTTCATAAAGGTGCCAATGCAAGTACAGCAGCAAAGTCTATTCAAAGCACTTATGGGGACAATGCAGTGACTGAAAAAAGTTGCAGGAGGTGGTTTTCCCATTTCCAAAGTGGGGATTTCAGTTTGAAAAATGAGCCAAAAGAGGGTCATCCAAAAATACTTGATTCCGAAGTGTTGGAAGCTGTTGTCACAGAAAACCCCACCATTACATCTAGGGAACTTGCAGAACAATTTAATGTAGCCCATACAACCGTGCTACACCAACTGAAAAGGCTCAGAAAGGTTTCAGTAGTTGGAAAATTGGTCGCACATAAACTGTCTCCAGAGAATCTGCAACAGCGTGTTATTTGTTGTGAATCATTGCTTTCGCGACACCTTCAGGCACCATTTTTAGATAGGCTTGTTACAGGTGCTGAGAAGTGGATCCTTTACCATGACATTAAATGCTGCCAATTGTGGATCAGTCAAGGAGGAAGAAGAGTTCAACAACCAAGTGGAGGACTTCATCCAAAGAAGATCATGTGGAGGGTATGGTGGGATATGGAAGGAATTGTCCATTATGAACTGTTAGATAACAAACAAACAATTACTGCTAATCTTTACTGTGAACAACTTCATCATTTCAAAGCAGCTTTGAACAAAAAGTGACCCTCCTTAGTCAACAGAAAAGGTGTCATCTTTCATCACGATAATGCTCATCCTCACACAGCTCAACTCACCAAAAATTTCTTGAAAGAGCTTGGTTGGGAAATACTGTTTTACCCTCCATATTCTCCTGACCTTTGCTCCTTCTGATTATCACTTGTTTCAGGGACTACAGAACCATTTTAATGGTCTTAGGTTGACATCAAGAGAAGAGGTTGAAAATGAGTTGGATTCATATTTTGCTTCAAAACCTAAAGAATTTTACAAGCATGGCATTTATAAGCTAGTTGACAGATGGAATGAGGTTCTAAGAAGCAAAGGAGGTTATGTTAACAAATAAATATTTTCATAATCATGGGCTTTTTCATTTTTAAAATAGACCTCAAAATCTGACATTATTTTTGCATAGATATTTACAAAAATATCTGTCAAAGGGAGACAGACTATCACTCTTTTCCAATGAGTCTTATTAATTACTACACTATCTCTGCAAGGGAAGTACATTGAAAGAAATATTTCTTCAATGAGGAAACAGTGTGAAATGGCTTGGTTACCGGCAAACTAGAAAAAGACAACCCAGTGTGTTTCCAGATTCTTCTATAGGACCAGCAGTCTCCACCAGGCCGGTTAGTCACTCACTTAGGAGCATTGATGGTGATGGTGTTATTCTGAGTGCCATGCAAGGAGCCAGGAAAAGCAGTCCCTGGCATAGAGGGTCTCATACAGCACCTGATCACCAGTGAAGTTTGCAAATAATCTAAACAGGCAAACACATATCTGTGACACACGATGCGAAGCACAGGATAGAAGTGTGAACAAAGAGCAAAGGGATCACAGAGGGGACAGTGATTACTTTTGCCTGGGAAGATTAAAAAATTCTAACTGAACTCGCTGATTCATCCCAAGACTTAGAGAGCTGACATTAGCAAAGTTCTGGATCAAGACTTTGGAGGAAGCTGTTAAGTGAGGACAAGTTGTCCCTCCATAGTACTAAATTCTCATAATCTGACAGCATAATCTTACAGAATTAGTCATCTGCACCCCACTCCACCAGCAATGGAAAAGAGAGTTATCATAATCCTTAATATTTATTTGATACTTACCATTTACTATGCTGGTGCTATTACATGAATTATTTATTTAATTCCCACAACATGGATCAGTAAAAAATATTTGTGTTGTCATTTTACAGATGAAGTTTAGTGGGATTAAGTAGCTTGCCCAGTAGTCCACGCTGAAACTAAATTACTGTTATTTTGAGAACAGTCCCTGTTTGAATTAATGGGGGTGATCAGTTGTTTTGGTCACATGTTTACTGAGTTACCAAACTAACATTTGTTTTTGTGACTCAAAATTAACAGCATTCATTTAATTAAATAAAATTAACATTGACCTTTCTTGTAAAATGTTTCCTTTTCTCTCAGCAACACCTCCCACCCAAAACCTTCTGAATATAAGGAGGTAAAATAACTATTGTACTCGTCTGTCATGTTATGGGCTATGTAACTGAGACATGGACAGTGGTCCCGCAAGTTCAGAACATCTGTTACATAAGCATGAATGGTGAGCTATACTTAAAGAGGCAGCAATTTTTTAAAGCTTCAGCTCAAAATCTCCTTGACTGGGTGTGTTAAACCAAAACACCTAATTAGAGATGACTTAGAGGTGATACCTTTATTTGCCACTTAATAGCCTCTCATCACAAAAATCCAGAGGTTTTTACTTGCACCACAGAAATCTCGCTTCCACGGGCAGAACAAACACTCTCTAGACTTTTAGCCTCTTGAACTCAGACAATGGGAAGTTCAGGACTCATCGCCACTAGTACCGCTATGGAAAATTCCTGATTACCTCACTCTTCCAGCAGAGTTAAGTAAACTTCCACAACAGATATCCACTTAAAGGAAAGTGATTTCTGATGAATTAATTACTCATATAACCATTCGTGTAGAGTCGGTATCAATGGTACCTAAATGCTCAACTTTTCACCTCAAAATGCCTGGTTTGAATCCCATTGCCTCTACTCAGTAAGTATGAGATATTGGGGTAGTTACTGAAACTTGCTAAATCTAACTTGCCTCATGCAGGTGATAACTGGTAGAGACTGCAAGTCTAAGACCTGATGGGTTTAGTTCAGTTAAGATTTCAAAGAATCCTAAACATCTAGAAATAAAATACCAGTGCTAGTGCTGAAACCCTTTCTCCTCTTTTCCCACAGTGCTGGAATAATAGCTGAGTACATAACTGCTCAGCTAGATTATTTCCTTGTCTCCCTTGGTACCAGGTGTAGCCATGACTAAATGATCTCTAATGGAATGCAATTCAATATTAGTCACTTCTGGGTTAGGACAGAGGGATACTGGAAGAGCACTCCTCCAAGCACTGTTTCCCCTTCCTCCTGCCAGAAATGGTAACAGCTGCAACAGTCATGAGATATACCCCACCGTCCTGGGTCCCTGCATGACTGAATGGAACAAAAGCATATGAGTATATCTCCTGGATTTATGAGAAACATCGGCTCCTATTCTGTTTGAGTCATTAAATTTTGGATATTTATACAATGATAGTATATAAATCAGAAAATAGTTATAAGTATTGAGAAAGATAGCGTATATGCTCTTAGCATATAATATTACTAAGCGATGAATGTGAGCGGTTGTAATAACTGTGTTTCCTAAGAACCTGTTTAAACTGAGAGATGTTTTGTAATAGGGAGAGGGAAAAAATGAGAAGTCTCCTGCCTATTCAGAATTTGTCTGAGAAAACCTGATGGCAAAGCTAGGAATTATTTGGATTATTACCATGATGCCAGTTCCTTTTTGCAAGGAAAGCAAGCTATTGCAGAACTCTAAGTCCAGTGACTCAGAAGCTCTTATTCAACCCAGAAAACCTTCAGCTGGATTGTATAAGGCATAAGGTCAGATAGATAAGGTAGATAAGAATATAAAAGCCAAACAGAAGTCTCTAATTAATGCCAACAATCTGCTCTTTACAGCTTCAATTTAGTCACTAGTTGATAGTCAAATTAACTATAGTTCATTTCCTATTACAATCAACTTACAATTAAGCATAATAATGAAGGGAAGTAATGGCTTCATGATTGGAAAGAGCAAGTACTACAAAATTCATTTTCTTTGGCTTTGGAATTGCATGTATGTAGAATGTACATATCTATTCACCACTGTATCATCTACACATGGACTTGTCCTCTCCCCAAAGAATTAGGAACATTTGATCCATATCTCTTCTTTGTTATTGATTTTCTATTCCTATGATTAACTTTACACAGAACTAAAATAAAGTCTTCTGTTTCCTTACTAGTGCAATTATGCAAAATAATTTCTGGACTAGTATTTTATTCAAAGTCCAATCATATTTTAAATTGAATCCACCAGGTTTCTGGAAAATGTACCCCCTGCAGCACAATAATAAGCTCTGCAGTAAATGTGGCTAAAATCTTGTTTCCAGGACACTGTGATGTCCATTTACTCCTCTCTACTCCATTTCCCCTCTCTACATGTGCTCTGTTATAAAGAGGAGCAGCAATATAGAGACTTGAAATTCTTTAATGAACCATTTTCATTAAAATGGTTTTATTTGTAGGAGCTTTATTTTAGTGGGATTCCTCAGGAACAAGAGTATTTAAGAACTACAAGAGACTATTTGTTTCCTAACCTTTTGACCCATGTTGAGTGTCTGGTTTTCTCCAGGCACATTCTATTATCAACAATGGGCTATACCAGGATCACAGTATAGAAGGGTTAATTATATCTGGGAAGAAAAAAAATAACTTGCACTCCATAGCCACTGATAAGACAGCAGCAGCATTACCTCCTAAATCAGTTCCTGGAAACTCAAAGAAAGTTGGACTACTAAACATTTATTTAATACATTCCCTTCCGTTTAAAATTCCTCCCCAAACCCTCATATTCTGTTAAAAGCAATTTGGCAATACCCAATAAAGATAAAAATGTACATCTCTAAGGACCTAACAATTCTACTCTTAGATATATACTAATGACAAGTATGCACATGTACATACAAGAGCATGTAAGTTGTATGTTCATTGAGGAATTATTCAAGAGGGAAAACTGGAAATAGTCTAAATGTCTACCAATAAGAGAAAGGGGAAAAAAAAAACCTCATGCAATGGAAGGCTGCACTGCTGTAAAAATCTACTCATTTTCATTTTTTTAAATCCTCACCTGAGAATATGTTTATAGATTTTGGAGAAAGAAAGGGGGGACGAGAGAAAAAGAAAGAAAGAGAGAGAAAGAAACATCGATGTGCTAGAGAAACATTGATTTATTGCCTCTCATATGCGCCTTAACCTAGGTATGTGCCCTGACTGGGAATTGAACCCACAACCTTTTGGTGTACAGGATGGTGCTCCAACCGACTGAGCAACACAGCTAGAGTTATCCATTTTGATTTATAAAGGTGTATTAGTATGAATAAATATAAAAACATTATATTGAATAAACAAATTTAGTGGTAGACTTATGTTTTAATATGCCATTTATATAAAGAGCAAAACTAAATGTTATGTATGGACATATATACACATATATAGCTACTGCTATAACTATATATAAATTTAAAAACATGTCTTAGAATAATTAAAGTTTAAATTCAGGATAGTAGTTATCTCAGAGCAGAGAATGGATAATAAAAAATAAGAATGGGCTCAAGGAGGGCACCAAATAACTCAACCAAATATCTAATCTTTTATTTCTTACAAAAAGATCTCAGTAACTGTGACATCATATTAAAATGTGTCAAAGCTCTGTGGAACATCCATGAATGTTCATGATATTATTTTCTAGATTTTCCTTATGATTGAAATACAGGACTTTCTCAAGTGGTTTCTTGATAGATAGATATGACTAGATGTCATCACATCATTTATGTTCACTACAGGGAATGCTGGTCATGACTTTTCCAGACAGCAATAGCTAAGACCTAGCCAGCATGTGGTGAAGATTAGGTCCTCTTAACTGCAGTAGCTAAATACACACACACACACACACACACACACACATATATATATATATCTCAAGCATTTATTATGGGCTAGATTGAGTGCTTAACATGTACTATCTCCTGTACTCCTTATAGCAATTCTGAGGAGAAGGCACTACTATTATACCCATTTTATAGAGGAGAAAACTGAGTTGTATGTAACAGCAGTTTTCAACCTGTTTCATCTCGTAGCACACATAAACTAATTACTAAACTTCAGTAGCACACCAGAAAAAACATTATATGTTTTGCCCTTCTGACAAAAAAAGTAGTTATAATTTTTATTTATTCACACCACTTGGCTATTGTTGTGTTGGTTGTTGTCATTTTTTTATTTGACAACCTAAGGGAAAAGAGGTCAGTGGCCCTGACTAAATAGTCAGGCATTACATGTGTTAAAAATTCTTGTGGCACACCAGTTGAAAATCACTGGTATAGAGTAATCTGGCTCAGGTCCCATGGTGAGTGGAGAAGCCAAGAATTATTCCAGGCCCTCTGGGACTCTTACCTCCACTCTCTACTACCTCCTCATGATTGGTGTCCATTGTCTTTACAAATAGTTCTTCTCCAGAATTTTCAGGATCAAGAGTTCACTGGAGTTCCCAATAAAGGAGGTGTGGAAATCACTGAGTAGCAATTCTCTGACACTGGAACTGTCCCTTCCCTGCTGCACACTAGCCACTGTGTGCTGCGGAAAGCACCTCCATGAACTTGTAAGCTGTCCTGTCAACAAGACCTTGACTTGGGAGTCAGGTGGGCTGAGGCCTCTCCTCATGACAGCTCCGGAGTCAGCAATGTTCATTCAGTTTAGTTCCATTCAGCGGCAGGCCTGAAACAGAGACGTCATAAATCCCATCAAAATCTCCTCCATTATGTGACACACTTAGTTAGAACAGAATAAGGGGTTCGGCTCTGTTGGACCAAATCAAGTTGCTCTATGTGGAATATCACATTTGAGATTCAAATCCCTCTTAAACCCTCTGCTTAGGCTCATGGTTAACAATATTTTCATATCTGTCTGCAGAGATGACAGGCAGCCCAGCTCTCAAGCGGGCCCAGCGGCCTCTGCACGGCTGCTTTGCAAGGCAGGCTCCAGAGATGAAAGGCAGAAATCCCACCACCCCAGTGTCTCCTGATTAGCTTGGAGAAAAGCTGAATGACAAACATGTTTCCCGTCTGCCTGGCCCATGCAGGGAAATGGGGCAATCTGGCCTGAAAAGGGATTTAGACTTTTGTTGTGTTCAAGGGAGGGGGGATGGAGAAAAAAGCTAATTTAAATCTATCCACAATACTTTCCCTCTTGGTGATCTGTCAGATAAGAGGCAGCCTAGCTGTGGCTGAGACCCCTGCCATGCCCGGGCGCCTTGTCTCTGCCCGCCTCACGGCTGGGGAATCTTGGCCCTCTCAACATCAGACACCGTATGGATTAGGGCAATCAGTTGTTTCAATGCACTCACTCTTTTAGCCAGTCTTATAACATGCTTGTTGATTAATAAAAGTAGCCTACAGTAAACTTCCCTATAGAGCTTCTAACTTAAAATAAGCCTCAGACAGTGTACACATTACCTAATTAGCTATTCAGTTACTTACACTAATCATATTACCCTATATTAGCTTCAAAGTCATTTGAAATGCTACATAAAGTGATCACAAGACTGATGTTTCAAATGCTAAGTGTTAAATATATGATTTTTTATTAGAGACACTGTAATAAGACAGAATATTTTTCTATCTTCCCAATAGAGAGAAGAGCCCCAAGATATTAAAAACCTACATGATTGATGCGGAGCTTCTTTTAATTATATAAGTCAATAACTCATTACTTTTTATTGTATGTTAAGGTGGTCAGGGCTTGGTGCCAAATATTTTTGAAAAAGCCACAAGCCACACAGACAATTCTCCTCTAGGAACATACATTCTGCTTCAGTGCATACACTTGGGCCTCATTACCATTATGCAGAGGGAATCAAGGGCAGGTTCAGAGAAATCGATCCCCTCTGAGAGGGCCAGCGCTAGGATGTGGATCTGAGAAGAGCACCTACAAGATGGCTGCCCGCTGCATCTGCCGGCCGCCTGGGTCATCCAGGGCGTCTTGCTCTGCGGGCATCAGTACAGGGCTTCTCCAAACACAATTATGAAGACAGTCTTCAGCAACCTCTTATTGCTACAGTATTTGGGAAACAGCATTCAGATGCAGATTGACCTAAATCCTATCAATCCACTCAACCATGTATGTGAGTGTGCGTGTCTGTGTGTGCACCCGCACATTAGTGAACACACATCACATATGCATTTGCACTTATATATATTCTCCCTGGAGCATTTAAATCCCCAATGTAAAATTTTCAAGTGAGGAGAAATGCTTATTTTCCCAGGCAACTTTACCAATTGCTCTGGTGCTCGTCTAATAAATATTTCATAGAAAATATTTAACCTGACTTTCTCCAGTCGGATCAGCTTCAAAATGCTCCTCAGAGTGAATTCTCCCCTAACAATAGCTTGATGCAAAAGCTTTTTTTCTTCTTTTAAGCACGTGGTCTGCTGCCATAGCAGCACGAATAGTTCTTATTTAATGGAAAAGAAAAGATACTTTACATTGATTCAGTAGTTGCTGAAGGCAGGGCAGCGGAAGGTGCAGCACGCGTGTACCTTGCACCTCCAGGATCAGGGCCCACCCTACCTTAACCTCCCTCCTCCTGCAGAAAAGCCTGTGATTATTACCCAGCCTGAATTAGAACTGTAATGGAAAGTGACAAGTTTATGTAAATGATCCACGTAAGGATTTTGCTCTTGTTAATACAGAGCAGTTACTTTGGGCTTTCTAATTATTTCATGCCTTGTGGTTCTCTGATGAGGCAGAGATGACTACAGTTGGAAAGTACCCTGTGATTGATAGACTTCTGTCCCCCTGGAGCTCATTAGGGCTCTGGCTTTGGAAGATGAGAAATAACCCTACCAGGCACCAAAAAAGCAAAACAAAAAAAAAAAAAAGAGAATTTACCTTAGCATCAGTGATTCTGTAGATTCATTTGTTCAGATTTATGTTTGGTTGGGGAAATAGTGTTATCAGGAAAGTGCACTATTGCCTTTCTGATCCAAACAGGCTCTCTGCTTTGGCCCTTTTGATTTTTGTCAATTGCATTTAGAGTCACAGAGGCTGTATGAAGCAGAACTTGAAAAGTACGGAATGCCAATAGGATTTTTCACAAGGAAGTAGAGAAGAGGGTCAGGTGAGTGGAGCAACACACCATATGGAGCAGCTGTAGACTCTAACCAGACACTAACCATTTTTGTTGCTTTGCAGACTCAGCATGACCTCTTCCTAAGTCAAATCGGCAGAGAAATCAATGAAGAGGGCAGATAAAATGGAGTAAGTGGTTAGGGAAGTCTGATTGTCCCTTTGGTTTAAATACATCCTGGTAAGAAAGAGAAATGCTAAAATGGGGCAAGAATGAAAGAAATTCATAAAGCTGGAAATACTTTAAGGTTCATTTATTTTAGTCTTCCCGTTTTATGGATTAGAAAAGTATAAGACAGAACAGTCACATAGCCAGCTAGTAGTGCAGTCAGAACTAGAACTTAGCCTGCACCTTCCTAGTCAATATCCACTTCTCTGGGACAGAACCAGGAAAGAAGTAGAATTGGGGAAGACCAGGTGACATGAGGTCCTCCAATGGATGAGGAAGCCAAAATCTGTTAGTCCAAATATAGTGGGTTCAGATTTTTATCCACTACATTTAAATGTGTAAAAACTGGAGCATTGTTAATGTTTCTATAATAGATCTCACTTTCAAGCCACATATCACTGGGTAGTAAGAAGAACAGATACGTACACATCCTAATTACAGTAAGTTCAGTGTCTCTCAGTTTTAAAGTTTCTGTCGGCTTGGTTTATTTTCTTTTGGATAAATATTCAGTCAAGTTCAATGTCTAAACTTCCTACCAGGGCCATTGGTCTTCTTTCAAAAGTTCTCCAATCCCTCATGCGTGAGTGTTTTAAATTCAGGTGTGGGCTGTTCTCTGGTTCTTTGATGTCTCTTCAGTCAGGTCCATTGTCAGGTAGATGCACAAGCAGATGATTCTGCTTCCTTTCCCCTCACTATTATGAATGCAAGTAAGTTTCCCTTGAACCCGGTAACTTGTCTTGGAAACTAAGTAGGAGAGGGGATGATATTTATTCAAAATGAGATTTATTAAACTATAAGATACTTAGATACTTTTTTTTTTTTTGCATTTGGCAAATTTTAGCACAATGTCATCATGCCCTCCCCAACCTCTATCATTGACAATGGAGGAAGTATGAGTCAGTTATGAAAAATAAAATAATTACCATTAATTGCACATATGAGTAAAACAGCATAAATTTTGACTCCCTGCTATATATGAGCAACACAGAGCCAGAAACAAAGGCACAAACCATAAACTAGAGATGAGGCAGTACCACAAGTGCCAGAGAAGCAAGTAAACCATCTAGAAATAGATGGATAAGTATGGAAAGGAAAATAAAGCTATCCTCCAACAGAGACACACTGCAAAACTTCCACACTGAAGAAAATACAAGAGAAGGAAAGCTTCCCAACTCATTTTAGGAGGCTAATAAAACATTGATTCTAAAATCACTATGGATAGCACAAGAGAAAAAAGTGCAGGCCAATTTAATCTATGAATACAGGTGGGAAAATCCTCTAGAAGTTACTATCAAAGTGAATCTAATAATGTGCTAAAAAACAAATACAGGTGAGGTTTATCTCAGGGAGGCAGCAATGATTTAATATGAGAAAAACCTATCTTAAACGAGAAAACAGAAGGAAAGAAGAAAAAAATCTATGAATGTAAAAGGATTTCATTAAGTTTAACATTTACTTCTGATAAAATAAGAATAGTCTCAGTAGCCAGGAATAGCAGGGAACTACTTTATCTGATATAGACTTTATTCTAAACAATAGAATAGTGAAGTAATGCTGTGTGATTTCTGACACCAGGTTTCTGACCTCAGAGATTGTGTGATAATACTTAACTGTTGTTTTATGCTACAGAGTTTTGGGGATAATTTGTACCAGTTGATAACTGATACCCAAACATTGGAATAAAGGGTATTAAATTGTCACTGATTGCTGATGATATGATCATCTACAGAGAAAATCCAACAGCATCAATAAATTATTAAAACTATGAGAGTTCAGAAAGTTTGCTTTCTTTTTTTTTCAAAAAAGATTTTATTTATTTTGGGGGGTGGGGGAGAAAGAGACAGAAAGAAGCATCAATGTGTGGTTGCCCCTCACACGCCCCCGCTGGGGACCTGGACCGCTATCCAGCCATGTGCCCCAACTGGGAATCGAACCAGCGACCCTATGGTTCACAGGCCAGCGCTCAATCCACTGAGCCACATTACCCAGGGTGGCAAGTTTGCTTTAATGCAAGATCAACTTAGTAAAATCAGTAGTAGTCTTTTTTTACCACAGCAATAACCAACTAGAAAATAAAGTACCATTCACAATAGTACCATAATTGTAATGTATATAGGAGTCAATTTTACAATCACTATAGGAGACATTTTTGGAAAAAATATTAAAATTGTATTAAAACATAAAAAAAGACTGAATAATGAAAACATACCGCATTCAGGGTTCCTGACTTAGTATTATATATTTCAAAATTCCTCCTCCATAATGTAAAATAGACAGTAAAAATTCCAGCCAGATTTCCCACCTGCCTAGATGACTTCCCATCATCTACTGCTGTGTCCTCTAAACACCAACACTAAACACCTTTAACACCAGGCTCTGCCTTTATTAGGCTCCTCAGGTTGCCTTCAGCTGGGGCTGTATTATGGGCCCGCCTCACTCTGGCGGCACTTCTCTTTTCCAAATTGCAGCCTCTACCATGCACCCTTGCTCACCTTGCTATGTACTGAGTTCCCTGCTTCTTTTGTAGCTTGGACCATGACGAGAAACAAAATGTTGGGTAAAGAGGAAGGAGGAGGAGGTTGAGGAGGAAGAAGGAAGAGGGCAGAGCAACAATAACAACAACATTTGGATCCTGTGAAGATAGGACCCCTTTGAAGGCAGTTTCATTGTGAAACCAAAAGACCAAAAGATGTGGGATCCTGATTATCAATTCATTTGAATGAACCCATGGGGCATATTTATTTGCATTAATAAAAACTGCTAGAAGTGAAGACTTTTATGCAAAGTTTAGAAAATATATTAGAGGAGAAGATGCCAGAACTGTGTTGTTATTCTAGTCAGCAGACCAATACAAATGACATTTTTATTGTCTTCATGAATAAAATAATAGATTTAAAAAATATAAGTAGAAAAACAATTTGTAAGATTTGGAATTAACAAAAATTATAAACTAGTTTAGATTTGGAGGAGAGGAAAGATAAATAAGAAACAGACCTCTATCAAAAAACACACAGGATCAGTCCCTGGCTCAGTGGATTGAGCGTCAGCCTGCGAGCCAAGTGTCGCTGGTTCGATTCCCAGTCAGGGCACAGAACTAGGTTGCATGTCAGGTCCCCAGTTGGGGGCACGCGTAAGAGGCAACCACACAGTGACGTTTCTCTCCCTCTCTTTCTCCTTTCCCCTCTCTCTAAAAATAAATAAATAAAGAAACAAAACTAACAAATAAATAATTTTTAAAAAGAAAAAGAAAAAGAAAAAAAAAAAAAAAACACATAGGATCACCTAACCAGAAGTTCTTTAGCCAAGAAAAGCTATAGTTGATGGGGAATGCAGTCAAAAAGGGACATTCTGCTGCCCTGGCTGATGTAGCTCAATGGATTGAGTGCTGGCCTGCGAACCAAAAGGTTGCTGATTTGATTCCCAGTCAGGGCACATGCCTGGGTTGCAGGCCGGGTTTCTAGTTGGGGGCATGTGAGAGGCAACCACACATCATTTCTCTCCCTCTCTTAAAAATAAAATAAAATAAACCAGCAAAGTATTTCTTTTTTTAAAAAAGGACATTCTATAGCTACGTTTTAAGAAATCATCTAAGTGCATGAGTAATCAAGTGATTCAGCCGTGAAGGATCTGACTTAATGCTAAGGCAAGTATTGGGCCCTTCTTTAGAATGTGCACTCTCTGTAACATATTCACACCCTACTTCTCCTGACTTACTCCTAATTATGCTTCAAAACTCAACTCTAGTGTCAACAGCTGTGCAAAAATGCTTTCCTTTCTATCTCTTCCTTGTACCTCAGTTTCCACTAATTGCACCTTCTCAATTCACCCTGCATTGCTTCTTTCATAGACTTGTTGCCCAAATGGGATTTGTTTATTCATCTCTTTCCCCACTAGACTTTGAGCTCATAAAGGGTAGGAACTTTGTTTTTAATATCTGTCTTCTAAAGACCCAATCCAGTACCTTCAAGATAGTAGGCTCTGAATAATATTTACTCAATGAAAGAATGAGTGAATGAAGGCCATTGTTCTCTATAAAAAGAGAATTAGATGTACTCTACAAAGCTAAAGTGAGGCTGTATGTGTAAGAGAATAGCATCACTGATCCAGATGCAAAGGACCGGTAAGAAGAATAAAATAAGTAACAAAAGTGTTCAAAGATATGGAGGAAAGTTATCAGAGACTAGAAGAGAAAAGAGAAATGGTGAGAAGGAATTTTAAAATAAACAACAGAGAAAAATAAAGAACACATAGTTCAGGCTGCGGTAGAGGGAAAGGCAAAGAAAAGATATTTCCAAAAGCTCAAGATAAACAAGAGAGCAGTGAAAAAATAGGAGGGAAAAGTATCTGTTGAGAGGGGAAGATAGGGTGGGCAGGTTTCAAAAGACTTAATCTTACCTGAGGTTCCTACAGAGGAAAGGTGAAGGGTGAAGAAATTAGGGGAACAAAGAAATGGGAAGGATTAACGGAAATAAGATTATGAATGCTCAAGAAGTTACATAAAGAACAGAAAGGCTGGACAAAGGAGTAAAATAATAACATTTGTTGAGCATATCCTCAGGCCACTGTCCTAATTTATGTCATTTCATTTACCCTTCATGATGGTAGGCACTATTTTACAGGTGAGAAAATGATGACCCAGAAAAGTAAACTTTAATGCTTAAATTCACAGAGTAAGTGGTAGAAATGGGTCTCCAATCTAAATCTTTTGGCCTCTGAAGCTCAAAACCTGAAACAAAAAGGGGGGGAGACAAATAAATCAATGTAGGAGAAGAGGAAGAAAAGATTTTTGGAGGGAGCCCAAGCACATTTATCAAATGGGTGACACACAATTTAAGTGGGATTGTATAGTACAAACAGTGACAGAATGTTGGAGTCTGCCTTCTGAGCACTGAGAAAATAACTTTTTTAAAAAAGCCCAAGAAGGAATGTCTTCTTTTGCATATTAGAGTTTGATTACCTTTCTGTAGGAAGAGACACAAACTTGTTGAGACTTAAAGAAGTCAGTACAAGCTAAAAGCCAACTCCTGTGTCTCTACATTGGGGCCTCATTTTCATAAGAAAGTGGCAAGTTCTCTAAATAATAAAGAGGAGGGAAGAATTTAATTTGGGGGGAGAAAATGTATGAAGGAGGAGGAGGGAATGAGTAGTTAAGGATGTAGTCATCCACCAGCATGAGAGAGGTGGGTGAGATGGTAAACTGAAATGTCTGAGTTTATAAAGTGTTGGTTGCTATGGCGTTGAGTTAGAATTAGGGTTAGACGCCCCTACACAATCTTTAGCAAAAGCAATTAAGAATAAATTTTAACCTTCTGAAATGGTTGGACTCCAGATATAAAGTGTTGAAGGATGCCAGGTCAGAATATGGCTTTAAATGGAAACAAAACAGCCTGTTTGACAAGAGAAAAGCTAAATCTGAATCGCATATATAATAATACTTTGAAAACAAATCCATAAAGCATCACATAACAAAAACCTGGAAAACTAAAAGTTATATGTACGTGCCAGAAAATTTTACTTCTTGGAATTTATCTCATGGAAATAATAGATGATATACACAATGATTTTTGCCTGCCGTTATTCCATTGGAGAAAGGATGTGAGGAGAATGAACTGCCCAGCAATAGTGACTGGTTAAGTAAATGATGGTGCATACTTACAACTGAATACTACCCACCTACGGACAATTACATTGTAGAATCATTTGTTTATTTGACAAGTATCTATTGATGTGGCCTTCAATATGGCCAGTGCTGTTCTTGGCACTGGTGACTCAGCTGAGAACAAGAAAATGTTTCTGCCCTCATGAAATTTATATCCTAGTGGAAGAGACAGAAAAACAATACTCAAGTAAAGAAATAAATAAGCAATATGATTCAGATGGTGATAGGTGCCAGGCAGAATAAAGAAGAAAGGAGGTCCCAGCTGATGTGGCTCAATTAATTACGCATCATTCCATGAACTGACAGGTCACTGGTTCGATTTCTGGTCAAGGCATATGCCTGGGTTGTAAGTCCAGTCCCAGTTGGGGTACATACAGAAGGCAACCGATCAATGTTTCTCTCCCTGCCTTCCCCTCTCTCCAAAAATCAGAAGTGAAGTAAATTTCAAAAAAAAGAAGAAAAGAGGGTAGATATTGAACCAAGTGCAGAAGTTATGACTATTTTATAAGGGTGTTCAAGAAAGCGTCATTGAACATAGAATCAGCTACCCCACAGAACAATGTGTCTTCGGGTCAGAAGTGTTCTTCTTTTGGGAACAGGATATTTATACCTGAATAGCTCAAAGTTGGAAGGACAAGAAGCACAAAATCCCCAGTGTGTAACTGAGTGATGGTGTTCATGACTACTCCTATTTCCACCCACTGAATCCTAGATTCATGTATTCTACCTATTGAGACACCCATCATGTAATTTTGTTGATTTAAAGTGAGTACCTCCCATCCTTGAAAGTACCTCCAAGGAGACGCTTCAGCTGTAACTTCAGCTTGTTCCATGAGTCTGTAAAGCTGGCAACTTCTGGGTGGTACAGTATGTAATATGACTGTGGATCCCATGGGTCTATAAAGTGGGTCCTTTGGTCGGATGTGATGTCATTGAGGATCCTGCAGAGGCAGATCAACCACATTACAAGCTTTCACAATAGGATGTTGGCTGAGATCCTGAAGGCAAACCCATTTTCCAACCACTTGTCTCTTCAGCCAAGATGAATGCTACCCTTTCTCGTGTAGAAGGGGCAAGAAATCAACTTGCCACAAGTGGCTGTTACAGACCGCTTGGACATTCGGCAATAAGGGCTGTATTGTCTTTAGTTAGTGAGATCATGTAGAGATCCCTAATCCTAACCCAAGTCCACAGCAAAACACTTCATAAATTTCTATTTCTTTCAGTTCAGTTCAATAGACATTTCAGTTCTAACATTTCTCGAAGGCCGCTTTCTTGACTGGGGAAACTTTTCACCCTGCCTTCTCTCCATGGAGCCGTGTTCTTGCTTGCTGGCTCCTCTTTTCCACTCTAAGCCCCATCCCTGCCTCCACGGCTGCTCTGTCCACGCCTTCACTGTGCCAGCATCATGGTGATGACAGACACTGTTTGGTGTCAGTTAGTCATGTCATTCTGCCTACTTTCCTATGGTGGGTGCTCTCTGGAAGGCATTCACTGACATGCGATCTGAAGGTCTTCACACTGCACGCTCCTCCCCATGCTGACCCAGGGGCCCTTACTCCTTGTTTTCTATCTCCCAGTCTTTCTTCCTCTAGGATCCTGGCCAGCTGGCTAAGATACTTGCCACTGCCTAAGGGTCTGTGTGTATTCTAATCTCAGGCCACTCTGTTCCACACAAAGTAGGTGACCAGGTACACCACTCTAATCTCTGCCACCGGGAGAATTTCCTGCCACCCCTGAGTGTTCGGTAGTGCAGCTGCTGTCCTTTTTCAGTTGGCACACATATCAGGCTGACACATGAATGATCTGAAGACAGCTTTTTCTCCTGTCCATTGGTCCTAAAGGATCGCAAGGGGACCATCTATGTGAGCTGAGGGAGAAGGACATGGAGGGGAACACTGGTGAGTGACATGGATGTGGGCTACCTTGTGCAGCTTGCTTGTGCTCCCCAGCCCTACTCATGCTTGATCTGATGTGCCACTTGCATCATGTGATGGCTTGTGCTGAGCCCACATCACCTCATGACTTGGTGATCTGACAGAGCCCAGCTCAACATGAACTGTTCTGGCGGCTTGCTCACTTGGTGTCCTAAGGTCAAGTACTCAACAGGTATATAGTTCTCCACTGCAGACAGCACACTCTTGCTCCAGACATCCAAAGCCCTGTGTTGTGATTCTTCCACTGAGGCCTGTCATCAACTCCAAAAGGTGACTTTCCCACCATGACAACTCCATAGGGCCTGCTGAATTGTTAGACTAAGTGGCAGGGCTGGACCACAGCCCAGACCTGCTAGAACTTGTTCTTGACTTTACTCTAAGCTGGTAGCCTTTGTGTCATCTGATATGGATCAGAGCTCTATCTGCAGGTGTGTAATATGCTGCTTCCAGAACCCAGAGGCCTCTGAGACGTTATGCTTCCTCCTTTGTGGTGGGTGATGCAAGATGCAATAATTTGTCTTTCATTTGGGAAGGAATTAGGTGATCTCCCCCCCATACCCAGACCACTGCATCTTCAAACATCACTAAGTGATCTGTAAATTTATAAGGTTGATTATTCACCCTCTAGAGGCCATGAAACTGACCAGAAGATCAGTCTCTTCTTAATCACTGATCTTATTAGCATAATGTCATCATTCTAGTGTACCAGTGTGACATGTGGCAGAAAGTCCAGCCATTTGAGATTTTTCAGGCTATATGGTGGTAGAGCTTACGAGAGTTAATGTATCCTAGGTCAAGATTGTAAATGTAATCTGTTGCTTATTCTGCATGTAGTGTTTAATTCTCTTTCCTTATAGAGATGGAAAAGAACATATATGCCAAATCAATGGCCACATATCATACACTCCAGGCCTCGTTAATCTGCTGTAGCAAAGATACCACATCTGGCATAGCAGCTACACAGTACAGTTTGTAGTCCCCTGTCATCCTTCTGTATCCATCAGGTTTTTTTTTTCAGGGGGAGGCTGATAAATAAAATAAAGCTATGATGGGGTTCATGACCTCAGCATCCTTTAGTCTATAGAAGTGACTGAGACGTGATTTTGCTCTTGATTTGTTGTTTGGCTGAAAATGGGGAAATGGGTTGCATGGTTCTGCTTGGCCTTCCCACTATGACAGTAGCCAATATAGGAACTTTGCCAAATATTGTACAAAATATATTTCCTCCCATTGTACATTTGGGGACAAGGAAATGACCACTGAATGGGTCCATGGAGCCAGCAGACCCATGATGAGCCAGAATTGGACCAGGATTTGGTTTCATACTTGGCCTCCATATGCCCCATACTTCAGGTCTCTTGGGATAAATGTTAAGTTAGGACCCTATTCTGGGGTATTCCCCCTTCCCTAGTATATGCTCACCAAAGTGAATGGCCATAGGTCTCTTTAGAAAAAGACTGGGGAACCATTACTATGCATCTGTCATGATAATGTAAAATCCTTCATCCTGAGAATGGCATCTTCTTCAGGTAGAGATTTCTTGGGGGCAGAAAAGCCAGTAAGAGATTGTAACTATTAATTAAGGTAACTGTCCTCAGCACCCTGATCATCCATCCTTGATCTGTTTTGATTGAACATCTTGAATAGCCCCCTGTTTTCTGCTTATCTATTTTGTCCCCAGGGATACTAATCTATTACCCAACTACATCACTTTCTGTAGGCCCCCTGACTGCACTCTGACCTTGCCAGTCAATTCTTGACCTCTGATAGTTAAACACCTAACCTCATCCCCATTGCTATCAGTGAGTCCAATTTGATAAATATCTTCTACCATGAGCCCTCAGCTAGATGGGAGAGCCACCACTGAACTTCTTAGGGGTGACGGTGCCCTCTCACCAGTATACTCCTAATTGCTTTGGTAAATGGTGAATCCTCTAAACTCTCCCATGAAGTATAGAGATCTTACATATTAGATACACTGTAACACACCCACCTCTCTGGGCCTTTTAATCATCCCTACCGTCTGCCATGACAATTCTGCCATTTCCATCTCACTTACTGTGAAGCATTTCTTTTTCCATGCTTCTAGGACTTCTCCTGACAGTACATTTGCACCATGGATTAGTGTCCTCAATGAGTGTTGAAGCCTGCATCCTGGTAAAGTATCCTCAAATCAATCAACTTGCCCTTCTCCAACTTTGTTGCCCGACTCCACCCTGCACCCCTCTCCCACGCAAATCTGGCATGCCCAGCAACCAGTTTCTTGTGTGCTCTCCCAGCTTCTGCTGGTACGTTAGAAGGGTCCTGCGGCTCCCTTTCGTACCTTGTCAGACACAGAATGTTCCCATCCAAATTATGCTGTGACTTAACCCTTGTTGTCCTGATGACCAGGAAGTGGGGACAGATCCCAAGGAAAGAGCATGTTCTCTTAGAGGAGAAAGGTTTCTGCAGCATCTTCAAGCAAGGAGGCAGTGCTTGCCTGGAGGAGAGAAAAGTAAACTACTTCTGCTAGTTCAGAGTTCAGAGAAATCTGAGATACAAGATCTGGAGTTCATCAACCCAGATGTCTCCATCCCATGTGTCAGGAACCCATTCTTACTTAGCGTACCTGCCTCAGTTGTGAATTAAGGTTCTGGAGCTCTGTGAATGTTATGATTAAGTCCCAGTCTTGGTCCTTAGCTCTCTATAGGCTCTGGCTATAGAAGATTAGAGCACTTGTAGGCTACCAAGGGAGCCCTGTGGCCATCACTCTTAGCATTTGACTGTCAAATAATCATTTCAGCCTTTTATTAGCTTTTCCTGAAATGTTAGTTGAGTTTAGCAATAGCCACTGAATTCTGCTGGCCTTATATTATTTCTCCCATATTTATTAACACCTGATATATCTCACTAGCTGGTGCATTTTATTCTACCATCATCTCATCCCAGATCATCATCAGTGAAAAGTAACATTGCTCTGCTTCCTTGGGCCAGGGGTTGTCTATACTTTACCCACCATCACTGATGGGGTCCTCATTGCCAGGTAGGGGGCAAGTGAACCAGTCCTAAGCTTAGTGTCTACTTTCACAGATCAGTTTCAATACCAACTGTTATAGATTGTGTTCCCCAGAAAGAAAACTCTGAGACAGAGAATAGCATATTTGAGGTTGCTAAGGAAGTCCTTTTGGGATCATGTCTCTGGAAGGGAAGTAATGGGTTGGGTGAGACTGGAAAGAGAAGTGGGGCTGTGATGGAATCCCAATTGAAGGTCTCAACCTACCCCAGAGGGAATTCTGAAGCTGAAATAGTCTTTCAGAAGTGTCTAGACTCAGAGCTAGAGAGGCTGACCTTTATTTCCTTGAACCTTTCAATCATTGGAAGCCAACAGCTGATGGAAAGAGGTGTGTCCATTGGCAAGGTGAATACTTTCATTCAACATTCTAAAGACAGCTGAGGGCTAAGGGTTGTCTGCCCATAGCCAACAGTTGGGTAAATACGTCTTCTAATCCTGAAGGGGGATCTGGGTGGTATGAGACAGCATATGCTATGATTACTCTTGATGAACCAGAAAGATGTTCAAAATAGATTAATACATGAAAGCAAATGTCAGGTTGTAAAAGAATATGTCTAGATGATCCCTTCTGGAAGGACATGCCCAAGGCATTGACAATGGTCCTGTCTTGATAGTGATGAGATCCTGATTTGTTTTTCCTCTTATTTATCTATACTTTCTAATATTCCTTTAATTGATTATTTATAAAATGAGATGTTACTTTTAACTTGAAAATTGTCTGAGGATAAAATTGGACATATGTAAGAAATCAGAAATAATAAAGTATTTAAATTTTTTCTTATTATTTTAAGCTATTTAATTAAAAACATTTAAGTTGTAGTCTTTGTTGATTTAAGTAGGTAAAAGCATAAAATTGAGCTAAAGAGAATGTATTGGATTTCATAATTAGTAAAAATATTCACACTGCCTTCTTCTCAAATTAAATTTTATATTGCTACTATATTGTGGTTTTTTATATGCACACTCAAAAACTCTTAATGAGAAATTATTCTAACTCCTATTTAGCTGATGGACAAAATAAAATATAGAAAGGTAAAGGGATCCAGCCAAAGCTACACAAATTACTGGCAGAAAAGACACCCTTGGCTTCTGAATTGGGATTCCATTTTCTAATGATTCAGCTGTCCTTTCTCCAAGAAAAGTGTAGGTCAAGGGCATTCAATACCCAACTCGTTCTAAAATGGCCCTCTTAATTACCAGTGCGCATTAATTTTATGTGTCATTATTAGAGCAAGGAAGTGGGGAGCAAAGTGGGAGATATAAAGGAAACAGGAAGTCATACATTAATTTCTAACCAAGGTCAGCTGTTCCCCAGAGCACAAAGCACTGGAAGGTGGATTACTCAAGGGACTTATGTTGGCAAAGAAGTTATTTTGAGAAAGTTCTTAATATGTGGACAGAAGATTCTGTCAAAGATAGAAAATATTCACCAGCTAAAAACTATGGTAAAAAAAGAGATTTGAATTTAAATGTTTTTCTACAAGTTTCTTCTTTTGTATGTCTATTCTTCACAGAATAAGTCGAAATGAAAGGAACCTACAAGTAAATAGAATGAGATGGTCTTAATAAAAGGAATCCAAAAGAGAGAGAGAAATGAGAGAGAAAGAACGAATGGAGATCTCCAAGCATTCTTTTTAGTTTGCCAGGCAGCTTCAACGGTTGTTTCCATTTTTGTAGTCGTCTTCAAGCAGCCTTCAATCTTGTGGAGAGCCACATGTTACTAAAGTCATCAGTAAATTACTAACTCATCGTTCATCTGTTGAAAAGTAAATAAAACCTATTTATACAAACTAACTATAGTTTTCCATATGAGGTATATAGATATAAAATACAAGACGTAATTTTCTATGTAGTCAGATGCTACAGAGTTCACAGAATTTGTGGACAAAGGACAAGGACAAGGACAGAAACCAGTTTCAAAAACTAAAGTTGATAAGAATCAACACAAAATACCTTAAACGAGTAATCAAGCTTAACATCAAATTGCCATTAAGTTCTCTTGAGGTAATGCAAAGGAAGACATTCTCACCTGTGTAGTAGTCTTAATAAGAGGTTTCACCTGGATCTACTAGTGGCCTGGACGGACTTTCACAATGTCACTGTAATGAAAGGGGAAAAAATTCAAAGGTGGGGATGAGAGATTGTTCTAAATGAACATTGACTAAAAGAGACATGACCACTAACTGTAATGAATGATATTGGAGAGGATCCTAGACTTTTTAAAGAGTTATAGAGAATATTTTTACTTGGGTCAACTTGAATATGGACTGCCTATTAGATACCATAACAATATTTTAATACTTGTCTGTGATAATGGTGTTTTGGTTATATAGGAGAATGTTTTTAGGGGATGTGTGCTGATGTTTTTAGAGGTAAAATGTCATGCTGTGCTGTCTGTGACTTACTTGGTAACAGGTAAATGGTCAGGAAATAGAGGAAGTTCATATATAAAAGAGAAATGTTTATATTTATATATATATATATACTTATAGATACGTACATAGAATATATACATATATAGAAGTGTGCATGTGATATATATATATATTTAGAGACAAAGATATGACACGTGAACAATTGGTGAATCTAGGTAATATACTGGTCTTCAAAGTTTTCTATAAGTTTGACTTTTTTTTCAAAAGGAAATCAAAGAATGAACTCAAAATGGAAGCGAATATTCATTCATGGAAGTGATCTATCCACCAAAGGAAGGGCGAGTGGTTTTCATACACTGGGCATTTAGCATCACATTCTCCCCACTTGATATCCTTGAGTCACAGGCAGAGTGCAAAGGTGCTGCCTCTTAATTCTCAAGCTGGAGCCCTTTTCAGAGAGCTGATGTTCAGAGGGATAAGTCTAGTTTTTAAATTTTTACTCTTTGGTCAAAGGAGATATGTTTTTAAATAACTTCTTAATTTATATGAAATGCTACCTATCAGATACACTGTTATATTTCTTCTTTTTTTTTAAATTTTTTTTGAACTTGCATTTCCATTCTTTATATTTTCATTGTTCCCCCCACTAAAAATTTTTTGTTTGTTTTTCCATTACAGATGTTCCACCTTTTTCCCCCTTTTGCTTCCCTGCACCCTGCCCCCCCTTCTCCCACAGTCAGTCCCCACCCAGTTGTCCATGTCCGTGGGTCATTTATACATGTTTTTTGACTAGACCCTTCCCCTTCTTACCCCCTTCTCTCCCTCCCACCTCCCCCCAATTTCTTATTTTAAAGAAATTAACAAAGTTTGAGCTTTATTTGCTTCCTCTGGGGACAATGCGAAGAGACTTCAAAAATACATGGCCTATAATCAAAACCAACTGACAATCTGGCTACAGAAATTTAAATTTTGAACCATGGAATAAATATCTGAGACTAATTTTATAGTAAAATTAGACTTTTCTAATTCATGCAGTCACAAAAAAATAATTGAATTAGGTTGAACATATGAACTCAACGTTTTTATAGATCAAAAAGAGTTGAGCGGAGGTGATTTCATATGGTTCAACTCTAAGTTTTCCATTTATCATACAGATCCAATTCTAATGAGGTACTTTTATTTGTTCAAAAAATTATCCTTCTAAAAATAATGTTCATTCAAGAATTTAAAATCCTCTTAATTTTTAGGGAGCTCTTTAATTATTTTAAACAACAAAATATTTTGAGGGAAAGATGCATTCACCTGAATGACCTCAACCAATGCCTACTTTCGGGTGTTTTTCATGGTTACCTGGCAAAAACAGTTTGTTTTCCTTTAAATAAATTTAAAAAAAAAAATGTTAACACAGATTTAGTAATTATTCCAAAGGACTTGATCACACAACAAAAATGTTCAATTTTATTTTGTTTTGTCTTATTATTTATTTAATTGTGATGAAATATACATAATGAAATTTACCATCTTAGCCATTTTAAGTATACAGTTCAGTGGCATTAAGCACATTCCCTTGTTGAGCAATCATCACCATCCTCTCCAGAACAGTTTTCATCTTGTAAAACTTGAAACTTTGTAACCATTTGAATTATAACTCCTTATTCCTCCCTTCTCCAAGAGCTAGCCAACCACCATTCTTTCTATCTCTATGAATTTGACTATTACAAGCATCAATACCTCATATAAGTGGATTCATACACTATTTGACCTTTTGTGACTGGTTTATTTCATTTAGCATAATGCTCTCAAGGTTCATCCATTATAGCACATGTCATAATTTCCTCCCTTTTCAAGGCTGAATAATATTCCTGTGTGTGTGTATCACATTTTGTTTATCCACTCGCCCATCAATAAACATTTGGGTTACTTCCACATTTTGGCTATTGCGAATGTTGCTATGAACATGGGTGTACAAATATCACTTTGTGACCCTGTTTTCAATTCTTTGCAAATATCCCCATAAATGGGATTGCTGCATTATATGGTAATTTTATTCTTAAGTATTGAGAAGCCACCATGCTGTTTTCCACATTACCTATACCATTTTATATTTCCACCAACAGTGCACAAGGGCCCCAATTTCTCCACATCTTTACCAACATTTGTGATTTTATGAGGCTTCTTTTTTTATAGTAGCCTTCTTAATGATGTGAGGTGGTCAATTTCATTTTGAACAAAATTTTTAAAGTATATTTTAAATGATTACAAGATCACAAGTATAAATCTTTGAAAATATTTTGAGGAAAAAAACTATTATTTAATAAACAGGTACCCATGCCTTATATTAAATTCACAATGACAGCATAAATCCTGAATTTTAAGATTGACACAAAACAATATGCTCTGACAACTGTATTTGAACAATTAAAAGATAGCTCTATGAAAAAAATGACCTAATGTCAAAGTTGCCCATGAAGAATCTGAATAAAATTGTTTCATAAAAAGTGTGAGTGGAAAAAAACAATCTTTCTCAATTAATATTTTATGTATATAATTTTAAATATGTATGTGTCTCTAAATTAATAAATTATAAGTACGCAATTGCCTGTTTTAATTATAGTCTAAAAGTTTATGTATTCAAATTGGCAAAAAAAATAGCTTAAAATTTATATATTCAAAACAGTGAAAAATGTGAGACCAGCTTATATCAGGGCCACATTCTACTCACGTGTGTACAGGATATGATGATTGGTGGTCCTCGAAGCACTCGTAATTGTCCCTCTTTGCAGAAAGAAACAGCCTGGGCATATCCTCTAAGCACAGATCAGAGCCAATGTTTGAGAAAGGTGAATTTGAAAATGAAAAACTACATTTTTAATGGAAAACTACATAAAAAGGCCATATGCTAGGCCTCAGGAGTCAGGCTATGACAGTATCATACAATAATTCTCCTGTGGGGCAGAGAACATCATTTTTCTTACCATGCACTGTGTACAGTGGTGAGGTGGTGCTGCTCCTGTACAGAAATAGGGGCAAGTGTGTGTGATACCACATCACAGGCCTCTGGGGCACACGCGGGTTGGACTGGACATGAGGAAAGATCAGTTAAACAGATGTGGTTCTTTATTCTCCAAGAGCTGATTAACCTCTGAAACGGGTGCAGAGAGAGGTTTCAGAGTGTGCTGCAGACTAAAACAAAACAAAATAAAATCCCACACAGCACTAAGATAACTAAGAATGTATAAGTTTGGTTTAACAAACAACTTTTGAGTACCTGCTATACACGGATATCAGAGCTTGTATTAGATGGAAGGCATTTAAAGCTAAACAGGACACAGTCACTGAGAGAGATGATGATGATGATGATGATGATGATGATGGCAGCAATTCTAATGAGTCCTGACCATGTGCCAGGCATGTTCCTAGCAGTTGCTGTGAATCAAATCAAGTAATTCTCACAGCAACACTTACCATGGCCTGTGGAGCCCTATCTGATCTGGTCTGAGGTTCCGTCTGACTTCACTTCCTGCACTGCACTCTCTCCATTGGCTTGTTCCCTTTAGCCACACTGGTTTTGGGTTCCCTGACCACATCAAGAACATTCCATCTTCAGAATTGCCTTAGCAATCCTGGTCACTGTCTAGCATGCTCTTTCCCAAGACATCTGCAAGGCTCAATTCTTACTTCCTTCAGGCCACTCCTCAAGGGTGACTGTGTCAGAGAAAACTTCCCTCATCACCATATGTAAAATAGCACACACACACACACACACCCCGCCCGCCAGTGGATACGGTGATGCCCCATGCACACCTCTTTCGGGACCAAAGCACGGATTCCCCAGGTGCTGAAAGCGAGGGCAACAGAAAACCTGTTTTCAGTGCCCTCAGCTGAAGAGAACTGCCTTCCTAGGGGTACATCCAGAGGCTGATGAAAGCGGGGTATAAATGCCCAATGCCCTTGCCCCGAGCAGGGTCAGTCCTGAAAGATCATCTCAGCTTCAGAGCTTCTCATGGTGTTACCTGAGGCCCTTATCCTCCTGTGCCTTTCTGCTCCCACAGGTGTTCATTGTGTGAGCCTCCCTAAGGAGCTCCTTCACTGCAGTCTCTGTCTCAGAATCTGCTTCCTGGGGGACCCACCTGCCACTTCTCCTTCACGCTCTTTCTCCCCTACTCTGCTTTATTCTTCTGCAATAACTTAGCACATCTTAACACATTGCATGCTAATTTGCATATGTTTCTTCTCTGTGTATTAACTCCTTGAAGGCTAGGACTTATGCTGTTCACTACTTTATCCCTCAGGTACCTGGAGAAGCATTTGGCACATAGTAGGAGCTCAAGAAATATGTGTTGAGTGAATAGATGAACGGATGAATTAACAAACACCATTAGGAATTAGATATGGTTGTTGTTGGCATTTTACAGTAGAGGAAACCACAGCTCAGAAAGGCTAAGAAATTTGCCGTAGGTCACACAGAAATGGTAAAGTTAGTAGAAAGACTTGTCAATGGGATGTTTCAATAGCATGTAGACAGTAAGGCATTGCATAACATGCTAAGAAAACTAGAAGCAAGTCAAATAAAAATACACACTGCTGGAGCACAATTAAGGGAGAGATGGGAAAGGTATGAAATTTTTTTAAAAGTTAAGAAAGTTAAAAGAAGCATTTCATTGCCCTGATGAATGGCTAAATGTTCTGGACTCCAGGTAAGAATAATCAATGACAAAATCAACCCTTTGTTCAGACCCAAAGCCATTCAACATTAGGTGTTCCCACTAAATTTTCTTTTCTTCCTAAACCATCAATTACTTATCATTTAGCTAAGATTTGGGTTGAAATAGACAAATAATCAAATTTGTTGTCATTGCATATATTTCTGGCTCTTCCAAGGCAGCAGGGGCGAAGGGGTGGAGTGTGGATAAGCAAGGAAAATAGTCCCTCGTCACTGACTGAGAATTTAATGATACCAGCAACTAATAAATGACAAGTCTGTGAATAATGGATCCTTAGAGAAGCCTCTACATTTTGATTATAAAACTCTATCTTTAGATAACTGAGTAGCTGCTTAGAAAAATACCATTTCTCCATCCTTTTTCTTTTGTAAGAAGAAAAGATTAATTAAAAGAAACCAAAAACATGTTCTAACACTCAGTCACAGAGAGAAGTAGTAGAAAGTAACACTAATTTTTGAAAACAAAATAAGGGCCACTGTGGACCTGAGTGAATAAGATGTTGAGGGTGGGGGTGGAGGTGGGGGGTGTTTAAAGAAATTCAAGTGTCCTACAGAAAAGAGAAAATCTAGACTTTCTTCCTCCCAACAAAGAAGCAAGTAACTGTCACGTTGACCTTGTAGGCATATTTCAAAGATCACAAGTAAAAAAATTACAGTACAGGAATATGAAACCCTAGAAGAAAATCAAAGAAAAGAACATGGCTTTTGGTGGCTTGCAAAGAAAGATAAAGGAAGCAATGAGACAAAATGAGCTACACCAGAGGGTTAGGGGGAAAAAATAATGCTTTTACAGCTCTATCAAAGGGAATAAAACCATGAAAAGGAAGTGTACCACTAAATAAAGGAGAAAGAGAAGAGATGAAAACCCAATTAAAACACATAACAGACTGCACTGCAAACTGAAAACCCTTTCACTCATTAGAAATGTCTACCACAGTGCATTTTTCTGTAATAATTGAGACATCAAGGTTGAGCATCAAGGAACTGAACCTAAAGTGTTTAAACTTTGCTTCTTCCTTGTCTCTCTTCACCAAAAGCTAGTTTGGAGCAGAGCGAGCTTCCATTTGGGGCACTGGGTATGTGAGTCTGGAAAGTACAGCCAAAAGGCATCCAGCTTTGTTCCAGTTCCTTCCAGAGGCCACCTCCCACCTCCACCTTCCCCACACCTCTGTACACACACATCTGCAGACAGGATTACCCTGGGCCTCTTCCTTATTCTTCCACTTCATAGCTACTTATTGAGTGCCTGCCTGCTAAGTGCCCAGTGCTGTGCTAGGCCTAGAACCTGCAAAAGTGAGCAAAACAAACAAGGTTTCGGACTAACATGGAATCGCATGGAAATGGAGACATTTCAGATAACCATACAAAGATTATATTACAAATCATCATGAATGCTAAAGAACTGTGAGAATGTACCACATGGGCTCAATCCAGCCTGGTGGGTCAGGGGAATAAAGGCTTGTACCTAGAACTGAAGGACCAGCAGTTGGAGCCAGATTTGAGGGGGTGGGCCTTGGAAAAGAATATTCCAGGCAGAGGAAACAGCCATTGCAAAGGCCTTAAGTCAAATGGGATGTTGTACAACTGAGACTACAGGAAGGTCAGAGTGTGATAGCCAGAAGAAATACAGGGGCAGAGAGGTGAGTGGGGACTCATGGCGTTGCCGAGCTTTGTGGCTACTTTGAGGAATTGTGTCTACTCCAAGAATGATCCACAAGGGTTTTAAGGAAGTAGAGGATGCTTGACATGCCAGACATGTTTATCTATTCTGTTAAGTGGAGCCAGGACAAACTGGGACTCAGTGCAAAACAAAAATGAGGGTCTCCTTGTTAAAAATTAGTATTACAAGGATGTGATAGTAGAGCATTATTAAACCAAGCATTGGACCCTCCTAAAGCAGCCCAGGTTAGCACAGCCCAAGTCCCTGGGACTATTTTGGTCTTGGGTGAGTTAGGATGGCTCTGTGACAGGTCCTCAGCGTTTGTGTTAGGCCAATTCTGAGGTCCGTGAGAAAGCAGGGTGGTCCCGTCACCATGCATTTCAAAATATCATGCACAGTTTCTGGTTCTCAGATTCTGAAAACCAACCAGTAAAAAGGAAGAGAAGTTGAGCTGAGGTAAATATATGAGAAGCACAATCAAGCTGTAGAGACCTGGATGTCAGGTTTTTTGTTGTTTTTTTTTTTTTAACCCTCAATTTAGGACATGCTTATTGATTTTAGAGAGGGAAAGAGGGAGAGAGGGGGAGAGAAACATCAATTGGTTGCCTCTTATATGCACCCCTAACGGGGGACCAAACAACCAATAGGTACATGCTCTGACCAGGAACAGAACCTGCAACCTTTTGGTTTACGGTCTGATGCTCCAGCCAACTGAGCCACACTGACCAGGGTCTGGCTGTGAGGTTTTAAAGGCTAATACAATTCATCCATCTGTCTCCAGAGCATAGAGCATCTCTCTCCAGGCTAGAGTCAAGCCTAAGGGGAGGCAAATGAAGCTCCCAGAGAGCAAAATTTAAGGAGGCACTTATTCTCAAGGTTGGGAAAGTCCAGGGTAATCCCCTTATATTGAGTGTCTCCTTAAAGCTTGTGCCCTCAGTCTGGCTTACCTCATCCTACTCCAGGCTCTGGCAAGGCCATTCACCAGAATGTGTGAATCTGGAGACTCTTTCTGACACCAATGGGCAGCAACACACCCATGCCAAGGGCTGGATAAAGACCTGAAGGTTAGGAGAAGAGGCCATCTTTGGGTTGGTGACACTTTCTAGAATTTGGTGACATGGAGCTCTTCTACTGCCAACTTCGAACAAGTAAGCTTGAGCCAGTTAATGATCTGGGACCCCACAGCTACCTGTGCCACATTACACTCTGCCCACTCCAGTGACCTGTGTAGGCTCTGGCCAGTCAGAAACAGCTCGGCTGCCATGCTTATCTAGGAGTTCACACAATTACTGATATGAAAACAGCTCCCCCTGTGTTAGCTCAGCCTTGTCTCATCAATGTTCTACTCATTTCGACCAAATCTCAACAACACACAGGCTCCCCCTATTCTATGTGAGGAGAAATGAAATGATGACTCTGTTGACCCCATCTTTTTTTCTTTTTTTATTTCCTGCCATCTCACCGCTCATCTTCTCCTGCTTGCCTCTTACTTTCTCTCCTCATCCCATGTCCCCTAGCATAAGCCGGTTCACGCCCCAGTGTCCATTACAAGCGTATCAAAAGTGGTTTTGTTTGTGGCCAAGTCAAAGCCCTCTGCAGGTCCCATCAAAGGTCTGGCTGGGTTCACCAATAAGAGTTCCCTGAAGTATAGACTACCTTCATAATGTAGTTTGTCCCTGGAACCCTGTCTGATTTTGTCTTTCTTCTCTCTACTGCTTTGTCTAAATTTTCATTCCCTTTCTGCCTTAAAAAGTGCAATTATTCCACAGTGACTGATTTCCCTGGTAGAGAATGGAACGGCCGTTATTAATTTGTCCTCACATTAATATACTTCATTTCCTTTCATCTTTATTACCCATCTATATCTTCCTCAGAGGTCTTGTTTACATAAAACAGGACTCTTGGATGCAGAAAGTGCTTAATGAGTCTCAGCCTAACCACTACAGAGCAAATGCGGTGCACACCCCCTTTATAATTATGAATCATTTGACAGTATTAAAAAACGTCTTCAGCAAATGTTGCCAGGCAGCTCTTTCTAGATTTTTTTATTACTATAAAGATCAGCCATAAACTAAATTACGAGCTTGGTCTATGACATTTTGGCCTTAAGCTCTAACAGTAATATGAACTGTGCTCATATTACATGCTTGAACACTTTGGCTCTTCTTACTCTCACAAGTCCCTCCCTCCTGTCTTTCCCTCCCTCCTTCCTTCCTCCCTCCCTCACTCCTTCCACCTTTCCTTCCCTTCTTCCTCCTTGTTTTAACCATTTGCTCGCATTCACAGCACTACGCACAGAGAAATAAGATTTCAGAGGCATCAGCCCGCTCAGTCCTACTCACACTCTATTTCCTCACCAAAGGATCTTCACTTCAGCAAAATTCATATGAGTGCCTGAGTTGCTGGCCAGTGAATTGCTCTGAGACTACCATGAACCAAGTGCTGAGAGCAAGTACTTCAGTTTGAGTAATTAGTTATTGAGCACCTGTCACTGTTTTGACTGTTGATGAAAACCAGATATGGGAGCAATTAATTTTTTCTTGGTGGGATGAGAAAGCCTACGGAATTCAGTGGATATTTGATCTGGGCTTTGAAGGATGACTAGGAGTTTGCTAGCTAAATAAGGAGAAAAGACATGTCAGAAAGAAAGTCTGGGATAATAAATAAAGATATGGAAATGCGAAAGCATACCAGGGCTTGGGAAGGCTGCTACAGCCTGTTAGGATTGGTTACAGGGATTCTAGGAAGGCATGATTGAACTGGAAGATGAAGTGGTGTGAGGGATAAGTGACTTGTGAAGGAACTTAAGAATATGCACTAACAAGCTGCTCAGCCACACAGAAGTGATCGCCCTTAGTTGTGAATCATAAGCACAGTTCACTGTGAAATTCAAAGGTGAATAAATGTGGGACAATTCATTCCATCACACAAACATTTTTTAAATGCCTTCTACATGCATGACACTAAATAAGCACTAAAGAATAGAAAAAGATGGTCCCTTCCTCTTCAGGGGCTCACAATCTACCTGGGAATAGAGGTACTTAAACAACTACCCCTCAAGGCAAAGTGAGGAAGAAGTGATAGGAAACGCATAAAGAAAGCACATGGGTGAGAGCAATGAACGCCATCTGAGAACGTTCAAAAAGACTTGACTTGGGTACAAGGAATGACATAAGACAAGGGCAAGAGCATTCCAGGCAAAAGGAATGACCTGAGCAGAGTGAAAAGTATGTGAGAGATCAGTCTGTGTTTAGGAAAAGGAAGAAAACAGAGGCTAGCTTTGAGGAGGAGCATGGTGGTAGAAAGATGGGCTGAAATGAGTGTAGGAAAAGCCTTGAATACCCTAAGAAAAAGCCTAGGCTTTAACCAGAGAAAATGGAGATCAATAAAAGGTTACTAAACAGCCGTATCAAAGGCATAGTTTAGGCAAATATGATTCATCTTGAGAACCTACTTTTTTGTTTTTAAGTTAGTAATCACTGCCAAGAATATTGTCTTGAGAAGGATTCTGAGCACAGTGAGGAAAAAATGGATCCATTTATCTGTTCAGTTATATTACTAACCTAAAAAGTACTCATTCTATTTGAATAGTAAAGAAAAAACCTCTGGGGAAATAATGGTTTTATTGTCCTTGGGCAAATCTCCCTTTTATTCACCTCAGTAAGACTCAGGAATAGTGGAGCAACGCTCATCAGAGACTTTATAAGAAAACGATCCTACCCTAATCAGCTCAACTGCCGAACTGAGACATCATTAGTTAATAATGCTGGCCAAGTCTTATGACGTTCAAAAGTACCATAAAAATACTACAAATTGTTATTACTAACCAATGAAGGAGAAACATCTCTTCAGCACCCAACATAAAAGACTTTACAGGTGGCACTCCCTCCCTCTCCTTGTTTACTACAATCTCTCCTGACATTGCTTCCACCAATGTCCAGGGCAGCTCTGCTTTTCCTGAATATCAGGGCACCTGGGAGTAAACAGGGTCAGCTAAGAGCAGAAAGCATGGGCATTAATTGCCAAAGACAAAGGGAAAACCAACCCAGATCAGCTGAGAAGCCTTAAGAGAAGACAGTAATGGGACAGAGAAGCAGAATCTTTGAGACTGGGAATTGAACTGATTGAATTCTCAGGTCTAGGTAAGGGGTACTTCATCAGGATCCATAGAATGCCCCTCTCCCCAAAGGGTACCATGGATGAAATTTGAGGGGAGAAAAAGAATTTACACCTTTATTTTCAATGACCTGTAATTGGAATTTAGCATCCCTTTTCATTACAAATGTAATCAACAAACCACAGTAGCAGCAGCAGTACGTGGTTTTTTTTCACTAGTAGAAATCAGTTATTTTCATGTCGTATTACAGTAGTTGCAGATATCTTGAAATACTGTTTATGGTAGTGACCTTGAATTGTGGTTGATGTTAGACTCAGTATTAGATCTAAATCTTGTTAAGTGTTAATAAAGAAGTGCCTTTATTACTATATCATAAATGTAGTTTTTTAAAATATATATACAGGCTATTTTTTAGAGCAGTTTTAGATTCACAGAAAAATTGAACAGAAAGTGCAGAGTTCCCATTTACTCCCATTCCCCCTCCACACACACAGCCTCCTTACTGTCAACATCCAAGACCAGAGTGGTACATTTGTCACAATTGATAAACAAACGTAATACACATCATCATCACCCAAAGTCCATAGTTGATGTTCTGTGGGTTTGAACAAATGTATAACAGCACATACCCAGCAATATAGTATCACACAGAGCAATTTCATGGCTTCCTATCCAAACTCCCTTTTCCCAAATAAATTTGTAGGTTTAGGAACTATTCTGATAACTATTTTACTATAACTTTTTTTTTTAATCCTATGAATTTTACATCTTTAAAATTTCTGAGAAAGGGTCGTTGGCTTCCCTAGACTCCCAAAGAGTCTAAGGCAGAAATAAATGTCCCTTCTGCCTTTTGTCACAGCCTTGGGGGTGGGGTCTCCTTTGTTTCTCCCCCTGCAAGGCAAGCAAGCTTTTTTCCAAGCACCCCTTGGAAGACCTCCTATACCTCCTTTATTATGTAGAGCAATTTAACTTCTTCCTAGTCTCTCTATCTAGACTTGCATACTTAATACTTTATACTGAGATTATGGAATTTGTGTGTGATTAGCAAACCAAGAGTCCTCTGGTTACCAAGACCCACCCTCCTTAACAGCAATGGGGATGGTAAGTAACAATGGTTTTCTTGTCGTGTGTTCAAATTCAAGGCTAGAGACTTGTTACACATCCATTACAAGAACCAGACCATTTTACATTTCACCGATTCCACAAGTAATGTGAGGAAATGGTAGTCAAATGGCACCATCTTTCTAATGTTTTCTGGGGATATTTTTGTACTCTTTGCAGAGAGGGAACTGGTGACTTGTTTATTCCTTAATTCAGTTCTGCTTCCGTCTGAAGCAGCCCTTACCCATCCCCCTGGCTCATCCATCTATCTCTCTTTATTTTTTTAAATATGTTTTATTGATTATGCTGTTACAGTTGTCCCAATTTCCTTTCCCTCTGCTGCCCTCCACCCAGTGGTCCCCCTCCCTCCAGTTGTCCCCCCCTTTTAGTCCATGTCCATTTAGTCCATGTCCTTCTCAGCATCTTCCTGTCTACTCCATTCCCTCCTACTATGCTTCTTAATTCCTGTACCATCTCCCTCCCTTTCCCCCTTCCCCCTCCCCACTGACCTCCCCCCAATATGTTCCCCATACCTATAGTTCTTTTTCCACTCTCGTTGCCTACTTAGTTTGCCTTTGTTTTGATTCCCTAGCTTCTGTTGTTGGTTGTTGTGATGCAGTTTTCATTTTAATGTTCGTAGTTTTGATCCTCCTTCTCCTAAACGAGTCCCTTTAACATCTCATATAATAGTGGTTTGGATCATCCATCCATCTCTTAAGTAACATCTCTTCCAGGCACATCTCCTCTCTATGGACATAACAAATTATATCGTATTTAAATTGTTTGTTTAGTAATAACATCCAATACTTATTAAGTGCCTACCATGTGCCAGGAATGTTTTTTTATCATCTCAGTAGTGGTTTACTAAATGTTTAACATGTGCTGCATTGCAGTAGGACTTTAAAAATCTATACTCACAACAACCCTAATGATATTACCATCACCCTTAGTTTGCAGATGAGGAATTTGTGACCCAAAAAGATCACATCATATCTCAAAGGTCACACAAGCTTGATCAGCTTCACTTTAAACTCTGCATCCAAATCTAACACTTAAACAGTGACTGAATATTTTATGACATTAAGGAATTATTGTTAAATGCTCTTTTAAGTATGATAATGGTACTATTATTATATTTTTAAAAGTCCTTTTCCATTAGAGACATAGTCATAAATATTTACTGATAAAAAATAATAAAATCCAGGTAAGTAAATAATATCAGGCCTGAAGGACAATATTTCATCAGTGCACATGCCAGGGTCACTGTAGTTTAAAAAGACCCAAACCCAATAGCAAGAGCAGGATTTTTCCCCAACAAGCTTTGTGACCGTGTGAGTCACATCACCCCTTCCTTTTATTTATAAGAGGTGGTCCTCAAAGAAGATGATGGTTATTTATTTACTTGTGTATTGCAGGACAGTTTCATGGTTAATGGTGGTTCTTTAGTAGAGTATAGACTATAGTCATATATGATCTAGGCTGCCTGGGTTAAAACATAATCTTAATGAAGAAAATATTTTTTTATTCTATGCCAAAAGTCTCAATAGTCAAACTTCTTATTTCATTTGTGCTTATTTGTATAAGCAGTGGAATCCTTTCTTATTTATAAGCCCTTTAAAAAGAGTTGTTCTTGTTTAAATAAGAGCTGAGAACAGCACCCTATAAAAAATCAGCTGTCCAGCCCTGGCCAGTGTGGCTCTGCTGGTTGAAGCACCATCTCATAATAAAAAGTTTAGGGGTTTGATTCCTAGTCAGGGCACATGCCTAGGTTGCAGATTCAATCCCTGGTCGGGATACACAGGAGAAGCAATAAATAGATGTTCCTCTCTCCTTCTCTCTCTGTCTCTCTCTCCTTTCCTCGGTCTTTCAAATCAATGAACACACATTTTTAAAAAAATCAGTGGTCCACACCACCCAGAAACTGTTGTAATGATTAAATTTATTAACTGATTTAATTCTTATATCATCCAAATAAGATGGATTCCATTTGAAGATGAGGAAACTGAGGCACAGAGAGGTTAAGAAAGTTGTCCAGTGTCATAAATATAGGAAGTACCTGAGCTGAGCAGCCTGGTTCTAGAACATGTACTCTTAGCTACTATACTATGGCCCTCTCATATAGTTATACATTTATCTTTCATTAAAAAGGTCCTTGGGGAAGTGGGGATATGGGGCTTTGTACTCCTAGTGCCCAGCCTAGTTCTAGCCAAGAGCAGGTATTTAGTAAGCATGGGTAGAATGAACAAAATTTACTGGACACTTTTCAGAGGTGAAATTAAAGCTCATTAAACTTTATGGATATGAAGAGGCAGTAGAGGTCAAGCTAAGCCCCTTACGTTAAAGATGAAAAAACTGAGGCCCTGGGAAGTTAAGTGATTTGCCCAAGACCAGCCAGTTTGTAGCACAACCAGAATGAAAGCCTGGGTCCCTTGACTGCTAAGTTGCTATAAGAATCAAGATCATAAAGGGGTTGGAAGAACAAATGCTCACATCTCTTTCTGTATTAAAGCCATTCTTTTTCTAGTTATGGGATGTTGATGATTAGGGGAGTGGTAAAACTTTGTCCTGTCACAGGAGAGCTGGAAGGAACCCTAAAGGAAACTTTAGGGGAGTTTCTTTGGCATCCAAAAAACCCTGAAATGTCACCAGTTGGCAAAATACAAAGTATCCACTAGCCAACATTATGACTAACAATATTGCCTGATTTCCCTAAGTTATCTCTTTCCTTCATAAAACTTGGATGAGGAGACTATAAACTACAGCCTCAGCCCCATTCCAGGCCCAAGAACAATCAGGATATAATTAAATGGTCCCAATTCAATGCTCAGATGGCTTATATTGATATGTATGTCAAGTCCTTTTCTAACATAGCTGTAGAAACTGGCTTCTTTCTTGTTTTTGAGACCAGACCCTCACATATAACCCAATTTTGATTGTTCTCCTTTTCCCCCTACTGGGTCTAAGAGACAATCTTGATAATTGGTTTATGGGCAAAATGCAGAAATAGAAAATGCCTAGCCCGCGTGCTGCCCCTTGCCTCCACATCAGCAGGAATCACCAGTGGGTCACAATGCTCTTGACCGCAGAGCCCAAAGGGGCTTCAGACTCTTTCCCTAGGAAGCCACTGCACTCAACAGGAAACCTATTGGCCACAAGACTTTATTCTTTCAAGGATCTGTTGCTACCTTCATTCTGGTTTTTCTCTCCTGAGGAACCAATGTTCTATCAGTTCACAGGTCTTGCTGTCTGTCAAATGATCTTTCTGATGCTGAGCACTGCCGGCGTCCCTGAGCTCTATCTCCTCAGAGGACACGGACTGTCCTCCCTCCCCTGAAGGAGTCACTTAGTAGTGGTCATTAGGGGGTCAAAACCAGGGAATATATATCTCACTCAGAATTCAAGGAAAGTTAGAGGTGTATATGAAGTATAGAAGAATAAAATAAAAAAGTTAACTTTAAAAGCCAGAAAAGGAATTTGAGGAACACCATGAGCAGAAATTGGAGGGGAAGCATGAAGAGAAAGAAACTTGGAAAGCAGAGGAGACAAGACTATAGCGTAACACAGGGATTGCAACCAGTGTGCCACAGGATGTTTAAAACCTGCAATACCTGACTATTTAGTCTGGGGCACTGACCTCTTCTCCCTTAGATCATCAAATAAAACAGTTGACAATAGCCAACACAATAATAACTGTCCAGTGTGAATGAATCAAAATTATACCTATTTTTTGTTAGATTGGCAAAAAATAAATATTTTTGGTGTGCTGCATAATCTTAGTAATTAGTTTATGTGCGCCATGAGATGAAAAATGTTGAAAATCACTGATGTAACAGATCAAGCGAGTGGATAATGGGTGGTGACTAGGAGAGAATTATATAATCCATCATATTCTTACTGTGAGGAAGTTCAGAGTCATATTTACTATCTGAAAACAGTAACCATATTAGCTCTCATAACTAGACTATTTGCTCTCACCTTCCTTTAGAGGTTAAAATTTTTTTTTGTTTGGAAAATATGAGGTATGTCTATACATACATTATATACATATTAATTTTTGCAACTTCTGTTCACAATAAGAATGAATCAGTCCCATTTAAAAAAACCCTAGCTGAAAAAAAGCGCATAAGGCCTTAGACATCCCTCTGGAAGGACAAATTTAAACCACTATGTTCTTTCCCATAGATGCCTTCACATTTCTCCCTCTTCCTCTACCTGTATGTAGCACGGGGTCAGATCATGCCATCCTATATACTCCTTAAGAGTAGAATTCAAAATGAAGCTGCCCTGCTTAAGTTCTAAATTAATAGTTCCAGGACTTCCGGCAAAAATGGAGGTGTAGACAGACACACCGCATCTCCCTCCACAACTAAGAGGGAATACAACTACCTCAAAACTAGAAACAACCAGAAGTTCCAGAAAATCAAACTGCATGGAAGTCCAGCAAACAAAGATAGAAAGAAGAAACACTCATCCAGAGAGGTAGGAGGGGCAGAGCCGGGGTGGAGAGGACATGGTGTGGTGGCAGCAGCGGCGGCTGCAACAGCAGCAGCAGCATGCCAGCGGAAAGCAGCAGGCCAGTGGAAAGTGCAGTCACACATTTGAAGAGGCCAGGAGGGAGACCTGGAGAGCATTCCCAGCTCCTCGCCGAACCTCACAGCCCATGGTCCCAGCACCAGGGAGGATTGGGCCTCATTGCTTCTGACTGTGCAGACCAGTGGGGGTTGGGGTGGAGGCAGAAACTGCCAGTCTCAGTGGGGTCCACTTGTTTGAAGGGCCCCCACGGTCCTGGAGCATCCGCAGACCCACCCACTCTGGGAACAGTGGCCAGGGCAGCAACTAGAGGGGCGCCACTCTGGTGCGGAAGTGGGAGGGGTGCCTGGAAAAGGGGCAAGTGCTGGGCAGGTGGCATTGTTCACTCTCAGACCTCTCCCCCACATATAGCGCCACAACGTGGTGAAACAGGTCACCCTGTACTGATGAGTCCCTAAGGCTCTTCCCCTTACAACATAACAGGAACGACAGCTCTATCCGGGACACAGAGGCAAACAAACACAGGAGCCTGTCAGAATGAAGAGGCAGAGAAGTATGGCCCAAAAGGGGAAATGGATCAAGGTTCCAGTGGGAGAACTAAGCGACGAGGAGATAGACAACCTAACAGATGCAGAATTCCAAACACTGGTGATAAAGATGCTCACAAGCTTGACAGATATGCTTGAGTATGGCAAACACATAAGAGAAGAAGTGAAGGCTATGCTAAGTGAAATGAGGGAAAATCGACACAAAACCAATGGTGAAGGGAAGGAAACCGAGGTTCGAATCAATGATTTGGAACATAAGGAAGAAAAAAACAGTCAACCAATACAGAATGAGGAAGCCAGAACTGAAAAAAATGAGGAAAACTTCCCAAATTTTGCGAAGGAGATGAACATAGAGGTCCGGAAAGCGTGGAAGGTCCCAGGCAAGCTGGACCCAGACTGGACCACACCGGGATGCATCATGACTGAGACGCCAAAGGTGAAAGATAAAGACAGAGTCCTGGGGGCAATAAGAGAGAGGCGGAGAGTTGCCTACAGAGGAATGCCTATAGGACTATTAGCTGATCTCTCAGAGGACACTTTGCAGGCAGGAAGGGACTGGCAAGCAGTATTCAATGTGATGAAAAGCAACCTACAACCAAGATTACTCCATCCAGCAAAGCTATCATTTGGAATGGAAGGGCTGATGAAGTGCTTCCCAGACAAGGTGAAGCTAAAGGAGTTCATCGTCACCAAGGCATTATTATATAAAATGTCAAAGGGACTTACTTAAGAAAAAGAAGATCAAAACTATGAACACTAAAATGACAACAAACTCAAAACTATCAACAACTGAATCTAAAAAATAAAAACAAAATCCAACTAAGCAAACCAGAATAGGAACAGAATCATAGGTCTGGGGATCATTTGGAGGGTTATCAGCTGGGAAGGGGGAGGAGGAGTAATGGGGAAATTGTGCAGGGACTAAGAAGCATAATTGGTTGGTATGAAATAGAAAGGGGGGTTTTGAGAATAATATAGGAAAGGGTGAAGCCAAAGAACTTATATGCATGACCCATGGACATGAACTAAGTGGGGGTGGGATTGCTGGAGGGAAGGGGGTTACTGGGCAGAGGGGAGCAAAGGGGGAAAAATTGGAACTACTATAACAACAGAATTAATAAAATATACTTAAAAATTAATGAATTGGTTAATTAATAGTTCTCTTTACAAAAGATTTAGACTCACATATTTCAGCAAGGGACCTTGTTTAAAATGGTTTAAAAATTTTTTTAAATATCAGGAAATGAAAGATGAGAAATCTGTTGATACATCTCTCTCAATACAGCTCAACATGTCTTTACTGGGTGTTGAATATATGTTGAGCTCTGAATTGGATGCTGTGAAAGACATAAAATTGAAGAGGTGACCGATGTCCTTTAGGAGATTATCATCTTCTTGGGGAGACTGACTGTACAGTCAGCTTAAGTGAAGATGGCCTACTCATCCTGAAAGAGGTGAATTCCAAGAACAAAAATGAGCACAATTATTAATCATTTCCTACCCTCTCAAACCCTCCACTTCCCCCCAAAATGATAAATAATAAAACCTACAAAGAAGGCAAAATTATCATTCCCAATTTACACAGAAAAACACTGAAGCTGAGAGCAGTCAAGCAACTTTTCTATGTCTTCACAGTTTGTAAATGACAGTCACATTTGAACCTGAATCTGTCTGACTCCAGAGCCTGTGCCCTTCACCACTTACCTTCATTAAAGAAATGAGCTGCTTTCTGAGTGCCTGAAAGCACAGAAGTCCAAGTAGTGAGGTACCCCCCTCTTCATGTTACCAACACCACTGCCAATTTTTGGGGTATCACTTCATCATTATGCCTCTGGTGTTATTTTAGCATAAAAAAATGAGAGATTCTGCTACTTGCCACCCAGCTACCTGTGAGCTGGAATGAGTTGAGGTATGTAAAACTTTAGAGAACTAAGGATGAAAAGTGTTATAAATAGTATTATTACAAGTGGCAATAAATCAGGTAAAGAATGTAATGTGCAAGTTGGAACATAAACTGGAATCAAACCTCATAAATATAGAAGGATCCAAGGCATGCGATTCTTTGAATCTAACAGTAAAATGCTTAACCTAAATTTTAGGGTAACAAGGCACCCAAACAGCCACCTCAGAAAGGCATAATTTGAGAAGGTTGGGGCAGGATTATCACCAGGAATATTTTGAAAAGTTGGCCAATCTGATGTATAACTCTAACATTTTTTAGGAAAAATATAGTAGTAAAATTTGACAGTTAACTATGTGCCAGGGACAGTTTCTAAGCTCTTTCCATTATTAACTTATTCACTCTTCACAAGAATTCTGTGAAGTCAGTCATATCAGTATCTCCCATTTGCAAGATGGATTTTTAAAGTCAAGAAAGAGAGTCCATGTAAGTTTTTAAACTGAAGAACAAAGGTCACATAACTGGTAAGTGACCAGAATAAGAATTAGGCAGTTTGGCTCCAGAGTGTATAGTCTTAACTGCAGTGTTTGGACTAGTACATATATGTTGATAAGTCACTATCTCTTAAATCTCTCTCTCCCCACCCCCATCTCTCTCCTTCTCTCTCTCTCTCCCCACCCCATCTCTCTCCTTCTCTCTCTCTCTCTCCCCACCCCCATCTCTCTCCTTCTCTCTCTCTCTCTCCCCACCCCCATCTCTCTCCTTCTCTCTCTCTCTCTCCTTTCATTAGCTTGTTTCATTTATCCTTCTGCTCTTTTTACCATCACTGCCTCTGACTGGGTTCAAAATTCTAGCAGTAGGTCAATGAATGTTGCAATAAAATACAACAAAACACCATCACAATGACCATGACCTTTTTATTCTTTACAAATGAAGCCATTAGACAAGAATATTAATAAGAAAGTTTATGTCAAGGAACCTCAAAACAACAAGTGAGTATTTTCCTCTGACAAAGAGTGTAACAAAAGGAACAGAGATATACAGCTATCAATTCTTCATACTCAGCGATAACCCTTGCTCTTCACAGCCTCACATGCTTCCTTCCGCTGGCAATGCTAACTTGCTTTATCTAAAAACTCTGCCCCAGGTTGATGCCTTCCAGATTACTTTCTGAATGTAATTTCATTTCAGAGTACTTTACAGTTGCTCAAATTCTTAGAAATCAACTAAATTGATTCCATGAAGACCCCAGAAGTAAGCAACTTGCACAGAGTAACTGAGTGGGTTAGTGCATAACAGGGCTCTGAACCACAGACTGCCCCGGGCCTGGCTTCCCTGAATCTGAACACGAAGTTGCAACCTAGGCCCTGCTCTCCGGCAACCTTACTGCCAGTTCTAATTTCACTGTTTGTTAGAAGTGTGAGCTTAAGAATTATGTAGTCAAACGCTACTATCAGAACGAGATTGAAACACAGTCATTTGCAAAAGGTATATGACTGTATACTTAGAAAAGCCAAAGAAATTCATTAAGAATCCATTTATATTCTGAAGTAATCTTTTATCTCTCCTGATACATGATAAATATACACAAATTAATAGTATTCCTGTGTATCAATTATAATTAATTACAATATGTAATTCATTTCTTCTCAAATAGCTACCAAAAAATACAAAATACTTTCAGATTTAGAAAGTGATGTACGTTGCTTATTTTTGAGGGATAATTTAATTGGTTTGGTAGAAGGAGAAATATTTCTGCTTCCAAATGGAAAAATTACATATATAAAGGATACCTGATTCTTCATATACTTCACATTCTTTAATGCAAACCCTATCAAAACTCAACACAAATTTAACTAGTATTTTACAAGATTAAAGTAAAATTCATCTGGAAAAATAAACGAGTGAAATTATAAGTAATATTTTTAAAGAGATGAGCAAGAATAAAAGACTATTTTAATCAGATATTAAAATATAGTATAAAGCAAAATCAGAACAGCGTGTTAGCTCTAATACAAAATTAGGCATACACACTAGTGGGCTCATATAGGAAGTCTGTTATATGTAAGGTTGTAATATATGATATGGAGATTTTAAATATTTATATAAATGATGTTATACTGTCTTGTTAGAAATTGGGGGAAGAAATAAACTTAAGTCTACATGTACCTCTCACAAAACCCAAGTGAAAATTAAAGAAAGAAATAAAAACAAAAACTAGCACAAAATATCATCTAATAATAATCAAATGTCAAGAGGAATAATAACTTCATTAGTTTGAGAAGGAAAGTTAAACTGTAAACATTAAAACAAAAAAGCAAAGAGACTAAGAAAAACAATTTTAGTAAAAATGGGATATTGTCACTTTTGTATCATCTTTGCAATATAATAAGCCTATTCAATTTTCTAGTAACATTGAAATAGAACTAAAATAAATTATGTAAAGAGCTTCCACACTTGGACAAGAACATAATAAGACCCTAAGAGACAATTAGGCAAAGGACAAACCACAGACAATTTATACTAAGAGAAATAAAATTGATAAACAAGTTAATGGAAAAATAATAACATCACTGTTAACCAAAGAAATACAAATGAAAGCAACAATGGGGCACCATTTTCCACCTGTAAAATTTACAAACATTGTTTTTCTCTGTTGGTAAGGTCATAATTAAACTACATGCATATATTTCTGGTGTCAAAGCAGAGGAACACAAATACTTAAGCCATAAAAATGAACTTCAACTGTATGAAAAAAAAAACTTTTGATAATGGAAAAACTGGAAAGTACAAAGGTATTTATAGCAGTGTTATAAATTTTAATAAAAATTATGAGGATTGTCTAAATGTCCCAGCATAACAATGCTCTAGGAATGTCTCTAGCAAGCTTTACCTCACTTCCTGGCCTGCTGTTTCCTCACCTGCAGGCACCTCAGTGTCTGTATCACTCATATGTCCCTAGCCTCTGGCACGGCCTGGCGCATAGTAGGGGCTTAGTCATCACTGAGTGAATAAATGAATAAATGAATGAATGAGTGAGTGAATGAAAGAGTGAGTGAATGAAATGAATGGAATCCATGTTAAACAGTAGCAGATTGCATTAGCATGGCTCTTGATGAAATGTGAAGCTATTAATTTACTAATGAAAATTATGTTGCAACTCGGAAAAGGCTTCATTATAGCAGCAAAAAGTAGGGAGAAAACAGAATACATAATTGCACATGTATGATGATTACAACTTGATAATTGTTGGAGGCACATGGACAAACACTGGAAGATAATATGTAAATTTAATATTTTTTGTTGGAGTCATGGAACTGTGGATGTTTCAGTCTTTTTCTATTTTTAAAAAACATATTAATTTTTCTTGTTTTACAATTGTAAAAAGGCAGGGTGAAAAATTCATAGGCCTTGAGTCAGAATACCTGGGTACCTGTCTTGACTCTACTATTTAATAGGTTTCTGATGCTGAACAAGTTACTGGAACTCTTTGAACCTCAGTTTCCTCGTCTATTAAATGGGTACTATAATAGCAACTTCTCAGAGCTGTTGTGAGATATAAATGGCCTAATGCATGTGAAAGAATTTTATAAACTATAAAGTGCTATATGAATGTGATGTCATTATTATTAAAGTAGCCTCTCTTCCCTAAGAGAAATAAGCTTTCTACTTCTTCCAAATGTTTACATTTAGTCATTTACATAAATGCAAAAACAATTCCAAAGTCCTTGAAGCACACACCATTCTGTGTTTCACAAGTTAATACAAAATCACCCCTAAGCCTGGCCTATCAGCAGTAATGGATTTCCAGCTGGGTAAGTAGAAGGGACCTATGAGAGGCTGGGGATGTGTGGGAAAGGAGCCCAAAGTGAAGCAGTTTCCCCAGGTAATCAAACAAGGAAAGTCACAGAAAACTACCACCAACTTTTAATTGTTAATTATTTTATTGGTTTTTTTGCTTAATCTTATTAGTATTATTGTTTCTCTATTACAGTTTTCCCACTTCTTTCCCCATTGCCCTTCTCCTCCCAGCCCTCTCCCAGCTTCCACAGTCAATCCCCACACCGTTGTCCATGTCCATGTGTCTGTCATTCATACCTGTTTTTTTTTACTGAGCCCTTCCCTTCTTTCCACCTTTATCCCCCTCCTCCCTTCCCTTTGGCAGCTGTCAGTCTGTTCCATGTTTCCATGTCTCTGGTTCTATTTTGCTCATTAGTTTATTTTGTTCATTAGTTTCCTCTTATAAGTGAGATTGTATGGTGTTTGTCTTTCATTGACTGGCTTATTTCACTTAGCATAATACTCTCCAGTTCCATCCATGCTGTCACAAAGGGTAGGAGTTCTTCCTTCCTGCTGTGTAGGAAGTATTTCATTATGTAAATGTACCACAGTTTTTTAATCCACTCATCTACAGATGGGCACTTATACTGTTTCTAGCACTTGGCTATTGTAAACAGCGCTGCTATGAACATAGGGTTGCATAAGTTCTTTTGAAATGGGGTTTCAGGATTCTTAGGGTATATTGCCAGCAGTGGAATCACTGAGTTCAAAGGCAGTTCCATTTTTAATATTTTGAGATGATTCCATACTGTTTTCCACAGTGGCTGCACCAGTCTGCATTCCCACCAACAGTGCACTTGGGTTCCCTTTTCTCCACATCCTCACCAGCACTTGTTTGTTGATTTGTTAATAATGGCCATTCTGACCACTGTGAGGTGGTATCTCATTGTGGTTTCAGTTTGCATCTCTGATGGCTAGTGATGTTGAGCATCCTTTCATATGTCTGTGGACCCTCTGCATATCCTCCTTGGAGAAGTGTCTATTCAGATACTTTGCCCATTTTTAAATTGGATTCTATGTCTTCCTGGTGTTGAGTTGTATGAGTTCTTTATAAATTTTGGAGATCAAACCCTTGTCTGATGTATCATTGGCAAATATGTTCTCCCATACAGTCTGTTCCCTTTTCATTTTGATGATGGTTTCTTTAGCTGTGCAGAAGATTTTAATTATTTAATTTTTAAAACCAAAAACCATAAGGGAGAAGTCTTCCTCCCATCCTTCCCCTGGTCACTCAGTCATTCCTCTTCCTCCCAAATGGTGACTATTATTGCTTTATTTTGGGTCCTTCCAGATTTTATGCATATGTAAGCAAACATAAATGTATTAATTTTTTTCCTTTTCCAAAAATTGAACTATGCAACCTGGTGCTATTTACATATTGGTACATAAAGAGTTTCTTTATGGGTTTTTTTTTTGGGGGGGGCAGCATTTTCTATTTCATTGACTAGATGTGCCTTTATTTATTTTATCAGTCCCCTTCTAAAGAACACCCAAGTCATTTCCAGTCATTTGCTCCAAAGAAGGAAGATCTCCTCCTGCCTTAAGCAGTGACAAGGAGGGACACAGAAGATGTGTCCAGAGTGGCCATCCAGAGACTCCATTGCTTGCTTCTCTTCCAAACAATGAATTAGGCCTTTAGAATGTACTCACTTATTTTTCTTGCCCTGGATCAAGAACACATGGTTGGGAGAACCTATTTCAGTTGGCCCTTTCTGGAATAGTCAGTATAATGCTGTATTTCAGAGTCTGAAGCCAGACTACTTGGTTCATGTGCTGGTCCTTCCCACTTATTCAAATTCTCTCTACCTCAGAATGGGGATAATAACAGTATACGCATCACAGGGTTTTATAAGGTTTAAGGGAGTTAATATTTGTATCAGTGAACTTTCTTATATTCAGCATATTTCAGAGGGTAATTAGGAAGGACCAACCAAAACAATAAAAGATGTTTTTATCTCAAAAAATTATGCCCTAAATCAGTGGCTCTCAAAGTATGGCCTGGGGACTAACAGTATCACCTGAAAACTTGTGAGAAACGCAAACCTACTGAATCAGAAAGTCTTGAGGGTGGGACCCAGCAAACTGGATTTTAAGCAGCCCTTTAGGTAATTCTAAATGGTTTAAGACCTGTTGTTCTAAAATGTAGGCTTTGGCAGGGCAGAGTGGTTTTAAAATCCATTCAGATCATAGAACAACTGAAAATCATGTTGTTTGTGGGACACTATGAATTGGTAACGTAGAACTTTATGCATTTAATAGTGGAAAAATATGCCCATACTATTTTGTATAATGTTTTCTGCATCTCAAAAATATATATATAATTGTTTTCCTTTAAATCGCATTTCTGATTTTCTCTTAGCATTTGTTTACTACTAGTTCAGTAGCACTGGTAGATTAAATACTAGCAGGGGTCAAAATTTTAATTAAAAATATAGAGGGGAAAGCCCTGGCTGCTGTGGCTCAGTAGATTGAGCATTGGCCTGCAAGCCAAGTGTTGCTGGTTCGATTCCCAGTCAGGGCACATGACTAGGTTGCACATCAGGTCCCCAGTTGGGGGCACGAGTGAGAGGCAACCACACAGTGATGTTTCTCTCCCTCTCTTTCTCCTTCCCCCTCTCTCTAAAATAAATAAACAAATTAATTAATTTAAAAAATAGAGAGAGAGGGGAGAATTCAAAATTGAAAAAATTCTAACTCTTAAGCTCACTCTGTAATTACAGAATGAGACTTAACCACTATGATTTAACTTCAGCCATTTTTTTCATTTGTTTATTTATTCAGCAAATGTTTTCTGAGCATTGACTACATTATCAAAACTGTGCTGAACACTTGGAATTCTAGTGAATAAGACAGTCTGGAGGAGAAGACCTGTCCATTGGTCTATCATATGAGCTATCCACAGAAAATCACACTCCAACTTGTAGTATAACTATGTTTCCATGCCATTGGGCAGAGCTTGCAGAAGGGAACAAGCAATTACTGTTTCTGTTCTCCCTTGCATCCAGCACAGTGGTTTCCCAATGAAGAAATGCTACTATGCTGTAGCATAAATCAGGGCAATTTCAGCCAGTTGGCTGGGCCTGCCTGGAGCATTATTTTCAAAAAGATTCAAAGACAATATTCTGGCTGGGCAGGAAAGAGTACTGTGCAGAAGAAAGAAGAAAGTACTGACATAAGGGTTCTTTTTATTTGCAACCCTTGAAGAGTGTAGCCTTCCTTTCCCCTTGGAATAGGAGAGACTATTTCTCAGCATTTCTTGGATTAAAAATCATACCTCTTGCCTTGTCTTCCCCTGAGGCCTCTACTATTATTGGCCTTCTCCTTTCCCCTGGTACTTTCTTTCTCCAGAGCCATTGGGAATGACCCAGCCAAGTTCAGAGTCAGTGAACAGTGGTTTCCTGATGTCAAGCACATTAGCATGAAATGATTTTCTCTGTGGGGTTTGCGCTCAGGCCCAAGTGCCCAGCCCTGTTACTTTCTTCCATTGGCTTCAAGTCACCTGCCTTGCTCCTAAGCATGAAGCAGCAGGATTTGTTTTCCTGAATGAGAGAGCCCACACTTTCCCTTTTGCTACATGGTTGGCATTTACACAGATGTGAACAGATGGCTCTTCACCTCCCACCTCCATGCCAACCAACCTCTTGGAGTAAACATAAAGACGATTTCCACTGTGAGCTTTGTACAAGAGAACACAAGAGCAGACAAAGTGGGCATTATAGTCAAGAATCCACTGGTTGGACTGGTTTTCCATTTGCTCTGCAATTAAAAAGGTGTGTACGGCATCTCTAGATTGCTTTTTATTTGCTTCCATGCCTCTCTTACAAGGTAATCATGAATCCCTATTTAGGATCTATTAAGCTCATGGCTCTAGGGAAGTTTGAACCAGATCAATCTGGCTCACATGGTCACCTAAAGCTTTAACGATTTGGAATGTGTGGTGCAGAAAACCCATTTCATGCTTTAAGAAATAACAAAGACCCAGGCCCTGGCCAGGTACCTCAGTGAATTACAGTGTTATCCCAATACACCAAGGTTGTGGGTTTGATCTCCGGTCACAGCACATACAAAAATCAACCAGTGAACGCATAAATTAGTAGAGCAACAAATCAATGTCTCATTCTCTCTCTCTCTAAAATCAATAAATAAAAATAATTTTAAAAAGAAATAACAAAGACCCTGAAACTCCAAAGATATTTTTAACCAATTTTGTTCAAAAAGCCAATATGGAAACTCTACAAAGAGATTTTTTCAGTTAGCTCTATTGAGAATACATACATGGAGACTATATTTATCCTGATTTGCTAAGGACATGAGAAATCATTTTTCTCTTCCTACAAAATGCTATTTTTTTCCTGCTATTTTCTCCTAGTTGCCTCTTTATTCAAATCCAAATAAGTTTACGGTACTTGCTCACCACTTGATTTTTCAGGTATTATTTGGACTTCCTTTTCTTGGCCTTCCTTTCTAAATATTTCTGTTTTTTTCAGATGCCTCAAATATACTCTTTTTAAGCTCTTTATTTTTCTTTCCATTCATGAAAATGTGCACATATATGGGGTTATCTAAGTCTAAATTCCACCACAAAATGATGCTTTATAACTTCTGTAAAGTTGTAAATTGGGAATCAAATCTGTGCTTCCCACAAAATAATTAATTGTAAAAATATTAGGTCTTTACCTGATCGATTCTAATTTTAGACTGCTGTGACATCTGATCAAAATATAGCCAACTCTCAATTAATCTTAATAATAATGGATGGAAAGAGTACTGCATGTTAAAGTAAGCCATTGATTACTATTTTTATAATAATATCAATTCCTTCCTCCCCCCACACACCAGCAGGCAGAAGTGACATGAAAGGTAAAATGGCCTGGCTTACTTTCATGTTGTTTTTCATCCTGAGTTCTTTTTGGAAAACAATGGAAAAAAAAAAGGTGGGGGTGGGGAAAGCAAAGGATGAATATCAAGAGATATATGAAGATGCCATGAACTATCCCTAGAGAGTAAAAACGCTGGCTTTGTTGGGACTTTCAAGATTGTGAACATAATATGCCATGTCCATTCACTGGCTCTAAGTACAGTTTTTATAGCCAGTCATAAAATGGAAAGTAAAGGTTCATTGTGAAAGAGTTGGCACATATTTAACAAAGGTAAGACAGGCTGGCACCACTGTAATTTATACCTATTAGCATGGGGTTCAGTGGTGATCCTATGGTAGAGGGCACAGCTAATAAAGAACTTCAAAAGGAGAACAAATTATGAAATGTGGATTAGTGTAAGCAGTTTACATTTTCAACTATGGTGAAATAAATTGAACTTGCAAAGATTAGCAAATATCATTATTAGTTTATATAAATAACCTAGCAATTCTATAAATGAATACAGATTTCCTACAAGTTTTGCCATAAAAAGGCCCAGTTATTGTATCTAAAATCTATACTGTTTAACTTTTTAAAGGAGTGAAATGATATCTCAAGAAAACACTTAAGAGAGGTTATCTGTCAAATCTACACTTGGAAAGATTGTTGTTGTGAAGACAGAGAATACTGGATCCCTTTGCCTGATAACCACCCTTCATATTTCTAAAAACGGGAACTGACTCCATAATCCTTAGTTTTATAGGTAAAACAATTCCATCCCTATCAGCTTTTTCTCATAGAACCCATTTTCTATATCCTTGGTAATTTGGTTATTTGGTTATTTTTCTCTGGATCTTTTCCTCACTCCCACTTTTAAAATAAAAATAGGTCTCAGGAAATATTCTTCCAAACCTTACCCAGAAACATTTCCACATCTTCTAACTCTGTTCTTTTCTTTAGTTTGGGCAGTTGCACCAAAAAACATAACCAAGCACTTTTGTATTTCTCAAAAGATATTTGAACACAAATCAAAGATGACAAGAAAACCTCTAAAATCATAATAGCACTTATCCCTCTGTGAGTGGATGGAGAGTCTGCAAACCACATGCTTTCACGGTGGAGAGCGTGGCTGAAGGCCCTGTGAACTAACAGCTTTACCATCAGATAGGTTCTCTGTTTGACTAGGGTCTTGCTGAATTGCTCAGTGTTGCATACAGGGTCTCTACCTTCACTCATTTGTATTTTTGATTGTTATGTTTCTCTCCACCCCCCACACTGGAAATTGACTCTGCTGGTGGCACTTTTTGAATACTACTGTTCAGAACAAGCTATTCTAGTCTATCCTATTGAGCTTCTTCCTTTTCTCTTTTCCTTATAATATAGACTTTAGAATTAGCAGTTTGACACCCCCCCCCAGTAGGAGCCCTGTTGGAAAGTATTAATACATTTGAAACACATAAAATTATTTCTTTTAAATTTTACCGTAACCCAGTATTTTAAGGACCGCAATTAGAAATGAAACATCTAGTGCACATTTTTTTCTCTTTATTCCAATAACCATTTTCATTTCCATGGTTGTACTGATAACATTTTTTTGTACTTATTTTTAAACTTACTTCAGCTGCATTTTCAACTTCCATTTAATTTGATGCCTATAATGTGTCTGTTATTTGCAAAAAGTGAGCCATATGTACACCTTTCCTTAAAGATGAAAGCAGATGAGGGCCCACATCAGGAGCTTACACAAAATTTAGATCTGTGGCAGCCACTTTATATCTGGGAAAGCAGAGAAAGCAGAAAGATGTGTGAATGACCCCCAAAGAAGAAACTGAGCATTGCCTTCCTACCACTTTCTATGGATCGAGGTCAGTCCTAAAGAAACCTGTAAGACTGTGCCTATTCTACTTGGCTGAACAGGGCTAAGTTGCCAGCAATAATTTTGTAAACAGATGCAGGAAAGTATAGTTAGATTTCTGACACAAGGCCTGAATGTTTTCAACATTGCACACCAGTGTTAGTATATATTAGAAAACCTAGCATTCATTAAAACAGGAAATTAACTTATTACAAATAAGGCAACACTACAAGTAACAGTCTCTATGTCCTGAGTCTGAGTCCTAGAATTGTAGTTTCTCCATCTCCTCTTGGTTCTCTGGATACATCTAAGAATGGTGCTAACTATTCAGGAAGCTGGATATCTCAGAATTATATTTATTTAGACAAGACAGTGGCAACTATCTTCTCATCCACCAACCCTGACCTTTGGATTTCTCATGTCTACCCTCTTAACTCTTTATACTTTAGCTTTTTGAATCATGATCGCCTTTTTGCCTTTTAATATTCATTGGCAACGTTTCTTCTTCTCTAACAGTTCTAATTTCCAATTCCACAGAGCTAGCTCTTTTTACCCTGACTTACGCTTAGATTAGGGTTGCATCCTCCTCCAACAAAAGTTTACAAGTTTAGAGAGCTAACTCTGTTAAACGTATGATTTTATTCATCCAGTAAAAATAGATTACAAACAGATAGCAAATTGAATGTTCTTTTTTTATACACTTTCAGCTGCCTCTTAACTACTTCTCACAATAGAAACTACCTTATTCAATTTCAAGTTTTGGATGACTATGTTTAACCATTTTTGCTTAAAGAATCAAGTCAATGCAACGGAGAAAGTATATTTCTGATCACATATCCCTGTTTCTTCAATATATATGTATTTATATTTTTAAAATATTCCATATAGGATGAATTCATGCAGAAGAATTGGGTTTTGACTAAAAACCTTTGCATTGGTTGATTTCTTTGGTTTAAATTTCCAATGTCGAAGGGGGTGAGCAGATGCTGTGATGAGGATAGTTAACTCAGTTGTTTTTAGCACATTATTTTGGTTGTGAGAAAACTGGATAAGTCAAGCTCTTTCTGAGACCGGAGAGATCAAAGAGAATTCTGTTAAAGGGCAATCGTTTGAAGAGCAACAACTATACTATTCTATACCAGAAGGTCTGTGAAATGCACACATTTCTGTAATTCTTATGCATGTCAATGCCAAGAAAATCTGTTGAAAAATGTAGATCTAGCCATTTAAAACTTGTATGGCCTGTCATTTTGTTTCATGACAGCAGACTGCACCATGCAGCTGAAAGCACACGTTGATGTTATTTACTAGTATAACAGTAGTCCCATCAGGTATGCCCCTCGAGAGTAGTGGAATAAATGCACACACTATGAAATGCTAGGTGGTCAAACAGAAACTTTATTTTGTTTAACTAAAGGGACTATACTTTAGAACTGAAAGGAGAACTATAAATCCAAAATCTTAAACCCCTCTTTACTTACCACCTGTCCTTTAGTACCTCACTGCTCAAAGTGTGGGCCCTACCCTAGCACCATGAGCATCTCTTGGGAGCATGTTAGAAATGCAGAATCTCTGGCCCGACCTCAGGTTGATTAAATCTCTAGTTTAACTAGATTCCCAAGAGATTAGTTTGCATATTAAAGTTTTAGGAACACTGTTTAATAGATAACTTTTCTTTCTTTTCTTTTCTTTTAAATATTAGCTTTAAAATGATTTTTTCATCTAAAGTTCCCTCACCAGGAAGTTAAAAACACTAATTTACCCAAAATATATTAATTGCAACTCTCTTGTAAAGCCATCATCAGTCCCCTCCCTTCGTTAGATTCATAGGGTGGCCTATTTCACCCAAGCACTAAGGCCTGGAGGGAAAAAAAAAAAAAGTTAAAAGACATCTCTTGGCAAAACATCAGATATATTCCCTTCCATGTTTTACCTTGTCTAGTGAGGAATCTCCCTAGAATCGGCTTCTTTATGTCATACAATTTTCTACCATTTCGAGTCTAGAAAAACTTCAAAGGAGGGCCAGGTGCTCTAAGATTAACAGCTGTTTATTATTTTAATTAATTAACTGAAAGAGTTTAGCTCCATAGAAGTCCTGAGGAGATTCTGAACACAGCTGGAAGAGCAAGCTGCCTGCATGCCTACTCAGCACAGATCAACTCTATCCCACAACTCAGAGCACCTCAAAAGGGTAGGGGGAGGGGAGAAGACTCTATTATCAAAGTTCTTGCAACTGTCTCTCACCTATTCTAGTGAACACAAGTATGTAACTGTGGGGACCTAACTTGAGGTGGATTGCCTTGGAAATACCTCATGACTTCCAAACCAGCCTGTGGTTCAATTTTCCATGACGTCGGGCACTGGGCAGAACCTACATGGACAGAATATTTTTGGAATAGGGGTATGAGTTCTGATGGAAAGGGGCAGATATCTAAAGACTAGATTTCAAAGGATATGGGAAATAATTTCGCACAATTCTAGGTTATTTTCACGGGGAACACAACAGCAATTAGTGGCCACTCTTGCTAATTCCCCAACCTATCCCTTTCCAGAAAGTACTTAAGAGATTTTCAGGCATTTTAAGGAATCATTTGTAAATGGGCTTTTAAATTTCTCCTTTGTTGTTTTTTCTGTGGAGCCTACATCCCCTAGCAGGATCTGCAGAGAACAGTCTGAGGACAAGTACGTGATTCCTTAAGGTAGTACTTCCTGAAAAGTGGACTAGGGGGTCACCTGGATCAGAATATTCTGAAATGCTCATTAAGATGCACTCATGGGTCTCCAGATCTACTAAATCAGACTCCTTGGGAGTTGGGTCTTAGAATCTACATTTTAAACAAGGTCCCGTGTGGTTTTTATGCACGGAAACTACTGCTTAGAGTTTAAAGGGAGCTGAATTTTGGACTAGGAGAGCACTCCAGCTTGCAACTTACTCCTTAACTATCTCCAACATTTAGGCAGGGCTGTGAATGAACCGGAGGTATCTTACCATCTTGAGCAATCCCAACTCAGCCTAGATTTTTTTCTCCATATAGAAGTGTTTGGGGAAGAAGCAAAGTATTATCAGTGGATACTCTGATACACTGAAATGCTTCCCTGGTGATTTACATTGTAGGTTCATGGATCTTCAACCCAGATCTTCCCTACCCAGTTGAAAGATGTTTCCACACTAGCTCCCATCAGGCTTTTTCAAACTGTGGGATTAGAATAATCAATGCAGGAAAGAAGTGGTATGTCAGTTAGATGGATTGTAGAAACCCCTGAAGTTTCACCTAGACTCTCTAGGAACATAAAACATTCTAATTAGGTACCTAGTTAGTCCATACCTGAATTCACCTTGCAACAGATTGATCGCATCTTAGGTTGTTTTAGAATTTGCAATGCCACCAGAATTATGCCCACATTTCTTAATTTCTACATTGAAAAATAGTTGAGCATGCCTATTCACCAAGCTCTAAATTCACTGTGTTCTTACCACATTATTGATGTTTCTTTTGTTTTTCCCTGGTAGAAAGGAAACATATATGAGAATAAAAAGGTGGCCCAGAAAGAGAACCATTACAAACAACATTCTGTGTTTATAAGTATTAATACTCAATTTAATTTAAGCTCCAAAAACAAAAAACAAATCAACTAGTACACATTTTTAAACCACTTATATAGTAAAAGAGTTATCTTTAAATTATGTTTCTTATCAATGTAAGTTCAGTCTTCCATTGAAATTAGCAGTAGTGTAACAGATTTCTGGCAAGGTCTTCCCACCAACCCTTACACCCAGCCCAGATTCATAAGCCATCATCTGGACACCGACATATTATGATCAATAGTTAACTGGTGTCATGTTTCGTTTAATGTGAGACTTCCTCTTTGAGATCCTATAGTTGAAAAAAAATACACAAAGAATTAAGTTTTGCTTCAAAGGAGTAATAAAAGGAATGTTATGCTTGTCCCAAGAACTAAATGATTTCCATTCCCATGAAAAGCAGACAGCCACAGGTATATAACCAACCTCCTAATAGGTAACCATCAATTTTTTCCCCTAAAATGATTGACTTTGGCCCCTATAAACTACTCAGAACTAACTACAGCCTGAAGGAAGTAAGCTTGACGTTTTTATGACAGGAGGTGAACTTTGAGGGGCCATTCTCACATTTTAATCCTTTGTTGTTTGTGCTCTCATCATTGATATGTAAACGAAGATTTATTCTGGACAACTCAAGAAAAATTTTAGTCACCCCAGTGACCTACCTGTCTAGCATCTGGTGTTTCTGGATCTGAAATGTCCAGATAATTGGCCAATTCATTTAGAATGTTTTAACACAACTTTGTGTTCAAGTGACAAGTGACAAAAGGGTAAGTGATGTGTGATGGTTAGTTAGAGGTTAAAAAATGGCTCTTTACAACATCAGCTTTGTACAGCTCCTGTTCACAGTCAGATGGGGAGGAAGAAGCTGCTGCCTGACCAGTTGTGAAGCTACATGGAGTTAAGGTGAGTGCTCACTCCAAGTTCCCACTACTTCCAGCCCAGGTGTGCAGTTCTCATTGATCATCAGTTTACAAAGAGACTTAAGGGCTTGTTTGCCCTAAATTTCCTAGAGAATTGGTAGGAAATAAAATCAAAGGTTATCACCATTTAATAGATCAAAAATAGAGATCTCTTGAAATAAGTTGAATGATTTGCCTTAGGTTTTGTAATAATTTTGCACCAAACCTAGATTAAAACTCAGAATATAGAGAGGCCTGGAAAGAAGGCATAGAGTGTGTTTTCTGGGCACATACTTTATTATCAACAGGACCTTGTATCATTCTGACAAAAATCCTTTGAGGTCGGTTTTCTCACACCCCTTTTACAGGTGAGGAAATAGGGATTTAGGTACCTTCATGCACCATTGGAAACTATCAGAGCCAGGAATCAGACAGGCCTTGTTTCTTCAAAGCTCATGCAGGTTAAGCTCTAAATCTAGTGTTTCCCAAAGTATAATGTGCATGCCACTCCTTAAGGTGGTACATGGTAGGTGACTAATGCAACAGTCCTCAAACTTGACTCTGAATGAGAATCACCTGTGAAGCTCATTAAACCGCAGAACCCCAGAGCCTCCCCAGAGCTCCTGAGTCAGCACCACCCAGGTGGTGTCCTGACAGTCTCACCGTGAGAAATGCACTAGAGATGAGAATGTGATTAGCATCATGAACCCACTTCACAGGCATTTTCCTTTTGCAATAAACTTAGAAATAAAAAGTTTGGGGGCTGGATTGTAAATTTACACACATTTTTTTTTAAATTTCACTTTAGTTAAAGAAGAAAACACTAGGGAAATGATAGTATACATGGTAGCAAACCTGTCAAAGATTTTGGAGGGGGTTCTCAATACTGAAATCTGGGGAACCCAGTGACTTGCTGTTCTGAGAGGGAAAAGAGAGAGAATTGCGCCTGTTTGCCCAGATAAACGCAGAAGCTGAAAAAGCAAATTCTGTCTGGGAGCTTAGGGACCCTCTGCTGCTTCCGTGGCCCTATGTGACCACTGAGGACACAGGACTGATCACTGGGGTGCAGAGAGTGGGACCTTCTCCCTGTCAGCTGAAGGCACCTAGAAGTACCCTGGACCACAGCGATCCAACAGCATGAGAAACATTGTGCTCCTTCAGGTTCTCTCTCTAAGGGTTCCTGACCATTTTAGGTCCAACCCACTTTGATATTAATAAAAGCATGGCATACTTCCCCCAGAAAAATTCTCATACAGACACACAAAAACATGTCATAGTGTTTCAGAGGCTTCTCCGGCTCCTTGCAATTCATTCACAGGCTCCAAATGTGAGAACTCCTTCTTAATGTGAAACCAAAGAGTGCATTTCAGCTCATGGCATTCTTGGTTGAATTAGACTAATCCTTCCTCTGAGGTGTTCTTCATCTGGACTTCATGCTTCCCGGTGAGGTGGAGCTGGGGAGAGGGTGCCAGAGTTGTACGTTGTGCCCTGACTCTATAAGAAGCATTCACATGCTGGTACCTTTTTCTGAGAAGTACTTTCATGGGAATGTCAAAGGAGCTCAAAACTCAGAAAGTTTTTTTTAACATCTTTAAAAACCTTTATTGAAAAAACCTTTTTAAGTGTAAAATAAAACACAAATAACAGGAGACTCCCACAAACCAAAATACTGGTGTAGCAAATTACTATCAGGTGGAGAGCCTGGGCCCACCACTCAGGTCAAGAACTAGAACTTGGCCAGCTGCCCAGCAGCACCACCGAATGCCTCAGCCCATGACAGACCCTTCCTCCCTTCAGAAATGACCACTATCCTGAGATGAAGAGCGATCATTTCCTTGTAATTCTTTCTGATTTTATAACACAAGTGTCTATCCTAAGACACTGTCATTCAATTTTGCCCACCATTTTTATTTTCATCCTCATGCGAGCAGATTTTTTCATTACTTTTTGAGAAAGAGAAAGGGGGAGAGAGAGAGAGAGAGAGAGAGAGAGAGAGAGAGAGAGAGAGAGAGAGAGTCGCTGCCTCTCATTCGCTGCCTCTCATAAGCTCCCCTGACCTTTCAATGTACAGGATGACACTTCAACCAACTGAACCACACCGGCCACAGCTAATTTTGTCCATCTTTAAAATCTGCTATATATTTTCAAGCTCTTTTAATCTACCATTATCCTCTGTGCCTTATTTTCCTTTTTATAATTTATCTTTTTAAAAATATCAGACTATTTAACTACAGTTTCTCACAAGCTAGATTTTGTTGATTGCTTACCCTTCGTGCATGTAGTTTCTTATGTTCCTTTGTCCTTGGTATTCCCTGCAAATGACAGTCAGGTCCAGAGACTGGATTAGATTCAGTTTGGTAAAGTTCTGGAGGTGTTGTCTTCTTCCATCAAGAAGCATATAACATCTCATTTTTCACTCTTTTTTTATTATTTTTTATGTAAACAGCCATAATTTAATACCTAGATCTATTAATTCACTAGGAGTGATGTCTGATTTGTATCATTTTGTTTTTATTTGTTAACTGAAACTTTATAAGGAAATACCTAGTGGTATAATTCACAAAGGCAAGCTTCATAAATGCTTGCTTCTTCTCCTTAATTCAGTTTCTAAAGCAATGAACGGGACCCTGTTATCTCCAGAAGGCAACAAACCACTGCAATATATACATACATATATAATTATGAACTGACAGATTTTAAAGTATTTGATGGATTTCAAACCTTTGTGGTTCTTATCCATTTTGAAGCTCAGATTAGTCAGTGGAAGCCTTGTCTTCAACTTGGTTCTCCAGTCCGTTACACAGGACCCTAGTAGTCTTTGATAACATCTTTGCTGTCTGGTATTACAAGATGTTCCAGGCTTATCTTGTATGTGGTCTGCTGCATGGGCAACAGCAGACCCTCCATATCACCCTGCCCAGGCTCTGTAGCTTCAGCTTCACTGGAGAGGACACTCCAGCGTCATCGCAAGATGTCGATTCAACACGGGAGGAGACAGATACCGTGTCACTCCCGAGTCGGACTGCACAGCCATTCTCGGCGGTGCAGATAGACTCTTAAGAAGCTACACCATCGTCTCTCGAGACGGACGGCTGCCGACAATCTTGTATGTCTCCTGCCCCAGACTTGAGATAAGCTGTTTTTGAATAAATCCTGGTTTCTTTTAGAGGGGAATGGTATTTCAAGGCCACATCTGGGCTCTAAGGATATTCATTGTTTCTGAATTGGTTATTGTTTCTAGACCTTTTCAGTGAACAGAGCTAATGAATATACACACCAGATATGCATATATGTCTTTTTAAAATACCACTCTCATAAGTTCATAAGTGGTATTTCCAATACCAATCTAGGACAGTAAGATTTTTACAGGGCTCATGGAACAATATTTAAAGTGGTTCCATGTTGATTCCAAATTTTTGTGCCCTTTTTACTTGATAGTCAGTTTTTGCTAGATGCAAAATCTTGGTACACATTTGTATTCCTTGGGTGCCTTTAGTATTTTATATCATTTTCTTCTGTCATAAAGCATTGCTGTTGTAAAGTCCGATGATGATCTAATTGTGTTTTCTTTTTAGTCATGTTTTCTTTGTCTATATACACAAAGGATTATGATTTTTTCCCTTTTTCTTTAAAGTGCAGTAATTTTACAAGGATTTTTTCTTGGTGTTGGTCTTTCTGAGTTAATGTTTTAAGGTTCACAGTGTGCTTTTTAAATGTTGTTTTAATTTTTTTCTATTTCAGAAATATTGTCTGGACTTTTATATTTGTTCTATTCCTGCACATTGATTTTCTTCTTTAGGGGCTCCTGTTATCAACATATTATCTTGTCTTTGCCTATTTTCAAATAGCTGTCTCATCGTCTTACATCTTTTTTATTTCATCCATCATTTCTTTTTGAATTTTAATTTTTTTCTCCTTTTTGCCTCCTATTACTCTTAAGGAATTATTTGTTATAGTGATCCACTCATTCATTTTTTCTAATTTAGCCTTCGATTTTCTTTTATTTTAAATTACTTTTGACACCCATTTCCTGACTTCTAAATAGTTCAAATTGTTGTTTTTGTTGTTTGTCATGTTTTGAATAATCTTCTGAAAATATTTATCTTGTTTTAAAATGGTATACTATAGTTTCAATCTTTTTGGCACATGTCTTTCTGGTATGTTTTATTGCCTGCAGAGATTTTATTCTGCCCTCAATTCTCTTTTTTCTTAAAGTAACTTTGTATAGCATTTGACCTCAATAATTTTCTGTTGCCAATTTTTATGTAAAATTAGTTTTCCTGAACTTTTAGGAAGAGTTTTGTTCACACAACTTTTTTAACTTCACAAAGATCTCTCCTCTGTTGTTTTTACAGATTATTTAAAATATATATATGGCAACTACAAATACCTGACAAATACTCCTCAAAACTGCAAAGGTCATCGAAAACAAGGGGAGGCTGAGACACTGGCACAGCCAAAGGGAGCCTAAGGGGACATGCCAACTAAATGTAATGCAGTGTCCTGGCTGGGATCCCGGAACACAACAAGAAATTAGGTAAAAACTAAGGAAATCTGAATAAAGTAGGAACTTAAGTCAACAATAATGTATTAACATTAGTTAATTATTTGTAAGAACTATATCATACTAATAAAGGTTTAAAGATGTTAACAGGGGAAACCCAGTGGGGAATATATGGGAACTCTGTACTATCTTCTCAATTTTCCTGTAAATCTAAAACTGTTCTAAAAGTAAGGCCTGCCCCCCGCCCCCCTACACACACACACTCACACACCCCAGCAGCTTTCTCTCTAGTACTTCTTGGCTCTGTTTTTCCCACCCACCCACTTTTAACTGAACCTTCTCTTTCCTTCACTCTTCAGGCTGTACCTGGCCCAGTCGCTTGAAGCCTTAACACAGGAAACTTGCACCACCAGCAGTTGAGGTAGGCAAAATCTGACAATTTCAGTTGTTGTTATCAAATCTGCCTGCTTTTGTTCCCAGTTTCATCTCTTTGGGGGTTCTTCCAGCCTCATACTTATCAAATCTAGCCTCATTGCTTCCTTCTGTTTTGTCTTACACAAATGCCAGAAAATACTGGTCTCATGGCTCCTATTTTAGGGTTCACTTGTTTACTTTGCCCCCCCCCCCCCTTTTAATACATGTTGTCCATGGATATTTGGTTTTATTATCTGATTGCTCTGGTTTTTTTTCTTATTGTTTAGGATCTTCACCCAGAAACACAGCTCTGTACTGGAGGAGGTCTCCATGAGACGAAACCTGCTAACATCAGAACAGCAGACACTGTAAAACAAGACACCTTATTTCCAGGGGTCCATTTAAAAAATGTCTTAAAAGAAATAACTCAAACTCTCAAGGGCTCACCTAAAGTTCTATCTAGCTTTCATCATTTGAGGGACACAGAGACTATAGTATCATCTCAAAGAGTGTTTTCCAATCCTGTGTAATCAGAAGCTATGTATTTGGCTGAGGCCCCACCAACCTCGTTCTCTTACTAACTCTGATAGACACTTGTAGCAGGGCCAGCTCACACCACAGTCTGTGAACGACAAACTACGCGAAATTAAACTTGTTAGAAAGATTCCACGCAGCCCCCAACATTTTCTTCCCCAAGATGTTAATAAGTTTAATATGAAGTTATACAAATCTCCTGTCTTCCGTCTGCCCCTGCCCATTCTTTAGGCAAAGTGCTAACAGGCAGAGGAAGTAACTGGATCCTTCACATAATCCATAGCCTGGATAATCAAACCCCAAATAAAGGACAATGGGCTTCATAATGTCTTATTTTAAAGCTACAACTAGACCTTGTTGGAATTAGACAGTGGCTCTTTCTCCCCAGAACATACTAAGGACGAGAGGCCACCCTCAGAAGGCCACCCTAAGACAGACTAATCCCCATACGCACCACTAGTCATGGTTTGTTTTCTTAAATAGCAAGTTTATTTTATTTCACTGCTCCATCAAAATTATTTATCTCATTTATCCTGCCTAGTGTGTTTTGCCAGAACTAACATGCATGAAAATTATGTTAATGGGCCTTGGACTGGTTTTAATGTACTTCATATAATCAAGACACTAAACAAACAGAAGGGGCTCTGAAAGGTGCTCATTCTACTCGAAAGAACCTCTTGCTCTTGTAAGACACGTTTTTGAGGGGAGTAACTGCCAAGAATCAAACCACCAGCAGTGCCCTAAGAAAAGACCTGTTTATTCAAAAAAGAAAATAGAGTGAGGGAGTTATCATTGTATTCCACTCCATCAAGTACCCTATGTTTCCATGAGCCAGTGGTGGTTTCGTGGAGAGAGACTTGGAAGTGATTTGGAAAGGATTCTTAACACGTAAATTGACCAAGAGAAAAAAAATGTTTTGATTTTTGAGGAGAAGCCAGCTTGGTGAAAATCATGCATTGCTTGAGGAAATCAATGTGTGTATACACAGGGATGTCACTATAATGCTGGCCTGGTGGTCTTCTTCCAAAGCTCACTGACGTAAGGAAAAGCCATATTATAAAGAAGTCTTTCTGCTACTACTGAGAAATGACTATTCTCGGATTTAGTACAAGCTAGACCCACATTATCATAAATTTTTCTCCATTAATAGGTCTTATGAAAAAACTCCATTAAACTTGCTAAAGAACTGAAATTTTGAGCAGCAGTTTTAAACAGCTTTGTGATATTGCTCTAAATATTTGTATTTATATGCTAATTTTTTAATAAACAACTGCCCAAAATTTCTTGACAGCCAAAAACTGGGCTGGTTTCTGGGAGACAACCACCACAAAAAAAAAAAAAAAAAAAAAAAAAAAAAGCCCTCATTAACAATATCAAAATAACGCCAACATCAGAGAGAAGCTGTGTGCCTGAAGTGAAAATAAAGATATTGGTGTGCTGTTTTCAGTCATTTAAATAAACAGTAGTACCAGACAGATTGATTGACTAATCAAACCTATGGAGTTGAACTTAGTGGTTAAAATGACCAAAACATGTGATCTCAAAAGCATTGCAATATGTAAAATATTTAATCTTCATTCTTATCTCAGATTCCACCCAGGACACTGGTGTTATCTCTGTTCCAGTGACAGGAGGACCTTTGTGCATTTCACAGGAGAAATGAAGCCACCTTTCAAATGTTTGTTTTTGTCTAATCTGTCCTCCATTGAGGACAAGAAGTATTTTTGCTTAAGAACAAGTCAAGCTCTGACAGGTGTGGTTCAGTGGGTTGGGTGTCATCCCACGAAGCTAATGGTTGCCAGTTCGCTTTCCAGTCAGGGCACATGCCTGAGCTGGGGGGCCTGGTCGGGGTGCGTGCGTGCAAATGACAACCTATCAATGTTTCTCTTACACACATCGATGTTTCTTTTCCTCTTTTTCTCCCTTCCTTTCCCCCCCAAAATAAATAAATAATCTTTTTAAATAAAAAGAATAAGAAGGCAAAACACAACTGGATGTCAGCAGCTCAGAAAAGCAGGCTGTGATAAGTGTGAGAGTAGGCAGTAGGGGCATGTTGCTGAAACAGGGCCCTGGAGATTGCAGGCTGGCAGAGTCTACGAACAAAGTAGGAGCCTGAAATGTAACATAATTTCAATAAAGTGCCTTCGTGGCCCAAGTGTCATTAGTAGAGGAATGAATCAAAAAGCTGTGATATATTTACCCAATGGAATACTACTGAGCCATAAGAAGGAAGGAGACTTCCAGCCAAGACAAAGGCGTAGACAGACATGCTGCATCTCCCTCCACAACTAAGAAGGAATACAACTACCTCAAAAATAGAAACAACCAGAAGTTCCAGAAAATCAAACTGCATGGAAGTCCAGCAAACAAAGATATAAAGAAGAAATACTCATCCAGACAGGTAGGAGGGGAGGAGCTGGGGCGGAGAGGACGAGATGTGGTGGTGGCAGCAGTGGTGGCAGCAGGAGGCCAGCAGAAAGCACAATCACACATTTAAAAAGTCAGGAGGGACACCTGGGGAGCATTCCCAGCTCCTCACCAGAGCAGCTCACTGTCCCAGCACCAGGGAAAATCAAGCCTCATTGCTTTTTACTGTGCAAACCAGTGGGGGTTGGGATGGAGGCAGAAACTGCCGATCTCAGCAGAGTCCACTTGTTTAAAGGACCCCCACGGTCCTAGAACGTCCGCAGACCCACCCACTCTGGGAACGATGGCCAGGGCAGCAGCTAGAGGGGCACCAGTCCTGTACGGAAGTGGGAGAGGTGCCTGGAAAAGGGACGAGTGCTGGGCAAGCGGCATTGTTCCTTCTCAGGCCCTTCCCCCACATACAGAGCCACAATGTGGTGAAACATGTCGCCGGACACTAACGAATACCTAAGGCCCCGCCCCTTGAACGTAGTAGGAGCGACAGCTCTGCCTGGGAACGAAAGCAAACAAACACAGGAGACTTCCAGCCAAGATGGAGGCCTAGACTGACACGCTCTGTCTCCCTCCACAACTAAGAAGAAATACAACTACCACAAAACCAGCAATAACCAAAGGTTCCAGAAAATAAATGGAAGTCCAACGTATGAAGTTATAAAGAAATAGTGATCATCTGGACAGGTAGGAGGAGTGAAGTTGGGGAGGAGAGGTCAAGCTGTGCTGTCTGCAGCAGCAGCAGTGATGGTGGCAGGACAGCAGTAAGCACAGACCCTGTATTTAAAGGAAGGCGAGAAGCGCCTGGGGAGTACCCCTGGCTGCAGACCAGACTCATCAGCTTGCGATTCCAAAGCCGGGGAAGGCAGACCCCCATTGCCTTGGACTGTGAAGCCTGGTGGGGGTGGGAACAGAGGAGGAGGTTCCTGGTCTCTCAGTGGACATTGAACAGCAGGAATCCATTTTGGACCCCCTCCCCCACAGAAAATGCCTGGTTGTGACGAGTGCACAGGCCTCTGCCCCCTATAGCATAGGAGGTGTGACAACCCCGCCCAGGAAGCAAAGGTAAACACAAAACTGTTCAGGATGGCACAGATCATGATAGAGATCCCAGTGACACAGCTGACCAGACAGCAAATTTCTAATCTAACGAAGCAGCAGATAGGAAATCTTTCTGAGGCACAGTTCAGAAGCTTTGCTTATAAAAGTGCTTACAGATTTAACAGCAGATCCTAAACAAGACAGGGAAGGAATGAAGGCTAGTCCTGCTGAAATGAACAAAAACACATATGAAACTAGTGGTGAGGGCAAGAAAACCAGGGATCAAATCAACAAATTGAAACATGGGAAAGGAACAAACAGTCAACCAGTGCAGAAAAAGGAAACGAGAAATGAGGAAAATGAGGAGAGGCTCAGAAACTTATCAGACAGCTATAAGCAGGCCAACATCCAAATCATAGGGTTGCCACAAAGTGAAGAAGAAGAACTAGAAATTGAAAAATTATGTGAAAAAATAATGAAGCAGAACTTCCCTAATTTGGGGAAGGAAATAGACTTACAGGTCCAGGAAGCACAGAGAGTTCCAGAAAAACTGGACCCAGGGAGAACCACAACAAGACACATTATAATCAAAATGTCAAAAATTAAAGATAAAGAATCTCAAAAGCAACAGGAGAAAAGAAGAGAATTGCATACAAAGGGGTCCCAATAAGACTGTCAGCTAATTTCTCAAAAGAAACTCTGCAGGCAAGAAGGGACTGGCAAGAAATATTCAAAGTAATGAAAATCAGAAACTTACAACCACGATTACTCTATCCAACGAAGCTGTTATTCAGAATAGAAGGGCAGAGAAAGTGCTTCCAGGACAAAGTAAAACTGAAGGAGTTCATCAGATCCAAACCACTGTTATATGAAATGTTACAGGGACTTGTTTAGGAGAAAGAGGATCAGAACTATGAACATTAAAATGAAAACTGTATCACAACAACCAACAGCAGAAGCTAGGGAACCAAAACAAAGGCAAACTAAGTAGGCAACAAGTGTGTGAAAAGAATTATAGGTATGAGGAACATTATGGGGGGAGGTCAGCAGGTAGGGGGACGGGGGAAAGAGAGGGAGATGGTACAGGAATTAAGAAGCATAGTAGGAGGGAGTGGAGTAGACAGGAAGATGCTGAGAAGAACTATATGCACAACCAATGGGCATGGACTTAGCGGGAGGGGGGACAACTGGAGGGAGGGGTATCACTGGGTGGAGGGGAACAAAGGGAAAAGAAATTGGGACAACTAACGGCATAATCAATAAAGCATATTTTAAAAAATGAAAAAGAAAAGGAAGGAAATCTTACCTTTTGTGACAACGTGAGTGGTCTTGGAAGGCACTATTTTAAGTGAAATAAGCCAGTCAGAAAAAGACAGATATCATATGATTTCACTCGTATGTGGAATCTAATAAACAAAATGAACTAACAAGCCAAACAAAGACAAATTCATAGGGAGCAGGCTGACAGCTGTCAAGGGGATTGAGGTCGGGCTGCTGGAGGTGTAAGGGTTGAGGAAAAAAAAGAGAAAAATCTTATGGACAGTAACAACAGTGTGGTGATAGTTGGGAGATGGGACATGGGAGGAGGTGGAGGAGGCCTAGTGGGGGATAAGTGGTGATGGAAGGAGGCTTGACTTGATGTGCTGAACTCACAATACAGTGAACAGATGATGTGTTGTGGAATTGTGCACCTAACACCTATATAATTTTGCTAACCGATGTCACCCCAATAAAATCAATAAAAAGGAAAAAATAAAAAATAAAATAAAGCACCTTCCTAATAGGGTTTAACAACAGCTAAAACTCCACAATTGAAAATTTGGTTCTTTGACTCAAATTAAACAAGGCTTTATCTATGGAAATGAAAATATATACTCCTGAAGGGAGGTGGCACATTAAACTTAAAATTTATTTTGCACTTCAACTCAATATGTGAGACAAATTCATTCCTTACTTTTTGTCGTAATAAGAGGAGCAGCTTGGGGTGGGGGGGTGGGGGGGAAGGGCACAGAGACGCAGTGCTGAGGTAGAGAGGAAAGGGGACAAAGGGTGAGAGGGCCCCTGGGGTGAAATAATGGAAATAGAAATATAAGTAAAAATAGAAATGGAAGCCAGCTATTACCCATACATTTTCCCCCTCAGCATTTCATTTGCAGTCACTCCTACAGGTAGAACAAGATAACGATCCCTTTCTACTCTGTTCGATCTTGTGACAAATATTAGGTCTATGAGTATGTCACATTCTTTAAAAAGATGTTGACCAATTGTTGTATGTCCAGAAGACTGTGACTGGGAAGATGAAAATTCTGCAAGATCTTTGAGGAGACTGAGAATGTTTAACTAGAGAAGATTTAGCAGAAGCATGATAGTTAATTCAGAGTTTGTGGAGGGCAAGAAGGCAGATAAAGATGTATACTTACAAGCTTTGCTCTTGGTAACACACAGAGGACCAATGAGAGGAGATAAATTTGGGATCAGTGTGAAATGTTCTTACATTCAGAATCATCAAAAAGGAAATGAACTGTTTCACAAAATAGTGAGGGTCCTACCTCTAGCTGTATTCAAGAGTTGGCTGCTGAGTTTCATTAGAGTTATTATAAAAAGGAATTATATTAATGAGAGCTCTCAACTGCAAGGGACAAAAAGTAATTTAAAGGGCTTAACCAAAAAGCAAATAAATTGGCTCGGCGTAACTTTAGATTCAGCGTAGATGGATCCAGAAGCACGAATGACACAATCAGAAACCTCTGTTATTCAGTTCTGCCTGCTTTTGTGTTGGTTTCATACTCAGGCAGGTTATCCTGAGATGGTGACAAAGGTGGCAACTTACACCATACCAACAAAGCAGCAGAAGGGAAAAGTGTTTCCTCCTTCTTAATAGCACCAGCAATTGCTAGAATTCACTCCATCTTGGGTCAAATGCATCCCCTGAACCTATTGGTATGGCCACGGGAAAGCAGCAATCCCGTTAGCCAAAACTGAGTCACATGCTCACCTCTCCACAGATTTTGGTGGTCAGGCCTGGACCTTGTACATGTACATCCTGAGAGCAAGAGGCAGGTGGGCATGCAGTCAACAATCCCTCCTTCTTAAACCATGTAGACTGAGAGTTGCCAAAGGAAAATCAAGATGCTCTTATCAGAAAAAGAGGGAAGAGTTTCAGGGCAGACAAAAATAATAGCTATCCTCTACAAAGCTTGTATGGCCTTTTCTAATTAAAATGTTATTGCTAAGTCACACTTGCTAAGTCAAGAACAAGGTACTTATTCTGTAATTAAAGCCAAACTGTTGACTTTTCCGTTACTTAATTCCTTAGATATTCAGTAATATTGATACAGAAAGTAAATTACTGAAGTAATAGCCTGTTATTCACCTCCCTTTGTAAGACCTATATAAACGAAAACCAGTGATGTGCTGGTAAAATGGCTCTTTGGAAAATCAGTCCCTGATGTTTGCCAATTCCCATTGTATAAATATTTCCCTAAAGGCCAATTTCAAGCTATCAACACGAGGTCACTAAGCACAGGGCTAGAAAGAGATGCACGCACTCCATTGTGGCTCTGGAGCTGGTGCTGTTCAGCTCCAGCACCCCGCGTGACAAGATTCAATACATGTTCCACACCTGTGAGAAATTATTTCAGGTGATGGAGTCCAGTTGTTTTGTTTTTTGTTTTTTCTTTTTCCTATTTTATTTGAGGATACAGTAAGAGACTATGGATTTTAAATATAGCATTAAATATTTAAATTAAGTATATCACTTTTCCTACAGTGGATGCTGTTAACTATTACAGCAGATTTTTTTCAACGTGAGTGGAATTTCCTACTGAAGTCCTCATAAAATAGTTCTCATTTCTCATGGCCAAATATGATCTAACAGACACATTGCTAACTAATGGCTTATCATGATATCTCCAGGCTCTTAGGGCTCTTCTCTGCCTGATCTACTTTTTGGCCAAAAAAAAAAAAAAAAAAAAAATGTCTATAATAGTTTATCAATGGCTTGACTTATTTTGTTATAAATACAACAAAGTCCCACAAAAGCAAGTACAACTGTGTATGAATGTCATATGATGGGCTTTCAGCAAGAAGGGAAGAGACTATGAGGAAATGCACAGAAACTCTACAGGAGAGTAACTCCTGACAGTGTAAGAACACATTCAAGCTACCCTTGGCAAAGCATCTTATAATGGCTCCTTGCAAAAGGTCTCAGTTCAAACTTTAAATATCTTATATCTCAGATAGACAATGGCAACTTTTTAAAAGGAATTGCTTGTAACTGAACTTTTAAGTATACACATCTTAGTTTGTTTATAGTATCTTGTTAGAATTTTAGAAATTAACTTTGTCCTCGCCTTCAGCAGCCTTAACTACTTAACCATTCTTGAGCTATGAAAAAGGCAATTTCAACTCAACACTTATAATAGTAATGGTTAACAATTATGTAACCTCTCCTTCATCCCAGGTTCTGTTCTCTTTAATACAGGCCCTGTGGTGCATTCACTCAACAAACATTATTGCACCAGACTGAGGTCGACAGGCTCAAAAAGCAAGTCAGAAGAAGCCATCCAAACTAGTGAGGCCTGAGGCAGGGGTCGGAGCTGAATGAAGCCAGAGGTGCACAGAGCACAAGGGTGAGAGGAGTACAAAGTGCCCAGGGAGGCCCCAAGCAGGGTCTTTTTCTGACTTCCAAAGTAGGTAAGGGTGCTGGTTCCACTTATCACATCATAGATAGGACAATATAGAACATCTTTTTAAAAATCACAAATCTGAATTTTGAAATGGGTGTATTTTTAAAATTTCATGGGGAAGGTCTTTTTAAGGAAATCATAAAACTCAAAAACCATACAAGAAAAAATTGACCTATTAAATTTGTCTCAAAATTTAAAACTTCTGTAGAAAAAAATACCACAAATAAAGTATAAAAAGGCAAACTTGAATAAAACTTTTGCAGATAAAACTACTGCTTAGATGCAATACATACAAAAAGATCTCATAAATCAGTAGGAAGGAAGGAAGGGAAGGAGGGAGGGAGAGAGGGAGAGAAAGAAAAAGGGAAGCAAGGAAGAAGTAAGAAAGGCAAAAAGAAAAATAAACTAAAGAAAAACAAGAAAAGCTTCTCATAATTTTATATACATTACTCATAATTTTAAAATATAAACATCATTCACAATTTTTAACATGTAAATCAACACAACAATGAAATATCCTTTTTTAACCTACACATCTAAAGTTAAAAAGCAAGCATGTCATCAAGTGTGTGGTGGGAGATAAATTATGCAACTTTTCTACAGGACAACTTCACAAAACATCAACATTTAAAATGCATATATTCTTTGACTTTGTAATTTTATCTAAATCCAGAATCCAGAAAAATAAATGAAATCAAGGTTTTGACTAATAAAGAAGCAAGCCACTTAAAAATGAACACTGTTGTTCCTCAATGATTTACGATATGATTTATGATATGAGAGAATGTGAGCTTTCTTAGACTGGACTGATGGATAGCAGGTCAACTTGGAAGCATATTTATGAGCAGAGCTAATAACAAATTCTGAGCCTACTTTGATCTGTGACATGCTTGAATTGGTTTTACCTTTGTCCTCCTCCAGACTAATCATCCCGTAGAAAGCAAGGCTATTCAACACCCAGCATATCACTTAAGTTAGTGAGCTGTGAGCGACACTGTGCCAGAGGCCAGGGAGGAGAGTGTGTGAGCCAGAGTAACAGAAAAACTAACTGCTTTGTGACCGCATGGGTGAAAATGCCTTTATAGAAGATAGTACCTGAAATGGGTCTTGGAAAACAGGAGGAAACTGAAACGCTGCAAAGGATTGGAAAGGGCCTTCCAACGGCAGGGGAGAACAAAACCCAGTGTCAGCAATAGGCAGGAAAATTCAAGACTTAAAGACAAGCCTAGAAGACATTGAAGCAGGAGCAATAAGAGTCTTCACACTTATCTACAACCCTCAAAAGACCCTGGGTGTCAAGATCTTCTTATTAGATGTGCCCCAAACTTTTACATTCATGACTCTCCTTCAAGAGCCTTGTTGTAGTGACCTGCAGACCTATTTACTCTAAATTATTCCTTTAAGTCTACTTTTGTTCTCAGCCTCATCTTAGGGAATAATATGCATGAAAGAACAGGTTTGATAAGCTGGAAACAGTTCCTCTAGTACATGTTAAGTACACCTATAGCCAATAAAATGTTTTTAAAACTTCATTGTATACCACCTAACATCATACTATGAACCAATAAAAAGACACATATTGCACCTTGAGAAACTCTGGTCTTCAGAAATAGTCACTTCAAACTGAGCAACATGAAAGCTGTCATTTGTTTATGTTTACTTTTCATATGGAACCTAGCCCAAACACGAAGTGTCAATTTGAGGATACCAGATGACATTTTTAAACAGTGCTGAAGCACAAACTAGCGTACTGTAGCACAAGAAACTAACATTTAAGGGGCAACTCTTATGGGCGGTCTGTGTGCTGGTTATTTAAATTTTCTTATAAATGGACATGGAATTTATGCAAAATCAAATAATGTAACTAGCAAGTAACCTCCTAATGCAGACACCTTCATAATTCTAAAACTCTGACAACCCAATATTAAATATCATTTCAAAGTAGTTTGGGCTCAGTTTTGAATTCCAACCTTTGAGGAAGGTTGTTGGATCCCACTTAAAAGGATGACAGTCCTCTAAGGAGGAAGACCACAACACCACAAGAAACAAGAAAAAAAATACAACCATCAATTATCTCATAACATTTACTGAAGGCAGAAGAGGTTTCAAATAGTGTGGCAGCCGGCGAGAGTCATGGTATGGTTTCTCCTTTATCCGTTTACTTGCTTAATGGACATACATTCATGTCTCCCACCAGCACAGTTTCCCAGGGGGTCAAGGGTGATCTTTAACTAGGATTATAATTGTGTTAGCATGGTTCTCTCCTCATGTAACACTAAGTGGCTTATCTTCCGCTGGTCACAGAAAGGAATCCAGGAATCATGGTTGCCTTACTGTCCTGGTTGAATAGGCCATGGCTTTGGGGATTCTGGAAGAGTCTGTTTCTATTCCCCTGTTCACCCCTAAACTATAACATGAACCGTTTTCTTCATGCAGCTGGTGAGGCTGAGGTGGGGTAGAGCTGAAGGTACCAGGTGAAGCATGTTCTGGGGCACTTGGAAGGAACAACCAAAATGATTAAATGTTTGAGAAACAGTCCTCACAGTGAAAGAAGTAAAAGAATTTAGATACATTTTGTCTTAAGAGAAGAAAGCTGAGGGCAGCAATGTGACTCTGTTTTTAAAAGATAGGGATGGTTATTGACAGTGAGATGACAAGGATCTGTCAACCATATGCATGCGCGTGGAGCAACGCTGAACTTGACAGATGTTTCTTGTGAGCTGCAATTCCCTGAGTGCTCTCTAGAACGTTGACAGTATATGGGGGTAAGGCAGCCAACCATGCAGCCACACAGACTCCGGAGTCGGACTCAGCCTCAGTTTCCTTCCCCGAAAAATAACAATAACAGAGCCTACTTCGCTAAGGTTTTGTGGGAATTGTATTTGTTACTATAGGTAAAATGCTGAACCAGCGCCTGGCACATGTCCTGTGCTTTTGCTATTGTTGTTTTGGTAGTATTACATCAACTGCAAGCCCTTGCTCCATTTCCATCAAGATTAAGCAGTTTGGGGATTAAATGAAAGTGCATAAAAATGAGGTGAGAGTTGAGCAGAATGAAGTTTGTTACCAAAGGGGTGGATGGGAATTTTATCCTTTGGGGTTGGCCTATTTTTGTTGTTTGAGACAGTGTTTCTGAGCTAGTGTGAACGTAGTGCTTCCCAGAGGATACGAGCTGACCTATTCGTTCTTCCAAGCCAGCTAATTTTGTATCAACAATGTAACCACATCAACTCTGGATAAAGACATTTTTCCCAAATGCATCTCACAAGAAGCATCTACTGTCAAGGTCTATGTTGTTTTACTTATGTGCATATGGCTGGCAGATCTTTGGATTCACCAGTCAATAAACATGTGTGATGGCGTCTCTTCCTATGGCAGGAGGGAGATGAAGATGTGTCTCTGAATCCAGACCTCACAAAGGATGTGAGCAGGCTCTGAGTGTCTCTCTCTGCTGTCCATGTCAATCAATAAAATTAGATCCTTACGTCTCCTTTTTCTTGAAGGCATTTAATAAGTTACATATTCTTTGTTTCAAGAAGCACACTTGAGTAACAATACAACTTGTGGGGGGCGCGGGGGACTCCTCAGGCTAGGTTCTGATGCCATAAAAACTTGGTGATAGGAAGTAACCTCAAACACTGGTGAAGTCTTCTGAACGAAGTGGGCGTCTGCCCGTTGAAAGACTGCTGGGTCCCATCTGAGGGGGGAGCTGCTGAGTGGTAGACAGATGTGGCTCAGTGGGTGTTTAAATCCTGGAAATCCTTGACATTTGCAGATCATCTATTGATAGTAGGCCATTGGAGAGCAACCTCAATGGTCTTGGCCATATAATCATTTGTAGTTCTGCTGCAAGGCTGGAGTTCTTAAAAGGCCACATAGCTAGTGATGGGACATGGTGGACTATCCTAGGGCAGTCCAACATGTTGTCAAAATTGGGACAGTTGATTTACTGTACACAGTGGAACAAATTTTGAGAGTAAAAGGAGATGCTATTAATAATTGCAACAGGACAGCAGGCATAAACTGAGTCTGTCCTGGCAGCCAGAAACATATGGTCACTCCACTCACTGTCCATCTTTAGAATCCTCTATTAGTGTAAGCCTCATCTCTGTTTAATCACTTTTTAAAAAATTATTTCTTTATTTAAAATGGCAGTAAAGTGAGGAATAGATTTTTAATTCAGATTGGTTAACTTGTATGAAGCTTTGCAGACAAAGCTGGGAGCCATAAGATGTATCCATTTTGAAGATTCATCAAAATCTTGCCCTTGAACTTTTATGAGGCTCCCCAAAATTTACTGAATTGTTGAACAGAGCATTACTCTGAGGACCGTAGGTCCTAACCCTATTTCTATCAAATTGGGTCAGGACACTTATATAAGGAGATGACCGCCCACCCCCTGCCAGGCGAAACTCCAACACTCACCACTAGGGCTTGATATTCAGATCACTGCAGTGAACAATCACATGGGTCACTGGTGATATTGATGTCTTATAAGGCACTCACTGATAGCTGAAATTGATGATCTAACTTGGAAAATTTTTGAATTAGCAGCATCATATAAAAACAGCCCTACTAAGGTTTCTGGGTAAGAAGAAATAGGCAAAGAACATGTGCTGTACACTCAGAATATGCCAGGCTCTTTTCTAGACTCTCTATATAGGTGCTCTGGTTTAACCTTCACAACTCTATTGAGCAGCTTGAGAAATGAGAAAGCTTGCGTATTTGCTCAAGGCAAGTCACTTAGATTTTCAATGTGTTATGCAATCATGGACAGGAGGCCAGCTTAAAGTTGGTGGCTGAAAGTCAACTTTCATATTCTGTTTACCTGGGCAGGGGAAGAGAAATCAATTCTTTGTTGCCTCCAAGGAACCACTACAATTGAATCTGTCATGCAGGACAGCATTCTACAGACCAAGTAGACAAACTAACCTGTCTGTTTGATGTGATTGTGTTGCTCCATGCAATTCCCAGGACGTCTGCAGGAATTCTGGGGCAGCCTAAGTGACAAAAGCAGGCCGTGATTTGCAAATATTTTACTATCAATAGTATGAAAGCCCTATTTTGGGTAACCTCTTTCCATCTTTAATCTAACATCTGTGTTTAGTCATAAAATGAAGAGAAAGAAATTGGTATTAAGGAGTGTACTGAGAAGAGACAGAAACTACAAACTATAGCTGAGAAGTGACTGAAAACGTGTTGTTACCAGTGCAATGATAAAAAAAAAAAAAATGTGAGGCCCTGGTTGGGTAGCTCAGTTGGTTAGAGCATCTTCTGATATGCCAAGGTTACATGTTTGATCCCTGTCAGGGCACATACAAGAATCAACCGATGAAGGCATAAATAAGTGGGACAACTAATTGATGCCTCTCTCTCTCTCTCTCTCTCTCTCAAGTTAATACATAAAAAAAGTGAGGAGAGCACCTGTCTGTTTAAAAACTAGGCACCAGTCTGCAGTGCACAGTTCCCAGATGAACTCGCTGTAGGTGAGAAGGTGAACAGACTGAGGTTTACACTGCAATAATTACCTATAATTATCAATTGGATGTTATTTTTTTACAAAAATGAAATAGGTTGTATTTATGCAGCAACAATTCACTTAGGCAGTTTTTGTGCACTCTTGTCTATGATGGGATATGGGAGGATATGGGGAAGAATAATCTTTAGTCAAAGCTTTAAATGAAAATGTGCTTCATGTCACCACAAGTCAGGTAAATGAAATGATCTGGGACTTTTAATGTGTAAATGAAACATTGGAGGCCTGATACTGGCAGATTTCAAAAGTAGAGAACAATTCCACAAACCTGGCAAGATCAAGATTGTCTGGATTTGCATGTCCAACAGGGCAGTGTGCTCAAAGATTAAAAAGATGTTTTGGCTGACTTTCTCCAGGACACGCCTTCCTTCAGTCTAGAAAACTCCTTTGCTGGAAACAGCCTTCCTACTCCTCCCTTTCTCCCTGGCAAACTCCTTCTCCTCATTTGAACGCATCTCAAATATGACCTCTGTGTGAAACCTTCCCCGACCCCTCTGGGATACCTTAGAGACTCCTTTGGTCCCCTGTACAGGCACACGTGAGCCACACTACTCCTCACACACCACATTAGCACTGACAGCGATCTGCCGCCAGCACATCACCCCTTCAACCCCAGGGCTGACTGAATGACCTGAAGGATCAGACACAGGACCTCTTCCTCCTTCAATATCCCAGAAGATGACATGCAAGTATCGGTTCATGTGTGCATGTGTGTGTGTGTATGTGTTGTCTACTAGGCTGTGAGCTCCTTGGGCCCAGGTGTTAGGTCTTATTGATCTTTTATGATCTGTGCTTACATAGTACAGATTATATGTGTCTCATACATCAATGTATGTTCATGCAATAAACTGCAATAAAAATAATGTAACCACTCATCTTTTCTAAAAATGCCATTTCCCAAGTTTTTCTTTTCTAGGATCCAACTAAGTTTTTAAATTATTTCGTTTTTACTATAACTGAAGTAGCCTCAAATTTGTAAAGGAATCCGTGTTTATATTCCCTGCACTCCAGACACATATAAGCAACTTGCAACTTGCCTCTTCACTTGTACATCCAACAGGCATCCCAAGACTTTTGTGGTCAGAACAAAACTCTGGATTTTACCCTCACCTCATCCTTGAAAGTGATACTCTTCACTCTGCTCATCTCATTATCTTCAATATCTATCTTGTCTCTTCAATCTCAGCTCTAACCCCTGCTATCACCCTGGTCTGAGCCATTGTAATTTCACCTGAATGACTTCCATCTAGTCACCTGATCCCTGCACACAGCAACAGCTATAGTGCTCGCCTTAAAATATTAATTGTATCATGTTATCCCCACACTCAGAAGTCTCCGATGGTTTCTCAAGATACTTAGAAAAAAATCCAAACTCCTTCTCAGGCGCCTCCACCATTCATGGGCCCACACTCTGTTCTGCCGTAGGAACCTGCCTGCTCGTCCTCTTCTTAGGACTCATTCTCTCTGCACACAGTGCACTGCCAGGTCTTCTCCTGGACAGCTCCCTGTGGTTGTTCCTGTCTCAGCCTGAGCATCAGCTCCCCAGAGAAGCCTTCCCCCACCAACCTTCTAAGGTAGATCTCCAAGCACTCACTAGAACGTCCCCTTATTTTGTTGGCTCTGAAAATTATTTTATTGTTTCTCTCCCCACCGGAGTGCAAACTCCTTGAGAGCTGAGAATTTGCCTGTGTCATTCACTGCTGTATCGCCAGCTTCTAGAATAAGACGAGTGCTCACCCATGGAAAGAAGAGGGAGGAATTCTGGAAAACAAAAACAAACAAACAAAAAACCATGATGTCAACAAGAAATCTGAATTTTAGTGGTCACCAGAAAGCGGCTGCTCTGTAGGCACGTGACGCTTTCTTTGTTGTCCTCCACAGGAATAAGAGAGGACTACACACAAAGAACAATCCAGTGACAAATGTGCAGCCGTTTGTTCTGTGAGGACATCCACAACATGGAAGCCTGTCAGTGTGCTGGGAGAACAGATGTTACCCAAATTGCCTGAAGGGCCAACACAGCTGTGTTGGACATGTGGGCTGCTCCAAAGAGACTGGGCAGGACTCTCACCCCATAGAAGAGATTCTCACTTACTGAAAGCTCTGTGACAGACCCAACACATGCTGCAGCAAAGCAGCAGCCCAACCCTCCCGTACAACGGAAGGCGGCTGAAGATCCAGTCTATTTTATAAGCTACAAATCTTGATTCTACCCTGACCCGAATTTGGGTCCCTCTGGCAAATTAGCTCCTACTTCGGATACAGATATGTGCCTCTGGTCTCTCTAATTGTGACCCCCTGATAACGATCTCACACCCCCACCCCAAAACCCTTTGTCACACAGAAATACCCAAAGGCTAGCCCACAATGAATTTCATTCCTTTGGTCATTTTAATGGCCAATATGACATATAACAATCTGTGGAATGACTATGTGATAACTGCTCATCACTGTAGAGTTATCAGAGTCACCAGCAAGGTACTGATTGTATGGACATTAATGTGGCCATAACTCTACAGATTCCTCCAGCCTCCTCTGTACTCTCACTTGAGAATCTAAAAGACAGTACTATCCCTCCATAACCATCCCCAACTCATCTAAAGAAACTAATTTTTGCTTCCCAGTCAATTCTAGGAGAAAGAGTTCTTATCTGGCTTCTAGTTGAGTCCTTACTTTTATGTGGGGTAGAAGAAGAATGAGCTTTGAAATCATGCACGTCATTTGACCTGGGCAAGTCAGTGAACTTCTGCCATCCAGGAGTTCCTCTGATGTTTAATGTCCCTGTTTTAGACCCATTCATAATCAGCAAGTCACAGTTTGGCCATCACCTATCACAAGCAGTAGATGCTACAGGTCTCAAGAAATACTTCTCTGTGAAGTTTCTTGTGTCACATGGCCTATCTGATGGCAGGGGCTACAGTGGAAAGGATCCACCTCAGAATTCTATGATGATGTTATTGGACGAGGCGAATAGAGGGCTTAGCCCATTTCTTTAGTGGCTACAAGTGCAGTGAAGGAAAACCTCCAACAGAACTGGATTTTCAGATGAGGTAGGTGGGAATTTACGCTCTGCTGCTTGCTGGTTGTGTGATATCAGATGGCTAACAGCCTCATTAGGTTCAGTTTCTGAAAATGAAAAAAAAAAAAAAAATGCAGCACCGACCTTGCAGGCTGATGAAAGGATGAAATTGCATCTTTAGTTATACTTACTGTTCGATGACTTTGTGAGAAGGGTTTGGGCAAGAAAGTCAGAGGTTCTCCCATTCCTGCATTTCCCAGGTTCCTGGAAGGGTTAGTGGAGGGAGGGAATGCAGCAGACGCATTATTCCACATTATTCCTCATTATTCCACAAAGCCAATTGCCTGGACGTCTAATGCACAGGTGCCCTGGCATGGGTACTGTGTGAAAAATAATGATAGAAATACCCACCTCATAAGATGATTGTGAGAGTTAAGTGAAATAAATGATGTGAAACTATCTAGAGTCTAAGAAGTCACTTTCTTTTCTTCTTTCTTTTGCATGTTTTGGAAAATGTTAAAAGTTTTTATTTAGTAACTTAGAATAACATTTTTTACCTAAAATCTGAAGAAACTGTCTCTTTCCATGATATGTTTTTGGAATGTTATGTGTTTATTAGACCTTTCACCCTCTGAGCCTCCTTTTCCCTTGCCCTGCCTCTACTCTCACATTTCTTTAATTTACATTCTGTTGCAGAATCCTGGTACAGAGAGTTTTATTGTGGCATCAGTCACAGAATGACTTTCTTAAATGGTCAGTTTCAACAGAAAAGAGTGGAATCCTGGCAGGCTGCATCCTGCCACACTCCGATAGATATTCTTTTTTTCTTCTGCACTTCAAAAATGGTTCTTTTGATATTCTATGCAAATGAACTTTGACTATAAGTTGGAAATACATTCAGCTGCCTCCTCAAGCAAGGATATCTTTTCCAGTCAGAATTCTTGAAAGTCCTTGAATAAAAATTCACTTCCCTTGAGAGTTGTATTGATGTATTTTTAATATTGCTATTTTTCTTTTATTGTTGCATATAAATGCATTCTAATTTTATTTGTAGTTTATAATAAAAAGGAACCAAGGGAAAAAAACTAGTAAGGGTCTATTGAAAGAGTTAAATCATTTCCCTACAGCTTTCCTAAGCGGAACTGATAGTCTTAGTCTGACTTAGAGAGCTGGAATAGAAAGGCTGCCAACATCTGTTTTGGTCAGAGACAGATAAAAGAGACTAAATCATAGTGGGAATAACCCATGTATGGCATTCTGTATTCCATTACCCTTTTCACAAAACACACCCATGATATAGATAGACAGATATATTTCTACTTAAACTTTTCCACAGTGGAAATAAAAGAAAGGTCAAAGGCTCCAAAGTTATAGTTGATTTCTTTACCTAGAATGAAGCCAGCGGCACATCAACATCACCACCTTGCCAGAGTGGGTCTTAGCAATTTGACAGAACAGGTCTTAAAACTTAAAATTACAGAAATGAAAATAACTTTTCCGATACCCATGGAAGCATGGGTTAAGGCTGACATAAGCAACTGAAAGGCAAGAATAAAGTAAAATCTTTATCCATTAGTGTCAACTGTCTCTCCATTAATACTAATTCAAAAACTGCTGACATGTAGCCAAGTGAACTAGGTGGAGACCCTCTTTTCTCATTATTGGCAAAGATCCTAACAGGTAGGCAAGAGAAGTGGTAAGCTTTCTGGATCACTGATAAAATAAGTAAGCCACACAGAAAGCATCAGGACATGGCTGAATCTTGAGATCAACACAAGAAAAAATGTTCTGCATTTGGCAGGGGTGCAGCTGTGGAGGCAGGCGGGAGATTTGGTTTCTTTGGTTGGTCAGCTGGTTGGCTGGCTGGGAATGAAGACTGTCAGCTCCATTTCCTACCTAAGAACACACAAAAAGCCTCTGACACCCAGGGTCATCAAGAAACTCGTTTAACTCTGAGTTACTTCAGACAAGTAACTAGGCTTAAAATCCACTTTCCTTTCTTACACCCATCTTTGAATAATTGAAAGAGTGTTGCGATAGGGAGAGGGTTTTATGATACCCATTTGACAATGACCAGGAAAATCTTGAGTCACTGCTGCCCAGTGGATAGATGGACTCCATGCCACGGTTTGACACCCAGAACTTATGATTCCCACAGAGAAAAAACTCCACATTTGATACTCTGAAAATGGAGGGTGGGCACTCTTGTTTTCCTTGAGGTTTGAATTCTCTCCTCCTTACTTAAAAATTAAACATGAGCCGTTTGTGACTAATCCTACTCTTTTGCTTTTCCACCTCTTTCCTTCTTTCTCACCCTCTTGGTGATCTTTCTCACCCTCGTTTTCTCCTCCATTGCCTTAGAAATTGGTCACAATCTGGGTGGGGAATGTTTTCTACCAGAATCCTGAAAACTCATTGGGGGCTAAGATTGTAAAATGGAGACCAAGAGAAGGTGAATGATAAACACTTTTACTTAATGAAATAGAATAAAATTAATAAAAAGAATAAAACAGAATAAAACCAGGACCACCCTAAGGTCTTGTGTTGAGTAAGAAGCTCCCATGCAGGGAGGGTCAAGCTGATGTGGCATATGGTTCCTTACATCTCAGAATCTGAAAACATTTGCTATGAGCAACTGTCTTATAAATAACAACTGTAGCCTTTGATACTCAGAACACAATACAAATGTTCTGTTTCTGGAGTCTTTAAACATCTTAGAGTCTTCATTAACTAGAATTCAGTGAAATGGCACATCACCACCAACAACAACAAAAATATTTAGAACTTTATTGTCATCCCACTTTTATAAAAAATATTTAATTTTTTAAATTATATTTTATTGATTATGCTACTACAGCTGTTCTATTAGGACACTAAAATCCCTCTCTGAAGCCTAAATTCGAAAATTTCTTTAATGCAGTTCAGTTGAGTAAACAGCACCCTAGAGTCTTTCGAGGCTGAGAGTAGCAATACAATGTTTTGGAGGCCTTTACACCAGCCACACTTCCTCTGGTCAAGCACTCACTGTATCTAAATTGAACAGGAAAATAAATCAAATCTATATCACAGAAATATCACTATGGGATGAAGTAAGAGTAAACATGGTTGACTGGTCAACAATCTACAAATCTAAGACATTATACAAATATTTAAAATGTTATACTTAAGCACTTAAAATATCTTAGGGTAGACGAACATTCTATCTAGTAGCTTTCAATGTGAGAAAGCTTGATCCTTAAAAAGGTACTGATAGAAGTTGCTGAGGTTCTTGATGTTGAACATGGTCAAAATGATGCAGTGAGATGTAAGACTATACACACACATGTACACACATACACATATACATACAAATATGTATGTATGTATGTAAAATGTCTTTCAGTTACAGTTCTAACTAATTATTATGGAAAATATTATTAATAAATTGCATTAAGGAAGTAAATCACTACACTGCATATGAGAGCATGTAGTTACATTCTTTCTTAGTAAGAAACACAAAGTAATAGCTTCTCCATGAGCTCTACGAGCATTTCTTCTCTCTGAGCAACCAAATGCCAAGTCTGAGCTGCAAAAATACCAATGTAAAGAAAGTCAATTATGAGGACTTCCAGCCAAGATAGAGGCCTAGACAGACATGCTAGGTCTCCCTTCACAACTAAGAAGAAATACAACTATCTCAAAACTAGACACAAACAGAAGTTCCAGAAAATCAAGATGCATGGAAGTCCAACAAACAAAGATATAAAGAAAAATACCCATCCAGACAGGTAGAATGGGTGGAGCCCAGGCTGAGAGGACAAGGTGCAGTGGCAGCAGCGGCAGCAGCCACAGGCAGTCAGAAAGCACAGTCACACGTTTTAAAAATGGGGAGGGACACCTGGGGAGTGTTCCCAGCTCCTGATGAGAATGCACAGCTCGGGGTCCCAGCACCAGGGAAAATCAAGCCTCATTGCTTCTGACTGTGCAAAACAGTGGAGGTTGGGGCAGAGGAAGAAACTACAGGTCTCTCAGCAGAGTCTGCTTGTTTAAAGGGCCCCCACAGTCCTAGAACATCCACAGACCCACCCACTCTGGGAACAACAGCCAGGACAACAACTAGAGAGGTGTCAGATGATACAAAAGTGGGAGAAGTGCCTGGAAAAGGGGCAAGTGTTGAGCAAGCAGCATTGTTCCCTCTTTGACTCCTCCCCCACATACAGCACCAAAACATGGTGAAACAGGTCACCCTGTACTAACAAATACCTAAGGCTCTGACCCTTAAAACATAACAGGAGCAACAGTTCTACCTAAGACACAGAGGCAAACAAACACAGGAACCTGTCAAGATGAGGAGACAGAGAAGTATGGCCATGGCCCAAAAGGCGGAATGGATCAAGGTACCAGTGGGAGAACTAAGTCACAAGGAGATAGCCAACCTAACAGATGCAGAATTCAAAAAACTGTTGATAAAGATGCTCATAGGCTTGACAGATATGCTTGAGTATGGCAAACGCAGAAGGGAAGAAGTGAAGGCTATGCTAAGTGAAATGAAAAAAAATCCACACAAAATCAATGGTGAAGGGAAAGAAACCAGGGTTCAAATAAATAATTTGGAATATAAGGAAGAAAAAAAAACAGTCAACCAGTGCAAAATGAGGAAACAAGAATTGAAAAAAATGAAAGGCTTAGGAACCTCTGGGACAACTTTAAACGTGCCAACATCCAAATCATACGGGTGCCAGAAGAAGAAGAGGAGGAGCAAGAAATTGAAAGCTTATGTGAAAAAATAATGAAAGAAAACTTCCCAAATTTGGCAAAGGAAATAAACATACAAGTCCAGAAAGCACAGAAGAGTCCCAAACAAGCTAGACCCAACGAGGACCACACCAAGACATATCATAATTAAAATGCCAAAGGTGAACGATAAAGAGGGAATCTTAAAAGCAGCAAGAGAAAAGCAGAGAGTTACCTACAAAGGGGTGCCTATAAGACTACCAGCTGATTTCTCAAAAGAAACTTTGCAAGGAAGAAGGGACTGGCAAGAAGTATTCAAAGTAATGAAAAGCAAGGACCTACAACCAAAATTACTCTATCCAGCAAAGCTATCATTTAGAATGGAAGGACAGATGAAGTGCTTCCTAGACAAGGTAAAGCTAAAAGAGTTCATTATCATCAAGCCATTATTTTAAGGACTGTTAAAGGGACTTATTTAAGAAAAAGAAGATCAAAACTATGAACACTGAAATGACAACAAACTCACAAATATCAACAACTGAATCTAAAAAATAAAAACAAAATCCAACTAAGCAAACCAGAATAGGAACAGAATCATAGGTTTGGGGATCATTTGGAGGGTTATCAGCTGCGAGGGGGAAGGGGGAGAAATGGGGAAATGGTGCAGGGATTAAGAAGCATAATTGGTTGGTACAAAATAGATGAGGGGAAGTTAAGAATAGTATAGGAAAGGGTGAAGCCAAAGAACTTATATGCACAACCCATGGACATGAACTAAGGGGAGTGGGATGCTGGGGGAAGGGGGGTACTGGGCAGAGGGGAGCAAAGGGGAAAAAAATTAGGACTACTGTAACAACATGATCAATAAATATACTTTAAAAAAAGTAAATTACAGAAATTCTCACAGAGCAAAAACAGAGTTTTGTTACAAAATATGTCACAATTGCAGTAAGTTTAAAATACATCATCCATAAACTCAAAAACATAATTATTGTCAGATATAATTCTTACATCCTCAGTGTTGCTATATTTTCAGATTTTATAAGGAATAAAAGCTAAATGCTGAGAGAAGTAGTAGAACATGCAAAATATAACCTTTAAGCCACTTCCTAAATTTTGTCTATAGACTACAAGTAAAAATTTATCACCTCTGAGTCTCTGATATTTATGCCAAATGAATACATCTCTATACCCCAAAACATTAAAAGCTGTGAATCACAAATAACAAGTGAGGTTCAAGTGCAAAAATTAAGGACCAATATCATGTGCTGCCTTGACATTTGGTGAAACCAGGAAGGACTGGAATAGCCTAACTACAGGTTTCCCTCTCCACTCTGCTCCCACAGATAGAGTCCCTTTCCAAACCAACCTTTTTATCAAGGGGAACAGGCACCGTTCCTGCTCATCCCTGAGCAGCAGGTTTCATTTCCCTGTAAGCCCATGAATTTCATCCTCCCAGGTGATGCAGGGGCACTCTATCCTCTTAATACTAGGAAGCCTGCCCCTCACAGCCCTTAGTTATGCAACCCTCTTGTGCCCCTGCACGATATGTGGTGTCCTCCTCCTCCAGCCATAAGAATATGTGGCAAGTAAATTGCTGTCGAGCTCATCTGTCCAGTGTCAGGTGTTATGTGTTCAGCCATCCCTATAACGGTAGGGCAGGAATCCTTCCTTCACTGAAGGGCCAAAAGGAGACAACTAAAACAGCAAGCTTATTGTTCTAGTGCAAAACCACCGATTTACCATTCATTCACACATGCCATCATTTTAGTGTTAAGCATTATTGCCAGAAAAGAATATGGAAGTTCCAGGGGCTTCTATTCATGGTCACAGTCTTCAAAAATGATACCAAGTTTCTAGCATCACAAAGCAAATAGTTTGTACCCAATCCAAACCTGGGTTTTTATGCTGCTAAATATATTTTAATTTGAAAATTAGGTGCTGAGAATGAATCTTTACCACTCAATGAATATTCCCTGAAGTAATCATTATTAACCCACTTTAACTAGTTTATATTAGTGTAAGTTCAGGAGAATCTTGTCTAACTGAATCACAAGATTGGTGAACTATACAGCATTCCGGTAAGACTTATCTATATGAAACCTACTATTGTGATTATATTTTAAAAACATGTGACTTTTTCTCTCACATTTTTTAAGATTAAATAGTTCCTTACTTGTACATAGTCAATCAACCCATGTATTCACAAAACAAGAGGTTTTATTTATTATTTATCCCAAGATATTAATTTTTTTTTGCACATAATTAGTCTCAATTTTTCTGAGAATAGAATACTTCCATATCTATTGAACTTGCAGCCATTCAATAGGTATAGCTAAGGCCACACAAAATGCCATGATAGAACTAAAAATACAGGTCAAATCCAGTCTAATGAGGACCTACGATGTTCAGCTGCACTAATAAATCTTATTCTATATCCTTTAGGGGGCCCATGGTATCAGTATTTTATAACTCATTTTAAATCATGCTTAGCTTATATTCCATGATCTGCCAAATGTCTTCCCCAGTAAGAGTCAATCCCTATATTGAAGATGTTGCATTAGAAAATAGTATAGGATCACAAATGTTGGAAAGTTCTAATTGTCATACAGCCAATCATCGATTCAACAACCATTTATCAGATTTTAGTGTCCTAATAGAACAAAAACTAGTCCAGTCATTAGTTGAGTAGTTTGTGGCAAAGTGGTGTAATCAAGATGGATTATAATCAAGATGGATTATGATCCTGCAGGCAGGAGGCAAGAAGGATCAGATTGTGGTCAGGACGTGGATTTACAGAAAGCTTTAAATCAATTAAATTCATCTTCAGCTCCCAGCTTAGACATCACTGCCTCAGGGATGCCTATTTACCACCATACCAACACCAAGTGCCTTATTCTTCCTCTATTCTATCACATTTTATTCTATATGCTTGTTTAAAGGTGTTTCCCCTGCTAGACAGTGAGCTTTATGAGGGCAAAGACCATAATTGTAGTATAGTTTACTGTTTTATTCTCATTCCTTATCACAGTGCCTTGTACATAAATATTTGCTCAACAGCGGATGGAGGGAGAAGCAAAGGGAGGCTTAAATACCAGAGAATGTTCTCAGTGAGGTAGGTCAGTAAGCAAATTGCTCCTACATGGTCTCAGGCTTCAAGAGCTGGTGGTTCAGGAGAAGGCCATATCAGGCCTTAAAATGTCTGGAGCTATTATGTCAGGCCCTAATCCCTTTATGGGAAACTATTTTCATTACCTCTAAATAATCACCATTTTGTTATCTATCCTCTTAGTACATTACAAGGATACAACATAGTGTCATTAATTATCATCACCATGCTGTATATTAGATCTCCAGAAAGTATTCATCTTGCATAATTAAACTTTGTACACTTTGACCACCATCACCCCATTTCCCCTTCCCTGCAGCCCCTGGGAACAGCAAGAATTCTCAGTGGATATGAATGACATGCGTAGTCTACATTGAAGTGTAGTAAGTTTAGCTCTTTACTTGAATTAAACAGAAGAGTGTGTGAAAGCTGCTTATTATAGAATCTCTTTAGAAGGAACAGGTACAGATTTCCTGTTTCAAGAACTGCTCTTTTTAGTATATAAACAAAATTTTATCTGTAATTTTCATCTTTTCTATTAGGGAATTGTCTCTTGCCCCTAATAAATAAAATACCAGGAGAAATATATAGGATACTTTTAAATTATTTTCTTGATTTTTTTTCCTTATGGAAAATAAAGTATTAATTCACAAAACTTTATGGTGTAGATCTTCAATTCAGATTACTTTCATGGAATATTTATTTTCCTTTGAACTATTGTTTATAGCTAGAAATTCTGAATCATTGATTTTAATATTTATTGATTTGTACAATTAATATAGAGGTTAATTCATCTATTACATAACTTAGTTATAAAATGAATACATGAAATAACAGTTTTCAAATAAGTCACAGAATTTTAAATATTGAATTATGTAACTTGTTGTTAATTAGAAATACTGATATAACTATAGGTTGCAAAGATATATGCTGTGTAATAAGAAAATATAAAATGTTTTGATTCATCTCTTTTGTTCCTTTCCTTTTTGGAAAAAAAAAACAAATATTTGTATGACCTTAGGTAAATGTTAATATATAAATCCAAATAAATCACTTGAAGGAAAGGTACACTATTATATTATGATGTAAGTAAGTTGTTATATAGATTAATTTATACTAATTAGTCTTAAAGTCTCTAGAGCTGTGATGGAATCTGAGCAACTTAGCCAAAATAGTTCAACTCAGTCTAAATATGCATTTAGAAAATTCGTTTATTCAGCTGTCATTGAGCGCTTATATTAAGCATCACAGAGGTGATAGCTAGCTAGCTATAGATACAGATATAGATATATAGGTACACATATGAAGATAATGAAGACATGGTCTTTACATCCAAAGAGTATGAAGGCTACAGTAAGTGAAGGAGAAGGAAACATAGACCAATATGAGTGTCATAACAGAGGTGAACAAATTACAGTGACAATGTTCCCAACCATTCTTGGCTAAATTTAGAGAAGGCTGAGTTATAAAGGTTCTCAGGCAGAATATGAAAGGTAACAAAGTTGTAAGCAAAGTAAACAGTATGTACAAGACAGGATTCACTAAGGAGCACAATGAGGGAAGAGCGAGGTGTTGCATATGGCTGGACATACTGAGTGAATGAAGTGGAATAACAGCTGAGGCTGGAGAGGTAGCTTGGGAATGAATTTGTATAAGGATATTTATGCCAAGTTAAAGAATTAACATGTGGAGAGTGGGGAGTATGTGGAGGCTTTTAAACAGGAGGATGACATTATCAGATTTTTAACAAGGTAATTTTCAGAACGGTGTGGAGGAGGGAGAAGGTGTGAGAGTAGACTGGAGACACATGAAGTAGTGCAGGCAAGAGACTCCAAGAGGGAGGCCAAGACACTAGATGAGGGGATGGAGAAGGGAAAATCTGGATATTCCAGTGAATTCTCATCAAGAGATTATAAAGAGATTTTAAAGAAATTTAGTTAAAAATATTTGATTCTTTCTAGGGTGGTTAATATTTTGTTTTATAAGTTTGTGATACTTTCTAAGTCAAATTTTGTAGTATCAGTAGTTTGACTCACAGCTTGGTTTAGTTTTGTCTGGTTCCAGATTAAAGTTTTGGCACAGCTCTGGAAGTATCCCGGCAAGGAGACTTTAACATGATCTGTGACGGCTCCTGAGAGTCATATATGTCAACAGGACCTAGAACTTCATAGGAATATTTTGAGTTTAGTAAAGACTATACCATAAGTAATAATATAAATTTGTGAATATTTTATGACTGACCATTGTTTATGTGTATATTTGCATGTAACATACATGCAGTGAAGTGCATTGGCATGATACAATAATTATCTTTTCCTATATGTCAGTAAAAGAAAGAACCATAACTTATGGAGAAGCTATAAAGCAAAAGAAATGTGGTGCATTTCTAAAGTGAACTAGCAAAAACTCCCACTTTGTTGCTGGTACTTGCTTTTGATCTTTTAAATTTATTTGGTGGTATTTCTTCAGTCCATGATGGTAAGGTTGCTGTAGTAAGTTGACTTAAATTCTTCATCAGAACAGAAAGCAAGAATGTAGAGGAAGAGTTCATAGGAATATCACTGAAATTTCACATGTATCTTGAAAACAGTTCTAGCCAGGGGACTGTCCTAATTCATTTAATTTTTCATCAAGATGCAGAACCTCTTTCAGAAGAAACAATGAGCCATTATGGGAGAGTTGTGTTCTCAATTCTAAGTTCATCATTTTTTCTTAGGATCCTCCAAAATGGCACCCTAAAAGCTAAGCTAGTTACTGTTATCCAGTCTCTCTCTGCCCTCACTTACTGCATTAATGAATTAAGGATATAATATGAGAGACCAAGGTGAACAACTTTGTCTAATTGTTTCTCTAGTTCCAAAAATCATTCATCAGCCTTCTACCCACATCATTGCTAAGTTGCTGTTTCACTATAGATGATTTCCTCCTGTTATTTATTGCATAACACCTGTAACTTTTCTTTCATTTTTACCTGTTCAATAATGGTCTCTTCTACTAGAAGAGACTTCTATGTCAGAGACTATATCCATCTTGTTGATAAGTATATCCAGAGATTAACACAGTGACCAGCTCCATGCCAATGCCCATTAAATATGTCTCAAAAGAAGGGGAGGGAGAGAGAAAAGAAGGGAAGCTGTTCTTTGAGAATACAAAATGGTAAAATCTCATCACTTCAATTAGGGTGACAAATGTAATACTGCCACTATTCTTAGAATGTGAAAAATATTATAATGATACATTTTAAGAACAGTGGCTGGCACAATAAATATTTATTTTTCTTGACTATTCTCAGACTTGCTTTTCATCCATTCGGTAAGCCATAGACAGAAAGACTTTATTACATTTGTAGGTAAATTAGTGATTGAAAATATAGAGGAGTTATGGGCATAACTCAGAAAGAACTTGGCTCAATTCTTGATGTGTCCCTTGCCTCACTTTGCAGCCATATATTGCCTAGGATTTGCACACATGTTATCCTGAATGGGACTCTTGAGAGAGAAAGATGAGTTTTATAAAATGTACTTCTGGTTCAATTTCAAGGATTATTTAAACCTACTTAAGATGTTATACAAATTCCTATAGGGTTTTTCTCCCCCTTACAAACTTTTGTCTAACAGGGCAGAGTTCTCATTTCCCTTCCATTTTATGAAACTTAAGAGGATCGCATGTGTTAAAAAATTATGAACAAAGACTTCATTTAGCAAATCTATCTTCTAGAAATTTGATTAATTTTCTAATTTGAGGGGCACATTATTTACGAGATACTTTTCTACCGCTTACAAATAACTTTTTTTTACAGTAGGTTTTGCAGTCACTGAAAAGAAGAAAACTGTCAGAGCAGATTCAGTAGAAATTTCTCATCACTCAGCTAAAAAATAAAAGAAATTCAGACTTCTTTGAAAAGTCATTCGTCACTAGCTATAATTTGCATATTTGGTTCACATTCAATGAGTCCATTGTTTGGCATTGCTTTCCAGAAACAAAAGCAATAGCAAAGTGCAACATTTAGAACCTTAATAAGACTTGCGCTCTCACAGTGCCAGAAAATCTTTTTGTTGTAAATATGTTCACTGTAACTATGAACTGACATTGCTCAGTAGAGTGCAAAGCCCAATTCACAAATATTTTGATGGTTAGGCCCTAGTAAAAAATAGCACCTGTTCCAACTCTGCATGCAGAACCCAAATAAATAGCAGTCACTGCACTACTAGGAGATAGCTTAATTGTTTTTATTTATTAACCGAAAGTATTAGGGAAGCTTAAAATTCTACACACCATATTTGTTGGAAAGCTGATTCAGTTGAATTCCCAGCCAAAAAAGAAAGCAGGAAAGTGACACTTATTAGGTTGAGGACATGAGGGGAAAGAGGAAAAGTGACAGAATAATAGCTAGATTGGCAGTGAAGAGCTAATGAGTCCCAGCTGTATTTAAAAGAAAGCTTTATGGTTTTTTAAGCATAAGCAGTAATGGGAAGAAGGAGATTGGAATAATTGATCTAACAGACATGCCAAATGAAATACATTTGTTGTTCAGTGGGGAATCTGGAATATGCTACTGAATACCTTTAGCTCATCTTATAAATTGTAACTATAAATACCCACTTTAAACACTCATAGATAACCTGCATTTATATGAAATGCACTGATTTGAAATTCAGGTACTACATGTATGACTCTTGTTAAATACAACATTTGAACTAATCTCACACTTTGTGCAAGTTTTTGAAAAAGTAAAACTGGAATCTAACCTAAAAATAAGTCCACTTTATAAAGCAAGGGCTCAAAAAACCAGAAACTTTAATGTGGAAATTTCAGGTGCTCTCTGATACTGAAGATGCTTCAGCTCAGGAAACATTACATTGAACACCTCTTTATATACATACAAGTACTATTCTAGAAACAAACCCTATGTTAACACATATTTATATTACTTTATTTATAAAGTTCCTAATATCATTGAAATAGTGTAAGCTTAATGTGGAGTGTATGCCCTGGCTGGTTTAGCTCAGTGGATTGAGCGTCGGCCTGCGAGCTAAGTGTCGCTGGTTCGATCTTCCAGTCAGGGTACATCAGAGAAGGAAAACTCTGACTCCAAAAAACCTCCGCTGCCTTGCGGCATACCTCTTCAGGGGAAAGGCTAAGGGAGTAAACCCCGACAGAAAATCCGGAGCCGGAGTCCCTAAGGCGGTTTGACGTTGTAGTCAACACCGGCAACTCCTGCGGCGCACCTGAACCCAAGCTGTATCGACTCCGTCTTTCCCTTGGACCCTTCAGCTGCGAAGAGAGGGGGGGTCTGCTGCATGGGCAACAGCAGACCCTCCATATTACCCTGCCCAGGCTCTGTAGCTTCAGCGTCATCGCAAGATGTCGATTCAACACGGGAGGAGACAGATACCATGTCACTCCCGAGTCGGACTGCACAGCCATTCTCGGCGGTGCAGATAGACTCTTAGGAAGCTACACCATCGTCTCTCGAGACGGACGGCTGCCAACCAACGACTACAGCTGTCCCGAATTTTCTCCTTTTGTCCCCTTCCACCCAGCATTCCACTCCCTCGCCCCCACAACTCCCTCAGAAAATCCCCACACCTTTGTTCAGGTCCATGGATCATGCATGTAAGCTCTTTGGCTACTCCATTTCCTATACTATACTTTACATCCCCATGGCTATTCTGTAACTACCTATCTGTACTTCTTAATCCCCTTACCTCTTCACCCATTCCCCCACACCCTCCCAACTGGCAACCATCAAAATGCTCTCCGTATCCATGATTCTGTTTCTGTTCTTTTTGTTTGCTTAGTTTGCTTGTTTGTTTGTTGGATTCAGTTGTTGATAGATATGTATTTATTGCCAGTTTATTGTTCATAGTTTTGATCTTCTTTTTCTTAAATAAGTTCCTTTAGTATTTCATACATTAATGGTTTGGTGATGATGAACTTCTTTAGTTTTTTCTTGTCTGGGAAGCACTTTATCTGCCTGTCACTTTTATTTTTTTATTTTAATTTTTTAAAATTTGTTTGTTTATTTATTTATTTTTAGAGAGAGGGGAAAGGAGAAAGAGAGGGAGAGAAGCATCACTGTGTGGTTGCCTCTCACTCACGCCCCCAATTGGGGGACCTGACGTGCAACCTAGTCATGTGTCCTGACTGGGAATCAAACCAGCGACACCTGGCTCGCAGGCCGATGCTCAGTCCACTGAGCCACACCAGCCAGGGCTTGCCCATCACTTTTAAATGATAGCTTTGCTACGTAGAGCAACCGTGACTGTAGGTCCTTGCTTTTCATGACTTTGAGTATTCCTTGCCAGTCCATTCTAGCCTGCAAAGTTTCTGTTGAGAAACAGAAATCCCCTTTAGGTAACTCTGCTTTCCACTTGCTGAATTGCTTCTTTTAAGACTCTCTCTTTACCTTTAACCTTTGGCAATTTAATTATGGTATTTCTTGGAGTGGGCCTCTTTGCATCTATCTTCTTTGGGACTCTGTGCTCCCTGCACTTGCATATCTATTTCCTTCACCAAATTAGGGAAGATTTCTTTCATTATTTTTTCGATTAGATCTCTAATTTCTTGCTCTGTCTCTTCTCCTTCTGGCACCTCCATGATATAAATGTTGGAACACTTAAAGTTGTCCCAGAGGTTGCTTACACTATCCTCGGGGCCGGGGGGGGAGGGGGAGCAGCTTGTTTATTTATTTATTCCCTTTTTTTTTCTTCTTGTTGTTCTGATTGGTTGTTTTTTGCTTCTTTATGTTCCAAATCATTCATTTGATTCTTGACTTCATCTACTCTACTGTGGATTCCCTGTAAATTGTTCTTTACTGTATTTCAATTACTGTATCATTAATTTCTGACTGAATCTTTTTTATGTTGTTGAGGTCCTCACTAAATTCCTTGAGCATCATTATAACCAGTGTTTTGAACTCTACATATGATAGATTGTTTATCTCAATTTTGTTTAGCTATTTTTCTGGAGTTTTGATCTGTTCTTTCATCTGGGCCATGTTTCTTTGTTGCCTCATTTTGGGAGCCTCCCTGTGTTTGTTCCTATGTATTAGGTAGAGCTGCTATGACTATGTGTCTTGGTAGTGTGGCTTAATGTAGTAGGTGTCCTGTAGGGTCCAGTGGCACAGCCTCCCTATCACTCAAGGTGTGCTCTTTGTATGGACTGAGTACACCCTTTTCTTATAGTTGAGACTTTATTTCTGTTGGCATGTAAATGGGAGGGATTTATACAAGCCAGTCAGCTTCAAGGACTGGCTGTAACCACCGACCACCAACCTCTGCCGTCTGTGAAGGATCAGCTGTACAGAGGCACGGTGGTGATGCTCTGATGTGGTCTGTTGCTGTCACTGAGTGTACAGGGTCTGGGGTTTCCAGGGCAGTGCAGGTCAAGGTCAGCCCCAACCTGTGTTCTGCCTGGGGCTGCCGTGCGCGAACTACAAAGCAATCTGAGATGGATGCTATTTGTTCTGGACTTGGAGTTTCCCAGGTGAAAGCCAAGCTGGGAATCTAGGCTGGCTGCTGCTAGTGCGGGGCCTGGAGACACTTAGCAAGAGGTATGGGGGCTGGGGCTTGCTGAGGCCTGCTGTTGCTTATTTGAGAGGATTTAGAAATTGTGAAGCATGAGCCAAGACCAGCCATTCATATGAAAAAGCCACTGTTAACAGCTTGGGTGGGTGCATAAATTTGGCGCAGTGAAGCCTCAGGGAATCACCAAAGTGAGCAAAGAGTGTTAACCAGAATGATGGAGTCTCAGATATGGCACCTGCTTGCTGGTTCTGTGGCTCTGTCAGGAGGGTTCAGAAAAGAAACAATGGCCCACCTTTTTTATGGTAAATGCTGACCCCCAGCTCTTGCCTTGATGCCAGATACTGTAGTTCCTCCCCATATGCCACTGGTGCCCTTCAAGCTACAATACCTATGCTGGAGCTCAGAGAGAGAGAGTCTGAATAAATCTGTGTGTGGGTTCTTTAAGAGGAGCTGCTTGGAATCCAACAGTTTCTTCCACTGACTCAATCCCCGTTGGTTTTTTCTGTCAGAAGTTATGGGGACTTATCTCCCTGGCACTGGACCCCTGGGCTAGGGGACCTGGTGTGAGGTTGGTACCCCTTACTCCCAAGATATTCCTCCCAAATTTTTCCCTATCATATGTGAGTGTGGGACCAGCCTGTTCTGTGTCTCCATGTCTCTGCCCCTCCACGCCTCCTACCAGTCTGGATGGATGTGGTTTCTTTAATTCCATAGTTGTCGGACTTCCATTCAACTCAATTTCTGATGGTTCTGAGTGATGGTTGTTCTATAGTTTAGTTGTAATTTTGATGTGGTTGTGAGAGGAGGCTTGCTGTGTTTACCTACGCCTCCATCTTGACCAGAAGTTCAGAAAGATTTAAATAAAAATGACTCACAGAAACCACAGGTATAATTGATAAAGATGTCTCCATGTACATCTAGGACAGTATACATTCAGGCCAATCTCTTAAATCTTCTACAGGCAGAGCATACAATGCTAAATGCATAATAATCTATTGTATCCAGAATCTTAATCCTAAAGCAGGGCAGAGCCATGATAATGGAAGAAATATTGTTTTGCCCTCTGTTCCTATTAAACAAGAGAAATTGCTACTGCCCTTCAGAAAGATTTTCAACAAAGGAGAATATTCTTTTTTCTTTGCATTCCAGATAATTGAATTTCTTTTCTCATCTGCCAAAGAATGTCAGTGCTCTGATCCTTCTAAGAAATCTGGGAGTAGTAGCCTGGAGTTATTTATAATTTATGCCTACCGCCATAAAAGATTTGAGGCCTGGGATTCAAGGAATTGATATGACCAATATGTTATACTCTGCCCTTGAGTCTCTGACCAAAGATATATGCTTCTGCTACTCTAACTGTAAAACAAAGGACCAAGAGTCAGAGGATGACACAGTGAGAGGGGACCTATACTACTGGAAACTGTAGATCACTGTATAGAGAACCAAGTCCTAGAGAAGTAAAATAACCTATCCAAGCCCAAAGGACCTTCAGTAGCAGAACTGGGATTAGAACAGGACTCTTAACTAAAATCATTTCCCATTGCCCCAGGAGTTGTTAGTAGCACCATTTTGTAAAATGTGTGAATGCTGGAGGAGGCCCTGTAAGAACAAAATATTTAGTCCAATTTTCCTCTGAACACCAGACTTCACCCTGATACTTAGACTAACCCAAGGTGTACCTCAAGTGGGTTACAAACTAGCATCTCAGCTACCACATGGCCACCACCATGTTCCTCCTCTCCCTGCCATTGTTCCTGGGGTTACTGTCCTTGGCAAAGTTACTGATCAAATGGAGTCCAAGAAGCAACTCTGAAATGCCCAATGCTGACCATTAGGCTTTCCAGGCTGCCCCCCTGGGTGGTGGAAGTGGGTAGTGGTCGGTATTGTCTGGCTCACATGCTGTGGGCCACAGCTGGTGGCATTAACAGTTTCCAGATCATTAGGCTTGGGGGTGGGACACATACAAAGGAAGGAGGGATAACAGGTTATAAACTAAAGAGTCATGAAGCACATATTGGGAGTTGGACTATGGCTCCAAGGATCGAAAGTACTAAAGAAAGAAAATGCTGTGAAAAGGTAGTTCAGGTAAATAACTGAATCTTTTGTTTTTCACATGTAGTTCTTTTTGTTTTAGTTTGGTTTTTTCATTTTGTTTTGTTTTTTTGAATGAGATCCACATTTAGGGCCTGAGGAGGGATGGCCAGAAAGACTGTTGCCTGTTTCTTCTTCTCTTTTGACAAAGCTGTAGTTCATTTTTGGGGGGGCCCCAACAGCTATCCCAAGCAGTCCAAGTACTTTTGTCCCTCATTTGTGCTGTTGCTCCATCTCCAGTGTCTAACACAGAAGAGACTTTGGCTCTGGGAAAACAGAGGTCAGTTGCAAGCAGGATTAAAAACTCAACTTTATTAATGCATCATAGTGTGCTGGTAGAATTTAACATTCAGCTTTCCAGGGGGGAAATGTATGCATAAGTTTAATAAACATATTCTGAATATAAAGAAGGTGTGGCTACAAATTTCAAATATAATGAAACACACAAAACTCTGTATGTAAATCCTGTATACACAGGCAATTGATTTCTCACAGAATGCAACTTTTGATTTTTATCTAATTCTTGTATCCTTAGTCAACTTACTGTTGCAAATATCAAACACGTATAATTCTGACATGTACGTTGATTAATATTTTTATCTATGTTAAGGAGTAATAAACAAAAGAAAAATATGTGGGTAAACCACTTGTTCAATGATTGTGGAAGTAGCTTCTTTCCTGAATTGGATAACAATTTTTGAATGTAGAAGACTAGCTCCTCAATTTCAAGTGCTATTCACAATGTAATGATCATAGACACAACACACATTTAAGTTTAATATGCCTTATTAACATTTTCTCCATCACTTTCTTAAGTCTATATAATCAACAAGATTATATAGCTCTGATTTGTAGCCAATTTCTGTGAATGTACTACTCTCATCATGCTGATATCAAACTATAAATATGATGTCAACAAAGGTGGGATTGGAAAGAGACCCACCCTTACACAATCTGTCCACCAGGCTGTTGTGATAGATGTCAATCATCCCAAGAGCACAGATCATATTAAAATGTAGCGAAATAATTAGAGAGTGTTCAGTTTGAGGTATTTTTTACCTTTGTTTTTAATATAACATGTAATTGTAAGTTCATAGAATTTAATGTTTAATCGTGGCTGTGTTTAAAAGCTGGATCATAAAATTCCTAAAATCTTACTAATCAGCACTCCTAAGCTGGTATAAGCTGGCTTCAACACTCCACTTGGGGAGAAGATATTTTAAAAATGAAGTATCAGGAAAATAATAATAATTTCATAAGCTATATGTTCATAGTGTTATCAAGCCATTTGTTAAGAAACTGAATTCTCAAAATCCTTGTCCAGTGAGTAGATTTGGTGTTTCTGTTCAAGTGTGTGTGGGGTCATATTCCCCCACATTAACCAGCCCCACCGCCTCTGCCACAGACACCCGCTGCACAGAAGGGATTCATTTCACACACCTCATGAGAGCTTCACCTTGTCCTATCCAAAATAACTCTTTCTGGAGCCAATTTTTTAGTGTAATTTATTCCAAACCTTTGATGGGGAAACTTGTACTCTTGAAGCTGTTCAGATGTGCAGCCAGCGGGGAGCTCCTGGACCACATTGGCTTCTACAGCTACAGATGCTGCGGCCAACCCCGACACCCAGGGACACCGCGTGGATTTATAACATTCCTGGAGGGAGAGCGGATCCACAGCCTATAAATGAATGCATTATGCTTATCCATGTACATGTTTTTCATCTGTGACAGGTATTTTATGGATTGGAGCCTTCATTTAAATGTTACATAATCCTCCCTTAATAAATAATGTGAATATTCAATGTAATTGAAACAAGAAAGACTGCCTTTGTTTCAGCATAACAGGTTCAAAAAGAAAGAAAGAAAGAGACTCACCACAGACTAGAGACTGATCATCAAAACGATCAGCTACCTTAAAAGATATGATCACAAGTTTATCAGCTTCATGATAATGAAAGAAGCATATATGATATAAGGATTTTTGCCTTTTTATATGGTCATCTTGAACTCCTCAGACATAAGAAGCTAAAAAAATGCACCATTTGGCCAAACTAACCGATTTAGCTTACTAAAAGAAAAGCCAGGATGAATTAATTTAAAATGCTAAGGTAAAAAAATACTTTTTAAAAAACACTTTGTAAAGCAATTGGGTTGTATTGCTCTGGCATAGGACATAACTGAAATTGCTATCCATATTACCAGGTAGAGCTCTTACTTCAAAGGCTTTAATGTGTGGGCAACTGATGTCAACTAGGGAATCAGTAACCTCATCTTAAAGGGTTTGTACCTGTAGCATTTAGCACAATGCCTGGCTGAACACTCAAAAGGAAATCCTAGAATGAATGAATGAATTAATTATTGTCTTAATGACTAAAAACATTTTATTAACACTATTTTACAAGTTTCTTCCGTTATTTAGACTAAAGAATATGTTTGCAATTTTACTTCTGACACTAATATTTTAAATAAACATTTCCATTAATACTATCAAAATTCAGGCCTTCACTAAATTATGTTTTCAATTATGGGAGTTGAAAATTAAGAAGTTATATAGCTCCTCTGTTGTTCTGTCCTGTCCACAATCCATTCCCTTTTCTGCCATTATTAGCACCCCAATTTTCTCCTGGGAGACCATCTCTCCTCTTCTCATAGTCCACCAGGATAAACTTAAGTTGACCTCAACCCCAGACCACAGATGAATATATGATCCAAACCTGGCACTTCATCCCTCTGTTCACAGCAATTGATTTGGGGGTAGATGTGTGACCCACTCTGGACCAATAAAATTCACTCCCCAAACTTCTGCTAGAACTGTTATGAGATAGACATTCTTTTGCTGCTAGTGTGCTAACCTGGTAGGGAGTAAGCCTGGTGCTGATGGCAACCACATTAAGCTTAAGGAGAGGGCCAGACCAGGAATGAGGCCAGTGTAGGAGAATGCGGAGCTGGGATAAGGAAAGATAGAGTCCTGATGGACGACATTATCTACAAGTCTGTGCAGTAACTAAAGGCTGCTCTAATTTCGGATTTTTCTATTTCATAAGACTATAATTGAGTTGGGTTTCTGTCATTAACAACCAGGTGAGTCTATTCTACAAGTTTCTTCTATGCTGATTTTCAAAGCATGCTCTCCTTGGTTATATTTTAAATCCCTGTGGAAATAAAAAGATTTATTCAGCTGACCGTATGCATATTTTAAAATCTTGCTAAACTTTCCAAACATTATAATTAAGGACTTCAGTAATTCAGAAAGCCAAGAGTTGTGTTTTAACAGAATCTATGAAGAAAAGGGTTTTCTGTGTACCTTGATGGTACACAGGAGCTAAACAGGCATCTTGTTTTCAGAAAATAACTCAAATCTTGGGAAAGTATGAATCAAAAAGTCCTTTATACAGGACTTTTTTGGCTCTGTTAAATAATACCTATCACCACCAATAGGCATGGATCTAGAAAGACAACATTAGGGTGACAGAAAGTACAGATTCACAAAGTGAAAAACCTAGAAGATTACCATTCTTCTAGGATTCATGGAATGTCACACAAAACTCTTCAAAGAGGAACTAAAAAAAACTATTCTTAAACAATTTCTTATTATCTCAAATACTGTACCATGGGATGAAAGGGGAATGGAGGGGTGTGGAAAGAGAAGCCTATATCTGGATATGGTTCCTACTTTGGGGACTTACCAATTGTGTGATCCAGGCTGTTAGCTTTAGTCTCTACATCTCAAAAATGAGGGTGATAACTTTTTTCCTCGTAAGGCTCAGTAGAGACAATGAACTTTAAGTACTCCCAAAAGCTCTATAAATGAGCTATCAGCTATCATTTTCATCAACATATTGTTAATTTTGTTATGTTTATTGACAGAGTTCATGTACTTAAAATCTGGTGTGGTAAGCAGTTAGTATTAGGGAATTTATCCACAAATCCCCTACCCGTGTATCTGAGACAGAACTTAAACCGGGGTTTAAGTCATTTGCAACAAAAGGATAGATAGTGTGGGTGCTCCTCTGCTTTGTGAACTGTTCTTGACTGTGAGTAGCATAGAGAACCTTGTTTTTCTATACACAGCCATATGCTAAGCACTTATCAGAGCTACTGCAGTGTATAAGACAGTCTCTACTTCTAAGAACACAGAGGCCAGCTATAGGGGCAAATGTATCTTACACCAAGCACAGTGTAAGTGCTAGAACAGGTGGGCAGGCAAAGGGCTATCTCAGGAGCAAACAAAAAGTGATTCAATCCATTTGACCGTCATCAAAAACGGGCATTTCTGTACAATTTCAGAAATGCTTTAGGATTTCACAGGTGCTATGGAAGAGTCCTGACAAGAAAAAGGAAAAATATGCAGAAAGGCACCAAGTACTGAAAATGCATACAGGATTCATGGAGTTAGGGAATAAACTATGAAAGAAGGTTCATCAGATTGGGGAAGGCTGGGAACACCCAAAGAAGGTGAGTTTTAGTACCCAGGCAGTAATGAGTTACTGCAGTTTTTAGATGAATAAGCTACAAAACCAAGCTAAAAATTAGAAAGAGAAGTCAAGCATTAGTGTGAAGGGTTTCTTGAAAAGGAGAAAGCATATTGTCAGGCAGAGAAGGAGGGAGTGCTGACACTTATGCGGGTGAGGGAATGCTAGAATCTGAACCTTGCGAGTGCCAGTGGCTTGAAAATAAAAGAAGGTATTTCAGTGACTTCTGCAGATGGACTAAAAATGTTACTTGATACAAAATTAGGGCTGGAAAGTAAAGGAAAGCACCAGTACTTACTGACAGAATGACTGGGAAGTTGATAATAATACTAAACAAGTAGGAAATTCCAGTAGAGGAACATGGTTGGAAATGAAGGCGTATTGTGTACTTTTGCAGCTTGAGGTGGTGGTGACATCGTGTAAGAGATGATGAAAGTCAACTGAAAATGAAGATGTCTAGTCAGGATGAAGGCAAGAGCTTAGAGATAGAGATTCAGACCTCATGAGACCTTCCGCAAGGAGAAACCAGTGAACTGGTATGTGGGGCTCTGTGCGAAAAGAAGAGCCAGAAGTGATCCAATTCCTCAGAAGTGGAGGGGTGGAGAGTGTTAAGAGGGGAGTGCTCCTCTCATAACAGGCTGTACAAAGAGGGAAGATGAAGAACATCATTTGCCCATTAAACACTCAATTTGACTTTAACTGAAAGCTTGTAATTTTTAAAAAATCCAATTTTATACACACAAATATTGTAGAGTCCTTTTTAATCCAGAGAACCAGAGCCAATTAACACACTGATTGTAAAACTAGATATTATAGCAAAATGGTTTAAACAAGAATAATCATTTACATTTCTTAAATCCCAAGCACGCTCTCAAATGTTATTTTCCTGGTTTTTCTTTCCCCAAAGGAAAAAGTAACATTAGAGATTGGTGTGATTTTTTTTTTTAGTATAACACTTTTAAATGTTCTTTTATTTTCAAAAATATTTCAATCAAATTTATTTACAAAATACTAACCTAGGAATTATAATTCTACGAAGCATCCATTTGTAAAAATATTCTATCAGATAATGACAGATAATTCAAATTTACTTTAGGAGAACAACAAAAGAGTTTTGGTTTCTTCCTGTTTCTAGAAGCTCAGCAATGAGAGAGAATCCAACCTAAGACGAGGAAAATGGGAATTCCTCGCTGGAGGGATACTTATTTTGATAGAAGGACACTGCAGACCAGAAAAATTGCTTGGCAAAAAAGGTCCTCATCGCAGTCTATACAAGCCTTCTCAGGAAGCAAGAAGATAATGTCCCCTTGGATTGACCAAGCATCACAAACACTTAATTGGAGTTAGAGGTGAAGGAGCCAAACCAAGGTGAGAATCTCAGAGGAGCAAAAGGAAAGGTCTTCTCTCTGGTCAGAAGCAGACCCTTGGGGAAGGACCACGCCAGATGACTCAGCCTGGGGCTCTAATGGAAGAAGCCAATGGTGATTCCATAAACTTGATTTCTTTCCTTAGTTTTTTTACTATAAAATCGATTTCACTCTGAAGGACAAGAATTGGTTAGATGGAAAAGTTAAACTTTCAGTGGTCTCCTAATTTTTAGCTGTTCCTGACCATTCATAATTAAAGCTGACATCTTTTTAGGATAACTGTGGTTACTAAACGTTCATGTAAGTTTAAACATCTTGAAAATTTTTACATTTTCTTTCAAGTACTTTAGAAAGTTGCATAGCAAAATGTTTCTCCCTTTCTCTATGCAGCTGATTTTTAACTGAGTGAAAACTTTTGCTTGAGAAAGAGAGAGAGAGAGGGAAGGAGAGAGAGAGAGAGAATTATCCCCAATTCAAGAGTTGCTGCCCATGCCATCATTTCCCATCTGCAGTAATGAGGACCTGACTCAGGCTTCCAGCTGCCACAGCTTTACACAGCTTCTCTAGAAGCTCAAGGCACAAATCCAAGGTAGTTACAGACTTTCTGTGGTTCTGATGGATGACACAGAGTTGCTGTTAGCTGCCAATGTCCCAGGAGCCACAACTAACCAAGCAGAACACAGAATTCAACCTAGATCCACCCCTGCCTCTGGTAAATGGGAAAGCCCATTAGTGCAGCAGGTCAATGGTGGTGCTTCTCTCCTCTCCTCTCCTCTCTCCCCTCCCCTTCCCTCCTCTTCCTTCCTTCCTTCTTCCTTTTCTTCCTTAATTTCTTCCTCACTTTCTTCATCCTTTCCTCCCTCCCTTTTTACAACTTTATTGAAAGATAATTGACATACAATAAACTGCCCATATTTAAATTGTCAATTTGATGACCTTTGACAGATACATACCCATAAAAACATCACTACAATCAAGATAACGTTTCCATCACCCCCAAAAGTTTCCCTGTGGCCCTTTGTAATCCATCCTTCCCTCCACCCCCAACCCAGGCAAACTCTGCCCTGTTTTCTGTCACTGTAAATTTGTTTGCATTTTCAAGAATTTTATGGAAATGAAATCATGCAGTATGCATTCCTTTTTGTCTATCTTAAAGTATAATGATTTTGAGATTCATTCATGCTTTTTTGTGGATCAGTACTTTTTCCTTTTGTGGTAGTATTCTGTTATCTAGATATACCATAATTCAACATGTATTAATGAGCCCAGTTTTATAAGTAGAGTTGCAGTGAACATTTGTATATGAGTATTTGTGTAAAAATATGCTTTCTATTCTCTTAGGTAAACACCCAGGAGTAAAATGTCTAGTCATATGGTAGGTATGTTTAAATTTTTAAGAAATTGCCTAATCATTTGTGCAGAATTGGTATCATGTCTTCCTTAAATGTGTGGTAGGATTCACAAAGAGTCATCTGGGCCTGGAATTTTCTTTGTGGGAAAAATTTTAACTACTAATTCAATATCTTTACTAAGTATAGGATAACTTAATGTCCCAATTCCCTCTTTTTATTCTTATTTTTATTTTTATTTTTGCAGTCTTTTCTCTTTCTGTGTTTCATTTTGGATAGTTTATATTGGTGTGCCTTCAAATGCACTGATTTTTTCTCTGTAGCATTTGGTCTGCTATTAATTCCATCTGGTCTATATTTTATCTCAAGCATTGATTTTTCATTTCAAGAAGTTTGATTTAGGTCTTTTGCTCTTTTTGGTGATGTTTTCCTCTATTTTCTTGAACATATCGAGCATATTTTAAATAGCTACTTTAATGTCCTTATCTATTAATGTTAGATTCATATTATATCTGGATCCGTTTCTATTGATTGATTTTGTTCCTATATCTTCCTATTTCTTTGCATGCCTAGTCTTTTTTTTTTTTAATTAGATGCCACACATGGTGAATTTTTGGTTTTGGAGTGATGGATTCTTGCTCTTTTGTTCCTTTATATATTCTTAAACATTGTTCTGGGAAAGTTAAGTTACTTAGAAATAGATTGATCCTTTCAAACTTGCTTTTAATTTGTATCAGGCAGGTACACAACAACATTTACCGTAGGACTTGACCCCACAACTAAGGAAACATTTCTGAGCACTCTATCAAATATCCTATGTGTCAGGAGGTCTGAATGGTGGGAAGATGAACTATCCTTGACCCTGTGTGAGCTCTGGGGATTGTTCTACCAACTTCCCTTTGCCTCAGAATTTTTTCACATACATGTCCTGACCAGTACTCAGCTAAAGACTTGAGGGTATCCTCTGAATATTGCCAGAGCATTCCCTCTCTCCCTCTCTCTCTCTCTCTGAATTCTAGCCACCTTTGCCTTCTCAAGCTACAGACTCTTTCTCTTCAACTCCACAGTGACTGCACTGCAGCCTGGAAACGTTCATGAGGCAGTGAGCTGCGCCAATCAAAGGCTCACTTCATTTGTTTCTCTTTTCTCAGAGATCGTTGTCCTCCACTATTTTAAAATAACTAAAAACTATTATGTTTTACATGCTTTTACCCATTTTTTTCGTTGTGTAAGGCAGAATGGTAAACACAGTGCCTGACTTACTCCATCACAGCATGATTTATAACTCTGATTCAAGGGATTTAAACTATAAATTCTAAGGGTTAATGTTGAATGATTTCTACAAATTTCTCAGTCTGACCCACAGCCACTTAACACATATGAAAGGAATTCAGTGTTTTAAGATCCCAATTATTAGTAAGTGTTGCTCCAAATTTTCATATCCTAGCCCAAATATTTGGAGATATTTTCTCTCAAGCTCTGTGTACAAGTGTGTGTGGGGCGGGGGGGTGGGGGGGGTTCCTGCAAACACAGATGCGTATATTTTGTATCCAGCTGTGTGACTGGACTTAGGCTTAAAATAAAATTTATGAGGAAACTTTGTTTAATGTATATAAACAGGAAATTGCTACTTGTGAATTCATTTATTAGAATCCTGTTTATGAAATTATTGTGAAGAATAATCTTTGTTTATAAAAGTGAGATCCTGCTGTCAAAATGAAAAATGGAGTGAGGCTCTGTTAAGGAACCACCTTGGAAGTTCACTGCACAGTCACCAGTTTCACTCCAGAGCCCCTCTGTATCTCCCATCTCCCGAGACTGGGTCTTCCCCTCAAAGGAGTAAGTTCTTGACTGGACTAGAGCCTTCCATAAGAATTAGTCACCAATTGACCCCACCTCCCCCTTCTTCTGAATCTATTCCTAGAGCCACGTTGGCTGCCTGCCCAGACCCTTGACTTCTTCTCGAATTTGGACTCACTTTGTTTTCCATGCCTGGCTGAACCCAGGGCCATCTTACCTTTCCTTGACCATCGGTATAAACTTTCCAGGCTCCTGTCTGCCTGTCCACCTGGCCATTGCTTGGCCTGATGCCCAGTATATGTTAAAAGCAAAATGCAGGATATAGGAATCTACTTGTTTCCTCTGAACTACGGAAAGGCAGCCAACGGTCAAGACGGATGGATATGGTAAGAATTTATAATGTTAAATGAACCCAGGACATACCTGCAATTGAACAAAAGACTTCTTAAGCCAAGCACTATGCAAAGGCCTGGAATAGAAGCTGAAAACAACTCATTAGCCCTGATGATGGGGGCTCACATTCTAGTTTGGGGCAGAGGCAAGGAAGGGGATTGTAACATATAGCATGTGAAAGCACCATAGCTTCTCCTTGCCTGTCTAGTTTCAAATTCTCTATTTTTTACTGACATCTATGTTCAGACAACAGACTATACATATTACTACTAGATGACTGACACTATGTCCAGAGGTTTCTGGAAGTAGTTTGTATGTCTGTTTTTGTGACCAAATTATAAATTCCCGAAGGACAGGGACCATATCTTATTTCTCTCTGGTCATTCCCAGTGCCTCACATAAATTTTTCTTAAATCAAAATGCATGCACTTCACATATGTAAGAGTCTACTATAAAGTGATAACTTAATTATACAAGCAGTACATAATAAACTAAAGCTTACCTTCTGATAAGTAGCAATAGTTCTGTTTAAGAAAATAGAGGTGGTTACAGTTCACCATGGGAAGTTAATAGGTTAAAGAAATGGTTAAAGATTAATAAAGTAAGTGTATTAAAGTTGTTCATATTTGTTCATCTCACCCCAAGAGTTATCTTTAATGTATGTGTGCAGAAGCTCCTATCCACATATAAGCAACTACGGCACTGCCAGCACCAAGCACTTGGGTGATTGACAAGATGGCAGCTGGAACTCATTTTCAAACAAGAAAAAAAATCTACATTCTGCCATTGTTACCATTTTCCATCATCCTTTGGCCACTACTTTCATCTGCCGCGCCTGTACTCTACATGAAGCTGCCTAGAAGAAAGAAGATGCCCTAGATAGCTTTGTGCCTGAAGAGCTGGTAGTAAGGAATTAGCTAGCAGCCAGGGAGGGGCGGAGGGGGGTAGGGGGTCCAGCTGACCCTGTTGGTTAGGAATCTTCCAAGTGGCAAAAAGCCAAACTCAAACTGATGTTACAATAAATAAATAATAAAGGAAAAATGCTTATGCTGCAGGTACAGCTAGATTCAGGGCTCAAACCATGTCACCAGAACCCTGAATCTCCACCTCACCATTCACCTCTGCTCTGCGTCAGTTTCATTTTCAGCCTTCATCCAGCTCACCGAACAATCCCACCTTTGAGAGAAGCAGATTGCAGTGACATCGTTTCTAGGAACTTAACATTGCATTTGGTAATGAATAAAGTTGTTTTAACCACTCTCTGCTTTGTCACACTGCGATGTCAAGCTCAGGGACAAAAGTAGGGAATAGGATCTAACCAAGAGACGGGTAGCCCCTTCCATTTCAGCAGTTCCTAAACTCAGTGATGTCCGCAGGTCTCATAAACACATGCTGTATTACACGAAATGAAACATACACAATTCTCTATGTCTGTTGAAGGAAATGAACCTTAATAACCAGTGTGTGTTCAGTTTATCTCTCAAAGACCATGATGTGATTATAATTCAGTTTTTAATTGCAGTTTAAGTCCTCAGTTACGCATTGTTGTGGTAAAATAATATCATTTTATTCTAGCCTTTGTTTCTGCATTGGTCTGATTTAGCACACATAATTTTGAAAAATCAGGTTGTGTTTTAGTCCAGTATGTATTCCCAGCAGAGTACTTGGTTCAAAGCAGGTAGGCAGGTAACAAATATACTTTAAATGAAAGGCCTCTATCTTCAAAAGTCTGTCAGTCTGGTGTTTTGCTGACTCTGCCAGCAGCACCTGCATGCCAGCTTATTAACTCATCCACCTAGTGCACACCTCTACTACCAGTCATATGCTCTGTGTGTATGTGTGTGTTCTAATTAAGATTTAACTCATATACGGTAAAATGCACAAATCTCAAGTGTTCAAGTACACAACTTGATAAATTTTTACCAAGTGAATAGACTTGTGTGACCATCAACCAGCTCAATAAATAAAACATTTCCAGAAGTCTTCCTTAGCCCCTTCCTAGCAGTACCCTGCCAAAGATAACTGCTATTCTGATGTCTGTCCCTACAGAGTAGCCTTATTTTTAACTTAATATACATAAAATCATACACTATTTGAGTTATCTTTGTTTTATAACAAACCACCGCAAAATGCAGTTGTTTAAAACAATAACCATTTCATTTGCTCACAATTCTCTAGGTTGGCAGTTTGGCCTGGGCTCTGCTGTTTGTCTTACCTTGGGTCACATATGCCGCTTCAGTCATCTGCAACTCAGTTTGGCACTTCATGACCTAAAAGGGCCCAAATAAATCTCTGGTAGTTTTTGTTGACTGTTCATCCAGACTTGATCACGTGGCATTCTTGTTCTGAGAGCTGCAAGCCTCTGAGGCTCAGGCTGACAAGTGACACTACATTACTTCATCTACATCCTCTTGGTCAAAGCAAGTCAAACAGCTACTGATAACTTGGTAGGAATACATAGACTCTGCCCCCATTGGGTGTAGTTGCAAAACATATGTGGCCCTTTTTAATTCAACACATACAACAGGTATTATTTTATGTCTGACTTCTTTCATTCAACATTATGCCTATGAAATTCATACATGATATTGTGGTTATTATTAGTTTGTTCTGAGAAACGATTTTCCAAGTAGTAATTGCAAAGCGTTGTGATCTAGAAGTTTCACACTGGCTTAGAAGACTATTTCAACACCACCACCCATGTGTCTTCTTGGTTCTCAAACAAAACTTTGGATTTTTTTCCTTTGTCATGTATCCTATTATTCCTTTAATGGTAAAAAGAAATTTTTTTACATTGCCATTTATTAATTACTTTGGTCTAAACAAATTTCCTTGAGCAATCAAAATACACTTTTTTTCTGAAATGGCTAGAGATACAGGGCAAAGCCAGGATGTCTAATGACAGGGTGCAGTAACTGAGTCAGGCAAACATGATCAGACTCACACCAACACCAAAGTGAAAGACAAAGCTAAGGGGAGGACAAGTAATATTTATTGGAGACCTACTGTGTGAAAAGTGCTGTGTTATGCACTCTGCTTATGGGACTTCAGTGAATCTTCACAATATTGTGAGGTAGCCTTGATTATTCCCATATTATAGATGAGTAGGTGAGGCTCATCTACCTACCGAAAGTCATTTGCCTACAAAGTGGCAGAGCCTAGATATAGATCTTCATATGTGTTACCTAGCATTGTATGAACTAATTGTGAAATAAATATCTTCAACATGAGCAAGAGTCATGAATTACAGCAAATCAGATGGAAACTAATTCCTTGATTAGCACTAGGCTATACTGAGGCTCAGAGAAAGCCACAATGACAGGTGTTGCAAACTTCTCAGCATGTCCTCAAAACAAAAACTAAAATGCCTCAAAGTTTTTAATGAATCATTTTTCAAATCAAATCCCCTCCTGCCTTGGGTATTAGAGAATGAAATAGCACTGTCAATGTGCCCAGGGGTGAAACCACTGTGTGGCTGAAATCAGCCAGGGTGCGAGAAGAGCATATCCAAGCCCAAGTTCATGTGTTCCATTTTCTGCCAATATCCTCCCATTCTAAATTCTTCTGTGCCCTTGACTGACAGCCTTCTGAGCTCTCTGATAAAGGGCTCAGTGCTCTACTGGAGTCTCTGTTCCCACCTTCCCTGTTCACCGCTGAATCACTCTGCCCTGACGACATTGGGCAAGTCTGTCTCCTGGCACACCAGATACCAACTCCAGAGGCCCTTTGGTCACTGCTCAACCCTCTCACTGGGCACAAAAACAACCCATTCAAACCTGGGGCACGATTTACAGTTTAAGACTACAGTGGTTTGTCAGTCTCCACAGGGCGCTTGTTCCAGGAGCCTTCTCAGATACCAAGAGCTATGGATGCTAAAGTACCTCAGTTGGCCCTCCATATCCATGCATTCTGCAACCATGGATACAGAGGGCTGACTGTATACAGTTTGTTCTTCCTACAGTTTTGCTGCAGTAGGAAAACTCTTGGTTCTGTATCACATGCTATCAAAACAATTTACCTCCACACACAACTGTTAATTCCCCCATTCTTCAACACACACATGTGCATACACATACATGCACATACACTACTTCATGCAACAACCTCTTCATGGAAGTTAATCAATACACTTTTTTTTTACTCTGTTATTAAATAAGGCATTTTCCTCTTTTGTCAAAGTTAAATATTTTCCATAATTATCTAAGCCTTTTTAACAAAGAAAATAAAACTAAATCAATAATCTATACATGCTGCAATTGTCTCAGCCTTTGAGGTGCTTTTCAGAGCTGCAATTCACTGTGGGGCTTTGAAGATCACCCACCCCGGGCTAAACAAAATTAATGTTCTGCTTCTGATTACTACCTAAAAGAACACAGGCCTGAAATATCCTGGGTCTTAGAACTTCACCCCTGGGTGACATGTGAGACATGTCTGTGAAAAAGCAATGCTACTTGTTGGCACTTGAGGGTTTATTTTGAAGGCTGGATGTGTAATGATCTAGCTGACAGGCTCTGGAAATGTGAGTCCTGTGCCTGCTACTGGCCAACCGTGTGGCCTTGGGGAGGTTAATTCACCTTCTAGAAAACAGAAATGATATTATTATCTATCTCATATTACTGCTGTGGGACTCAATGCCATGATTCATGGAATGTTTTTGGCATAGTACCTAGCCTGTAATAAGACCTCAGTAAATGTTAGTTATTATTATTCCAAAAAACGGTCCATATCACCATTGCACCTTCAGCCTGACTCCCAGTCTCCTTCTTCCCTCCTGCTACTGGAATATTTCCCTAGATGGAAATTTCCACACTTGGTCATCACTTCCCACACTCTCACTCCTATTTGGCTCAACCCCATCTTGCCCCCCAGTCCGCCAAGCTCTTCCACTCAGCCCTGTGGAACCTCTGTCCTAATGTAAACACACACCCTCTTTGCCTTTTCTCCTCAATGCCGGCTCGTGCCTAAGCCAGCCCTTGCTAAGGTGACCTGCAACCCACCACCTTTGAGATAAGTGTGCTCCAATCACAAACCGAGTGCTTGAGTCATCTCCCAACATCTGCTTACCCCAAAATCAAAGCTATCCACATTGATCACCTTTCCCCTTTTTCTTGCTGCCACATTTCTTAGCTTTTTCAGAAACTGTACTTGGTTTTGGTTGTTTGGACTCATGTAGTTAACAATTATGGTGCATTAATAGATGTACAAAACCCTGCATCAAGCACTGGGAATGAAAGGTAAATAAGAGCTATGTGTTCAGGTTCTCTGAACCAGCAGTTTGGTGGGAAGGCAGACGAGGCTGACGAGAGAACGGAGGAGGAACGAGGGCTGCCAAGGAGACAGTGCCAGTGCAGTGGGAGCACGAGCCCTACAGCACCTCCATGTCCATCATGTCAGCCCTCCTAAGCCCTGTCTCTTTTGTGACCTGATCACCTGCGCTTTTCTCCTTTCCCTGCCCGGAAATGGACCTCCACTTTTGATGTGGTTACCCATAATTCAGAACTGCTCACCTCCAGGGTCTTAAATTCCCCTCTTTGATGATAACCTCCAATCCCTACTAAACTTTCTCTCTGCTTCGTTTTCCTTTAATTCTTAAAATTCTCTATACTCACTGCTCATTGGTCCCTTTCAGACTTTTTTACAATCTCCATTTAGTGCCACCAATTCTATCAACTCATATCCCCAATCTTACCTTACTTAAAGAATCCCTAACCTGAGTCTTCAAACCATCCATAGTCACATTTCTCCGCCCAAGGTGCTATTATTAGAAACATTAAAAATGACTTAAACCTTTGGTACTTTCATTCAGTGAAACCCAGTCACATTCCCTACAAAGCCAATTCTGCATCATTCCCATTCTCTAAATCTTTCTGCCACTTTGCCTCAACTGAGGCCATGGGCCCATTCCTCCTCAAAATATCTTTAATTTTTTCACTCAGTTTTTCATCTGTCCTTTCCAGCACAGAGCACAATTTCCTGCTCTCCAAGGCTAACCCACTATACTAGTGACCTTGATCTTCCAGGTCACCTCCTTTAGCAGTTTTAACAATTGTCATTTCCCTTGATTCTCCTCTTTCTCCCCCTCCACTGGTCCTTCCTCATCAGCCTATAAGCAAACTGAAATCTCTCTTCCTGTCCTAAAAGAGCATTCCCTTGATGTCCTACCCCATAGGCTACCATCCATTCTCTTCTCCACACAGCTGACTTCGTGAAAGTAACCTTATATCACTGATTTCCACTCCCTGACCACACTCATTCATATCTCATGCCTGTGAAATCTGGCTTCCAGCATGGGGCTCTAATAACATTGCTTTAGCACACATCACCAAGACAAATACAGGATACTAGAGAAATCACTCGAAACCAGGGTTAGGCTTTAGCAGTGAAGTTCTCACAAGAATTAAACACCACCCAGTTCTCATGGTTGTATGTTGTTGATTTAAAAAGGAAAAAAAAAAGTCCTTAATTGTTTTTCTGAAAAGAGGAAGAAACTTCAGGATAAATTACAAAATCATGTGAGCTCTTTTTCCTCTTTCTTAAAATACTCTTAATTTTTAGAGCATAAAGAATATATGGTGTTTCAGAGAACCATCTTGATTTATAATGTATAACTTTTCCATTTTTTATTAAATGAATCCTATCAGGTCTTATGGTTTATATAGTGTTCTGTATTCATAAAAGTAGCCCCTAGGAAGTATCAGTGAACTAGTTTAACTAATTCTTCCATGATTCTGAAGACAAGAAAGAAAAAGAATAAAGGTTTGGGGAAACACATCTAGAATGAATATATACTATGTATAATAGTCCTGTCCTTGCAATCAAAGACCATAATAGACACCTTTTTAATTATTGGAGAATAAAATTCAACATTATTGTTGTGTTTTCATGAGTTTTGGAAGGCTTTAACATATTGCTGGTTCTGTCCACGCCTTTACTGTGGCTCACTTTCCTGGAATTCTGTTGACAATCTTTCCTAATGTGTTATTGCCTTGCAAACTGTATCATCACTTCTGCTTGGCACAACTTTTTTCGTGCCATCAATTAACCCCATGCTTTCCAGTTTCACAATATAAATCCTTTATAATTAATATAATGACATTCAATCATAATATAACAATCAACTGGAAAACTGAGGGTATGGCTTCTCTGTCTGGTCTCCCCCGGTTTCAGAGCACTGAGAACACTTCTATTTCTGCCTTTTACATTGGACCTCCCACCATGCAGGTGATCTCTGAGAGTACCTATGGCATGTAAGTCTTTTCATCATTTTAAACAAATAAGAAAGTGTTAAGGTTTAATTCGTTTAGAAGAAAAGTAGGAGGAAAGTATAATTTGAAGAGTTTTAAAACTTGTGAGTTTGTAGTTTTTATTTCTTAGAGTGCTCCTTAGTGGGTGTATTCTTAATCAGAAGGGGCTTACTACCATGACTTGTCATCATCACAGAGTCAAGCAGGAAAGAGCTGAAGGCCATTGGCAAGTAACCAGAAAACACCCAAGTCAGGTAGTCGAATTGCATGGAGGTATCTTCTCTACTGCAAAATCACAAGGCTGGCAAAGTACAGATGTCCAGGGCTCTCTTTTAGTTTTAATAATCTAAAAATTCACAGTTGAGAAACTGCTTTTCTGTTATATTTCACAAGAGTCTATTCAGCTAAGAACCTTAATTCTATTAACTGGGGAACAATAACGCACCTTCCCATGGCCACTTCCTGACAAGCGATGTAAGAAGCCTGGAGTAAAACTCCTCTATACCATAATTAAGGCTGGAACACCTCTTGTCCTGCGTCCAACACTGCTCACTTGTACAATGTTATTCACACACCAAAGGGAATTCTAGTTACCATGAAAACAAGCCACAGGGACACTATAGACATTTCCCACAATTATTTGTTCCAAAGTAAATACGATTCCTTTGATTGTGACAAAACCATAAAACACAGAAGTGTATTGTGAGGCTCTGTTTAGCTGTGTGTTTACCAATACCCCGGAGGCTTCCCTCTTTGAAATGCGCAATTACATCATGCTGTTTCATCTGTCACCACTTGGCATGCCTGTATGTTATACCTAACAATCAGATGTCAACAGGGACAAACAATGAACTAATTCATGAATCAGGATTCTGCTTTATATTCTATTTGTGAAGGATTATCGTGATTTAGCTTAAATAAGACTCTATGCTTGGGTTACAGGTTTCAAAGCATGAAAAGTGTTGACCGAGCCTGGGTCCCTGATATATAACACACAAAACACAAAATATTCATGCTATGTCTGCCAAAGGACTGTAGAGGCACTAATTCATGTACCATACAGGAAAAACAAGACAGTATACAGAAAAGTATCATTTCTAAATTTTATCACTGTTCTCCTCAACCATAATAACAATTTTGTTTTTACTGAACTTTCTCTTCCAGTCAAGAAAGCCTTCAAATGTTTGTGCCCACCCCCTACTCCACTCCCCCAAAATCAGGTAGTCACTTCAAGGGGGCACTTTTTCATTTCAGAGAGAAAACTTTTTGATCTCTTCATCTATTTCATTAGCTTATGGGTAAAGTAGGGTCATAAAAGAGTGATAAATGCTCATAGGTAAAAAAGTCCCACTACTTTATAGTTTCTCTTTGTGGCTATCCTTTATTCATTCATTCAGTAAATCTTGAGCATCTGAAATATGTCAGGCACTAACCTTCCAAGAAACAATACAGAAGGGTCTTGTACCTCTGTGACCTCCTTCACTCTGGTTTGTTCACATCCATTCCCATGGACACACCTTAGCTATATCACCACCTGGAACTGGGTCACTCTGAACTCATAAAAACAAACCACACCTTCCTACCTATGCCCTTCTCCCGCTCCTTCACTCTTTTAAAATGTATTATTTTATATTATTGACACCCTTAGTTTCTCTTTCCTTGCAGTTCTCCACACATACCTGGATTCAGATACGTGCTCACCTAGAGCCCACACTTAGTCATTCTAATAACACTCCAGCCAGCACCCTTCATTCTAGCCTCCTTTGTCCTCTCACTCCTTTCCCCATGACCACCCCCAGCTCAGTTCAATCCAACTAAACCACAGAAGGCCTGGCGGAATGGTATGGCCCCCAAACAAAGCCCTGGCCTTTGGAGTCAGCCTGTGGTTTGCATCTGCCAATTGCCAGCTTAACCTCATAAGCCTCAGTTTCTCCATCCGTATGTTGGAAATAATCATAGATATGGTTATGAGACATAAAGAATGGGCATCTTAACCATGTACATAGATCCTGGCACATAGTATGTATGAGTAAATGGCAACTAGCATTATTTTGTCTGTTTCTGGAAATAATTGCATATTCATGTTGCTGAGCGTCATTATAAATGTATGAGCTCCAGCCTCATCTGGGCCCTCAAGGACTTCGCATCCGCTCTCCATACCAGCTGTTCTGAACCTTACTGCTTTCCTCAAGGGTCCTACCAGCTACCGGGCTCCATTGCTCTTAGCAGGTGGCCTAACCTCCTCCTTCACTGAGAAAACAGGTGCCTGTAAGCAAGCGCAGCTTCCGCTTCTGCTTCTGTCCTGACCTCCATCAGCTTTTCATCACGCCTCCTCTCTCGCTTCACTCTTATCTCGGGGAAAGCTGTCCCTGCTTATGGGATCAATAACTAAATGACACAGAAGTATTTATGGAATGCCAACCAACCATGTGTCAGCCCCTGTGCTGGGTGTCAACTTGCCCTCGTACAGCTTTAGCTTCATGAAGGAGTCAGACCAGTAAACAAACAGGAACCAAGCAATGGGATTCGTGCTATAAGATACAACAAATGCAAAGACAGGCATTAGCCAAGACATGGAAGCAGCTAGGACAGCTTTCCATAGGAGGTTGCATCTGAGCTGAAGACTGGAGAAATAGTAATATTCAGGTTGGGAGAAGGGGAGAGGATCTTTCGGGCAAAGAAAGGAAGATGTGCAAATCATGGAAAATGGAAGAGCCAGGCGCTGGGCCTAGATGTCATTACAGACTCAAGTAACCTGCAGAGCTGGGCTAGAAACTCAGTTTGCGGCACTGAGTGGGTAGGAATGGAGAAGCCAGACAAACCCTCCCGCCTTGCTCTAAATCAAATCTAGTGTTATAATAGAGGATGATCGAGAAAACTGCTGACTGCAGTATGATATTCTGTGCTGGACATGGAATGGCTTGCCCTACATATGACTCAGGTGAGACCAATTGATTATGACCACAGTCCTTAGGAACGATGGGCCAAAGTCACTGTAACAGAACCCCTGGGCTGCTCCGATTGAAACAGAACCCACGGGCTGTTTAGTTAGGGGCCCGATTGCCCGCTGCCAGAATCATAACTCTGAATACCAGAGTTTGGTGAAAAGAAAAAGAATTGTTTATTTACACATAGTCCTGCCTCCCCCTCCCAGACCTGGCCAGTCTTAAGAAAGTCAGAAACACCGTTTCCCTACTTCCTAGGCACAGTTCAGCTTTACCTGCAGCTGCCAATCACTGAGTTCTGATTGGGGAGGTCCTTTCTGTGCTGTGGTGCCCTCCAGCTCTCAATGCAGGACCGCCTGGATTCTCAGCCTCCTTGCAAACTGCCTTCTTCCTGCAAACCGCATGGATTTCCTCTTCTTCTCAAAGCAGCCTGACAAGAGCCCCTTCTTAAAGCAGCCTGGAGATCCCTTCTCCAAGCCAGATGGAGGGAGCCCACAAGAGCCAGAGAGTGAGGGCATGAGGGCCAGAGAGAGCCTGAGAGAGAGACCCTCCTAGAGCCAGAGCCAGCCCAAAATGTCCGCAGCTGCTGCTCTCTTCCTCCCTGCCTCCTCTCTCCCCCTGCGTCCTCTCATGCAGTGGGTGTTGCAAACAGTTCTGACCATTCACAGAACCCTATGTAGGTTCTGTCTGCTTCTTTCGTACCAGCCCACAGTCCAAGATCCCTCGCAATCTTCCTAAGTCCTGGAAGTAAAACGGATCTTTGCAACAATGTTTCAAGCCACCAGCTCCAGGCATGCAAGGGCATTCTGAAAGCTGCTTCCTGCTCCCTATCTCCCAGCTGCAAACTCTGGGGTTTGTTTTTGGACTCCCGTTTCTGTAACATCACTGCACCATTTTCTGTGTGAAAGAAATTGAAGTTAGAACCATACTTGTTTAGAAATCCTGCTTGCTCCCCCACTCTTCTTTTTTTTTTTTGCTATATACATCTCCATGAATAGAGAGAAACTTGTCCTTTTTTATCCTAAATAAGGCAAAATTAAGTTTTAAGTAGCTTTCGATATGCGGGCCCACAGTTTCATTTCTTCTTTGGAAAGCATAAAAATGACTGGAGATCTTCAGAGTAGAATGGCATTCTGAGCAAGCCTCAGTGACCCCACCAGGGCCCTGGCCATGGCCCGCCATCCCCTCCCTCCCTGGCTCAGGTCTGAGATCTCCAGGTGGCTGCAGACTCTCATCTTCAGGTAGAAGACTCAAGGCCGTGTGGGTCATATCAACATGTTGTTTAGATATTACTTTTGAAAGGAATGAAAGGGTATGAAATCATTTTAACTGGTTTCTACCCCTTGATGCATGGAATTTTGTCCCTACACTTAAAAAAGTGAAGTCACTCATTCCCTTGGTGGTTGTCATAGTTCTCATTTCTGTCACAGAGCTCCTAAAACTCTTGGAGTTTTTTAAGTGATAAGAGAGAGAATGGTGTCTTTGTTGATATTTTTCTAATTAATTTGTAAGAACTTTGTAAGTTGTGTTTTGCCATATTGGCTGCATATAGTTTTCAATTCAATGAAGCATTTTTCAGTGCATAGAGGTTATATTTCCTTGGTGGCTTTTATCATTTTCTAATATTACAAAAGTCCCCTCTCTTGTGTTCAATGTATTTTGTCTTAGATTCTTCTTTTCTCTTACAATATTTCTATTACTGATTTTCTTTTGCATGCATTTACTGTTTATCTTTTCATGTCCCTTTATTTTTAAAAAGATTTTATTTTTAGAGAGGCGAAGAGAGGAGGAAGAGAGGGAGAGAAACATCAATGTGTGGTTGCCTCTCACGTACCCTCAACTGGGGACCTGGCCTACAACCCAGGCACGTGCCCTGACTGGGAATCAAACCAGTGATCCTTTGATCCACAGGCCAGCACGCAATCCATTGAGCAATACCAGCCAGGGCTCATGTCTCTTTTTAAACATAATTGTCATTTAATTTTAAATTTATCTTTTACGAATAAAACATAAGCAATCCTGCTTTTTCACCCAATTAGAAAGTCTTTGCTTGTTGCTGAGTAGTATAAGGAAAAGAGTTAACTCATTCACATTTATTCTAACTACTCATATATTACTACTGATCTAGTCTTAGTCCTGCCATCTTAATTTGCACTTCAACTTATTATACTTGCTCTTTGCTTCCTTTCTTCTTTATTATATTTTGCCCATTTTACTCTAATAAATATAATGGAACTTATATATCTCTATCAAAGTCAAGAATTATTCAGAATCTATAATCTATCTTCATACAATCATCAAGATAAGATCTTCAGCAGAATTTTAATTCCTCTCCCCACTCTCAGGCTCCATTGAAGTAAACTGAAATTTTGGCTACAGGTTGTTTTATTGTTATAATTTGTTTCTTCTAATATAAAAATCCTTAAAACTTGAGTTTAATTTTACAATTACATCATTGGTTAGTTACTATGAATTTTATATTCACCATTCTGTCTTGTCTGCCTCAGCTTCTCTTTCTGACTTCTTTGTTCTGATTTATTTTTCATTTGGCTAGAGTATTTCCCTGAGTATTTTTATAAAAGGTATAGGTAGCATAGTTTCTGTGTTTTTTCACATCTTCACAAATGAATGACAGCTTAGCTGTGTATGGAATTCTGGGGCCATGGTCCTTTTTCCTTAGAATCCATCATCTCTTTGCTTATAGTGTTTGCTTATGAAAAGTCAGATTCCAATCTGATAAACTTTTTTATTTTTTCTGATTTTACTTTTTCTTTTTTTCCACCTAGAAGCTTGGATTGGGAATTTCTAAAGAATATGAAGTAAAAAGTTACTCAAAAATAAAATAATGTCTGTCTTGAGAATTTAATGATTTCATAAAAGTCATTTAAGAATAATTTATATTCTACAGAAAAATAATGGCTATGTTTTTTAAAAGGCATAATACTTAGTTTTTAAATGAATAGCAAAAGAGCAAATCTGACTTATCTCTATGATTTAAAAAAAAACAGGTTAGGCATAATGAATTACTTTTTGAAAGTTTCTAAAGTTAAGTACCACAGAATAAGTTTCTCAAAAGTCCAAGAGGGTCCCCGGAATTGAGAGGGAATTCCATGTTCAATCATATGACATTCAGCAATAGAAGAGGATGTGTCAGGAACTTTACATACACTATATTTCATTACTAGTTCTCAAAGAAAATAAATACACTTACTCAATCCCCTGGCACTAGTAAATAAGTGGCAGAACTAGAATTTGAGCCCAGGATTCTATGCCTTCTCTAACATCCTCTCTGGAGTACACCATGCAAAAGAGAATGCTCAGTCCCTACCTTCAAGTTGTTATCTAGGTAGACCCTATTCAATGTACTTAGTTTTAAAAATAAAAATAAAAAAGCTTAGCACTTTTCTTCTTGTTATTAAAAATTAGGCCATAGCCCTGATGGGTGTGGATCAGTGGACTGGGTATCATCCTGCAAAATGAAAGGTCACTGGTTAAAGCCCTGGCTGCTGTGGCTCAGTGGATTAATCATCAGCCTACAAACCAAGTGTCCCTGGTTCGATTCCCAGTCAGGGTACATGCCTAGGTTGCACACCAGGTCCCCAGTTAGGGGTGCAAGTGAGAGACAACCTCACATTGATGTTTCTCTCCCTCTCTTTCTCCTTTCCCCTCTCTCTAAAAACAGATAAATAAAATAAAGTAACCTAATTAAAAATAAATAAATAAAATAAATTAATTAATTTCAAAAAATAAAAAATAAAATAAAAGGTCACTGGTTAGATTCCCAGTCAGGGCACAGGCCTGGGCTGAGGGCCAGGCCCCCAGATGGGGGCATGCGAGAGGCAACCAATTGATGTTTCTCACAGCACATCAATGTTTCTCTCCCTCTCTTTCTCCCTCCCTTCCCCTGTCTCTAAAAATAAATAAAAAATATATTTTAAAATAAATAAATAAAATTAGGCCATGAATCCGTGATTCAGAAGAAAAATGTCCTTATCCAGGTGCATTTTTATACATTAGCATTTAGGGCAAATTGCCCAGAACTCCAATACTAATTACCTCCAACATCTCAACCCATAGTTACTGTTGGAATCTTTGGCAAGTAGGTTTCCCCCAGGGTAATAGTGAAATTAAGAAGTCTTCTTAAAGAAAAGGTGTTTGTCTTAGGCAACAATTCAAAGCTTGGTGTTCAGAGGTGGGAGGTACTCACAGCAGTGCCTTTGTGGTAAAGGAGGTGAGAGATTGCCTGTTTCCCCGGTTAAACCCTGCTTAATGGATCAGTGGTAGGGTCTGATGTTCAGTGGTGACAATCTTTACTTTGCACTCAAAATTATCATGAACCATATTTTAACTTCTAACTCCAAGGTTGTTATAGCAGATTTGGGGTGGGGGTGGGGTGAGCATTTCCAGGATCACACTTGAACCCTTCAAGTATGAAAAAGCAATGAGTTTGGCGGTCCAGATAGGTACTTCCGAAACCTCTACAACTCTCTCACAGCAGAACCCAAATTGATGAGTATGTCCCCACTGAACTGAGAGTCTCCTTAGATTAACCAGAGAAATAATAACAATAACAACAATAACTAACTTTATTGATCATTTGCTATTTGCTAACTACTATTCTAAGGGCTTTACCATTCACTTAATCCTCATGACAACTCTATATAAGTTTGTATACCTATTCTATGAGATGAGAAAACTAAAGCTCAGTGACATTAAGTACTTTTCTGAAGATTATACAGCTAGTAAGTGGCAAATTCAGGATCTGAACCACATAAACTGGCCCCTGAATGTACATAACTAACCACCAGCATTTATAAGGTTTCATGTGGACACACCTGACCTTCAGAGAAAATATTTTTATCACTTAGATCAATGTTACTAGGGCTGAGTACGAGTTTGATTGAAAAAAACTGACTTGCTTTGGAGTTACTCCTACAAAGTTAAACAATATACTTTGCAGACTTAAAAGGGATCTAGAAGAAAGTATGTCAAAGCAATTTAAACATCAAGATGGGATGGGTTAGAAATCAGTGGTAGGACTATATTGAGGGGGAGCTGAAAGTGAATGAGCAGGTTAGTACTTATCCCTAAAACACAGTCTGTGGCAATAAGATTAAGTCATGCCTCACTACCTGATAAGCCAAAGGTACTGAACCTGCTCACTGACCTGATCAGAAGTGACTTAAGAACTGGGTATAATTTATCTGAAGAAATCTAAAATACTAATTTGAAAAATGCATCTTTATGTTCATTGCAGCATTATTTACAATAGTCAAGATGGAAGCAACCTAAGTGTCCATCAACAGACAATTGGATAAAGAAGATGTGGTGCATATATACAATGAAATATTATTTAGCCATAAAAAAAGAGTGCAATCCTACCATTTATGACAACATGGATGGAGCTAAAAGGTATTATGCTAAGTGAAATAAGTCAGGCAGAGAAAGACAAATACCACATAATTTCACTTAAATATGGAACCTAAAGTACAAAATTAATGAACCAACAAAACAGAAATAGACTCGTAGATACAGAGAACAAACTGATTGTTGCCAAATGGTTGGGGGCAGAGTGGAAAAGGTAAAGGGATTAAAAAGTACAAATTGGTAGTTACAAAATAGTCATGGGGATGTAAAGTACAGCATAGAAAATGCCATCAATAATATTGTAATAACTGTGTATGGTACTGGGTGGGTATTAGACCTATCAGGGGGGATTACTTGGTAAGTTACATAAATGTCTAAGCACTTGCTGTATAATTGAAACTAATATAAAATAATATTGAATATCAAACTGTAATTTTAAAGAAAGAATTGGGTATGGCTGAGCCAAATGGAAGACTTATGGGGCAGAGACTGAGAAGACAGAGGCTGGAAACTAGAATAAACATAAAAGGAAAATTTTTCAGATCCATGTCCAATTCCAACTTGGGAAAATATCTACTAATAATTTCCCAGTTTGAATTAAAGTTCTACTATCTAAGATATCTGACCTACCTTAATGTCCCTTTGTTATATGCATTGCATAAAAGGAAAGTTCAATGCAAGTGTGTTGATTGATGTCAAGTATGAGATAGAAGGAAGGACTGCCCTTCACATTCTCCCTTTCTCCCAGGGGTTCTCTTTTGCCAGTGAGCACCTCCCCAGGATAGGACACCTACTCTTGAAAGCCTGCAGCTATACCACATCTAGGAGCTGGCTAAATAAGTCCCAACTGACCCAGATGAGCTTGACCCATTATGTGCAAGGTGTGGCAAACCAATGAATCAACTGTCCTGCATATGACAGCCAATGGAGCTTTTTTTAAAGACCCACAAAAGAGTGTCTCAAATTAATTAAAATTCCTCTTCAGTGAAGTAGGACTGATTAGGAACCTAGAGATAAGAACCTCATATGGGCTTTCCTGCCTGGCTTTTTAACTTTATATGGCTGTGAAAGACCTGGGTTTTTTTAGTTACTTGCATCTTCTCACATTCAAGGTTTTCAGTCAAGTCTGTCTCTGGCTCTTAGGGAGAAATACTGGCAGCTAGCAGGGGAGACTGGCTGCCTTTTATTTCCATCATCCTCAGAGGCATTACTTTTGGCCAAACTGCCCACCCAGTGTGAAAGGATTCCCTTTCTTCTGGTTTTGATCTAGTTTTCTGGCAAGACGAATGTGCTTTTTCTTAGCACTTCTCATCCTCTTGCCACGGCACAGACTGTTTGGACACATGGTCCTATTTCTATAATCCTTTAACCCACAGAAGACATATGCACCGGATGTGGCCACATCCGGAACAGATAAGGAGTCAGGGGGTCACTTCCTCATGGGACACATGTCTAGGAAAAGACATAAGCTCTGTGAGATGAGGGTCTATGCCCATCTTGTGCTGCCCACGTCCCCAGCACTGGTCATAAAGCCTGGCACATAGTAAGCATTCAGTAAAGGTGGTAGATCAATAACATTTTCTATGGGAATTTCTGAGTGAACTTACTCTTGCACAGAATCTAGTGGCGCAAAATGGCAGTACATGGGATAACCTGGAATAAATTTTGTTCCATCTGTATTCTGAGTGGCTAACACTATAGATTATAACATCTTTTCGCACATATTTTACGGGACACTAGAGTCAAAAGGTGCTCAGCAAAAAATTGATTTAGTGATCAAGCAAGCCACTTGGGGTCCCAATTCATATTATTCTACTAAAGAGACCTTTCAGTTTTTCTGTAAAGAAACATGTTAATTTTAACCCAGGACTTATTTATTTTTTTCACTATGGAATCGTCACCTTGCACGCATTAGTTGCTATCCCATGGAAAACTATATTGCCACCTGGAACTGACCTTGAAATTATACTCAGAAACACTGAGTTATATCATGATTAGCTCTCTATTGCTTCCAATTGTCCTTCAAATGGATATTCTAGACTTTTCTCTGAAGTCATTTATTACATGAGACTGAGGAACTGTAATTTCCAAATCATCCTGCATGAAAATAGGAATAAAACTCCCGACATTCTCCCTATGAAGAGAGATTAACACTCTTTGATTTGTTGGCTAAAGGGAGCTCTGTATCAGAAATCTTGTGCATTGTCTGGCCTGGGGCTTAGGGCAGCTCGGGCACCTGATGGGAGCAGACGTTGGGCCACTGGTCACGAACGCGCTTTTCTGTGACTGTCTGTGATGTGTTGACTTGGCGAGGCTAATGTACTGAGTTATGAGATTAAACACTAATCTGGGTGGTGTTGTGAGGGTATTTTGTAGATGGGGCTAACATCTACAATCAGTTGACTTTAAGTAAAGGAGATTATCCTCAGTAATCAGCCTGGGCCTTTTCCAACCATTGAAAGGTCTTAAAGAGAAAACTGAGGTTTTTCCTGAAGACGAAGAAATCTCACCAGCGCGTATCCAGTGTCCTGCTGGTTCTGGCTCTCAGGTAGAGCCCTGATTAGTGCTAACACACTTTTCAAGCTGAGTAAGGAAGGATGAACACAGCATCTTCCCCTCAGGCTGCATAAAGGGTCTGCCTCAAAGCCATGGGGAATATTAGAATCTGCAGTGACATGAAGGCTGGAAAGGAGAGAGAAAAAAAAGCCCTTTGCCCTCTTCCCCGGAGGAGCATGTGCTCCCTGATCCATTTGTGTGTCTTCTGTGGTTGCTGCCCAGCAGTGGGGCCAGTAGGAATTGCTCCACATTGTTGTGTTTCCATGTCTAGGCACCACCAGGTACATTGATTTGTGCAAAAGAATGCCTGCCTTCAATTTAATGAATTTTTCACAGTTTAACAGTATCTTGGGGCATTTGTTTTGCATTTAAGATGAAGAGCATAGATTTGTATATATTATGGAAATAGACTGTAGTTCTCACTTTGGTAAGGAATGTGAAAGCCAGCCGTTTACCAGCATTGACATGAGGGAGGGATGGGGCACATGTGTGCACTTACATGGTTGTTCTCTTCACAGTGTATACATAGGACTTTAATTTTCATAATTTATGCTGAAAACATTAAAATGTGCATACTCAGCTATTCCAGGTCTAAGATTTTTCCTGGAGATATGTGGAAAGTTATACCTTATAGAAGATTTCATCTCAATTGTAAAAAGTTAGAAGTCACTTAAATATCGAACATAAGAGGTTAGCAAGCTATGGCATATCAATGCACATAGAATGAAATAAAAATAGCTACCATTTATTTAATAGTGTGCCAAGCACTGTTCTATAAGGGTTTCATATGTATTAACTCAGTCCTCAAAACAAATCTGCAAGGCAGGTTCTATCATTTTCTTTTACAGATGAGCAAATAAGGCACAGAGTGAGTGACAGGGTAAACTGCACAAGGTCACACATTTCGTGGACGAAGCCAGAATTCCAGCCTGAGCAGGACATGTTGTGTCTATGCTGTGCCTCACTGCCCGGAAGGAGGATGTCATTTCAAACAGCCATATGTTCATATACGTATATACAAAATAGTAACAGTAAGGATGGAACGTGCTACCCTTTAAAATCTGTTAGCTTCCTTTTTTATTGCTCACCTGTTTATTACTAAAAAATTTATTACTAAATTTTCTATAATAAGTATCTAATATTGATCATTTCTATTTTAAAAATAAAAACAAAAAAAAATCATGTTATTATTTTTACTGGGAACCAGCTGGGTGCAGGGTACCTACTCAAGCCAATATGTTCCAGAAGAACACAAACCAGGCAGCATGGGAGGCTCCTACAGGGCACAAGTTTCAGGATCCCTGGTCACACACATTAGCAATGAGCCAGTAAGCCAATGAACTCTGCTAGGAATAGAGAACTAATCAGAAAACATCTCCTGGACCTTCCTTTAGCTGGTTTCCAAACCTCAGTTTTCTCAACCCAGCCAAGTGTTATGGTTACCAACAGTGACCATGAGTTCCAAGTCCATAATCTTTTGAAAAGTCAGGAAATACATGTGATGAATTGGACTTCACAGAACTTTGTGAGTGTGGTCTGGGTCTCCTGCAGACTACATACACATTGAATGATATGAAAAAGAATCTGAGATGTAAAGTTTAGCACTGGTTGGACTCTTAGAGGTATAATCCAAATATCTTCATTTGACAAAGATCCCAAGGCTCAGAGGTGAAATAACTTGCACTGTTACCTAGATGCCAGAGGCCGAACCAAAATTAAAATCCAAGCTTTTAGTGCCTAGTCCAAAACTCTCTCATTCAGCCATGCTGAATGGAGCTCAGATCAGACTCAGATGAAAGGAGGGAAGGAAATATTGGTATGAAAACAATAGATATTTTATGAAAACCATTTTCTATTCACTCATTACATTAGCAATATATACAAAAGAGAAGTACATAGAGTAAATCATGAAGGTCTCCTTTCCACACTCCACAGCTCCCCATTCAGAGGTGATTACCACAGTCAATAATTTGGGGTGTGACCTTCCAAACCCCTTTGCAGAATGTCATAGATGTATTTACCAGTGTGCTGGATACAGCTTGTTCTGGTTCCTGAGAGGCAACTTAAATTTTCAGGAGAGTTGTGAGCTGGTTGTTAAACACAGTCATTATTAAAAGTTACAAGTACTCAAAAGTCATCATTTTCGTTTTTTTTTTTTTAAGTACATTTTATTATCGCCTACATTCTTGGGGTTATTTACATTTATTGTACCTGTATTGTGGAAGCATAATGGTGTTTTACTTTGCATCTCTTTCCAACTTTCAAGTTCAGTGACATTGCATTGGTAGAATCTGCCAAAGTGGGAGTATTTACACCAAGGAAATTGACAAACACTACAAATTAAGCCTCTCCTCTCTCCTCCTCCCCCAAGACAGCCAATTTTTAAGCATTTACTAGCATACTTCATAGACATTTTTTTCAAGTGTTTTTTTCTTTATATAAAGAAAAGAGGTGGGTGAAAATTTTAGAAGTCTGTTAAATGCATTTCTTTTCTCTGATGGAAAGAGAGAAGAAACACTCACTGAAACATGTAAAACATCTTTGCCATCAAGCTGTTTTTTAAACTATTTTTCATCTTTTCTCTCTCAATAAGCTACTCCCTTGATAATCTAGCCTTTTATTTTAACTAAATCCCAGTTCCTTTTAACTTTCCTCTTAAAGTTTAACTGCCTCCCACCTCAATTCACCCCCACACCTTTCAAGCCTTCTAAAAGAGAGAAGAAGCATTTTTAATGGTAAAGGTGAACTTTTCAAAGGTAATTACTTAATAGGCAACCAAACAAGAATGGCTGGCTGGGTTTGCTTTGCCTGGTAAGCACTAGATCCTGTTAGCTGCTCCTTCCACACTCCTAGGCTGTTGAGTGTCAGAGGGAAAGCAATATACTAAAGTCCCTTTTGTTTACACACCAAAAGATTAGGTTTCCTTGAATTCCAAAGGAATTTCAGAAGATTAACTTTCAGATAGGAAACTTCATAGGCTGAGCAGGCTGAGAAAAGAAAAAGAAAAAAGAAAAAAAATCATGTCACCCTCAAGCAGTTCCATCAAGGGATGAAATTTTAAATCACATCATGTCTCACACCCATTTCTTAGTGCAAAATAAATCACTTGAACAGAGTGCAAGCCAATTTTTACTTTAAAAATGTTGTGTCCTAAGGCTGTCTTCTTGAACTTCAAAAGCACACTTTGTAATTACTCTACCTATCAAAGGAAACTCAACATTTCACCCCCAATCTTTTTCAGCTTGTGTTATCACTTTTAATTGTTAATAAACCACATTAATTTTAAACTGATTATTCTGTTTCGAAATTCTACACTAAATTATATATAAGTGAATTTATTTATATGCAAGCTTATGTTAAGTGGGTCCTTTTCTCTGCCCTTCAGTGGTTATATTTTTAGTAATTTCTGTCATTTTGGAGACACCACAATTCACACCCTTTGTTTCTTAAAAGAATAGTGTTCTGGGAATGAGAAGGATAAAAAGAAGTCATGGATTTTATCAGGGTTTGTGCCTACCACTGACATCATTTGATTGTGGGTTGTGAGCTTGACTGCAACTTTTATTTGTTTGTTCGTTTTAAGAAAAGTGAAAAGCTAAAAAGTAATTTGCTAAACTCAGACTACAATATTAACCTGTATAATTCATTCAGATTTGTTTAAACCCTTCGTTTCCTTAACAAGTTTTTCCACAACCTGGAATTAACTAGCTAAGTACTTATTGCCAACCTCCTTGTCCCTGTAGACATTGATCATGCCTACCTGAGAAAAGCATTCATTCACAAACCATACTTTTCCAGTTAGGCCAATTTTCTCTCATGAGTACAAACAAAATGTCCTTGGGTTGGAAGCATGCCATATTTGTTCCCACTTGGACACCAAGCTCAGATTTCAGGAGCAGGGGATACTTGCTGCCTGACTAAGAAGTTCTCAGAACATCCTTCTTTCCACCCTAACTGTACCCATAGTACTAAACCCTCCACCTGGAGGGAGCTCCCTCTCCTCTGCTGGGCCCTTCTCAACCCCCTGGATGAAACTGCCATGCCTTTCTCATGCGCCCACCCAGGAGCAACTATCACTTCCCCACCCCCACCATCACCACCATCCTCACCCTCTAACAAGAGCTTTCTGTGGTGCCAAGCACTGTTCTACGTGTTTCACACGTATTAATTTAAGTAATCCTCACCACTACCCTGTTGTAAGTGCCATTATTATTCCCATGTTGTACATAAGGACACGGAGGCCCTGAGAGGTTGGTGCCTGAAGGCACTCAGCTGGTAGGTGACAGAGCAGGACAGCTCCAGGGATTGTTCAGTCAAGTGCTCTACCATACCACCTTTCTGCATTGAGCTACTTAGGTACCTAGTTATTTCTACACTGACCCACACCCTCTCAGAGGGTGGGGACCATCTCTTATCCATTCCTACAACACCCAGAGAGCCTGCTATAGTGCTTGGTGGGTGGTAGGGGCTCATTAACTGTTAATGAAATGAATGAATGGATGGAGTTTTCCTACCATTTCCTGGTATGTGAATTGAGAGATATCTCCACAAGAATGTGGCCTGTGGTGGCATCAGGTAAAGAACTCACCAAACAGGTGGCTCTGGATTTACATGGCCTGAAGCCAAGACCTGCCCACTCCCGGGCCAAATGAGGTGAGCAACATAACTGACTTCGCTAATCAAGTAAGCACTAATCAAGTATCACCTTCCCTAGAAAGTAAGGGGCCCCAGATGGTACTTGACATGCTCTAAGTCTATGATTGACATTGGTATAAGCTGCAGGCTCATCCTGGGTTGGTGGTAAAGAGAGGAAAGTTGCCATTAGCATATTATTCTGATTCTTTTAACACTTCACTAGAAAAATGATAATTTAGATTTATTCAATTATTTATACATACCCTATCTTTTCCCCAAAATGGTATATGTATTCAGCAGATTTGTAAAATGGAAGTGGAAAGAAATAAAACAAAAATAGAGACAATAAATGGAACTTAAATAGGGAAAATAAATGGAATGAGGAGACTAATGCAAAAATGTATATAATAGAATTGTTAAATATTTGCTATGGCTGGGCAAAAGACTGAAATGTATACAGTACTTTATACTGTACATTCACCAAGATTTTCCTATTGGATCTTCAATGTGGTCATTTCCTATAGCTAATGTTATCATGTTTAGGTTACAGGTGAGGAACTTGAAGCTCAAAGAAATCAAGGAACTTCACAAAGTTCAGAGAGAGAGTAAGTGAGACTGTAACCAAGGCTGAAACAAACTCTTTGGGGTAAAGAACTACAGCTGACCCCTGAACAAGAAAGATTTGAACTGCATGGGTCCTCTTACATACTGAACTTTTTTTCAATAAATGGTATAAATTTATTTCCTCTTCCTTATGATTTTCTTAATGACATTTTCTTCTCTCTAGCTTACTTTAAGAATACAGTATATAATACATAAAACATTCAAAATATGTGTTAATCGACTGTTTATGTTCTCAGTAAGGCTTCTGGTCAACAGTAGAATTCGTTGTTAAGTTTTGGGGGAGTCAAAAGTTATACTTAGATTTTAGACTGTGCAGGCGGTAGGTGCCCCAACCCACACATTGTTCTGGGAGAGTTACTTCCAAGGAAGGACCCATGTCTTACTAGCCTTGGTGGACTCTCCTCCCTCCACCCTCTCTGTCCCTCCAGCTTCACCCTCCCTCCATCACTCCCCACACCACCACCACCTGCCTCAGGACAGTTCCCCATCTGAGCAAACTTAAGCAAGGTGTTTCAGACACTCCTTTCCAGTAATGTGTTTCTGAGCCTCTGCTGCTGCCATTTACAGAAGGCCCCACTGCAAGGTGCAACAGTCAACACAGTGAAGAAACAGAATACTACACACTCAGATGTGGGATTATGGCAACCAAGCACACTGGGGAGCAAACTTCCTTAGCCTTCTGCTGACTTGACCTGTGAAGGAGAGGTCTAGCTGATGTGCTAGCAATCTTCCCCCAACAAAACAATTGAATATTTTCTGTTCAGAGATCTAATCACCACTAAAGGGATCTTACCCACGACACAAACATCCTGCTGCCCCACCTTTGCTGACTTTCTTAGCGTGACCCGTTCCAGCTGTGATAATGTACCAGCATGTATAGATGTAGGTACTTCTTTTCAGAAAACTAATCAGAGCTTCAGGGCAGCTTGAACTACCTGAGTCCAGTGACTCTGACTAGCTATAAAAACCACCAATAGACTGGATTTTTTTTAAATGCCTGTAGAGGAACATGAACTAAAATCCAAAGATACCTCAAAAAAAGAAGAGGAATTTTAGGAAATAGTTTAATCATCTTTTAAGTCAAATACTCTAACAAGACAAGCACAAAGGAACAGACAACTGATTACTGAGACAAACTTTGAAGATGATGCAATGCACCTTCATTTTACAGATGAAGAAATCAAGGCCCAAAGAAGGTAAATGAGTGTTCCAAGGTCATAGTACAAGTTAATGGTGGGACAAGAAACTAAGAACAAGACAAGCAGCAGGAGAAGTAAAGTAGTAAAAAGAAAGTGGCTTTGAGAATCCAAGACTACTGGGATGATACGGGCGCCTCCATAAATTGGAGACACACACACTCTCCATTGTCTCCCGCTGGTCTCAGTGGGGATCAAAACATCCTCCCCATTGCCATTCCCACTGCTCACACCCCTCCACTCATCCTGGATCAGGTGCCATTTTACATTTCCATCTGGGGATGCTGTCACATATGTTAAGATGCAGAATAGATGACAGAAGTCAATTGAGCCCCTACCTATACTCAATGGGTACACTTTCCAACTGAGGAATGGGTGAGGGAGGAGAACAGTACAAGGAACAGCAGCAGTTGCTTTATTTATCACTATTCATATGTGTCCATCAGAGAAGGAAAACTCTGATTCCAAAAAACCTCCGCTGCCTTGCGGCATACCTCTTCAGGGGAAAGGCTAAGGAGAAGGGAAACTCTGACTCCAAACCTCCGCTGCCTTGCGGCATACCTCCTCAGGGGAAAGGCTAAGGGAGTAAACCCCGACAGAAAATCCGGAACCGGAGTCCCTAAGGCGGTTTGACGTTGTAGTCAACACCGGCAACTCCAGCTGCGAAGAGAGGGGGGGGTCTGCTGCATGGGCAACAGCAGACCCTCCATATCACCCTGCCCAGGCTCTGTAGCTTCAGCTTCACTGGAGAGGACACTCCAGCGTCATCACAAGATGTCGATTCAACACGGGAGGAGACAGATACCGTGTCACTCCCGAGTCGGACTGCACAACCATTCTCGGCGGTGCAGATAGACTCTTAAGAAGCTACACCATCGTCTCTCGAGACGGACGGCTGCCGACATACGACATATGTGTCCCCTCCCCCCAAAAAACAACTTGTTGCAAGATTTTAAGATAAATTTTTTTTAAGGCTTAAACATCAGAAGTCTAGGACCTTTAGCTCTTTTTAAAAAGCCACAATGAAAAATGAGTTTAGAAAGCCATCATCTTATTGCAAGTGGATAGCTGAAATACCTTCTTCAACTTGCTAACAAAAGTAAGTTAAAGACGAATTGGAAAGAAGACTACAGAACGTGTTGACTGAGTTTTAGGGTTTAAAAAAATTAATGTTATCACTCAACAACTAGCTTCCTTTTTTCTGTTGTCTGGTATTGTAGCTTGAAGTAACATTTGGCCCTTGGTGGCAATCCTCCTAGGAAGCTATATCCACTTCTAACCATCTCCTCGGAGGCTCAAGATGGAGGTTGGAGGCCTTAAGAGACTCCTGAAAACTGGATTCTAATTTATTCACTGTTGACTTATTTACGACATACTTGTTTTCTAAACTCCTTTGTGATGTTTAATAATACATAAAGTTAAGTTTTACCATATGAATAGAACTGATCCCCACTGCCAGCTATAGCGAAGATAACTGCTAAGCTGTAGATCTGCAGAGATGGGCAGTGTTCAGAGCCTGAATATGCAAACCAGCACAGAACACTGCATGTAACTGAGCACATCTGGGAAAAGAAACCCACTGCTGTTTAAAATACCTACTCTATTTTCTAGCACATCTGTGATGCAATTAAAGAACCTAGTGCACAATTAAAATTCAGGTCAGCACACAGCAACAATGGGGCTCTTTGATGTGAGGTCAGCTTTGGTCATTCTCACAGACTCATTAAACAGGTTAATCAACTTAGTGCAGGATATAGGATGGGAGTAACCTCAAATCTAATTCCCATTACTCTGAAAGCACAGGCAGAAAGATCTGTTTTATTTGTTTGACGTAGCAACTGCTGCTTCATTGTCAGTGCATGCTGGAGCTAAAGGCATCATTTCGGGAATTGTATGCTTTTTCTTCAGCTTATAAAATGTAGACATTACACAAATGTTTGTATTTACAGTAGTCCCTCTCTATATTGTGACCTCACTGTATCACGGGATTTTTAAAAATATTATATTTAATTATTTATCGCGGATTTTTCGCTATATTGCGGGATTTTGCAGTGCTGTATATGTATGTTGTTAAAGTTACATAGGTTTAAGAGTGTAGAATAAATGTAAGGTTCCTACTTCGTGGGGGGGGGGGGTCTAGAATGTAATACCCATGATAAGTGAGGGAATATTGTATTATCAATTAATATATTACAAAGATGGTCTGGTGTGTGCCTTTCTTCTTTTTCTTACACAGCTCATTTTCCTGGTTAAAGTAATAACCATGGGTTGCATTTGTGGCATCTTTCTCATGTTCCTTAGGTTTGTTTGTCTTCCTTTGAGTCAAGAAGGTGCAAATGTGACACATTCAGTTCAGATAAGTAAACGTGTTCAAGTTCTCATAATGCACTTTACGCAGTACCCACAAACATGGAAGAACAGTTAATCCAGGCAAGTAGTGCCTATTATATGCGTGCTTTAGTAGAAAGATCTGGACTTTAAGTCAAATAGGCTTGGATTTGAATCCAGCTGCCTGATTGCAGATGCTCATTTGGGAACTGAAGATCATAACCTACTTTGCAGTGTGAGGATACAATAAAGTAGCAAATATAAAGTGCTTAGTGCTGTGCTTGGCACATGAGAGAACTTAATGGTGACTATTTTTATCATTAAGAAAATGTTTTCCTAAGTCACTGAAGAATCTATAACATCATTAATCAGGGTACAGTTTTCTTTCTTCCCTTAAAGATAGTATTCAGTGCTTCTTAATACAAACTATTGTTTTTTTTTTTAATGATGAGACTGAACATACAATATAATATTAAGTTAATAACTGAAATCACTCACTAGACTTTTAAATAACAGGGCCAAATGACCTCAAAAGGAAAGCACTAAGAGTGGGTGCCTCAGGTATCTAAAGGCTTCCTGTGTCATACCCAAGTAAGATATATGAAGTCTCATTTTTGGGGTGCAAGAGATAAGATGGGGATACTAAAGTAGCCCCAATAACCCTGGAATATCTTTTAGGAAAGAACACTTCACTTGGTTCTCATTATTCATGGTAGTTAATGTTCTATAAAATCACTGCAAATACTGAACCATTGTTCCTAAAGGAAATACAGGATTAGGTTCCTGTGAGCCTCTGTTCACATTTTTGTCAACTGATTGACACATAACCTTGTTATCTATGTGTTTCTATTTTAAAATACATATTTAATACACATTGTTGATTCATTAACATTGAACTATGGACAACAGCATTTCAACTAATGCCTGAATGAAGCTTATCTAACACACGTTTTCTCCAGAAGGCACATCATGGCCCTCCTGCACACAGGAACACCAGACTGCCCTGAGCTTGGGGCAATTTTAAACAGCAAAATCACTAACAGAAAGTACGATAATACAAAAAAACATGGTACCAAATTGACCACAAATAGGACACTTGTTTACAGTATGAGAACAGGAACAACACAGAGGGCTGCGTAGTTGGACAATGGCTAGGAAACCTGTGCATTAGGCAACTCAGTTTTCATCATTCTGTGTATGTCTATGAATGAGTGTGAGGGCACCCATATTAAATAGGGGAGACAAATGTGAACAAGTAGGTGAATTCACAGTTGCAAAATCCATGAATAATGAGGATCAACTAAGTCAACTTGAAAATTGACTCATCACTTCTCAGTAAGTCCAATATACCAAGTCTTTTCTTCAATGTTTGAAGGAAAGCTCTTTCTTTGGATAAGTATCAGATGAAGTGGTTGACTTGCATTTAGGGACCACATTGCATGAAAAGCACTAGAACAAAAATTTTTTTTTTTTATTTTACTTTTTGTTGTTGTTGTTGATTGTGCTATTACAGTTGTCCCAATTTTACCCCTTTGCACACCTCCACCCAGCACACCCCACTCTCTGAGGCAATGCCCACACCATTGTTCATGTTCATGGGTCATGTGTATAAGCTCTTGGGCTACTCCTTTCCTATACTATACTTTACGTCCCCATGGCTATTCTGTAACTACATATTTGTACTTCTTAATCCCCTCACCTCTTCACCTATTCTCCCACATCCCATCTAGCAACCATGAAAGTGCTCTCTGTATCCATGATTCTGTCTCTGTTCTTCTTATTGACTTAGTTTATTTTTTACATTCCATTGTTGATATATATTTGTTGCCAGTTTATTGTTCATAGCTTTGATCTTCTTTTTCTTAAATAAGTCCCTTTAACGTTTTGTATAATAATAATGATGAACTCCTTTAGTTTTATCTTGTCTGGGAAGCTCTTTATCTGCCCTTTAATTCTAAATGATAGCTTTGCTGGGTAGAGTATTCTTGGCTGTAGGTCCTTGCTTTTCATGACTGAATATTTCTTGCCAAATCCCTTCTAGCCTGCAAAGTCTCTTTTGAGAAATCAGCTGTCAGTCTTATGGGAACTCCCCTGTAGGTAACTATCTACTTTTCTCTTGCTGCTTTTAAGATTATCTCTTTATCTTTAAGTTTTGGCATTTTTAGTTGTTTCTTGGAGTGGTCCTGTCCTCTGAGTCTAGCTTGTTTGGGATTCACTGTGCTTTCTGGACTTGCATTTCTATTTCATTCACCAAACTAGGGAAGTTTTCTTTCATTATTTTTTCAAATAAGTTTCCAATTTCTTGCTCTTTCTCTTCTCCTTGTGGCACCCCTGTGATGTGAATGTAAGAACACATGAAGTTTTTCCATAGGCTTGTTAGCCTGTCCTCATTTTTTTGAATTCTTTTTTCTTCTTATTGTTCTAATTGGTTATTATTATTATTATTATTACTTTACTTCCTTATGTTCCAAATCATTGATCTGATCCTCAGCTTCATCCACTCTACTGTTTTTTTTCTGTAAATTGTTCTTTATTTTAATTAGTATATCCTTCATTTCTGACTGAATCTTTTTTATGCTGCTGAGGTCCTCACTCAGTTCCTTGAGCATCCTAACAACTAGTGTTTTGAACTCTGCATCTGATAGATTTTTATCTCCATTTTGTTTAGTTCTTTTTCTGAAGTTTTGATCTGTTCTTCATTTGCATCATGTTTCCTTGTCTTCTCATTTTGGCTGCCTCCCTGTGTTTGTTTCTATATATTAGGTAGAGCTGCTTTGACTCCCTGCCTTGGTATCATGGCCTAAAGTACTAGGTGTCCTATGGGGTCCAGTGGCAAAGCCTCCCCTATTACCCAATCTGGGTACTTGATGTGTGCCCTTTGTGTGAACTGAATACATCCTCCTCATATAGCTGAGCATTGGTTGCTATTGGCAGGTCAATAGGAAGGGATTTACCCAGGCCAGTTGACTGTAAGGACTGGCTGTAAGCACTGACTACCAACCTCCACCTTCCATGAAGAATCAGCTGTGCAGAGGCAGGGTGGTGGTGCTCTGGCATGGTCTGTGGTTGTTCACTGAGTGTGCAGGCTCTGGGATTTTCTGGGTGGTACAGGCCACGGTCATCCCCCATCTGTGCTTCTGCTGGTGCCACCTTGCATGAACTATAAAGCAGCCTGAGATGTCTGCTACTTGGGCTTGGAGATTCCCAGGCAAAGCCAAACTGTGAATCTAGGCTGGCTGCTGCTAGTGTCAGGTCTGCAGCCACTTAGCAAGAAGTATGGGGGTTGGAGGCTCACTGAGACTGACTGCTTCTTGTTTGATAGGATTTAGGTAGTTGTGAAGCATAAGCCAAGACCAATCATTCATATGAAAAAGTCATGATTAACAATTTGGATGGGTCATTGAGTTGGGTGGGAGTCAGATGGAGTCTCAGGAGATCTCCAGGGCTGGACAAATATTGTTAATCAAGTTAATGGAGTCTCAGATATGGCTCCCACATGCTGGCTCTGTGGCTCTGTTTGAGGGGGGCTCAAACTTTCTGTTTGAAAGAAAACTGTACCCCAGCTCTTACCTTGATGCCAGACACTTCAGTTCCTCCCTGTATGCCACTGGTGCCTTTCAAGCTGCTACCCTGGTGATGGAACTCCAAGAAAGTGAATCTGAGTAAGGCTATGTGTGGGTTCTTTAAGGGGAACTGCTTGGCACTCCTGAAGTTTCTTCCACTGACTCAATACCCACTAGTTTCTGCAGCCAGAAGTTATGGAGACTTATCTTCCTGGCATTGAAAGCCTTGGCTGGGGAGTCTGATGTGGGGCTGGGACTCCTCACTCCCAAGATATCCCGCCTGAATTTTTATCCACCTCACATGGGTTTGGGCCTATCCCTTCTCTGCATCTCTGGCTTCACTACCAGTCTAGAAGGATGTGGTTTCTTTAATTCTGTAGTTGTTGGATTTCCATTCAACTCTATTTCTGATGATTCTGAGTGATGGTTGTTCTATAATTTAATTGTAATTTTGATGTGGTTGTGCAAGGAGGTATGCTGTGTACACCTATGCCTCCATTTAGACCAGAAATCTAGAACAACATTTTAAACATTAGAACAAAACTTCTAGAGAGTCTGAGTGAGGAGATTCTAACTATGAGAAGCAAGAATGAACTGACACTAATTAAAAGATAAGTAAATTGAGGTCTCTCATCACTCATTTATCATGGAAGAGTAAATAAAAGAAAAACAAAAAACTAATAGTTTATAATTATGCAGTGTTTAAGTTTAACTTATCAGTTAAATATATGTTAACAAAGTAATTTATAAGTACTTTTACTATAATTTTTTGTACATTTTACTGATTGTGCTGTTACAATTGTCTCAATTTCTTTTCCCTTTTCTCCCCTCCATCCAATACCCTCCTTCCCTTCAGCAATCCCACTCCCCTTAGTTCATGTCCATGGGTTGTTAATATAAGTTCTTTGACTTCACCCTTTCCTATATTATTAACTTCCTCCTATTTTGTACCTAACAATCACGCTTCTTAATCCCTGAACTATTTCTCCATTTCTCCCCTTTCCCCCTCCCAGCTGATAACCCTCCAAATGATCCCCATACCTATGATTCTGTTCTTATTCTGGTTGTTTGCTTAGTTTCTTTTTATTTTTTTAGGTTCTATTGTTGATAGCTGTGAGCTTGTTGTCATTTTAATGTTTATAGTTTTGATCTTTTTCTTAAGTAAGTCCCTTTAACATTTCATAAAATAATGGCTTGGTGATGATGAACTCCTTTAGCTTTACTTTGTCTGGGAATCATTTTATCTGCCTTTCCATTCTAAACAATAGCTTTGCTGGATAGAGTAATCTTGGTTGTAGGTCCTTGCTTTTCATCACTTTGAATACTTCTTGCCAGTCCCTTCTTGGCTGCAAAGTTTCTTTTGAGAAATAAGTTGATAGTCTTATAGGCACCCCTTTGTAGATAACTCTCTGCTTTTCTCTTGCTGCTTTTAAGATTCTCTCTTTATCTTGAAACTTCGGCATTTTAATTATGATGTGTCTTGGTGTGTCTTTGGGTCTAGCTTGTTTGGGACTGTGCTTTCTGGATTTGTATGTCTATTTCCATCACCAAATTTGGGAAGTTTTCCTTCATTATTTTTTCACAAGTTTTCAATTTCTTAGTCTTCCTCTTCTCCTCCTGGCACCCCTATGATTTGGATGTTGGCACATTTAAAGTTGTCCCAGAGGTTCCTAAGCCTCTCCTTATTTTTTTTCAATCCTTGTTTCTTTATTCTTTACTGGTTGACTATTTCTTCCTTATGTTTCAAATCATTGATGTGATCCCTGGTTCCCTTCCCTTCACCATTAGTTTCATATGGATTTTCCTTCATGTCACTTAGCCTAGCCTTCATTTCTTCCCATCTGCATTTGCCGTACTGAAGTATATCTGTCGTCTGTGAGCATCTTTATCACCAGTGTTTTGAACTCTGCATCTGTTAGGTTGGCTACAGTAGTCTCTCTATATCGCGGTTCACTTATTGCGGCCTCACTGTGTCGCAGGATTTTTAAAAATATATTTAATTATTTATCACGGATTTTTCACTATATCACGGGATTTTTCGCTATATCACGGGATTTTGCAGTACTGTATACATATGTTGTTAAAGTTACGTAGGTTTAAGAGCGTAGAATAAATGTAAGGTTCCTACTTCGCGGGGGGTCTAGAACATAATACCCGCGATAAGTGAGGGAATACTGTATCTCCTCCTCACTTAGTTCTCCCACTTGAACCTTGATCTGTTCCCTCTTTTGGGCCATACTTCTCTGTCTCCTCAACTTGACCACCTCCTGTGTTTCCTTCTGTGTCCTACCATCATATTTTAAGCATTGTTGTTTTTCTTTTTTCTTTAGAAAAGTTGGTTTTGATGCCCCAAGAAAGAAGTCCCTGGTGTTTGAAAGCAGCAAGGTGTACCGGTAGGAGGACTAGAAGCCATGGCTTTCTAAAAGAGTTCTCTCCCTACACCCCTTAAATAAGAGCGTTTATTGATTCATGTAGAAAACAGCCACAACTAATTTCAATGAACTAGCCAAATGGGATCTTCTTCAGAAAGCTAGCTAATTTTCAAGGTGATAAAATGTTAGACCTGGATGAGAGTCTAACAGTCACCTAATTGAACACCTTCTTTTTCAGAGTAGAAAAAGAAGCTCACAGAGGTTAAGTGACAGAGCTAATTAATAATATAGGTATGACTTGATCAGTTAGAAAAATTATATGATCTCCCTCACTGGTGCAGCTCAGTGGACTGGGCATTGCACTGAAAACCAAAAGGTCACTGGTTCGATTCCTGGTCAGGATATATGCCTGGGTTTCAGGCCAGGTCTCTCTGGTTGGTGGTGTACGAGAGGCAACTGATCGATATTTCTCTCTGCACATCAATGTTTCTCTCCCTTTCTCCCTCCCTTCCCCTCTCTAAAAATCAATCAATCTTTAAAAAAAGAAAAATTATGTAATCATAATAGAGATTGATAGTAATTTGATGAAACCCATAATTAATTTAAAAAAAAATGAGGATGGGTGCTTGCCCTATTACAATTAAAATGTCATAAAAGCATATCATTTTAAAATATGTGGTACTGAAGACAAATTAAATAGACCAGTGGCATGAAATATTGGGTTGGCCAAAAGGTCATTTAGTTTTTTCAGTAAAAGACACATTTTTCATTTTACCAATTAATTGATTTGCATATTTTGAGTATGTTGGCTATCTCCTGAGTAGTGTAACCTTGACTATTCTCAATTACTGGTTTGATTTGATCGCTATTAACTTTAATTGGTCTACCTGACTATGGAGTATTGTCCAGCAAGACATCTCCAGCACAAAACTTTGCAAACCACTTTGACATGTTAGATCAATCACAGCACCTTCTCTATACGCTGTACAAATATTTTTTTGCATTTTAGTTGAGTTTTTACCTTTCTTGAAATAATAAAGCATAATATGCTGAAAATGCATATTTTCTTCCATCTTCAATATTAAAATGGCTACACAAAAAATTCACCAATTTTGATAAGATTTTTTAATTCACACTCATATGACAGCTGTCACAATACAATTTAACAAAATTGTTTCAAATGAAGTTAAAGACAACTAAGTGCTAGTAGAACTATCTTACAGAAATAAACAAATAAACTTTTTGGGCAACCCAATATAGAACCCAGAAACAAATCATGGTGTTTTTATATGGATGTTTGGGTAATCATCTATAGCATCACTTGAAATTATTCACCACAATAAGACAGAGATAGATTAAAGACCTAAATATTTTTATAAACTAGAAAACACAGGTAAAATATAGGTCGATATTTATCAGATCTCCATTTATAAGGTCATTTTAATTTTACAATAGTGGAAGAAATTACAAAAGAAAATAACTACTATGTAAACTTTTTAATCTTCTGTTTAAAAAATGACCAAAGTAAAAAAAGGAGAAATATATTTTAGCAGACTGATGACTATCTAACCAATATCCATTCTCTCCTTTTCACTTACTAACAGAACTCCAATTTCCTCAAAACACCAATGTATCCAATTTAACATCCTGTTTTAGACATCTTTGCAGTGAGGCATGGCTGTGTGATATGTTTAGATTGAAGGAATGTACTGAAGATGGCCAAATGAATCACCCAGAGAAGCTTCATAACAGAGAAAAACTGCAGGGAACCCTGGGCACTTTGCCCAGACCCCCTCGGAAACCCTTTATCCTCTCTGCGTGCCCTTACTTCTGTGGGTTCTGATCCTAATGGTTGGCACCTGTTACTTTCTTCAGGAACTAACTTTGGCTGTTACAGCCTCTCTGCCTAGATGTCAGAGGTCTGGGTGTTCACATCCCCATCCCCCCTCCACTGACGACACAGAGCCACTTTGCTTCAAAATGACACAAACCTGTATGATCTATGCTCGTAGTTACCCTTGAGATTAGGCTGAAGCACTTCCTTGTTTGGCTTCATCTTTTCCTCTATGCTGCTTACTTTTTTCCATTTACCAACTTCTCCTAGAAATGCTTCCTTAGTAAATCACTAACACATAAATGGGCCAGAGTCTGCTTCTGGGGAAACTGACCTAAGCCAGTCTCTGCTGGCGTGCCCTTCCATCTTTTGCTTCTTTGCCCTTCACTCTGCCACCTTTTTCCTTCCCGGAGCATGGAAGAAACGCCGGAAGGTTCAGCAGCCATCTGGCTACCTTGAGGCAATAAACACAAAGTCAAAGGTCCATGCACTAAGAATGATATAAAAGAAAGATGGAAAGAGCCCAAGCACTTGATGACATAATTAACTTATACAAACTCTGGACTGACACCCCCTAGACTTTGTTTACACGACTGCTGTGGCACATAATAATGCACACCCCCATTATGTCCACATCTTAATCTCTTGAACCTGTAGTTATGCTAAGTTACATGACAAAGAGGAATTACCGGTATAGATGTAATTAAGGTTGTGCTGCTAACCTTAGAAGAACAGAAATATTATTACATGTGGGCCCCATGTAATCACGGAAATCTTTAAAAGTGGGAGAGGGAAGCAGAAGAGATGTGATGAGGAGAGCAGAGGTGACAGTGATCATATGTGAGAAGGACTCAACCTGCCCTCACTGGCTTTGCAGATGGAGGAAGGGGTCACAAGCCAGGGATGTGGGCCAACTACAGAAACAGGAACAGGCAAGAAAACCGATTCTCTCCTCCATCGCCTCCAGAAAGAAACACAGCCCTGCCAACACCTTGATTTCAGCCCAGTGAGACCCGTTTTAGACCTCTGACCTTAAAAACTACAGAAGAATAAATTTGTGTGTGTAAGCCACCAAATTGTGATAATATGTTAAAGCAACGATAGGAAACTGATACACCTATGTCTGCTGGAAATTTGCTAAGGAAGTAGATTTGAAATGTTCCCATCAGGAAAAAAGAAAAGGTAACTAACTATGTGAGGTGGTGGATGTGTTAATTAACTCGATTTTGGTGATAATTTCACAATGTATACATATATCAAATCATCACCTTGTACACTTTAAATATATACAATTTTGTTTGTTAATTATACCTCAGTAAAGCTGGGGTGGCTAATACACCTGGTTTTCTGCTATTTGCAGCGTAATTCATTTCTAAATAATATGTTTAAACTGAAAAATGGATTATATTTTCAATAATAAAAACTCTTATACAATTCAATAAAACACACTAAATCCTATAAATTCATGGACAAATAACACATATGAAACAAAACCCACAGTTGGAATAAATGTGCTAAGAAACAACATGGGAACTGGTCTTTCATAAAAACATTTGAAATATTTTTTAAAATAGGAGAAAATCATTATATTATAAAAGTACATGAAGAAACAAGATATAGAAATCATACTGTATGTTTCCAACTACATTTTTAAAATGAGTATTGAGAAAAGGCTAAAAGGAAAGATTTTTAAATGGTGAGATTTGGGGTACTTTTTCCTTCTGTGACTTTTTTGTATGAGCCATATCCAAATGGCTGTTCCTCTCACTTTATTCAGCTCTCTTTAACAGGCAAATAAAAATAAACATTGCCTTAAAAATAATTACAACACAGAATGCTATTTGTGATAATACATGGAAGGAAATGGAAGGCCCAGTGCTGGGATGAAGGAGGGCATAAGGCTTTGCCTGGGAGCTCTGGGAAAGCCTCACAGAGGAGTGGTAACTGAGTGGGGTCATATCCAGGCCGACAAAGAAAGAAGGGCTCCAGGTAGAGGAACGGCTGCACACAAGCCCCGGCATGTTGAGTGAACGGCAAGCAGCTGTGACAGCTGGAATGCAGCATGCGCAGAAGAGAGCAAGTGGAAGAGTAGCTATGGACAAGTTGAAGTCAGACCTGAAAGGGCTTTACATCATGAATAGTAGAGTTTGACCTTTATTCTATGGGGAAGTAATTTTTGGCAGGAAACAGCCATGATCATATTTGTAATTTATAGAGATTTTTCTGCCAATGTGAATGAAGATGGACACAGGACCCAGAGGCGATGGGATAAATCAGTTCTATTGCCATTGTCCAGGCAAGAGGTCTGAAGTGAAGCACAGACAGGAGAGATGGAGAGAAAGAACAAATTCAGCAGATACATGAAGAAACTATGAACCAAGGGGAATGATTTAGAGGAAATAATGGGGTTGACTCCAAGTGTTTATTGAGCATCTTTCTACCATTTTCCCCTAGTTTTTAAAATGACAGCTAACATACACACTGAAAGCAATGCAATTACATGCATGGCACGTACAGCTCTATGGTTTTCACAGTGTACCACTCAGATAATCACCATGCAACGAGTTACTTCTTGGACTATTGAGGCCTCAAAGGAAAAGACATCTACTTGTTCAAGCCAAAAACCTAGAAGTCATCTTTTATTACTTTCTACTCCTGATATTATACATCTAAACCATCAGCAAGTCCTATCAGCTCTACTTTCAAAATAAATCCAGAATGCAGCCTGTTCTCACCATCTCCTGCTACTACCCTACTGGGAGCCAGCATCATTTCCAACCTGACCTCTTGCCATATCCTCTTGCCTGTTCTCCTCTCAGTCTGCCCTTGTCCCTGGCAATCTATTCTCCACACAGCTGCTCGAGTGGTCCTTTTAACATGGGGATTGCATCCTGTTCCTCCCTGTAATGAGTTAACCTTAATGGCACTAGCTCCTTGCTCCTCCTGATGTTGGAGCCATTTATCATGTAGCTTTGCAGTGACCTGGCCCACCCACTTTGATTCTGGGGTCAGCTGTGTGATTTGCATAGTAGATATGACCCAAGCAGAAGCTTACACTGGATTTGAGCATTAAGGCTTTTTCTTTGCACCTGAGCTGGTGCGGTGCAGTGGGTGAGTGCCATCCTGTAAACCGAAAGGTCACTGGTTTGATTCCTACCAATGTTTTTCTCCCTCTTTCTCCCTCCCTTCCCCTCTCTCTAAAAAATAAAATCTTAAATTAGAAAAAGAACACAAAACCTTTTCTTTGCAAAATTGTGCCATACTCCATGCTTCTCTGAAGTTAACACAGGTCAGAATCCAAGTCTCCCAAAATGCATCTGATTGGTAGAAGCTGATTCACAGCCACAGTTCTGCTGTAAGGGCATCTATGAACAATAGGCACTATACTATTGGAAGAAGCACAAGAATAAAGTTACAATGAATGGGGAATTATCCATTTCAGGGTATCACCACATTTTCCTGCTCAAGTGTGCCTTTCCTGATGGCCTTACGCAGTCTAGCTCCTATACCTGCCATTACCCCCGGTTCCCCCACTCTACTCTTTGACTCTCAGCGTCCCGGCCAGTATCCCACCTTTCCCCTGGACACTTTCCTGCCCACACTGACCCACGCTGGTCTCGGTCCCTCTCTGCACAGTGCCTTTTAGCAATCTCCTCCCAAACTCCACAGCTGACGTTAGATAAATGAACTTCTCCAATCTCTCTCACTATGCACCTGTCCCCCTTCCTTCCCACTGCACTCTGGACTGTATTCAGCTGCCCATCCTATCTTCCCCTTGTCCTGGAAACTGACCACTTAGTGTCATCTTTTTGGCTAACTTTGAATCCCTAAGAGCCTTAGTTCAGATCAATACAATCTCTCTTCTGATTTTGATTTTACTGTGTCACTTACGTGGAAATAGGACTGACTTACCCATTACAGACAACAACATAATACCTAGAGGTGGAATGTAGGTCCTTGAATATATGTCTACTGCCTGAGGAGAGAACGTGTCAGCATCCCTATGGGATTGAAAAAGAAGTACCTAATAGTTGGGGGTTTATGACAAAAGCCACCCACTGGTATTCCCAGCCCCAGTTTTGCCTCCACCTCAGAATATTCTCCACAGAGCAGCAGACAGATCTTTGTGAAGTTGTGCATTAGAGCACATCAGTTCCCTGATTATCTTTTTTATATATAATTTTTTTTATTATTGATTATGCTGTTACAGTTGTCTCCATTTCTCCCTGCTCCCCTCTCCCTCCAGTTGTCCCCCCCTCCTTAGTCCATGCCCATTGGTTGTGCATATAGTTCTTCTCAGCATCTTCCTGTCTACTCCACTCACTCCTACTATGCTTCTTAATTCCTGCATCATCTGCCTCCCTTTTCCCCCTTCCCCCTCCCTGCTGACCTCCCCACAATATGTTCCCCATACCTATAATTCTTTTTCCCCTCTAGTTGCCTTAGTCTGCCTTTGTTTGGATTCCCCAGCTTCTGCTGTTGGTTGTTGTGATACAGTTTTCATTTTAATGTTCATAGTTTTGATCCTCCTTCTTCTAAACCAGTCCCTTTAACATCTCGTATAAAAGTGGTTTGGATATAACAAACTCCTTCAGTTTTACTTTGTCCTGGAAGCACTTTCTCTGCCCTTCTATTCTGAATGACAGCTTCACTGGATAGCGTAATCATGGTTGTAGGTTTTTGCTTTTCATTACTTTGAATATTTCTTGCCAGTCCCTTCTTGCCTGTAAAGTCTCCTTTGAGAAATCAGCTGATAGTCTAATTAGGACCCCTTTGTACATGATTTTTCTCTTCTCTCTTGCTGTTTTTAAGATTCTCTCTTTATCTTTAATATTTGACATTTTGATGATAATGTGCCTTGGTGTGGTCCTCCCTGGGTCCAGTCTATCTGGAACTCTCTGTGCTTTTTGGGCCTGTAAGTTCACCTCCTTCCCCAAGTTAGGGAAGTTCTGCTTCATTATTTTTTCACATAATTTTTCTATTTCTAATTTTTCTTCTTCACCCTCTAGCAATCCGATAACCCAAATGTTTGTTCTCTTATAGCTGTCCCAGAGGTTTCTGAACCTCTCATCATATTCCTCACTCTTCGTTTCCTCTTTCTGCACTGGTTGACTGTTCCCTCTTTATGTTCCAATTTGTTAATTTGATCACTGGCTTTCCCTTCCTCACCACTTGTCTTGTATGTATTTTTGTTCATTTCAGCAGGACTAGCCTTCATTCCTTCCCTGTCTTGATTCAGCCCCACTGTTAGGTCTGTAAGCTGTCTTATAACTATGGCTCTAAACTGGGCTTCCAAAAGATTCGCTATTGGTTCCTCGGTCAAGGCTTTTATTTGTTTTTTCGTTAGCTGTGTGATTGGTATTTCAATCGTTAATTCTGCCATTCTGACCATTTTATTTATCTTTCCTTCTTGGGTGAGGCGCTGTCACACCTCCTACGCTATATTGGGTGGAGCCCCATGTGCTCGTCACAACCTGGTGACCTTTCTCACCACCCTGTGGCGCTTTGCGTGGGGGCGGGGGTCCAAGATGGATTCCAGCTGTTACTCTCCGCTGAGGAACCGGGAGCCGCCTTCCAATGGGGTCTGCCTTCCCAGGCATTGGAATGCCAAGCCAACGGATCTGGTCTGCAGCCAGGCCGGCTCCCAGGCGCTTCTCTCCTCCCCCCAAATACAGGCGTCTGCTTACCAGGTCCCGCTGTTTGCTGCTGCGGCTGCCACCTCCAGCACAGTTCGATCTTTCTCAGCCGCGGGTTCGTACTTCCTACCCATCCGGACGAGCACCACTTGTTTATAACTTCATACGTTGGACCTCCATGTAGCTTTATCTTCAGAAACTTCTTATTATTTTTAGTTTTGCAGTAGTTGTAATCCTTCTTAGTTGTAGAGGGAGACAGAATGTGTCAGTCTATGCCTCCATCTTGGCCGGAAGTCTTCCCTGATTATCTTTTAAAGGCCTCTCTTTGAGTCTAAAGTTCAAAGACCAACCCCCCCATTTTCTACCCCAGCCTGTTTCAACAGGATGGCCTCTTTCCCACTCTCCCTCCAACTCCAGACTTGACCTTGGGTCTTCAGTTTCTCAAGCAGCACTTTCTCTTTTCTCACAGATCTCCAACCTGCCCACCCCTCTACCCCCCAACCGATGGAGTTCCCTCTGCCTAGAGTAGTTGCCTCTTCACTTGGCTAATTCTCACTCTACCCTGGGAAATAACTCTGAGCCCTAGACCAGATTAGATCCCCCAGCTTTGTTCTCCCATAGCATCTAGTATTTCCCCAACCATTGCTACAGTCTCTTATAATTATCTATTATTAAATCTGTCTTTGCCAACAGGTTTTCTGGGTGACCATTATGCCTGTCTTGTCCATGACTGTATCCTCATCACCTAAAACAATGCTTGGCTCATAGGATCTGTCAACACAGATTTGTCGACTAACAGAATAAATTAATAAATTAAAGAATAAAGTCCTAAGAAGCAAAACCAAAAATAAATCTCATTGCCAAGAATTAGTCTGCATCCACTGAACAATACAAGTTTGGGGCCAGAGAATAAGAGAGGCACATGGGTAACCACTCTGTGCCTCAGTTTCCTCATCTGTAAGTTGGAGATACTAGAAAGCCTGTCTTACAGGGCTGTTGTGAGGTTTAAGTGAGTTAACAGAAATAAAGCACTTAGAACAGGTATACTGGCACTGTATGTGATTATTATTTTCTTTTATTCACATGGTCATTTTTCCTGGGTAGTAGACCTCATGCCACACAGGGAGTGTGGGGGCAGTTCACTGAGGCAAGCACGTGCAGGAAGGCGCATTTGTGAAGAGGCGATGTCCAGTGCCCATCCTAGAGGGGCAGAGAGCAGAAATGGCTGGGGCTGCTAGTCCTTGGAGAATCCTGTTACCTACAACACAGTACAGATTAGAAAGTTCTGAGCCTGCTCGGTGGAAATGCATGTAACACACTGCTGCATTTTTAGCCCATCTGGAGAGCTGGGCCCAATGAGTATTCCATCTTTATCCTCCCAAGTCCCCAAGAATAAGACATCAAAGAGCATGCTTGCATCCCTACAACAGATAACAGCACTGCCATAAGCTTCAGGGTCCACACAAGCTACAGATAGAATAAATTAATAATTTCACATATTTATAAAATATAAATTAGCCCAAGAAATACATAACTTTAAGTAAAATTCCTGCTTTTTAAAACTGAACAGAGAAATACTCTTTGATAAATGAAAATCTAGGAAGTTTTTATTATATGGCATCACCAAATTGGCATTTATCACATGGAATAAATCAGTTCTCTCTGATAGATAGATGTTGGCACAACAGAAGCATCAGGCTATTTTGGTACCGGGAGAGGGTTTGGAATCCAAAAAACTGACTTTTTAAAATTACATTTCATTATTTGGCTTTTTTTTTTTAACAACAGGAAAGCAGGTAATATGATCAGTGAGAATTCTAGAGGCTCTAGTGCATTTATATAAGCACAGTAAATTGCTCGTAAAAACCATGAAGCATTTACCTCTGTCTTTGTGTATAATATACCATGTCTGTGTGGAACCCGGTTCGCTTTGATGGTAAACAGCTATTCTTTCTGAAACCCTGCTTTCTCTTATTCTGCTCTGTGTTGAGAGGTTTCCTTAATAGCTGAACTGGTTTTCCTGGAAGAAGAAAAAGAAAGCAGTATGAAAATGTATTAGACTTTTCTTTTCTCTAATACTGTAAGGATAATTTACATTCATATGCAAAGATGTAAAGATCCATATTCCAGCTTTGCTGAGGAGCAATAAAAATGTAAAGCAGTATTCCATATTAAAAACACCATAGCAATGAAGAAATCTGTCAGTCTATGCTGCAAGGACATAATATACTGAAAACCAACTTTTTCTCTTCTCATGTCTCTGACCCTGAAACAGAACAGTATGTATATCTGCAAGAATGCCATAGGCATGTAGATTATTTATCACTGGTTTGGGGCTTATTTTGTTGCTAAATAGGCTTGAGGGAGACTACATATTATATTTCCAAACATTATTAAGGATACAACATTAGAAAAGACAGCAATTTTAAAACTTAAGGTTCTACTTCCCTCATAAAGAATGTTCCATTCAGAACCTGAAATTATATCATATATATACATGCACATACACAGATCAAGATATATATACATATATGTATTAAAAAATCAGGATTTTATAACCACGATAAAAAATAAAAAAAAGATTAAAAAAGGAAAACAAGCCCTGGCTGGTGTGGCTCAGTGGATTGAGTGTGCCAGCCTGTGGACTGAAAGGTTACTGGTTCAATTCTCAGTCAGGGCACGTGCCTGGGTTGCAGGCTAGGTCCCCACTTGGGGGGCATGTGAGAGGCAACCAATCTAAGTTTCTCTCCCTCTTCCTCCCTCCTTTCCCCTCTCTCTAAAAATAAAATACATAAAATCTTTAAAAAGAAAAGAGAGGAAAACAAAATCATTAGTATCACCTCCAGGTAAAGAAATATGTGAGCTGTAACTGGAGATGTTTTTATATAAAGTCAAGAAGACATATTCATATTGCAAAATGTATGAAGTTTTGCAGAGATAATAGCATGTCTCAAAAACATCCTGGGCTAGAACCTCTCCCTGTAGCTCAGGGTGTTCTTATAGAGCAGACCAAGGAGCTTGCCTCTGCCCTCCTCTCCTGTTCTCTGGCCTTTCCTAGATCCCTCAGTGAATTAGAACATTTCTCTTTGGCAGCAGAGCCTGGAAATGGCATTCAGAGGACCCAAAGTCAGCGGAAGCTCTCTGAGGGGCCCTATAGCCACAGCCATGGAAAAGTCAGCCCGAGATTCACCCAGAATCAGGCCTGTGAACTCCACTCCAGCCAGGGCCACCCAGCCTCTTGGCAATGCCCATCTGGCCAGACACTCCAGCACGGCAGCCCCACGCAGGACCACCTGAGAGAAGGGAAGAGATTCTTCCTGCTCTGCAGTCCTCCTCTCTTCATGTATATCTGAGCCAATTTCATCCTTCCCGTTAGCAAACCACATTGAGTGCAGAATAAAACAGCAATGCATAGAAAAAGGAAAGGCTAGAATCTGAGCTTGACAGAACCCTTATTACAGAAACTTCTTCCCACACCTATTCCTTCACAGCATAACTATTACATGGTAAATTCCAAGCTGTGGTCCTGAGGGATGGGCTGGATATAAAGCTTATTTTAGAACAGGGAAGATGAGAGATGGCCAATGTATAAAAACGGTCTTTTAATCAAAATTTGTATTGTACTAAGGATTCTGCATACATTAGCTCTGGAACTTCCTGTGATCAGATCATTCTATTTCACAGAGGATGAAGCCCAAGCTGAGAGACATGAAGGAGCTTACCCAAGATCACATAGATGGTAAGTGTCTGAGTGAGGTTCAAACCCAGATTTTTAAGAGCCCGTGTTTTTTACCACTGAACCAAATCATACTGTTTATCTTTGTAGATTAGGCAAATCTAGACAGTATAAAAAATAACCCACTTATTGATTTAATAAACAATGGTTTCATCAAAATACATATGACAACCTTATCAGTAGCATTTGAAAGACAGTCATTGCAAAGGCATAAAGAAATGTTAATTTGTCTTTATATCACACATGTACACACACACACACACGCAGATTTAAGTTAAATTAATGTGGCGTTGCAAATACAGAAAGTTAACATGTAGAGCTGGAAGGCTGTATTGTATGATTGAATGATCAGATTCAGCGGTCATAAGGGTTTTCCTCCAGCCATAGGACAAGAGCCAAGGTGGTTAACCCCAGGGGCTGCAAAGAGCAAGGTTGCTGTCTCCTCCAAAGAACAATACTATGAAGTGCCAGATGGTTTTCTGACTGAATCCTGTAACAGAAATGACATGAATGGAAACACTAGTGAGACCTAAATGAAGTCTAGTGCTTAGTTAAAAGTAATGTCAATGTTAATTCTCAGGTTTGACAAATGCCCCACATTAGGGCAAACAGGGTGAAGGGAACAATAGGAACATTTTTTGCAAATCTGAATGTTTGGAATCTCTCTGTAAATTTAAAATTATTCCAAAATAAAACATTTGGTTTAAAAAATTAAGTAAAATTTAAATATAAAAATGAGAGAGAGAGTGAGAATACTACAGGACAATAAGTCATCCTTCTGGACTCTCTCATGTCCAAAGGGAAAAACCATGTGGAATAATTTTGCGCAGAGATTGTTTGCGTGTTACTAATATGGTCACACAGATGTAAGCTCACTGACTGTGTATATTTAAAGAGAAAGATGATTCCCAAAGATTAGAAATATACATTAGTTAAGCCAAAATCTTGCTTTGTCTGGCTGGCTCTTGGGGGAGCTTATCCTCTTGCCAGCACCTCATTAGCAGAGATTCTCTTTACTGGAGTGAGTATAAAAAGAATCTACTACTAGTTACAAAAGGACTTGAAAAAAATAGCAGAAAATACCATGCTCCTGGATAGACTCACTATCTTAAAATTCAATTTTTCCTATATCAATCTGTAAACTTAACATTTTTTTTAAAGGCTATTTTTGTGAGGGAACTAGACAAGCTGATTTCAATGCCCATAGCAAGCGAAATTAGCCATGAAAATCTGGCAGAAAAGAGTAATAGGAGAGAGCAAGCTCTACCAGATTTCAAAATGCATAAATAAAACTGTTTTAAAAACAACATGGTGCTGCTGCAAGACTAAGCAAACTGATGTATGGAATGAAACAGAATGTCCAGAAATATACTAAACTCATGACATAATTTAATATATAGTAGTAACTTTTAACATTAATAAAAAGATGTGTATTATTCAATAAAAACAGAATTGAGGTAAGCAGATAGCAACATGAAAAATAACAGTAAGACTGGGTTTTTTTTTTTTTTTACCTTATAATTTCCATCAAAATAAATTCCAGATGTATCAAATATAAATCCATAGGCAAATAGATTTAAAATATGGAAAGATTTTTAAAATAACCTATTTTGGGAAAGGCCTCTTCAAGGTTAATATAAAACCTTTAAGCAATAAAAGATAAAGATCTGAATATTTGATTACATAAAAATAAAAACTTTCTATGCAGTGACGGATGGGAACTAAAAAGCAAACTGGGAAACACATGTTTGATTCATATTCTAGAGGAAAAAAGACTAGTATCATTAATATGTAAAGAATTATAACAAATCTATAAGAAAAAATAACAATAGAGGACTTCATGTCAAGGTGGCAGTGTAGGCAGACATGCCTCACCTCTTCACACAATGACATCAAAATTACAACTAAAATATAGAACAACCATCACTCAAAACCATTAGAAATTGAGTAGAAGGGAAGTCTGACAACTACGAAGTTAAATAAACCACATCCACTCAGACTGGTAGGAGGGACACAGATGCAGAATGGGCTGGTCCCTCACCCACATGTGGAGAACAAAAATTTGTGAGGATACCTCGGGACCAAGGAGTCCCAGCCTCACACCAGGCACCCCAGCCTAGGATTCCAGTGCCAGAAAGGTAAGTCCCCACAACTTCTAGCTGCAAAAACCAGCAGGCATTGAGTAGGTGGAAGAAACTTCTGGAGCCCCAAGCAGTTCCTCTTAAAGAGCCCACACACGGATTCACCTACTCAGACTCACTCCCTCTGATCTCCAACACTGGGGTAGAAGCTTCAAAGGCACCAGTGGCATAGAGGGAGGAACTGAAGTGTCTGGCATCAAGGTGAGCAGAGGCCATTGTCCCTTTTCTAAATCCTCCCCACACAAAACTGGGAAACTGGTACCATATCTGAGGCTCCATTAATCTGGCTAACATTGTTTGACCAGTCTTGAAGATCTCCAGAGACTCCACCCACCCACCTTATGGGCCCACCCAAGCTGCTATTCCATACGAATAGCTGGTCTTGGTTCATGCTTCACAACTTCCAAATCCTGTTAAATAAGCAACAACTGGTCTCAGTGAGCCCCAGGCCTGGCATTAGCATCAGCCAGCATAGATTCACAGCTTGGCTTCACCTGGGAATCTCCAAGTCCAACACAAATAGTAGACATATCAGATTGCTTTATAGCTCAGGAAGGGTGGCCCCAGGTAAAACACAGGTGGGGACTGACCTTGGCCTACACCATCTGAAAAACCCCAAGGGGAGCGCACCCAGTGGACAGCTATAGGCCACATCAGAGCACCACCACCCTACTCCTGTACAGCTGATTCTCCACAGAGGGCAGAGATTGGTGGTCAGTGGTCACAACAAATCCTTGCAGCTGACTGGCCTGGGTAAATCCCTCCCATTGATCTGCCAACAGCAACCAAGTCTCAACTATGAGAGGTGGGTGTACTCAGGCCTCATGAAGGGCACATCACAAGTACCCAGCTTGGGTGATAGGGGAGGCTGTGCCACTGGACCCTACAGGACACCTACTATATATTAGGCCACACTACCAAGACATGGAGTCAAAACAGTTCTATCTAATACACAGAAACAAACACACAGAGGCTGCCAAAATAAGGAGACAAAGAAACACGACCCAAATGAAGAACAGATCAAAACTTTATAAAAAGAACTAAACAAAATGGAGATAAGCAATTTATCAGATGCAGAGTTCAAAACACTGGTTATTAGGATGCTCAAGGAACATAGTAAGGGCCTCAACAGCATAAAAAAGATCTAGTCCGAAACAAAGGATACACTAATTGAAATAAAGAACAATTTACAGGAAAACAACAGTAAAGTAGATGAAGCTGAGAATCAAATCAATGATTTGGGACATATGGAAGTAAAAAACAACCAATCAAAACAAGAAGAAATCCAAAAAATGAGGATAATGTAAGCCGCTTCTGAGACAACTTCAAGTGTTCCAACATTCGCATGATAGGGGTGCCAGAAGGAGAAGAGAGACTTCCAGCCAATATGGAGACCTAGAGAGACAAGCTGCATCTCCCTTCACCACTAAGGAAGAATACAATTATCTCAAAACTAGAGACAACCAGAAGTTCCAGAAAACAGAGCTGCATGGAGTTCCAACTAACAGATATATAGAAGAAATACTCATCCAGACAGGTAAGAGGGGTGAAGAGGAAGCATTGTGGCGGCGGCAGTGGCAGCAGTGGCGGCAGCAGCAGGCCAGTGGAAAGCACAGTCACATGTTTTAAAAAAGTAGAAAGGGACACCTGGGGAATGCTCCTAGCACCAGACCAAACTATGCAGCTCATGGTTCCAGCGCTGAGGAAAATAAAGCCTCATTACTTCTGACTGAAAACCAGCGGGGGTTGGGGTGGAGGAAGAAACTGCCAGCCTCTCAGCAGAATCCACTTGTTTAAAGGGCCCCCAAGGTCCTAGAACATCCGCAGACCCACCCACTCTGGGAACAGTGGCCAGGGCAACAGCTAGAGGGGTGCCAGTCCCATACTGGAAGCGGGAGAACTGCCTGAAAAAGGGGCTAGTGCTGAGCAAGTGGCATTGTTCCCTCTCAGCAGCCTTCTCCACATACAGCACCACAATGTGGTGTTACATGTTGCCCTGCACTGACGAATACCTAAGGCTCCACCCCTTACAACATAACAGGTGCGACAGCTCTATCTACGACACAGAGGGAAATAAACACAGGAGCCTGTCAAGATGAGGAGATAGAGAAGTATGGCCCAAAAAAGGGAACAAAACAAGGTTCCAGTGGGAGAACTAAGCGACGAGGAGATAGCCAACCTAACAGATGCAGAATTCAAAGCACTGGTGATAAAGATGCTCATAGACTTGACAGATATGCTTGAGTACAGCAGATGCAGAAAGAAGTGAAGGCTATGATAAATGAAACAAAGGAAAATTCACACAAAACCAATGGTGAAGGGAAGGAAACCGGGGTTCAAATCAATGACTTGGAATCTTAGGAAAAAAAAAAAAAAACCAGTACAGAATGAAGAAACAAGAACTGAAAGAAAAAAAAAAAAATGAGGAGAAGCTTAGGAACCTCAGGGACAACTTTAAACATGCCAACATCTGAATCATAGGGGTGCCAAAAGGAGAAGAGAAAGACCAAGAAATTGAAAGCTTATGTGAAAAAATAATGAAGAAAAACGTCCCAAATTTGGCGAAGGATATAGACATACAAGTCCAGGAAGCACAAAGAGTCCCAAACAAGCTAGACCCAAAGAGGACCACACCAAGACACATCATTATTAGAATGCCAAAGGTTCAAGATAAAGAGAGAATCTTAAAAGCAGCAAGAGAAAGGCAGAGAGTTACCTACAAAGGAGTTTCCATAAGACTATCAGCTGATTTCTCAAAAGAAACTTTGCAAGAAAGAAGGGATTGACGAGAAGTATTCAATGTGATGAAAAGCAAGGACCTACAACCAAGAATACTCTATCCAGCAAAGCTATCATTTAGAATGGAATGGCAGGTAAAGTGCTTCCCAGACAAAGTAAAGCTAAAGGAGTTCATCATTACCAAGCCATTATTATATGAAAGGTCAAAGGGACTTATTTAAGAAAAAGAGGATCAAAACTATGAACACTGAAATGACAACAAACTCACAACTATCAACAACTGAATATCAAAAATAAAAACAAAATCCAACTAAGCAAACCAGAATAGGAACAAAATCATAGGTATGGGGATTATTTGGAAGATTATCACCTGGGAGGGGGAAGGGGAAGAAATGGGGAAATGGTGCAGGGATTAAGAAGCATAACTGGTTGGTACAAAATAGACAGGGGGAAGTTAGGAATAATATAGGACATGACCCATGGACATGAACTAAGGGTGGTGGGATTGCTGGAGGGAAGGGGGCTACTGGGCAGAGGGGAGCAAAGGGAAAAGAAATTGGGACAACTGTAACAGCATAATCAATAAAATATACTTAAAAATAAAATAAAATCAAAAAAGGAGAAGAGAAAGAGCAAGAAATTGGAAACCTATTTGAAAAAATAATGAAAGAAAACTTCCCTAATTTGGTGAAGAAAATAGACATACAAATCCAGGAAGTACAGAATGTTCCAAACCAGATGGATGCAAAGAGGCCCACACCAAGACACATCATAATTAAAATGCCAAAGGTTAAAGATATTGAGAAAATCTTAAAAGCAGCAAGAGAAAAGAAGTTAGTTACCTATAGGGGAGTTCCCATAAGACTGTCTGCTGAGTTCTTAAAAGAAACTTTGCAGACTAGAAGGGATTGTCAGGAAATATTCAAACTCATGAAAAGCAGGATCCTACAACCAAGACTGCTCTACTCAGCAAAGCTATCATTTAGAATCAAAGGGCAGATAAAAAGCTTCCCAGACAAGAAAAGACTAAAAGAGTTCATCATCACCAAGCCATTATTATATGAAATGTTAAAGGGACTTATTTAAGAAAAAGATCAAAACTATGAACAATAAACTGGCAATAAATTCATATCAATACTTGAATCCAAGAAACAAACTAACCAAACAAGAACAGAGAACCATGGATGTGGAGAGCATTTTGATGGTTGTCAGAAGGGAGAAGGGTGTGGAGAAATGGGTGAAAGGAGAGGGAGAGCCATGGGGATGTAAAGTACAGTATAGGAAATGGAGTAGCCAAAGAACTTATACACATGACCCGTGGACATGAACACTGGTGTGGGGATTGCCTGAAGGAGTGGAGGGTACTGGAAGGAGAGGGTCAAAGGGGAAAAAACCAGGACAACTGTATGGCATAATCAATAAAATATAATAAAAAAATAAAATAAAAAATAAAACTTGAAAAAAGAAAAATAACAATAGAAAAATGGGCAAAAAATTTAAACATACAGAATAAAAAATTCAAAGAGCTCTTTAAAGTTAGGCAAAGGTGTTCATCTTTACTTGTATGAGAAGTACACATTAAACTACACTGAGGTAGTATTTTCACTTTCCAGATTGCAAAGATCCAGAAGTGTGATAACAAACTATGTTTTCAAGGATGTGAGGAAACAGGCACTCTCCCATATGGCTGTGGGGAAATAAATTGCTATAATCTTTATGGAAAGCAAGGCAATAATTCCTATTAAAACCACCAATGCTGATACCTCCCAACCTAGCAAATCCAATTCTAGTTCTCTAGGCACACTCTCACAATTGCAAAATCCCACAAATTGTCACACTTTTGGTAATAGCAAGAGATTAGAAACTACCTAAATGTCTATCAATAGAGGACAGGTTAAATAAACATGAGAACATCCATGTAATGGAATACTATGCTACAGATAAAAAGAATGAAACAGTTTTATAGGGATTGAGAGTGAAATGCCTCCAGAATACACTAATTCAGAAAAAAAAAAAAAAAAAAAGAACAACATGTTATTGTTTGGAGGAGGGGATGTTTATAAATGGATATAAAATCTATGTAGGGGCGTGGTTGGCTGGGGGCACAAATGTAGGAAGAGACTTGGTGACAGAACTTTGTAAATTTTCTTTTTTGGGCCTCACTAATTATTTTATAATGAACACTAATTCCATTTTAATCTGGGAAAATCAACAAAGTTAATTTTATAAGAAATTCAGTTCAACAGCCTGGGACTGACTGCTCCACCACATTTCTGAGAAGAAAGGGAAAACAAATGAAGCCACCTGGATCTCCAGGCCCCTCTCCCAGATCCTCAGCCATCCCCACCTCTCCCTAGGAAAACAATGTCCCGCTAAGCCCTCAAAGCCTTCCAGCTCAGTTGTTAAGGTAATTGTGTTTACTCTTTTCCAAACAGAGTAATTTGAATCAGAAGAGTAAATGTGCTCAGTCTTCAGGTTCTTTGATGTCATCTTCCTCCTTGCCCAGCAGCTTGAGTTGCGCCCAGGGCACTGCTGCCCAGAGCGTGACACACGTTCTATAAGCATTGCCATAGCTACACCATTCTGCTTGTGATAATGACATAAAACAAATAAGAAAAATCGAATTTGAAATAACAGGCCCTGAAAAACACAAGCTGTGGACACTTGTGGAAATTAGGAAACTTTGGAGTATGTTAAAATTTCAGAACAATTTTCAGTGTGGCAAAGTCCCAGAGACAAGACTATTTTCTTTCCTGAAAATAACATCTGATTGACGCAAATGGTATGTTTGAAGCACTAAGAGCCAGAGCCTGTGCCTCCTGAGCCTATCAGATGCTTTCCCTCTAGCTGACCCTTGTTAAACACCGCATCGGCTCTAAAAGCGATTTTAGGATTTGAGGTTCCTAAGACTCCAAAGCTGGTGGCTATTTAGTCATGCAAGCTGGACCTGCGCAGGCAGAGGACAGGACCGCTGGTGCCCTGCTGCGCTAGATGAACCATCTAAGTCATCCCAGTAAGAGCCTCTAGTCTATGAGACACCTACTGTCTCCTTTGCCCTAAACCACCTGGTCATTAGTCCTTTCTCCTCCGTTTGTGGGGTCCTGGGTCTACTTGTCTGAAGCTTAGGTTCATTTTACTATTTCCCTTTTGTGACACTCCTTTTCCCCACTTTGCCTTGTAACCACAAATTTGAAGTTGGAAGGTTTTTAAGGAAAAACAAAATACTAAAAGATTTTTTTTAATCCTAGAATTTCCTTTGCTCTTTTAACACCCTGGGGTTAAGCTTCTTTAATGGCATTTAAATCCTTGGGTCTTTTTTTTTTTTTTTTTTTTCATTACTTTATGTACTTGCAATAAAAACATTCCTTTAGACTTTAGAAATTCTAAATAAAACAAGAACAAAAGAGTGTTCCTTTTTTTCAACTCTCCACCCAAATGTTACCATTGTAAATCAAGGTAAGGAAGTAAATTAACTGCTGGCATTTAAATGTTTGCTGTCCCAAATATTTATTCCTTCCCTCTCCTCCAAATTTGCTTAATACAAAACAATGCTCATAAAAACAATAAATATTCATTTGTTAAATACTAAAATTTGTAGATCAAAGTATTGTGTGGCCCAAATCCTGAATAACAAGCATGATGCTTTCTTTGTCCAGCAGGAAGCCCTCTGCTTCCCAGGAGCAACCTGACCAAGTTTCGTTTCCATTTTCTCCAAGTGCTGGCAGTGTTATGCATAGAAATAACAATATAATTATCACTCTATATTTGTATAATATACTTCGCAAATAGTTTCACTTACCCCTTCAGTGCACAGAGTGCTAGAATGGATCACATTCTGGCCTTCGAGCTGGGTTTGAATGCAGATGCTGTCACTTACCTAACAGCACACTGCCTCAGCTGGGCTCAGTTTGTCGTGGGCAAGACCAGAGGATGTGCCTACTTCAGTAGGATGCTGTGATGACTGAATGAAATAACGTGTCCACAGATGCTGGCCCCCAGCAGGCCTGACCACTGTTGCACACACCCTTGCTGTTTTTCTGTGTTGCAGGTTTGCCTCCCACTGCTAAAATGTGAACTCCTCTAAGAAGAAATTAGGTCTCTTTTACCTTTGAAACTGACTCGAGTGTACAATGAACGTACTGATTTTTTAATTCTTTCCTTGGGCTTACAAAACTGCTGTGTCCCCACCCACACAGCCTCAACAAGAGGGAACTAGAGCTTCCATTCTTCCTGCGGCGTTCCTACCTCTCCTTCAGCCCCATTCAGGCTGAATGTTTGCAAGAGCAGTGAGAGCCTCGGAGATGGGGCTCTCCCACAGTCCCAGTTTTGAACCATGCTAAGTTGACACGCTCACCCTTGCCAGTCTGACTTGCCCAGAGACTCATTGCCCTCCACCAGCTGTGCTCACCTTGTGCACATGCACAGGCTCACACAGAGGCGATGTGCGCACACACATGGCTCCCAGGCTCAGCATGCCGGGCAGTCCATGGAAAAAGGGTGAGGTTAGGCACTTCCAGTCAAGATGGAGGCGTAGGTAAACACGCTTCACCTCCTTACACAACTACAGCAAAAGTTATAACTAGACTACGATATAAACATCATCCAGATTTGTCAGAAAATTGAGCTGTATGAAAATCCAACAACCAAAGATTTAAAGAAGCCACATTCATCCAGTTGGGTAGGAGGGGCAGAGACACAGAGACACACAGAGAGGTGGAAAGGCATGGAGAGGCGTGAAGCCTCAGAGTGGTGCGAAGAGGCACAGAGATGCAGAACAGGTGGTCCCACATCTATGTGTAGTGAATAAAAATCAGGAACAAGATATCCCAGCCCCAGGCCAGACCACCCAGCCCAGGGTTCCAGTGCCAGGAAGATAAGTCCCCATAACCTCTGGCTGTAAAAACCAGTGGAGTATGGGGCAGCAGAAGAAATTGCAGGATTCTCAGGAGACTACTCTTAAAGGACTTAGGACTTAACGCAGACGCACCCCCTCTGGGATTCCGCACTAGGGCAATAGCTGGAAGAGCACAAGTGGCATACAGGGAGAAATTAAAGTGACTGGCAAAAGAACCCATATAAAAGACTCATGGACATGGACAACGGGGAGGGATATGATTGCGGGAGAGGGGGTGGGTTGGGTGGGGGAGAGAAATTAGGGGAAAGGGGGACAACTGTAATTGAAAAACCAAAATTAAAAAAATAAATAAATAAATAAAATAAAGTGACTGGCAACAGGGTACGTGATGGGAGACAGCTTCCTCCTCCTGGGCAAAACTCCAGAGACCAGGCAGCAGCATTGTCCCTTTTCTGAGACCTCTCCAACACAGAGCCACAGGGCAGTGAAGTGGGTTGCCCTGCCCTGGCTATTACCTAAGGCTCTGCCCCACACAATTTACAGATGCCTTTTCTAAGACAGGGAGTCAAGGCAGCTCTACCTAATACACAGAAACAAATACAGGCAGCCTGTCAAATTGAGAAGACAAAGAAATACAGCCCAAATGAGAGAACAAAACAAAACTCCAGAAAAAGAACTAATGAAATGGAGATGAGCAACCTATCAGATGTACAGTCAAAACACTGGTTATCAGGATGCTTAAGGAACTCACTGGGTTCTTCAACAGCATAAAAAAGAACCAGGAAGAAATGAAGGTTACATTAAGTGAAAATTTTAAAAATCTACAGGGTACCAACAGTGGAGAGGATGAAGCCAAGATTAACAATTTGGAACATATGGAAGAAAAAAGCATTCAATCAGAACAGCAAGAAGAAAAAAGAATTTTAGAAAATGAGGCTAGGTTAAGGAGCCTCTGGGAAATCTCCAAACATACCAACATCCAAATCATAGGGGTGCCAGAAGGAGAAGAGAAAGAGAAAGAAATTAAAAACTTATTTGAAAAAAAAGTAATGAAGGAAAACTTCCTTAATTTGGGAAAGAAAATAGACATACAAGTCCAGGAAGCACAGAGAGTCTCGAACAAGTTGGACCCAAAGAGGACCACACCAAGACACATCATAATTAAAATGCCAAAGGTTAAAGATAAAGAGAGAATCTTAAAAGCAGCAAGCAAAAATCAATTAGGTAACCAACTGGGAGTTCCCTTAAGACTGTCAGCTGATTTCTCAAAAGAAACTTTGCAGACAAGAAGGGACTGGCAAGAAGTATTCAAATTGATGAAAAGCAAGGACCTACAACCAAGATTACTCTATTCAGCAAAGCTATCATTTAGAATGGAAAGGCAGATAAAGTGCTTCCCAGACAAGGTAATACTAAAGGAGTTCATCATCACCAAGTCATTATTATATGAAATGTTAAAGGGAGTTATATAAGAAAAAGAAGAAGATCAAAATTATGAAGATTAAAATGGCAAGAAATTCGCAACTATCAAAAACTGAATCAAAAAACAAACTAAGCAAATAAGCAGAATAGGAACAGAATCATAGGTATGGGGATCATTTGGAGAGTTATCAGCTGGGAGGGGGAAGGGAAAGAATGAGGTAAATTCGGAGATTAAGAGGTACAAATTGATCAACAAATGGTGTTGGGAGAACTGGACAGGGACATGCAAAAAAATGAAACTAGACCACCAACTTACACCATACACCAGAGTAAACTCAAGATGGATCAAAGACTTAAATGTAAGCCATGGCACCATAAAAAAAAAAAAAGAAGAAGAAGAAGTACAAATTGAAAGGCACAAAACAGACAGGGGGATATTAAGAACAGTATAGGAAATATAGTAGCCAAAGAACTTATATGCATCTCCCATGGACATTAACTAATGGGGGAATGCTGGAGGGAATGGGGGTACCGGATGGAGGAGGGCAAAGGGAGAAAAATTGGGACAACTCTAATAGCATAATCAATAAAATTTATTTTAAAAATTATTTTGACACACCAGTTGAAAATCACTGACCTAAATTATAACTTACTTTAGTATGTTATTCAATGTATACTTAAATGATTTGCTTTTGTGGAGTACAAAATGCTAATGAGTCACTAGATGGATACTGCAGAGGTTTCCAGTTCTCGATGTAATCTAAAATAAAATAAAACTTTCTTTATATGGGTGGGAAATAAAAGAAAGGATGAAGTTAATTCATAAACCTGGTAAATATTCTTTGGTGAGATGGACTACTATCCTACTAAATTATTCAGTGACACATCTTTACTGCTGGACTATTGAGCCATCATTGTGCCAGTTGTTGTGAGTAGGACACTATAAGACATGGTCCTGGCCCTCAGTGCCCTCCAGTAGAGGTGGCATGGGGTACAGTTTCCACATCCCAGCTCTGCCACTGACCACCTAGGTGACCCTTAATCTAGCTCTGAGCCTTTGTTTTCATTCTGAGAAACTGAGATACTCTGCTTCGCAGATTGGTTCCAGGAAGAGAAATATGTCGTATGTGACATATGGGGCATACAGCATGGGGGAGGGGTTCAGTAAATGACAGGTCTTGTTTTGTTGGTTTTTGAGGGCTTGCTGAGAGGCACATAGGAGGAGGGGTAAACATGTAAAGAAACCCCAAGGGCACCAGAGTGGACTACTCCAGAAGGTAGAGTTCCAGGGTAGTGAACAAAAAGAATGCATCGTCACGCCTTCTGGGGTGGGGACGTCCTTCATAAAAGAGGTCACATGACTTGAGCCATGAAGGGTGTTTAAGTACAGGACAAGTGGTGGAGACTGGAACGGTATTGTAGATGAAGGGAACAGCATGAGCAAAGGCCTGAAAAACTGCATGCAGGGCAGAATTCCTGGAACCTGCAGTGCAAGCCCAGCCCACATGGCATAAGACTGTAGTGTGCAGAAAGGAAGTCTGAGGGAGAATCAGTGACAGAGTATAGTGGAGTTTTAGCCTCCTGCTTGTAAGCACAGGAGTGTGTTCATTGAACATATCTCCTCTTGAAAATCTTTATCTTTATTCATTTACTTTGGAGAAATAATATATGCTAATTGTTAAAGAAAAATCAAGTAGTAGAAAAGTACAACTGATCCTGCTCCATTCCTCAGAGAAAACAGTTTACTGTTTAGTTTTCTGGACATTTTATTGAAGAATGTTTTAAGCTAGAAAGTGTCATAAACAGATTTTGTTGTTTTTAAAAAAAATCACTTTGGACATAAAGTAGGGGGTGGGGAGACTGAGGCAGGTGACGAGGGCAGTTGGTTCAGAGACGCTGAGACCCACACGGAGGCAGCACAGTGAAGGGGGCAGAAAGGTGGACAAAGAGGGAGTCCGGGATGACTCCTTGATTTTGGCTGAGGTTAATGAGATTGGAGATACAGAAGAAACCTAGATTTGTGAGAAAATGTTCTTATTATAATTTTGGACATCATGAATTTGATGTGGCCACGGCACATGTGGGAAAGGACGTCCTAGGTCTGGGGTTGAGGAGTGAAACCCAGCTTAAAGAAGTAGACATGGAGTAGATTTCATATCATGGCGAGATTGGTCAGGGAGAGCCAGAGGAAGGCCTAGAGTTAAGAAATGAGCAGAGCCCTGACCAGTGTGACTCAGTTGGTTGGGTGTCGTACTACAAGGCAAGGGGTCACCAGTTAGATTTCCAGTCAGGGCACATACCTGACTTGTGGGATCAGCCACGGGTTGGGGCACCTACAATAAGCAACTGATCAATGTTTCTCTCCCTCTCTTTCTCCCTCCCTTCCCTTCTCTCAATAAATACGCAAATAAATAAATAAATAAATAAGAGCAGAGACAGATTTTTACAAGGAGATGGACAAGGAACAGACCCAGGAGGGAAAAAAGTCCAGTGTCGCAGTCAGAACAGAACTTCAGGAAGGATCAGCAAGAAGGGAACAAGTACATTGACTCATGTGAAAATGAGCATTGCTCTTAGTGTTCATCAGGGGGCTTTACCAGAATGGGTTCAGCTCATCATGTATGTATATTATTAGAAAAGAACAGGAAGGAAATATAACATAATGTCTACAGTAATTATTCTGGGTGTCGAGATTACGGGCGACTGCTATTTCCTTTTCTTCCAAGACAAGAGATGAGGGATGAGGGAAAAAGAAAAAGGTATGATATTCCCCAAGGAGACATTTAAAAATTATACAGATGAAGCAAATTCATTCAACATGCCCAAGCATTTAAATCATAAGAGAGATACCAACTTTATGGGGAACAAGGCATAAAATAATATTGCTGCTACATATCATTGCTTGCTGTTTTCTAAAGGAGCCACAGAAAGCATGGTGAGAAGCTCTTTGGTTCCCCCCAGAGACCTGACAAAACCAGTTAAGGAACTAGGAGGAAGTTCCCCAAACTTCAGTCATTTAAGTCCATGATTTTTGTCAACTTCCTTTACCACCACTCTTGTTATTTAATCAACACTGTATTTAAACCAACTCACTTTTAAACTTGAATGGATCCATTTATATCACAACTGTAAATAGAAAATCATTATCACAGTAAATTGGTTAGTTTAATAAAAACAAAACAACTGTCAGTAATTCTAGCAAGAAGCTTTCAACAACCCAAGGTTTTCAGCCTGAGGCCTGAATGAGCTAGCTCTCTGGTAAAATGGAAGCTCTACAAGCACTACAAGTGGTGAAAAGCCTTACTGGCACTGCCTTAGTATGATTCCTTCAGAAGCAAACCCTTTGACAAGAATTCAGTTACAAGTACTCTACTTGAAAGGTGAAGGAAACATGGAAACACAAATAAGGGAGTTGGGACTTGCGATGGAAAAGGGAAGGAAGTCAAGAAATGATGTGTTATCAGGCCAGCGATCTCTCCAGGAAACTGGAACTTAATCCCCTTGGAGAACTCTGGAAGCCAGTGCGGAGTACACTTGAGACTTAGCCCCCCCACCAAGGGTGAGAGAGCTAGGGTATTTCTATACCCACTGTTGTCCAAGGCTGATTCTGGGGACATTAATTCCCCAGCATTCCTAGGCTGCCTTGTGGGCAGCAAGGCAGGCCCCAGAGGCAAGAGAAGACCTCAGGTAAGGAATTCCAGAGCTGCAGTTGGAAGTCTGGCCGGAGTACACTGATTTGATAAAGGCAAGAGATACAGGCCAGCCCTGCAGAGATTGCTAGACACTACACTGAGATTAAAAGATAATATAAAAGGAAATAGCTTTCCCATTATTTACGTCAACGGAATTTATGCTAGACCTATTAATCACTCAAAATCATCTCCCACACCACCAGGCTAAAGCTTCCCCACCCCAGTAAGGCCTGAAGCCGCTCCAGAGGAATAGAGCCTAAGCCAGCCACTGTTCTGCGGGGCCTGGCTGAATCTCAATCATGCCAGGCCACTGAGAAACAGACCTTTTAAAATACATTTAAATTTAAATTTACTTTCCTCCCTGTCAATTAGAAATAGCCTCATCATATCTGCCTGCCCAATAGAGTTGTCAAAAAGATTCTTCTTGTCCTGGCCGGGTAGCTCAGTTGGTTAGAGTACTGTGCCGATATGCCAGGGTTGCAAGTTCCATCCTGAGTCAGAATCCATACAAGGAACAACCAATGAATGCATACATAAGTAGAACAACAAGTTGATGTTTCTCTCTCTCTCTTTCTCCTCCTATCATCAATAAATAGAAATTTTAAAAAAGATTATTCTCCATGAAAGCAACTCCTTAAGATGAAAACCTATATTGGCAATATAGACAAATGAGAATGATTGATCATTTTTAAAAGTAATTTTACCCTTATAAAAAGACCATCATATTCCTTGATCCATTTAAAATGATTTATTTGCAAATATCAAGCTACTCTATCTATTGCTCACAACTACACAGGGGATAACATATAACGGTACCAAGTGCTATGAAACTGTGTGTATGTATGTTTAAATATATTTTTTTCCTTCAGCAAACATGTATTGAACTCTTTTGATAAAACAGGAACTGTTCTAGGAGCCTAGAGACATAGCAATAAAGGAAACACAAAAATCTCTTCCCTCCAACGGACTGCATTCTAGTGGGGAAGATGGTCAGTAATGAAATGAGTAACATATGGAGGATTCAGCTGGCAATCGTCGGTAGCCGTCCGTCTCGAGAGACGATGGGGTAGCTTCTTAAGAGTCTATCTGCACCGCCGAGAATGGCTGTGCAGTCCGACTCGGGAGTGACACGGTATCTGTCTCCTCCCGTGTTGAATCGACATCTTGCGATGACGCTGGAGTGTCCTCTCCAGTGAAGCTGAAGCTACAGAGCCTGGGCAGGGTGATATGGAGGGTCTGCTGTTGCCCATGCAGCAGACCCCCCCTCTCTTCGCAGCTGAAGGGTCCAAGGGAAAGACGGAGTCAATACAGCTTGGCTTCAGGTGCGCCGCAGGAGTTGCCGGTGTTGACTACAACGTCAAACCGCCTTAGGGACTCCGGCTCCGGATTTTCTGTCGGGGTTTACTCCCTTAGCCTTTCCCCTGAAGAGGTATGCCGCAAGGCAGCGGAGGTTTTTTGGAGTCAGAGTTTTCCTTCTCTGATGTGCCCTGACTGGAAGATCGAACCAGCGACACTTAGCTCTCAGGCCGACGCTCAATCCACTGAGCCAAACCAGCCAGGAAACAGCTGGCAATAAGTGCTACAAATAAAGCAGGAAAAGAGGATGGGGCGTCCCAGTGGCTAGGAAGGGGTTATAATTTTAAATAGGGTGCTCAGAGAAGGTTTTACTGACAAGGGATATTTGGAAAGACCCAAAGAAGGCAAGGGAGTAAGTCAGGTGAAGATCTGGAGAAAGATTACGACAAAGAGAAGAAAAAGCCTGTGCAAAAGTTCCAGGACAAGGACATGCCTTAGATTCAAGGAACAGCAAGAAGCCCGGTAAGGCTGGTGCAGAGTAAACAAGGGGAAGGAAAAGCAGTGAGAGATGAAACCAAAAAAAGTCAGGGGTAAGTGTAGGTAACATAGTCTTGTAAACCATTGAAATGGTAAACATCTGGATAGTCCTGAGCAGAGGAAAGGCCTGGACTCAGGTTTACATGGGTCACTCTGGTGGCCATGTAGACAACAGACAGGTGTGATGAGGGCAGAAACATCAGTTAGGAGGCTACTGTCGAAATCCAGATGAAAGATGATGGCAGATTGAGCTAGAGTGGTGAGAAGTCATTGGTTCTGGTTTTATTTTGCAGGTAAAGGACTTGTAGCTAGATTAGAAATGGGGAGTAAGGCAAAGAGACTTCTGGCCTGAGCAGCAGAACAGACCTGCCATTTCCTGAGAGAGAAGACTATGGAGCAGCAGATTTGGGGAAAGATCAGCTAGATTTTGAATATGTTAGGTTTCAGATACCTGTTAGGTATCCAAATGGAGAGGTCTTTAGGCAGCTGTCCATGCAAGTCTAGAAGCCAGAGCTAGGTCTGAGCCAAAGATAGAACTTTGGGAGTTGCCAGTATCTACAAAGTAAGCAAAGGCATAAGATTGGACAAGGTCATCAAGAGAATGACTAGATGGAAGAGAAGGGGCTGAGAGGCTGGCCACAGGGGCACTGCCAGCTTCAGGTGAGGGAGAAGATGAAGAATAAGCCAAGGAGACTGACAGGTGATCCAGAATCCCAGGAAAGCACCGGAGCTGATGACATCCTGGGAGAAAGTGAGAAAGTGAAGAAAGAGTAATCAACTGTGTCAAATGCTGATGATGAGTCAAATAAGAATTGACCATCAGATTTAGTGAAGAGCTGGGGCCAAAAGCATGTCTGAAGTATGTTCAAGAGAGAACAGGTGAAGAGACATGTGCTTATACCTGCTACCCACTGTGTACCAGTGGTTTTAGCACTGTTTGGAACCTAAATAAAGAAGCCTGACGTTTTTTCCCTGACAAAATAAAGTATAAACATTAGATTTAATTGATTAATTTGGGTTAACAAAACAGCCTTTTCTTCAACAGTAAGGTGTTTTGCCTAAGATATTTAATGATTGGTTTCATTTTCCTATTTACTTTTTATAGGAACAAAAATGTTGACTACATACTGCAAAGTCTGTAGTATATATGGTGGAAATTCTGCATATATAGTCACTGTTGTAAGTGCCTTGCAGTACCTAAGTCAGAAAGTAAGTTTCTTTCCTTCTCTCTGTTCCCTTCTGGTGAGGCACCAATGATCTGGAAGATAGGGAAAAGGAGAGTAAGATGAAAAAGAGGAGCAAGCAAAACCTCCAAACTATCTCCAACAGGATGATGAAGTTAGTTCACCAGTAGCAACATAATGGGTGAGCACAAAGTCACATGCATCAGGGTTCACAGTGAGGCTGGTAGCACAATCACTGACTCATGCGCAATGTAAATTGGGTTACCAAAATAAAAAGAAAAGAGAAATTGCCCCCTCTTCCCTTTTAAATTAAATCTTGTGTCATGTTGATCAGAATACAATTTTGAGTTTCTAACTGTATAAATTAGTTATAATGTCGGCAAGTATCATCTTTATTTGATTGTAAATTCCTCTTTCATCTTAGACAAGAAGAAACTGTGAGGAAATAGGATATCACTCATCCCCTGATTAATGAGAAGTGTGGGCAGTTTTATTCAAAGGATCATAGTCTTAGGCTAGAAATATAATGATTATTTTATTTATTTATTTTTCTTTTCTTTCTTTTTCATCTTTTTTCTTCAGTAAAAAAGGAGCAGAAAGAGACAGTACAGCCGAAATAGAGCTACTTTCATGAAATGTTTCTTCCACAGTGCTGGGAGCCCTAAGATAACAGTCCTGTATTCAAATGTGAGAGGCAGAAAATGTAATTTACTTGAAGCATTACATGAAACAGAATAGGTTTGGTTTGTTTTTTTTTTTTATAGAAAAGCAACCATAGTAAAGTGAAATACTCACAGTAACTAATGTACGATGTCCATTTGATTTTCAACCTTTTTCACTTTGAGTCATCAAAAAATAGATATAATGAGAATGAGTGTCATTTAAACATCAGTTTTGCTGTTGCTATTGTTGCAGTAATGACTATAATTAATCAGAGTATTAACTCTTGCATGAAAAACAAGCTAATAAATGCCCACCTTGGTTTACAAGTGGAAGGGACAGAAGAAAATGTTAATTAAGTAAACTTCCTCTCTTGCTTCTTTTTCTCAGATTGTAATTTAACATTTATAATTGCTCTGTCTTTCTTGTAGAAATGGATCTTTTTTATCTTAATTTTCAGCTCACTTATTATTTCTTAACTACAGTTACTGTACAATAGTGTTTCTTACCTAGCTGACTCTTTCTGGAGACCAATTCACCACCTTGGGCATCAAGTCATCCTTCCTATCAGTTCTTAATTCTCTTCATTTTCAGGGGTCAGACTATGAAATTCTCATAGCTCACCAGTGGAAAGAGTTTATCAAGTGATTTCACACCCCGCATGCTGCAGGGTCCATGAAGAAAGGGGGACAGATGAAAGGCATCAAGAAGCAAGACAGCAGCTCTAGAGCATTTTTCAGTCCACCCTCGTAGTAGTAAATCCTGAATGTTGTTTTCACATTATTGTTTTTTATTTCCCTCACAGCATGCAATGTCTGTTCGGACTACCAGGATAGTAATCCAAGAAGTTGTGACACTTAGCTAGCTAAGAAATTATCTGACCTGAACCATACTGCAATCCATTCCACAGACGGCTGGACAATTCTGACTTGTTTACTGATCAGATAGTTCAGGCATGGGCCATTGAACCCATATTTAAATTGATTAAATTTTCCCCTTCCTAGAAGCCCAGGTTTATTTTCGTGTAGGGCCAAAGGGAGAGAGAACTGAGAGACACAGAAGGACGCTGAGTGAGAGAAGACAAGAATGTCAACTATTCCACAGTAAGGGGAAAAAGCATCAGACTGCATCCTGTCTGTATTTTTTAACACATCCCATAAGAGAAATCCAGGAAATGCCCCTCCCCCTCGTTTTGGGGTTACAATGAGTACTATTTTGTGCTGCAGCCAAGAGACCCTCCTGTTAGCTGTGCTCAACTGCATGTACACAGTGGACTGGATCAGACAGAGAGGCCAGAGGAGTGCTGAGCTCAGGAGCATGTGCTGGAGGCCTACACAAACCCACGGTTTTGCTCTCCTGTCCACTACCCCCACTCAGGATCCTCACATTCCCAGATTTTTGGAATGTGAGGATTACCCCATCACTTCCTTCGCAACTCACCCGCACAGTCTCCTCCCCAAAGCACCATGACTGGAACACCCAAGACCTCTTCTGATTGTCGTGCCTGTTGGGGCCACAGACATCATTTCATCTATTACACTAAAGAACAGTCTGTAATACAAATATTTCACTGAATTTACTTGGTCAGTGTTTCACTTCAGCATTTCAATAGTCAACCCTATATCATGAGTTCCATTTCTGCCCTTCCTATAAAATATATTAGCAGCACATTTTCTGGAAAGGCTTATTTTCATCTGACAAGTTTTTCAGATGGAGAAAATAAATCACAGAGAATTTAAGGGATATTGCTAAAGCAGTCAACAAGAAAAGAACAATCTAACAATATATGACATTTTACCAAAAAAATGTAGCTTTAAAAGTCGCTTTCCATGTTGGAATTTCTTGGGTGATGGAAATGTTCTGTATCTTGATTGGAGTGGTGATTTCACAGGTGTATATATTTATAAAAGCTCATTGAATTATACACTTAAAACTTGTATACTTCACTATGTTCACATTTTACCTTAAAAATAAAAAGCCCAGTGCTGGCCAATGTGGCTCAGTTGGTTGGAGCGGCATCCCATACCTGAAAGGTCACAGGTTCGATTCCCCATCAGGGCGCATACCTAGGTTGCAGGATTGAGCCCCGGTCCAGGCGGGAGCACAAATGCATGTAATCCCCAGTTGGGCACATACGCTCCCTGGTCCCAGGATGTAGGGAGGCAACCAATCGACGCTTCTCTCTCGCATCAATGTTTCTCTCTCCATTCTTCTCTCTCTAGAAGCAAGAAAGAAAAATGTCGTCAGGTAAGGATATAAATAAATTAAAAAGCCCATCGTTTGCATTGCTGTAAATGGCCATAGCGCCCCTTTGCATTAACTTCTGCATGCCCACCAGTGGGACCTGAAATGTGTCTGCTCTGACACAGTGGCTCTAACACTGTCACTGCTGCCTCGTCCTCTTGTCTTTGGTGACTTAATAATTTCTTTCTACTTTTTGTTATTGTTGTCAAAATAACCCTAGGATCGGCTCTTTCATTTTTTAAACCTTTTTTACCATATTATATTTTAACATTTTTAATTTTTCTTCCTTTAATAATATTGGCTCATTGCATATATTATTAAAAGCCCAAAGAAGAGGAGAAGATCCACCTGTGGCCCACTATTCAGAGAAAATGTCCATCAGTATTTTAGTCTATCCTTCTAGATATATTCAGGAGATACAGACTGAGTGCCCACTTTGTCACAGAATTGTTCTAGGCACCAGGAAAACTGATAAACAAGATAGTGCCTTTGTTCTCACAGAGCTTAGAGGCTAAAAAATAACATGTAGTAAGAGATATTAAGCACCAATATTAGTTCTTCTATAATCTTTTGCCATTTAACAATTTAGCATTGCTACCTTTTCAAGTGAATAAAAATAATTACATGATATCATTTTCATAGCTGTATAATGCTCCACTACATGGCTAAATTAGAATTTATTTAATTAATAAATCCCCTAGTTCAAACAACTAGACCTTTCAAAGTTATAAACTACTCTTCTATGAACATACCATTGAGAATCTTTTGCGTGTATATTTAGTGATCTTCTTGCTGGCAAAATAATTTCAGAGATCATTGTTAACATACTTAACTGTTTTCTTTTAAACACCCTTCACTTTAGTGGTTGCATAAGCTTATTCCTTAACCCTCTGTACTGTAGATGAAAGAATCTATAGGTCATTTTCAAAATCATGGTAAAGGGTAGCATGCTCGTGCACTTATGTCTACATAATGCCTCTCTACCATTAAGGCACTTGAAGGCCTTGAAGGTAGATCCCTCACCAGAAGATTCTTTACCCATTTCTTCCAGGAAATTACCTGACTTTTTATTGTACCAGGGTTTAAATCTCTGAAATGGGCAGAATGACTTTTGCAACCATAAAGCATTTTCCTAAGTCTAAGGCTACTACTTTATGAAGCACCTTGTTTGAAAACTTCAGGCACAGGACTGAGGAGATTTACTATCTGGCCCAAGTGTGGCCAAGAAGTAGTAGAGGGAGGATAGCTGAAAATAAAGTGTAGGGCATGAGTGGGAGCTCACCACGCTATCTATTTCCTGAGAAACCTCTGATCCTAGATGACTTGTAGAGAACTTAGCATTTGCAGAGGAGGAGAAAGTCACTTTAGAAAACATGACACAGGAAACCTTCACCTTATATATTTCTAAGAATGTAGCAAAATACTCAAACAATTCAGTGAGCCCCTATTATGCGTAAAGCACTATTTTAATCACTTAAGATGATTTTTACAATCTCAAACTAGTTCACAAACTCATTTCACCCTCCAAGTTGAAAGTAAGTTTATATTTGCTGTAAAAATAGTATATAACATTATAATATTCTTTGATACATTTTTGATCATCTGCTTTAAGAGAATTGTGCAAGGTACTATTGTAGCAAGGGGCCTACAAAGATGAATCAGACAAAAACTTGTCATTCAAGAATTGACCCACTACAGCTACAGTGTCTAGTCTGGTAGCTTCTTGCTATAGGTGCTGCTGAATGGTGTAAATTTGGCTACTGTGAAATAAGAGTGCTATAAGTAAATGACACACCAAATTCAAAAACTTAACATGAAAACAAGAATGTAAAATATTTCATTAATAAATTTTGATAATGATTACATGTTGAAATGGTAATAGTTTTTAATATTGGGGTTAACTGAAATATATTATTAAAATTAATTTAACCTGCTTCTAGCTTTTTAATTTAAAATTATATATGTGACTTGCATTCTATTTCTACTGGCAGTATTGATCGACACAATTATATTTACTACCTGTTCAGTGTGTATACAAGGTGCCAGGTAATTTTATATCAGATATATGTAATCTTCCACAAGAGAGGTATCACAGATAAGGAAACTGAGGGGGTAAAGGCTATATTACTTCATTATTCAACACATACGACAGTCCATCCAGAAAATATCCAGTCATGTATATGAAAAACAGACACATATTGAAGAAGATATAAGATACAAGAAACATTGTATACAGGACAATGATGCCTCAGCCCCCTTCAAAGTAGGCACATTGGGACCTTACACAGTTCTCCCAATCACCATCAGCTGCCCTGTTGTATTTTCCTGAATTTCATCAATGGTCTGAAATCTCTTCCCTTTCAAAGGTGATTTTAGTTTTAGGAGAAGCCAGAAGTCCCAGGGTGCCATATGTGGGCTGTAGGGGGACTGAGTCACCTGGGTGATTTGATATTTCACCAAAAGCTATGAATGAGACATGATGCATGAGCAGGCACATTGTCATGATGAAGCTGTCCATCACTCGTTGCACATCGCTGAGGCCTTCTGAACCACCCAAATAGTTTCCACAGAATGTTC